>NC_044031.1:204869430-206335206 GCF_901765095.1 Microcaecilia unicolor | reverse complement strand
TTTGTAGATATGTAAATTCTGGAAGACCTTTCATGGATGTAGTGTTTGTAGAGGAGCTGTACTACAGATACATTTTCTCCAGTTTTGCCATGATTCTCTAACTATTGGGAAAACTAGGATCTTTCCACTGATAAATCTGGAGAAGTATTGGCATGGCAGAAAAAGATAAAATAATGGGGCAGGGATGAGTGGAGGAGCAGCCTAATGGTTACAGCAGGGGAGCCTGGGTCAAATCCCACTGTTGCTCCCTGTGACCTTGGGCAAGTCACTTAGCTCTCCATTGCCTCAGGTACAAGCTTAAAAGTGAGCCCTTCAGGGACAGAAAAATACCTATGATACCTGAATATAAACTGCTTGCATAGCTTTCAGGCAGTATATAAGGAATTCAATACCAGAAATTGTATTTTATCTGAAGGATGGTAGTCAGGGAGATAAGATGGCGTGGTGAAATATTTGTTAGTAAGTGATTTGTTTTGGATTTGAGCACGTTGTGTGCCAACTTGAAATTGTTAGAATTGGAAAAAAAATGATTTCTTTACTATCTTATCTGTTAGTAATTCCTATTATTTTAACAGACAATATGGTATCATCCCAGTACTAAATAGCTTAAAATGATAACCTACAAATCTTGCCCATATCTTAAGCATCAAATTATCATAAAACAAGAACTTTCTTTTCCATTTATTTCTAATAGCATTTTCAAAGTGTGCTGCTCGATTACTAACACAAAAACAAAAATTGCTATTATCAGAATAGCTGGTATTTTGGAGGAGGAAGAGAGAGAAGCAACTGGCAGAGGCAGCTCTAACATAATTTATAGCTTGAAGTCTCAACATGTGTACTGTTTAGGCGCCAGGTATATTTTTTTTTCTCCATCACAGAAATAGCTTCAGGTTCTTATATAAGCGTTGCTTTCCTGAAATCTGATTTTGCTGGTTGTTTTCTCTCTGCCTGCACATATAAATGCTGCCAAAAACAAGGAAGAACAGCTAAAAAGTCTGCTATGACCCACATTCTTCAAATTTCCTGATCTACATACTGAATGCCTGAAAATATTTGGCCTGCAATATACTGCTATCTTTTCCAGGTTCTAATACCTTTTACTGGTCTAAAGTAAGATGAATGTAGACCCCTTACTTTTGTATCTCATGTTTTCATACTATGAGGGAGATATCTGGGGAGCTTCAGTGTATACATAGCTCTGTTCAAAAGTAGTATGTGTAATTTTTTTTTTTTTTTTTGCACACCTTCAAGTTTCACAGACAACAGACCTATATATGGGAGGGGTTCAACTTTCATAAATGCATCAAGTGGGTCATTTTATAAAGGTCTTTCCACTTGTAAAGCCTACTGTACATTTGGTAAAGGTGTCTTATAAAACTACATACCCATACATGGGTGGAAAAGGTATGTATGCCAGAAGATCGAAGGTACTTCTATATAGACTGAATGCAGGCATTCCCGGGGTGTAATTTAAGCTGCAGAAGAAGAGCTGTGGTGTACATGCATATTTTATAAAATACACAGGTACAAGTGTAGTCTATGTACACATTTACACCTCTTCAGAGTGGGTCTAAATTTGTATGTTTGACTTTATTGGGTCTAGTTTGGGTGCCTATTTCATAAAGGCATATTATTTGTTAGATTCTTAACATACCACCAGTGGTACATAGTGGTTTACATATTATATACAAGTACTGCACTTTCTCTGTCCCTGGAGGGCTCACAATCTAAGTTTTCTACCTGGGGCAACAAAGAGTTACATGACTTGCTCAGGGTCACAAGGAACTACAATAGGATTCGAATCAGTTCTCAGCCGACTGCACTAACCCTTAGGCTACTCCTCCACTGCCTTACACGCCATACATAAAACAGGCTCTTCCTTGTATCCTGTTATTAAAATTGACCCAACGTGATAAACATTTCTCTATGAGCACAAGCTACTGCCACTTACCAATGCCCTGAGTCCTTTATCATTTTCCCACAGGGCATTCACTCAATGCATAATTAATTCCAGACCCCCACCTCCACCCCTACTTTAAAAAACTTAAGGCCTCTTTTACCAATCCACACTAGTGATTCCTGCGCAACAATGCCAACGAAGCCCATTCACAGTGAATGGTCTTTGTCGGCATTGCCACACCAGGAATCGCTAGTGCATTTTGGTAAAAAAAAAAAAAAAAAGAGGCCCTTAATCTCTCTCATACCAGCAACTAGTCTGCAAAGGTAGGTGTGCAGTGGGTTTGTTAGTCTCCTACTGCATGAACTTCCAGCACTCTTCTACAGTCAGACTGGGTTAAAAAAAAAAAAAAAAAGCAAATCAGAGACAGATTTGACTCAAGTAAAACCCTATTCAGCAAAATTATTTCAGCTAAACTGAACTTTAAACGATAACCACATGGATTTAATCATTTCGTAGTAACAGCTCTGCAATCCTTAGCAACATTATAATGTTTCCTGGATTTTAAATACATTACCATTTAGGTGAACTCATCTGTTTGATTTGAAACTAACTTCTCTCTGAACCATGTATGCCTTTATTTTCAGGCCACTTCTTTCTCCAGTTAGGATAGTAGGTGTGGTGCCACCGCTTTTTTTCTCTCGTCCTCCCTCTCTCTAATTTACATGTTCACCTTCTTCCCCCCCCCCCCCCCCCCAACTTCTTTTATCCTATGCTGTGGCACAGTTTTGTTCATTTTACTAGCTAGTGCTTGGCATCCTCTGGGAAGAGTTGTCTGAAAGAGCAGTGTCGCAGCATTCATCATCATTACATCAGCAATGGGGAAATTCATACTGATCACTATCAGCAGTTGAAGCGTCCAAATCACTGCACAAGCAAATATAACATGTTTAATTTATCAGAAACAACTCTGGGTATTCAAGGAGATTCATCTACACTGCTTTGATCCATGTTACTGAAATCAGTCTTTTGGGGGGGATCCAATAAAACTTAATCAGTAAAAAAAAAAAAACTCTGTGAAAGTGAAAAACAAACACACATACAGAAAAAGGGGGTGGGGGGGCAAAGAACCGTCAGGAAATTACAATTTCTCTCAAGCGTAAATGAGCCTTTTTCAAGTTTATCAAAACTAGTTACACTGGGTCCTGGGGAAATATATGCAGAATTCAAAGAACGTTTGGTGTCCTCAAAGATCTCCTTGCTGCAAAGTCATATCTAGTAATTTTGTACCACAACCCAAGATTATTTTTAACAGATTTTGCTAAATAGAAGTAAAGGGCATTTACCTTCTAGGGTTCTTTGAAATCCAGCATTGCCCTAATTCAGGGGCTAGCACAGACAAAGCACCCTTGGTAAGGGCCCTAAAGTGAGTGACTGGGTTAGATACAAGTTGAGTGGAAGAACAACAGAGGATAATGGCAAATGGCGTTCACTCTGAGGAAACGTTATGTTGCGAGTGGTATATGCCACAAGGATCAGTTTTTGGTGAAGTTATTTTTAACATTTTTGTAAGCAATATTGGGGAATGGCCACCTGGTATTTTGCCTCTGCAGATCATACCAAAATTTGCAATAAGGTAGACACCCCTGATAGTATGCATAACATGAGGAGGGATTTAGAAAAACTCGAAGAATGGTCCAGAATTTGGCAGCAAAGATTTAATGCTAAAAAATGCAGGGTCATGCATTTAGGCTGCAAAAAGCCAAGGGAGCAATACAGCATAGGAGGCAAAGTCCTCCTGTGCATAAAGAAGAGCGAGGGGTAATCATATCAGATGTTCCTAAGGTGATTAAACAGGTAGGAAAGGCAGTGGCCAAAGCCAGAAGGATGCATGGGTACATAGGGTAAGGAATAGTGAGCAGGAAAAAAAAAAAAAAGGAGGTTACAGTGCCATTGTATAATTCTTCTGAGCAGACCTCAGACCTCATTTAGAGCAGTGGCGTAGCCGCAGGTGGGCCTTGGTGGGCCGGGACCCACCCACATAGTGCTCAGGCCCACCCAACAGTAGTATACGTTTAACGGTAGCTGGTGGGGATCACAATCTCTGCCAGCTGAAGACTTCCCCCTGAAGGTAACGAAAATGCTGCTGTCCACAATACTGGCACCTATGCATGCTCAGTTTTCAGCGCATGTCTGCTGCAGACTGCCAAGGAGGAGAGAAGCATTTTTCCACCAGCTGAGATATTTTTTTGGTGCGGTGGAGAACACTTGGTGCCCACCCACTTCTTGCCTAGGCCCACCCAAAATCTGCTGTCTGGCTACGTCCCTGATTTAGAGTACTGTGTAGAATTCTGGAGACACCTTCAAAAACACACACACATATATACTGACACATGCTTATAGTCCACAACAACCTTTAAGTTCAGTGTGGATTACATCAGTCAAAAGAGTTCAGACAAATCTGAAGAGATTACAAGCCAATAAGATATAACATTACTAACAACACAATCAGCCCTACGCTACTGAAAGTACTTATTAAAAAGAAACGTTTTCAATTGATTCCTAAAAGCCATACAATCAGAAATAACTTGGATCCTGGATGGAAGAGAGTTCCAGACTTGAGCCACCAAATATGAAAAAGTAGGTGAAAAATGTTCTTTAGAACAAATACCACATGGAGTAGGAAACTGCAAGAGAAAAGGATTTCTTCTTCAAAAGATATCGCTAGACCATGACAATAAGCTTACGAGATCTTACATAAACAAAGGTGCATCTCCATAAAATATCTTAAACACAAAAGTGCAGAATTTAAAATGAAACCTAGCTTCCATAAGAAGCCAAAGCAACCTAAACAACAATGAAGTAACCCTTTCAAATTAGAACATAACGTGAAAATAGCCATACTGGGTCAGACCAATGGTCCATCTAGCCCAGTATCCTTTTTCCAACAGTGGCCAATCCAGGTCACAAGTACCTGGCAGAAACCCAAATAGTAGCAACATTCCGTGCTACCACTCCCAGGGCAAGCAGTGGCTTCCTCCATGTCTGGCTCAATAGCAGACTATGGACTTTTTCCTCAAGGAACTTGTCCAAACCTTTTTTTTAAATCCAGATACACTAACCGCTGTTACTACATTGATTCACTTCTACTCGTTCTATAACACTCAGGATTTTGTAGACCTCAAATCATATCTCCCCCTCAGTCGTCTCTTTTACAAGCTGAAGAGCCCTAACCTCTTCAGACTTTCCTCATATGAAAGAAGTTCCATCACCTTTATCATTTTGGTTGCTCTTCTTTGAACCTTTTCCGCTATATCTTTTTTGAGATATGGTGAGAAAATAAGGGTGGAGTTGGTTCAGAGGGCAGCTACTAAAATGGTCAATGGTCTTCTGCATAAAGCATAGGGGGACAAAGATTTCAATACATATACTCTAGAAGAAAGGTAGAAGGGGAAAATATGATAGGGCTCAATTCAGTAAGTTGCTGAAGCCATGGTTGTTTGAACATGCATGGAACTGATCTTGTCTGTTACTTTTTTGAACCTTGTACACTCTAATGCCTGTTATTGTCTTTTTGTTTTTTTTTTATTATGTATGTTGATTTATGATCCGCCTAGTTGTAGATGGACTAGAAAATTTTAAATAAAATAAATACCTCCATGGCATAAATATACAGGAGACAAGTCTCTTTCAACTGAAAGGGAGCTCTGGAATGAGAGGGCATGGGATTAAAGTGAAAGGAGATAGGAGAAAATCCTTCTTTGTTGGAAGGGTGGTGGAAACAAAGATTATTTGACTTCAAGAAATCATAGGACAAACTCATGGGATCTCGAAGGTAGAAGAAGGGATAGTAGAAGGCATGGATACGCAGAGTGGGTGGTCTTTATCTGCCATCATTTCCTGTTTGTATCTTCATACTATGTCTGTGTTTAATTTTCTGACACCCAATGCAGAAAACGGTTTAGTGCAGAAGCAAAACCTTGCATATGTCACCAACAGACAGCATATTAAAACAGAGGCTATTAGCTATTCTGTCCTGATGCAGAGAACCTCTGCAGAAGACTTTAAAAGGTAAACACAACATGGGAACATGAACTCCAGGTCTGAAGAGGCACAGAAGGGTTAGCTTGTCTTCTACAGCAGTTACATCAGAACAAAATAACTAACAGCTGTCCTCTTGGGCTCCCCAGACCCCCATCCTTTAATCCTCAAACCAGTGGAGGACTGATCATACGATCAACCGGAGAGTGCCCGAAGGCCCAGAGGGTCTGGGGGCCCAGTGCCTCTCTCCTGCCCTGCACACTGCAGTCCCCCGAGCCTGGGCCCTTCTGGGCCTACTTTAAATGGCCTTGGTGGTCTAGTGGCCTCTTTGGGGACAGGCCAGAACCCTACTCTTTCCTGCCCACTGCGCTGCTCTGTCTGGCACCGTGGCATCTTCAAAATGGCTGCTGAGACTGCCAAGACCCACAGGATTGTGGCAGGAAGTCTCGGCAGCCACTAAGAAGTGGCGGTGCCAGGTAGAGAAGCAGCAGTAGCACACAGGAAAGAGTGGGTTTTTCCTGCCGCACAAAGAAGACACTAGACCACCAGGGCTCTTCCAGGTAAGCCCGGGGGACCGTAGTGTGCAGGGGGGTTCTGGAAACAAAGGTAGGGGTGGTGACAGGGGCACAGGGGACCCAATGACCCTTTCTCCCTGGGGCCCACATCACTGTCAGTCCGCCCCTATCCCATACCCAGAAAGGTGCCCCATGTCACCAAAAGTAAATCTCTGGTAGTCTAATGAACCTCCCTATCTTCCATATTCCCCAGGCCCCTCCAACCCTCTTTCCCGCTTACCTTGGAGGAACCCACTCACTCCTACCTCCATGCCACCAGCTAACAAAATGGCAACACTTCACCCCACACAGTGAAACCCGGGATGAACTATGTGGGGTAAGTCTGTCAAATAAGGGAATTTTTCACTTTTTTGGTAGTGTCCACCCAGACTTCCAAATAAAAGGAAAAATTATTTGGCAGACTGACCCAGCACAGGTGCCATCACTTGGAAGATGGCAATGCGGAGGCAGGAGTGAATGGACGTTTCTTCTACCTCTTCTAGAATATTTGCGGTTCACTAGACTACCAGCTACTAGGGATTTCTTGGGGGGGGGGGGGGGGGCAGGGAAAACCACTGAATGGCAAAGGGCTTTTTTTTAATGTCTCCTTTCCTGTCGGTGTGAGTGTCAATCACCACACACACTGACGGAAAACAAATTTCTCTTTTGCAGCATATGGCTGCATACTATTGTTGAGGTGTGTGTGCTTGTTTTCCTGACAGCACACACTTTTTAACCTGGTAGTAATCTGCATGCCATTAGTCTACTGTATCAGAGAGCAAAACTTTCACGTTAGGTCCACACTAAAAGATTGCACTCAGCCATCAGCACGTGGCTCTGACTTCTGTGGCTTTCTGCATCAGATCCTCGATGAGTATAGTGCATGGAAAATCTAATTCACATAGGACAACCACCAAACCCACATGATCCTGTTGCTCTTTTTTGTCACATACCCACAGATGCTAAAACAGGACAAATCTTAGTATGTCAGCCCCTTAGATCAGGTTAAGGTCTCGATTACCACATCCTGCTACAAAGGTGAGGTGCCCAAGACAGAAATGTTCATACAGCAAACTAGTTATAACCTCTCCCCTCCTTATGTTCTCGCAGACAGCTTGGCACCACTTTTCTAGCACAATTATCAACCCAAAATATGTAAAATTATAGCACACAAGAAACATCAACTTTATACTTCTGAAACTATTTTAATATGCATGCATGCCTTTTGAAGTAGCAAAAACATTTTAACAAGCTGCACTGAATCACACACATTCTCAACAATGCTGGAAACAAAGAATAGGTTTCATTTTTTTTTTTCCTTTCACACTTGAAAAGTTGAGGAATGGAAGAAAATTATACACTGTAGTTATATAACTAGAGATAAGAAACCTGCCAAAACATATCTCTGAACAACAGAGAGGGTTCAAAGCATAAAACAAGGTCCAAGCAGCAAAAAAAAAAAAAAAAGTACCAGGAGCCTTCACAGGTGGGACAAAACCTCTTTTTGTTCAGTCACGCTTTGGGAGAGAAAGACGCTGCGATCCTGTGTACAGCAAGCAGGCAGATCATGCATGCATTTTTGTGTGGACTTTAGTTGAATTCGATACGAATTCAGCTTTCAGCTGGTGTCTTCATTTTAGACTATTACAATCAAACGACCCCCAACGAAGGCGCTTCGCTCCAAAACATGGCCCGTGTCAGGTCAATGGTTAAAGTTTTATGTATAAATAAAAGGTTTTGTCCCACTTGTGAAGGCTCCTGGTACTTTTTTTTTGCTGCTTAAAACATATCTCCGCACATTAATTTCTTGTGCAATTTTCTACTTTCCTATCGACTTCCTAATAGTTTCCTTGGGATTTCCTTGTTGTTATAGATGAATATTAACAGAATTATAGAAGCAACAAAATTCTAATTATTAATGATCTGATCATTAATTTGTGTTGGTGCAAATAGCTGCTGACAACAGGGAGGCGAATCTGTAAAGCAAAGAAATGCTATTATCAACCCCAATAGGGCTGAAAAGTGAGAAGCTACACTGTGAGCACAGAGAACTATTGACCAAGTTAAAATGATGCCCTCCTCATAAGTACATAAGTACATAAGTAGTGCCATACTGGGAAAGACCAAAGGTCCATCTAGCCCAGCATCCTGTCACCGACAGTGGCCAATCCAGGTCAAGGGCACCTGGCACGCTCCCCAAACGTAAAAACATTCCAGACAAGTTATACCTAAAAATGAGGAATTTTTCCAGTCCATTTAATAGCGGTCTATGGACTTGTCCTTTAGGAATCTATCTAACCCCTTTTTAAACTCCGTCAAGCTAACCGCCCGTACCACGTTCTCCGGCAATGAATTCCAGAGTCTAATTACACGTTGGGTGAAGAAAAATTTTCTCCGATTCGTTTTAAATTTACCACACTGTAGCTTCAACTCATGCCCTCTAGTCCTAGTATTTTTGGATAGCGTGAACAGTCGCTTCACATCCACCCGATCCATTCCACTCATTATTTTATACACTTCTATCATATCTCCCTCAGCCGTCTCTTCTCCAAGCTGAAAAGCCCTAGCCTTCTCAGCCTCTCTTCATAGGAAAGTCGTCCCATCCCCACTATCATTTTCGTCGCCCTTCGCTGTACCTTTTCCAATTCTACTATATCTTTTTTGAGATACGGAGACCAGTACTGAACACAATACTCCAGGTGCGGTCGCACCATGGAGCGATACAACGGCATTATAACATCCGCACACCTGGACTCTATACCCTTCTTAATAACACCCAACATTCTATTCGCTTTCCTAGCCGCAGCAGCACACTGAGCAGAAGGTTTCAGCGTATCATCGACGACGACACCCAGATCCCTTTCTTGATCCGTAACTCCTAACGCGGAACCTTGCAAGACGTAGCTATAATTCGGGTTCCTCTTACCCACATGCATCACTTTGCACTTGTCAACATTGAACTTCATCTGCCACTTGCACGCCCATTCTCCCAGTCTCGCAAGGTCCTCCTGTAATCGTTCACATTCCTCCTGCGACTTGACGACCCTGAATAATTTTGTGTCATCGGCGAATTTAATTACCTCACTAGTTATTCCCATCTCTAGGTCATTTTAAATACATTAAAAAGCAACGGACCCAGCACAGACCCCTGCGGGACCCCACTAACTACCCTCCTCCACTGAGAATACTGGCCACGCAATCCTACTCTCTGCTTCCTATCTTTCAACCAGTTCTTAATCCATAATAATACCCTACCTCCGATTCCATGACTCTGCAATTTCTTCAGGAGTCTTTCGTGCGGCACTTTGTCAAACGCCTTCTGAAAATCCAGATATACAATATCAACCGGCTCCCCATTGTCCACATGTTTGCTTACCCCCTCAAAAAAATGCATTAGATTGGTGAGGCAAGACTTCCCTTCCCTAAATCCGTGCTGACTTTGTCTCATCAGTCCATGTTTTTGTATATGCTCTGCAATTTTATTCTTAATAATAGCCTCCACCATCTTGCCCGGCACCGACGTCAGACTCACCGGTCTATAATTTCCCGGATCTCCTCTGGAACCTTTCTTAAAAATCGGAGTAACATTGGCTACCCTCCAGTCTTCCGGTATTACACTCGATTTTAGGGACAGATTGCATATTTCTAACAGTAGCTCCGCAAGTTCATTTTTTAGTTCTATATTACTCTGGGATGAATACCATCAGGTCCCGGTGATTTACTACTCTTCAGCTTGCTGAACTGACCCATTACATCCTCCAAGGTTACAGAGAATTTGTTTAGTTTCTCCGACTCCCCCGCTTCAAATATTCTTTCCGGCACCGGTGTCCCCCCCAAATCCTCCTCGGTGAAGACCGAAGCAAAGAATTCATTTAATTTCTCCGCTACGGCTTTGTCCTCCTTGATCGCCCCTTTAACACCATTTTCGTCCTCCAAAAAGAATTATATTATTTGCATGACACTTGCAATTTGCAAACTGAACTAGGACAGGTGTGTTAACTCTGAACAGCACAGGTCACATCTCTGTCTCAGATAGCATCACCATCTTATACTTGGTTTGGTTCACATTCCTATTTTTCAGAATTCATTTTATTTCTTGGGGCAACTGGATCAGCCACAGCCTCAGTGACAGCAGCTAACCCCCCCCCCCCCCCCCCAATTGATGTTGTGGCTGTAGTCAAAGCAGTTTAAACATTACTTCCAAATAAAACAGCTTATTAAAATGAATAAGCTGTCTATTGCATACAAAATTTTCTCCACGTGTGTTTTACTAGATCAGAAGCCGAATGGGTGATCAGGCAAACTTATACTTAAAGGCGGTCATTTTCAAAGCGGATGGACATCTCACAATGCCTAAAAACATCCACATTCTAATTTTGCAGTCAGAATTTGGATGTTTCACACTGCAGTTCATCTAAATAGCAGGGGGGGGGGGTTGTGGGCATACTTTGGGTAGGCCCAAAAGTAGAATATCAACCAGCGATGTCTAAAAAGGAGGAGGTTTTTAGCTATTAAAACTTCAAAACAAATAAGAAATTTGGGAGTTTTGCTGGATTCAACCTTTTCCTTCTGGCCTCAAGTGCAGGCTTTAATTCGTACTGTGTATCTTAAAAAGATAATGTTGAGCAAGTTGAAATCATTACCACCTTGGGTTGATTTTAAGAACGTGGTGCAGGCAATGATACTAGGCAATATGGATTACTGTAACCATTTACAGTACCTAGGACTGCCGTATTTAGGCACTTCAGGATGAATTAAATTTGGCAATAAGGCTTATATTAGGTTTTTCGAAGTCTGAGCATATAACAATGAACATGAAGCAACTGAAATGGTTGCTGATGAGATACTGAATACAGTACAAATTACTGATGATGGTTCATTGTATATTATATCAAGATTTTTCTTATCTAAAAAACGCTGTGAAGTGATATGTACCAACTCGCTCATTAAGATCTTTGGAGATGTGTGATCTTGTACTGTCTGCTCTTCAACAGTTGCATTTAAGTGACAAGAACTGGTGCCTTTTCCATTATTGGCCCACTGGAGTGGAGCAAACTGCTGTTGCGATTAAAAAATAAAAAGTCAACTGCCAATATTTAAAATGCATCTGAAAGAATATTTATTATGTCAGGCTTATTACATGCCTGCTTGAATAATACTGCCTTGTATGGGACTGAGACTTTTTTGAGATGCGTGCCAGAACTGAATTCCTGCCATCTAGAGGGGGGCTTTTTTTTGGCTGTTTGTATATCTTAAACATTTGTGGATACTATTTTATGTATGTTGGGTTGTACTCCACATATTAGAACTAATACATTCTAATTCTAAATTCTAGACCTGTTTCAGTTGCATCCAAGTTACAAATCGTTGCTCTGATTGAGCAGCTGATCACTGGAGGGATTAAGGCATGACCCCTTCCTTATTCCCCCAGTGGTTGTTGTCCCCTTCATCTGCAGGTATTATGGCCATTCTGAACAAAGCAGCAAGCAAGTAAGAGGAGTAGCCTAGTGGTTAGTGCAGTGGGAAGGGGATTTGATAGACTGCTTACAATAAAACAGTCTACATATTATACATATGTACTTATTTTGTACCTGGGGCAATAGAGGGTTAAATGATTTGCCCACAGTTGCAATTAGCTGCAGTGAGAATTGAACCCAGTTCCCCTGGTTCTCAGGCTACTGCATCAACCATAAGACTACTCCTCTGCTGTAAACCAATAGACAACAGATTCAAATCCTACTGAAACTCCATTTTTTTCTGGGGTTCCATACAGGAACAGAAAAATACTTACTGTACCTGAAACCTGCAAGCCTGAAGGCTATTGAAGTGGTGCACATTTAGGTACACTGATATTCTTCAGGTCCTGGAGGGATCACTTTTACAAAAAAAAAGTGTTACAGTGGGATCTGACCTGGGGTGCCTTGGTTTACAGTCTACTGCACTAACCACTAGGCTACTCATTTGTTCTGGAGGGACATCTGTGTGGCAATTTTCTAATACAGTTGTCAGACAGAACATCCCTGAAGCACCACATTGTCTAAATTGCAACCCCCCCCCCCCCCCCCAGTCACAGACTGTGGCTAAACAAGTGACCAATTCACCTACCCTAAAAGCAACATAGAAGGCCAGGGAGAAAGCTGTCATAAATAATACCACCTCAAAATCAGATTACGCCACAGAGGGCAGGAGAGTGCTGTAAGGTCACCCTTATCTCATGGGTAATAGAGCACCTGTGATCCAGCAAGCCAGGGGAAATTCCCTCAGTCCAGAAACATTCTCCTGATAAGGAAACCAGTAGCTGGAATACCCCAGCTGTAGGCCCTGGCAAAAAAAAAAGAAACCCAAAACATGCCTGGTAACTGCTCCTTTTAAGGCCTTTGCATCCAACACATACCCTGCAAACAGTTGATCTGGTACAAGACGTTTACACCATCCCTTGGCTTCACAGAACTAGAAAGGCTGAAAGCAGACCAAATAGTGCACTAGGAACCTACGCAAAAATGCCAAAATTGCAGATGGCTGTTGTATCAGAGTACAATGGAGATCAACGTTGGACAATTCAGCACTCTGTATAGGCAGGTTCCATTGAAGTCATACAGAACTGTAAGACAAATGCCCAACTCTTATGAAGCCAACAGACAATTGGACAGGCTGATGGGACAGTTTCCACAACAAGCCAGCGAGAAAAGGCCCTGCCCATTGGAATCACTCAAAAGGTAAAATTCAAACTGCCCAAAGTGACTGAATGGCACGCACAGTGGAGTACTTGGTTTGCCTGACCAGCTCATTCAAATACAGAGCTGTAAAATTTTCAGCTAGTAGCCCAGAGACCATATTCACCGAGTCAATTTCCATTCTCAAAAGTAATAATTGATATTGGGCCCTCCGTTTTCTCCCTCACCAATGGGATATCCAAATGATCAGCCAACCCAGAAGGCACAATCATTACTGTGAGACGCCCAATTAAAGGAAAATTGGTTAAGTAATGCATGATGGAAAACCAGCACACCTTGCAGTGGCCCAGTGCACAAAAGTGCATAACAGCTGAAAATATGAACATGAAGTTCAAAATATGCACATGAAACTGAACAGCTCCTAGGCATACCCTTATTAACATATAAAGACTTCCTCAAAGTGGAATCTCAGCAAAGGAAAGGAAGATGGGTGAACAGATATCTAAAGACTGTCCCAATATCAGCCTTGGCCACTAAAGCTCCATGTCCACAGCACTGAAATAAGGGTAAAGCACAAGCATATTAACCCATGCATAGTTATTAGGGAAGGTTATTGTTCATGAACCTCCAAGGAGGATGGAAAAGGTGTAGGTGCACAGCTCCCTTTTTTCTTTTTTGGAATACAAGCCAACAATGGCATGAATAGAACTGGTAAAGGTCTGTCACAAAACAGACCACACAACCCAGTTCCTGCTCTTCCATCAATTTGGCAAGCACCACATCTCTCATCCATCATGTAGAAGGGAAACTTTTGCAAGACCGTTCTCAATCCAACCTTGAAAAGGAATCACAAATCCGTCAGAGAATCCCTTCTCTAACACAAATGCCACGTCAGCGTTAAAGAACTTGTATAACGAAGGGCACAGTGATTCAATCATGACAGAAGTGAGCACCCAAGAGAAGAGAAAACTAGTTTCCTAGGTGTGGGATCCACTCTTAACCTTTCTTGTGCATTTTGTCACTGAATGTTCATGGCTGCAAAGGACACAAGAGTGCCTAAATTTGCAATCTGGGAAGCAGCAAGAAGTCTTATTAAATCACTAGCACAGATCACTAGTATTCCCAGAGGTAGCTGCAGGGGCCAGTAACCAGGGGTTCAAAAGGAACAATTCACCACCACTCCAGCAACAGCACCTATGCTACCTCCAGCCTGCATGGAAGAGGTGATAGTGGAGCCATATGTGTTAACCAGAGATTTATGTCCTGCATTCCCTATGACATATGGAGGTTTGCCTCCATCTTATCCCTGAAGGCTTTGTCGTAGTTGAGCCAGGACCACAGGCTAACTTCAAGGAACAGTAAATCCAATTAATAGTGTTACAAGATATTTTCCCTTTCTTTGACACTTCACCCTCCACTTTGGACTACTTCTTCCCCCTATACTTCTGCCCTCCATAAGTTTGAAAACATCTATACATACTCTTTTCTTAATCTTCCTTCTTAATAATTTGGGGACCTTCTTCCATAGCTCAGAAAGGACCACCAAGGCCAGAGCACCCCCTTCTCCATCACCCTCAGATCTATGCAGAAAAACCTTTGATGCAGGTCCAGAGGAGAAAGAGGAGGAAGAAAAATCCCCCCATGCTGTTTTCCCTCTCCCTTTTTCTTCTTTGACCCTTGACAGAGTCCTTAGAGTCATTACCCTGCCACCAGCTAGTCTAGTCAGGTTTGGTTCCACCAACAGGGCTGATGCAGAAAGCATCGCTAACTCGAACACTGCTCCATGTTCCTGGCCCACAGCCCCAGATACAATCTCCAATGCAGATTGACCACCCAGATGCAGATTGCCCACCCAGAACAGAGCTACTTGTATGGGCACTCCGGACACTTTGTTGATCCGCAGAATTCATCTCCAAAGATCCCAAACTCTGTCCATGCAGCACACCTGAGTGCTCTCCTCCATCTTCCAATGCTGATACCTGTGAAGCGAGGGCAAGACAGAAACGCCAACAGCACCTGCCCAGACACTGAAGAGACAGTTCCAGCAGCAAGAGGCCAAAGGGTAAAGGAGTGTCCTTCATCCCTCATGCTAGCCCCTCCCAAACCAGGAGGAGTACCTTTCATGAAGTCCCCACTGCATAGAAAATAAAATTGCTGTGTGGAGAAAAAACAGCAACCAGCACCCCAAGGTCCAAATTTGGCCACTGGCAAAACCTAAAAGAAAAGCTGTCCCATGAAGTAGGATGGGAGGGCCGCAGGTGGGGAGGTGGTGCACATCAGAGGAATTCCTGGTATAGCTAGCTGAGTCATACCCACAAAATTGGAAGACCAATGGCCCTTCCAATCGTGAGATCCTGAAAGTATAACCAAAAGATGTTGTCATAAAGAGCTGAAGGGCTGGATCCTACAACAGACATTGAAGAAAGCAGTCCCGCTCCCTGGCCGGAAGCACCTTACAAGGACTATTTGACAGAGTGTCAAGACTTCTGGGAGGTATTCTAGATGACCCTGCAGCAACTGCTGACTTAGCAAGAGCCTTCCCTTCCCACGCCTGCCCAAACCACCCTTTTTCCCTTTCATGCAAGGGGGTTCATCTTTGGCCCTAAGAGCCATAATGGCAAGGGCCATTCATTAGACAGGTGTAGGGAAAACATAGTAACATAGTAGATGACGGCAGAGAACGATCTGTACAGTCCATCCAGTCTGCCCAACAAGATAAACTCATATGTGCTACTTTATGTATATACCTGACTTTGATTTGTATCTGCCATTTTCAGGGCACAGACCGTAGAAGTCTGCCCAGCACTAGCCCCGCCTCCCAACCACTAGCCCCGCCTCCCACCACCAGCTCTGTCACCCAATCTCCGCTAAGCTTCTGCGGATCCATTCCTTCTGAACAGGATTCCTTTATGTTTATCCTACGCATTTTTGAATTCCGTTACCTTTTTCATCTCGCGGATGCCGCGGGAGGGCATTCCAAGTATCCACCCTCTCGTGCTTAAGCACCCCCAATATTGAGAAAATTCCTTGTATGTGTCCAGGAGGGGTCATTTCCATTGGGCTTAGCACCCCCAATAATTTTGAAAAGTTGGCTCCTATGTCACCAACGACTTATACAGGGGCATCAACACCTCCTTTCTTCTGCTGGTCACACCTTCTCTATACAGCCTAGCAACCTTCTAGCTACGGCCACAACCTTGTCACACTGTTTCGTCGCCTTCAGATCCTCAGATACTATCACCCCAAGATCCCTCCCCATCGTACATATCAGACTCTCACCGCCTAACACATACATCTCCCGTGGATTCTATTCCCTAAGTGCATCACTTTGCATTTCTTCACACTGAATTTTAATTGCCAAACCGTAGACCATTCTTCTAGCTCCGCAGATCCTTTTTCATGTTTTCCACTCCCTCCTGGGTGTCCACTCTGTTACAAATCTTAGTATCCATCCGCAAAAAGGCAAACTTTACCTTCTAACCTTCGGCAATGTCACTCACAAATATATGAACAGAATCAGCCCCAGCACACGATCCCTGAAGAACTCCACTGCTCACCTTTCCCTCATCCGACGCGAATTCCATTAACCACCACCCTCTGGCGTCTGTTCATCAACCAGTTCCTAATCCAGTTCACCATGTCGGGTCCTATCTTCAGCCTGTCAAGTTTATTCAAGAGCCTCCTGTGGGGAACTATGTCACAAGCTTGGCTGAAATCTAAGTAGATTACGTCTATAGCAAGTCCATGATTCAATTCTCCGGTCACCCCAGTCAAAGAATTCAATGAGATTTGTTTGGCAACAATTTACCAATGGTAAAACCATGTTGTCTTGGATCTTGCAACTTATTGGCTTCAGGAAATTCACTATCCTTCCTTCAGCATTGCTTCCATTACTTTTCCGTAACCGAAGTGAGGCTTGCCGGCCTGTAGTTTCCAGCTTCTTCCCTATCACCACTTTTGTGAAGAGGACCACATCCGCTGTTCTCCAATCCCACGGAACCTCTCCCGTCTCCAAGGATTATTAAAACAAATCTTAAGAGGACCCGCCAGAACCTCTCTGAAGTCCCTCATTATCCTGGGGTGGATCCCGTCCGGGGGTATCCCACGGCTTTGTCCACCTTAGATTTCAAGTTGGTCATACACACTCTCTTCCGTGAACGGTGCTATATCCACTCCATTCTCATAGTACTTTGCCAGTCAATCTTAGTCCTTCTCCAGGATTTTCTTCTGTGAAAACAGAACAAAAGTATCTATTTAGCAAATTTGCTTTTTCTTCATCATTATTGTTTTATATCCCCCCTCTGTAGACCTCTTTCTGACTCCGTCACACGGGGGACTAAAGGTACTTATTCATATATCAGGTTCTGTATAGTTCTTCTCGACCTCCATTGTCACCCAATCACAAGGGGGTCTGTTCTGGGGGTGGCATTAGGAGCCGTAATTGAAAACTAATTCCCATAAACTACTGCTTTCTGTCCAACACTGAGTATCACTTGTATGTGATCTACCTTGTAGCTAAATGTTAGGTAAAGAGAAGATAGAATCAATAAAAATAGAGACAAGAGATAGGTTTAGATAGATAAGTACATTTTATTATTCCTTACCCAACACAAGTCTTCAAGTTGATACAAATACAGACATCAGATTCTGGGTTTATCTGCACAGCGCCCTGCCGTCTGAGAGAAGCGTTGGGAGGAGACCAAAACTAAGGCAAAATCTCCCCTCTTTTATACACAAACCTCTCCATAGAAGTGAATGGTGAGAAACCTTGCTCCTAATCTTTCTCACTTTCTGAGATCATACTTTCCCACGCGGTCTTATCAGCATGTTTTGGGAAGCGTTGAGATAACAGTTTCACATGTTGCAATACTTTTCACACCATCTTAAGAACTCTGTATGACCTCTGTATCATTTTATACAAAAATTATAAGCTCCATTTTATTCATCTGATTCCATCACTCTTTCATTACAGGTCTGTATTTGAATTAAAAATTGTACCAATTTGTGGCAGGACTCATTGTTCAGACCTGCTTTTTTCAAATGCTCAATATATAAATCATTTACTTGTTGTTTGGCCTAGTCAGTACTTTTTCAGTTGTTGTAGGCTGCATAGCTTTGGCCATCACTATCCAATGGTAGCCTTAAAGCCAGGCCATATATTAACATTATCTATATAGCAGTTTTGCAGCATCTTTCAGTCTCACAATTCCTTTTAGTCTTCCTCCTTTGACTAATACACCTGAAGAAATTTTTCACCCCTCCTTATCTTTTCTAGCCATTTGTTCTTCCGCTTGCGCTTTCGCCAGACGTATCTCTCTCTTGGCTTCTTTCAGTTTCATCCAGTATTCCTCTCTGTGTTCCTCTTCTTGAGTTTTTCTGTATTTCAGCACGCCAACTCTTTAGCCTTTATTTTCTCAGACACTTGCTTAGAGAACCATATCGGTTCCTTTTTCTCTTGCTTTTATTTACTCTCCTTACATAAAGGTTTGTGGCTATATTTATAGCTTCTTTCAGCCTGGACCACTGTCCTTCCACTTCTCGTTCGTCCTCCCAGACCATCAGCTTCTTCCTCAGGTATGCCCCCATTTTACTAAAGTCACCATGCTTGAAATTCAGGACTTTGAGTTTGAGTGGCCGCCCTCCACTTCAGCTGTCATATCAAACCAAACTGTTTGATGGTCACTGCTGCCCAGGTGGCACACTATCGTCATCTCTGAGCACCAGATCCAGCGTCGCTCCCTCCCTCGTGGTTCCGTCACCATTTGTCTGAGCTCAGCACTTTGAAAAGCATCCACAATCTCTCTACTTCTTTCCGATTCTGCAGATGGAACCTTCCAATCTACATCCGGCAGATTGAAATGTCCCAGCAACAGCACCTCTCTCTTCTTTCCCAACTTTTGAATATCTGTGATCAGATCTTTATCTAGTTCCTCCAATTGTATCGGAGGTCTGTAGACAACATCCACGTGGACAGAGTTTCTATCATCTCTTTTTAAGGTGATACATATCGCTTCTTCCTTTCCCCAGGTCCCTGTCATTTCAGTTGCTGCGATATCATTTCTCACATATAGAGCTACTCCTCCACCTTTACGACCATCTCTATTTTATTTTTGTTACATTTGTACCCCGCGCTTTCCCACTCATGGCAGGCTCAATGCGGCTTACATGGGGCAATGGAGGGTTAAGTGACTTGCCCAGAGTCACAAGGAGCTGCCTGTGCCTGAAGTGGGAATCGAACTTAGTATCCTTCCTAAATAGATTATAGCCTGGTATGTTTGCATCCCATTCATGAGAACCATTGAGCCATGTCTCCGTGACTGCAACAACGTCTAAATCTGCCTCCAACATCAGGGCTTGAAGGTCATAAACTTTATTGCTTAGACTGCGAGCATTTGTGGTCATCGCTTTCCATCTACACTTCAGTGGAATTTTTATCTTCTGTTTAGTTTCTTGCTTAGTCTCACTTCCTGCTGTGTTGGTAAGAAGTGATTTGCTAAGATTGTTGTTTTCATTGCTTTCTTTTCTACCGACATATCTTATCTTTAGCTTTAACTGGGGGTGACCACTTGAAATGAACTGCCTCCATATGCCACCCCCGCCTTCTAGTTTAAATGCCTAGAAATATATTGTCTGAATTTCTCCCCAAAGATTCTTTTTCCTGCCACAGTGAGATGCAGCCCATCATTACAGTATAGTCTTTTGTTTTTCCATTTATTGCCCCATCCTCCTATGTACCTAAATCCTTCTTGGTGACACCAGGCTTTGAGCCAGCTATTGAAATTCTCAGAACTTTTCAATCTTTTCTCTCCCTTTCCAAAGGTAGGTAGTACTTCAGAGAAAGCTATTGTTTGTATCAAAGGTTTTAACCCCTCTCTCAGCTCCTGAAATGGTCTCTGTGTAGCAAGTGGGGTATTACTGGACAAGTCATTTGTTCCCAGGTGGATAACAACATCAGTGTTTGACTCCTTAGTTTCTTCTCTGATTATGGAGATTATTTGCTTGGTATTCCTGGTAGCTGAAGAGCCTGGAAGGTATTTCACTTTGCATGGCCCCTTGAACTGTGTTTCAAAGTTAATGCCCCTGATAATGGCATAAAGGGTGACACTGAAGAAGCGATTCCACCAACCTGCTCAGAGCCAGTCCCTCACTGTCTGAGATGGTTCAGCAGCCTGCAATTGATTGGGCAGCTCAGTAGGGAATCACCTTCTGTTGCCATCATGGAAGACAAAGCAAGCTGAAAGCCACCTCTGAGGAGCAGGAACCAGACCTGATCCTCGGAGGGGGGCTCCTTAAATCCCACCCTTCATGCTCCTCCCAGGGCATCACCCTACCAATCCCAAGCTGGCATTTCCAGCCTCCAACTGTTTGAACACAAACAGCCTCTAGATTTTAATTTTAAACTTCTCTTCCCACTAACGCACCAGCTCAGGAGTTGGGGCTGCCCAACCCCCTGTTACTAGGGGATTCTCGGGACAAGCACTCACCCCTTGCTTTCATTTTGGTGTTCCCTGTTTATCCTGAGGAATACAAGTTACTCACAGAGTACCAGTGTTTTCTATAATTATGCTCATGAGCCCAAAGACTGAAAGCAAGTTTTCTAGTACCTAACTTCTGCTTTACCTTGCTTGTCATCTCCAAACTAGGCTCTGTGCTGTTACAGTAGGAATAAGCAGACTGGATGTGCCTTAGCAGTCCTTATCTACCATCATTTTCAAAGCTTCTATGTGAGAGTAGAGCCTAATGAATATTCTTCTTTCTTGATGGTGCTTTTTATAATCAAGTGCAGACAACATACACACACACAAAAACAGAGCCTAGAAAACAAATTAGCATTTTTACTTCAATGATGATGCTAGATACCAAAAAAAAAAAAAAATTGTGGCACTGTTGGGACACATTGATCAAAGTTTTGTCATAGGCATTGCTCCCACTGAAAATACTGGAATATTTTTAGTGATGCATCATCTGGAAAAGATTGAAGGATGTCTTATTATTTGTTTTCTTTTTCTTTGTAGTGGCACAGATTACATCTGCCCCAAAGTGTCACATTATGTGTTCTTTGAGGGGCCCTTTTACTAAAGCTTAGAAGCCCATTTTATACCTATGGGCTTTTTAGCATTTAGTACGTGCTAATTCCATTAGCACGTGGTAAGCTTTAATAAAAGAGTCCATAAACTATACAGAAGGGACTGGAAACCATAATTACCAGAAAATCATTTTGTTCTTTCTACCAGTATGGCTCAATCACCACTACTACTATTTTGAAAAACTGCACCCTTGTATGCCAAGTTTTTTTGTTTGTTTGTTTCTTTTACCTTCTGGACTGCAATTAGTAGTGCAGCTGTAAGATTCATACTACAGCAGCAAATGAGGAATAAAATGTATATTAGAGCTCCTCCCATTTATCTAACTCCCATCATTAAGAGCCAAAGTAAATTGATGTTGATCACAACCAAAACCAAATACAGGTCTCACAATGATGCAAATATATTAATGATATATGCTTGGAAACGATAAACATAACATATGTATATATTTTTTTCTGTACTGTGTTATGATCTATTATGATTATGTAACAAGTTCCATGAGTTTTACCTATAGAAATGTTGGTCAAAACTGAGATTAGATTAAAACAAATGAAGGTGAGGGAAGAAGACAGTTGTTTGTTCTTTTTAATTTTCAACAATTTTTATTGAGGATTTAACAAAACAAACAGTCGTCGCATTTAACATATCAAAGCATAGTTATCATCCATCTGAGTATGAATGAGATATTGAGAGCATCAACCATTATTTTTGTTCTTTTCCGTCCAACCCTCCCTCTCATTACTTTCATCTTTTTGTTGAGATCCCCCATTGATTACACAATCTCATTCATTCCAGTGCTAACAACTATTATGATCCCAACAGTATAAGATGATTAAAACAACCTTTCTCCAACTTTACTATTTTAACCTTCAATGTCCCCCCGTTTCTTCCCTCCCCCTAACCCTCCCACTCTCCTTCCCCTATCTCCCCCTCCCCTTCCCCCCAGGAACCTGAATATCAAAATGAAGCTGCACGCTAGAGGGAACTCATCCTTCATTCAAAAGTAGGCTTCGTCCTCTTGGATTTAGTATTTGTAGGTAAGGACCCCAGATCGCCAAAAAAGTCGTTCTCCTCCTCTGCGAAAGCCTTGCCTCCCTGGCCTCCCAGGATACCAACAAGTGCAACTGGTTCCTCCAGTGCCAGTATGCCGGCGGGTCCTTTACCGTCCAATACTGTAGGACACATTTCCTTGCTAACAGACACTTTTTTAAAGGGGACCAGTAGGGTGCATATGACACAATAAAAGCTGCACGCCTTTTATTCCAAACAAGTATAAAAATAAAAGAAATAAAAGTATGTACAGTTAAAAAAAAAATAGATCCAAGAAAACAAAAAGAGAGTAAAACTGTAGCAACAGAGCCAAGAAATAGTCAAACTGATAAATCTGAAGAATCTAGCCAGAACAACTAGGTTAAGGGGTTTTTTTTACCCAAGTTTCCAGCCATTTATTTTCCCTAATATTTTTTCTGATATGGAAAAATTAATAATAAAATATTTCTTAACTGCATACATGTTGTGCAAGCCTCTTGAATCTGAACTTGTCGCTCACAATTATACCATATGAAGAGAGCTAAATCTGAGATGAGCACAATAGGCTGCACTACAGCTGTGTTGATAACAAGCCCTACGACTTCCTCTGTTGACACTGCTGGTGTTGTAAACGTCTGCCACTCAGATACTTATTTCCTCTAGAGTGCAATACAACAACATATTATTCTATACAGAAAAATGTAACGGATGTGACTTGGCCCCAAGCTTTGAACAGCCCACAGTAAAATGAATAAATATTCCCGATATGCTATCAGTGGATACATATTCCTGATATCCTGCTGTCAAAATCATCTTCCTAGCCCCATGCCATCCCACAAATACAATTTCTCTAGAAATCAAGCATTTCTAAGGTGGGTAGCTCAGCTCTTGACGTAGAGAAACACTAAATGCACAAATTACATCCACAGAAGGAGACAAGTAACTGGTGTTTCTCAAAAGCTTCGTGGCTGATCTACACCTTAAAACTTCACTATAAAGAATTTCTGATTAAGAATAAATGCTATATACATGTATTCTATACATACACACATGAATGCATACTCCCTCTATCACTAAATTCCAATTTCTGAATGTTTTTATAATAGTAATTGTTAAATATTTCGGATTTCAAACATCAGCTATATAGCTCAAAGAAAGCTTCAGAGCAGCATCAGAAAGAAAATATTGTAAAACATTTGTCTTTAATATGTCACTTCTGTTATAGCTTATATCTGTTTTATGACTCTACAGATATAGGGGCTCATTTATTAATAGTTTGACAACGTTTTGCTCCGGTTCAAAAAGCCTATTTTTATTAGGGAAAAATCAGATTATTGTTAATGGTGAAATTACTGGCACTGAACTAAGCACAAGCCTTGATCTGGAGAAAAATTAAGTAATTGAACCCGTGGAATATTAGATTTATGTACACAAAGTTTCTACAACTTGACAAAACTTTAAATAAAATTACTCCAAAGTCCACACTTGCCCTGAACATACAATCATGAAACTATACAGTTGTCTTATTTTCCAGGAAACTCCATCTATACATGGTTCAAACTGCCAAGCCTAAACCACACCAAACTACATGTCCTCCTAGTTTAGATCTGTAGTACTGGGATTTCATTATTAATGTACACAGTCCAGCACAGCAGACTTTGTACTGAAGTGGCACTGCCTCTGGCTATTTAGCATCAGATATTCAAGTATCTTGCTTAATAAAAATACTAGGATTTCAGCAGCTGGATGAAATATGTTTTCCACACAGGTCATTTTCCAGGAAATAACAGAACACTGAAACCAATATAAAGGAAAAACTGGAAAACTATGTATGCATGTAAAATCCAATATGCATTATTGATAGTTTATCATGCCTGCACAGTGCATTCTCATCCTTTGCTGAAGGAAGAGTTAAAAAACGATTCTGTAAATCACATCAATGTCAGCTAGCAGATAAAACATTCAAAAATGTAATAAAATAATTGGAATAGAAAGCCTTGGGTTCATTATACGCTGAGATAACTTCTGTTGAGAATAGCCCACAGATGATACCTTACATGAGTTTTCAAAAACATAAAAATCTTTTTTTGTAACACAAGACTGCCTAGGGTGAAAACAGAACACACACACTAACTCTTCATTTCCTCAAATCCAAAAAAATTAAATAAAAACTTTGCTAGAAATATAAAGGAATCATTTGCTTTTAACTGATCCCTTTTTTTTTTTTTACAAGAAGAATACCAGCTATTACAGCACAACCACCTAATCAGCGAGACTGTTGGTTGTTTCATTTTTTTTTCCTTCAGTTTGGTGGAGGAGCAATTTATAGGTACTGTGCATGCCACAACAAAATCACAGTAAGATGCCAGCAGTCTTTAAGAAACTTTTCCCCTGAATCTCCACAGCAAGCAGCTTTGAAAAGAAAGCAAGGATTACAGTGAGCTAGAAGGTAGGGAGGGGACTTACCTCAAACCCAGTCAAGCGAAAATAAGAGCAGTAATTCTACAAGTCGGCAGAGTACACTTTCAAAGCTATAATGGTGTGAAGAAATGCTGGGCAGGCATTGCCTGAAGGCACTGCTAATACACTAATGACTAATGACTGGGCCAGGCAGACAATGAATTTGGGGGTTGAAAACCAACAGAAACCATGCAGGACCTTGACAAATGGGCTTTCACAATTTCATTCGCTGAATAACCTTTAAGCACAAAAACTGGCTCAAGTTCTCTAGGGAGTACTATGACATGCTTATGGACAATGATATAACTGTTTTCCTTTTAATTATTGATATTACACAACATACAGCAATTAAATGTTGCTTATATAGTAAGATATAAATGTGTATGTGTATGCACACATACACAAGTCTGTGTGTTGCACAGTAAATTATAATTCACTCTTCTTTTAACTGAAAGCACCCATCTACTAAAACAGTATACAGAGCAATTCAATAAATTGGCGCCTCCCAATGCCATGCACTTGGCACTAATTATCTAACAACATCTCGGCACCAACATTCTGTTATAGAATCCTAGTGTAAATCAGAATTGGTGTGCCCAAGTCCAGGCACACCCTCTTGTGCCATGTCAATGGCAGGCATAAGTTGCCACATCTAGGTGCACCGTCATATACATGTAGTTTATAGAATACCATATATTATGCACAACTGGGAGACATGCCCATCACCCAAGGAGGTTTGATGAACAAGAGACCATGCTTGACCCGTTATCTGGGCTGAAACCAGTAGGCGGAGCTTGTTGCCCTATCAATTACATTGTTTTATGTGTACCAAGATGGCGGCAGCTGCATTGGGGAGAATGAAAACCTCCTGCTTCAGCTTTCTGACATCACACCATCTCCGGTTCATCAAACCTCCTAGACGTGATCACGCCCCCTTACAGTTAGGCATTGCGGCTTAGGCAACTGCCATACAGAATAGCACCTAGTACTCATAAGCATCTGTCAGTTAATGGTGGCTTTGATGTAGGTTAAGTGGCATGTACTTCTAGGGCCAGTTTATAGAATTTCCCTGGTAGTACTTTGTTCCAGCATACAAAACAACCAGCTGATTTGAAAAAAAAAAAAAGAAGTACAATGAAGGGTTTGAACTGAAATCTTTAAAGTTATACTTCATTTCATTTGCAGCTTCTAATTTTCTGGAGTCTTAACACACCACTCAGAAGTAACCATTCATAAAATAAAGACAGTGCTATTGTGGCACTTTTGGTAAATGCTAAGCTAGATGCTACAATTGTTTGTGCACATGGGCAGATCATTTCCCCCCCCCCCCCCCCTTCAGTATTTCTAGACTTATTTTTGAGACTGTGGCACTGGCCGCCCTTACAGCCATAGGAAAACGCCTTTAAAATGTCTGTAAATTAACTAGTGCCACTTACTTCAGACAGCAGTGCCTGTGGCAGCTCCTAAAAACTTCAGAAAAGGATCTTAAAACAAAAGCTTAGTGAGCTCATAAAATTGCGGTTGAAGCCAGGAAAACACGGCATATTTTAATCTGCAAACTGTGAGAGTCTACCATGATTCAGAAAGATCTGAGGCATGCCCTCAAGGTTTGCTGGGATCTGGGATTAAGGCGCTGCTGATAAGACCCACTGCTGCCGGTGAACATGTTATCTTCTGCAGTTAACCACAAATGCATAGAGACATCCAACTCCTGCTTGGTGTTACTGCTCAACTTATATAAAAGCCTTGCAGCTCCTTTTGCTGTCAATACATCAGTTTTTTGCTTTTTTTTTTTTTCTTAAATCATCAAAGTGTGAAATTTCATTTAAAGTCTTTGCCAGTCTGTGGCTCAATTTTTCACAGACTTTATCAAATACTTGTGAAAGGTATAAAATCACCCAGGCCCTAGATCTTTCCCTGCAAAGAACCTAGATTTACATAGGTTAAACCATAGGGTTTTCTTTACTTTCATCCTATGAGAGAAATGCCCAGTGTGTGTTTTTGGTGTATAAAAACAAGGGCTAGAAAGCAGTTTCATAGTTATTCACAGTTTTCAGTACCTGTAACTGTCTCATATGGTACTAATTGGAAGATACGCATCCGCATCTCACAAAACCGTCAAATGGCGACAAAATTAGTTTTCTTTGGCCAAGAATCTAACAAATTCCACAAGTAAGATGGGTATGACTTCCAAAATAGCCTTAAAGCATAAATATTTCCTTACTTAAGATTTTTCTGAGATTTCATTACTTGCTTTTTCTTTGTCTGCCACTGTCTGATGTTCACTTACAGGAGTCATTAAAGATGCCTTCTGCAACACTACCACTATCCTTACATGCCTTAAAAATGGTTTATACTTCAAATATATATATATGTTCATTTTTTTTTCTAAAAATAAAACATGCTCTTGACCTTTTCAAGTGTATGTTTCTCTAATATCATGTTTTACTGCATAATTCAAGCTTACAGAATGAACCAGAACTGTGTTTTGTGAAAGTTAGCTCAGTTCTCAAGACCGAAGATGATGACAACACTAAGGGTCCCTTTACTAAAGCTTAGGCAGGTTAACAGCGCACACTAACCATCGGATTCTATACAGCATGCATAGACATTGGCACCAATATCAGAGCAGATTCTATAACTACACTTACAATTTAATTGGCTTAACAAGCCAATCAGCATTTTTAACAGCTCTTAAGCAATAATGAGCACTGATTAGAATTTTATTTTTGTTACATTTGTACCCTGCACTTTCCCACTCATGGCAGGCTCAATGTGGTTTACATGGGGCAATGAAGGGTTAAGTGACTTGCCCAGAGTCACAAGAAGCTGCCTGTGCCTGAAGTGGGAATCGAACTCAGTTCCCCAAGACCAAAGTCCACCACCCTAAACCACTAGGCCACTCCTCCACACAACTTAGGCACACAACTCGTTAAACATATTCTATAACAATGCACGCTGAACTCACGTGCGCAGGCAAAAAGGGGCATGGTTATGGGTGGGGAAATAGGTGTTTGGCAGGCGCTCTGAAATTTACATGCCTAGTTATAGGATATGACCCTGTGCACTGGGATTTATACCACATTTTTGTTGGTGTAAATGGATGCCTGTAGATTTAGGCACTGAAATATGAGCTAAGCATATTCTATAATCGGTACCTAAATCTAGGCACCGATTATAGAATACGTTTCATCAGCACTGATTTCAGCACAGATATTTTTAGGCACCATATATAGAATCTCCCCCTAAATGCTAAGAAGCCTATGGGTATAAAATGGGCTTCTTAGCATTTAGTGCATGCTAATTCCATTACTGCATGTTAAACTTTAGTAAAAAGGGCCTCTAAATTTGTAATATCAAGCATGAGAAAGTTGGAGCTATGGGCAAAGCGTCAAGTAAGCTAAGATTCAAATCCCAATGCTCCTTGTGACCTTGGATAAATCACTTCATCTCTGCTGCTTCAGGTACAAATTTAGATATTGTAAGCACTCTGGGGACAGGGAAATACCCACTGTATCTGGATGTAACTCACCATGAGCCTCATCCAAATATATAGAATATGAAAAAAAGTGTAATCACAAATTGAATAGTTCACGTGAAACCAGATTTTAAAATACCGTGAAATACTTTGAGTTACGGGCCTGAATAAACTTACAAAAAGAAGAAAGGTTCCCTTCTAATGAGAACTGTATTGCTTCAGTACTTTTCCTGCAGTAAAAACTACAGCCTCAAACAAAATTGCATGCCAAAAATAGTCACTGTGCTCTCACTAATCCTATCCTAATCTGATGTTTTGAGGATATTTTACCTATAAATATATCCAAATCTTCAGACAATATTCTTTTCTTTCTACACCATACCCTCAGTTTGCAACCAATGTTCTTCTTCTGTAAAGATTATTTAATGATATATCACCAAAGTTCACTGTAGAATAAGCAGTTATCAAGTCTTAAAACAGTATGTCCCAGTTTTTCAAAACAACTTATTTTCTACAGTTGAAGTTACCTCACATTTTTTAGATTATAATAAAAAAGCTGGATAACTGTCAATAAACTGTGGAGTTATTTATATTTATCAAACTTCCTGAATTGCAAAAAGTCTGTGAGAAAGACACCTCTCCTAATTAGAAAGTAACTTCCTAAGTCTTCAAATCAATGGTTATTTCTGATTCCTTTTATATTCCAATTGCAGTTCCCCAAATTATCCATGAAAATAAATTTTTTGAGATTGTGGATCTTCATGTTTCTAATTACAAACCCACAATTCAGATAGATATTATATTATTCAAAGAGACTGGTGTTTTCTTTAAGGTAATTTCAATTAGTCACATATTGAAAGCCTTGGAAAGGACCCTTAGCTGGATTCTTCTACAGTTTATATAGATAAAATTAGAAACACAGGTGAAGCCAAGACAGGTGTGTTAAAATTTGCAAATAACAACAATAATGATTACCGACAGTACAGTGAATGAAGACTAGGAGCTAATGTTGATCGTTTTTTGTAGCCGCTAAGCTCATTCAGAAAGCAGATGCTATACCTCTGACCAAAACTCTCTTTCCTCTCAAGATCTGGAGAGTCCATCACTGCAAATGGACCTGGCAACTGGAAAACATGCAACAGCTGGCAAAGAGCTTGGAGAAAATGTTCTTACACATACATATATGGAGACACCTATACATTAGCAGAAGGCCATGTATACTAAAATCAAATGTACTGGAGCAAAACAATACACACCAGTATGAGAGGTCAAGGGAAAAGGAGACAAATAGGTATTTGTCCTAATTGCAGTGCAGAAGCAGTTGAATACCTTTTTGGGTGTATGGGGGGGGGGTGCGCAAAAACTAATCTCTGGCCTGATCCCCCAAATTCCCTACTGCTAATGTGTGGGCAAAACGTTGGTAGCACTAAGGTTCCTGTGGCCCACCCCATTCCACAACCTAAGTATAGTTAGATTATGTTTAACATTTGCCTAATGCTTTCTCTTTTGAAAATGGCTAGAGAGAGAGAGTAAGCGCGTTTTAGCTCACATTGATTCTGTAACTTTGGTAAGTCTAAGTGCTTTGAAAAATAGGCCTCTATGTAACTTCGTAAATCTAAGTGCTTTGAAAATTCACCTCAGCATAATACAAAAAGCACTATGTCCTTCCCACACTCATTTCGATTATTTACCTAAATGTTCCAGATACTGGCTTGCTGTAACTCGTGTGTTTTTACTTCCTACCGCTTTCCAGCGGGAGAAAGTAGAACTGTGTCAACGCAAAAGCGTTTCCCTTCCTAGACTTTCCTCCACTAGAAGAGAATGCATCTGCCTAAAGCATGTTCATTAGCTCTCGATCCCGACTATACGCACCCTCACACCTTTCCATAAGGTTTTCCATCTTCACAGTGCCGACAATGTTTCAAAACCCATAATAAGCATAACACCTAACTTCCACTTTTCTTATTTATTAAACCAGACGTGCTAAGTCTTTCCCTCCTCCCAAGATCAAAATCAACCAGGAGGAAAAGTATCGCGCTACCATTTCAATAAAATTTCTTCCTTCCTTCCTTTCATCCAGATGTGCCAGTGAGTTCTATAAAGAAATACAAGTTTTCGAGCCAAAAATCTGGAATGGGGCTTACAAAAAGCAGCTGCTTCCAAATCCACACTGCAACAGAAAAGATGGGGGGGGGGGGGCGGACTATTACAAACTGCTTAGAGAAATACAGTGCAACTACTTTTCAAACATCACTGCAGAAGGAGGATTTAACTTTATATTCACTTCAGTCTCGTCTTCAAAAGCAACACATGTCTTTCCATCAAACTGGAATCCAACGCAAAACCGAGAAGTGATGAGAACACTACAAAACACGCATAGCAATTCTCCCTACAAAAGCAGCTGCGTGTTTGCTCAGTGAACAAAGAACAACTTTTGTTTCTTGTAGATTCATATCATAACCTACTTACTGTCAAGCCCGCAAAAAAAACTTTCTTGCAAACACTTAAGCAGCCTGCTCCGTTTCGCTGTAACGTCGCATATAACAGATGCCAAGGATTTCGGAGCCTATCCACATGGTATTTAAAAGAAACTTTGTTTCTCTTGGCTCCGCTTTGAAGAATTTGGGTTAACTGTTTGGGTTACTCTCTAGGCATTTGGTGCAGTCTCCCAAACCGACCCCCACCAGCTACGGCATCAGCTTCACAGATCTTGTAATCCGATCCCTTCCAGCTTCACTCCTAGCACTGACTGACGTTTTTGATTTTTAACAAAAAAAAACCAACTTTACCCAAAGGCAGTTTTATTAAAACATTTTTAAGTCCAAATTTAGTCTTAAAAAGAACCTGGAGAAACAGAGCGCTGCTTCGCTCGGATACTCACGTGTTTCTTTTTTAAAAAGTTGCCTCTGCTGGCTCTCCCGGTCTCTCGCAGACACACAGCCACTTTTTCCTCCCTTCTCCTTAGTCCCGAGTTTTCCAGATGTTGAAGGACTTCCTCCTCTCTCTCCGCCTCTGTCTTTCAGCACTTTTTTCAGCACGGGGAGGGAGGAGGAGGTGGATCCCGGACACTCGACAGCAGCCCGAGCTGAGCCTAATCTATCCACTGTCCGGGCTGGGCCGCGAGGGGTTACCTCACCTCTCACGGCTTCGGCTACTTCTTTCCCACTCTAGAAGGCAAACGAGCGCAACTAAAAAGAGTAAACAAATAAGGAAGGCAACCTCCCTGTCTATCTGAAAATGAGTATTTACTTTCAAAACTATGAAGGGAAAGGGGGGAGGAGGAAGAAGAAAAGTGCGCGGCCGGACGGCCCTCCTCCCGAATGTGTTTTGCAAAAAAAAAAAAAACCCCGCGCGAGACGAGCAGGAGCTGCAGCTGTGCTGCACCGGACAGGGGAACCTGCGCGCGCCCCCTCCTTCAGGGACATTCCCGCTCCCGCTCCGAACCGCCGCGCGGCCACGCCCACCAGTGCTCTGGGGACAAGTGAGGGGCTCGCGCTGACGTCACACATTCTCCGCTGCTGCCTCTGCTGCTGCTTTCGCTTCTTCCCTGGCTTCTCTTACTTCCACCTTATGTCCTTTCAGTTCTTCTGTTTTGCTCTGTCTCTTTCTTTTCCCTTTCCTTCTTCCATCTCTCCTCTTTCCCTTTTCTTAGCTGTCTTTCTCTTTTCCCTGACTCCTCTTGCTTCTCATTTTTCCTGCACTCACACACTCATGCTGTTTTTCCTTCATCCTGATTTCTCAGTCTTAACAATTTTTAATGTGACTATGAGACAATAATAAAGCCACTCTTCAAACTATTGGCATGGTGTTGTGATATTGTGGCATATGGAACTGGGTATATATTCTAGGCTTGGTAATAAATTACTAGTTGTGATGCTGGTGTTCAGTCATGAAAGAGTGTAACCTGCACAAAGTGGTGGATGCAGCTCTGGCTGACTTTTAGGCAGACTGGATGGACCAGGTCTTTATCTGCTGTCATTTACTGTGTTACTATGTTTTCATAATCCCTTTTTAACCAGTGCCTCAAGTCATTCCTTCTTCTTTTCAAAGTTTGAGCTTGTCATCTCCCTCTCTCAGATTCAGCTTCAGGAAACTTTATTGGCATGACAGGGTTTTGTTTTTTTATTGCATGTGTTGTCAAAGTAGTACATAAAGGACTTCATTCATTAAGGCTTTCTATATCTGTGAAGCAGGACCCAACTGAATAGTCATAATAATGATTGGAAGAGCAACATATGGAAGGATAATTATAGGAACAATTCCAAGATTCTGATGATGGTCAGTAATTTGTATTTTGTGCAGGAAAAAATGCATTTTTGTTTCTTTTTCCCCAGCATTGCATTGCATGCATACAGTTCCAGCACAATGATTGTGTTTTTTCACGTGTCCCTGCTTTTTAGCCCCTATTGATTTATGCAAATGAGGTCTCTGTGCATGACCCCCCACATCCCTCCCTATCACTATCACTCACAGGCCACCACACACACACACAGATATAGAGATTAATTTATCTTGGTTTTCATATCAGTTTTTCTTCACATTTTTATTTGTGTTTTCATTGCCTGTGGCCTAGGTGAGGCATTTTGCTAACGTGCAATTTTTATGTAGGTATCTATAGTACCTAAGCATGTTCTGCTTTCTAATCTGCATTTTCCAAAAGGAAATGTATTGGTGTCCTAACACCTGCTGTAATATTTATAATGCTGTCTTTTCATAGGTAACTGTTGGCTGTTTGAATTTGGGGAGTTAGTGTGGTTATGGTATGTAGGTTTACTGCTTTGGTATTGAGTTTGTATTTTGACAGGGTTTTGTGTTACTTCACAAAGTACCCATTAGTGGAGGAAGTTTGAGTCACAGTTATTCTCTCTGTCCAGGCTTAATCAAAGCTCCCTGTCTCACCAGTAAACCCCTCTGTTTCTGTTTTAGTTGCATGAGTACAGTGAACTGCTAGGAGAAAGATTATAGCATCATATAAATCTTGAAGAAAGAAATACATATGTAGCAATAAAGGCCTGGTGATTCTTGTCTGTAATGCAGAAGTGAAAAAACTAAATGCAGTCATCCAAACTAAATATGTTTTATTCTTTTTTTAAATTCTGTTTTATATAGGGGCTCGTTTTCAAAGCAATTAGACTTACAGAGTTCCATAGGTTACTATGGGGGGGCTCATTTTCAAAAGAGAAAAAACATTTAAAAAGTGGCATAAAGCAGCATTTGGATGTGTTGCTTGCCAAAATGTTCAAATCACTATTTTTGAAACCTATTTTGCAGACATTTATCTATGCAATTCATGTGCAGTGTGTCCAAATCACCAGGGGGCGTGTTGGGGCGGGATTAGGGAATTTCTAACACTTGGATGTTAGAAACTTAGATTGTGAGCCCTCTGAGGACAGGAAAAACACAGTGTACTTGAACGCAACTCACCTTGAGCTACTCCTGAAAAAGGTGTGAGCAAGATCCAAATAAATAAATACATACATACATACATTTCAAGCTCTATAACAGCCTCAAATGTTACAGCCTGGGTCTCCTTCTCTACAGTGCCTACAGTGGGGGAAATAAGTATTTGATCCCTTGCTGATTTTGTAAGTTTGCCCACTGACAAAGACATGAGCAGCCCATAATTGAAGGGTAGGTTATTGGTAACAGTGAGAGATAGCACATCACAAATTAAATCCGGAAAATCACATTGTGGAAAGTATATGAATTTATTTGCATTCTGCAGAGGGAAATAAGTATTTGATCCCCCACCAACCAGTAAGAGATCTGGCCCCTACAGACCAGGTAGATGCTCCAAATCAACTCGTTACCTGCATGACAGACAGCTGTCGGCAATGGTCACCTGTATGAAAGACACCTGTCCACAGACTCAGTGAATCAGTCAGACTCTAACCTCTACAAAATGGCCAAGAGCAAGGAGCTGTCTAAGGATGTCAGGGACAAGATCATACACCTGCACAAGGCTGGAATGGGCTACAAAACCATCAGTAAGACGCTGGGCGAGAAGGAGACAACTGTTGGTGCCATAGTAAGAAAATGGAAGAAGTACAAAATGACTGTCAATCGACAAAGATCTGGGGCTCCACGCAAAATCTCACCTCGTGGGGTATCCTTGATCATGAGGAAGGTTAGAAATCAGCCTACAACTACAAGGGGGGAACTTGTCAATGATCTCAAGGCAGCTGGGACCACTGTCACCACGAAAACCATTGGTAACACATTACGACATAACGGATTGCAATCCTGCAGTGCCCGCAAGGTCCCCCTGCTCCGGAAGGCACATGTGACGGCCCGTCTGAAGTTTGCCAGTGAACACCTGGATGATGCCGAGAGTGATTGGGAGAAGGTGCTGTGGTCAGATGAGACAAAAATTGAGCTCTTTGGCATGAACTCAACTCGCCGTGTTTGGAGGAAGAGAAATGCTGCCTATGACCCAAAGAACACCGTCCCCACTGTCAAGCATGGAGGTGGAAATGTTATGTTTTGGGGGTGTTTCTCTGCTAAGGGCACAGGACTACTTCACCGCATCAATGGGAGAATGGATGGGGCCATGTACCGTACAATTCTGAGTGACAACCTCCTTCCCTCCGCCAGGGCCTTAAAAATGGGTCGTGGCTGGGTCTTCCAGCACGACAATGACCCAAAACATACAGCCAAGGCAACAAAGGAGTGGCTCAGGAAGAAGCACATTAGGGTCATGGAGTGGCCTAGCCAGTCACCAGACCTTAATCCCATTGAAAACTTATGGAGGGAGCTGAAGCTGCGAGTTGCCAAGCGACAGCCCAGAACTCTTAATGATTTAGAGATGATCTGCAAAGAGGAGTGGACCAAAATTCCTCCTGACATGTGTGCAAACCTCATCATCAACTACAGAAGACGTCTGACCGCTGTGCTTGCCAACAAGGGTTTTGCCACCAAGTATTAGGTCTTGTTTGCCAGAGGGATTAAATACTTATTTCCCTCTGCAGAATGCAAATAAATTCATATACTTTCCACAATGTGATTTTCCGGATTTAATTTGTGATGTGCTATCTCTCACTGTTACCAATAACCTACCCTTCAATTATGGGCTGCTCATGTCTTTGTCAGTGGGCAAACTTACAAAATCAGCAAGGGATCAAATACTTATTTCCCCCACTGTATATCCCAGTCTGTTCATTTCTAGTGGAAAGTGTGAGCCCCCCCCCAAAAAAAACACCAAATAGGTACAGTGGTGTTCCTAGCCTGGATGGCACCCGGGGCGGATCGCCGATGCGCCCCCCTCCCCGGGTGCAGCGTGCCCCCGCCTGCGAAATGACACCTTTCTCTCCCCCCCGGCAAAATGACACCCCCCCCGGGTGCACGCCGCTGGGGGGGATGCCGCTGCGCGCGCCTGTGGGCTCCGACTTCGCTAACTTCACTCGTTCGCTGCAGCTCCCTCGGCCCCGGAACAGGAAGTAACCTGTTCCGGGACAGAGGGAGCTGCAGCGAACGAGTGAAGTTAGCGCAGTCGGTGCCCACAGGAGTGCCCCACGGCAACCCCCAGCGGCGTGCACCCGGGGCGGACCGCCCCCACCGCCCCCCCCCCTTGGTACGCCACTGAATAGGTGGCACCTGTAGCCATAAGGGATAGAGTAGTGGTGTACAGTTGGGGACAGTAGTTTTTTGGTGGGTTTTGGAGGTCTCATCATACAATATAAGGGGGTAATGGTCAGATGTGTACAATGGTCAGATGTGTACCTGGGAGCTTTTATGTGAAGTCCACTGCAGTGCTCCCTAGGCTGCCCCACTGCTCTGCTGGGATGTCTGTGTACCCAGTCTACTAAAAATGCTGGCTCCTCCTACATCCCAATGGCTTGAGTTTGTATATCTTTCACTTAGACTTTTTTTTTTCAAAAATGGACCAAAAAAATGCAGAGAGCACAAAAACATCCAATTTCAGAAAAAAAAAGGTAGACATTTTCCTGTTTCAAAAATCGCTATATTCGCCACTTAGATTCTGGATGTTTTGAGCAAAACGTCCAAAGTCAGACTAAGATGTCTTGGAAAATGCTCCTCCACGCAACTTTGTAAGTCTAAGTGCTTTGAAAATACGCATCATAGTAGCATAGTAAATGACGACAGTCACCCAGTCTGCCCAATAGCCACATTCCTTGTCATTTCATAAACCAATAATCTAATAGTAATATTTTTTACATTTTACTCACTAAGCTCCACTTTAAGATGTCTTCTCTTCCTGCACTCAGAGCACACGATATGAATGTGGTATAAAATATGCATACTTGATCCAAATCCATCCTTGCCATTTTCAGGGCTCAGACTGTAAAAGTCTGCCCAGCACTGGCCCTACTTCACAACTACTTGAATGTATTATTTTTAGTGCTAAAGGTTGCAGTGCTACTATTCTTCCAGTGATAATTCTTTTGAAAGTGGGCATTGCCAGGTTATTGTTCTTGTTGTATGGTTAAATGATTTTGCCTGGAAAACATTTAATTAGTTCAGCTCACAGCAGTATTTTTGTCATGGGTAGTAACATAATAAATGTTGGCACATAAAAATTCATACGGCCTATCTAGTCTTCCCAGTTAGTTGATTAGAGTTGTACCTGCTGCCCTGTGCCCTATTCCCCCAGATTATATACAGCGCGCCTAGAGATCCTTGCCAAAATCCAAGCATATTCTGTAACAATGTGCATAACTTAATTGGCTTAACAAGCCAATAAGCATTGATAACAAGATTTAATAAGCAATAATGAGCAATAATTGGCAATAATCAGAATTTATGCACACAACTTCCTAAGAGTATTCTGTAATGCACTGTGCCTAAATTTTAATGCATGCAGGCAAAAAGGGCATGGTTATAGGCATTTCAAAATTTATGCACGTTGTTATAGAATATTTATTTTTTTATTTATTTGTTACATTTGTACCCCACATTTCCCCACCTATTTGCAGGATCAATATGGCTTACACAGTACCGTAAAGGCGTTTGTCAAGTCCGGTAGAGAACAAAAACAAGGTTATGTTGTGTTTGAATAAGGTAGGTGTATTCCAGGCACCATGAGGGTCGAAGGGAGGGAGGTTGTAATATGGCCCTCTGCACCTAAATCTACATGCCAGGATTTACGCCACATTTTCAGTGGTGTAAATGAAGGCATGTAGTTTTAGAGGGAAGGGGAATGGGACTTATATACCGCCTTTCTGTGGTTTTTCCAACTACATTCAAAGCAGTTTACATATTATATACAGGTACTTATTTGTACCTAGGACAATGGAGGGTTAAGTGACTTGCCCAGAGTCTAGGGCTAGGATATCAACTAAACAAATTCTAAATCTAGGCGCCATTTATAGAATACAGTTAGGTGGAAATGTTTTCCACACAAATTTTCTAGGCACCATACATTGAATCTGGCCCTTTATGCCTTGTTTGAAGTCTGAGTCATTTAAGTCTTGCTTTGATTTCATCCTCTTCCTGTATAAGGTTCCTCTGTGTTCTTCCCATGTCTTTTTGAATTCTTTCACTGCTTTTGTCCCCATCACCTCCAGCAGGAGGGCATTCAGCATCCACTACCCTTTCTATTCATTTTCCGATGTTACTCGCAAGTTGAATTTCTTGCAACTTCAGTTCATGGCCTCCAGTTCCACCACTTCCCTGTCTCTGAGAAAGATTTGTTTCTATAGCACCTATCAAGTATTTCAGCATCTTCGAAAACTGCTGGTAATATTGAGCTGAACATCTGTCACAGATGTATATTGTGAATGAAACTGACAGAAAACTTGAAGAAAGGGAAGGGGAGCCTCTAGGGGTGGAATGGTATGCAAAACACCTGGATGTATTAGTCATTCTTGGGATTGATTCATTTATTTATTTATTTTTTGATTTGCTATGTTTGTTTACCCTTTTATGCCTTCACCCCCACCTCTACGCAGACCCAATTTTGCCCATGTGGTTCATGGTTGGAGGGATAGCTTCTCTGAGGCACAACCTTAGCAGTGGTCATTATTTTATTATAAGTAAATGATAACGGGCTTAAGAGAATCAAATGTGAGGATGTAGTAATGAAACCCATGGTGACAGTGCTCTCATTTATTTGATGTTCATTCAATCCATTGGAAGGATTCCTCTTTTCGGTATATTATACTTATGTGGTTTGTACTGCAGAAAAGCAGAATTTGAGGCATGAAGTCATTATTTCCACTGCTAAGGCATCTTGGAGGCAGCTCTATGGCTGCATAGAGATACTCCATGCGCAAAGAAGAAGTCCCTTATGCTATGCTGATAATATTTTTCTGAATGAACCCTGTACCTGCCTTTTGTATGGAACTGAGGGTGCATAGCATTTAGACTTGGAGACAACCCTGATAGCCTGGGTCAAAATTATTTGCAATGTTAAAGGTCACCGTGCTATTTTCTACATAGGATAGCAGTACTAATGCCAACATGAAGTCCTTAGGGCAGACACCAAGAAGGCACTGTAGATAAGCTCCATGGAATCCAAATCTGCAGTATTCAGCTCTCCACATCATTTTCCAGTTAGGATCTAGGAGAGTAGATAGATGTGGAGGGACATTTTCGATATAATGTCCGAATCTGATTTGGGATATTTTGCAAAAAAAAAAAACCCATCCAAAAATCTAGTGCCAAACGTGGTCATTTTTGAACCAGAAAAGCTCTATCCTTTTGGCTAGAAAATCATCCTCTTTTAGGTGTTTTTGTGCTCAGTACATGTTTCTTTAAGGGCTATTTGAAAGCAAAAAACATCCAAAGGAAAAATGCACAAAAACAAGCCATTGGGATGTCTGGAGCCAGCTGTGCTACTAGACTGGCCACACAGACATCCCAGCAGAGCAGTGGAGCAGCCTAGGGGGCAGTGCAGTAAACTTCACATAAAAGGTCCCAGTTACATCTCGTCCTCACCCCCTTATATTGTATGGTGAGCCCTCCAAAACCCACCAAAAACCTATTATACACATCACATCATATGGTGAGCCCTCCAGCAATAGCAAAAAATGTACTGTGCCCAACTATATACCACTACAATAGCCCTTCTGCCAGTAGGTGGTGCCAGTATATGGGTTCAGTAGGTATTTTATGGGTTTTGGGGAGCTCACAATTTCCACCACAAGTGAATCAGTTAGAATGGGTTACGAGCCTGGGTTCCCTTCTCTACAATCCACTCCACCGACCACTAGGCTGCTCCTCTACTCTAAGAGGACTGGCCGTTATATCTGCAGCTGTTATACAGCCTGTTATCTGCTGTCACTTTCACCTCTTAGGGAAGTGGGAAGGAGTCAATGACCACTGGAGGGATAGTTTGGGCACCTTTTTGGCACTTAGTCATTATTGAAACAGGTGCAGCAAAAAGCATCCCATTTTTTGCCCTGGATGTTTTCGCAATGTGCCATTTTCGCAGAAACATATCCAATACACCCCCTTGAGATTTAGATGAACTGCATAGAAAAATGTCTTAAGAATGAGTCTCAAAAATAGCAATTTGGATGTTTTTACAAAAAAACACGTCCATCTACCACTTTGTGCCGTTTTTTTTTTTTATGTTCTATTTCGAAAATGAGCCCTATAATGTGTTACCACACATGAAAAAATTAAATTGCTAGTAGATAATTTTATAAAGTGCAATATCTCTTAAAGTAATGTAGAATATTTGTGTAACACAATGCCATATTCTAAGAAACAAGATGGCAAGCGATCCGCAAAATCCAACTTGGAGACAAACAAAGCAGATCAATCAGTGATATGGTTCAAAACTTTATTTTCATAGATTCGCCCGACACAGACTGTGTTTCGCCCACAAGGGCTGCATCAGGGGCTAATAGTCCAAGCAGGACATGAGATTGAAACGTAAAAAAACCAGCAGGGTGCTTTCCTCAGTCAAGGTGAGGACACATCGCTGGCTGCATTCTTGACAGATAGCTAAGCTCCTCTGCGTCAGAACATTAAAAACAACAGTCTAATCAGTTGTTTTTAATGTTCTGAAGATAAGATCTGTTTCTTCCTCCATCTCTCTCACCTTCCCCTCTGTCCTCCAAAGCATGGATTAGATCAACACAAGCTTAACAGGTGACCAGGTATTAATGCGCGATCTAGAAGCTTCCCTTCTGATAATAAGCTTTCCCATCCATGTGATCACCCCCCTGCAGGGCTTTCCAAACTCAGAGTCAGACACAAGGCCCAGTGCTGACATGGAGGTCACCAAGAGATAAAGTGGCAGAGCTTCCTTTCCTTATAGCCTCGTCCATAAGTTTCTGGGATACCTATTTATTTACTTATTTATGGCATTTTATCCCACATTAAACATGAATTAGGGTGTTTTGTGGCTCTACATGAGAATTGTGATATTATGATCCCTTGTTTCATATTGTTGACGGTCTGTGATGTTGTCCGTATGGGTGGTATATTGGTGTATTAGGTTCTGCCCAGTGTAATATTTATGGTACAGTAAGGTTCTGAGTCTGTTTTTGCACAAAGTTGTGCATAGTGTTTTGCAGTTGAGCGATTGTGGTTAGTATATGCTTTGAGCAACCACTTTATTCTTTGACATATGATACATATCTAATATCTAAATTTAATAAAAGGTATTAATTGTGACTTTTATTTTTATTTTTTGTTTCTGTGTGTTATCAGACAATTATGGATTTAAGCTCCACCCCTAACCCTGCCCCCTTTAGCCTCCCCAAACAGTTGGGCCACCGACCGCCTATGTATCTATCTATCTATCTATACCATAAATGCTAGTATAGCACCTAAGAGCTATTCTGGCATTTGGGTTTCTGCCAGGTGCTTGTAACCTGGATTGGCCACTGCTGGAAACAGGATACTGGATGAGATGGACCATTGATCTGACCCAGTATGGCTATTCTTACACACAAACTCAGATTCTATAAAGTGTGGTAAAATTTCTTACTAATGAGCAAATTTGAGCACGCAAATTATAGAATAGTGCAAGTTGCATGCCTAACTTAGGGGCTCTTTTACTAAGCTGTGGTAAAAGGGGGCCTGCGCTAGTATCAGCGTGTGTTTTTGATGCACACTGAGGCCCCCTTTTTCCGCAATGGGTAAAAGGCCAGGGATTTTTAAAGAAAAGAAATGGCCGTGTGGCAGTAAGGGCACCTGCACTAATCTGGCAGTAACCGGGCAGCATGTGGCGCTGTCCAATTACTGCTGGTTAAGTTCTGGTGCTACAAAAATAGAAAATCTTTCTGTAGCACCAGAAATGGCATACGCTGAGAGTGAGAACCAGGGGCATATCTAGGTGGGGACACGGGGGCATGGGCTCACACAGATTTAGCCCTGGCACCCTCTACTTTCGAACCCCCCGCCGCCGACCCTCCCCCACCACTTTTGACCCCCACCTCCTGCCGCCACCATTGCCACCGCCACCACCAGGTACCTTTGCTGGCGGGGGTTCGCAACCCCCGCCAGTCGAAGTCCTCTTCAGCGCCAGTCTCCGGCGGGTGTGTCCACTGCTTCTGTAAGTCTTGACTCCTGACATCCTGAACAGCAAAGGTACCTGGCAGCGGCAGAGGAGGGTTGGCGGTGGTGGCGGAGGTGTGGGGGAGTCAAAAGTGGCGGGGGAGGGGCGGCGGCACCAGGGGGGGCTAAAATGTGCCCCCCCACCTCGAGCTCTGGACCCCCCTCCTGCCGGTCTGGCTACACCCCTGGTGGGAACTACTGTCAGACTCCTGCGGTAACCTGGCAGTAGTTCCAGACTAGCATGCGACAATGGGCTTGCCACGCACCAACCCTTTAGTAAACGGGCCCCTTAATTCTTAAATTAGGCACCCATTGACCTTAAGTACTAAATAGTTCTTAAGTGGTGTTAATTTGCACTCATTTGTGGTTCTGTGCTGTGCATTACTGCACTTAGGCCCTGTTCCATAAACGTAGTGCCATAGGAGCCAACGTTTCAAAATTATTGGGGGTGCTAAGTGCCTATAGGTTATAGTGCACAAATATAAAGGGGTTTGCACAGGGGCAGATCAGAGGTGTGCCTTGCTGTTGCGAGCATAAGTTATAGAATATTATCACTTACACACGCAGATGCCAACTTTAGATGCAGCCATTTACACCAGACTTTGACATGGAATAAGTGCTTGGGCCTAAAGTTAGGTGCATGAATGCTGACTTACGCTCTATACTGTAACAACAGAGTGGAGGAGTGGCCTAGTGGTTAGAGCACAGGTCTTGCAATCCAGAGGTTGTCAGTTCAAATCCCACTGCTGCTCCTTGTGATCTTGGGCAAGTCATTTAACCTTCCATTGCCTCAGGTACAAGCTTAGATTGTGAGCCCTCCTGGGATAGGAAATATCCAGTGTACATGAATCTAACTCTCCTTGAGCTACTACTGAAAAAGGTGTGAGCTAAATCTAAATAAATAAACAATTTCATGTGCTGGTGTCACTATAGAATTGGCACCTATCCCTGAATTCTATAGAGGTCATCCAAAATTGGTTGCCCACATTTGGGTGTAGATCCCAGATGCATACATTCACTAATTAGTCAATTAGGTGCTAACAATCAACCATTGGTGCTAATTGGAGTTAAGCACTTACTGGAGGCAGTGTATGCATATCAAATTCATGCATATTCACTGTGGATATCCTGAAAACCTGATTGGCAAGGGGTACTCCAGGACCAGACTTGGGAAACACTGCTCTACAGTCTATTTTATAACATGCAAGCCTACCTTTCATAGCGTGGAATTCAAAAGGGGGCATGCGATTTGCATATAATGGAGGCAGTGTACACAAATCAAATTCATGCATATTTATGCATGAATTGTTTTTTTGGTGCACACTATAGATTTGCAAGAGGACATGCACAGTTACAGAACATGGCAGAATATAGGTGAGCCTGCCACTTATGTAACTTGCAATATACTGTGAGTTACACTGTGTAACTCACATGTCCCTGTCCTGTCACACTTAGGCACACACACAATTATATCACCTCTATGAAGCCAATTACACTAGTATGCTATGACATAACCTAGAAGCTTATGTTCTTTCATAAAATATGCCAGTGGTTCCCAAACCTAGTCCTGGAGGCCCCCATCCAGTCAGATTTTCAGGATATCCACAGCCTCCACTGCATGCAAATCTCTCTCATGAATATTCATTGTGGGTACCCTGAGAACCTGACGGGTTAGAGTGCCTCCAGGACTAGGCTTGGGAACCAGTAGAATATGCTCCTACTGCACACTTTCTGGGTACCTAATTAGAGGCACCCAGTTATATAATTGCCCCATAACTGCTTAATGCACTTTAGCAAAGGAGCTTCAAAAAGCCTGAGTGTATGCAATTTGCCCATTTATTCCCATGGTCTGTGCAGCAGATAGCACAGGCTAATGTCTTAAGTGAACCCTAATCATTAGGAAATGACTCCCAAAATGTGATGGCAGGCAGATAAAGAACATAAGACCTGCTTTGTTTCCTTTGCTTGCTTCAATACTATAGATGGTCAAATGGCAACAACTGAGGCTGAAGCCTTGACTGTTGACATAATTAAATTGTTCACTAACTTCAAACGTTTGCAAATTCATCCTTCTTGTATGCTCTCTTTAGTATGCATCAATGTTTTCTTACCAAGACTTTTATGCAAATATGTCTGATACCAAAATATCAAGTACAGTTTTGCTACAGATGTTTCACAAAATCTTTAACTGCACCTTGTTGAAGTTTTTGCAGAATCCAATTTGTGAAACTATTTTTGCACATAGTTCTACTATGCACTCACAGTTAATGCTTTGCATAATTTAGCATCGCAGTCACTATAACTGTTAATTCAATTTCACCCACCAACTACCCCCAGATAAATCTAAAGTCTTGTTTGATATCAAGTCTGGTTGAGCAACATTGAAAGTGAATTTGTGTGGTGGTTGTTTGCTGGTTCCTGCAGAAGCTGCTTGGTAAAACAGATGGCTTCATTGAGCCATTAAGATAAGTGTTTTGCCACCTCATATGTGCCATACCTTTAATAGCTATAATAAAGTGAAAGTATTAAAAAAAAAAAAAAAAGAAACATAAGATATAAAAAATGAGAAAATTTTGTTGCACCATTGTAATTGGTTATTATAGGAGGTTTTTAAGCCTGATGATGACTTTTCCATTGTGAGGCCAATTATATTTCCTTGTAGGAGTATAAAGTGCCACTGAGGTCTTTTCATCCTTCTATAGGAATTGTTAAGTATCGGTGTATGTTTAGACTTATCTGGGGATAGTTGGTGTGTGACACTGTTTGGGATAAGTCAGTATCCATCTAATAATATAGGGTGAATAAAATTTCACCCACATAAAACTAAGGGCCCTGTTTACTAAGTCGCATTATAGGCGTGTTAGCATTTTTATCATGTGTTAACCATGTACGCGCATTAACCTTGTATGTGCCTACAATATTCATATAGGCACCTACCTAATTGTAGGTGCGTTAAAAATAGTAATGCGCCTTAGTAAACAGGGCCCTAAACTTGAAAAATAGCTATTTGTGAAGCAGAAATGAGTCCAAGATATATTCCACCTCTAGTTTAAGACTGGGAAGTAGATGTGCCAAAGTTCACAAAATTTTGCATCCAAGTTGTGATGCTGTGCACATTAAGGTTTCTTCTGGGACTTGCTTTGAATATAGATAACGAGCTGCTTTGTATAGATTTGCTTTACAGCTTTGATTTTTGCATAAAATTTTGAAAAAAAAGGAATGCGGTTGCCCTGTTAGTTCACTTTAAAAGTTAATAGAATTTTTTTATTATTATAACTTTTATTGACTTAACAATGTAGTTTTTGATTGCATTTTTCAAGACTGATGCACTGCATCAATGATATTATGGTCAGAACACTAAGAGGGAATTTTAAAACAGTCCAGGAACTTAAGGACTGGAGAAGGGTGGATGTGGTTCCTTTCCACAAGAGTCGAAGTAAGGAGGAGGTAGGGAATTACAGACCTGTCAGTCTGACCTCGGTGGTGAGTAAGCTAATGGAAACGCTTCTAAAGAGGAGGATTGTGACATTTCTTGAACTACATGGAATGCGGGACCCAAGGCAGCATGGCTTCACTAGTGGCAGGTCGTGTCAGACGAATCTGACTGTCTTCTTCGACTGGGTGACCAAACAGTTGGATGTGGGAGGGGCGCTTGATGTGGTATACTTGGATTTCAGCAAAGCCTTTGACATGGTTCTGCACAGGCGACTGATAAATAAATTGAGTGCCCTCGGTGTGGGACCTAGAGTAACTGATTGGGTAAAAAAATTGGTTGAATGGTAGGAGACAGAGGGTGGTGTTAAATGGAGCTTGCTCTGAAGAAAAGGAGGTCATCAGTGGAGTACCGCAGGGATCGGTCCTAGGGCCGGCTCTTTTTAACGTCTTTGTGAGCGATATTGCAGAAGGGCTGTCTGGTAAGGTTTGTCTCTTTGCGGATTAAACTAAACTCTGCAACACGGTGGACACCCTGGAGGGTGTGAATGACATGAGGAAGGACCTAGCGAAGCTGGAGGAATGGACCGATATTTGACAACTAAGGTTTAATCCCAAAAAATGCAGGGTCATGCACTTGGGTCGCAAAAATCCGAGGGAACGGTATAGGGGGTGTAGTGCTTCAGTGTGTGAAGGAAGAGTGGGACTTGGGGGTGATTGTGTCTGACGACCTTAAAGCTTTCAAACAGGTACAAAAACTGACGGCCAAAGCTAGAAGAATGCTTGGGTGCATAAAGACAGGCATGACCAGCAGGGAAAAGGAGGTGATAGTGCCGTTGTATAAGTCTCTGGTGAGGCCTCATTTGGAGTACTGCATGCAGTTCTGGAAACCGCACCTACAGAAAGATATAAACAGGATGGAGTCAGTCCAGAGGGCGGCTATGAAATTAGTAAGCAGTCTTGAATGCAAAAATTATAGGGACAGGCTTATGAACCTCAACATGTATAAGCTGGAAGAGAGGAGGGAGAGAGGAGACATGATAGAATCGTTTAAATGTCTCAAGGGCATTTATGAACAGGAAGAGAGCCTTTTTCAAATGAAGGAGAGCTCTGGAATGAGGGGGCATATGACAAAGATAAGAGGGAATAGGCTTAGGAGTAACCTAAGGAAGTATTATTTCACAGAAAGGGTGGTGGAGGCGTGGAATGGCCTCCCAGTGGAGGTGGTGGAGTCGAGGACTGTTCCAGAATTTAAAAAGGCATGGGATAAGCATGTGGGATCGCTTAGGAACAGGAAGAATTAGGGGTTACAGAGGATGGGCAGACTGGATGGGTCATATGGCCTTTATCTGCCATCATGTTTCTATGTTTCTAAGGTATACTTAGACATCCATATTGCATTTTACAAAGCCAGAATATGAATATCTAAAACTGAAGAATATGCATCTGGCAAGGGGTGTGTTGTGGTCTGGACATGTTTGGGGTGAGACTTGGGTGGGCTTAAAAAATAGTCATTCTTTCCCATTGCAGAAGGGGAAGGAATGTTCATGGCCAAAAATATAGACATCTACAGATAGACAAGCTACCATAATCTAGGACATCCAGGAAACCATTTTTGGAAAGATTAGTAACCGTTTGCACTTACCCTATGTTAATTGCAAAAAATAATACAGGGCAAGTGCAAAGCCTGTACAGTCAATACAGAGAACATGCTCAGCATCCATCCTCCATGTGCCACACAGGGCATTTAGGAATTGAATGGGCTTTGTCACATTTGTCACACTCAAATCACTAGTGCAGCATCGTAAAAGGAGCCCTTAATGCACGCACTCCTCCATAAACCATAAAACTGTGGTGGTGCACCCTTCAAGCTAATGTCCTCCCTCCTGCCTCCCCCACTCCCCATCAAGTGTATCAAAGCTCCCTCCAGACCTCCCATGAGTTCTGATCTCTCTCCTCCCCCACTGAGTACCTGAGTCCTCTCCCTTCCCCCATGAAGGGCACCTGAGCCTCCTCCTGACCCGAATCTCTCTTTTGCAACCCCATTAGTTCCAATCCCTCTCCCAACCCCCATGAGTTCCAATGCCATTCATGAACCCCCTATGAGTTCTAATCTCCCTTCCAACCCCCTCCCTCTCATTGAGTTCTAATCCCCTGACACCAAACCCTGTACCGTCATAGCTCTCCAAAGCTCTATCCTCTCCCCCACCTGGGACCTACTCAGGGTATAAATGTCTTATGTCAGTGCTCCCTGACATCAACAGTCCCACCCCCCACCCCAAACATTTTCACAAACTCCACCTATGAAAGGAAGAATTTGTGCCTTTTACATGAAGGACTGGACTCTGTAAATGATGCCAAAATTTGTGTGCCAAAAAAATTAGTGCTATGCGCTAATCTGTAAACGGTGCCTAAATTTGGAGTCATTTATAGAACAGTGCTTAGTGCCAGATCCATGAGGATGTACACCAATCAAAACCTGGTGTAAACCCTCACACCTAAATTAGGCACAGATCTGCCATATTCTATAATACTATGTACAATTTCTAGAGGCACCCCTGGTCTTCTCATGCTCCTTCCATGGCCATGCCCCCTTTTCGGATGCACATGGAAATTTTACGTGCCCATATTTATAGAATTCCAACCGTAGAGATGCATGTATAAATTTGAATTGTTGCCAATTAGTGTCAATAATTGATTATTGCCAATTAACTGCTCAATTAAGTTACACATGCAATTATGGAATATGCCCAATGCACACCAAATTTTGGGTGCCATATATAGATTCCGGGAAAACATGTCACTTTTGTGCACAAAGGGGACTTTGTGAAATTTTGTGCAATTTAATACATGGGCTTTATGGACAAAAATTGAAGAATCTGGATTTGGATGCTAGGTTTGGTGAACAAATTGCATGCAAGAGCTAACAAGTGAAAAGACTCTGTTGTGTGCTCTCTGTAGACAGCTTGCCCTTCTGATGTACAAAATACAGGAGTGTGGTTCCACTGTTAGTCCACTTGAAAGGGAATAAATAGAAATAAAAGAAGAGAAAAAAAGAAAGAAAATAAGATGATACCTTTTCTGTTGGACTAGCAATACATTTGGGAGGGAATTCAATTAACAGAGCAGAAACTTGGACACTGAAAAATTCAGCATTAAGCACTATTCTTTAAAGGCTGTGTGCCTTATATAGAACTAGCCATGAGCCCATAAAAATGGGCTAGTAAAGGAAGGGGGGGTTGAAAGGCCCCCCCGGATAGGTCGCCGCCACCGCCGCCCCTCCCCCCCGGGGTCACCGCTGCCCCCCCCCCCGGAGTCCCCTCCGCCACCCCTCCACCCAGACCGGGTACCTGGCTTCACTATTCAAACCGCCGGAATGCAGCACACAGCTCATCTGAGCTGCCGTCGGCCTTCCTTCTTCTCTGCGTGTGTTCCGCCCTTGTGTGACGTAACATCGGCGAGGGCGGGACTCAGGCAGGTAAGGAAGGCCAACGGCAGCTCAGATGAGCTGTGTGCTGCGTTCCGGCAGTTTGAATAGTGAAGCCAGGTACCCGGGCCAGGTGGAGGGTGGGTGGCAGCGGTGACTCCGGGTGGGTGGGGGGAGCGGTAGCGGCGACCCTGGGGGGGGGAGCGGTGGCGACTGCGGTTCCCTCACTCGCAGGTGCGCAGGTTCCCTCTCTGTCATGCCCCCATCATCACGTATTGACGCGGGGGCGGGACAGAGACGGTCTCTACTGCGCATTTGCGAGTGAGTACGCCTCTTGCCATTTATATGTTTGATAGTGTTTAGTGCAGATCCCACACCTAAGATTTAGTTATTGGACTTAGGCCTGCTGAAACCTGATGTAAATGCTGGCGCTCAAGTTAGGTGCAGGAAGGCAGTATTCTGTAATACCATGTGCAACTTTTCGGAACACACCCCTGGCCATGCCCCCTTTTGAAATATGCGCTATGAGAGTTTGGCACTGTGCCTTATAGAATAGTGTGCATCCAAATGTGTGTGTAAATTTTAATGAGTGCCAATTAACATCAAGAGAATATTTGTTACTGCACTTATCTAGTTGTAATAATGTTCATACAAATCCAAATGGTGGAAGTTCATTCCAAAAGAAATTAGAAGCATAAGCTCATATCTTCAGTTCTGTAAAGCTTTAAAAATGGTACCTGTTTAAAAAGTAATTCTCTACATAATCATTAATTGTAGAACTATTATTCCAATATATGCAAACTGTTACAATCTCTGCTTAATTGTAAGCCATATTGAACCGAAATTCTCTTTTTAGACAATGTGGGGTATAAGAATGAATGAATGAATAAATGGTTATTAGTGCCCTATTGTTGATGGTTCAGAACTCATTATCCAATTTATTTGCATGTGCATTTCAGAAGCGCACCCAAAGTTGGATGTTCAACTTGGGCACCATATATAGAATCTGGCTTTGGAAGGCCAGAGTTTTCTTCTTCAGGTCAGGAAAATAAGGAACTTGGGGGCCTTTTTACTAAAGCTTAGTGCACAAATGCTACATATCCTATTTTATACCTATGGGCCAAGTGGCACTTAGTGCATGTTAATGTCTGTTCGTGTATGCTAAGCTTTAGTAAAAGGGCCCATTGACTTAAATTGAAGCAATAAATTTGACCCTCCTGAATTACTCCCCTTCATTTTTTTTCTTCCTTTTTTTGGAATACTAAGATTTCTTTTTCCTGTGAATGAGTGTGATCACACACACACACTGAAAATAAATATCTTAAAACTCCACCACACCTAAGTCGTTGATTGAGGATGATTTAAAATTATTGTCTCTTATAAATAAACATTTTTTTTATTTTTTTTAGGAGCCGAGTGTTTTTCTTGTCAGACGCATCCCTGTTGAAGAGGAGATGAGGACGCTGGGGCAAGTGTTGACATCTCCGGGAGACTGGGCCTGCCAAAGCTTTCAGGAAACTTCAGACTCATGGCATTTGAGAGGTAGAAAGGTGAGCTTTACTGGCACTCCATCCTCCCGCGGGCCTCAGGGCATTCTTATACTATGATTTATAGCGGAGATGTTCTGGGAATGAGTCATTTTTCAACAGTGTCTGCACAGAAGCTAATCCTCTTTTCTAACGTGGCAATATACACTAAAACATTCTCCAAAAAGTTATGGCAAAGATCGACATCATTTGAACTGATATCTTTTATTGGATTAACATACTGCAATGGCTTTAGCGCGCGTTTCTTTGTAAATTGCCAAGAGGATCGTGACGCACGGGGGACATGGGTCTAACAAAGTATGTTCGTTCTGTACAAGAATTAGGGCATCTTCACAAGTTACAAATCGTGTTTTTGTGTCTTCTGTACATACGTACATCATTTTCTATTTGTTTAAGGCAGATTACAGGCTCTGAACTAGCAAGTTTCCTGTTTCTCGTAGCTTTTACAACGAGATCAGTAACTTCAAGGCTCTCATTAGGTTTGTGAATGGGTCGGGTCCTGGCTTAGCTTGATCTCGGCAACACAGCAGAGGGCTGATTCAGAGGGAGAAGCTTTGACTCCTCCCCGCCCCGCCCAGTGTATCACTCCGCCCGTCCGCCTTGATTAGTCCCCGAGACAAGGCAAGGAGGAGGCGCCTCTGCCGCCGAGTGCACTCACTGCACTTCAAAGGGGAGTTTGTTTGCTTTGCTGCAACCGCAAGAAGACGGCATTTGTTTCGGGAGACCCCCTTGCCCCCCGGGTTTTTGTCAATATCCTCACAGAAGAGGAAAAACAGATTGCTTTCAATTCAATTCATTCTGGAAAAAACTGGCCGGCATCCGTATAAGGAGTCTGCCCCGCGGGCTTTTGTGTGCTGGACTTTCTTCCTAGCAGATTAATTAAGTTTGAAGAATATGGACCCATTCATTTTCCCATCCTTTTGCCTCTCCCTTTCTTCGCATTGCCAGGATGGATCTTTCTGGCGTAGGTAGCCTGTAGTCTGGAGGAGCACAAACCACCGCTCTTCCCACCCTCCCTTTCTGTTGTAGCTGCGGTTTGGGAAATGCATCTTTGTAATCTGTGCCTTGGCATACTTAAAGGTTCCGTGCTGGTACATCCCCAGCGGCTTGCTATTACCATGCCCTGTTTCTTCCCTGTTGCAACAATTACCCTGCTCTAACATAGGAAAATGAAATGTCCATGCCAATATTTTAGTATTACCATTACCATAGGCATCAACTACTAACAGAAGGATGGACCTTTCTTTAAAAGGTACATTTTTTTATAATGAAATAATAAAAAAAACTTTCTAATGTTATACAGAAAGGTTAAAAGATTCTCTCAGTTATACTACCTTACAGTAATGAGGTAATGTACAAAGCCCCACATAGGCCTTCCTTCATCAAGTAGAAGGCATTGAAACTCAACGGTGAAGCCTAATATATTTCTGCATTTAAAACTCTGATTTTTCCCCCCAGGAAGGTAAACTTTGCTTTGTTTTCGTTTTTTTTTTTAATTTAATAAACTAGACGATAAAGTTTTGTCCAGTTCCTAATTTTTTTGTGAGACTAACATCTGAGAAACTATAGTTATTCAGCAGGCTGGACACATTAACTAGTTTGGGAAAATGCTTGGGGGCACTTTCAGGTCCTAATACTTCTGGCATTCCAGAGTGAGCAAACAGCCTTTAATCTTTTCTGTGTGTCAGGACTTGGTAGTGGTTAAATAGAACAGAAAAGTGCTCTCCGGTCTCTATATTGAGATGTTCACATTTCAATAGTCTTTCAGTTAAAAATATTCTTGCCACAAGTACTAGCAAGGATAGCAAACACACTATTAGGAGTTCTTTTTAGAAGGCTTGCATGGCATTTGCATGTGTAAATAGCAGGTTTACACTTGTAAATGGCCTAAGTAATGATTGTAGAAGAGCTGCTGCTTAAAAGTGTTTCTCCTCTTCATGCAGTTTTCAAAGATGCATTCTGGATGTGGTTTGGGTGGACCTGAGAAGTATACATGCATTTTTTATTTGGTTTATGTGGAGAGGCATAATCGAACGGGGATGACCATCTGTAAGGGCGTCCATCTCTAAGGATGTTCTGGTGAAGGGGCGGGGAAACCCGTATTATCGGAACAAGATAGACGTCCATGTTTCGTTTTGATAATACAGTTGGGGACGCCCAAATCTCAACATTTAGGTCGACCTTAGAGATGGTCGTCCCCTGTTTTCGGCCATAATGGAAACCAAGGATGCCCATCTCAAAAACGACGAAACCCAAGCCCTTTGGTCGTGGGAGGAGCCAGCATTCATAGTGCACTGGTCCTCACAAGCCAGGACACCAACTGGGCACCCTAAGGGGGCACTGCAGTGGACTTCACAAATTGCACCCAGGTGAATAGCTCCCTTGCCTTGGGTTCTGAGCCCCCCAACCCCCCCTAAAACCCACTCCCCACAACTGTACACCACTACCATAGCCCTTAGGGGTGAAGGGGGCACCTACATGTGTGTACAGTGGGTTTCAGGTGAGTTTTGGAGGGCTCACATTTACCACCACAAGTGTAACAGGTGGTGGGGGGGGGGGGGGGTCTGGTTCTGCCTGCCTGAAGTGCACTGCACCCACTAAAAACTGCTCCAGGGATCTGCATACTGCTGTCATGGAGCTGGGTATGACATTTGAGGCTGGCATAGAGGCTGGAAAAAATGTTTTAAAAGTTTTTTTTAGGGTGGGAGGGGGTTAGTGACCACTGGGGGAGTAAGGGGAGGTCATCCCCAATTTCCTCCGTTGGCCATCTGGTCAGTTCGTGCACCTTTTTGAGGCTTGGTCACAAGAAAAAAATGGACCAAGTAAAGTCGGCCAAGTGCTCGACAGGGACGCCCTTCTTTTTTCCATTATCGGCTGAGGACACCCATCTCTTAAGCACGCCCCAGTCCCACCTTCGTTATGCTTCCAACACGCCCCCGGGAACTTTGGTTGTTCCCGCGACGGAAAGCAGTTGAGGGCGCCCAAAATCGGCTTTCGATTATGCGATTTGGGCGACCCTGGGAGTAGGACGCCCATCTCTCGATTTGTGTCGAAAGATGGGCGCCCTTCTCTTTCCAAAATGAGCCCATTGGTATAAGCAATAAGGAGTGAATCTATTCTGTGGGATATCTGCTGGGTATTTATGATCTGGATTGGCCATTGTTTGAAACAGGATGTGGGTCTGATGGATCTTTGGTCTGGTGTAGTATGGCATCTCTTTGTTTTTATATTATGTGCCTTGTTTTGGTGTGATTTTCTCAGATTGTCTACCTGTACGGTCAGCTATGCTGAAACTCTAGTCACTAGATTTGTGCCCATGGTTATCACTGATTGATCATAGTAACATAGTAAATCACGGCAGATAAAGATCAGCTTGAATCATTTAGTGTGCTGCTCTGTGTAGGTTACATCTCTCCATGTCTTCTTTGAAGTGTGAAGGTCATTTAACTTTTGTTGTGAGTCCCAACTGCAGTTATTTGAATAACTGAAACATAATAAAGAGAAGAATCTTAATTGTGCACCTTTAAAAAGTATTTAAAAACAAGTAGGGTGAGCATGCAGAGGCATGGCTTCAGGAATTCTTTCCAACATAGATTTGTAGACTGGTGGATTGGCAGTCTACTAATCTTGGAATGTTGTGATCACTCCATTCCAGAACATCCCCTCCCTCCCCCAGATCTCTGAATCTGCTGTCCCGCTTCAGGAAATAGAGGTGAGGGAGGGGGGAAAATATACAGATCTATCCAAGTTTCCTATCTCCAGTTTTTGGCTTCTGCCGAAAAAGGAAAGTGGACATCCTGCAATCCATCTTCTTCTTTCACACTTCTTACTACTACATTGAGGCATGGCTTAACTTGGAAAACATTTTGCAAGTTAAGCCTATACATGTTTTCCCAGTGTTTTAAAAATGTAATTAGCCAAGTTGAATCTAGGGGCTTTTCTTCTAACTAAACATTTGAATGCTGCCCAGAGAATGGTTTGAGAAGAGAAAACTCTACATCAATGATGCCATATAATTTCTGTCATTTATTTTTTTTAAAGAACGTTTGTAACTCATCAATCCACAATCTTTAGTGACTAATTATTTTGAAAGCTTCTGTGTTAGTGATATATCTTAAATATTTATTTAATAAACAGGGTTAGAGATGAAAAAAATCTCTGCAGTATGGATGTTAGTGTGCAGGGAGATGTGAAGGGGTGTGTTTGGGAGTGCATATTTGGATGGGGTATAGAGAATATGTGGTAGAAATGAGAGTTTATAGCAGTGTGGGGGGTGGGAGGCATGGCTGTGAGATGTGTGTGGATTAGCTGTGAGGTGAGGATACGAGGTGTGTGGTATTTTATGTGGGAGCAGGGGTATTGTTAGATGTGTGTGGATTAGCTGTGAGGTGAGGATACGAGGTGTGTGGTATTTTATGTGGGAGCAGGGATATTGTTAGATGTGTGTGGATTAGCTGTGAGGTGAGGATACGAGGTGTGTGGTATTTTATGTGGGAGCAGGAGTATTGGCAGTAAAGAGCTTTTGTTACTGAAACATCTCCCTACACACACACACACACACACACACACATATATATATATATATATATATATATATATATATATATATATATATATATTACTACTACTACTACTATTTAGCATTTCTATAGCGCTACAAGGCGTACGCAGCGCTGCACAAACATAGAAGAAAGACAGTCCCTGCTCAAAGAGCTTACAATCTAATAGACAAAAAATAAAGTAAGCAAATCAAATCAATTAATGTGAACGGGAAGAAAGAGAGGAGGGTAGGTGGAGGCGAGTGGTTACAAGTGGTTACGAGTCAAAAGCAATGTTAAAGAGGTGGGCTTTCAGTCTAGATTTAAAGGTGGCCAAGGATGGGGCAAGACGTAGGGGCTCAGGAAGTTTATTCCAGGCGTAGGGTGCAGCGAGACAGAAAGCGCGAAGTCTGGAGTTGGCAGTAGTGGAGAAGGGAACAGATAAGAAGGATTTATCCATGGAGCGGAGTGCACGGGAAGGGGTGTAAGGAAGGACGAGTGTGGAGAGATACTGGGGAGCAGCAGAGTGAGTACATTTATAGGTTAGTAGAAGAAGTTTGAACAGGATGCAAAAACGGATAGGGAGTCAGTGAAGGGTCTTGAGGAGAGGGGTGGTATGAGTAAAGCAACCCTGGCGGAAGACGAGACAGGCAGCAGAGTTTTGAACCGACTGGAGGGGGGAGAGGTGACTAAGTGGGAGGCCAGCAAGAAGCAGATTGCAGTAGTCTAAACGAGAGGTGACAAGGGTGTAGATGAGGGTTTTGGTAGAGTGCTCGGAAAGAAAGGGGCGGATTTTACGGATGTTGTAAAGAAAGAAACGACAGGTCTTGGCAATCTGCTGGATATGAGCAGAGAAGGAGAGAGAAGAGTCAAAGATGACCCCAAGATTTCGAGCTGAGGAGACAGGGAGAATGAGAGAGCCATCAACAGAAATAGAAACGGGGGGAGTGGGGAGGTGGGTTTGGGGGGGAAAATGAGAAGCTCGGTTTTGGTCATATTTAATTTCAGGTGGCGTTGAGACATCCAGACAGCAATGTCAGACAAGCATGCTGAAACTTTGGTTTGGATGCAAGGTGAGATATCAGGGGTAGAAAGGTAGATTTGGGAGTCATCAGCATAGAGACGGTAGGAAAAGCCATGGGATGAGATTAATGAACCAAGGGAAGAAGTGTAGATAGAAAAGAGGAGGGGACCAAGAACAGAACCCTGAGGTACGCCGACAGGCAGAGGGATAGAAGTAGAAGAGGATCCACCAGAGTGAACACTAAAGGTGCGGAGGGAGAGGTAGGAAGAGAACCAGGAAAGGACAGAGCCCTGGAATCCAAGTGAGGACAGGGTATCGAGAAGTATGCTGTGAACAACAGTGTCAAAAGCAGCGGAAAGATCAAGAAGAATGAGGATGGAATATTGACCTCTGGATTTAGCCAGTAATAGGTCATTGGAGACTTTAGTAAGCGCAGTTTCGGTTGAGTGGAGAGGGCGAAAACCAGATTGTAGTGGGTCAAGAATAGCATGTGAGGAGAGAAAATCAAGGCAGCGGCGGTGAACAGCACGCTGAAGTAATTTGGAGAGAAAAGGAAGGAGGGAGATGGGTTAGTAATTAGAGGGACAAGTAGGGTCGAGTGAAGGCTTCTTAAGGAGAGGTGTGACCACAGCATGTTTAAAGGCAGGAGGGACAGTCGCAGTGGAAAGTGAGAGGTTGAGAATGTGACAGATAAAAGGAATAAGAGCAGGAGAGATGGCATTAAGAAGGTGGGGGGGAATGGGATCAGAGGAACAGGTGGTACATTTTGAGGAAGAAAGGAGAAGTGTAGTTTCCTCAATAGTAACTTCAGGAAAGGAGTGCAATCCACTTAAGTGCAAGGGGTCTGGGACCAAAGAAATGCATGCAGTTAACCAGAGCGTGCACTTAACCGTTGTGACCCAAAGAAGCTTCACATCTGATAAACATATGTACAGTACTGTTTATTATTATACTTACAGTATACAGTCTCCGTTAACTGACGTTAGACTTACTTGAAGTAATCAGTTATAGTCCTCTGTACACTATTGGGTCTGTGAGTTCCATAGACTACGTCTGCCAGATGGTAGAAACTGTCATAGCACTGACATCCAGTGGCCTCCAGATAGGCCCACACGGTGTTGAGACTCTCCAGCGCTCTTGCAAAAGTGACAGGGGGAGGTTGTTGAATTTCGTCAGCATGTGCCTCGCTGCTCATTTCATCAACTGTTTCATCATCAGCCATTGTTGCCTGCGTGTAGGCGCATATCTGGACATCATTGCTGTCTTCAGCTGTTTGTAGATCGTAATCAACAGCTACATAGCGATGGAACTCCTCTTCAGTAACACCAGCTGGGATGTCAATAGCCTGTTCATCTGACGCGTTTGCAACAAGCTGCATCTGTTTCGTCCCTCTCCACATCCTTAACAAAGCTTGCCCGCTTGTAGCTTCTTTCTGCATATGTAGGGAATCCAACAGTGATAGATTACGAGCCAGTTCAACAGCATGTTTATCCTTGCCAGTCTGGTCATCCATAACGCTCATCAGACAACGTAGCACAAGAGCCCGATAATGTTGTTTGAAATTGGCTATTATGCCCTGATCCATAGGTTGGATCAGAGAGGTAGTGTTTGGTGGCAGGAAGACTACCTTGACGTAAGGCAGCCTGACATCATCCCTGTGTGTGGCACAATTATCACAAAGCAACAAAATCTGACGCTTTTGTGCCCGCATTCTAGTGTCTAACTTCTTTAGCCACTGCTTCCAAATTTCCCCAGTCATCCATGAATTTGTGTTAGCCCCTAAGACACAGGAAGTCGCTTAACTTTCTTGAACCAACAGGGCTGTTTGCTCTTTCCAATGACGAGGGGTTCCAACTTCTCACTCCCATCCATATTGCAGCAAAGGAGGATCGTCAGTCGGTCCTTCGACGTTTTACCTCCAGTAGTTTCAGCATGTTTGAATGTAAGTGTTCCATCAGGAATAGCAACATTCCATGTAGAATCTCAAATAGTAGCAACAGAGTCTCCAATAGTAGCAACATTCCATCTAGAATCTCCAATAGTAGCAACATTCTATGTAGAATTTCAAATAGGGAAAGAGAAATGGGACTTGATATACTGCCTTTCTGAGGTTTTTGCAACTACATTCAAAGCGGTTTACATATATTCAGGTACTTATTTTGTACCAGGGGCAATGGAGGGTTAAGTGACTTGCCCAAAGTCACAAGGAACTGCAATGGGACTTGAACTCAGTTCCCCAGGATCAAGGTCCACTGCACTAACCACTAGGCTAATCCTCCACTGCAGGACACCTGAGTGTGCCCCGCAGTAAGCCCTTTTTTGCTGAGGTAAGCATGCGTTAGTGCTTACTGCCGCTTAGTAAAAGGACTCTCTAGATTGCTAAAGAATACATATAGGGGGTATTTTCGATATGATGTCTAAATCCGATTTTGGATGTTTTGCAAAAAATGTCCAACAATCCAGTGCCAAATATGGTAATTTTCGAACCAGAAATATGTCTCTCTTTTTGGTTCAAAAACCACCCTATTTTAGACCTCTTTATGCTGAGTGCATCTTTCTTTAAGGGCCATTTTCAAACAAAAAAACATCCAAGGAAAAAAAGCACAAAAACAAGCCATTGGGATGTCTGGGGTCCAGCAGTCCTACTAGACTGGCCACACAGACATCCCAGCAGAGCAGTGGGGCAGCCTAGGGGGCACTGTAGTGGACTTCACATAAAAAGTCCCAGTTACATCACTTCATAGCCCACTTATATTGTATGGCCTCCAGGAATAGCAAAAATGTACTGTAGCCAACCATATACCACTACAATAGCCCTTATGCCTGCATGTTTCACCTATATTTGGGTTTAGGAGGTACTTTGTGGTTTTTGGGGTGCTCACACTTTCCACCAGAAGTATAACAGTTATAGTGGGATATGGGCCTTGGTCCCCTTCTCTACAGTCCACTGTATTAACCACTAGATTACTCCAAGGACCTGCTTGCTACTCTAAATGAAATAACCATTATATCTACAACTGTCATAGAGCCTTGTATGTATGTTGTTTGGGGTATCCCTATTGTGGAGTCTTTTAGAAGCAGGGAGATCCTGGATTCTCTATAGGGGAACTACTCCAGCAGTTGGTAATGGAACTCACATGGGATGGGTCATAATGGACTTAGTGCTTACTAATGAAGAGAGTGTTTCTGATGTTATGGTAGGTGATCATCTGGCATCCAGTGATCACCAGATGATGTGGTTTAATATTAAGATAGGTGTGGAGAGGGTTCATTCAAAGGTGAAGGTTCTAGACTTAAAAAAAAAACTAACTTTATTCAGATTGGCGATTACCTCAAGGAATTGCTGTCTGGATGGGAGCATCTGGAAGAAGTTGGAAAGCAGTAGGCAAAACTGAAAGGAGCTATTGTAAGTGCAACAAACCTTTCTGTCATCGTATATGATGATCTAAAGGTGGGCAAACAGGTAGAAAAGGCAACAGCAAAATCTAGAAAGGGAAGGGGAATGGGACTTGATATATCACCTTTCTGTGGGTTTTTATTTTTATTTTTTGCAACTACATTCAAAGAGGTTTACGTAAAGGGGCATAATCGAACGGGGCGCCCAAGTTTTCCTGAGGGCATCCTCGCAGGACATCCCCACGAAAGGGCGGGGAAACTCGTATTATTGAAACAAGATTGGCATCCATCTTTTGTTTCGATAATACGTTCGGGGACGCCCAAATCTCAACATTTAGGTCGACCTTAGAGATGGTCGACCTAATTGTTGAGATGGTCGACCTTAGAGATGGTCGACCCCGGTTTTCGGCTATAATGGAAACCGAGGACGCCCATCTCAAAAATGACCAAATCCAACTAATTTGGTCATGGGAGGAGCCAGCATTCGTAGTGCAATGGTCTCCCTGACATACCAGGACACCAACTGGGCACCCTAGGGGGCACTGCAGTGGACTAACTGATGCACTAACTGAACGGAAAAAGCCCTTTCCTTACCGATCCCTTAGCGATTCGGAAAGGAACGGGCATGCATGAAGGAAATCGCATGCAAATGAGCTGCTCACTCTTAGCTCATTTGCACATGATTTCCTTCCTAAGGAGAGGAAGCCAGTTCAGAGCAGCCAAGCATTATGCGTGGCTGCTCTGTGCATGCCAAAGATGGCTTCATACATGCAGACCAGCACTTCCTCCCTCAGGTGAGGAAGGGATACCATAACAGCATTATACTGTCCTGACCTGACCTGAGGCAGCAGGTTTTTGCCTCTGAAAGCAAATTGAAAAGGGTATTAGGCTATTAAATAAAATATTTTCTGAAATCGCTGGGGGATTGAGGTGTGGCAGGGGGTGGATCCACATGGAGTGGGTGGAGCCAAGGCAGAGTAGGAGGGGCTGGGTTGTGTACTAAAAATCTTCCTCTCAAAAATTGGGACCCCTTGGCAGCTCTGAGATAGACTTATAGATCTCAATATGTATACTTTGGAAGAAAGGCGGGAGATATGATAGAGACATTGAAATACCTATGCATCATAAATGCACAGGAGGTGAGTCTCTTTCAATTGAAAGGAAGATCTGGAATGAGAAGGCATAGGATTAAGGTGAAAGAAGATGGACTCAGAAATAACCTGAGGAAATACTTCTTCACGGAAAGTGTGGTGAATTTGTGGAATAGCCTTCTGGTGAAGGTGGTGGAGATGAAAACAGTATCTGAATTCAAGAGAATTTGGAACAAGTACTTAGGATCTCTAAGGGAGTGAGTGATAGGGAGAGTAGATAGCATGTATGGGCAGACTGGATAGGACTTATAGTCTTTATCTGCCTACATTTTACTATGCTTCTCTGTCACTTTTACCTCTTAGGAGAGTGGGAGGGGGTTCAGTGACCACTGGGGGATTAAGGATGGTCATACCTTTATCTCTCCAGTGGTCATCTGGTCAGTTTGGGCACCTTTTTGACATTTAGTCATTACTGAAACAGATCTAGACAAAAATATCCTATATTTTGTCCTGGACATTTTTACAATGTTCCGTTATCGCACAAAAAGGTCCAAATTGTAAGTTCATCCTATTCCTACCCAAAACATGAGTCCAACATGCCCCCTTGAAATTTAGATGAACTGCATAGAAAAACACCTTAAAAATGATTTCAAAAATAGTGATTTGGAAGGGGTTTTTTTGCAACCCCCTCCCCATCCTTCTGCTGCTTTCTGCCATTTTTGGATGTTTTTCTGTTATATTAGATTATAATATTTTATAATCTACATATGTGAATGAATGCCCCACCCATGTTCCACCCAGACTCCGCCCATGTGAACACCGGCCTACATTGCCTGAATATTGACATTTACATGCGTTTATGTGCATATATTTGCATAAATGCCATTATTCAGGTTATTTGCATGTGTTCTTGGTGCCCAAATCTTGGTATTCTCCTTATGGAATTGCCTGCTAAGGCAATAGTGGCAAAGTGCATAGCATCCAGAATGGTAATGATATGTACAGAATCTCTCATGGAGGACTGGGGGGGGGGGGGGGGGGGGGGGTGCAGGGTTTCAAAACTGTAAAGGCCAATAGAAGTTCCAGAACTAAGCCTATAGCTGAAACTATAGGCCTACCTGGAGGAGATGCCATTGTCATGAATTTTAGGTAAATAGTAGGAAGATAAATGTTGAACATAGTTTCCTCATGAACCAAAACTAAACATGTCAACCTGTACTTGATAAATATTACAGTGAAATCTGGGCATAAGTGACAAACTGCATCTTGTATGGAATCTCTGATACTGTTACCACCCCTTGGTGTAGGTCCTGTCTTCCAAATCCGATCTCTCCTCTCATGGGTCTTTGTGTCGTGTCTCTGCCCAATAAAATGAAAATGTGTAAAGGTAAAGGGTATGGTGTAGGTATAATGGGGGATGGGGCATTTCCTACTGCACGTCTAATGCATTTCCAACTTCTCTCTTACAATCAGCATGATCTTTTTGAATGTTTCCAAATTTCATTGTTTTCATCTCCTTTTTGAAATCCTCACATTTTTTTAAATCTCTAGTTCATATATCATATCTTACAAATTGGTCTTTCAGAACACTATTAGGACTTCTGACCTAATTTGACCTAATTCTTAGACATATCAATCAACAGTATCATTAAATCTAATGAACATTTGTTCCAGCTGTAGGTAGTCTTTCCAGCTGATATTCAAAGCGCTTATGACTTTTGCTGGAATTCTTTGCCAAAACAAAATCGAAATTCTTTGCACAAAATTTGGAAATTCTGCCAAATTCTATGCATAAAATTTGCAAATTCTGCAAGTTTATGTGTCATAATTTAAACAATGTTACATCCCCCTTCCCTGTATATAGATACCACCTATATTTTTCTCAGCACTCATAGCATCCATCTTTTTTCCAGCCCCCCTCATTCTCTGCACCCACCCACACATCCATCCATAGTTTTTCCAGCCCCCCTCACTCTGCACCCACACATAGCATCCATGTGCACTCGGGCTGAAAAGTGAGCTACGATGAGGAGGAGCTATATTGGGAGTACTCAGTGGCGTAGGAAGGGCGGTGGGGCGGTCCGCCCCGGGTGCACGCGCTGGGGGGGGGGGGGTGTCGGCTCGCTGGTTCTCTGCTCTTTCTGCCCTGGAACAGGTTACTTCTTGTTCCGGGGCAGAGAAAGCAGGGAAGCAGCAGAGCTGACGCAGCTCCCAATGACATGCACTGGGGGCGGATCGGCCCTCCTGCCTGCCCCCCGCTGCAAGGTAGGGTGTGTTTTGGGGGGGTGCGCTCTGGAGGGGGGTGCGCCGTGCCCTGCACCCAGGGGGGGTGCGCAGCGGTGACCCGCCCCGGGTGTCAGGCACCCTCGCTACGGCACTGGGAGTACTTCTTTGGGGTAGGAAAGAACCTTACTCTTTCCTGCCCACTGCAGCTCCTCTGGGCTGGTACCACCACTTCTTCCATATGGCCACTGAGTCTTCCTGCGGCAGCCTTCGCTTGAAGTCTTGTGACCATTTTGAAGAAGTAGCGGCACCAGCCAGAGAGTGGCGGCAGTGGGCAGGAAAGAGTGTGGGTTCTTTCCTGACCTCAAAGAGGCCACTAGACCACCAGAGCGTGTTAAGGTAGGCCTGGGGAGGGCCCACCAAGGCTCAGAGGCAATGGAGGGGGCGGAGGACGACAGCCAGCCAGACTGCCTGTCTTCGTTTACCATGGTCTGGGGAAGGCCCACCAAGGCTTGGAGGGGGGAGCCAGCCAGCATCAGTCAGCCATCCAGGCTTGGAGGGGGGTGGGGGGGAGCTAGCCAGCATCAGTCAGCCATCCATCCATCCTTTACTGCAGCTCGTTCCTGCATTATTTTGAAAAAAGAATTCCCCTCAGAGCGCAGATTCTGCACAAAACTGGTGAATCTTGCATGCCTGAGGAATTCTGTGCTCTGCAATCGCACAGAATTCCAGCAGGAGTAACTTATGCAGTTAGCAGGTGAAAAAAGCCAGTACAAAACATAATATGTTTTAGACACTTCTTAAATCTTGTAAGATATGTTTCTGCAGAGAAATGTGGTGGGAAGGAATTCCAAAGTGCTGGGGTCGGATAATAAAATGTCTTTCTGATGGAATCCAATCTAGCATAAGCTAAAGAAGGAAAAACAAGGCAACTTTGTTCTTGAGACATACGGAATCAATAAATCAAAGAGATAACTTGGGAGCCCACTATAGAAAGCTTTATGGGCTAAGATTCACACTTTTAATTTAATTCAGTACCAAATAGTAGGTAACAATGCATTTCTTTAAAAAGTGAGGTGACATGATCTCCTTATTGGGCTCCATTGATAAGCTTGATAGTGATATGCTGAATTAGTGTAGTCATCACAAAGTACTAAGTGGAAATCCATTGTAAAGATCATTACAATAGCCAAGTCTCAAAGGGGTCCTTTTACAAAGCTAAGGCCATTTTTACTGCATCTGTAAAAACCCTGATTTTCTATTTTTTCCATTAATGGCTGCATGCTAATGTTTATTTATTTATTTCTATTCTGCTTTAAACCAAAGCAGATTACACTAAACCATACAAAATATAATAAAACAGAACATACATAAAACAACCAGAAAACAATTTTTCCATCACTTACAGCAGCATAAAATCAATCATTCTTCACCCCATAAAAGCTGGTTCAAAATAGTGAGCCTTCAAGTACTTCTTGAACTGGAGAACATTAGCACATAGGCTCAAAGTACCAGGAAGTACCAGGGAGCTTATTAGCCCAGGAATAAAAAAAATATGAACATGAATCATGTGGCCATTTAAAAAAAAAAAAAAAATTAGTATGGGAGCACTTACTGACACCTATTTTGTAGGTTCCCGCATTATCTATGCATTAGCGCCTAATGCAGCTTAGTAAAAGAACCCCTTAATTTATTTACCCCCCTTTTACAAAGCCGCAATAGCGGCTGCCATGCAGCAATACCTTATCTTCAGGAACATTGCCCCTGGTAGAACCATATAAAAGGGCATCGCTATGTTTCCAGTGATTCACTATGTTATTATTCTGTTAATGAACTGAACAGTACAACGTTCAACTTAGAAACAACAATGTGATACTCTGGTGTCATTCTAGTTCCGGGTGGGATTTGGGGGTGGAGTGTGGCCAGTTCAAGGGGGGTAGCTTGGTGTGTGTGTGAGGGCTTTGTTAACCAGGGCTATGGCTTATCCAGTCTTCTAGAGGTTTCTATATTGTCTTAAACTAGTTACTGCGCTCATGCCAACATGTCGCTGCTTCTTCAATATCCCTGATCCATAACACTTTGGTTTGTCAATGTTGTAGCAAAGGGGGGGGGGGGGGGGTGATTGTGTTTCCAGCCTTGTGCAACGACAAGCATGCTGCCAATAGTAGGTGTGAGGCTGTCATTTCTCTGTAGGCATGTGTTTCGGTCTTCTCCCAGATATCCCACTAGTATCATTTCCCTCCTGAAGTCTAGTTTGATACCTGTGATCTTCTGTGTCTGCTGGTGTACTCCCTTCCAAAAGGTTTGTATAACTGGGCATTCCCACTAACTATGGTCAAAAATTCCTTGTCAACCATAACCCCTCCAGCATATCTCAGGTATATTGTTATTACAGGCATGGGTGATATATCTTCTAAACATAATTTTTATATTGTGTGTCAACATGCATTAGACAGTATGAAATCTTTGCTTCGGCACCCCATATTTAGCGCCAGGTCTTTTGTGATGTTTTCAGTCCTGATTCCATTTCCCATTTTGTTATATAATTAGGCTCTGGTGTTCCCAGATCCTGTTTTATATCTATTAGCAGCCTACATATTTTTGCTGGTATCCCTTTCCCTCTCCACCAGCTATAGAATTCTTCAATTGTTGTCAGGTTTCTCTGGTAGTTTTGTGTTTAGGAGTGCAGGTAGTGCAGTACTTATAGTGCTGGAAAGACTCTTGGGGGGGGGGGGGGGGATCTTCACCTACTCTGCATGTCTGTCCGGCTTATTATCTTCCCGGTGTTCATGTAGCCCCCTCACATGAAGTAATTGGTTTTATTTCATCTACCAGAACCTACTTTTATCGCCTCCAGGCCGAATCTTGGGTCATGTAGTATAGGCTTAATTCCGGAGTGTTCAGGTTCAAGTGTACTCCATTGGGCAACCCTGTTCCAGGTTCTTAGTGTGGGCCCCAGAAGCACATGTGATTTCCATCCTTTTGGTAACTCCTCTCTGAAGCAAAACAGAAGAACTGCCAGGGGCCATCTTGCAGGTCTCTGCCTTCCTTTCTAACCTAGTGTTGATCCTGAAGCTCTGCTTACCAGTATAGGGCTGATCTAATTTGAGTTGCTTGGTGGTATCTGTAGATGTTTGGGACTGTTAGGCCACTCTTATTCCTTGGTAGCTAGAGTATTTTTAAGGCCACTATAGGTCTCTTGCCCTTCCATATGAATTTGACTAGTAGGATATCTAACTGTGCAAAAAAGGAGGTGGGTATCTGACAGGGCAGCATCATGAACACAACATTCATTTCTATTACATTAATTCTAATGAGCAGGGAGGCATCCAGGAAGTCCCATCTCTCTAGGTCTCTTTGGATGCATTCAAGTAGGGGAGGGTAATGAGACTTGTAAATGTTTCTTAATGTTGTTGAGGTAGTGATGCCTAAGTATTTTATGGAGGTTTGCCATTTGAAGGGATATCTGGGTTTCAGAGTGTCCTTTACCTCTGGGGGTATGTTCAATGGTAGGTCTATCATTTTATCCATGTTCAGTTTGTTTCCTGATACAAAACTGTATTTTGTGCATAGGTCTAGGAATGCAGGTAGGGAAGCCTTTGGGTTGGAAAGAAATAGAAGGGCATTGTCTGTGTAGAACATTATCTTGTATTCTTCTGTCCCCATAGTGTACCCTGATATTTCTCTATTTATTCAGATTGCCTCTGTTAGAGGTACTAGCGAGATGGCGAATAAAAGCGGGGAAAGGGGGCAGCCTTGCCTTGTTCCTCTTTCCAATATAAAGCTTTCAGACAGCATGCCATTTATGTTTACCTTGGCTTTTTGTGGGGTGGAAGGTCTTCTAAAAGGACAGCACCCTGGTGCAGCTGGAAGTAATCCTGTAGTCAGGACTAGCCCACCAAGGGATGCAATATCCTCTTGGTACATGTGGGTACCAATGACATAGGAAAATGTGGGAGGGAAGTTCTGGAAACCAAATTTAGGCTCTTAGGTAGAAAGCTCAAATACTGAACCTCTAGGGTATCATTTTCTGAAGTGCTCCCCATTCCACACACACAAGGCCCAATGGAGAAGGGTAGTTAGTGGGGTTCCCCAGAGATCTGTGCTGGTTCCGCTGCTTTTTAACATAATAATACATGAACTAGAGATGGGAGTAACTACTGAGGTAATTAAATTTGCTGATGACACAAAGTTATTCAAAGTTGATAAATCGCATGAGGATTGTGAAAAATTACAAGAGGACCTTATGAGACTGGGAGACTGGGCGTCTAAATGGCAGATGACGTTTAATGTGAGCAAGTGCAAAGTGATGCATGTGGAAAAGAGGAACCCAAATTATAGCTACGTAATGCAAGGTTCCACATTAGGAGTCACTGACCAATAAAGGGATCTAGATGTCGTCATTGATGATACGTTGAGGGATCTAGGTGTCGTCATTGATGATACATTGAAACCTTCTGATCAGTGTGCTGCGGTGGCTAAGAAAGCAAATAGAATGTTAGGTATTATTAGGAAAGGAATGAAAAACAAAAATGAGGAGTTATAATGCCTTTGTATTGGTCCATGGTGCGACCGCACCTCGAATATTGTGTTCAATTCTGGTCACCACATCTCAAAAAAGATATAGTGGAATTAGAAAAAGTGCAGAGAAGGGTAACAAAAATGATAAAGGGGATGGGAGACCTCCCTGTGAGGAAAGGATGAAGCAGCTAGGGCTCTTAAGCTTGGAGAAAAGACAGCTGAGGGGGAGATATGATAGAGGTCTATAAAATAGAGTGGAGTGGAAAAGGTAGACGTGAAGCATCAGTTTACTCTTTCCAAAAATACTAGGACTAGGGGCCATTCAATGAAGCTACAAAGTAGTAAATTTAAAATGAATCAGGGAAAAGTTTTCTTAATTAAACTCTAAAATTTGTTGCCAGAGAATGTGGTAAAGGCTGTTAGCTTAGCGGGGTTTAAAAAGGTTTGGACGGCTTCCTAAAGGAAAAGTCCGTAGATCATTATTAAAATGGACTTGGGGAAAATCTACTGCTTATTTCTGGGGTAAGCATCATAAAATGTTTTGTACTTTTTTGAGATCTTGCCAGGTATTTGTGACCTGGATTGGCCACTGTTAGAAACAGGATGCTGGACTTGATGGACCTTTGGTCTGCCCCAATATGGCAATACTTATGTACTTATGATAAGGCGATGGTTCAGGGAGAAGGTTTTTAGATTTGTAAGGAACTGGGCAACATTCTGGCGAAGGGGGAGCCTATTCCATAATGATGAGTTCCCCCTTAACTAGGGTGGGACCGCAGTGCGTACCTAGCGTACTTGACACCCGGGGCCAACCTTTTTTTAACACCCCCCCCCCCCCCGAATGAAAAAATAAATTTTAGCAATAATCATGAAATGAGATAAATGGTCAGAAAAGAAACAGACAAGCTTCTAGCAGCAGCAGAAAATGCAATTTAAATAAATAAATATTAGATCGCGCCGCGTGGCCTAATTACCTGGCTGGAACTGAAGTGATGTGATCCAAGATTCTTCTGCTCTGCCGAGTCCTGACGATAGACTGGTGGCCAGCAGGGGTGGAGGAGTGCACTAGCAGCCAGTGCAGGAAGCTTCCGAAGCTGAAGGAAGCAGAAAGCGCTAGCTCATGGCTGCAATGAAGAGGGCAGTCGGGTCGTGAGCTGGGATGGAGAGAGAAGCGAGGAGTCAGAAACACCTGGGGCTGGAGGAGACGCTACTGCAGCAGGAAGGCTGCAACCACAAGGTGCACTGGTATGCAAGGTGCCACAGGGGGAGGAAGGCGTTGCGACGTCATGAGAGAGAGGAGCCGCTGGCAGGAGACAAGAGCCGCGGATGTGTAAAGCGTACACTGCTGCACCAGTGCAGCATTAGGGGAAGGCACTTTACATGTTCTAAGTATGACAAAGATTTCAGTATGAAGAAAGAGCTAATGCAGCACCAGAAAAATAATAAAGAAACTGGAATATTTTCAAGTATAGAATATAGGGAAAGCTGTATCAATAAAGCAAACATTACAGAATATCAGAAAAACACTGATGAGAGAATATCTTCATGTCCTGGTTATGACAATAGCTTCAACCGGGAAGAAAGCTCCACTAGAAATACAAAATTTCACCCAGGAAAGAGACCAGTTTCAAGTACGGAGTGTAAGAAAAGTTTCAAGTGCCGGAAATTATTGTCATTGCAGCATAAAATCCCTTCAGGGATGAAACCATTTACACGCGCTGAATATAGAGAGGGCTTTATTCATGGATCGCAGTTAGCGGAGTGCAGGGAATCCACATAGGAGTAAAGCCATTTATATGTGCTGAGTGTGGTAAAAGCTTCTGTCAGAAGATACTCCTTATTGTTCACAAAATGAAGCATACAGGATTCAAAGCACTGGCATGTACTGAGTGTGGTAAAAACTTCTGTTATAAGCACCAGAAGGGCAATGAACATGGCAATGTTAATGGACTCTCCAGAAAGGAAGAGCCAGAGCCACCCTGACACTGGAGTGTCGAGATCTGACCAGCAGTCTGTAGATACCACAGTTCAGGATTTCTCTCTTAAGGAGGGAGGTGCAACAAAACAGTGAGTTTTAAGCCTGTAAACTGTATTCATTATTTCTTAAGGTGTGTTTCCGTGGTTTGGCCAGCTGGTGATCCATGTTTATGTTTGGAGCTGTTTCAGAGAGATGACTGTTCCATCTTTGGTTAACACAGATAAGAGGTAACCTGCAGTGATGTGGCCAGATATTTTTAAAACTTGTTGTTCTGGGCTCTAATTGGCCCAGGAGCACAAATTTATCTAGGAAATACTGGATTTTTCTCCAGTATTTCCTAGATGAAGTAGAGAGAGAAAGACCTCTTTACTGAGACCCTGTGAACAGTTATATTTGATAACCAGTGAGCAGCTATATGTCCTGATCTCCCCAGGTACTATTTAGATAGTAAACAAATGTTTAGATAGTGTTATACTTGATACATATTTCAGTTACCTTCTATTGTTTTGCTGATTGCAACTTTTCTGTTCATTGTTCTAATTTTCCATGACAATAAACATTTTTAGTTTATTGCCTCTGCTTGTCTGGACTGACTAAGAATCCTTGTGTTTTATGTGTTGGGTCTGCGAGTGCTTTCTAGGAACAGTGGGACCACTGGGAGTGTGGCCCCACTAACCTAGAAATCACTGAAGCGGTTGAGACCCATTCAGTGGGAGGAGGGTGCTAGTGCAGCACAAGCGGCAGATACAGGTGGACCTGAGCTGTGCTGGGGATAGACCCTCTAAGTGGCCACAGGGAAACCCCAGGTGGGTGGCTAGGCATTTCATGACAGGTGCCCTCTGTTATTATTATAGAATACAGTAGGCTACTGCTGGGTTAGTGCTGGAGCCTTACCGCCAACTCAATGGGTGGCGGTAAGAGCTTCCCCACCCTGAAATGGCTGCGTGGCAAATGGTTCACTTACCACACGGCCATTTATTTTCCGGAACAACAGACAACCTTTTACCTGCTGCAGTAAAAGGGGGCCTCAGCACGCATCAAAAACATGAGCTGACGTTAGCGCAGATCCCCTTTTACTGCAGCTTAGTAAAAGGAATCCCTAATCATTTACATGTGCATTCCATGCATAAATGATTTTTCTGTAAGGTAACTTTATGGGAAAATGTTGGGAACAACCCCAACAGGGATCACACAGTCATTACACTTCCTGCGCATGATATTTTGCAACTAATGAACAATACTACAAATTTTTATCACATTTTAGTAAAGTGAGTTTGTTTGACAGCCGCTCTGCTTTGTTGAAGAACGCATTGTTCTCCAGGCTAGATTTAGACTGAAGTCAGTATCTTCAAACGCTAACAAACCATCTTGGCCCCTCATCTTTATGGAAAGGTGTATTGTAGAAAATCATTAGCATCATATCTATGCTATTTGAATGTTCTAATGCATGCATATTAGATGTTTCATTAGTATTATGCTGACATTGTATTTTATCTCTGTTATTTGAATTTTAGTGCTGTTAAATGTGTATGTTTTTGATACTGTTTCATGATTTATGTTTATATCTGGTCATTTTACCATTGTTATGCTGTTAACAAAATTGTAAGTTTTATGTTAAACTATATCTGCTGTACACCGCCTTGGGTGAATCTCTTCATAAAGCAGTTAATAAATCCCAATAAATGAATTAATAAATAAATAAATAAATAACTAAAGGGGTCCTTGCTAGCGGTGGGGGCTGTTTTTCTGCAGCCGGTAAAAGCCGACAAAAATGGCCATGCAGTAAAATAACTCTTACCGCTTGGCCATGTGGCAGGGAGCCCTTACTGCCACTCATTGAGGTGGCGATAAGGGCTCCAGCGCTAGCCCGGTGGTAACCACGTGCTGCCTAATTATTGCTGAGTTACCACCGCACAAGCCATTTCTGGGGGGTTTTCTTTTTCCCCCAGAAATGGCACACACTTGTGGGCGGGACTACCATTGGTGGCCTCATTGGGCCAGCGGTAATCCCGGAAGAGCGAATGGGAAGTCCGCATTGGGCTTACTGCCACTCTGTATAAGGGCCCCTAAATAAAAAACAGATTGGCACAAACAGAAAATGTTATTATTTGCTGAAATAAATCTGGTTGAAATTGCAGCTGCTTATAATGTACCGTTCCTAATCTGTGAAACCTTGTTCCCCAAAGCAGCAACAGCTGGAGTAACTCCTGCTTTCTCTTAATTTGCTTTCCAAACGGTTGGACATTCTTTTATCGAGGGCGTGCATCAAATCATGGCAGCATGCCACAGCTCTTCCTTTTTTTTTTTTCTGTTGCAGGGGAAAGTTAAGTGTTTGACCTGTCAAAAAATGTGCTATGTGTGTGTCGATTGTATACAGTCTATATTTAGCTGCCAAATTTTAGCTCATTCTTTAAAACAATCTAAATAAAGGATACAGTACATTTGTCACACAATTTTTGCAGTCCATCAGTTTAAAAAAGAGATCCAATAAAAATAAGAAAATATTCCAGTTTCTTTATTATTTTTCTGGTGCTGCATTAGCTCTTTCTTCATACTGAAATCTTTGTCATACTTAGAACATGTAAAGTGTGTTTCTTTTATGCATGTTTCCTGTTGTCCTTTTAGTTCTCCCTTTTGACTGAAGGGTCTTCCATAGTCTTTACATTTAGATATTCTCTCCTCATTGTCAGATTTCTCTGGTAATGTCTCTGCTCAGAGGTCAGGTATGGGTTCACTATCCTGACACTCTTCTGGTGGGTTACACTTACACACAGCTGGTACCATGGCTGTGGAATTTGCATAGGCCTTTAACATATTTACATGAAAGGTACACTGCTTTCTGTCTTGAGAGTCCATAGATATAACATAGTTTGTAACATTCAGGTACATTATTACCTTGTAGGGTCCCGCCCAGTTATCCTGATGAACTGGGACTAAAACAAGTACCTGCTGGCCCTTATAAAAGCTTCCTATTTCAGGCCTTGCAAACATACCAGGTCTTTTGCTTAGTCTGGGTTGCCTGCAAGTTATCTTGGACAAAGCCCACAAGGTCTTTGTTCGAGATGGACAGTCCTAATCTCTTCCTCATATTAACTACATATTCAATTACAGTGGTGTCACAGGTATCAACTTTCCCCTCCCAATGTTCTCTTATTAGGTCAAAGGGCCCTCTCATCCTCCGGCCATAAAGCAGCTCAAATGAGGAGAACTCTGTAGATTCCTGAGGTACTTCTCTATATGCAAGTATAGTATTTTTCTCAGTCCCAGGCTCCTGTCTCCAAAAAAGTCTTTAACATATGCGTTAATGTCCCATTAAATCTTTCCAGCAACTCATTAGTTTCAGGATGATATGGGGTAGTACGTACAGATTTCACTCCACAGTGTACCCACAGATTTTGGATCAGTTCAGACATAAACTGTGTCCCTTGGTTTGAGAGTATTTCCCGTGGATATCCTACCTGGAAAAATATTTCTAGCAGGGCAGTGGTAATTTTCTCTCTTCTATTGAGGATAGTGCTACCGCTTCAGGATATCTGGTAGCAAAGTCCACCACTATCAATATATATCTTTCTCCAGTCCTGCTAGGGACAGCTAGAGGCCTCACTATATCCACAGCTATTCTCTCAAATGGCTCACTGATAATGGGTAAAGTTTTCAGGGGAGATTGGGGGTGATCTTGGATCTTACCCACTCTTTGGCATGCATCACAGGTTTGACAGTAATCAGCTATGGCTACAGTCTGATCAATAGGTGTGTCAGTTAAGTCAGGCTGTTTCATAATCATGGTCCAGGTCACCTCTGGAACTGGTGCTGCTGAAAGCACTGGATCACCTCCTCCTGTCGTTTAGTCAGATGGTTCCACCTGGACTGGCTCAGGATCTGGAGCTGGAGAGGTGATCTCTGCTGCTTCTGCTTGTTGGGCCGCCAGAAAACCCCCAGAAATGGCTTGTGCAGTGGTAACTCAGTGGTAATTGGGCAGTTTGTAGTTACCACCGGGTTAGCGCCTGAGCCCTCATCGCCACCTCAATGAGTGGTGGGTGGTAAGTGCTCCCTGCCACATGGTCAAACGGTAAGAGTTATCTATAGGTCACCATAGCGGAAATGCTGACACTGTGGCCAGTAGTAATGTTCATTTGACCCTTGTCGGTCCCACACAGCATCGTTACTGGCATGTTTTTCATTATTCCTACTTCTCTGTATCCAGGCTTGGTACCCCAATCCAAGAATACTTGAGCAATGGGTACAGTCTCTCTGGATCCATTGGCTATCACTACCTCTGCAGTGGGCCCTGGTAGAATAGCATCTTCCGGCACTAGCTCTGGTCATAATAAAGTCATGCTAGAGCCAGTGTCCACAAGCAACCTGGGTCTGGTTCACAGTTACTGGGGCGCTGTAGTGTTGTGGAAACCCATCTGCTTCCTTGCTTGATGAATGACCAGTAACTTTCTGTGCTGCAGCAACTGCATGGGCCTCCTTCATGGGACTGGAGTCACCCATGAAAGCTGCCAGCTTTGGTGCAGGAACTGAAATGCTCTTTAGCGCAGGCTTGGGATCATCTGGGCAATCCACTTTGAAATGTCCTATACACCCACACTGGTAACAAGGATGTTCATGCCTGAAGTCTTTAGGTTTTTGGGGAACACTTTGCTGACAGTCTCTGAGGTTGCAGGGATATTTGGCTTAGGGCCGTGGCTGCCCTTAGATCCTGGCTGCTGCGGATAAGGATGGCTTCTCTTTGCCAACCAGGGACGGTTAGCCTTAAAAATGTCAGCAAACTCAGCCGCCTTCTCTGGAGTACGGGGCTGGTGATCTTGAACATGTGCCCTCACCTCTGGAAGACAATGCTGAAGAAACTGCTCCAGGACCATCAGGTTTTGGCAATCCTCCAGGGTTTTAACTTCAGCTCTACTGAGCCACCACTGATGCTGGTATCTTAGCTGGACCACAAACTCTCTGTGAGTATCATTTACCCACTTTTGCAAAGTCTGGAACTTTAGTCTGTAGGTCTCAGGAGTAATGGCATAATGGTTCAACAAAGCTTTGTGCACCTCCTCAAACTGGAATGCCTCAAGTGCTCTGTCAGTGAGCTTTCCTCCTAGGTGGTGCACCCCGTCTTGCTGAGGAATCTCATTAAGGTGGCAAATTTTTTCAAAGGCAGTTAGATATCCATCAGTGTCACCTTGAGTATCATCAAACTGCGCAAACAGGTTGAGCCAGATCCGGACAGTGGATTCTACCTCAGGCCTTGGTGCAGGGGTTGGGTTGGAGCTTTGGATACGAGCCATTTCCATCTCAATCTTTAATTTCTGCAGCTAGAACTCCTGCTTCTCTCGCCGCTGCTGGAATTCACGCTCTTCACTCCACTGTTCCCATTCCTTTCGCCACAGCTGCTGTTGGTCGCTATACCTTGTAGATCTGCTAGATTTCAGCTGCTGTGGCACCCGGCCCTGCCAACTCATGGGCCTCTGCTCACAATTTCTTTCAGTATAGGTTTGGTTAGTCCGACCCCCCCCCCCCCCACACACACACGCTCTTTTGTGGTCTAATCTAAGAGTTAAATGATTTCTGAGGTTATTGAAACTATATATTTTGGAACTATATATTTTTTTTCTTTAAGATATTGTTTACGGATGCTCTGTATTTCCTGAGGATTTATTTGTGTTTATTGTTTGCTTAAAAGGATAAATAAATAAATACAAGAAACAACTGTGGCTTTGGTCAAAGATGTCTGTTCTAATATAGTGAAGTCTGAACTTCCAATTTCATTCAGAATTCAGAGTATGGAAAATGTTTTGAAAAGGAGCAATATTAGGATTTCAAATTTCCCCAGAGTTTCTATATTTATCCCAAAGATACGTCTTGGGAATTCCAGAGTCTTTAATACCATCTTCAGAATCTACATATCATTTGCCGGTTAAATTGGCAATGAATAAGCGTGATTGAACTAGAAAGAAATGGCTGAAGGGAGAAAACATTAATGATGAGACTATTAAATCAGACTTGTCACTGAGGGGTTCTTTTACTAAGCCACAGTAAAATGTGGCCCGTGGTAGTGCGAATGCATCTTTTGGATGCACGCTGGGCCATTTTTTACCTAGTCTAAAGGGGCTTTTTTTAAGAGGCTGGAAAATGGATGTACGCTAAAATTGAAAGCAGCGCGCGTCCATTTTCTTCCTGAGTCCTTACCGCCACCCATTGACCTAACGGTAAGGTCTCACATGCCAACTGCTGGTAAGCAGCCGTGGTAGAAAATAGAAAATTATTTTCTATTGCAGGATTTGACATGTACCAAATTCAGAATTACCGCCTGGCAGTGGCGTACCAAGGGGGGGGCGGTGGGGGCGGTCTGCCCCGGGTGCCAGTGGGTGGAGGGTGCTCCGCTCCCGCCGCCTCCCGTGGCCGCTCCCGCGGCGCCGCACATTTAAAAAACCGGCGAAGCAGCGTCGCAGGCAGCGCCTCGTGCCCTGCTTGTAAAAAAAAAAAAAATCAAATCTCCTTCCCCTCCTCGTCTTGACGTCTTGACATCGACTCGGGCCTTCCAATGATTGGAAGGCCCGAGTCGACGTCAAGACGAGGAGAAGGAAGGAGATTTGATTTTTTTTTTACAAGCAGGGCACGAGGCGCTGCCTGCGACGCTGCTTCGCCGGTTTTAACGGGACTGAGGTGGGGAAGGAGAGGGGCGAAAGGGACTCGGGTGGGGGTGTTCAGAGGGGAGAAGGGGACTGGGGTGGGGGTCTCAGACAGGGGAGGGGAGAAGGGGACTGGGGTGGGGATCTCAGACAGGGGAGGGGAGAAGGGGACTGGGGTGGGGATCTCAGAGGAGAGAAGGGAAGGGGAGGGGAGAAGGGGACTGGGGTGGGGGTGTTCAGAGGGAGAAGGGGACTGGGGTGGGGATCTCAGAGGGGAGAAGGGGAGGGGAGAAGGGGACTGGGATGGGGTGTTCAGAGAAGAGAAGGGGACTGGGGTGGGGGTCTCAGACAGGGGAGGGGAGAAGGGGACTGTGGTGGGGGTCTCAGACAGGAGAAGGGGAGGGGAGAAGGGGACTGGAGTGGGGGTGTTCAGAGGGGAGAAGGGGGCTGGAACTGGGGGCTGAAAAAAGGGGCAGAGAGAGAGAGGGGACAGATCCTAGATGGAAGGGGGAGCGAGAGGGAGGGCAGACCCTGGATGGATGGGAGAGGGAGGGCAAACGGTGGATTGAAGGGGCAGAGAGAAAGGGCAGGCAGTGGATGGAAGGGACGGCAGAGAGGGCAGACACTGGATGGCAGAGAGAGAGAGAGAGAGAGAGAGTGAAGACAGATGCTGGATGGAAGGAAGACGGTGAAAAGAAGATGAGGAAAGCAGAAACCAGAGACAACAAACTGTAAATAAAATATATTTTTTTATTTTTTTTGCTTTAGGATAAAGTATTGTAGATGTGTTAAATGTTTATAATAGAACATGTAAATAAGGTAATCTTTTTATTGGACTAATTTTAATACATTTTGACTAACTTTCGGAGAACAAAACCCCCTTCCTCAGGTCAGGATAGGATACTGTAACAGCACCATACTGTATTGACCTGAGCAAGGAGATTTTGGCCTCTGGAAGCTAAATGTATTAGTCCAATAAAATGGTATTATTTTACTTTCTATATTTGTTTTATTTCTATTTGTTAATTTGTAAAGTGGTAATTGGTACTTGTTAGGTTTTTTTTTCAAATTTACATCTGCTGTCTTTATATTTTGCACAGTACTAGGGGACATTTTCTGTTTCTGTGGTGTTGCATTGTATGCAGAGTCTGGCATCTTGGGGGTTCAGTTTAATTTTTGTCTAAATAGAAAGTTTATGATTACTTATTCTATAGTGGATTAGGGTGTATCTGTGTTTGTGAAAAAGACATGGCTTTCAGTTGGCATTGACTGCAGGATCTACGATCTGTACTATTCTGTCTGGTTTCGTTTTACAATAGGTGAATTGATGTTCTAGTGCTCACTGTAGTGTTTAAGATGCTTTCCTTTTCCTTGTGTGACTCGTAGAAATGACTGCTTATGGTATGGTAGAATTGCTCTATAGGTCCTGAGTGTTTTGTATTCTCGGCATGCCTAGTACTGGATTTGGGGGGGGGGGGGGGGGTTAAAAAATGACCGGCCCCGGGTGTCAACTACCCTAGGTACGCCACTGCCGCCTGGCTCATGCTCTAGCCAGGCGGTAGTGCCGATTTCGCGAGTGCTCTACTCACATAGGCCCTTATGCAGCTTAGTAAAAGGGTCTCCTAGTATGTTAGCAAAAAATATGGACAATGCAACTTTGTTGGTTATTTTCCTTCTAGAATCTGACCATGATTTGATATTTAGATTATTTGTTTTTCCTAACAGTGATAAAAAGTTTTAGGTCACCTTGTTTGAATTTATCCTAATATTGCCTGGAAGACTCAGGATGGTAGAAGGAAGTTTTTTTTGCTTTAAAATCAAAAGTTTTTTAATTCTTTAAAATAATACCTTTTTTTTAAAAAAATCCAGAGTCATTGACTAACTTTGGGGCCCTTTAACTAAGCTGTGGTAAAAAATGCACTTAGCACATTCTATTGTGGGACAGGAGTGGCCTAGTGGTTAGGGTGGTGGACTTTGGTCCTGAGGAACTGAGTTCAATTCCTGGCACAGACAGCTTCTTGTGACTCAGGGCAAGTCACTTAACCCTCCATTGCCTGCTGCATTGAACCTGCCATGAGTGGGAAAGCACGGGGTACAAATGTAACAAAAATAAATAAATAAACATCATAAAAGAAAACTAACATCAGTTGAATCCTGATAATATCTATTCTACAGTCAGGTTTTCTAACCTTTTCAGAATTTAGTACACTTATTTTTACATCTTAACTCAGATGGCAATAATTTCCATAGATTTGGAAAGGCTGGTGGTGGTGGTAAGTGCCCCCCCCCCCCCAAAATGGCCGCGTGGCAACTGGCCCACTTATATCACAGCCATTTTTTGATGAGAAAAAGACAGCCTTTTACCCACTGCAGCAAAAGGGGGCCTCAGCACGTCAAAAACACGCTCAGATGCTGGCACAGGCCCCCTTTTACCTGGCCTGGGCCCCCGCAGATTTCGCCCTGGACCCCCCTACCGCCGTCAACCCTCCCCCGCCGTCGCCATCACCTACCCCCGCCGAGGTTCGCTTCCTGCTGCCGGTGCCTTTAAAAATATTACTTCAGCTGGCGGGGGACCCCAACCCCCGCCAGCCCAACCGAGGTCTTGTTTAAATTCTTCTTCCTCATGCTGTTGAAAGCTGCAGCCTGCATCCCTTCCAGTTTCGGACGGAGTCTGACATCGCAGCACGTTGACGTCCTGCACGTACAACATGCTGCGACGTCATACTCCGTCCGAAACTGGAAGGGATGCAGGCTGCAGCTTTCAACAGCACGAGGAAGAAGAACTTAAAACAAGACCTCGGCTGGGCTGGCGGGGGTTGGGGTCCCCCGCCAGCTGAAGTAATATTTTTAAAGGCACCGGCAGGAGGAAGCGGACCTCGGCAGGGGTAGGTGATGGCGATAGGGGGGGCGGCGGCTGGGGGGGGCTATAATGTGCCCCCTCTCTCTAGCCCCTGCCCCCCTACCGCCGAACCTCAGATACGCCCCTGCCTTTTACCACAGCTTAGTAAAAGGATGCTTACGTAACGCTGAGCCTCCAAATAATTTGGACAGTTACCATATAAAAAACATCTTAAACTAAACATAGAACCTTTAAAATCAATTCGTGCTGCAGCTGAAAGCCAGTGCAACATCATTAACAGTGGAGACACTCAATCAAACCTAGTTTTCTCTAATTTGATCCTGGTAGCAGTATTTTGCATCAATTTTAGTCTACGAATTGAAGGCTTAATATATCCAAATACAAAGAATTGCATTAATCAAGTTTCAAAAAGATAAATGTGAGTACCAATTTCTGTAAATCACTTACTGTAAAATAGGCTTACAAATGATGCAAACATTTTCCAAAAACTGAAGAGAAGGGAAAACTGAAGTAAGCGCTGAGCCTACACGCTTTTTACTGCTGCTGCCGGCTGCCGTAACCTCGATGAGGTAAGTCAAGATGACTTTTAAAATTCGGAGGTAGGGGGCCTGGACTTCGAAGGGAGGGAAGGAGGAAGGGAGGGACGACGACCCTGGAACTCGGAGGGAGGGACATAGACCCTGGAACTCGGAGGGAGGGAGGGAATGAACTTCCAGTGGGTGAAATATTGGGAGTGCTCGAGTACCCACAGCACCCACGGAGTCAGCGCCTATGGGCTGAGGTAAGCTAACTTTTGATTTCAGACTTGTAAGCCTTTCTCTGGGGTCTGACTGGAGCCAGACCTGTAACTCAAAGAGAAAGAGAAGAACTTACAGGTTGTGTTTGGAACGTGGCAGCCACAGGCCTCAGACTGTGTTTGGGCCCTGTCAGCCACAGACCCTGGTTAAAACTGTGTTTGCTAAACGAAAAGAGACTTTTCACCTTGTGTTACTGGCCATGTGATGTAACAGGCCTCAAGTTTTTGTTAATAAAGCACTTGTTTTACACCTTTGTCCGGCTGTGTTATTATGCAGGCCAGGGGCGTAGCCACACAGCCAATTTTGGGTGGGCCTGAGTCCAAGGTGGGTGGGCACTGTCATGCATGAAAACTAAGCATGTGAAGAGGGGCTGGTGTTGGTTTCAGCTTGAGGCAAGTGCTGCCAGCTGCCGTTTGAAAGAGCACTGGCTGCCTGAGAAGGAGGAAATCTTCAGCTGACGGGGTTTGAGGACCTCTGCAAGCCATAGCAAGAGTGCACAATTTTGGGTGGGCCAGAGTCCAAATAGGGTGGGCCCTGACCCACCCAGGCCCACCCATGGCTACGCCACTGATGCAGGCCCACCCTCACCCTTGCTCACGGTATTACATGTGGTGGCAGCAATGCGATCAGCAGCTTATCCTGCCTGAGGAAGCTGGATTCTTGACCTCTGGGGCTCTGGGCCTGTTGTTGATGCCACACCGGGACATTGGGCAAAAGGGGTTAGCCCTGCCATTGTTAGGCAGGGATGTATAGTTAGTACTGGACAGGCAGGTTTTATTTTTATTTTTCTCTTTCTCATGCAGTACGCATTTCTGGCTGAGGCTGCTACAGCAGAAACATGAAGAGGCTACTTCAGGCCTCGGTGGAGGGCCAACGGCCAACAGCAACAATATAAGCAAGCGCATTTGGAGTAGTGGCAACAGCAGCAATAATAGGTGCAGCAGCAAATGTTGCAGAAGCTGGTAGAGCTACAACAGACCTCTGAGGTCCAAGCAGGAATGGCTGTCCAGACACCCAGCCTGCAAGCAACCCCTACTACTACTACTATTTAGCATTTCTATAGCGCTACAAGGCGTACGCAGCGCTGCACAAACATAGAAGAAAGACAGTCCCTGCTCAAAGCGCTTACAATCTAATAGACAAAAAATAAAGTAAGCAAATCAAATCAATTAATGTGAACGGGAAGGAAGAGAGGAGGGTAGGTGGAGGCGAGTGGTTACAAGTGGTTACGAGTCAAAAGCAATGTTAAAGAGGTGGGCTTTCAGACTAGATTTAAAGGTGGCCAAGGATGGGGCAAGATGTAGGGGCTCAGGAAGTTTATTCCAGGCGTAGGGTGCAGCGAGACAGAAGGCGCGAAGTCTGGAGTTGGCAGTAGTGGAGAAGGGAACAGATAAGAAGGATTTATCCATGGAGCGGAGTGCACAGGAAGGGGTGTAGGGAAGGGGTGTAGGGGTGTGTGGAGAGATACTGGGGAGCAGCAGAGTGAGTACATTTATAGGTTAGTAGAAGAAGTTTGAACAGGATGCGAAAACGGATAGGGAGCCAGTGAAGGGTCTTGAGGAGAGGGGTAGTATGAGTAAAGCGACCCTGGCGGAAGATGAGACGGGCAGCAGAGTTTTGAACCGACTGGAGAGGGGAGAGGTGACTAAGTGGGAGGCCAGCAAGAAGCAGATTGCAGTAGTCTAAACGAGAGGTGACAAGGGTGTGGATGAGGGTTTTGGTAGAGTGCTCGGAAAGAAAGGGGCGGATTTTACGGATGTTGTAAAGAAAGAAACGACAGGTCTTGGCAATCTGCTGGATATGAGCAGAGAAGGAGAGAGAAGAGTCAAAGATGACCCCAAGGTTTCGAGCTGAGGAGACGGGGCGAATGAGAGAGCCATCAACAGAAATAGAAAACGGGGGGAGCGGGGAGGTGGGTTTGGGGGGGAAAATGAGAAGCTCGGTTTTGGACATATTTAATTTCAGGTGGCGTTGAGACATCCAGACAGCAATGTCAGACAAGCACGCTGAAACTTTGGTTTGGATGCAAGGTGAGATATCAGGGGTAGAAAGGTAGATTTGGGAGTCATCAGCATACAGATGGTAGGAAAAGCCATGGGATGAGATTAATGAACCAAGGGAAGAAGTGTAGATAGAAAAGAGGAGGGGACCAAGAACAGAACCCTGAGGTACGCCGACAGGCAGAGGGATAGAAGTAGAAGAGGATCCACCAGAGTGAACACTGAAGGTGCGGAGGGAGAGGTAGGAAGAGAACCAGGAAAGGACAGAGCCCTGGAATCCAAGTGAGGACAGGGTATCGAGGAGTATGCTGTGATCGACAGTATCAAAAGCAGCGGAAAGATCAAGAAGAATGAGGATGGAATAGAGACCTCTGGATTTAGCCAGTAATAGGTCATTGGAGACTTTAGTATGCGCAGTTTCGGTTGAGTGGAGAGGGCGAAAACCAGATTGTAGTAGGTCAAGAATAGCATGTGAGGAGAGAAAATCAAGGCAGCGGCGGTGAACAGCACACTCAAGTAATTTGGAGAGAAAGGGAGATGGGTCGGTAATTAGAGGGACAAGTAGGGTCGAGAGAGGGCTTCTTAAGGAGAGGTGTGACCACAGCATGTTTAAAGGCAGCAAGGACAGTCGCAGTGGAAAGTGAGAGGTTGAGAATGTGACAGATAAAAGGAATAAGAGCAGGACTGGAGCAGCCGGACTGAAGCTGCAGCTGAAGTAGAGCAAGCTGGAACAGGCACAGTAGAGGCTTTCAGGAAACCAAACAGAGTCTTAGGCGGGCAGCAAGCAGTAGAAATAAACCAGGAAACATGCCGAGTCTTGGGCAGGCAGCGAGCAGGAGAAGTAAACCAGGAAACACACCGAGTCTGGGGCAGGCAGCAAGCCGGAGAAGTAATCAGGATACCAGCAGAAGTCAGGGCAGGCAGTGAGCAGAGAAGTAAACCAGGGAAACAAGCAGGGCCGGTCCACCACAGGATAAGGAGATCAGAAAGCACTGCAACAACTCTCACCGACGAGAAGCTCATCAGATGACCTCTGTTGCCAAGGCAAAGTAGAAAGTATCCAGGTGGTTCATAAAGGCAACCGACAAGGGAGTTCACCAGGTAAGGGTGCTGCTAAGTTCCAAAAGCCCCGAGCTAGTCTGGAAGGCTGGAAGATCCGGACCGGACTGGCATGACTTCTGGAACAGGGGAAACAACAACCAGACAGCCCGCTGCAGCCACCAGGTCTAACCACCAGGTGGCGAAATGAATGAGCGCATGAGACATGGCCACAATCGTGACACAAAGAAGCGAAGAGGGAAATACGGCTAGCGAAAGTGCGAGCAGAAGAAAAAATGGCTAAAGATGTAAAGAGAGGTGACAAGACCTTTTTCAGATATATTGGAGAAAGGAGAAAAGATAGGAATGGAATTGTGAGATTGAAAGATAATGAGAATGGTTATGTGGAAAGTGAGGAGGCTAAAGCGAATGTGCTAAACAATTATTTCTCTTCGGTGTTCACAGAGGAAAATCCTGGTGAAGGACCGCGGTTGGCTGCTGAAGGAATATTTGGGAATGGAGTGGATACTGCGCCATTTACGGAAGAAAGAGTTTATAAACAGCTGGAGAATCTGAAGGTGGACAAAGCTATGGGGCCGGATGGGATACATCCCAGGATACTGAGGGAGCTCGGGGAGGTCCTGGCGAGGTTCCGCGAGATTGGAGATGAGAGGATGTGGTCCCTCTTCACAAAAGTGGAGACAGGAAAGAAGTGGGAAACTACAGACCGGTAAGTCTCACATCGGTGGTAGGAAAAGTAAGGGAGTCGCTGCTGAAAGAAAGGATAGTTAACTTTCTAGAAGACAACGAGTTACAGGACCTGAGGCAACATGGCTATACCAAAGGAAAATCCTGCCAAACGAATCTCATTGACTTCTTTGACTGGGTGACAAAAGAAATGGATGAAGGACTTGCGCTAGATGTAATCTACTTGGATTTCAGCAAAGCCTTTGATATGGTCCCCCACAGAAGACTCGTGAATAAGATGAAAGGGCTGAACTTAGAACTGAAAGTGGTGAACTGGATAGAAAACTGGTTGACCGACAGGTGGCAGAGGGTGGTGGTAAATGGAATCCGCTCGGAGGAAAGGATAGTGAGCAGTGGGGTTCCTCAGGGGTCGGTGCTGGGGCCCATTTTGTTTAATATATTTGTGAGAGATATTGCTGAAGGGTTGGAAGGAAAGGTTTGCCTTTTTGCAGATGACATGAAAATAGCCAATAGAGTGGATACCCTGGAGGGAGTAGAAACGATGAGAAGAGATCTCCGAAAGTTAGAAGAATGGTTGAGGGTCTGGCAGTTAAAATTTAATACAATATAGGGTGGTGGTGGAAGTAGCTATGAATCACATATACTGGCTCTCACAACTCCCACTGCTTAGTAAAAAGGAAAACAACATGTAGTCATGCCCAGTTCTATATCATTTGTGACTGATGGGGGGAAAAAGCCTCAAGGTGCCTGGCTCAAAAATGATAACACAGGCTACAGTTGATCCTGTTGACTAATCACTCAGTCTTAAGAGGATCTGCTCCTCATCATGGGCAAAAAAAAACACCCCAAGGTCGCAAATGAAAAACAAAGGAGAAATGGTGCAGGGAAACTTCCTCGTTAGTCCATTATACTCCTGATATAGATAGCTGTTCTGTATCAACCAACTCTTCATATATAAAAATCAACAGAAGATAGATGGCGAGCTACTTAGCTTTATTGACGGTCTGAAGTATGTATGGTTGCCACAGCTTCTTTATCCCCAAACAACGGTGGCCAGTGTTTCGCTGTGCTCATTACAAGCTCTAGCTGCTTCAGGGTCAGCGTGGGGAACAGCTGTGAAGAAATAAACAATTCTAACTATGCCCATCAAGATCATGCAAATTGTTCTTACATTCTTTCTCTCTTCTTACATTGACACTAGCGGCTCCTGCTTGCTTAACCGGCAACACTGAATGTTTGAAATCAGCTGGTTTTTGAACCTTCTCTGCTTCTGACGTCAGACGCCTTTAGATATCAGAGCCAATCACAAAAAGTGACTCCATTCAATCCGTGAATTTAACCCATTCAGTTCCCTAGTGTTAAGATAGAAAATCCACCTTTGTTCCTTCTGCAAAAGTAGTCTTCTGTAATCACCTCCTCTTTTCTGGGGGAAAACCCGTTGAATTGCCCAGCACCGAAGACCATCGAAACTGTGTTTAAATCGTGTGCAGTGCACTGCTAAGGGCAGGTTCGATTTCTTTGTTATGATTGAATTCTGATGTTCTATCAAACGAACTTGTAATGCCCTTGCTGTCTGCCCAACATATAGTTTGTTGCAGGGACATTGGATGCAGTAAATCACACCTTACGTCTTACAAATGGTTGAATGTCTCAAGTCATAACTCCTAGCACTATTTGGGTGCTTGGGTTTCTGCCAGGTGCTTGTGACCTGGCTTGGCTACTGCTTGGAAAACAGGATACTGAGCTAGATGGACCATTGGTCTGACCAAGTATGGCTACTATTATATTCTTATTATAAACTGGACATCTCTATTCTGACTTGGAAGTCCTTTCAAAAACTACCCTCCATGTATGTATTATTTTGTGCCTCTCAGTTTCCGTCCCCTTCATATTCTGCTGGTAATGGGCAGCACCTTTGCTGTCTGCTGCCAGCATTAAACCTGGATAAAACCTGGATTAAACCTGGCATTGAATATCCAGTTTCATTTCTGGCTGCAGCTGAAAAATGGCCTGCGGTAGTGTAGACGTGTGTTTTGGGTGTGTGCAGAATCATTTTTCAGTGCACCTATAAAAAATGCCTTTTTAAAATGTTTGTCGAAAATAGACATGTGACAAAATGAAAATTGCCGCTTGTTCATTTTGGGTCTGAGTCCTTACTGCCAGCTATTGACCTAGCGGTAAAGTCTCATGCGGTAACCGGGTGGTAATGACCTACGCACGCCAAATGCCACTCGTTGCGCGTAGTTGATGCATGCCAGAAAATAAAAAATATTTTTGGGGCATGTGAAATGGATGCGCACCAAAAATGAAATTACCGCAAGGGTCACGCAATAGTCGTGCAGTAACTTCATTTTGGCAAGCGTTGGGCACGCATAGACACTTAGTAAAAGGGCACCTTAGCGAGCCTTTGTAAAAGGACCCCTGAGTCTGAATGTTTTCTAATAATGATCATCCTTAATATTGCTCCTTACATATATTGTTCAACCCCCATTAATGGCATACTTTAAATAAAATATCTTAAAACTACTTAAGTAATCCATTTCTCACAGTTTCATTTTCCTTATGATCTTTCTTGTTCAGGACAATTTTTGTAAATGATTGTTAAATGGCACAAATAACATTATGTTTTATATAAATACATTCATTTTTTAGTAACCACTACTCCTGAGTAAGACTGAAGAGGGAGAGTACACTAACAGACATTTTCCCGGTTTGTTACTCCAGGAAGGAAATTCCAGCCTCAAAGTGACTTTATCAACCTTGTCCAGTGTGGATTATCACCTTGGGCTAAGTCCACTACTACACCTGTTTGACTGCATGCTAATTGGAACCCAGCAGCCATGGCGGGGAAGGAGGTGCTGTTTGGAACCCACCAACCAAGTTGATGTTACACAAGCAATGCATAAAATTACATGAGAAGTGCAGAAAAGCATTTTAAGGTAGCCTCAAGCCATACAACAGTGCTGAAAGAGTTGAGTGGAATAGTTTTTAAATACAATGCTGCCATTATATGAAGGGAGATATGTGTCATTGAACTTCCTAAGCTTCTGCCCTGCTAAAGATGGATGTGATGTTGATACAGCTATATATGGCAGTTAGGGTTGACTGGTTTTGAATCAGCATTCTGTAGTTTCTGGAGCCTGAGTCTTCCCTGTTTTTCCAGCTAATGCTGGAGTTCTTCCAAGAAGCTCATCGCTTTCTTAAGAATTTGTATTTGGACTCCTTCTCTGCTAGGTGATTGGACCAGTAGTAGCTAGCTAAGATTATCCGGTGTACAGAGATGTATTAACTTATTTAAAACAGGTTTATTGAACCATGAATCTGTACATATTTTGAAAGTTTATTAAATTTGTTTTACAAATTTAATGAAAAATAAAATCAAGAATGAATCCTAACCTCTCCCTGATCTTTGTAAAAATTCAAAGTGTTTTTTTTTTTTTTTTAGATAAACGGATTCAATTTGGATTTTCTAATTATCTGAAGTACATTTTCCAAATCCTCTTAGAATTTTTGGTTTCATTATAGTAGAATCTGAGTTTGTTCATTTCTGCTGCTATTTATGTGCAGCAACATTTTAGATAAATTGTAGAAGTAGGAATTGAAACATAGAGGTCAGTACATCCCAAGTTTCACCAGTGTTTTAGAACAGAATCTACAGAGCCTGTTCTAACATACTGAGAAATGGATATTTATGTGCCAGGTACATGAAGAATAAACATTCATTTTATAAAAATGAAAAACATTGATATTATATGTGTTTAAGCTGGCATGTAACTGGTTATCTTTGCAATCTTAGAAACATAAGGCTTCTTTTATATAGCCACACTACCAATTTTTGGTATGGTAAATGAGAGGAAGCCCATTCAGTTCCTCTGGGCTTCTTCTCATGTACTGCATGGAAATCGCTAGCAAGGCTTTATAAAAGAAGCCAGTAGCCAGTTATGATATGGAAACATAACTCCCAGATGTAGTACCATGAGACTACCATTAGGGGTCACCAGCATAATTTTGGAGGATGGTGCCGGTGAGGGTAGAAGCTACTGGGGATCGCTCCTTCCCACCCCTACACATCAGGACAAAAATAAGATTCAGCTGAGGAAGGAACCTTTGGGAAGTGGGGATTCTGTTTGATGGGTGGAAATTCTGTTCGGGAGGTTAGGGTATTCATCGGAGGGTTCAGGCCATGGAAACTTCATTGGGGGGTTTCAGGTTTGGGTCTTCATCAGGGGTGCAGGAGATGATTGGTGGATTGGAGTCTTTATTGCGGGTGTGAGTGAAGATTGGGGGTTGGGGTCTTCTTCAAGTGTATTGGTGATGGGCAGAGGGGTTGGGTTTAATGATTGGGGCAGTCAGGTAAGGATCGGGGGGGGGGGGGGTGATCATGGGGGGGGGGGGTTACAACTTTGATTGGCCCTTTAAGCTGTGGCCTGGGAGCATTGGACCACATCTTTGAGGCCTGCTGCTGCTCAATCATGTCCATCTTTTAGCTGGGGTTATTTTATTGGATTTACCAGGACTTACCATGTAAATATTTTGCATCTCTACTATTTCACCCGTGATGAATTATCTAATTCTGCATTAGGGCAAGACAATCTGTGTTAGTGCCCTTAAGTCACATTAAGGGGCAAATAATGTGGGTTATTGCCCTAATGCAGCTCGATAACTCCCCCCCCCCTTAGGTTCATATCATTGGCTGAAAATAGGAGACAAATTTAGGCACCTACGTTAGGAGCGTAAATTTAAGGTCTCAGCTTTTGTTTTTTAAATAATATCAAACCCACTGTTAACATGTTAAAACTTCCAAAATGATGTTGCCCTTCTGTCACTTTGACATTTCACAATGCTTGATCAGTGGACTTCTACCATGTTCCAGATATTTAGTAAAACATTTCATGCTGTGCCAAATAGAAGACTCAAAAAGTAAATTAAGCATACCCTTATAGGATAACACTTAGGGCATTTATAGCTGCATTTACACACACAAGCCATGTGTATCTACAAGCATGCACGTCTTGAATTGCCTTTAATATGCGTAGACTTGAAAATATAATCATATGCTATTTTCCAGTTTTAACTAAGAAAAGCTCCTGGGAATGCCTTGCACATCGTGAAATACCATGCATGGACTAAGACATACGGAGGGAGTGTATTTTTTAGACAGCTGGATTACAAGCCTAAATTTCTGTTTACCCACAGAAATGGCTTAAAAATCATACTCTGGGGTGGGGGGGGGGGGGGGGTAATTTTACAAGGAACTGAAGCATGTAGAAAAAGTTAATCATGTTCAAGTCCACAGGTACAAAATTGCTCAGGGTTATACACACATAACATATTTTAATGTTATATTACATTGTAAACCGTTCTGACTTACTTTTGTAATAAGTGACGGCCTAGTAAATTAATAAACAATGATAAAACCAAATGCTCAGAAAACACAGCACTTGGGGGGGGGGGTCTTTTACTAAAGCTTAGCTCGAGTTATCTGCAGCAGGGCCTATTGTATTCCTGCTGCAGATAACTTGAGCTAAGCCTTAGTAAAAGACCATCTTACTTTTATATGACATACATGTAGGCATTCCTAGAAGTTGAGAATGGGTGGTCTATGGGCAGGATTAGCACTTATATATGTATTTTGTAAAATATACACTTAGGTACCAATTCCTAAATGCTCAAAATTACTCATGCCTCGGAGCAGGGGTAGCTTGGTATGGGAGCTTTCAGGTAGGCATATCTTATGAGAGAAGCTGTTACCTGTTGGTTCACTGGCTAACTCTCTCAAATGGCCTTTGGTCTTTCTATTCTTGATTATCAACTTTCTTTTTTGCCACAAGTAGCCTCTATATGTAAAACAGGTTTCTTTATTTTAAGACTTTCATTCCCTTATCCTTTTTCTGTTAGAGTCTTCTCTTGACTATTGTAATGTTGTTTGCTCAGGCAGTACTCTATCCACACTAAAAAGGTTGCAAACACTTCAAAATATAGCCATGAGACTTTTCTGCTACTTGCATAAGTCTGATCACATAACTCCTTTATTTCAAGCGAATTATTGGCTTCCCATTGAATTTTGCATTAAATTAAAAATCCTCCTTCATACGTTTAAAGTGTTTAGAATGGGTGTTCCCCAATATCTAAACTCTCTAACTATACCTTACACTCCTATACGTCTCTTGAGATCATTGAATGACCATCGCTTGGTACTTCCTGGACCCAGGTTTGCCCATTGAGTCCACCCGTCAGTTGGCGTTTTTCTTTATTGCCCCTCAGTTATAGAACAGTTTACTCCTTGTTGTGCAGAGTAAATTGTCACTTAATGTTTTAAGTCTGAAATAAAGACTTGGTTTTTTTCAACAAGCCTATCCCACTGGCGTTCAGCACTGAGATCTGGTTCTGCTGTCTCACACCAGTTTCTGTTTTTGCTTTCTCTTTATATTTGTCTCTTGAACCTATTACTCATTGTGTGAACGAGCACTTGAATGATTGTCTTTTCTATCATACTTTGAAGTTCTTTTCTACAGTTATGTTTTAGACTGTAAACTGCCTAGTTCATATTTGTATGGCATAATCTCCCCCTTCTACAAAGCCGTACTAGCGGCTGCCGGTGCGGTAATACCGACACAGCCAGTCAAAGTGAATGGGCTGTGTCGGCACTACCGCGCAGCAGCCGCTAGCGTGGCTTTGTAAAAGGAGGGGGGGGGGGGATAGTAAATCCTGACTAAATAAATAAATAAATTTACAAAGCTGGCACAACATATGCATCTATGTACCTTCCCTGTGTCGAGACACTTTTTAAAAAATGACCCTCTGTGTGATGCACTGTACTTCCATACCAGCAAAGTAGTTGTAGAAAATGATAACCGAAAAAGGTTTACAGTCAGAGACAAACTGTGACCAAGAGAAGTTACTTTCCATCTAATGCTATATGGAACACAGAACATGTGTGAGCCTGAGTATTAGAGCTGTGAAGGGTCCCTGTGCATAACTGCACAAACAACAAGGTTATTAAATTTCTAGAAGCTCTAAAAATTACTCAGATATTCAGTCTGGGCCACTGACCTATGGGATAGTGCTGAAAAGAATAGCAGAGGAAACAGGAGAAACTTTGACTTATGTTTGCACAAGGTTGTTCCCTTCAGGGACCCATCTCCAAGGGATAGGATTAAGGAACATAATGCCATTATTTTAGACAGAGCCTGGGGGCAAACCAGGAAACAGCACACTACTCAGTTTGACATGGGCCAGGGAAATGCCTTTGAAAGTGTTTTAAGGTCAGAATGGAAGAAGCTATGGAAAGGCACAAATTAGGGATATCCAGCATGTGGTTTCAGGAAGAGAAGGTTATGCATCACTAACTTGCTGGAATTCTTTGAGAATACAGTATTCCTGCTGGGACAGGCAAGAAGAGAGAGAGCAGAAAACAACACACACACACAGACGGTACCAGAGGAAGTTCAGTCTGAGGGTCTGGAATCTGGGTAAAGAGGAGAATAAAAGAGAGAGCATTTAAAAATAAAACAGCTGTAGTGGCAGGGAAAGGAGGTTAGCTATCCCCATTACAGCTCTCTAGCTCCCAAAGTGTCTTTCTGTCTGAACATTTCTGATTTCTGGGATATCTGGAACATATGCAACTGTTTTGAAATAAGATAGCTTAATAATTTAGCAGTTTTAGCTGAATCTTTTATTTTGGATGAGCTGCTGCGGTGTTTGAGTCTGGAACTGATAGCTAGCAGTGCTGAGAGCTCATCTCCACAAGCTGTCTTTAAAGAGTTAAAATATTGGCTTAAAAGGCAGGAGGGTCCTATGGGTTAGTAACTTTTTTTAATGCATCATCTGCCTCTTTACAGAGTGTATGAAGCTAATGATACATTCAATGCTTAGAACCAGGTGGGCCTCAGATGCCATAATATACACTAATTATTACCCATTTCATGGCTTCCTGCACAGCCTCTGCTAAACCTTGAAATAGTGGGCAATTTATGGGGTCCTTTTACTAAGGTGCATTAGCGTTTGTAGCGCTCACTAAAAATAAGCATGTGCTAAATGCCAGAGATGCTCATATATTCCTATGCAGTGGCGTACCAAGGGGGGGCGGTGGGGGCGGTCCGCCCCGGGTGCACGCCGCTGGGGGGTGCCGCAGCGCACGCCTGCTGTGAGAGGTTACTTCCTGTTCCGGGGCAGAGGGAGCTGCAGCGAAAGAGCAAAGATAGTAAACTCGCAGCAGGCGCGCGCTGCGGCACCCCCACCCCAGCGGCATGCACCCGGGGGGGGGGCTCTGCACCGGGGGGCGGGGCGCCGCCCCGGGTGTCCGCCCCCCCTAGGAATGCCACTGTTCCTATGGGCGTCTCTAGCATTTAACGTGCATTAAAAATGCTAGTGTGCCTTTGTAAAAGGACCCCTATATTTGCTGGCCTTCCTAAATAGGTATTCACAATAGCCCCCCCCCCCCCTTTTTTAGCATATGGTGTACTCCTGGAGGAATTCTGTGCAACATACATAAATAAATAAATCTGCACGCATTTAAAAAATTTCCAAACTTTGTAATACAATTTAACCACTGTCTGTGAGTAGTATTTCATTTAGGGGTCCTTTTATTAAGCTGTGGTAAGCAGTAATGTGTGCTTACTGCAGGTTAAAATCCACTACCACGGGGCATGCTGAGGCGTCCCATGAAGGTTTTTTGTTTGGCACTTGTTACCCATGTGCTAAAAAATAGAAAATAATTTTTAGTGCGGGGGCATGTTTGTAGACGTGCCCAGCGCTAATCAGTTTACTTTAGAAATCAGCTGAGTCTGAGGGAAGCTCTGAGGTGCTTGCAGCACTGATTTCTTGCAACTGCTAAGACCTTGCAATAATACAGTGGTCTTCATAGTTGCTGTTTTGAATGCCTGCAATTCTTCTTGGGCTCTGCAGATTGCCAAATAAAAATACATTAACTCCAGAAGTGCTAACCATAAGGCAGTAGATCACTCTGCCCCCCTCCCCTCTTCCAACACATATCACACACAATTTTCGGGTCACCCACTTTCAACACTCTCTCTCCTACCACCTCACCCTTCTTGCTTCTCCTAACTCATCCCCCTCTTTAACATTCTGTCTCTCAGCTCATCTCCCCCCTCCACTTTTCTTTCCCATGCACATTTGCTTAACCTTTGCCTCCCCCAGTTATTTTGTTATTTTTTGTTACATTTGTACCCGCGCTTTCCCCACTCATGGCAGGCTCAATGCGGCTTACATGGGGCAATGGCGGGTTAAGTGACTTGCCTAGAGTCACAAGGAGCTGCCTGTGCCTGAAGTGGGAATCAAACTCAGTTCCTCAGTTCCCCAGAACCAAAGTCCACCACCCTAACCACTAGGCCACTCCTCCACTCTTTTTCACTCTTTTTCACCCCCACCATATGCGCTCCCTACCTAGTCTTCCCTACACTCACCTCCTTTCCACATCTCCCCCAGCAACTTCCTTTTACACACGTCCTCTTACTCCCTGATATCCCCAGCTCATCCTCCCCTTATATCTACTACTCTCCATCTCTTCCAGCTCATGTTCTCTCCCAATGACAGTGGTCTACAATATAGACCTTATTAGTTTATGAAAATTAATACGATGGAGAAAACAAGACCTCAGTAATTATCTTCCAGAAGTCAGTGAGATCAACTTTTTCTAGGCTGTGTTAATTTCAATCGATAAAAAAAAAAATCCATCTATAAAACCCACAAAGAATGTAGATCAAATGAATTGCAAAGATCACAGTTCTAACAATATCCAGAATATAGTCCCATTGAATAGAAACTGATTTATCTTATCTACTTTTTAAATCCTAATCAACATCCTTCCTTCTAGTCATACTTCTTTCATATATGAACTTGTCTTACTAACACACTTTCAAAATAGTGACCATATATCACAGGATGATAATATTCAAACAGCTCAATCAGAAATGTTCCCAATCTTACAAACAGATGTCTCTGATATAATCAAAACAGACATTCCATTTTACTTTGATTTAAATCTGACCATCCCATGGGTTTTAATTGAGAAATCCATTGTGGCTCCTGTTGTATCTATTTATCTATCTATCCCTCACTGGAGGGTTAATTGTTCTTGATCAATCACCTTAAGCATAAATGATCAAATATATGACTTTTTTCAGCACAGTGTTTTGCAAAAGGTTCCTGAAATTTCTGGTGAATAACCCAGTGGTGATGTTCTATTAAAGGAGTTCTCAGTGTTTGAGAAGTTTGCCCAATGTAAATTAATTTGTAGGGGGTAGAGTCATTTAGATTATATTCCTTGACTCATAAGATGTCAATTGTTGAAACACAATCAGGTCAACAAATGAGTGCCTTCTATCATAACAGAGCACACAGAACAGCGACCACATTTCTGGCATTCTCCAGGATTATCAAAATTCATTACTGTGAGGACAGACCACAAATCTGAAAGTCACGTAGAGAGACATTTTCCATAGTGTGTCTAAGTCGGACTTTGGACATTTTGCGCTAAATGTCCAAAATCCAAATAGAAAATATACCCAAATTTAAAAATAAGAAAAACGTCTATTTTTTTTTTTTTTAAATACCATTTAGAACAAGGTTTTGTGCTTTGTGCATTTATCTTTTTAGGCCATTTTTTAAATAAAAAAAAGCACAAGTTACAAATGCACAAAATGAATCCATTGGGATGTAGCAGGGGCCAGCATTTTTAGCAGACTGGTCTCCCAGACATCCCAGGAGAGCAATGGAACTATGCCCCAGCTAAAAAAAAAACTTAGATTGTGAGCCCACCAGAGTCAGAGAAAGTACCTGCATTTAACAAATATAAACCACTTTGATTGTACCACAGAAAGGCAGTACATCAAACTCATGACCTTTTACCCTATGAAATACATTGAGTACTTGCCCAGACCCATCTCTAAGGCTGGTACAGGTACCACTGCCCCCAGATCTAGAAGGAAGGTGATAGTTCAAAGAACTGCTTGTTGGTTGACATGGTTTCTACAGGGAGATTCCAGGAAGAATTTTGTGATGGAACGTGCCAACTCCAGCTTGAAACCTTCTCTTATAATCTCTAGGCCCCATTGGTCCAACATTATCCTAGTCCACCCTTGAGGAAGATGACCTCCAATTTTGGTTCCTGAGGACTGGACCAAGACCCTATCATTGAGTGGCATGAAAAAAGGAAGACAAGTGTGCCACTTGAGAACCTCCTTTTTAGTCTTCTTGAGAGGAGGCTTGCCTTGGCTGAAGCCTGATCTTCCTGGTCTATACCACTTGGAGTCTCTAGACCTGTATCTGGAAGAAGAAGAAGAATGAGAAGATGACTTGGGCTTATCTTCTGACAGGCACTGAGGTTTGATCTCCCCTAAATCTTTCACCAAATTTTCAAAATCTTCTCGAAAGAGTAATTTCAATTTGTCAAATGGGATTTGGTTCCCGAAGCCACTGTCCGATTTGTAACCATAAAAGTTGCCTAGCCACTACCAAAAGAGCCATTGGCTGAGACAAAACGCAAACCAAATCATAAATGGCATCTGCCATATAAGGCAGCCTTGCTTCCAGATGCACTACCTTATCCTGATCCTGGGTCTCTGAATACTGATCAGAAGCGTAGCCAGGTTGTGATGCCAGGGGAAGTGAAGGTGCTAAGAAAGCAAATAGAATGTTAGGTATTATTAGGAAAGGAATGGAAAACACAAATGAAGATGTTATAATGCCTTTGTATCGCTCCATGGTGCGACCGCACCTCGAATATTGTGTTCAATTCTGGTTGCCGCATCTCAAAAAAGATATAGTGGAATTAGAAAAGGTACAGAGAAGGGCGACGAAAATGATGAAGGGGATGGGACGACTTCCCCATCAGGAAAGGCTAAAGCAGCTAGGGCTCTTCAGCTTGGAGAAAAGGCGACTGAGAGGAGATATGATAGAGGTCTATAAAATAATGAGTAGAGTTGAATGGGTATATGTGAAGCATCTGTTCACGCTTTCCAAAAATACTAGGACTAGGGGGCATACGATGAAGCTACAATGTAGTAAATTTAAAACGAATCGGAGAAAATGTTTCTTCACTCAACATGTAATTAAACTCTGGAATTTGTTGCCAGAGAATGTGGTAAAGGTGGTTAGCTTAGCAGAGTTTTAAAAAGGTTTGGACGGCTTCCTAAAGGAAAAGTCCATAGACCATTATTAAATGGACTTCGGGGAAAATCCACTATTTCTGGGATAAGCAGTATGGAATGTTTTGTATTTTTTGGGAATTTTGCAAGCTATTTGTGACCTGGATTGGCCACTGTTGGAATCAGGTTGCTGGGCTTGATGGACCTTTGGTCTTTCCCAGTATGGCAATATTTATGTACTTATGTAAGATGGGTACATCGTTTGAATACTTAAGTGCCCATGAGGCATATTTTCAAAGCACTTAGCCTTCCAAAGTTCCATAGAAACCTATGGAAATTTGGAAGGCTAAGTGCTTTGAAAATATGCCTATGGGTCTTAATAATCAAATTCAATGTAATGTGTTCTTTCAACAGGATTATCTCCAGTCTGTTTTTCCATTTTTTTTTACAGACATTTCCTCTTTTTCTTTTTTGTCTTTATCATTGTAAGAGACATAATTCTGGGTCTCTATCTCTAATGTGATGTCATAGCTTTGCAACTTAATCATTGGGGAGATGGTCATGCCGGTGTCCTATTTTAAAAGGTCAGTGCCATTTTGAGTTTGTGATGCTGGTTAAATCTATAGGCAGTCATGCTCCGCAGTAAGTTTATGCCTTTTTCTGCATTTTTGCACTTTAATGGTGTTTGGTGTGCTCATTCTAGTTTTTATTTTTATTTTTTACAGAATGAGCAATATGATAAACTGCAGCCATGAAAAACACATTAAAGTATTAAGAAACCCTGCCAAAGCCAGAGTAAAACGGTGGTTCGGTTAGGTTTTTTCTTTCATAAAAGATTCACAAAAGATAAGTGTTGGGCACATACATATAAATAATTTGTGTTTATTAAAATTAACCCCTGAAGAAGCCTTATGTGGAGGTGAAATGGGCCATGTTGGGACAGCAGCCGACAGAAAAGTGGGATTGGAGCTGACAAATAAGTGCTTGGTTTTGTATTTTTTGGACTTAAATTTGAGTTCCATCATTGCACTGATGTTTAGAGTACAATGGATTGAAATCCCACTTTTCTTGGTACATTTTAGATATCTTTAGGCATTTTCAAACAAGCAATGCACAGTGTGAAATTTTGTTGATATTTTTGCACAATACTGAACACAAGGAGCACTTTATATAAGATTTTTAAAAAAATGTATGTTTTTTTTTTTTTTAGGACCGATGAAAGATAAAGGAACAAAATACTAATGCAGATGAAATTGCGTATATCTGCATTTTTGGTCACTGATGTCCTTTTCCCATATTGAAAAAGGAGTATTAAAATACGATTTTGTTGTGCAAAGTGATGTGGTTAGCAACTTCTTATAAATCTGTGGTATTCTTGGATCCGATATCTATTTATGGATTAGTCCAATAGCTCTCTTGCTTTTCACCAGTCTGAAACTCCTAACTGAAAGTGCCAACAAGGTCAAGACTGCTGTTACTAGTTACTTCATGGTTTACTTTATAATTCCTGACCACGCTAGAGTGGAAGGCATAGCAAGTCATGAACAATGCTATTCTGTTCAGAAAGGATTTTTGATACTAAAGTAGTTGGGAAACACAGTACAGCGCAAATAAGTGTTCTATCATAAGTCTCTGATCAGAGAATAAAAACCAAAGAATGTCTGCTAGGCATGAAATAGAATTGATTCTACACACTGACCAAGAAAGAGATTTATAAGTTATAGAGAGAAATCCTGTAAGCTTTAGCTCAGTACAGATGCGACAAAGAAAAAAAAAAGGTGATACACAATAGCAGCACATTTCAAATAATGGGACCTATATCTTCAAGGGAGTATAATTGCCCTCTTGGGAGAAAAGTGTAAAAGAAGTCAGAATAATACCTGAAGGTCACAATTTGAAATAAATTGGAAGTAAAAACTAGGTGGGGTTTATATTCTTTGGGGAAGGAAAGGCCCAGGGTTCAATTCTTCTCCAATCTGTAAAAAAAAAACTCTGCAGGTAAAACACTGTCATAAAAGGGAACATTTGGAAGAAATTCAGGGAGGTCACAAAGATATTGTAGCACAACTCAAAAAAGACATTGAGGCATGCAGGACAAGTCATCATAGCAGTGTTGATATGGTTTGGGGTTTTTTTTTTGAAGTGAAATAAATAGCAAACTAAGGGGGGAAGTTAGTATTTCACCACAGCATAATTCGCTGTGAGAGTCACTAACCTGCTGTATCTCAGCCCCACAGATTAGTAACTCCCGTGGAGGGGCATAATTGAAAGGGGATGACCATTTCTAAGGATGCCCATCTCTGAGGACGTCCCCGCGAATGGGCGGGGTATCCCGTATTATCGAAACAAGATGGGAGTCCATCGTTTCGACAATACAGTCGGGGACACCCAAATCTCAACATTTAGGTCGACCTTAGAGATGGTCAACCTAAATGTTAAGATGGGCGACCTTAGAGATGAGCGACCTCGGTTTTCACCGATAATGGAAAGCGAGGACGCCTATCTCAAAAACGACCAAATCCAAGCCTTTTGGTCATGGCAGGAGCCAGCATTCGTAGTGCACTGATCCTCCTCACATGCCAGGACACCAACAGGGCACCCTAGGGGGCACTCCAGTGGACTTCACAAGTTGCTCCCAGGTGCATAGCTCCCTTACCTTCGGTGCTGAGCCCCCCAAACCCACTCCCCACAACTATACACCACTACCATGGCCCTTAGGGATGAAGGGGGGCACCTACATGTGGGTACAGTGGGTTTTGGGAGGGTTTTGGAGGGCTCACATTTACCACCACAAGTGTAACAGGTGGGGGGGGGGAGGAGAAGGGCCTGGGTCCACCTGCTTGAAGTGCACTGCACCCACTAAAAACTACTGCAGGGACTTGCATACTGCTGTGATGGAACTGGGTATGACAATTGAGGCTGGCATAGAGGCTGGCAAAAAATGTATTTTAATTTCTTTTTTTGGATGGGGGGGGGGTTGGTGACCACTGGGGAAGTAAGGGGAGGTCATCCCCGATTCCCTCTGGTGGTCATCTAGTCAGTAGGGCACCTTTTTGAGGCTTGGTCGTTAAAAAAAAAGGACCAAGTAAAGTTGGCCAAATGCTCGTCAGGGACGCCCTTCTTTTTTCCATTATCGGCCGAGCATGCCCATCTCTTAACTACGCCCCATCCCACCTTCGCTACACTGCTGACACGCCCCCGTGAACTTTGGTCGTCCCCACGACGGAAAGCAGTTGAGGATGCCCAAAATCGGCTTTCAATTATGCCGATTTGGGCGACCCTGAGAGATGGACGCCCATCTCCCGATTTGTGTCGGAAGGTGAGTGCCCTTCTCTTTCGATTATGCCCCTGATAGTAAATTAATGCAGCTTTCATTCATTTCTGAAATATATTTGTGTTATATATCTGAACATATGCAACATCCTTTTTCTCTTGGTGGGCCATACATCCAGGTAGAAGTTAAAGCAAGGGAGCCCACCATTAGAGGCTGCCATAATCATACAATAAGGATGTGCAGGCCAAAAATTGGTATTTTGTTTAGGTTTTTAAAAATTTTGTATAGGGTTTTGTTTCCTGTTTAAGAAGCAATATTGTTAATTCGTGCACCATTGTTCAATACTGTAACCAGGTACCTCTCTTGTGCAGCCAAGGATAGAACAATCTCCTCCAGCCACAGGCTCCCAGTACAATGTAGAAATAGATGTCCACCAGTAACTTCAATCTTAAGGACTTTTATTCCATGCAGGTTTCTAGTACACAGTTCCAACAGCAGCATAGCACATACCAGGATTCAATACAGGCTTACAGGCTCCAGTCTGGGCTCTTTATCCAATGCACAATAAAAAGTAATTCAATTCCCAAGACAAACAGTTCTTTCAGTTTATCATCACAGTTCAGTCACCCAGCAGCAGTTTCTACCTTCTATCCTCTTTACCTTCAGAAGAGTTCAATATTTTAGGGACTCCTTCTACCCAAGGGTTTCCCCTGCATCAGCTTCACAGTGAATTCAATACTTTTGGGACTTCCTCTCACCCAAGGAATCTCAGCCTGCTTCAGTACTTTAGGGACCTCCTTGCCCAAGGGTTTTCAGCCTGCAACTCCTTCTCTCCTTCTGCTTCTCTCTCCTGAACTGAACTCCACTCCTGGGACTCCTTCCCACCTGCCTAATCAATCCCTGGCTTCAGCTACCACAACCAATCATTCTCCTTTCATTAGCTTCCCCACACCCATACCAGCTGAGTTGAGCATTAAACTAATGAGACCAATGATGAGCTTCTGCACACAGGGTTTCCTAACTCTCTTTCCACCAAGTGGCAGCCACTCCACACAACCTGCCAGCTTACACCCATGTCTTCCCTGATTGCAGCTAGGAGTCCAGTCCGGGTTCTTCATCTCACCCTCTGGCTCCTTGCCTGCAATGCCTTCTGGGACTTGTATTTCAGACTGAAACTGCCTTAACCCAACTATCCTGGAGGTGATTTTAACACAATACATAAGTACATAAGTATTGCCATACTGGGACAGACTGAAGGTCCATCAAGCCTAGCATCCTGTTTCCAACAGTGGTGAATCCAGGCAAGATCCCAAAACTGTACAATACATTTTATGCTACTTATTCTAGAAATAAGCAGTGGATTTTCCCGAAGTCCATTTTAATAATGGTCTATGGACTTTACCTTTAGGAAGCCATCCAATACAATGCCAAATTGCGCAATAGTGCCATTATTTATCATTGGCAGGCAGACTTCTATGGTGTTTGTCCCAGGAGTACATGCAGTACATGATTCCTCCTGGGTGTGGTAAGCAGAGGGAGGAATTTCTGAGGGCTCTCGAGGAATATGAAACTGAGAAAGAAGGTTCTGGAGGCACAGACAGAACCCATAGAGTATTTGGAGCAGGAGGAGGACCTACCTATGGAATTTGCAGAGAAGTCAGCAGTAATGGATTGTGAAATGACAGAACAGGAGAACTCCAGCCAGTAAAGGCAGCATGGGAAGACACAGATGAAGATACACTGTGTAAGAGGGAGGTGAGCTGCCATCCCTTGTTATAGAAGGGCTATAGATATATACATATATCTATGTGAACTGGAGAACTGAAAGAAATTGATTGTTATTATTACTGCTGAATTGATTAACTTAGTAAGATAAACTGAACTAAGGAACCTTACCTCTCCCTACAGCCTTGCTTTAGCATTTGATTCCTGTCAGCTGAGCCTCTTTCCCTCTCTCTGTCTGTGCTAGTAGCACACTGTGCATCCGTTGGAGTTTGCTTACTCTTCTTGTTGCTTGTAGCCTCTCTGTGTGCTGGTTGTTCCCAGCGTATGCTTGATTGTTTCCCTAGCCTAGCTGCTTTCTTTGATTACCTTACTTCCTTGCAGCTGTGGCTGCTCTGTTTGCTCTGTCTCTGTGTACTGCTGAGTTCTGGTAAGAACGTTGTTTGTTTTTCTCCTTTGTTAGCTTTAAACCTTTGACTGCAGTGTAAGCCCTACTTCTTCCTGACTTGTGTGTTAAAGCAGCCCTTCCCTTTAGCCTGCTTTAACTCTTTGTATGCTGTGTTTGTCTCCTGATTCTTATGTCCATTGCTCCTTATCTGTTTGGTGTATGTAAAGGCAGCTTTCCCTGTTTGCTTGCTTTCCCCTTTGTCCCTAGTGTCTGTTATTTGACTCTGTGGCACAGCCTTGTGTATTCTTATGAGCCTTGTGTATTCTTATGAGTGGTTTCCCTTTACCTTTGAGTCCTGTATGGTCAGCCTTATGTATTCTTGTGAGTGGATTCCCTTGACCTTTGAGTGCTGTGTAGCACAGCCTTGTGTATTCCTATAAGTGGATTCCCTTTACCATTAAGTGCTGTATGGTACAGCCTACAGTATTCCTGTGGAGCTTCGCTCTTGTAGAGTCTGTGTCCCATTCTGTCCTTGGCTTTCCTTTTTCCCCCTAAGGGCTTTTCCTCTGCTACCTGTGTTTCTGTGTAGCCTTTGTTTGCATTCTCTTCCTCTTGTCGTATCCTGTACCTGCCAGCTTTTTGTCTGTTGCTCTTCCCTTGTGTCACTAGCTAATGCTGTGTGCATTGCATGTGTTCCAGTCCCTTTTGGGACCTCTTGTTGTTCTTTTGCTTTACCCTATTGTATGACTCGGGATGACTTTTCATTTTTATGCTGATGATATTCTTTTACTATATCCTACTAATCCATTTAATTCAACTTTGGGGCCTCTCTAAAACAGTAACTTTAGTGTCTAATTGGGTAACTGTCCACAAACTGTCTTAAACAAAGAAAAAACAGTAGTGTGTTGACTCTTTGGCGGCCTTTCTATACCCATCGTTCCTTTGGATTTCCTTGAGACTTCTCTACGTCCTGTAGAGTTGTTTTACTATTTTAGGAATTATTCTGGACTCGAGTTTAATTTTTACAGCTCAGATTTCTAATCTGTGTAAATTTAGTTTCTATACACTCTGTTCAATTGTGTTCAATTCGTAGGTATTTTGACTTAGACACATTTTATTCTCTTGTGCTATCTCTATTGATAACCAGGCTCGATTACTGTAATATTGTCTACTTAGGATCCTCTCACTTAAATCTGAAAAAGTTGCAATCAATACAAAACACAGCTATTAAACTTATCTGTCATGTGCGAATATTTGACCATGTTGGTTGTCATATAGCATTGTTAAATTCCCTCTTCTTTCCTTGACTCTTACTCCTATACTGTCCTCCACTGATCTATTAAATTGACTGATTGTTTCTCTGTTGAATGAAACTGCCTATCCTGGCGAATATTGTAGTTCCTTTCTGAATTTGTTTTGACTTTAATCTGTAAACCACCCAAATCTGCTAGTTAGCTTGGGCGGTATAGCAAGTGTAAATAAACTATAAACTTTATAAGAATCTGTTAGAGCAACAACCCCTGCCACCTCAGCCATCTTCTTTCTGTCTCTCTCTCTCTCTCTCTCTCTCTCGCTCTCTCTCTCTCTCTCTTCCCCTTGCACTTCAGCATCTCCTGTTTCTCTCTTTCTTTTCCAATTCTATCTTGTAACTCTTCTCTCTCCCCCCTCATCTCCTCTCTCTCTATATATATCTCCATCCCACCATCCAGCATTTCCTCTCTGTCTGTATGTCTCTCTAAAAATGCTAGCGTGGCTTAGTAAAAGATCGCTTTAGCCTCCCAAGCCTTTCATATTGGGTACCTAGAACAGCAGGGCAGGGGTTCATTGAACCTCTTGAAAGGTCCTGAACACATGCCACTGCTGGGTAGGAAACTATCTTTTTAGCCAAATGACATGAAATTACCCAGATGTGTAAAAACCACCCTTTCCAATGAAATGGGTACGAACCCCCTTCCTTGATGGAAGTACCTTCATCGATAAGGAACCATCAGAAAATTGCATTGTATAACTCACTGCATTGAAAAAAATATATATAATCAGATATTTGGATTTCTAATGTAGAGATTCCCAGTAGCATCTTCTTATAACCAGGCAGAAAATCTATAACTGCAGTTCCTGTTCCAAGCAGTTTGAATAATCCTGAATGAATTCCTTATGCTCTGATTTACAACTTGATATAGTCAGAGGCTAACATGACCTCGAAAGGGTCAGGAACTTTCTCTATACTGGCAACATCTTAATTGAGGACAAAACCCTGTTTCAAAGAAAAGCTATAACTCTCTCTGTCGCTACTCAGATTTAGGGCGATGCTGAACTTTTTGGAACTTGAGAAAATACATTCTGCTAGTGTGTACAGCAAGGACAATAGACAAATAGCACACAGTTTGCAATGTTTTAGCAAAGGCTCTGAACAACAAGTAAATATATAGGACAATAGGGTAGTTACATCCTGCACCGAAAGCATGAAACGATTGTAAGGCAAATATTCTACTATGGACACAGTACTGACATAGAAATGTGTCCAAAACATCCAAAGGAATCATAGAGGCCAATGGGCTAAAGTGTGCTGAGCATTGTATGCTCTTTTGTAAATATCACATGGTATTTTGACACTGAGATCTTTACGCAAATACGTTTGGTAGTAAAGTAGCGCATACACTGTTCTTAAACAGCTATTTTGCAAATTGGAGTTTATGAAACCTTTTTCTGTGTACTTCAGCTATGCATTCAGTGTCAATGAACTGCTCTACATAATTTTGCATTGCAATCTCTCAACTATAAATTTAAATGTTTGCAAAAGTTGATCTCTGTGTGAGAAATAGCTATTTTCGAATCCAATAGTATAACAATGCATGCTAACATGGAAAATAATGTATGCCATTTGTGTCCATAAATGTTTAGAATACTAGCATAGGCACCCATTATAGGAGGCTTGGAAAGGGTAAGCCTTTCTACTCCAAACCACGACTTTTCTCATCCACTCTGCTGCTGTTATCACTTTGCCAGTATAGCAGCATCAGGAGTGATAAACAAAGAGCCACTTTTTCTATGCACACAGCTGCTGTCTCTGCCAATCTTGCTCCTCTGATGGAGACTTCCTATTTCAGAGGGTGTGAAACAGGCAGGGTCAGAAACAGCATGTATAGTGCAAGTGACTTCACTTGTCTTTTTATTTTCCGCTGCTGCTTTTCTGGGGATGTGGGGGGTGGGGGAGGGAAAAGAGAAGTGGTGATGGGAAGGGGTGCTGGGGTCAAGAGAGAACAGGATATGGTATCTTGGGGAGACGACATGCTGCATATTTCTTGAGAGGTGCTCATCATAGCCACATTGAGCCTGCAAATAGGTGGGAAAATGTGGGATACAAATGCAATAAATAAATAAATAGTACTTTTTTCTGTACTGCTCTTTTTCTTTGGAATTCTCTTCCCTTAGCCTTCTGTACAGAGCAGTCATTTTCACTCGGCCCTTAAGACATATTTTAGTCTTTAGTCATTTGGCTGCACCAGTAAGGACTCATCACAATGTCCAGAATCCGGATCAACAGGTTTTAGGAGTGACATTACATGAAAATGTTTCTTTTACTGTGTACATTTCAACTGTCATCAGGTCCTGTTACTATAAATTATGTTTGATCTATCCCACCCATCATTCTTCACTACTTCTGCACTTAGGATTATTATCTATTCCCCGGTTATCTCAAGGTAAGATTATTGCAACGCTCTTCTGCAAAGAATAACAGTTCATAATCCTCGTCACCTTCAGCTCAATCAAATTTCTGCTGTATGGTTGCTAACGGGTTCACATAAATATGATCATGTCACACCCCACCTTAAGAGTGAGCACTGACTGCCGATTACCCATCGCATCACATATAAACTTATACTTCTGATCTTTAAGGTATTGCAATCTATCAAGGACAATAATACCATATGCACCGGTTAGAAGTCTTCGCTCTTAAACAGATTCACTTTGATACTACATAAGTACATAAGTAGTGCCATACTGGGAAAGACCAAAGGTCCATCTAGCCCAGCATCCTGTCACCGACAGTGGCCAATCCAGGTCAAGGGCACCTGGCACGCTCCCCAAACGTAAAAACATTCCAGACAAGTTATACCTAAAAATGCGGAATTTTTCCAAGTCCATTTAATAGCGGTCTATGGACTTGTCCTTTAGGAATCTATCTAACCCCTTTTTAAACTCCGTCAAGCTAACCGCCCGTACCACGTTCTCCGGCAACGAATTCCAGAGTCTAATTACACGTTGGGTGAAGAAAAATTTTCTCCGATTCGTTTTAAATTTACCACACTGTAGCTTCAACTCATGCCCTCTAGTCCTAGTATTTTTGGATAGCGTGAACAGTCGCTTCACATCCACCCGATCCATTCCACTCATTATTTTATACACTTCTATCATATCTCCCCTCAGCCGTCTCTTCTCCAAGCTGAAAAGCCCTAGCCTTCTCAGCCTCTCTTCATAGGAAAGTCGTCCCATCCCCACTATCATTTTCGTCGCCCTTCGCTGTACCTTTTCCAATTCTACTATATCTTTTTTGAGATACGGAGACCAGGTTTATTCACTGTTAATGGACCCAAATTTTGGAACTCACTGTCACTTTATCAGTAACTGGAAAGCAACCTTGATAAGTTTAAATTGGGCTTAAAGACCTTTCTTTTTGAAGATGCTTACTCTGAGGCTGACTGAATTAGGGTGTGTGTCAGTGTTCTGCTACTGTAGACCTCTGATCTTTGCTATTTAATTTGCTTTCTTACAAACTTTCTTTAATTTCCTATTACATATGTGGTTCTTTTCTTTTAATTGTTGATTTTGTAGATTGTGAACCACCCAGATAGTATATACTATTGGTGGGGTATATTAAATAACAAAAAACTTGAAACTTGAATTGTTTGCAAAAGCATAAAGTGTTTAGTTGGCTTTTGGGGAAATGAGGAACAGGAGAGAAGGGGAGAGAGTACAAGGGGTTACTGAGGAAAGCAGGAAAACAAGCGGGAGAGAAGGAAGGGAGAAGGAAAGAGAAGGAAGTGCAAGGGGAAGGGGAGAAGGAGAGAGTGCAAGAGGAGGAAGGGCATGTCTGGAGGTAAAGGGGAGACAATTTAAGGAGGGAAAGACATGCAAGGGAGAGATAATGTTCTTTCTTTCTTACACACACACATGCCCCTCACCCTCTTTCTTCACATGCCCCTTAATTCTCCATGGAGCTGGTGTAAGTGATTGTACCTAAATGCTGGAGATTCAAACATAAATTATAGTATTCTATAACTGACATGTGTAAGTGAGTCCTGCCCATACTTCACCTAGACTCCACCTATGCCTAGGCTTACTTGTAAAATAAGCGCTATCTAATATATGTGTATATTTACAGAATAGCACTTAGGTTAATTTTGGCATGTATATGTGTATGTGCACACAGATGTGTGTATATGCCATTATTCTAAACATTTATGCTCATAGCTGGCGCATAAATCCTAGTGCCTACTTTACTACTACTACTACTTATCATTTCTATAGCGCTACTAGACGTACGCAGCGCTGCACACTTGAACATGAAGAGACAGTCCCTGCTCGACAGAGCTCACAATCTAATTAGGACAGACAAACAGGACAAACAAGAGATAAGGGAATATTAAAGTGAGGATGATAAAAGAAGGGTTCTCTGAACAAGTGAATAAGGGTATTTATTTTCATCATTCATATACCACCTAGACCTAAGTGGTTTACAATTTCTTTACAGGTATTGGCACTGTCCCTAATGGGCTCATGATCTAAGTGGCATACTATATGTGGGGCAATGGAGGGCTGGTTGACTTGCCCAGAGTCACATTTACGTTTACATAGGTACTTATACCTCACAAGATCCCATAAGAGCTCCCTGTGGTTTACAATAATATCACAGTATAAGGTTTTCCTTGCAAGCTACATATTTTAAGGATGCTTTACATTATGTATTAAATAATCGAAAAAAAGATATGTTTTAAGAACTTTCTTGAACCATTTAGACTGACCTATTATTCTAATATTCAGAGGTAAAGAATTCCACTATTTTACGGACTGAAAAGAAAAACATCCATCCAAAATAGATCTATAAATAACACCCGTAGGACTAGGATACTGCAATAAGAAAGCCAATCTATCTAATGCAGCACAATGACGATGTGAAAGAGTCACAAGATCTGATAAATATGTGGAAGCAAAACCATTCAAGATAGAAAAGGTAATTGTACACAATTTAAATATAACTCGTGCCTTCACTGGTAGCCAGTGCAATTTCTGTAAAAGTGAGGCAGCTAATTCATACTGAGAACTATGAATCAATCTTACTACTGCATTTTGAGCTGCAGAGGGAATTGAACCTGGTTCTCCAGGATCTCAACCTACTGCTGACTGTAGGCAGCAGTGGGAATTGAACCTAGATCTCCTGTTCTGTAACTTGCTGCACTGACCATTAGGCTGCTCCTCCACTCCCCCTAAGGAGATAATATTATGAGTGACTGGAGCTTATAGAAAAGAGTATAATATGCTCAACACCTTATAAAATTGCACAGGAGAAGATGTATATGAAAGCATGTGCTCAGAAATTATAGCACTTACTTTTATGCAATATGCAGGCAATTTATTAAGTGGGTGCCTCCATTTCGAGGCTGCATGAGCCTATTCTATAATGGAACCTAGGGGCCTAGGTTCCATTACAGAATGCTAGCATAACCCAGTATTGACACACAACATTTAGGCATGCGGGTTGTTACCAGCCTTAGAGCTGGTATAAATGTGGGCATCTCCATGTGACAGGGATGCTCATAACTGCATATTCTGTAAGTTATATGCATTAAGTGGGAGCCCCACCTATGCCCTGTCCATACTCTGCCCTTGCGTAAGCCCTCTTTGCAAATATGCACTGTGTAATTTAAGTGGATATTTTCAGTATAGCAGTTAGTCACCCTGCCAGCATTTATATAGGTATGTGCACATATATACTGTACCTACATAAGTGCTAGTATTCTAAACATTCTATCCATGATTAATGGTATCACATGGTCTCTGGATCAGGGAAAAGATGTACTATTGGTCCAATTAGATTTAAGTCCACTTTTGATTTGATCAATCACACTTTCCTTTTAGCTCTGGACTCCATTTTTTCTGCATCTTACCTATTGTTTTGTAGAGTTTCTCAAGGCTCCACAACACTCTCCTGATCCTCCAGAGGTGCCTCCTATTCACCTGAGCTCAAACTGATCTCAGATCTTGTGTCGCTTGCAGCATTCATGACTTCCTTGGTCTCTTCTTGTACAGAATCATAGCCACTACTCTGAAGGGCCTAGAGCACCATAGACAGCATGCCATATGGTGGTAGATTGGGACCATTGGGGCATAAAGATATATCACTCTCCAGCTGGTGAAATGCTCCATGTGTGGCAGTGAAAATAGCACCCAAAATACCTGAGGATGTGGATGAAAGTAGCTCCAGCATCAAAGCCTGGTGGAACAGTGGATGGTTCAGGTTCACAGAGGGTCTAGCCTGGAACCTTTTTAAAAAATCGGCGTTACATTGGCCACCCTCCAATCTTCCGGTACCACGCTCGATTTTAAGGATAAATTACATATTACTAACAATAGCTCCGCGAGCTCATTTTTCAGTTCTATCAGTACTCTAGGATGAATACCATCTGGTTCAGGAGATTTCCTACTCTTCAGTTTGTAGAACTGCCCCATTACATCCTCCAGGTTTACAGAGAATTCATTAAGTTTCTCCGACTCGTCAGCTTCGAATACCATTTCTGGCAAAAGTATCCCACCCAAATCTTCTTCGGTGAAGACCGAAGCAAAGAATTCATTTAATCTCTCTACTACGGCTTTGTCTTCCCTGATCGCCCCTTTACTCCTCGGTTATCTAGCTGTCCAACCGATTCTTTTGCCGGCTTCCTGCTTTTAATATAGCTAAAAAAATTTTTACTATGTGTATTTGCCTCCAACGCAATCCTTTTTTTGAAGTCCCTTTTAGCCTTTCTTATCAGCGCTTTGCATTTGACTTGACATTCCTTATGCTGTTTCTTATTATTTTCAGTCAGTTCCTTCTTCTATTTTCTGAAGGATTTTCTTTTAGCTCCAATAGCTTCCTTCACCTCACTTTTTAACCACACCGGCTGTCGTTTGGTCTTCCGTCCTCCTTTTTTTTATGTCAAGCTCCATCTCTGGCCATCTTCAAATCTAAGCTAAAAGCCCACCTTTTTGATGCTACTTTTAACTCCTAACCCTTATTCACTTGTTCAGAACCCTTATTTTATCATCCTCACTTTAATATTCCCTTATCTCTTGTTTGTCCTGTTTGTCTGTCCTAATTAGATTGTAAGCTCTGTCGAGCAGGGACTGTCTCTTCATGTTCAAGTGTACAGTGCTGCATACGTCTAGTAGCACTGTAGAAATGATAAGTAGTAGTATTAGTAGTAATACACGGAATATATTTGGCCTGGGCTTCCAGGATGGTGTTTTTGAACAGCATCCATGCCTGATGTAAATTGTTGATCCTCGCAGTAACTCCTCTAAGTTTTTTTTCCACCGTTCTTAATTTATCATAGTTTCCTTTTTTTAAGTTAAATGCTAACATATTTGATTTCCTATGCATACTTACTTCGAAGCTAATATCAAATCCGATCATATTATGATCACTGTTATCAAGCAGCCCCAGCACCATTACCTCCCGCACCAGGTCATGCGCTCCACCAAAGACTAGGTCTAGAATTTTTCCTTCTCTCGTCGGCTCCTGTACCAGCTGCTCCATAAAGCTGTCCTTGATTTCATCAAGGAATTTTACCTCCCTAGCGTGCCCCGATGTTACATTTACCCAGTCAATATCGGGGTAATTGAAATCTCCCATTATTATTGTGTTGCCCAGTTTGTTTGCGGCCCTGATTTCCTTTAACATTTCTGCATCCATCTGTTCATCCTGGCCAGGCGGACGGTAGTACACTCCTATCACTATCCTTTTCCCCTTTACACATGGAATTTCAATCCACACTGATTCCAAGAAGTGTTTTGTTTCCTGCAGAATTTTCAATCTATTTGATTCAAGGCTCTTGTTAATATACAATGCTACCCCTCCACCAATTCGTCCACCCTATCACTACGATATAATTTGTACCCCGGTATGACAGTGTCCCACTGGTTATCCTCATTCCACCAGGTCTCAGAGATGCCTATTATATCTAATTTTTCATTTAGTGCAATATATTCTAACTCTCCCATCTTATTTCTTAGGCTCCTGGCATTCGCATATAGGCATTTCAAACTATGTTTGTTGTTCCTATTTACACCATGCTTAGTACTTGACAGTATTAATTTGCAATCTTTTGTCTGATTTTTATTTTTATTTAAGGACACCTGATCTACTACAGTCTCTTTTGCAACCTCAATATCAGCATACCCTACCTTCCCTGTTTTGGTGATATCTTTGAAAGATACCTTATTCCAGGGATAGGCAACTCCGGTCCTCGAGAGCCGCAGGCAGGTCAGGTTTTCAGGATATCTACAATGAATATGCAGGAGATAGATTTGCCCAGGAGTACTTCCTACTTCACTAGGGTGATGCTCCCCTTCTAGGAGACCTCCCTTCTCCAAGGTAGCACAGGGGCTACCAGACTGGAGGTGGGACTTCTCTACAACATCCCTGTAGGTCTCCTCTATGTACCTCTCTGTCTCCCTCAGCTCCACCAAGTCTGCTACTCTAGCCTCAAGAGAATGGACACGTTCTCTGAGAGCTGGGAGCTCTTTGCATCGGGCACACACATATGACATCTCACCAACTAGAAGATAATCATACATTTGACACTCAATACAAAAGACTGGATAGCACCCCTCTCGCTGCTGGACGGCTGACTCCATTTTAGTGTTTTTTTTTTAATTTTTTTCAATAATTTAAAACTTGCTACAGTATTAAGGATATTAGCCTAATATAAAAGTGTCTTTTAGATTATATAGTATATTGTATGATTTATTTAGTGTTTCCTTCTTAGATGGTAATGAAATGTATTTAAAATTCTGTAAGAGCACTCCTTGCTTGTTACCCTAATTACAATAACTGACTATAAATGAGAATTGTACTAGGGGTGGGCAGGAAGACTAAACTAGATCCTGCAGTGCCTGCTAGATTCTATCTGTTAATGCTGTGGTACAAAGTTTTTAAAACTAAGTGGAAAAGACTATGGAGATTAGTTGATAAAATTTGCTTTTTATATTTTTATTTTGCCTAACACTAACCTACAATTCCTCCATTAAACCCAATCTTTAAGTTCCCAAAGCACAAAGCAAAATAGCGTTCACTTACCAGAGAAATGTCCTCTTCTCTTGGAACATCTCAGAAAGAAAGTTCAGTGGGACCTTTCCTCTTTATATAGTTTTGAATCTAAGGGGCCTTTTTTAAACAGGCGCTTTGAAGCTGACTCAGCAACCTATGCAAGTATTCTACTTCCCCACACCTTAATTAACACTTAATTGAGGTCGCTGGATGAGCTACCTCTCCAGAAACCAAGGAACAGAAAATAACTGCCTTTTAGAACAAGAGTTTTTGGCTGTTTAGTTTCTACCTCTAGAAAAGGTTTCAGTTTAAAACTATGGGAAAATGCCTATTTCTAGAGAAAATTTCAGTTTAAAACTATGGGGAAAGGGTTTGCACACCATGGCAACTAGTTAATGATGCTTGTTTCTCTCTCTCTCTCTCTCTCTCTCTCTCTCTCTTTTTATTCCCCCCTTAATACTAAACTAGGTCCTGCTTGCTTCTCTCTCTCTCTCTCTCTTTATTCCCCCTTAATACTAAACTAGATCCTGCAGTACCTGCTAGATTCTATCTGTTAATGCTGTGGTACAAAGTTTTTAAAACTAAGTGGAAAAGACTATGGAGATTAGTTGATAAAATTTGCTTTTTATATTTTTATTTTGCTTAACACTAACCTACAATTCCTCCTTTAAACCCCAATCTTTAAGTTCCCGAAGCACAAAGCAAAATAGCGCTCACTTACCAGAGAAATGTCCTCTTCTCTCTGAACTTCTTAGAAATCCAGTCTCTTATTATAGCTGACTTATTAACTACTGATCTTGCATTTATATAACCTATAGGGATAGGAACATATGTTTCATTCATTGTGTTGATATGCTTAACAGTTTGTAGTTGCTTATTCATTCTATCTTTTTTGAGATTATGGTCATTTTGATTGTTGTTCAGGTGTATCTCTGGTTTGCTTTGATGTTTGTATTTTGGCTTTTCTAGTTGATTGTAGGTGTATCATCTAGCAGAGATAAGTACCGGAATCTTATTCCATTGATTTAGTGCAGCAGCTTGCAGCCCGGTTATCCATAATATTATCAGGTAGCGGAAAACCCATTTCCTTATATTAGCCATTTTGAATTTTGTTAAAGTACACAGTTAATAAACCATGCATTAGTTGTCCACTGACCTTATGCCGAATGTCATTTGTTCATGCTTTTACTTATTTGTGTCTGTCGCTGCAGTTATTCCAGGGAAATATGTGGGGTCATTGGCACTGTGCAGCAATGTTGGTCTTCTGGGGTGGGGAGTGAATCAGATGTACATTGTTATAATGTTCATATGAAGTGGATATACAATGAGCTCTCTCTTGCACATTACTGCTTTCAACATCTCTCTATATCTCTCCTTCTTCATTTCCCACGTCCTCATGTCCATCAACTTCTTCCTGTTTCACCTGTTTCATGTCCAGGTTATCCTCTCTGTCTTCCAATTCATACCTCCCATGGGCCTACCATCTGCATTCTCTCTCCTGATTGTTGCTTATGTCCAGCATTTTCACTCTCCCATGTCCTAGATGTGCACTCACTCCCATATTCTGCAGCTGCACTCTCTCTCTCCACATGTTCAGCATCTGCACCCTTTCCCCATGTCCAATCCATATCCATCATCTGCACCCTCTCCCCATTTCCAGCCCATGTCTAGCATTTGCTGCCTGCCCTCACTGCTTCGGGAACCGCCAGGGTATTGGAAGCACACCGGAGACCTAAAGGCCCCACGCTTACTGTCTTCTGAAGCAGTCTTCTGAAGATGCATGGGATAGAGTCAGCCACAAAAGAGGTGGGAGCAGAGATCAGTGCAAGAGTTCCTGCATCAGCTCTGGCAAAAAACAAATCACAGGTGCCAGGAACAAATTTCTAGCCCCCATGCCTGATTTGTCGAGCCCTGCTTTATGCTAATTTTCAAAGAGAAGTTACACAGTTTCTTTTTAAAAATGAGGGTAAAATATGAACCTGCTTTAGCCATGTGGACTACCTAAAAATTGCCCTTTGTTGGATAACCTTATTGAATTTAATGTTGAAAAATTATGTTTTAGAGTAGGTTCCCAGAACCTAGACTGTTAGAAATGTTCCCTACCTCAGAAGCCCTCAGACCCCAGACCTGCATTCACTTTGAGAGAAATTGACTGAATCTTTACTTGAAAGAGAGAGAGAGAGAGAGAGAGAGGGAGAGAGAGAGAGAGAGAGAGAGAGAGAGAGAGACTGAGACTTGAAAGAGAGAGAGAGAGAGAGAGAGTTTACAGAATAGCCATACTGGGTCAGACCAATGGTCCATGTAGCTCGGTATCCTGCTTCCAGCAGTGGCCAATCCAGGTCACAAGTACATGGCAGAAACTCAATTAGTAGCTACCAGTCCCAGGGCAAGCAGTGGCATCCCCCCATGTTCATCTCAATAACAGATTATGGACTTTTCCTGCAGGAACTAGTCCAAATCTTTTTTAAATCAAGATACGCTAACCTGCATTACCACATCCTCTGGCAACAAGTTCCAGAACTTAATTATTCTTTGCGTGGAAAAATATATTCTCCTATTTGTTTTAAAAGTATTTCCATGCAATTTCATTGAGTGTCCCCTGGTCTTTGTACTTTTTCAATGAGTGAAAAATTGATTCACCTCCACCTGCTCCACACCACTCAGGATTTTGTAGACATCAAATATATCCCCCCTCAGCTGTCTCTTTTCGAAGCTGAAGAGCCCTAACCTCTTTAGCCTTTCCTCAAACTGCAGCAGTTCCATCCCCTCTGTCATTTTGGTCGCTCTTCTTGGAACGTTTACTAATTCCGCTATATCTTTTTTAAGATACGATGACTAGAACTGAGCACAATACTCAAGGTGAGTTCACACCATGGAGCAATACAGAGGCATTATAATATTTCTGGTCTCATTTTGCATCCTTCTCCTAATAATTCCTAGCATTCTGTTTGCTTTTTGGCCATTGCCACACACTGGGCAGAAGATTTCATCATGTTGTCTACAATGATACCAATGACACCAAATCAACCATGGTATCAGTGGCACACTGATCTGTATAGATCAGTGTTAGCAGCACCATTTTGGATTTGGCATTGTGACAGGAATGAAACCTGCTCCCTCCTGCCAGCAAAAATTTAGGGGACCTTTTCCAAAATGTGTTGGGGGTTTTGTAGGGACAAAGAGATATATTTGGAATGTGGGAGCAGGTAGATCCTGAAAGTCTGTTGTGTTTAGATGGTCTTTTTGTGTGTTTGAGAGGGTCCAGAGACCCACTGTTATGTGGGGGTTTACAGGAGGACCCAAAGCCTTGTTTTTGTGTTTCAGTAGAAAGTAGGAGTTGCTTGGCAGTACCCTGAGACTCCTTATATTTCAAGGAGTCGTGGTCCAAAAGGAGACCACGGAGGCCAATAATTGTTTTGGGAGGGGTGAATGGGAGTGTCTGGCACAGAGTCACAGAGACTTCCATTTGAGTCTAAGTGGAGGAGAAGAGTTTTCCTGCACTAACTGACCATTTCACATTGATTGGTGCAGTACAGGGATATGCAGAGTGGAGCAGTTATTATTATTGTTGTACAGTCGTTAATGTTGCCGTAATACTGTCATATTCTGCATATCATTAGAATTTTATATCAAGCATTAAAACCTCTTATATTAAAGCCAGCAGGTCATGTGTGATACCATGCTAATTTTAGTGCTGGATAGTAAAACAGACCTCTATACCAACTCAAAAATTGGATTTATGGTGTTGGCTGCCTCTCTATCACTAATTCTGCCCTTATTATGACTGCTGTGCTTGGTTGGATATGAAATAACAACACATGTAATCCCCTGCCCCCTAAATAAACAATAGACAGCAATTTACTGAGCAAGGCTGTAATTAGAAAGGAAATGAAGAAAATGGGCAGCAGGGTGCTTTAATGTAAAAAGTGACAGTGATGAATCAAAGGAAACCTAGAATAGAGAATCAGATATTTCAACTCAGAATCTAAACTAGCCCTGTTTGTCTTGCTTTTCTTGAAAGAAAACACTGATGAAAGGTACCATACCATAACAAATATTTTTGTTATAGCATTGCACTAGGCATCTGGCCTCTTCAGTCCAACTGCCACAATATCTTCAAAAGTCAATAGTGCATCTCTTCTTCCAGTTACAACTACTATTTTTTAACATTTCTAAAGCACTACCAGTCATATGCAACTCTGCAGACACAAGTACTACTACTATAAATCATTTCTATAGCACTACTAGACATATGCAATGCTGTACACATTATATGCAGGTACTTTCTCTGTCTCTAGAGGGCTCACAATCTAAGCTTTTGTACCTGGGGTAATGGAGGGTTAAGTGACTTGCCTAAGGTCACAAGGAGCTGCAGTGGGAATTGAACCCAGGTTCCTGGATCAAAACCTGCTGCACTAACCATTAGTCCACTGCTCTCTCCAAGAAAAAGAAACAGACCTTTCTCCCTGGAGCTTACATGTCAAGGCAAACCTATATGATGAACAAAAGTGGTCAAGATGTAAAAGCAGCCTGAAAATGGTGAGTTTCTCTCTGTCTTTGGCCAAAGAGGTAACGTGGTGCACTGACTCAGAAAGTCTGTTCCAGGCAAACAGTGCAGCAAAATTGAAAGAGCAGAATTGAGAGCTAGGGATGAAGGAGAAGGGCACAGATAAGGAATGATGTTTCAGATGAACCATAATAACATAGTAGCATATGTGGAGGGGCATTTTCGATATGACATCTAAGTCCAACTTTGGGTGTTTTGCAAAGAATTGCCAAAATTAAAGTGGGGAATGTAGCCATTTTCAAAACAGAAAAATGTCTATTTTTAAAAAAAATGGCTATTTGTAGATATTTTTGTGCTTTGTGCATTTATCGTTTTGGTCCATTTTCAAGAAAAAAAAAGTCCAAATGAAAAATGCACAAAATCAAGCCATTGGGATGTAGGAGGAGCCAGCATTCTTAGTAGACTGGCCACACAGACATCGCAGGAGAGCAATGGGGCACCCTAGAGGGGCACTAAGTAGACTTCAAATAAATGCTTCCAGGTACACAACTCACCGCTGCTACCTTATCTTGTCTGCTGAGTCCCCCAAAACCCACTACCCCCAACTTTATACCACTACAATAGCTCTTATGTGTGAAGGGGGCACCTATATGTGGGTACAATGGATTTCTGGTGAATTTTGGAGGACTGATTTTCCACCACAAGTGTAACAGGTAGGTGGAGGTAGGGGGCCTGGGTTCACCTGTCTGCAGTGCACTGCACCGCACCCACCACTAGACTACTCCAGGGACCTGCATGCTGAGTATTACATGAGTATTACATTTGAGGCTGGTAAGTAATGTTTTTAATCACAGTTTTACGGGGTGGGAGGGGGTTAGTGACAACTGGGAGAGTAAGAGGAGGTCATTCCTGATTCCCTCCAGCGGTCATCTGGTAATTTAGGACACTTTTTTGTGGCTTATTTGTTAATAAAACAGGTGTAGACCAAAATGTATTACTTATAGCTCTGGATGTTTTTGTTTTGTTCCATTATAGCAGAAAAATGTCTAAGTGTAAGGAACGCCCAGATCCTACCCTTAACATGCCCCTGACACACCTCCTTTTGCTTTGAACGCACTTCTGACAGACTTCATAGAAAAACATCTAAAATTGGTTTCAAAAATATCAGTTTGGACGTTTTTGTAAGAAAAACGTCCAAGTGCTGATTTATGCCACTTTTTGTATTTTTTCTCTTTTGAAAATGAGCTCCATAGTAACATAGTATATGACGGTAAATGGTCCATCCAGTCTGCCCAACAAGATAGACTCATAGCATAAGATATGATGTGATACTATGAGGCTCATTTTTGAAAGAGAAAAATGTCTAAAAAGTGGCATAAAGCAGCATTTGGCCGTTTTCTCACAAAAACATCCAAATCAGTATTTTTGAAATCTATTTTCAGATGTCTTTCTATGAAGTCCATCAGAAGTGCGTTCAAATCACAAGGGGGGGGGGGTGTGTTGAGCGCATTTCAAAGGTAGGATTAGGGTGTGCCTATCACTTGGATGTTTTATTGCCATTAGGGAGTAAAATGTAAACGTCTAGGACTAAAACCAAGAAGTTTTGGTCTAGACCCGTTTTCAGAATGAATAAGGCATAAAAAGGTGCCCTAAATGACCAGACGACCACTGGAGGGATCAAGGGTGACCCCCCCCCCCCCAATGATCACTGACCCCATCTCACCCCCCAAAAATATGAATAAAAATATGACTTAACAGCCTCTATGACAGCTGCAGATGCTAATGCAGACCTCTGGAGTAGTGTAGTGGTCAGTGCAGTACATTGTGGGGGACCAGATTCCCCTATCTCCTTCTACTTATCACACTTATGGTGGAAACTGTGACACCTCCTAAGGTCACCAGAAACCCACTGTACCCAAATATAGGTGCACCCTTCAACCATAAGGTCTATTGTAGTGGTGTGCAGTGAGGGACAGTGGGTTTTAGAGGGCTCAGAGGACAAGATAAGGGAGCAAAGGTGAGGTGTGTCTGGGACCATTTTTTATGAAGTGCATAGAAGTACCATTTAGGGTGCCCCATTGCTCTCCTGGGATGTCTGAGGGACCAGTGTACTAAAAATGCTGGCTCCTTCTACATCTTAATGGCATGAATGTCTACATTTCACACTTAATCGATTTTTTTATGAAAATGGACCAAGAAACAAAACATCCAAAGCACAAAATCTTGTTCAAAACTGCATTTTCAAAAAAAAAAAAAAAAAAAAAGATATGTTTTTCTTGTTTGAAAATGAATTTTCTTTCCTTTCGGATTTTGAACATTTTGTTCCATTGCCACCAGAAAAGTGATAAGAATGGGAGAAATGGAAATATTCTTTAAAGACCCTTGAACAACTGCACTTTCCACACACTTACATCCCTGCAGCCCTCAGTATTTCCTCTCACAAAGAAACTTGCATCTTCTCAGATGCTTCTGAAAAAGCCATTGCAGAAGTGACCTATTTGAAAGCTACAGACACAGATGGGCTGTCTCATCTGGTATTCATCTTTGGCAAAGCCAAGCTAGCACCATAACCCATTCCATGCTTAGAATTGTGTGGAGCAGTGTTAGCAGCAGAGATAGCAGAAATGATACTCAATGAAATGGACATTCAAATAGATATTGCCAAATTCTTTACTGACAGTAAAGTCGACCTAGGCTACATTTATAACCAAACCAGAAGATTTTATTTGTATGTCAGTAACAGAGTTTATTTATTGCATTTGTATCCCACATTTTCCCACCTATTTGCGGGTTCAGTGTGGCTTACAATACATTGTAAATAATGGAAATGCAGTTAGTTACAATCAGTTATGGATTCCATTGTGAGAAGTTAAGCGAGACAAAAACAAGATTTCGTTAGGGAATAGGTCAGGGAAAAGAACAATGGAAAGAAACAACTGGAAATCGGTAGGGTGATGTAAATGATAGTCAATGGACCAAAATACATCAGATTGTGCCACCAGAGCATGTGGTTGTCAGGACCAGACTTGCTTCTAAAACCTGACCACACATCTCCAGTGATGGAGAACTCCTTTGAACTCTGTAATCCACAGGGTGCAGGGAGGGTTGTATTCCACAATGCTCTGCACTTCTCCCAAAATCCTCTGCGCCTTGTAGTGTGGGTTTGTAATCCACAGGGTACAGGGAGAGCTGTAATCCACAATGCTCTGTAATTCTCTCCAAAATCCCCTGTGCCTTGCAGTCTTCTCCCTAGGCAAGAACCATGGGTCAAATATGGCTCCTCTCCTTCCTTGGCTTTAGCCCCCCTCAAACACCCAGCTCTAACCTAGGCAGCCACCTGGTCCTGCTGCCCAGGCATCGATCTCTCCCTGGGACCCTCCCCAGCTGCTCTTTCCTAGTTCTTGCCCGCTGCCTATGACAATAGTTCCTCAGTGGGGCGAGTCTCTCAACGTTTCCCCAAGTCCACACTAGATTCCCAACTGTATCAAACTTACAGACTGAAGGCAGTCCCTTCTCCCAGTCTGCCTTTCTCTTCTCTCCCTCCCTTCTGCCCTTGGAAGGGAAAAGGAGTAGCCGTGCTCTTTCACCCCCCCCCCTTTCTCCCAGGTTCCTCCACCTTGGTCCAGTTAAAGAGCACAACTTGCTTCTAAACAGAAATTAAACAGTTCTCTGGTTCTCCCCTCATTTTCCTTTAACACAGTCTCAATAAACACAATACGGCTTGTTCAGCTTCAACCCTTATTCTACTCCCCCCTACTAGCAGGCTAGGGAATGTAAGGGTCCCACTCTTTCTCTGTCAGCACAACTCCTGACAACCTTCCACTTGACCCAGGTTGAAACCTTCATTTATCAATTCACCGCTGACGTAGCCACCTTTTCCCTCCCTCCCTTCATTAGGCCAAAGAGCCAAGCTGCCATCAGCCCTCTTAGCTCTCTACCTTTAACTCGAGCCAGAGCAGAGATGTCCATAGGCTCCTCTTCCACGATCTCTCCTCTCTCTCCCACCCCACTCTCCACTGGTTGTCAATCCACAGGCTCTTCTACAATCCTCTTCTCTAGCTGCCCCTCATCCACCTGATTAATCCTTTCCAGATCCTACTCCCTCCCCTTAGCATTCTGGGACTGGTAGTGTGGATAACTCTTCCTGGCTGTACCCTGTATCTCCCTCAAGTGCTGCTGGGAATTGTAGTCCTTGTGTCTCACTGTTATTTCTGAGAAAGGTGACCAGCTGCTTTCTCTGACCTGTTTGATCCTTGAGGACCGGAATCTACAGGCTCTGCCCTCCCATGTGGGTTTAGGACACCCTAAAGGAGACCTTCTCCCTCCTGCCTTAGCTGTTTCCCACTCCATGTCCCCGTACTCTTCACAACTCATAGATCCTGACTTTGATGCAGAGATCTGTCCTGACATGACAATTCTTACCAACAACATTGCATCTTCATCTCTTCAACCAGCATATGAAAGACCGGATGCCTTCAACCAAAGTGCCTTTAGAGATGCAGAACTACAGATCATCAATGACAACATGGCACCACCAGGGAACTTCAACACAAGACTTCCCTGGAAGATAAAGAACTTCTTTAGTAGAGCCATCACTGAACCAGTAGTCCACACCATAAAGAGATGAGGACTCTGTGGACCGTAGTCCACTCAAAGTCTTTTTCTCTCTCTCTTTTATGTTGTTTGTTTTTTTGTGCTGTCTGTCTCTCATTTCAACCCCTGTGAGACTGGAAGAGAGAAGTCGACAGAGCAACAGTAAACCAGGGACAAGCAAAAAGTTGTCAAGCTTCAAGATTTATTTATAGACTTTGCATGGACTTTGTGGTATTTATAAGTTTGAGAAATTACCAGGCAGGGAGGGTTCTGCCCCATATTCATGGAGGCAGAGTGCTTGTTGTTTATATGTGTCTTGTGCTCTTTAAGTAGGATAGGACTACAAAGTGATGTAATTGTAGTTCTGTTGTGATATGCTCTTCCTGAGCACCCATCCCTGTTCCCTATGCCTTGTGGGACTTTTCCTATTGGCTGTCCCTTGTCCCTGTGTATGCTGGGCTGTAGCCTGCCCATTCTCTCTCTTGAGTGAAAGGAATCTGTCTGCAGCATACTTTATATGAACTGTATCTAATAGTGTACTTTGCTGCTTTAAGATGTTCAAAAGCTTTGTAACATCATCACATTTTCACCAGTTTAAAAGTATTCACAACTTCTATTCTCCCCAGCTTGGTGCTTAGATCTCATGGCTCCCCGGTATACAGGGAGAGATGGTAGAGAACAGACTTCCAGTTCTGCAAGGCAGAGACTCTTGTGCAGCATCTCTAACTAAGTTATTTCTTTATGTTTGGATTTGCATTAAAGAAAATGTTGGTTCAAGAGTTTTGAGTCTTCACAGTGATGTTCTATACTCTGGTTTAGCTGACAGTCTAGCTGAGTGTTTGAGTAAGCACTTTTGCAAGGACTGTACATAACCTGTCTATTGATATATGAAATGGATCTGTCAGCAGAGCAAAATACAAAAGAAAGAGAGGGATCAAAGGTACACCAACCAAAGAAAAACAATTAAAGCATACAAGGACCTTCAAGACTGGGACAATCAAAAGTTCTTTATTCAAAGATAACCCGACACGGGACATGTTTTGGCAAGAGTCTGCCTGCATCAGGGGTCTATTGAAACAACATTAAAGAGCATAAAATAAATTTCATATAGTTGATTTGATCAGACAATAACAAAATCACAAAAATATCACACATATATACAGTGGGGGAAATAAGTATTTGATCCCTTGCTGATTTTGTAAGTTTGCCCACTGACAAAGACATGAGCAGCCCATAATTGAAGGGTAGGTTATTGGTAACAGTGAGAGATAGCACATCACAAATTAAATCCGGAAAATCACATTGTGGAAAGTATATGAATTTATTTGCATTCTGCAGAGGGAAATAAGTATTTGATCCCCCACCAACCAGTAAGAGATCTGGCCCCTACAGACCAGGTAGATGCTCCAAATCAACTCGTTACCTGCATGACAGACAGCTGTCGGCAATGGTCACCTGTATGAAAGACACCTGTTCACAGACTCAGTGAATCAGTCAGACTCTAACCTCTACAAAATGGCCAAGAGCAAGGAGCTGTCTAAGGATGTCAGGGACAAGATCATACACCTGCACAAGGCTGGAATGGGCTACAAAACCATCAGTAAGACGCTGGGCGAGAAGGAGACAACTGTTGGTGCCATAGTAAGAAAATGGAAGAAGTACAAAATGACTGTCAATCGACAAAGATCTGGGGCTCCACGCAAAATCTCACCTCGTGGGGTATCCTTGATCATGAGGAAGGTTAGAAATCAGCCTACAACTACAAGGGGGGAACTTGTCAATGATCTCAAGGCAGCTGGGACCACTGTCACCACGAAAACCATTGGTAACACATTACGACATAACGGATTGCAATCCTGCAGTGCCCGCAAGGTCCCCCTGCTCCGGAAGGCACATGTGACGGCCCATCTGAAGTTTGCCAGTGAACACCTGGATGATGCCGAGAGTGATTGGGAGAAGGTGCTGTGGTCAGATGAGACAAAAATTGAGCTCTTTGGCATGAACTCAACTCGCCGTGTTTGGAGGAAGAGAAATGCTGCCTATGACCCAAAGAACACCGTCCCCACTGTCAAGCATGGAGGTGGAAATGTTATGTTTTGGGGGTGTTTCTCTGCTAAGGGCACAGGTCTACTTCACCGCATCAATGGGAGAATGGATGGGGCCATGTACCGTACAATTCTGAGTGACAACCTCCTTCCCTCCGCCAGGGCCTTAAAAATGGGTCGTGGCTGGGTCTTCCAGCACGACAATGACCCAAAACATACAGCCAAGGCAACAAAGGAGTGGCTCAGGAAGAAGCACATTAGGGTCATGGAGTGGCCTAGCCAGTCACCAGACCTTAATCCCATTGAAAACTTATGGAGGGAGCTGAAGCTGCGAGTTGCCAAGCGACAGCCCAGAACTCTTAATGATTTAGAGATGATCTGCAAAGAGGAGTGGACCAAAATTCCTCCTGACATGTGTGCAAACCTCATCATCAACTACAGAAGACGTCTGACCGCTGTGCTTGCCAACAAGGGTTTTGCCACCAAGTATTAGGTCTTGTTTGCCAGAGGGATCAAATACTTATTTCCCTCTGCAGAATGCAAATAAATTCATATACTTTCCACAATGTGATTTTCCGGATTTAATTTGTGATGTGCTATCTCTCACTGTTACCAATAACCTACCCTTCAATTATGGGCTGCTCATGTCTTTGTCAGTGGGCAAACTTACAAAATCAGCAAGGGATCAAATACTTATTTCCCCCACTGTATTGTATAATAATCCATACTAGGCGAACTCTCAAACAGTACATAACCCTATGAATGTTAAAAATAAATCATAAAACCGTATCTATTATAAAAATCATATCATCATAAAAACACAAATAGTTGTATTAGAATAAATAAATAATTTCAATACTTTTCAATGCGTGTATATCAACATTGTAAATAAATTAAATAATAAAAGACATTAACATATTCATAAATGCAAAATTAAAAAAATTATAGAAGGCTAGAATAAACCACTACAAACAATGCTGCCTCTCTTACCAATAAAACGTCCAGAGTTCCTTAATGAATATTGCAGACAAATCCGTAAGGAGCTGAGCAAAGGACAGAGGGGATATGGTAAAATAATAGGTAAACAACAAGAAGCAGGAAATTATAAAACAATTGTCAGTGGACCTTCAATATGAATAATGATCATTAAAAGTGCAGAGGAACCGTGAATACTATACACCATAAAAATACTCCTGTGATTATGGCAAATAACTTGTTATGTGAGTAATCCTTATTGAAACACTAACCCAGTGTAAGTCATAAACAACAGTTAACAAATAAATATTAAAGCCATTTAAAAAAAGTTCTTCGTTGTGCTGCATTGTGCTACCATAAAAAGCAAAGTGCTTAAAAAACTGCGTATATATGCAAAATACCAACTAATAACAATTGATGATCAATGTGCTGCATAGTGCTGCTATAAAAATCAAAGTGCCTAATGAGCTTACCTATTCATAAAACTCTCTTCAGATAGATATCTGCATGTATGCTTATAAAAGAAACCTCTAAATAAAACAACATTCACAGTTTCTCTGCTCAAAATAGAATCATTCACTTGTCAATCCAAACATTTATAACTTAACGGACAGTGATCTTAGCTGTACCGATTGCTTGAGAAATGCTGTCGCTAGAAAAAAAAAATTCCAAACCAAAACTTAGCACATGTGCTTTGTCTCAGTATATAGAACTAAGACATTGTATCAATTCTGACGTAACTATAAACACCATCCAGACCGCCTTAAATAGTTCATAAGAGTAATGTAAAATTTAAACTGCCATATCGTTTTTAAGGGAATCTAATCCCTAGCAATCAAATATAAACAGACATTCAGAGGCTGCTATCCTGCAGTATTCATTAAGATTGTTGCAGAAGACATTACTTAAAAAGCACTAAAATAGTTTATAACTTGGAGAGTTACATAGTAAACATAGTAGATGATGCAGAAAAAGACCTGCATGGTCCATCCAGTCTGCCCAACAAGATAAACTCATATGTGTATACCTTACCTTGATTTGTACCTGCCTTTTTCAGGGCATAGACCGTACAAGTCTGCCCAGCAGTATTTCCTGCCTCCCAACCACCAGTCCCGCCTCCCATCACTGGCTCTGGCACAGACTTGTAATGATTGTATGAAGGGAGGGGGAGGGTACATACAGGATATTAGAATTGTACTGTTGATACTTATAGCATAAACCCTTGTTTAATTCAAGATGTGCCTTATGGAGATATTGCCAAAGGGGGGAGGGGTAGAAGGAGAGGAGGGAGGTGGGAGAGGGGGGGAAGGGGAGGAGAGGGGATAGCATAGGTTGGGTTTCTCGTACACACACAGTGTTTTTTGAACCGGTTCTTTTATTATAGCTAAAGCAAAGTTAATGTTAAGGAATGTAATATTCATATAGCACATAGGCGGTTATAGACATAGGATAGGTTGGGAGGGGGAGGGGGACAATGGGGGAAAATAAAATAGGAGAAAACTGAATGAGGATGATGATAATTGTGACAAATGTATGTGATATTGAAATTTGTTATTGTCTTGCCTTCTCAATAAAAAAGATTTAAATATAAAAAAAATGTAATGCTACTATATGAACATATTATAAGGGCATAAAAGTTGATAATGACTTACAAAATATTAATCTTTTATTCTTCTTTGGTAAATTGTAACCTGTCTATTGATATATGAAATAGATCTGTCAGCAGAGCAGAATGCAAAACATAGAAAATTCCATTCTTGTCAGGTTTGAGTCTGACCTTATGTGTTGAAACCCAACTCCATACTGAAACAGAGAAAAATTAATGTTCTCTATGGTAGCACTGGAAATACTCCCAAGTGAAGCAAAGTTCTGTAAGTCATCAGCCAATATAAGGGAATACACGTCAAATGGCCTGATGACCTCCACCAGCGGTTTAATATATACATTAAACATAAGTGGGGATAGTATTATTTCTCATTGCATTCTGAAGAACCACAAAGATAGCTGACAAACTATCTCCCTTTAACCTAATTCTGTATGGGTCAGCCTAGTATTTGGCGACTAAAGTAAATCACCTAGTCAAACTTATGTGGCTAACTTTTGCCTGCTTGCTGGATCAGTTTTAAGAGGCTTTGATTTAAGCAGCTAAATCCTTGCAGCTAAGTGATAAGTAGTAATAAGAAACAACATATTAGGACACAACATGTCCATATTACTTCATAATTTAGAAATACATAAGTACATAAGCATCGCCATGCCGGGACAGACCAAGGGTCCATCGAGCCCAGCACCCTGTCTCTGACAATGGCCAAAAGAACAAACAATTTCTCCCGCCCATCCCAGAAATAGTGGATTATTCCCACGTCCATTCAATAACATTGTATGGCCTTTTCCTCCAGGGAGCTGTCCAAACCTTTTTTAAAGTCTGCTAAGTCAACCGCCTTAACCACTTTTTCTGGCAACGAATTCCAGAGTCTAACTACGCGTTGAGTGAAGAAAAATTTCCTCTGATTCATTTTAAATTTACTGCTCTGCAGCTTCATCGCATGCCCCCTTGTCCTAGTATTTTTGGAAAGCGTAAACATACGCTCCACATTGACTCATTCCATTCCACTCATTATCTTATAAACCTCTATCATATCTCCCCTCAGCCACCTTTTCTCCAAGCTGAAGAGCCCCAGCCTCTTCAGCCTTTCCTCATGCCTAATCACTAAAGCTTCCACAAAAGAGGTTTTTATCCAGCTTGTACTAATATTTAGTGGCCAAATTTCAAAGGAATTTTAGTGGGGAAAAACCTACTTTGGGGGTGATAGTTTTTAAAATGCTGACCATTACAGGTTTTTCTATACCAAGATATTTGATGCTGGGCTCTATCTGGATACTAGTGCTGAATAGAATAAACAAAAGAGGCAAAAGGATCTACACCAGCCAAAACACAAGAGTATAGCAGATTAATAAAACAACAAACCAGAATAAATTAAAGTTCTTCATTTAAAAGAATAACACCTCTTAGTGGAATCTTTCCTGGAAGCAAGCACGATTTTGGAGACACCCTCAGGCATATTCAAGGATTGAAATTCTACAGTCTCAACATCCAGGCTGTGAGTGCCAGAAACTGGAGGTTGAGATGCAGAAGGGACCTCTCATTCTGCATTATGAGGCTCGGAAAACACTCCAGTCTCCACAGATTTTCGGAGGACAACTGCAGAAGAAGAGGAAACCAGATCTATCTCAGCCAGAATGGAGCGATCAGAATCATTGTTCCCCAATCTTGCCTGAGTTTCAGCAAAGTCTTCTCTATAAGAGGTATGGGAGGATGTGTATATAGAAGACCCTCCCTCCAATGAAGGAGAAAGGCATCTGATGCTAATCTGCTATGGGATTTGAGCCTGGCACAGATCTGAGGGACCTTGTTGTTGAGATGAATGGCAAAAAGATCCATTGAGGGGTATCCCACTCTAGGAAGATCTTGCAGGTTATGCCCATATTGAGAGAGCACTCATGAGGTTGCATTAGCCTGATCAGTCTGTCCGCCAGGCTATTGTCCTTGCCAGCTGTGTATGTTGCTTGTTGTAACATCCTGTGAAGGAGGGCCAACTGCCACATCTGTACTACCTCCTGACACAAGGAGTAAGATCCCATAACCCCTGCTTGTTCACATAATACATTGCAACCTGATTGATGGCTTGAATGAGAACAATTTGATTCTATAGCCAGTCTCTGAAAGCCTTTAGAGCATTCCAAATAACCCTTAGCTCCAGGAGGTTGATGTGGAGATCTGTCTCCCGAGCACACCACACTCCATAGGTATAAAGCCCATCAGCATGAGCCCCCCCCCCCCCATATCAAGCTGGATATATCCATTGTCAACACCTTTTGAAGAGGTGGAATTTGGAATTTGAGTCCCACAGTCAAACTGGGATGAATTGTCCACCAGAGGAGGGATTGAACAAGCTCTGGAGGAACTTGGATGACATCTGCCAGGTTCCCAGTGGCTTAAGACCACTGGGAAGCCAGAATTCATTGGGCACCTCTCAAATGGAGGTGAGCCATGGGAGTTACATGTGTCCTAACAATCTCAACATCAGCCAAGCTGTGACATGCTTGCTGCTCCGGACCTGTGAGGTGAGCGCTGCCAAGGAACCTGCACTCGCAAGGGGCAGAAAGGCTCAAGTTTGCACCATATTGATTAGGGCTTCTATGTATTTCAATTGCTGAGTTGGAAGAAGGTGGTACTTGGGGTCATTTATGATGAGCCCTAGGAGCTCCAGCATCCAAATAGCTCTCCACATTGACTCTTGCGCTCCTTCCTGCAATGTGCTCTTGACCAGTCAATTGTCCATGTAGGGAAACCCAAACTCCCAGTTTGCATAGTGATGCTGTGTCTACTGCTAAACATTAGTGAATTAGCTGAAGTGAGGCCAAAAGACAGAACGCAATACTGGTAATGATATTTCCCTACTTAAAATTGAGATACTTCCTGTGGCTGGAAAGTATTGAAATGTGGGTATAGACATCCTTCAGGTCCAGAGAGCATAGACAATTTTGTTCCTGAATCATGAGGAGAAGGGTGCCCAGGGAAATCATCCTGAACGTTCCTTAGGCCAGAAATGTGCTCAGAGCCCTTAGGTCTAAGATGGGATGAAATACCCCCAGCTTTATGGGCACAAGGAAGTACCTGGAATAGAATCCCATCCCTTCTTCCCCATTTCCTTTACAAGTACCTGCTTGTGCGGAGAGCTGATGTAAGATGCCCTCGGAGGGCAATTTGGTGGTTTCTGACACCAATGAAGTGCCAAACCAAGGTGGACTATTGGAAGAACTACTGGTTTGTGGTTATAATGGTCCATCTTTGATGGTAACAATTCAACCTCCATTCCACCAGTAGGCCATCCGGGACAGTTAGTTGGATGGCAACTATGCTCTCCTGAAGCAGGTCAAAAGCTCATCCCTTGCTTTGACTGGGGAGCTGGCTGAATCTTCTGTGGATGGGACTGATGTGGTAAGGAGTGTTGGGGCTGGTCTGCTGTGTAGAGCGGGAAGGCAATGGAAACCTACACCTTTGAGAGTAATACTGTAGGTATGTCACCTAGGCCCAGTCGAAAACCTCCTAGTAGAGGACCTCCTCCATCTTGTCCCCAAAGAGATTATCTCCTTGGCATGGTATGTCCGCTAACCTTTTCTGAACCACTGGTTCCAGGTCATAGACTTGCAGCCATGACAGTCTGTGCATACCCACACCCATTCCTCCACTTCCAACTTTAAATGGGATAGCCAAAGTAATATCCTTCACAAAATCTGTGAATGAGAGACTCTCAGCTGTAGATTTACACCTCTCTTGAGGAATAGATGGGTCAGAAGGGACTCCATATGACTCCTCCTCTGAGAAGTAATGTGGATGTTCATCTGACTCCCATGAGCAGTCCAAGTCCGACTCCTTGCCATATTCCAGATGAGCAGAGTGAGTCTGTGCCTGCCCCAGCTCAGCGGAACCATGTCTACTCCTTGAAGGGCACCGTGATACATCTCTACTCTCAGACTCCAAGGAAGCTTCCATCCCTGATGTAGAGAGCAGTACCGCATGAGTCAATCTCAATGTCAACACCCGTCGAGGCATCGGCATCGAAGACCATTCCACATGCAGTCTAGGGGTCTTAGGACGGAGTTGAGGCTGAGTCACAGCTGGTGCAAGCAACCTCAATATCTGACAGCATGCAGTGAAATATCTGCCCCAACTGCTCCCTGAGCATGGCCCGGTACTGCCCATTGAAAGCAGGCATCCTCAAAGGCTGGGAAGCTGGTTTGGACTTGGCCTGAGAAAGAGCTGCTGTTGAATCAGAAGCAGGACCCTGACTTCTTGAAGACTGGTGCACCAGCTCCTCCACCAAGAAGGGGGGAGCTATCTTCTCAGTGCCACTGCTTCTTGGGTGCCGGTGATGCCAATATCCTGACACTCCCAGCACCGTGCTTTCAAGGGGACTGATGTGTGTGCTTCTTTGGCTTACTTCAATGCTCAGCATCATGGACCCTTGGTGCCGATGAAGACGCCGCCGAATCCATACACATCCTCGGTGTTGGGTCTGATGCTGACTGTTCCTGGGGCGTACTATCAGCACCTGATGTTGAGGGAGATGGAGATCTCATCGATGCTGGTTCACTCCTAGTGGTAGATGAAGTCTGGGCAGCCATCAAGGTCAATGCTTCCAGTGCCGATGTTGATGGACCGGCCTTCAAAGAGCCAAAACGTTTCTCCTACTGGACCTGATGTGCCCTCTGTGTCCTCACTGCATTTGTAAACAGAGGGAACAAGAATCAGGCTGGTGGTCAGGTTCAAGGCACCTGATTCACCAATTGTGCGGGTCCATGGCAGAACTTACCCGATTACATTGGGGTCACTTCAATTCCTCAATCTTTGAGCATCAAAAAGGGACAAGGCTCAAATCGAGGTTGGTGCTCAGGCCTAATTGGGGCTTAAAGAGCCACACACACAAAAAAAGAAAACTTGAAAAATATCCACGATGATGTGACCTCAGCTCCATGGAAAAAAATCGACTGAGGAACCTGTGCTTGTGTGTCGAGCGGGAAAGCACCTGCACATATGCAGTGGGATGCTGCTAGAATTTTCTACTTGGTGTATATGCTAGGCAGCTTTCGCACCGGGCTCTGTTGAATGACTTCACCCAGATGTGAGAATACTAATGGCCTGTAAACATATAATCTAAATAAGTATAATAGCATGAATACATAACATGCACATTAAAAAAAATTCTCTATAATAACAATTATGGGGCCTTTTTACCTCCCGCTAGGCCTAGATTCAACATGGCATTATTTAGGGCTTTTTTTTATTTTGCAGGTCCCACACTAAGGAGACCTTTTACCAAACTGTGGTAAGTACTAACACATGCTTACTGCAGCTTAAAAGGGCTTACTGTGGGGCACGCAGAGGCAACCTGCGGTAAAATCCTAATGAGCGCACACTATCCACACACTAAAAAAAAAAAGATATTTTTTGGCCAAGGGGATGTGTCTGGGGGTTAAGAGTGGTCATGTTTGTGAAAATCAGCAGTGCAGCCACATTACCATGTGCTAACTAATTAGCATATGATTAGCATTTGAGTCCTTACCACCTACAAAATGGGTGGTGGTAAGGACCCAGGCACTAATGACCATGTGCTAAGTGCAACATTAGCAAGTGGCCATTAATGCCAAAAATAAAAAAATTGGCCATTTTCCAGCGGCGGCAAAAAGTGACTTTAGTGCACGGGAAAGACATGCATAAGGGTGCATTAAGCCCACTTTTTGCCACAGCTATGTAAAAGGACCTCTAAATTTTTCCATTTGCATTTGGAACTTGCAAAAAATAATGCGAGATCACTTACCGCCTATTTAGGGGGTGCAAAGTGCTCCTGTGTTAGCCAGTTAGTGCGCACTAATATGAATACGCTGGTTAATGCTCCCATGCTCATCTACTGCCCGTGACATTCCCCTTCTAAAAAATAATTTTAAAATGTTAACGCGTATTTAGCCTGTGCTATCAGGCTAAATACCACAAAGTGCTTTAACTCATTTTGCAGTATCCTATTTTTCATGTGCTAAGTGCTCATTAAGGATTGATGCTCTTTAGCAAAAGGGCCCCTATGCTAATAAAATTCACATGAGAATATAAATAAACTAGTAAAAAAGGCCTGTTTCTGACACAAATGAAACGGGCGCTAGCAAGGTTTTCCTCAGAGTGTGTATGTTTGAGAGAATGTATGTGAGAGTGACTGTGTGTGAGAGAGAGAGTGAATGTGCGAGTGTGTGTGTGTGTGAGAGAGAGAGAGTGAGTCTGAGTGCGAGTGTGTCTGTGAGAGAGAGTGTGTGTGTGAGAATGAGAGTGTGTACAAGTGCGTATGTGAGACACAGTGTGTGAGAGAGTGTGTTTCACACAGATACAGTGTGTGCGAGAGAGAGAGTGTGTGTGAGACACAGACTCTCTGTGAGACTAAGTGTATGAGACCAAGAGAGTGTGTGAGTGACTGTGTGACACAGAGAGTGTATGTGATACAGTGTGAAACATAGAGTGTGTGAGACAGGGGCGTAGCTACGGGTGGGCATCTTGGCTCAGGCCCGCCCAAGCGACGACGACTGGAACGGCGACTTTTACCCGAAGTCGCAACGACGAACGGCCAGGCAGCGCTGCGGTAGTAAAAGCAACAAGTAGACTGGTTCAACTCTCCGTCCTTCACTTCCCTCCCTCTGCGTCCCGCCCGAAAGTAAATGACGTCAGAGGAAGGCGGGACGCAGAGGGAGGGAAGTGAAGGACGGAGAGTCGAACCAGTCTCCTTGTTGCTTTTACTACCGCAGCGCTGCATGCCCGTTCGTCGCTGCAACTTCGGGAGTAGACTGGAACGGAAGTTGGCTTGGAGATGCTGTGAAGGGGGAGGGGGGACACGCTGAATAGAAGGGGGAAGGGGATGGACAGAAACAGGATGGGCAGGGGAGAGAGGTGAATTGCTGGACAACAGGGATGGAAGGAGGGGAAAGGGGAGAGGAAATTTGCTGGAGATGGATGGCTAGAGGAGAGGAGAGGGCAGGGGAGAATGGAGAGTTGCTGGACATGGAGCGGAGGGCAGGGGAAAGAAGAAAATTGCTGGACATGAATGGATGGAGCGGAAAGGGGAGAGAGGAAATTTGCTGGAGATGGATGGCTGGAGGAGAGGGCAGGGGAGAATGGAGAGTTGCTGGACATGGAGCGGAGGGCAGGGGAAAGAAGAAAATTGCTGGACATGAATGGATGGAGCGGAAAGGGAAGAGTGGAAATTTGCTGGAGTTGGATGGCTGGAGGAGAGGGCAGGGGAGAATGGAGAGTTGCTGGACATGGAGCAGAGGGCAGGGGAAAGAAGAAAATTGCTGGACATGAATGGATGGAGCGGAAAGGGGAGAGAGGAAATTTGCTGGAGATGGATGGCTGGAGGAGAGGGCAGGGGAGAATGGAGAGTTGCTGGACGAATGGATGGAGGGAGGGGAGAGAAGTCAGGAAGGAGGTGCACATGGATAGAGGGGATGGAAGAGAGGAGAAATGCTGGACATGGATGGAGTGGAGGGCAGGGAAGAGAGGAGAAATGTTGGACAAGGATGGAGGTAAGGAAAGACAAAGGAAGGAGATGCACATGGATGGAGGGGAAGGGAGAGAGGAGAAATGCTGGATGGAGGAAAGGGAAGACAGTGGATGCATGGATGGAGGGAAGGGAAGACAGTGGAAGTAGATGCACATGGATGGAGGGGAGAAATGCTGGATATGGATGGAGGGAAAACTGCTGAGTTTAAGGGCTGGGTTGGAACACGTTGAGGGCAGATACTGAAACTCGAGGAAGGATAGGGGCAGGGCTACAGATGGTAGACAGGACGCATAAGGACACAGGAGTATGGTGGACATGGTGAGTGAAAAAATATCAAATGGAAAGAAGACACTGCGTAAAACAGAAGACACTGGGACCAAAGCGAATAGATCAGACAACAAAGGTAGAAAAAAGTATTTTATTCAGAATTTATTAATTTGAATATGTCATCTTTTGGAAATGTGCATCTGTGATATTTTGCATGTAAGTTTAAAATTTTCTGGTATTGCTGCATGCTGAGTCTGACTTCTTGAGTTAACTTTCCAGTTCAGTATTTTGCCTTCATATTTTTTGATCTTTAGTTCCTTGTGTCATGTCTGTTGTGTCATGTGTTTTTCAAGTGTGATCAAGGTGCAGTATTCTGCTAGCATGTAGTATTCGCAGCCCTTTTTGTTTTGCTTTTTTTCACGAGATAGTGTATTGGTGTTTTAGAGCCTAGTGTAATTACAGTTCTGCCTTTTCAAGCATAATGTTGTAGCTCATCCTGTCCTTGGAATTAGTGCTGTTATGGTTTTAAAGGTACGAGTTTGTTTTTGCACAAGTTTGTGTATAGCATTTTGCAGTGGAGAGATTGTGGGATAATGTAATTATATTTAAAAATATCAATTTTTCCATTAAGTATGTATGTGGTTATACTGATGCAGGGCAGCTGTTGGGCAGACTACTTAGAAATCCATCATCAAGTGAATTCTTAGGCATTATTTTGTAGGATCCCAAGAGACACTACTCATACTTATATAGACAGTGCGTGCCCACCCATATTAGCTCTGGGCCCACCCAAAATCTCAGGTCTGGCTACGCCACTGGTGTGAGAGACAGTGTGTGAGAGTGAGAGAGAGAGAGAGAGTGTGTGTGACAGAGATACCTACCCCCCTCTGGTGTCAGGCCCCCTCCCTTCCTCTCTCTGGTGTCAGCCCCCCCCCCCCCTCTCTGGTGTCTGAGCGTTACTGTGCAGAACGCTGAGCTCTGGCTGTGCTTCAAGGAACTGACCAATCCTATTTAATAGAATGCACCTCCAACATTCTGAAGCTGAGAAACCTTGTGTGGTTGGTCACTTCTGCTTGTGACGAACCTAGAAGTATGTGATGTCAATTCAGGAGATGCATACAGAGAACAGGAATGCCTCAGTCATGCAGTCAGCTTCAGAATGTTGGAGGTGCGTTTTATTATATAGGATTATATACACTGGTACTTGCAAAGTTTTTAATCATTAAGGGACCCTTTTACTAAAGCTTAGTCATGCTAATGGATATTTGCATGCGTTAAGGACTAGATTTTATATATCATTCCTAAAACATCGGCGCTGCAATGAAATATGCCTATGTGTATTCTATAAAGTATGCTTAAATTTAGGCATAATTATAGAATAAGCCTAAATGTCGGTGCGGTTTATAGGATATGCCAAGCGCCCTTCCGCATGACTAAATTTAGTCGTGGGCAGTTACACCAAGTAAAACTTGGCGCAAATCCCAACACCTAAATTAGGTGCAGACCGAGAGTATTCTATAATAATGCGCATAGATATTAGAAACAGCCATGACCCCCCCATGTCCATGTCCCCTTTTCAACTATGCAACTTGGAATTTACACGTATCACATTGTAGAATACACTTAGACATTCCTGCACGTAAATTCTAATTAATGCCAGTGTCAATAATTGCATGTTAAGTGGCACTTTTTGGCACAGATTGGCTTTTCATCTAATTAAGTTGCTCGTGCAAATCCAGAGTATGACTAGATTTGTGTGTGTGACTTAAGTCACACTATATAGAATCTGGGGGTAAGTGCCATGTGGCCCATAAGTATAAAATAGGATCTTAGCATTTAGGGGAGAGTTCTATAAATGGCATTCAAAAAATTGGCAATAAGCACTATTCTATAAAGGAGGCATACCCTTCCCTTTATAGAATCATACTTAACGCTGAGTCCCACAACTAATTGTAGGTGCCAGACTTACACCTGCTGAAACTTGGTTTCAGTGCTGGTGCCCAAGTTAGGCATGCTGAGGCCATATTCTGTAAGTATGCGCACAACTTTTCAGAATGCTCCTGACACGCCCATGGCCAAGCCCCCTTTCAATTTACATGCTAGTAGAGTTAGGTTCCCTGTCTTGTAGAATAGCTCACAGCCAGATGCAGACGCAAATCCTAATTGGTTCCAATGAACTTCAATAATTGTTTATTAACACCCAATTATTGTTAGTTAAGGGTTTGTTAATTATTTTGCACACACAAATCTGGGTTCCTTATGTAGAATCCAGGTTTAGTTTGCATTAATGTGTGTTAGTGCACGCCAAGCTTTAGTAAAAGGACTCCTAAAAGTGGTGTGACAAGTTTATAGTTTCTCATTTACTTGGTATATGTGTGCAACTATATAAATTGACTTTGAATTGTGCTGCTCATTGCTTATATATATGCAATTACACATTAAAAGCATGTACCATTTCTAATTTATTTATGTATCAGCATAATTGTTATTATATTGCTTAGAATTTTTTTTAAAATATGCATGTTATACTTGTACATACCATTTCACTTAGATTATCTTTTATTGTAGCCACAGTTGTACTTTTACCCTTGATGCTGCCTGCTTGCTGAAACACAGCCATGTTGGGTGTGATTGTTTAGATTTCTCCAAGTGTTGCAGGTATTTAATAAACTGAACTTTAATTTCTTTTGGCTTGTTCCTTTCTTAATCTGCTATACCGTTGTGCACCAGCACTGAATGTCCAGGTATTAAGCAGCTGACAGAAGTTATCTGGGTGCCAACAATATTTAGCACTGGTATCTGGATTGCTATCCAGACTAGTTACTGGACAGCTATTGGTCTGACTCTGTCTTAGCTCTGCCCCTGGACCGCCCCAACACTACCTAGATAATGCCAAGGCAGTCAACATGATATTCAGTGATATTATGTGGGTAATGCTGCTGAACATCATTGCTTAGGATCTGTTTACTAGATAGCAGGTGAATGCTATATAAAATATTCACATAGTCCCCCAGATTCCATAAACTTGTCTACCCAAATTTATGCCTAAGGCGCAAATTTACATATGCAAGTTATAGAATAAAGGCAGTTGCATGCATAACTTAATATAATAATTGGCTATTAATTGGAGTTCACAGCCAATTATTGGCTTAAATTGGTGTTGATTGAAGTTAATTGGCACTAATTATCATTTGCATGTGCAACTGCCCTTACTCACTATTCTAGAAGTAGCACGCGCTGGCCTCCTGGTGGAAATGTTGAAGATGAAAACAGTATCTGAATTCAAGACAACTTGGGACAAGTACATAGGATCTCTAAGGGAGAGAGAGGGAGGGTATGTGGCATGGCTGGGCAGACTGGTTAGTCCATATGGACTTTATCTGCCTACATTTTTTTATATTTCTAAGTAATATTTAAGTACATAAGTACATAAGTAATGCCGTACTGGGAAAAGACCAAGGGTCCATCGAGCCCAGCATCTTGTCCACGACAGCGGCCAATCCAGGCCAAGGGCACCTGGCAAGCTTCCCAAACGTACAAACATTCTATACATGTTATTCCTGGGATTTTGGATTTTTCCAAGTCCGTTTAGTAGCGGTTTATGGACTTGTCCTTTAGGAAACCGTCCAACCCCTTTTTAAACTCTGCTAAGTTAACCGCCTTCACCACATTTTCCGACAATGAATTCCAGAGTTTAATTACACGTTGGGTGAAGAAAAATTTTCTCCGATTTGTTTTAAATTTACTACCCTGTAGTTTAATCGCATGCCCCCTAGTCCTAGTATTTTTGGAAAGCGTGAACAGACGCTTCACATCCACCTGTTCCACTCCACTCATTATTTTATATACCTCTATCATGTCTCCCCTCAGCCATCTCTTCTCCAAGCTGAATAGCCCTAGCCTCCTTAGTCTTTCTTCTAGGGAAGTCGTCCCATCCCCGCTATCATTTTAGTCGCCCTTCGCTGCACCTTTTCCAATTCTACTATATCTTTCTTGAGATGCGGCGACCAGAATTGAACACAATACTCAAGGTGCGGTCGCACCATGGAGCGATACAACGGCATTATAACATCCTCACACCTGTTTTCCATACCTTTCCTAATAATACCCAACATTCTATTCGCTTTCCTAGCCGCAGCAGCACACTGAGCAGAAGGTTTCAGTGTGCTATCGACAACGACACCCAGATCCCTTTCTTGGTCTGTAACTCCTAATGTGGAACCTTGCATGACGTAGCTATAATTCGGGTTCTTTTTTCCCACATGCATCACCTTGCACTTGCTCACATTAAACGTCATCTGCCATTTAGGCGCCCAGTCTCGTAAGGTCCTCTTGTAATTTTTCACAATCCTGTCGCGAGTTAACAACTTTGAATAACTTTGTGTCATCAGCAAATTTAATTACCTCGCTAGTTACTCCCATCTCTAAATCATTTATAAATATATTAAAAAGCAGCGGTCCTAGCACAGACCCCTGAGGAACCCCACTAACTACCCTTCTCCATTGTGAATCCTGCCCATTTAACCCCACTCTCTGTTTCCTATCCTTCAACCAGTTTTTAATCCACAATAGGACATTTCCTCCTATCCCATGACCCTCCAATTTCCTCTGTAGCCTTTCATGAGGTACCTTGTCAAACGCCTTTTGAAAATCCAGATACACAATATCAACCGGCTCCCCTTTGTCCACATGTTTGTTTACTCCTTCAAAGAATTGAAGTAAATTGGTCAGGCAAGATTTCCCCACACAAAAGCCGTGCTGACTCAGTCTCAGTAATCCATGTCCTCGGATGTGCTCTGTAATTTTGTTTTTAATAATAGCCTCTACCATTTTCCCCGGCACCGACGTCAGACTCACCGGTCTATAATTTCCCTGATCTCCCCTGGAGCCTTTTTAAAAAATGGGCGTTACATTGGCCACCCTCCAATCTTCCGGTACCACGCTTGATTTTAAGGATAAGTTGCATATCCCTAACAGTAGCTCCGCAAGCTCATTTTTCAGTTCTATCAGTACTCTAGGATGAATACCATCCGGTCCAGGAGATTTGCCACTCTTCAGTTTGCTGAACTGCCCCATTACGTCCTCCAGGTATTTTCTTGTCCCCAGAAGGTTTACAATCTAAGGGTAAAATATTTAAAGGTTTTAGGCTCCTAACTTTGGGGTATGTTTTGTAAAGGTGTTAAGCCCTTAACGTATGCTAACACAATTACTTCATGAGTGCCTTAGGGTGTTCTGCAGAAATATATCTATTAGCACGTGCTTTAGGAAACTTTTCTGGGAGAAGGGGTGATGTGAGTGTGGCATGGGCGTAAAAACAATTTTGATAGCATGTCCTCATTAACACATGCAAATGGGAAAAGAATCGAATTAATGCTGGATCACTTAGCACCTCTTACATAGGAGTTGCTAACTGCTGCTGTGTTAAATCTTTGCAGTTAACACATTAATGCATGACTACATTAATGCATGACCTGCATAAAACATTCCCTTCCCCCAAAAAATAAATAGCGTTTGATTTGTAGTTAACATCTGCTAAATCCACATTAACTGCAATTCTTAATGCCCTTTACTAAACATACCCTTTTGAGAGTTATATACTATCAAGCTCAACTTACAATGTTTTGAAATTTCTATTATATGACTTTGTATTTCAAATTACTATGTAAGCTGCATTGAGCCTGCATTGTGTGGGAAAGCGCGGGGTACAAATGTAATGAATGAATGAATAAATAAATAAATAAATAAAATAAATTGGCCTCTTTAAAAATTTACTAGGGCTGAGTGCATAAAGTGTTACTCAAATTTTCACCAAACTTCTAAATTTAGGAGTATAAAATGTGGATGGCAACAGGGGAGAAATAAGGGCGGGAAAGCAAATTAAAAGCTTAGCACTAATTTTCAGCACTAGGCTCATATATCAGATTCATAAATCTAGGCAAATGAATGGCAGGCTTAAATTTATAAGCATATCTTTAGCACTTCTTTTTTTTCCAGCTGTATTATTGAAAATTTTCATTAATAATGACAATAATAACAGAATATAGAAAAAGGGGGAAATAACAAGGAATCAATTCCTCAAAGAGGAATGGGGAAAAAAATAAACCACTGGTCATAACATACTGCACCAATCAGTATAAAAGTGCAATCAAATAATAGAACATCATGAATAAAAGAAAAAAAGATTAAATATTCCGTATTATAATTAATGGTCTACCTTCAAGAAATCATATTCTGTAGATAAACATCAACTAAGGGCCATAACTTCTTCTTAGTATGAAGTGAACCATACTTCTCTGCTAAAGCAAATTCCAGTTTTTGATGCTGGAAAACCAAGTTCCACCAAAAATGTACATTAAGCTATTTAGCTGATTAGCCAATATAATAGACTGTGTTTTGGAAAGAAGAGCAACAAAAAGTCTAGCGTGATCAACAGATAAAGTTACATGAGGAGAATGTGATTTAAATACCACAATAGATGAAGATATATCATTATTTAAGTGAAAAATGGATTGAATAATAGTCCATACCTGTGACCAAAATGAACGAACAAAATTGCATTCAAATATATTCATCAAAGTTCCTTGGGAGATATTACAGTGTCAACACTTGTTGGTATTGGTTAGACTGGCTTTGTTCAGTTTATTTGGGGTCCAAGTAGTTCTTTGATATAAAAAGTAAAGTGATTGTTGTGATGAAGTCGAGGCTAATGGTCTCATTGTATGCAACCAAAAGGAGTTCCAAACTTTTGTAGGTAAAATATGACCAACATCTGTTTCCCATACCGAACAAAGAGATGAGCTATGTGGCAAAACTGTATTTAAAATAAGCTTATAGAAGGCCGAAGCCACATGACCATTAATCAAAGTTCTTGCAAGAGAATATATAGATGGATCTACATGTAAGTATTTTTGATAAAAGTCAACTCCAGCAAAGCAGTGTTGAAGTTGTAACCATGTAAATGCATTTGCCAAGTTCAAGTGAAATCTTTGTTGTAAAGAAACAAAGGATGCCATAGAATGATCATCAAGTAAAATATTCTGTAATGTCTGTATTCCTTTATCAATCCATTCTTTCCAGAAAAAAGGTGTTTTATTGATCTTAATCAAAGGATTATACCAGAGAGAGAGATGTACAGTTGTATGCATTGGATGTTGCAAGGTACAGTCCAACTCTTTCAAACATTGAATTGAACATTTAAGTATAGGATTCAAAGATTTTTCAGGAGTAGCAGAGGCAGATATAAGAGATTGCAGTGACAAAGGTGAGACTAAAGATTCTTCAACATCTAACCACAATGGTTTATAGCCAGTGTAACCAGGTACCTCTCAGTGCAGCCAAGGATAGAACAATCTCCTCCAGCCACAGGCTCCTGGTACAGTCAAGAAATAAATGTACACCCGCAACTTCAGTCTTAAAGACTTTATTCCATGCAGGTTTCTAGTAGACCTGATACACAGTTCCAACAGCAGCATTCACCTTCAATCTTAAGCACATATAAGCTACCTGAAAGTGTGTGGCAAATAGTCCTCTTTAAGCAGCAGGCTATCAGCACATATCAGGATTCAATACAGGCTCACAGTCAGCTCCAGTCTGGGCTCTTTATCCAGTGCACAATAAACAGTAGTTCAATTCCAAACAGAAGCAGTTCTTTCAATTCATCATCACAGTTAAATCACAAAGCAGCAGTTTCTACCTTCTACTCTCTTTACCTTCAGGAGAGTTCAATACTTTAGGTACTCCTCATACCCAAGGGATTTCACCCTGCATCAGCTTCACTGGTAAATTCAATACTTTAGTGACCTCCCTTACCCAAGGATTTCCAGCCTGCAAATACTTTTGGGACTTCCTCACACCCAAGGGATTTCAGCCTGCTTCAGTACTTTAGGAACCTTTCTTACCCAAAGGTTTTCAGCCTGCAACTGCTTCTCTCCTTCTGCTTCTCCTCCTTGAGACTCCTTCCCACCTGCCTAATCAATCCCTGGCTTCTGCTACCACAACCAATCATTCTCCTCTCATTAGCTTCCCCCACACCCATACCAGCTGAGTTAAGCATTAGACTAATGATGAGCTCCTGCGCACAGGGTTTCCTAACTCTCTTTCCCCCTAGTGGCAGCCCATCTACACGTCCTGCCAGCTTACACCCATGTCTTCCCCCATTGCAGCTAGGAGTCCAGTCCGGGTTCCTCATCTCACCCCCTGGCTCCTTGCCTGCAATGCCTTTTGGGACTTGTATTTCAAACTGACACTGCCTTAACCCAACTATCCTGGATGTGACTCTATCACACCAGCTTTAGTATGAAACCAAGCACATGCTTGTTGTAAGACAAAAGATTTATGATAACTAATAAAGTCCGGAAAAAATACACCCCCATACATTTTGATACTTTTAAGTTTTTTGAGCGCTATTCTTGGTTGTTTATGTTTCCATAAAATATTGGATAACAGTTTATTTAGATTCAAGTAAAAAGAAGCTGGGAATAATACCGGAATCATACTTAATATGAAATTGACCTTGGAAGAAATCATCATCTTAATCGTTTCCAACCTTCCCCACCAGGAAAGATGAAGAGGATGTCAAGTATGAAGTAACGCCTTTACAAATTGGAGTATCAAATCACTATTATTAATAATAGTGTCAGATAATAAAGTATACAAATTAATACTCAAGTATCTAATTTTTGTATTGGTCCACGTTAAGTTAAAAGATTTAGCCAATTCTGGATTTGCAAAATAATTTAGAGGCAACATTTCTGTTTTCTGTTGATTTATCTTATAACCGGAAAAGACTGAAAAAGAATCGATGTTTAAAGAGACACTTAATAGACATTTTGGGATTAGATAGATACAAGAGAACATCATCAGCATAGGCCATAATTTTAATTTCATTGTCCGCAAATGGAATACCAGTGATTTGTGGATCATGCCTAATAGCTAATAACAAGGGTTTCAAAACTAAATTGAATAAGTATGGTGAAAGGGGACAACTCTGTCTCGTCCCTCTTCCCAAATAAACAGAATCAGAGAGAATATTGTTAGTAAGAATTTTTGCAGATGGATTGGCATACAATACTTTAATTTTTTGGATGAAGGATTCCAGAAAACAAAACCATTCAAAAAATAAGTTTACCTATTCCACTCTATCGAAAGCCTTTTCAGCATCTAAGGACAAAGCAATCATAGAATTTTGCTTTGAGTGAGCAATGTGTGAGAGATGGAAGAACATGTGCATTATCAGTAATCAAACGGTCTGGCATAAAGCCAACCTGGTTAGGGTGAATTAATAAACCAATCACTTTCTTTAATCGCTGGCCAATATTTTTGCAAAAATTTGTAATCCACATTAAGAAGGGAAATAGGACGATAATTTTGAACCAATAAGGGATTTTTTCTGGTTTGGGGATTACTGTAATAATAGCATCTGAAAACGTATTCTGAGAGACGTGGAAAGGGCATAATTGAACGAAAACGTCTATCTCCATGGGCGTTTATCTCCGAGAACGGGTCCGTGAAGGGGCAGACCGAGCCATATTTTTGAAAAAAATAGACGTCCATGTTTTATTCGACAATTTGTGAGCTGGGCGTTTTTGTTTTTCAGCGATAATGGAAAATGAAAGCGCCCAGCTCAAAAACGAATAAATTCAAGGCATTTGTTCATGGGAGGGGCCAGGATTCGTAGTGCACTGTCCCCCCTCACATGCCAGGACATCAACCGGGCACCCTAGGGGGCACTTTTACAAAAACAAAAAAAAAGGTAAAAGAGCTCCCAGGTGCATAGCACCCTTCCCTTGTGTGTTGAGCCCCCCAAATCTCCCTCAAAACCCACTGCCCACAAGTCTACACCATTACTATAGCCCTAAGGGGTGAAGGGGGGCACCTACATGTGGGTACAGTGGGTTTGGGGGGTTGGACGACTAATAAGCATTACGCAGCACAATTGTAACAGGTAGGGGAGGGATGGGCCTGGGTCCACCTGCCTGAAGTCCACTGCACCCCCTAATAACTGCCCCAGTGACCTGCATACTGCTGCCAGGGAGGTGGGTATGACATTTGAGGGTGAAAATAAACAGTTGTGAAACGGCATATTTTGTGGTGGGAGGGGGTTTGTGACCACTGGGGGAGTCAGGGGAGGTCATCCCCGATTCCCTCCAGTGGTTATCTGGTCATTTAGGGCACTTTTTGGGGCCTTATTCGTGGAAAAACAGGGTCCAGGAAAAGTGCCCTAAATTCTCGCTAAAAACGCATATTTTTTTCCATTATCGGCGAAAGGCGCCCATCTCTGATCGGCCGATAACCACGCCCCAGTTCCGCCTTCACCACTCCTTCAACACGCCCCCGTCAACTTTGTACGCTTCCGCGATGAAGTGTAGTTGAAAACGTCCAAGTTCGGCTTTCGATTATACCGCGTTATTCGTTTTTGGGAGATAAACGTCTATCTCCCGATTTAGGTCGGAACTTGGGCGTTTTTTTCGTTCGATTATAAGCTGGATTGTCTGGAGACAATGAATTGAAAAGAGGAACCAAAAAGGGAATCAAAATCTTCTTATTTATTTTATAAAATTCAATTGGTATTCCATCGGGACCTGGAGGTTTGCCAGAAGAGATGTCTCGTATGCTTGTAATACTTCACTATCATCAATCGATTTATGTAATAAGTCATAATATGAAACTGCAACCTTGGGACCTTGTAAAGGAGATAGAAATTGTTGTATAGGAATTTCAGGATCAACAGTTTCAGACTGGTAAAGGCAAGAATAAAAGTTATGAAAAGCTTGAGAAATTTCCTGAGGGGAAGAATGGACAACCTGAGACAGTGATTGAATAGCAGATATCTGCACTTTGGTTCTTTTTCTTTTTAAATAGCAAGCAAGTAAATGGCTACTTTTATTTTTTTCCGAATAGTGTTTAGAGTGATAATCAAACACTTCTTGCCTTGCTTTAACACTGAACAATTTATTTAACTCTAATTTGTATTTATAAATCTTATTTAATATTAGAGAGTCATTAGAAATAAAGAATTCTTGTTCAAGCTCTTTAATTATTTTTTTCTAGAGAAACAATTTGAGCCTTATCTTCCTTATAATTATGAGCACTTGTGGAGATTAATTCTCCTCGCAAAGCAGCTTTATAAGCTTCCCAAATGGTGAGCAAGGGAATATCAGGAGAATTATTTAGTTGAAAAAATTCCTGCGTAAAAGTTTGAAGTCTAGATTTTATGGCATCATCTGCAAATAAATGACAAGGTAGACGCCATATAGGAGACCTAGTAGGTGAGCGAGATTGCCATTCTAAAGATAGAGAAACAGGAGCATGGTCCGAGACTACAATAGGAGAAATAGTCGTATTTGACAAAAGCGATATTAGAGATTATGAGATTAAAAAATAATCTATTCTAGAAAAACTGTTGTGGGGTGCAGAAAAAAAGTATAATTTTTATCAGTAGGATGCTGTAAATTCCATGGGTCTTGCAATTATAATTGAGAAATAAAAGATTTCAAGGCTATAGGTGCCTTGGCAGGTGAAAATTTAGTTTTAGAATATCTATCCATAACAATATCTAAAATCACCCGCTATAGTAATAGGTAATGACTCATATAGTTGTAATTTCTCATATATGGAGAGAAAAAACTCAGGAGAATCAGCATTCGGTGCATATATATTAACTAGAACCATAGTGGATCGATATAAAGATACTTTTAATATAAGCCATCTACCATTAACATCTACCTCTTGATGTAAAACCTGTAAAGGAATATCTTTATGAAACAAAATGGATACTCCGTGTTTTCTACCTTCAGCTGGAGCATCATATGAACTAGCAATCCAATTAGCCCCTTTAACAAATAAATCAGTATTATCCACATGAGTTTCCTGTAGAAATATGATATGAGGAGATAAGTTTTTAAGATACGAGAATTTTTTCCGTTTAATTGGATGGCGTAGGCCATTAACATTCCAAGAAACTATATTAATATAATTCTTTGCTTTAGGTGACATCAATAGTATTACTCACAGTATACTCAATGATTGCAAAATAAGAAGAATAAAAATAAATCCATATAAACGTGCAGAGAAGGGTGCAGCATATTTGAGAGCAGTTACATATTAAAGGCATAAAGAACTAAAACAGTTCAACCAAACAATAACCATGAAAATGGGGGTCATTAAGTGAGAACAAGAGGCCACCTAAATATGCCACTCCTATTAAAAGTGACATAGACAATGTCTAAGCGCTATCGGCCAAAAAGATAATAAAAAACATTTTTTCCCATCATAATATCTCATTTAACCACCTTATAATCAAAAGAGAAAAACGCCTATATTGCGACCCAAATCGGGAGATGGGCGTCTTTCTCCCGTGGGCGCCCATAATCGGTATAATTGAAAGCCGATTTTGGGCAATTCCAAATGCAATCCATCGTGGAAACGGGTAAAGTTGACGGGGCGTGTCGGAGGCATGGTGAAGGCAGAACTGGGGCATGGTTATCGGCTGAGGAGAGATGGGCGTCTTTAGCTGATAATCAAAAAAAAGGCGTTTTTACCGCGATTTTGGGTCACTTTTTGTGGACCCTTTTTTCACGAACAAGTCCCAAAAAAGTGCTCCAACTGACCAGATGACCACTGGAGGGAATCGGGGATGACCTCCCCAGACTCCCCCAGTGGTCACTAACCCCCTCCCACCAAAAAAACCCACTTTTAAAACTTTTTTCCAGCCTGTATGCCAGCCTCAAATGCTGTACCCACCTCCATGACAGCAGAATGTGTTCTATCCTCTGACAGCCTTTCCCTGGTTCTGATGTGGCTCTCAGGTGAGTGTGACACCTTTTCTGTTATGCGCACTGCAGAGTCACATCAGCAATGCATTGTGGTGGGTGTAGGGTATTGGGCTCCGTGATTCCAGTAGCTTGTGGCAAATGCTCACAATGTTGGTAGTTGGTAGGCTCTACTCCCATGGTGCTTTCCCCCTGCTTACTGGGTCAGAGTGTGCCCTGTTTTGTTTCCGGTAGTCCATGAGGTAGTGGCCATTTTTGTAAGCCAGTTTTAGATCCCTTTCACATGTTAGCCACATTACAGAACTTAGTTCTTACCTTGAATGTGGCTGAAAGAGGGCATTGTACACCATTCTGCCAGCTCTGACCTACTGCTCATCTCAGTACCAGCGAGACTCGTTGCCAGTGGGGCACAACCTCTGATCTGCAGTTAACTGTGAGTAAACATGCTTATTCCAATAAAGGACGTTTTCGGAGAGATTAGTCTTCAGGTGTCAACTGGTGTGCCAATGTTATATAGCAGCAACAAGTCCTAGAGGCCTGCATGTATGCAGGTCCCTGGAGCAATTTTAGTGGGTCCTGCAGTGCACTTCAGCCAGGTGGACCCAGGCCCATCCCCCCTACCTGTAACACTTGTGCTGGTAAATGGGAGGTCTCCAAAACCCACTGTACCCACATGTAGGTGCCCCCATCACCCCTAAGAGCTATGGTAGTGTTGTACATTTGTGGGTAGTGGGTTTTGGGGGAGGGGGTTGGGGGCTCAGCACCCATGGTAAGGGAGCTATGTATGTGGGAGCGTTGTCTGAAGTCCACCGCACTGACCTCTAGGGTGCCCAGTTGGTGTCCTGGCATGTCAGGGGGCGAGTGTACTACGAATCCTGGCCTCTCCCATGACCAAATGGCTCGGATTAGGACGTTTTTGAGCTGGGCATTTTTAGTTTCCATTATCGCTGAAAAAAACAAATGCCCAGCTGAAAAACGTCCATTTTTTCGAAAATACGGTCTGTCCCGCCTCTTCACGTACCCGTTTTCGGACATAGACGCCCATGGAGATAGGCGTTCGCGTTCGATTATGCCCCTCCACGTATACTATGCTGTAGAAAGAGGAGAAAAAAGTCCACTATTAATATATAACAGATAGTGGGATCTTATATAAGATCATAGGAGAAAAAATAATTCATCCAGAAAAATTATGAAACCATGCACAGCCGTCATGTGACCATGCCTTGTGACTGGTACTCAGGGCCGTGCCAACACGGTAAGCGGGGTAAGCACCGCAGGGGGGCGCCTGCCTTCAAGGGTGCCGCTGCGGTGCTGCGCCGCCATACTACTTGGGGGTTTAAATGTTTAATTTACCTCGGTCGCAGCATTTGCATCATTTCAAAACCCTGCCCTTCTCTAGCTTTCCCTCTTTTTGTGAGTTTGTTCCCTCAGAGTCCTGCCCTCGAGGAAATGACATCAGAAGGCGGGACTCTGAGGCCGAATGAACTCACAAAGAGAAGGAAAGCTAGAGACGGGCAGGGTTTTGAAATGATGCGAACGCTGGGTGGGGGGTTGCGCCGCTGGCGCTCATCTCCTGCCACCTGCCTTTAAAGAAAAAGGTGTGAAGCGGCATGGCAGGCAGCGCCTCGCGTCTGCCCTGCTTGTAAATGAAGTAAATCTCCATTCTCCTCCTCGTCGTTGTCGGGCCTTCACTCACTGGGTCCCGCCCTCCTCTGAGGTAACTTCCTAATTCCATGAGGGCGGGACCCAGTGAGTGAAGGCCCGACGATGAGGAGGAGAAGGAGAATGGTGATTTACTTCATTTACAAGCAGGGCAGATGCGAGGCGCTGCCTGCCATGCTGCTTCACACCTTTTTCTTTAAAAGCAGGTGGCAGAAGACGAGGGCTGCCCTCTCTGGACGAAGCTGGTGGTCGGATTGGAGGGGGGTTTCAGATGGGAGAGGGGGTTTCAGATGGGAGAAGGGGTGGAGAAGGGGGGTTTGGAGGGGGTTTCAGATGGGAGAGGGGGTTTCAGATGGGAGAAGGAGGTGGAGAAGGGGGGTTTGGAGGGGGTTTCAGATGGGAGAAGGGGGGTAGGGAGGGTGCTTCTCAGATGGGAGAAGGGGTGGGGGCTTCTCAGATGGGAGTGGAGCTGAAACTGAGGGCTGAAAAGAGGGGGCAGGTGGGAGATGTGGGCTGAGGCTAGAACTAGGGGCAGGTGGGATAAGGAGGCTAGAACTGTGGGCTGAAAAAAGGTGCAGAGAGAGAGAGGTGACAGATCTTGGATGGATGGATGGGGGGGGGAGAGGGATAGCAAATGGTGGATTGAAGGGGCAGAGAGAAAGGGCAGACAGTGGATGGAAGGGATAGAAAGGGCAGACAGTGGATGGAAGGGGAAGATAGAGAGAGGGCAGACGGGCAGATGGTGGATGGAAGGGGCAGAGATAGAGGGCAGATGTGCATGGAAGGGGCAGGGAAGAGAGGAGGGTTGCTGGACATGGATGGAGGGGAGGGAAGGGAAGACAGGAAGGAGAAGCACATGGATGAAGGAGAGAAATTCTGGACATGGATGGAGGGGATACAGAAAGTGAAAGTGCCTTGTTGCTTTGTAGCTTTTACTATACGAGACGTGGGGTAAGGAATAATATATTGTAGGGGAATATATTCGAGTTATTCCCCAAGTTTTCCATGTCATCACTGTGACCCCTGATGCAGGTGCTAGTTACAGAAACACGGCCCGTGTCAAGGCTCATTCATTAAAGAACTGTGTTCCATTTTTAAAGGCCCGTGGTGCTGTTTTTTTTGTTTGGACTTTAGTTTGTACTTCATTCCCTCTCTTTTGTTATATCTATATGCTATTGAGGCACAGGTGTCTAGGTTGCCTTTTAAAATAGGTGCTTCTTTGGCCTCTCATTCAGGTGACCTCTTTTAATTTACCCCCAAAGTGTCTATGGCAATCCCAGTTCAATTAACCCCCTTTTGAAATTGCATAGGGAAAAAGTCACAGCTATTGCTTAGACTGAGCATACTGTTTTCCATCAAAATCATGTGTAACGTCTTTAAAATACAGTGTTATATGCATTGCTACGTCCTCTGCCCTATCTCTGTTTCCAGGAATGCCTCCCCTCAATGAGGGCAATTGTATCTATCATTTCCACATGTAAAATGCTGATTTCTGTATGTAAATGGGCTCATAAAATTAGGTCAGACCAAAAAGTAGATATGTGTACAGTAGGCATGCTCAGGAATAGAGTTTGGGAAGAGCATGTGTGGAACTGTGATTTACATGATCTCCTATGCAGACATTTACACCTGCTCTTAAGTAGGCATAAAGCCCATGCCTTCGATCTAGATGCGATTTCTATAGGATTTGTGCCAGTATTTTATAAAGGCAGATAGGCACCTAGATATCTGTGTAGAATTGGAACAATCTAGACACCTTCCTGCCCTGTAAACCTGGGCTTCTCATTATAAAATTACCCTCATTCCCCCAGATTCTGTATATGGCGCGTGGAGGCGTGCGCATAGATTTGCACATGCGCCTAATCTGCGCATGCCTTATGTGATCTGTGTGCCACTTAGTGTCATTACTTGGCCAATAATGGCCAATTAGCAACACTAATAGGCCTTAATAGGAATTTACACGTGCAGTTTGCCAGGCATATTATGCAAAACAGCACATGTAAATTCTGACACACAGAGCCCGAATCCCCACACATGTAGCCAAAATGGGGGCATGGTCATGGGTGGATTGTGAGTGTGCTGGACCTATTTCATCTACGCACGCTGTTATAGAATTTGTACAAGCGCTCGTAGATGTAGGCATGGGCATTTATACCAGATTTTTTACTGACATAAATGGACGTGCCTAGATTTGGGCACATCTGCCTGGCCCAGGCATATTCTATATATTGCACCTGAATTTAGCCATGTCTAATAGAATACACCTAAGCATCTCTATTAGATGTGCCTAGATTCTATGTGCCATATATAGAATCTAGCCCACTGTGCTATCTTGAACATTGTCCGTATTTTTATCTGTGGGGAGGGTGGGCAATTTTCAAAAAGCCCTTTTACACTGATAAATAAGCATTTACCCAAATACATGACTTTTGAACATTACCCTATTAAGAAATTCTTTTTTTTTAGCAAATATTTAAAGCATAGGCTACATTTGCAACCTCTTACCACATGCATTGCATTCGTCTGCTAATAATTTAAGTGATTCCTGGTGAACTATATAATATTTCTCAGTGCATGAAATCCTGGCAAGAAATCAGGTAGCAGGTGCCTGGTATTCATCCATCCTGCCTGTACAGCGGTGCTGACTATAACTCCAGTCTTCTAAAAAAGGTTTGGAACTCATTGGCCTCATAAGGAATGTTAGACACGAGCTCAGTTTCTTAGTTTGGACAGGCTCAACTGGCAGGACTGATTTAGAATTGGAAAGCCTTTGTTTCTGCGTACAAGTGAGTGGATGCAGAGTAGATTAAGTTGCACTCAGAAATGGGCTAACCCAGAGCTTTCCATCATGCCTCAGCCTTGGGGAGTCTCCAAATAAGAGAAAAAAAACACCACACAACTTTGAAATCCTTGGCAATCTGCTCGGTTTTTCAAAATAGATCATGGAAGGTTTCTGATGGACCCCAGAAGTGTACCAGCTTTAATAACACTGAGGGAAAAGGCTCATTGTTATTAATGCAACAGGAATGACTCACTGCTGGCAAAGAGTAAGCATTAAAAGAAATATTTAATAATGTCCTTTTGATTTGGAGCTTATAATTGCACTTTCCATATTTATATAATATGCATCAAAGGATAAACTTGCCAAATAGATGGTCTACTTCAAGATAATGGCAAGTGCTACAACTGTTATACTGGTGATACAATACAGTCCTCCCTGAACTTTCCCATGAATCAGCTTTTGAGCAACTTGCTTCAGACTCAGATGGAATATCCATATGTGAGAAAATGGATCCTATGTGATGTGATACCTTTTCTAGTTGAGATTTAAGAATTTTGCAAAGAATCTAATAAACATTATGTTATGCAGATCTCAATACCACATAGGACACTTCTTCAGATGTGATTTGTACAAAATGAAATGGCTGGTAGGGCAAATTGATCACATTGAGTATTCCTTACAAATTAAGGGGTCCTTTTACTAAGCTATGGCAAAAAGAGGCCTGCGGTAGTATGGTTGTGTGTTTTTGGTGTGCCCCGGGCTAGTTTTTACTACGTCTAAGAAAAGGGCTTTTTTTAATGGACCGGGAAAAGCACCTGCAGTAAAATTGAAACCAGCACATACCTATTTATGGCCTGGACCCTTAACAGCACCCATTGATCTAGCGGTAAGGGCCTACTCGCTACACATGCGATGACCGGCACGCCAACTGCCAATTAACACCACATGTGGTAGGAAATAAAAATATTATTTGTCCCAGTGGTATGGGCGTGCGCCAAATCTGAAATTAGCAACAGGGGGTACACTAGCCTGGCGGTATTCTCATTTTAGCGCGTGCTACATGCTCGTAGAGCCTACCATGCCTTTGTAAAAGGGCCCCTAAGGGCTTAATTCATCACATTTGAGAACAGATAGCAAGCCTGGTAAAAAGAAAAACAACCTTTAGGGAAGTGTGATCTGTAAAAAGAAATGATATTTTAATGCTTGAGTAAAAACTGGGTGAGAGGTTAGATAGCAGAAAAATGGACAATAATGAGGAATTAAGGGCTCAGGTATCTCCAAGTCAAGAAATTGATCATCATTCTCATTAGGCTATCCTTTGATGTGTAAAGTAGCTTAGGTGATGATGGTCTTCTACAGAAAAAGGCAGGGAAACTGAACTGAACATCCACAGGCCATGATGTGGGTGCAAAAAGTTAAAAATGCCTATCCATACTTCATTCTGTGCATTGCTTAACTTACATAAGTTATTCACCACAGCTCCACAGGATTCGATGGGGGTAACCCCAATACACATGAATTTAGATAGAATAATTATTACAAGGCAAGAAAGGACTACTCCACTTTTTGAATGCGGGAGTAGTCTAACACAGTGGCTCTCAACCCAGTTTGTGTACTATTTTGGGATCTTGCCAGGTACTTATGACCTGAATTGGCCACTGTTGGAAACAGGATGCTGGGTTTGATGGACCTTCTGCCTGTCCCAGTATGGCAATACATATATACTTATGTACATAAGACTGACTGAGATCAAAAGACAGCGTAAATAAATGTGCTTTACGTTGGGATTTGAAGATGGACCTTGACGTCTCTGACCATAGAGCCAAAAGGGATGGGATTCCAAAGAAAAGGGCCAATTGCAATAAATATTCTGAATAGCAGAGAGATAGACAGAGCATAAGGGAGAGACTTGTAAGAGATGAGTTTGTGAGGGATGGAGCTCCCTAGGTGAGATGTAACTGGTTAAACATTGTGACATATATTGGAGCTGATCTGACTGGAGAATTTTGTGAACTAAAAGGAATAACTTATATGAGATCCTAAGTGAGACAGGCAGCCAATGTTCATCCCTCAGCAGTGGTGTTACATGGTCAAAGTGGTGGGCTCTGGTGAGAAGTTGAATGGCTGCATTCTGCACCAATTGAAGATTTTGCACATCTTCCTTCTGGATCCCCTGTAATTGTTTGTTGCAGTAACCTAGACCTGAAAGGACTGGATGAGTGCGCAAAGTGCCAAAGTGGTGACTAGTTTGCAGACAGAGTAGAGTTATTTTGAGTTTTAAGAAGCAGGTCCATATTATTTTAGAAATGTAAGGGTGGAAGGTAAAGGATAAGTCCAAGGATTTTGACTGAAGATACTAAGGAAAGAGATTGACCTGCCATAGCAATGGTATGAACAGGTGCATTTTTTATGATTGAGAGCAAGTTTATGAGCAATGACCCAGGCGGCCAACATATTCAATTTGGTGTTAAGTGTCTGGATCAAAAGTCTACAAATAAAAATAGTAAAACTAACTGGGTTTTTTAAAATCCCTTTCTTCACAGAATCTTTCAGTTTGAACTTTGAAACCGCTTATCCTCCTGACAGAAAAGTGCCCGTAGGTGCATAGTCTTTTTAAAGAGCCACTTGTTGAAATCAACAACAGGTCAGTTTTCTTACATTTTCCCCACATTATTTACACTGGTTCCAAAGTTCTGATATTTCAAGCTCCCTTTTGCAAATTAGGTATCTCAGCACAATTTCACACCGATTATATCTCTCTCCACATTAGCACACATTTAATGTATTTTTAAGTTTACACAGCCTTTTCCATCATGTTATTTGCACAGTTTATTCTTTATTTACCATAAATGTCTGTACATATTCTGTGCCTACTTCTTTTGAATTTTTTGTACATTAATATATTCTTTGTTTACATCATTTTAGACATTACGTTTTAACTTTTTTATATATGTACATAAGTCATTTACATTTTATTTCTTGTATATATGTGTTAGTTTTACTTTTTTTTTGTAGACTCCTGAGGCAGGCATCTTGTGTGCTGAAACACGGTTGCGTTGTCGCGTCTTTTAATTCGTTTGAAGAATAAAGTGAATTGGTTGAACCAGAGGCTTTCCTAGCTGTCCTTCATTTCCCACTACTGCATTTCCCGTTGGCTATGCCGCTGCCATTTTTTCCCTGCGGCTTTTTTGTTCCTTCGCCAAAACCCAGATTTTCCCCTGGGCTCTGACTCTGATGTTTTTTTTCCCACTGGCACGCTAACGGGATACATTATCTTTACCAATTGCTGACTGATGATGGGCATTTAAAGCCTTTCGGGGATTTACAAAATGAATTTGCTGTGCTGGCAATGGATAGATTTGCTTGTCTTCAATTGCTGCATTCTATAACTTGGCTGAGGATGTGCAAGATACAATGAACACTGCCTTGACTCTGGGTTCCTTTAGCTTTTCATCATCATTTTCTACAAGATACCACTGAGGATCTGGACTATGCACACTACGCAGATGCCTGGTCTACAGACTTGTAGGTGGAAATCAAGGGAGACTTGTTACAATGCTGCGTACTGGCTACTCAGTGCCATTTCTGCAGTCTAGGACTGTGGGAACTGCAATACAAGTTTGTTCTTTTCATGTATTTAGCTCTAGCTTGCACCTATAGGGCGTCTTTTAGTCTTTCGGTGGCTTGTCCTAAATGTCATCATTAGTTAGCTTCTTTGAGCCACATGTTTTGGTTTTGCCCACGGATTCAAAGTTTTTGGAACCGGGTGCTGCGTAGTGTGGTCCTGAGATATTGTTTCCTCACCTTTGATATTGCTTGACCATTTTGGCCTATCCCTGCCTGCTTTGCCTGGGATTCAGGGCTTTCTTAGGAGGGCCCTGTTAATAGGAAAGAAAGTGATTTTGATAGCCTGGAGAAAACCTTTTCCCCCTATATTTGCCTCCTGTTGTGTCCAAATGATGTTTTTGTTGTTTCTGGAGCGGTGTGCTTTACCAGATTTGTCTACACCTCAAGGGCTTCATTTTCAACAGGTATGGGAATGTTTTTGGGACACCTTACAGCCAGCTGCTCACAGCTGTTTGCTTAATTAACATGTCTTCTTATTCCTTGCAAGGATTCACTGCTGTACACCCAGACTAGGTTAGAGAAGGGGAGGGGAGAGAGGGTGGAAGGTTTCAAGGGGGGGGGGGAGTGGGGGGATTTTGAGGTTGTTCTTGTATCTTTCCCTCTAAACCAACCTCTGCTCTTCCCGCATTCTCTATTTCTGTGGCTAGACTATTGCAACTTGCTTCTCACAGATCTCCCACTTAGTCATCTCTCTCCTCTTCAATCTGTTCAAAATTCTGCTGCATGACTTATATACCACCAGTGTCGCTATGCTCATATTAGCCCTCTCCTCAAGTCACTTCACTGGCTCCCTATCCGTTTCCGCATACAGTTCAAACTCCTCTTATTGACTTACAAGTGCATTCACTCTGCAGCTCCTCAATACCTCTTCACTCTTATCTCTCTCTACACTCCTCCCTGGGAACTCTGTTCACTGGGTAAATCTCTCTTATCTGCACCCTTCTCCTCCACCGCTATCTAAAGACTCCGTTCCTTTTATCTTGCTGCACCATATGCTTGGAATAGACTCCCTGAGCTGGTATGTCAAGCTCAATCTCTGGCCGTCTTCAAATCTAGGCTAAAAGCCCACCTTTTTGATGCTGCTTTTAACTCCTAACCCTTACTCACTTTTTCAGTACCCATACTTTTCATCCCCACCTTAGTAATTCCCTTATCTCTTATTTGTCCTGTTTGTCTGTCCTAATTAGATTGCAAGCTCTTTTGAGCATGGACTATCTCTTCATGTTCAAATGTAGAGCGCTATGTATGTCTAGAAGCACTATAGAAATGATAAGTAGTAGTAGTAGTAGAGTGATTGTTAATATATCATCCATTTGTTGGGTTTGTTCCTTTTTGTGAAAACTGCAGGATTTATATTTGTATTCCTTGTTGGTGGTTTTCTTAATAAAGATGAGTTAAACATACACATATTGGAAAACAAAACAAGCTCGATTAGAATAAATTAGTCCTACATAGACACTTGAGGCTAACAGAATACCCAGCCTTTTTCATACATGAACAGAGGTAGCCCCCTCCCCTTTTATCCAGTATTGCTCCATCGCTCTGCCACTCTTTCTCCCTCCCCACCTATCCAGTCTTACCTAGTTTCTCTCTCCCCAGCCCATAGCCTCTGTCTCTTCCCCCCTTTTTATTCAGTATTGCCCCATCTCTCTGTCACACTTTCTCACTCTCTCTTATCCTCCCCACCCAACCAGTCTTGCCTAATTTCTCTCTCTCTCTCTCTCCCCTCCCATCCACTGCAGCCCTGCAGTTCAGTCTCCCATCCACCATGTTCCTGCAGCACAGTCTTGCTCCCTTCCTCTCATTGCACCTCTGCCGGGCTTGGGCTAATAAACTACCATGGGAGACATGCAGGACCCGGTTCTCCTCAACACTCCCAGTGCTTCCTGCACCAGTCCCGGAAGTTTATATCAGATGAGACAGGCCTGTCGTAGGAAGCACTAGCAGTGCTGCAGACAGCTGTGTCCCGTGCCTCTCCCATGATGATTTATTAGTGCGAGCCATGTAGAGATGCAACAGGAGGGAGGGAGTAAGACTATGTTGCAGGGATATGATGGATGGGAGGGAGAGGGAGCATGCCCTGCATGCAGTGAAGGTGCGGTTGAGACAAGGGAGGAAGATGAGCCTGACAACAAAGTAATAGCCAATCAACTGCTGTTCTGGGCAGGTGAAGAGGGTGGGGACCAGGATCCAGGTGATGTCATACCCTGGCTTGCATATGATTGTGTCAGAACATCCGGTCCCAGTCCAGCTGTTTTTGGGATCGGAGGTTCGGGTTCAATCAGCTGCAAGCCATGTCTGACACTTCTTGGAAAGCCTGTAGAGGGGGAGAAGCAGATGGATGGAAAATACTTTTTTTTAAAAAACTACTTTCCAAATTTGTACTTTGTTACTAAGTGCAAAAGTACAGCTTAAATGTAACTCATTACAAGTAAAAAGTATTGAAAAAAAAAATTTAACTTGTTACAAGTAACTTCCAGGATTAAAGAGGATTCCCCCCCCCCCACCCCCCAATATTCAGCTCCCCCGATATTCAGTGCCGGGTAATGTCCAGGCAATGGCACTGAATATTAGAGACTAATTTTGGGTGCCCTGGCCATCTGGAGCTTATGCAGTACTGGCTGATATTCAGCCAGGCCCGCAAAAGAGTATTATGCAGGTGCCGCACTGAATATTGAGCCAACCTGCATAACTAATTTGTATTTGTAACACTTCCTGCTACCCCCCGGCTGTGATGCCTTATGTCCCTTCCCTCCCTCCCCTCCCCCAGAACAAATCCTCCCTAATGTCTAGGTAGGCCCCCCCAGGCCTACCTGGTTCTCTGGTGGTCCAGCAGGGTGTCTTTGGAGGCAGGAGTGCAGCCCCCTTGCTCCTGCCCCCTTGTAGCTGCCTTTTAAAATGGCTGCCATGACCTCTTGCTGCAGCTTGCAGTAGTACGGGGGGGGGGGGGGGGTGGCTTAGAGATCCTAAGTGGGGGATCTGGAGGGTGTTACAAAGAAAAATTAGTTATGAGTATGCCAGTCCAATATTCAGTGCTGGCACCCCCATAACTAAGTGGCCTAATTTAGGGCAGCTTTTGAGCTGTCCTAAATTAGGCTACTTAGCTATGCGGGTGCTGGTACTGTATACTGCCGGCACCTACATAACCCCAGGCTGTTCCCCAGTGCTGCCCCCAGCGTTGCCCCCGACTTGCCCACTTTTTAGTTGGGCGGTCTGTGAGGATATTCAGCTGAATATCCCCACTAAGGCGGTGGGAAGTGATTTAAGCAGGCAGGAGAGGCTTTGAAAATCAGGCCCGATATGTATATTGCAAATTTTGATTATGTTCTGGCTTATTTAGTTTGGAATTAGGTTGTCATGGGCTTGACCCATGTCGGAGGACACACTCTGGATTTATGCTTTCTTGGAAAGGAGTCTTGTTTTTTCTCAAAATGTTTAGTCTTGAAAGATAAGGTACCATGGTCAGATTACTATCTAATCGCTTTGCAAATTTTAGTAAATTTACCTCAAACTAAAATTTCATCTGTTCAGATGTTTGAGTCTTGTGGCATAATTGAGCCTGACAAATTAAAAGACCATTGGCTCCCTCTCTTTAAGGGTTTGGATTCTCACTCAGCTGATAAAATTGTGGAGCATTGGAACACTTTAAGAAATATTCTTGACAGCATTGCTCTCATTACGGGCTCCTATTACAAAACTGTGCTACCAATTAGGGTGCACTGAATGAGAAGAAGCCCATGGGAATAGAATGGGCTTCTTTGCATTCAGTGTGCTGCTAATCAATAGCACAGCTTTGTAAAAGGAGCCTTAAGTCTGTAAGTTAAAGGAGATCAAATATCACTCCATGGTTTTCAGACAATATTAGACAGATAAGATAGGATCTAAGAAGGAACAAATTTGGAGGGAAGAAAGTTCAGAAAGAGTATCGTTTGTGTCTTGCTGAATATAAGAAGCTAACACGAACTACAAAAAAAAACCCCAAAGAATACTTTGATAAGGTTATTTCTCATTCTCTATCTATTCCAAAAGATCTTTTTTCAACAATATGAAAATTGACATCTAGACCAGTAGGTCAATCAATTTCGGTACTTCAGCTGCAAGATTTTGCAAAGGCATCCAGTAAAAAGGTTTCTAATTTTGTTAATTTTTTTGAGAGTATTCCTTTACCTGTGCAGGAAAATTTTATTGGTATTGAATTTTAGGAGGAATTTGCCCTGGCTACCCTGAAACAAATATCAACTATAAGGAGTACTCTGAATTTGAGTCCTTGTCCTCTGCACATGTGTTCACCTCCACTGACAAAGACACTGAAACCAAAACTAACTGATATCATCGTTTTTCTGGTTAATAATCACTTTGACTAAGGCTCCAGTTCCAACTCATCTTTAAAAAAGGCAACAGTATGGCCGCTGTTAAAAAAAAAAATGAGTCTGTACCCTAATGATCCTGGTAATTATCATCCAATGTCTTCACTTGGATTTCTTACCAAAATCTTGGAGAATGTTGTGTTATCTCAATTGCAGGATTTCTTAAGATTTATATAATATGCTAGATAATTCTCAATTTGGCTATAGGCCAAAATACTCAACTGAAACCCTTCTGATATCTGCCCATGACTCTGCTAAAGCTGGTTTCGATAGAGGAATTGAAAATCTCATGGTGAAACTTAATATTTCTGCAGCATTCGATATGGTACACCATGAGATACTGTTGAATCACCTAGAAGCCTTAGGGATTAGAAGAAAGGTCCTTCAATGGTTTAAAGAAGGAGAAGGAGGAATGGCCTAGTGGTTAGGGTGGTGGACTTTGGTTCTGGGGAACTAAGGAACTGAGTTTGATTCCCACTTCAGGCACAGGCAGCTCCTTATGACTCTGGGCAAGTCACTTAACCCTCCATTACCCCATGTAAGCCGCATTGAGCCTGCCATGAGTGGGAAAGCATGGGGTACAAATGTAACAAAAAAAATCATTTCTCTCACTGAGACATTTTCATGTACAACAAGGTCTTAGGTACTCAGAGTGGATAGAGTTATCTTCAGGTGTTCCTCAAGACATGGCATTATTAGCCATCATGTTTAATATTTACATGAAACCTATTTGTCAAGTTCTTTGATGTTTAGATGTTCAGTTCAGACTTTATGCAGATGATCTGCAGCTCTTTTTTTCCTGTCACTGAGTCTGTTGAGAAGAGTTTGCAATTTTTGACTATGGATTGGAAGAGTGCTACTCATTTTAAACTGAATGAGACAGATATGCAAACTGCGGGAGTTAGCCGGGCTAACTCCTGCAGTCCTCATTGATGCCGGATATTCGATGCCGGGCCAGTTCCAGTGATCAGCATTGAATATCCAGTTTATTTTTGACCAGTTTGAATTTAACTGGCCAAGCTGATCTCACTGCATTCTTAGGAGAAAATTCTATAAATGGCGCCTAAAAACCTGGATCCGTGCCAAAATATTCACATGGAATTTTATGACAGTATTCAATAAAAGTGCATTTTGTTGCACTCCCTTTATTGAATACTGCCATAAAATTCCCCGTGGAAATGCAATGATGTGCCACAAGTTCAGCTCAGTTTTTCCTGCATAGATATATCCATGCTGATAATGTGTGATAACGTCATGCGCGCAGAGACAGTTTGCAAAATAGCAAGCACAAGAAAGAAACCCAGTTGTAATGCTGCAGACACCTTTCTTTTGGCCAGGTTGATTCTGGCCAGGCCAGGAAACATATATATTACCCCAGGGCATAGGAGGAGGAGCTATCTAAAATATAGGAAGACATGGCAGAGGCTGACCACCTTCCCTAGGAGGTAAGCGCACACAGAGTAAAGTTCTTGCTTGCATCAGTCCGCTATGACTCCAATACAAGAAAGCACTGTTTTCATGCTACTTCTGTAACTTGGGCAACAAAGGATTAAGTGAGTAGCTCCAGGTGCCAGTGGTGTGATTATGAACCAGCATTGGGAAACATCTGTCCTGTACCTGCCACTCAAACTCCATCTCCCTTCCCACACCTTGTCTTCATACAGACTGAAGATTTGAGAAAACAGGCCCATTACCTGTGATAGAATAAGGCAGATTATCTCCAGGGAGTGAGATGCCAACTAAAGGCAAAGGCAGGTGAGTAACACTGCAGTGTCAAAGGCATATACCACTGGCTCCCTCTCCACTTCTTGCTCATCTCTATGGCAGCTACTTGGGAGGCAGGTAACCCTCTAGGTGACACAAAGCAAAAGGTGCTCAAAAAGGTCCCCTAATATAGTACAGATTCCCTGATTTATTGAGGCCAATGACAATATCTGGTAATTCCTTTGAGAAAACTGACATATTTGGTCAGACCAATGCTCTCTGAGTTTTGAGGCCTTGTTTATTTAAATTTTGAAATGTTTGTAGACCCCCCCCCCCCCCCATCGTCTGTGTTAGCATGTTTGTTAGCAAACTGCATTCTTCATGCTTTTTTGAGGATATTATGAAAGTTTGCTAACCCTTGTCAATGTTTCCTCTAGGGAGTTCAATTCAGAAAATGAAAAAGATACACACATATGAAACACTTTAACAATCAGCCAATATCTAGTAGGAGGAAAAAAGACCTCAGAAATCACAAAGATTGGGTAGAACAAAGAGTTTGTTCTACCCAAGCAAAAGTGGATTAAAGTAACTGACTTTTAGCGATAAATCAATCATCAGTCAAAACTTCCTTTCTGTCTGCATCATACACTTTATTTGTCCTGGACATACTTATTTCAAAAAATGATTTATCTACATAATTTGCTATTAGTTTTAATTGTTCAAAAAAATCTTATTACTTCTATACAGACTATATCAGCCGTTCCTCTTTATATGAAAGCAGCAGTTAATCCAACAAAAACAATGTGACACATCTTAAATATGCTGGATCCCAACAGACGCCCATTTCACCAAGGCTTTGTCAGGGGATCAAATCCAGCTGGCACTATTTTACTCTTTGCTTCGTCTGCTTCAGCCCATATTCTTTGCTCCAACCTGCATCTTCCGTTCCACCCTGCGTCTGCATTATCTGTCAGCGTCATATGTCCCAGCCTGCATCATCTGCTCCGGCCCGCGTCATATGCTCCAGCCTGCATCACCTACTCCAGCCTACATTGCCTGCTCCAGCCTGCTTCATCTGCTCCAACTTGCTTCATCTGCTCCAGCCTACACTCACTGCTCCTACCTGTATCCAATCTGTTCCTGCCAGCACCACCTGATCCAGCCTATATCGCCTACTCCAGCCTGCATCTGCTCCAGCCTACTTCGTCTGCTCCAGTCTACATTCTCTACCCCAACTTGTACCCTCTGCTTCAACCTGTGTCAATGTCATCTGCTCCAGCTTGTATCACATACTGCAGTCTGCATACTTTGCCCCAACCTGCTTCATTGCTCCAGCCGCTTCACTTGCCCCAGTCTATATTCTCTGCTCCAACCTTTAGCTGAAGCAATCTTAGCGAATTCTATACTCACAAGTTATAATATCAAAATGAATATCACATTATTTTTCATCATCTACTCAATCATCCTAATTCATCACATGCTTTCCACCCCCTTACCAGAAACTAATATTATTCCTACAATTTGCATGCCTCACCGACCATCCAAATACAATACTCATCGCTACAATAACAACCAAAACAATAGAATTATCACCTCACCTGAACATCATCAAAACAAAGGAAATAATAATCACAATAAACCTTTACAACAAGTTAATAGATAATTAAGAAAAATCAATATAATTCCTAATATATCTGATCCCTTTCAAAAAATCCAAATCAGTTATACAAACACTAGATCAGCTGTTAACAAGACAACAATTCTATCAGATTGGATCATTGATGATAACCTGGATTTATTAATCATTAATGAAACTTGGATCCATTTCCAAAATGACCCAATACTAATAGATCTCTGCCCTCCAGGTTACAAAATAATTCACTGGCCTAGAAACGGTAAAAGAGGAGGAGGCATTGCATTTATATATAAATCCCAATCCATAGTAACAACTATAGCAGAATCCATGTCTCCACAACTAGAAATTGCCTCACTTAATATTAACCATCCTACATTATCTGTCCACCTAAACATTATTCTGTTTTATAGACCGCCAGGAAACTGGCAAGAATGTCAACAAAATCTTATGGATTTCATCTCGAATTCTTGTTTATCTAATTCTAATCTACTCATATTAGGAGATATAAATTTACATCTAGAAAACTATAATGCTAAAAACACACAAGAATGCAAAGATTTTTTTTCCAGCTTTGGGATTTCAATTGGATAAACACTCAATCAACCCATATCAAAGGCCATGCACTTGACCTCATTACATACAAATTTACTCTTGATCAAACCTTTACAATAACAGATATCAATTGGACACAAGTACCCTGGTCAGATCACTTCAAACTAAAAATATCCATGCAATGGAGAATAAAAATAAATTTGATCCAGAATCAAGAACAAAAAACTTTCACCACTAGAGGCCACATAGATCCAGTATTATTCTGGCAAGAGTTCTATAGGAATGAATGGTCAGAACAAACAGATTCCAATCAATTTCTCTTAAACTGGGACACAAGATGCAATAGCATACTTGATACAATAGCACCAATACAAACAAGAATATCACGAAGAAAAAACTCACTCCCATGGTTCAACGACGATTTGAAAAAACTAAAAACCCAAATAAGGAGACTTGAACGTGCTTGGATCAAAAAGAAAGATAAACAAACATTCACTGCATGGAAATCAATGTTAAGAAAATACAAATATACCATCACGCAATCCAAGAGGTCATACTATAATTCCAAAATAGGACAAAACTATAAAGACTTACACATGTTATTCCAATTTCTACATAATCTTCTAGACACCACACCAGTTACATTAACTAATACGGATACCCCATCAGAAGATAAACTAGCTACTTATTTCAGTGAGAAAATCACTAAACTAAGATCCCCTTTATCAGCTAACTCCTCGATTATGTAAAATTCATTGACGACTTAGACCCAACAACTAATGAGTATCCAGCAGATCGAATTTGGACAAACTTTTATTCACTAACTGAAGATTCTGTCGTCCAAGAGATCAACAAATTCTCCAAATCCCACTGTAAACTGGACACATGCCCCAGCTATTTAATAAAATCTGCCCCCCAGCGTTTCATAGTAGATCTCACCTCTTACCTGAATCACATGCTTCAACATGCATCCTTTCCCATGGACAAAGGAAATATCCTACTCACACCAATTCCCAAAGACCAGAAGAAAAAACTAAATGATATATCTAATTATCATCCAGTGGCATCCATCCCATTGGTAGTCAAGTTGATGGAAAGCCTGGTAACTTAACAACTTACCAACTACTTGAACAACTTCTCAGTATTGCACACATCCCAATCTGGCTTCCGTGCCAATCACAGCACTGAAAGTTCTTATAACACTCATGACCAAATTTAAACAAATTATTGCAAATGGAAACAGTGTTCTTCTTTTACAATTCGACATGTCCAGCGCGTTCGACATGGTTGACCATGGCATCCTATTAAACATTCTTGAATATTTTGGAATTGGCGGTAATGTACTGAACTGGTTTCATAGTTTCCTAATGGCAAGAACATACCAGGTAATATCTGAATCGATCATATTATCACCATGGAGACCAGAATGTGGTGTGCCTCAAGGATCTCCGCTTTCCCTGATCCTCTTTAATTTAATGATGTTACCACTAGCCAGATCTTTATCCAAACTAAACCTTAACCCTTATATTTATGCTGATGATGTGACGATATATATCCCATATAAAAATGACTTGTCTGAAATTGCAGATAAAATTAATCTCAGTTTCCAAGTTATGAACTCATGGGCAGATGAAGCTCAATGCAGAAAAAACACAATGCCTTATATTAACATCGCAGTATAATAAAATCAACTATACCAATATAAACATACTAAATCACACTCTTCCTGTTGAGGAAAACCTGAAACTCTTAGGTGTAATAATCGATCGTAACCTTAATCTAGATAACCACGTGAAAAATGTTATTAAGAAAATGTTTTATGCAATGTGGAGGCTTAAAAGAGTAAAACCTTTCTTCCCAAGAGAGACATTCCGCAAACTTGTGCAATCACTGGTCTTGAGTCATTTGGACTACTGCAATTCCTTATATGCGGGATGCAAGGCTCAAACCATTAAGAAACTCCAAACTGCCCGGAACACCGCAGCCAGACTGATATTCAGAAAGGCGAAATACTATAGTGCTAAACCCCTCAGAGAAAAATTGCACTGGCTTCCACTAAAGGATCGAGTTACATTCAAAATATGCACCTTAGTTCATAAAATTATTTATGGAGATGCCCCATCTTATATGTCAGACCTTATAGATCTACCAGAGAGAAACAACAAAAGCTCATCACGTACTTTCTTAAACCTCCATTACCCCAATTGCAGAGGACTTAAATACAAATCAATACATACATCTAGCTTTTCATACATCTGTACACAACGATGGAATGAATTACCAACCACTATAAGAAAAACACGCGACCTGATGACCTTCCGGAAACTATTGAAGACTTACTTGTTCAAAAAAAGCGTACAAAATGGATCCCTCAGAACGATCTGACTCCTAAACTACACCAGACACAATGTATATTGGAACTCTTTCATTGTGCCTATTTTATTTACACCCTAATTACCGATAATCATACCCTGTCCTGATTTCATTATGTTATGTTGTTATCCATTTACCCACTTCTTAATCAACATAATTTTCATATGAACCTTAACAGCAATAATTCTGAAATTCTTCTCTGTTAGTACGATTACCATAATATTCCTATGCACCTTATCTGTTATATATACTCTGATTCTCTATTCCATCAATGTGATTGTAGTTGTATTATATTGTAAGCCACATTGAGTCTGCAAATAGGTGGGAAAATGTGGGATATAAATGCAGCAAAATAAATAAATAAATAAATTAGCTGCCTTCGGGGTAAACTCTAAGGAATGGCCTGGTATGTGCACATTTCTTTTTTTGTATGAGAAACAAGTTTTAATAAAACAACAATTTTTGAGCGCCAGTATTAGCAATGCATTTCTGTATATAGCAACCATGTAAAATCTGTGAGCGATGCTCCTAAAATTTATGAGCAATCACTCATGTGCTCCGCTTAGAGGGAACATTGCCCTTGTGTATTTTTTCAAAAATTACAACAACGCTTTGGCTGAAACTCAAACCAAGCAGAAAAAAAGATTTGGGGCTGGTTTCAACACTGTAACTGAAACAGAAATTTGGTCAGCCTCTAACTGAGGCAATGGAAGGTTAAGTGACATGACCAAGCTCACAACTGCAGCAGTGGAATTTGAAATGGGCTGTCCTTGTTGTCAGCCCTGAACCCTAACCACTAGGCCACTCCTTCATTTCTAGAGGTCAAATATCTTAAGTCTAAATCGAGCCCATTGTGTTTGCTAGGATGCTGGTCCTATGCTGGAGTGGAGGAGGAGCCTAGTGGTTAGTGCAGTGGACTTTGATCCTGGGGAACTGAGTTCAATTCCCTCTGCAGCTCCTTGTGACTCTGGGCAAGTCACTTAACCCTCCATTGCCCCTGGTACAAAATAAGTACCTGAATATATGTAAACCACTTTGAATGTAGTTGCAAAAACCCCAGAAAGGCGATATATCAAGTCCCATTTCTCTTTCCCTATTTGAGATTCTACATGGAATGTTGCTACTATTGGAGATTCTAGATAGAATGTTGCTACTATTGGAGATTCTGTTGCTACTATTTGAGATTCTACATGGAATGTTGCTATTCCACTAGCAACATTCCATGTAGAAGCCTGCCCTTGTAGATCAGCGGTGCGGACACGCAGGCTTCTGTTTCTGTGAGTCTGACGTCCTGCACGTACGTGCAGGACGTCAGACTCACAGAAACAGAAGCCTGCGTGTCCGCACCGCTGATCTACAAGGGCAGGCTTCTACATGGAATGTTGCTAGTGGAGGAGTAGCCTAGTGGTTAGTGCAGTGGACTTTGATCCTGAGGAACTGAGTTCAATTTCCACTGCCTCTACTTGTGACTCTGGGCAAGTCACTTAACTCTCCATTGCCCTGGTACAAAATAAGTACCTGAATATATGTAAACTGCTTTGAATGTAGTTGCAAAAATCTCAGAAAGGCTGTATATCAATTTCCATTCCCTGTGTTTCTTTCCTGTTTAAAGAAGTGTTTTGCTCCATGAAGTTGAAGCCTCTCAGCTGTTGGTCATCTTGGCCAGGAGCACTGCTGTTCTTGCTGAGTTCTTGCAATCTGCTTTCCATTGCAACCTAGCACTTCTTTCTCCCTAGTGTTCAAAGGTAGCAAATAATATCTTAGTATACTGAAGAAACTGAAAGCCGTTTTTGATAGATTCCAGCTGAGCTTCCTGGGAAACCCCTTTTAATTGTATATCTGCCCTGCTAACTTCTCTTAGTGAGTTGCAGCTCTTTGTTCATGACTTATTCTTTGCTCAGTTCAAGAATTAATTTCTCTTTCCCCAATATTCTTTGTCTGATCAGTTGTTGGAGTACAGTTTGTTTAGGGAAGGGATTTTGGATTTAGTTCATGCCTTTTTCCGTGAACTCAAAGCAAGTTATATTCAAGTACAGTAGGTATTTTCTAGTCCCAGTGGGGCTTTCCATCTAAGTTTGGAGGATTACATAACTTGCCTAAGCTCACCAGAAGCTGCGATATGATTTGCACCCTGGATTTCAGCCAGCTGCTCTAACCATTAGACCAGGGGTTCTCAACCCTGTCCTCGGGACACACCCAGCCAGTCAGGTTTTCATGATATCCACAATGAATATGCGTGAGATAAATTTGCATACAATGGAGGCAGTGAATGCAAATTTATCTCATGCATATTCATTGTGGACATCATGGAAACTAGACTGGCCTAGTGTGTCCTGAGGATGGGTTGAAAACCCCTGCATTAGACTATTCCTCCACTCCCATACATGCACCTCTGTTTAAAAAGCAGATGTAGTCTGTTTTGATGTAGAGTGGGATGAAACTACCGTGAACCTACTCCTCAGTCATAATTTCAGCTGAGTCTACTCTTGTATAGTTAATTTTCTTCTTTTTTAGACCAGCTTCCTTCGGTATATTGTTCTTGCTTCTATTTCATTTGTGGACTGTTATAACAAGTATGATTCTTTGTTTTTTTGTCTTTGTTATAACAAGTATGATTCTTTGTTTTTTTGTCTTTGAGTGATATTTTTTTTCTTGATTTTTCCCCTATAATTTGCTTGGTTTTCCTTATACATTGTGATTGTATTATATTTGAAAGCAATTTAAAAAAAAGTTTTTGGAATGGGAAAAGGAGACTCTTTTTCTTTAAACTGTAGTGCCAATATATGGACTATCACAATTAGATTACTGTAATTCTAATATTCAAAACAGATAAAAGTAAGCTTCAAATTCTCCAGAACACAACTGCATGTTTAATTTTTAAGATCTTTGACACCATTATCACATAAATTACACTGGCTACCAATGGAGGCATACGTTTCTTTCAGACTGAGTTGTTTCATCTTTAAAATTTTGCTTGGCTTAGCTCCTCTATATATGTTGCATCTATTAGCCTTCCCCACAGATAAGGTAATCAATAGAAATAGAATAAAATAAAACATAGAAAAGAAAATAAGATGATACCTTTTTTATTGGACTAACAATACATTTTTAAATTAGATTTAGAATGTAGCCCTTCGTCAGATCAGAAATAAGCAAATTTTGATAAGTAACAGCATATATAAGTGAAACATCAAAGTATTTCAGTGACAGTCTGAAAGGATGAGGGAGGGTTGGATTAGGTGAGAAACAGGGAGGGCTGAGAGGATGAGGGACATAGAGATATGCATGGTGATCAGAGGGTGACAAAGCAGTGGAATTTCATGATTTATAATGGGCTAGAAAAACCAGATCTTTGTAAAGTCCTGTTATTTTGACTTCAAAGGTCTTGCGTTCCTGACTGTATTGTTTTAAAGTTTCCTTTCAGTATTCTCACCATAAAATCACTGGTACAGTGTTCTGGTTTTGTAAAATGCTGTCCCACAGACGTAACATCCTGGTTGGCACTGGCATTTTTCATATGATGTCTATGTAAATTAAATCTCTTCTTCACCATCTGGCTTGTTTCTCCAATATAGCACCCTTCGTCACATTTTTTACACTGGATGACATATACTACATTAGAAGATGAGCATATGAAGGATTCCTTTGTGAATGACTGTGGGGTCCTGTGAAAAGTTTTGGCATAGTTTGCAGCTGGTTATATTGCAAGGATGTGTGCCATTCTCTTCTTTTTGGGTCTCTGTTGAGAGCTTGCTTCTCACTAGCTACAAGCTAAAATTGATCAGGCGGATCAGGATTCTCAAACAGGCTTGGCTGGAACAGGATTCTGGAATGGGCTTGGCTTGGCTTGACTTGACTGGAACTGGATTCTGGAATGGGCTTGGCTTGACTGGAAATGGATTCTGGAAGGGGCTTGGCTTGGCTGGAACCGGATTCTGGAACGGGCTTGGCTTCACTGGAACAGGAGTCTGAAAGGGACACACACACAGGAACAGAACTTGGCAGAAACAGAGCTCAAGAGCCAGGAAGCAAACAAGGCAGGCAAAGGATTAAGCACACTAAGTGAAGACAAACAAACAAACAAACAAACAAAGAAGCAATGTGCTTACCAGCATCCACAGCTGGAAGGGAAAGGCCAGGCAGATTGAGCAGACACACCTGCACAGCAGTGAGGTAATTAGGGATAATGCTGGCTTCTACAGACTCTCAGAATTAACAGAGAAGAACTACACACACAGGAAACAGAACAGGGAAAACAGAAAACAGAGCTTGGCTAAACACAGAGCTTGGCTTAAACACAGAACTTAACTATAGCAAGAGTCAAAAGCAGGGCTAGACTAAAAGCAGGAGCCAAGGGTAGAGTTAAACAGATAGACACCAAGGGCAGGGTGTGGCTCTAGAACCAGGCTTTCAGGATTAAGGTACGAAAGCAAACACACAGAAACAAAGCAACACATTGAAACACAAGACTCAAAGAAACACAGAACAGACCTTCAGGCGCAAGCCTTTCAGGAACAAAGCCAAGCAGAGATATGACCTATACAGGTAACAAAGAGGCAAATTAAGAGACCTCTTGCAAAGACAACGTAGGAAAGCTCCCTGGGTCCTTATAAAGGAGTAGGCTGATGATGTCACAAGTAGGAAATGAAGCAGAAGCAGGGAGACCAAAGTAAGGCTTGGCTTCAGGGACACCAAAGCAAGGCTTGGCCAACAGGAAGAACAACAACAGGAAGTGAAGCAGATGCAGGGAGACCAACGCGAGGCTTGGCTTACAGGAAGAACAACAATAGGGAAAAAGGCAGACTGGAGAGGTCACAGAGCTAGATACTGAGAAACAGTAGGTCTGAACATAAGGGCACGGCCACAACCGTGACACTTAAGTACTTTAGAGGAAAAAAATCTGCAAGCGATTGGGCATCAGGTTCTGTACCAAGGGTTATGACACTTAATTCAGGAGGACAAATCAGCTTATTAACAGTTTGAAAAAGTATTTTTGATGGCAATGGATTAGATTTAATAAACTTCAGCATAATACATCTTTTTCACTATTGAAACCATAGACTTATATTGAGTCACCTTAGCTTTACAAGGTTGTTTAATGTCTTCATCCTTAGATTTCTGCCATGACCTTTCAAGGCGATGACATTCTGCTTTTTATTTTGACAACATGTCATCATACCAAGGTGGAACTTTCCTAACTACCTTAGGGCCCTGTTTACTAAGGTGTGCTAGTGTTTTTAGCGCATGCTAAAATTTAGCGTTCACTAATGCTAGAGACACCATATCCCCTATGGGTGTCTCTAGCGTTAGCACATGCTAATTTTTAGCATGCGATAAAAACGCTAGTGCACCACAGCGCAGCTTAGTAAACAGGTCCCTTAGTTTTACTCTTCAAAGGTGTGATCTCATCCAGCACATCTCCAATAGAGCTATTCCAGTGAGACAGCATCTCTGACGGAGACTGGCACTCAACCTTCAATTTATCTAATAACAACTGCCAGAATAACTCTTTCCTTATCTTGCCTCTGGACAAACAACATTCATTCTTAGATATTAAACATTCCCTAGACATAACAACATTTAAAATAAAAGATAATATGAAGTGATCTCACCATAATGTTGGATTCCAGCTACTGTCAGACATAAGATAAGATGGATTGGAAATGGCTATGTGAAGAGAATGACCCTTTATATGGGATTGACCTAGGACACAATTTAATATTTGTAAAGAGTTCAGAAAGCCTTTAAAATATAGCACATTGGTATCATCACTCTTCTCCAAATGTAGGTTAAGGTCACCCAGCAAAATAAATCTAGTAAGCATAGAAGAATAATAAGAAATAGCTTCAAGTAATTTGTTATGTATTTTAGACCATAAGCCTGGCAGTTGCTACACAAAAATAAATCCTATCTTATTAGAAATATTGTCTAATCTGTCAATTGAAAAACAGTTAAGTCTAATCCCTCCATAAAATTTACCTCAAGCAGTTTCAAATATAAAAACAGCTAAACCACCCCCTCTTCTACCTTCCCTACATTGATGGAGAACATTATAACCGGAAGGGCAAATCTAAGATAAAACTGGACTTTCTGACTCTTGTAGCCAGGTCTCTGTTATAAAAACAAAACCAGGATCCGAGACCTGAATAAGATCCTTCACTAGGATGGATTTATTATTCAGTGAACAAGCGTTGAATATATATACGGTACGGCATTAATCCCAGTGAAGAAAAATAATCATTGCAACACAACAAGGATCTAAGTGTAAAATATTCCAAGTAGATTTAAAAACTTTAGATTCGCCATATTTAGGGGTAATACTTGTCTCAATCATTTGGCTTGGTAATTGTGAAATATCCACCAAGCATCAACTTACCAGTAAATATTTGCTTGACCAAGGTCGTCGATCATAAGTAATCTTGACCAAGATGTTAGTAAATGTAGCATTACCACTAAAGGAAGTCCCCCCCACTAGCAATAATGAAAACAATCAAAGCCACCCCATCAGTTCTACTCTGCACATCTTTCAATAAAATAATAATTCTTCACACTAAAACTCACTTTCAATAATATATCATTCACTCAAAAGAACCAACCAACTACTTAATCTGGTCACAATCATCTTCAATTCGCTGTCCATGTTACTGAGCAAAGGAGCGTGCCTTTGGCTTGCGCCTTAGATGATGTGCTGAGTGGCTAGGTGCTATCCTTTAATCCTGACAGCATCTGACGTTGGCAGAGGGACAGAGCAAGCTCCCACATCCGTGAAGTTAGAAACACACGCTTAGCAATAAAAGAGTAGAAAATAATGCCAAATAGGTCAGAATTTGAATTTAATAGTCACCAGGTCACTCCTAGCAGCTAAAGGAATAAGCTGCTTACTGGAAATCTGGATGCCCTTTAATCCTGACAGCATCTGATGTTGGCAGAGTGGTGGAGCAAGTTCCCATGCCCATGAACTTAGAAACCCATGCTCAGCAGTAGAAGAGTGGAAAATGGTGCCAAGCAGGTCAGAATTTGAATTTAATAGTCACCAGGCTAAAATGGGTCCCGTGACTCCATATATTTATTTATTTTAAAAAACTGTCAGCTAAATTGTTAAAAAATGATGAAATATTGCTTGACAATTGTTTACACGACTTCAAAATATCCTACAAACTACATCAGTTTTAGAACCATTCTAAATGGAAACAAGTGAAAATGCCAACTTCCTCCCTCTCCAGAGACACACCTCCCTCCCACAGTTGTCCTAATTACCTTTTATTTTGTAGCACTCATCAGATTTGGAAAGTTTTATTGGTGAGGGTCAAACTTAAACAGGGAATATGCAAGAGTGTTTCTGAGGGATACAAGATAGTCAGGAAGCATGAGCCTGGGCCTCTGGAGTTACTAACAACTTTGCTTCTAGCCAGTGTTCTAATGTTTGACTAACATGCACCACTTTATAGTTCTGTAGTTTCTTGAGTTTTCTGCCTCTTGTCCTTGAAGTGCTGAGGGTTTTATCTTTTAATTTTTTTTTATATGATGTGTGGTGGGAGACTTCTCCTTGCAGGGTCTAATTCCAGCAAAGAGGATTTTCCTATCCAAGATACTTCAACGTGCTGTTCACCGTCATTGCCTTGATTTTCTTTCATCTCAAGCTATTCTTGATCCACTTCAATCTGGCTTTTGCCCCCTTCGTTCAACTGAAACAGCGCTTGCTAAAGTATCCAATGACCTGTTCCTGGCCAGATCCAAAGGTCTCTGTTCTATCCTCATCCTTCTCGATCTATCTGCTGCCTTTGACACTGTTGATCACAGCCTACTCCTTGATACGCTGTCCTCACTTGGATTTCAGGGCTCTGTTCCTTCCCGGTTTTCTTATCTCTCCCAGCGTACCTTCAGTGTATGCTCTAGTGGATCCTCCTCTACTTCTATCCCACTGTCAGTTGGTGTACCTCAGGGATCTGTCCTGGGACCTCTTCTTTTCTCCATCTGTACTTCTTCCCTTGGTACTCTGATCTCATCCCATGGTTTTCAGTATCATCTTTACACTGATGACTCCCAGATCTACCTCTCCACACCAGAAATCTCAGCCAAACTCCAGGCCAAAGTATCAGCCTGCCTGTCTGACATTGCTGCCTGGATGTCTCACCGCCATCTGAAACTAAACATGACCAAGACTGAGCCTCTCATCTTTCCCCCTAAACCAACCTCTCCTCCTCTCCCATTCTCTATTTCTGTGGATAACACTCTCATCATTCCTGTCTCATCAGTTCATAACCTTAGGGTCATCTTTGATTCCTCCCTCTCCTTCTCTGCACATATTCAGCAGACTGCTAAAATCTGTCGTTTCTTTCTCTATAATATCACCAAAATTCACTCTTTCCTTTCCGAGCACACTACCAGAACCCTCATCCACATGCTTATCACCTCTCGCTTAGACTATTGCAACTTGCTTCTCATAGGTCTTCCACTTAGCCATCTCTCTCCTCTTCAGTCTGTTCAAAATTCTGCTGCACGACTAATATTCTGCCAGTGTCGTTATGCTCATATTAGCCCTCTCCTCAAGTCACTTCACTGGCTTCCTATCCGTTTCCGCATACAGTTCAAACTCCTCTTATTGACGTATAAGTGCATTCACTCTGCAGCTCCTCAGTACCCTTCCACTCTCATCTCTCCCTACATTCCTCCCCGGGAACTCCATTCACTGGGTAAATCTCTCTTATCTGCACCCTTCTCCTCCACTGCTAACTCCAGACTCTGTTCCTTTTATCTTGCTGCGCCATATGCCTGGAATAGACTTCCTGAGCCAGTATGTCAAGCTCCATCTCTGACCGTCTTCAAATCTAAGCTAAAAGCCCACCTTTATGATGCTGCTTTTAACGACTAACCCTTATTCACTTGTTCAGAACCCTTATTTTTGTCAGGTTCTCAGGTTCAGAGCCCGCGGGGCCGGGCTCTGGAGCAAACGTGAGCCCTTGGGCTGCTGCCGAGGAGCGACAGCAGCAGGCAAAACCCACCAACCAACACTGGGTAAGCACACCGGCAGGGACTGCAGGCACTGCCCAGCGAACCGGAACACATGGACTGGAATCCCCCGGACTGGAGGACACAGGACTGGAACACTGGACTGCAATCCCCCGGACTGGAACACACACCGGACCGGAACACACTGGACCGGAGCACACTGGACTGGTCCCCCGGACTGGAGGACACAGGACTGGAACACGGGACTGGAGCACACTGGACTGGTCCACACAGCTTCACCTGCACTAAGCTACTAAGCCCCCCCGAAGTTGAGCTCCTGGGTTCGAGTAGCCGACAGGACTTACTGGATACCGGATGACATAGGGACCAGGACTGGAAACAGAAGTGCTCCTAAACCTAAACTGATCTACGTGCTCCCCATCCCTAAACCAGCAGGAGTGTTCCTAACAGTAAACTGACAAAAGGACTTCCTAAGCCCTATACTAAACAGGAGCTCCTAAGCCCTGCTCAAGAAAGGGACTTCCTAAGCCCTAAACTAACAGAGCAGGGAACTAAACACAAAGCTAACACAGGTGCTACTAAGCACCAAGCTACAAGCAGAGCTTTACACTAATAAGCTAAACACAGAACTAACCAGCTCCCTAAGCACTGCTCTAGCAAGCTAGATACAACTAACAAGGTGCTTCCTAAGCACTACTCTGGCAAGCAACCAGAAGAGCTCCTAGCATTAAAAGGGAAGACAGGGGAGCCACAAGGAAAAAGAAGGGAAGCTAACACATAAGCCAAAAGTGATTCTAAATCACCAAACACCAACAGCAAAGACTGCAATGCTCCCAATAGCACAAACACCAGAAGTACTTCTAACAGCAAACTCTGCAGTGTTCCTAACAACACCAAACCCTGAAGTACTTCGATCAGCAACAGAGCTTCCAAAGCCCTACACATAGCAATGCTTCCAAAACCAAGAGGGAAAAGCAGGGGAACCATCAGGGAAAAACAGGAAAGCTAAACACACAGTCACCAGTGCACACTGCACTAACACTAACCTGGACCTTAGCAAAAGCAAGCAGGGAAACTAGACACAACGTCAGAAGTGCACACTGCACCACCCTACCTACAGCAAACACCACTGTTGCAAAGGCTAGAAGTGCACACTGCACCACCCTTATCAAGGCCCTCCCTGATGATGTCACACTCAGGGTTGCCAGGTAGAAATTTTTTTTCCAGCCCAATCCAGGCCATAAACCAGCCCAAAACCCGCCCAAACACAAACCCCGCCCCTGACACCCCCACCCCCGCGTCACCGGCCCCGCCCCCGCCGTCACCGGCCCCGCCTCCCACGTCATCGGGCCCGCCTCCCCGTCATCAGCCCCGCCTCCCACGTCATCGGGCCCGCCTCCCCGTCATCAGCCCCGCCTCCCCGTCATCGGCCCCGCCTCCCACATCATCGGCCCCGCCCAAAACGTCATTAACCCCGCCCAAAAACGTCACTAACCCCGCCCCCCGCGGCCGAAAAAATCAAAAAGCCGCCCAAAAAGCCGCCCGGAAGCCTAAAAAACCGCCCAAAAAACCGCAACCCGCCGCGGGCAAAAATTTCCCGCGGCGGGTCGCGGAAAACCGCCCAATTGGGCGGTAAAACCGCCCACCTGGCAACACTGGTCACACTCCCTAGACCTAGGCAAAAGCACACTGACCCAGAGAGGCCCAACCCACACTAATGCAAAACCGTGAAACACTTGAAGCCAGTACACCCAAAGAGAGTTAGAGCAACTCAGGCAACACACACACAGGTGCAGTAGTAAAGTAAAACAATTAACCCCATGCTGCTGGAAGCTGCCAGCACAGAGAGACAGAGCCAGCTCAGAAAGGACAGAGAAAAGAAACAGAAGCCAGCTAAGAAGCTGACCCCCAGGAAAGAGGTAAGTTTGAGAGGGGTTCAGACCCCAATCATAACAATTTTATCATCCTCACTTTAATATTCCCTTATCTCTTGTTTGTCCTGTTTGTCTGTCCTAATTAGATTGTAAGTTCTGTCGAGCAGGGACTGTCTCTTCATGTTCAAGTGTACAGCACTGCGTACGTCTAATAGCGCTTTAGAAATGATTAGTAGTAGTAATAGACAACACGGCCACATTGCTGCGTGCTGCCTGTTTGCCGCACGAGTAGCACGTGAGCCCTTACCAGGGCCGCCGAGAGACTAGGCCGGGGCCGGGGCAAGGTCGCCCCGCCTCCGCCCCCCATTGCCCCGCCTCCTCCCCCCCACCGCTCTCCCCCCTGTCGCTCCCCCTGCTGCTGCTGTCCCCCATCACTCCCCCCGCTGCTGCAGTCCATGGTCTCACCTGTCTGCCTCCACGGCTCCAGGCCCCCTTCATTCAAAGCAGCACTCACAGATCGTGTCTCTTCTTGCCTTCCCTCCCTGTGTCCCGCCGTCATCTGATGTAACTTCTGGTTTCCGCGAGGGCGGGACACAGTGAGGAAAGGCCAGAAGAGACGCGATCTGCGACTGCCGCTTTGAATGAAGGGGGCCCAGAGCCGAGGAGGCAGGCAGGTGAGACTGGGGACTGCATCGCCGGCGGCCTGACCCCAGTGCCGGGCCCCCCTTGGAGGCCCGGGCTCGGGAAAGTTTGCCCCCCCTGCCCCCTCTCAGCGGCCCTGGCCCTTACCACCTTCTAAATAGGTGGTAAAGGCTAAGGCAGTAAATAGCCGCATGCTAATTTTAATATTAGTGCATGGCCATTCACTGCCCCATTTTTTAAAAAGGCCTTTTCCCCCACCATGGTAAAAAATGGCCAAGCGTGCAGCAATTTCACACACCAAAGCTAGCGCAGGCCAATTTTTACCATGGCTTAGTAAAAGGGTCCCTAAGTGAGAGGTCCTTTTACTAAGGGGTTGCCACGTGCCAACATGGAACTACCACCGGCCCAACGCGGGTGCCGGCGGTAGTTCCGCCCCTAGTTCACACCATATCCAGTGCGAGTGGAAATATTGAAAAAATATTTCCACAGGGGGTTACCTCATTGTGCACTGCCTGGTTACCACTGGGTTAGCGCAGGAGCCTTTACTGCCACTTCAATGGGTGACGGTAAATGTTCCCCCTGAAATGGCTGCACGGCCATTTCATTTTTGGCTATTTTCACCCATTGCAGTAATGGGGGCCCTGGCACTGCTAGCGCAGGGCCCCTTTTACTGCAGCTTAGTAAAAGGCCCCTGAGATACTAGGTCAGTTAAGGGTAGAGCTACTGGGGGTGAGGTCACTCATTAATACCTTTTATTGTGTACTAAGGCTCAAGGGTTCAAGGGGGTTGCTGTTAAGGCCACTTGACCACTAGAGATGTCAGGTCCCCCAAGAACGAGGGACCATTTGAAAGTATGGGATTGGGAGGGGAGGGGCCACCAGTCCACCACAAATTTAAAATTTTATATCTGGGGTATTGGGGGGTGGGGTGGGATTTCTGTGTACATTGGACTGACTTCATTCGAAATATGGCAGGTATGGAACTCGGTCCAACATCATGCATTCCTGCAGCTAGGAACGTGTGATCTCCCAGCTGCAGGAAGGCTGGCAACATTACTGCAGATTCTACTAATCTGAATTACGCAGGTACTATTCATAATTAAATCTACTGGAATTCCATGTTAACTTTTCCAGGCTAATCCTGTGCATTTTATTACCACTTTAGTGAGTATACTTCATTTTCTTTATATCTGTCTGCAATTATACAGCCATAAAATGCACCATGGCTTTCTTTTTAAGTTGTATGATTTTTAAGAAGTTTGCCTCATTTTGTGATTATAATTTTGAGGTTCCCTGATTTGGCGGCTTTCTATGTTCTTATTAGGGGTGAGTATGGGAAGGAAGGGGATAGGAATAGGGGCTTGGGGAGTAAAATTAAATTCCTCATGCAAAAGAACAGTGTAAAAAAAAGCTGCTAAATCATGGATCCTGCTTCTTCTCTTTCCCCTGTCAGCTGCAGTCTTTAGAAATGGAAGTGTTTAATAAACTGTACTGCTTTTCTGATTAACTCTCTTCTTTCTGCTTCAACATCCAGAAAAATAATTATTTCACCATATCCACTAATTGCAGTAACTTCAGAAGCTTCCTGGGAGATCTGATTATTTAAGACAGTTCACCTCCTGCTAGTCTGTATTATAATAGCCTTGCTAACGAACTATAGCATTGAAAAGCCTAGTAACCTTGGAGGGAGGGCTGAGAAAGAGAGATGGAAGAGAGGAGGGGAGGAAAAGGAGAAAGGCAGAAGGTGTGCAGGGAAGACAAGCCACAGGAAGGGCAAGGAGGTACAAGCAACATGATTAGAGGGGCAGGAGGGAGCCATGATGGAGAAAAAAAGGAGAGGAAGGAGGGAAAGGGTCAAATGACTACCAGGACGAAAAGGAAGATGCAGAGGGGCTACAAGGGAGAGAGGGGAGCCTTTATTTCTATCCATTAATTAAAAAATAAACACAAAAACCATCTTAACTATGGATTACATACACATATATAAATGAACCCAGGTGTAACTTTCCATTATGAAAGACTTAGGTGTATTTGAGCTCTTTTGATTTTTTACTAATTCATATCTCCATCTTCAATATTTTTATTTATATAGCATAGCTTTAAATCAGAGTATTGAGATCATATTCCAGGTTAGACTGTATTGCATTTTTCATTTGATTGGTATATTTAAATCTTTTCTCCTACTTTACTCACACATCTATTTCAAACTACTTGATGCTATGGTGAAACAAGTGAATCTGTAGCAATATATCATATTTTGGCACTGATCATCTAAATTTTTTAATTAACTAGAAACAGAATAGTTCCGATGTCTAGACAAAAGCTATTTAAATATTTTTCTCTCTTACCCTGCTAGTTTTCTTTCTTAGTACTGAGTAAAGTGGTGTGGTAGCCATGTTAGTTCAATTTTAAAGGTAATAAATTGAAATTTAAAAAAACATAGAAAAGAAAATAAGACAATACCTTTTTTTATTGGACTTTTATGAAGAAACTCTGGGGCCCTTTTACTAAGCAGCAGAAGCATCTACGCATGTCCAACGCACACAAAGTGCAGTTACTGCACAGCTACTTTGTGGCCCTTGTGGTAATTTCATTTTTGGCGCACGTCCGCTACACGTGCCCAAAAAATATTTTTTATTTTCTGGTGCATGTAGGTCATTACCACCCGGTTACCACGTGAGCTTTTAATGCTAGGTCAATGGCTGGTGGTAAAGTCTCAGACCCAAAATGGACGTGTGGCAATTTTCATTTTGCCGCAGGCCCATTTTCGGCAAAAATTTTAAAAGGGCTTTTTTTTACAGGCGTGCAGAAAAATGGCGTGCCCAAAACCCGCACCTATACTACCGCAAGCCATTTTTCAGAGCACCTTAGTAAAAAGATCCTTCTGTGTTTTAGGCCTGTAAAATATATTGGATGTTTTCCTGCATTGTCTTGAAGAGTATTTCTCCTATTTGGCCAGCAGGTGGTGTTTCTCTGCTGTAAAGCTGTTTCAGAAAATGAATGCCCTTTTCTTTAGTTTAACACAAACAGGAAGCAAGATGAAAGATGTAGTATATTTTTGAAATGTTGTGTTCTGGGCTCTGATTGGCCTGGAGTTTGAAGCTAACTAGCAGTTACTAGTTTTGAGTTCAGTCTTAGCCAGGAAGAAAAGAGAGCAGAATCTCTTTGTTGAGGCTCAGTGAACAATTATATGTTCTGATCTTCCCAGGTACTTTTTAGAAAGTAAACAAACGTTTAGTTAGTTTTCTAATTGATCCATTTTTCAGTTACCTCTTGCTGCTGATTACACATTTTGTGTCCACTGTTTAAGTTCTGAGAATAAACTACTACTACTACTACTATAAATCACTTCTATAGCGCTACCAGTCGTATGCAGTGCTTTACAATTGAACATGAAGAAGACAGTCCCTGCTCAAAAGAGCTTACAATCTAAATCAGGACAAACAGACAGGACCAAAAAGGATAAGGGACATATTTGTTTGTTTGCCCTACCTGTCTGGACTGTTAAAGAATCCTGGTGATTTGTGTGTTGAGTCTGTGAGTGCTTTCTGGGAACTGTGAGACCACTGGGAGTATGGCTCCAGTAACCTAGAAACCCTTGTAACCTAGTAACCACTGGGGCCCAGAGGCTGTTGGGACCCAGTCGGTGGAAGGAGAGTGCTAGTGTAGAGCACAAGTGGAAGGTGCAGGCAGACCTGAGCTGTGCTGGAGATAGGCCCTTTAAGTGGCTGCGGGGTTTTGTGACAACTATCTTAATACACTTTTTGATTAGCTTTCAAAAGTAACTTACCTCTATCTGTCAAGTATGAACACTCACTTTTCAAATGTTCCTGACAAGGTGTTTTCCAATTTGCTGCTATTATGGTGCACTGTGTGGTAAAGTGGATGAGGGCAGGCACAGAGCCTGGATAAAACGGAGCCACACAGTGGGTTAAAGTGAACAAAAATAATACTTATTAACAGAGTTGGGAAGGGAGACCTGTTTGGCTCACAGGTGTGGCAGAATATAATCAAGTGGTTCAGTGCTCTAGGGGGAACAAATTAAAGGAACAGATACTTCCCAACTTCCAGTCCCTTAAGAAATAACAGCCCCACCTTGAACCCATCCCCTATTCCAATCCATTTTCAAATAGCAGGCCTCCTCTCAAACTTTCATTCACTCTATATTCCAGATCCAGTTAAAAATTACTGCATCCTCGGCCTCTGCATTCCTCTGGTACCTATTGAAAGTGTCCTTAGTGGGTAGTGTGTGGGTGTGGGGGGGGAGGAGCTATTCTAGGGTGCTCCTGCCCCAGTGGTTCCCTTAGTCAAAATGGCAGCTTCAAACCCCCTAGTTGTAGTCTTGCAATAATACCAGTGGGTGTCAGCCTTGACAAATAAGAGAGAGGTCTTATTTCTTAAGGGCACAGGCAGTGAGAGAATATTTTTTTCCCATTTTTGGCAAGGCTCTTTAAAAGATAACAGTCACTGTTTGGGATGCTATCTTTGTGTTACTGTACTGGAGATTATTGACTCCCACAGTAAATAATATGCTATTTTTCCACGAAGAGGTAAATACAGGTATAGCCAGATCCTTGTTCAGGTGGGGCTAAGGGTGACCCCTAAGCTGGTACAAACAGATCATTTTTGGGTGTCTGTAGTTTCTCTGCATGTACTTCTCCTCTTCTCTTCTCCCTAATCCACTGCACACTGATGAAGGGCTAAAACCACTCTCTCATTAACCTTCAGGCCTGTAAAGACCTCAAATGCAGGCAGAGAAAGCAAGAGAATCAGGGAAATTTTAAATAAAAATGCCCATTTATTGAACACTCCCAAATGAAAAAGGAGATATAATAACAGAATATTAAGAATGATCAATCACACAGAGTGTAAAAAAGAATGACAAAAAGGATGCATCCTGCTCATAGTTTGGGTGTTCTCACTGTTTTCCATGCATATCTTCTCCAATATTACAGAGGGTGCAAATCCCTCCGTGGGCACTATTCTTTGGACCAATGCTGGTACCTTTCAGACTCTCTTTCTCAGTTCAATTCCCTAGCTGGATCCTTGATGGACCCCTATCACCTCTCCTTCTCAGTGCAGTTCACTAGCTGGTATCCTTTTTGCACCCCTGTTACTTCTTCTCAGTGCAGTTCAGTACACAACCACATGGAATGGTCCTTTTCTCTCACTTTTACAATGTATTTACCTCAGTCCAAGTCACACTAGACCCCTCCTGTGCAAGACTAGCAGGATTTACCTGGGCTTTGGGTCCCACCCCATTATCCATATGGGGGTCAAACAACACGACTCTCACTGTCTTCAGTTCCATCTCCCCCTCCCTTCGGGGACTGGAACTCTGCAGCTTAATCTTAGTTTCCTTAACTCCTCACTCTTCTTCTTCTTGTAGGAGGGGGGGGGGGGGGAACCGTTCTAGGTAGAATCCTCTCTCTTCCCCTCCTCACGAACTCTTATGGAGAAGGACAAGCGCTCCCCCCACCCCCCATACAGTCCCTTTTACACTATCTTCCAAGTCTAATGAACATTTACTCCAGAGGTCTGGCAGAGAGCTCACCCCCTCATTACTTTGGCAGGAAGGTACATTTTTGGCACCCTACTCTGCAGATCTTAGACTCCAAGCCCACAGGAGACAGGGAAATACCTGCTGAACCTGAATGTAAGTTGCATGAGCCAAATCCAAATAAATAAAATATTGGTTTGGTCTAATTTATAGTTCATCATTACATGATGTGATCCCCACAAGCAAGCCTTCTCCAGAGTAGCCCCCACACTGGAATGCACTCCCTGAAAGGCTCCGCTTAATTCAAGGCTATCTCTACTTCAGGAAGCAGGTGAAAGCTTGGTTCTTTAACCAGGCCTTTAATGGAAGAAGTAACTAACTTGTTAGTCTCTCACATACACAAGGAGTGACACAGGCTGCACATACTGCAGCAGGGCATGTTTATCCACTCCTACCCTAGCTGAGATAATATTTAACCATCTCTCTGATCTCATGTGCAACTTTCTTTACTCACCTTATTTTCTAACTCCTCTTATGCTCTTACCTATATATATGTTCCATCTTTGCTTATACCCTGCACTGTCAATTAAAATGTTCTATTACTTATTGTGTTGTCATTGTAAGTAGTATACACACCATACTTGTATTGTTCTTTGAATATTTTTACTGCTGTAATTGTCTATTGCTCATGTCTGATTTATTCTTACTGTAAACTGCTTTGAGTGAATTCCTTCAAAAAGGCAGTAAATAAATCCTAATAAATAAATAAACTTTAAAGTTTGTATTTTATGTTTCTGTATGCTATCCATTGTTCATTTGGTATTTACCATAATATGCCTTTGTCTCACCTCAGGAAGGTGCAATTCTAAATATGACTAAATAAATAGGTAAGTTAATGGATGCATCCATTTAGATGTTAAAGGAGCCTTGTTGTAGCTGTATTAACAGTGTAGAGGAGACAGAAAATTGCTAAGACCAAACATACAGCAATATTGTGAGCTGAAGTTCCTATTGCAATATTCTTTTTTTCAAAGTATTACGTTTTTTATGTAATCATGACAGAAAAAGAAGGTGTCATGTATAAACAGTTAACAATAGTTATAACATGTAGAGAAGAAACAACTGCATATGCTGATTAAGAAAAGAGGAGAGATTAATTGTTAGCATTGCTGGAATGAGTTACATATCAATTATTGCAGTATAAGTAACATTGAACTAGTGAGATTTGAACATAAAAATCAGCTGAGCTGATAGAATACCTCAAAAGGTGTCCACATTTTTTTTTTTAAGTTGGAAATTTGCAATATTCTGATGAAAAGTCCCTTTTCTGGGGTCATCGCTCAGATTACATCAGTTAACATAAAACTTTTCCACTTAATCAGTCCTTCAGCTGCATTGTATGAAGGAAGAATTTCTCAAAGGACTGTCTGCATGTTCGATTTAGGAGCATGGGAAAGAGTTGGAATTTTTCATAATAAAGCAAGAGGTTTTGATGCTTGCTCTTCTGCATTCTCCTGCAGACTACTCACAGAATCAAGGTTATAAATCCTTTAGAGGTCTCACTACACACAGGTGGTGTCCACTTAAATATGTCCTCCATTAGAGACATGATAGCCACTTTCCCATTGTGGCTCCTTGTGACCCTTGGCATGTCACTTAACCCTGCATTGTCCCAAGTACAAAATTTTCGATTATGAGCCCACTAGGGACAGAGAAAGTATTTGGATGTAATTTGTAAACTGCTTCGGTTGTACCACAAAAAGGTATATCAAGAATTTAACAAACATAGAAGTGAGGTGTGAACAAAACTCATATGTCCTTGTATTCTGAGCTCTTTCTTGCTGATCCCCTGCCCTGGTTTGGTGTCTCTTACCACTGGTTTGCATCCAGGATTTGCAGGAACTAACCAAAGCACAAGGGAGAGTTCCATTCCCTAGAATAGTGCCTCAGTAGCTAGAGGGAGGAGAAGGAAGAAGATCCTAGTTTGTGACAGGTTCTCTCTCTCTTTCTCATTTCTGTCCTATCTCTAATCTCCCCTTTATTTCTAAAGTGATAAATTAGTAACTGACCTACTTACTGCTTTCCTTCATATGTCAAATGCTTTACACCCTTGACAGACTGGGTTTTGTACACATCACTCGACTGAACATTCTCTTCTTATAAGTACATAAGTATTACCATACTGGGACAGACTGAAGGTCCATCAAGCCCAACATCCTGTTTCCAACAGTGGCCAATCCAGGTCACAAGTACCTGGCAAGATCCCAAAACAGTACAATATATTTTATGCTGCTTATCCTAGAAACAAGCAGTGGATTTTCCCCAAGTCCATTTTAATAATGGCGTATGGACTTTTCTTTTAGGAAGCTATCCAACCCTTTTTTAAACCTTGCTAAGCTAACTGCTTTTATTACATTCTTTGGTAACGAATTCCAGAGTTTATTTACACATTGAAGAAATAATTTCTCAGATTCATTTTAAATTTACTACTAAGCTTCATTGTGTGCCCCCTAGTCCTAGTATTTTTGGAGAGAGTAAACCAGTGATTCATGTCTACCATTTCACTCCACTCATTATTTTATAGACCTCTATCATATCTCCCCTCAGCTGTCTTTTCTCCAAGCTGAAGATCCCTAGCCACTTTAGCCTTTCCTAGTGTCTCAAAAATTACTTTAAAATAGGTTTCATTACACTCAGCATACTAATTTTGGTCGTTTCCCATACTTATACAGCAGGCATAGCATGGCACATCTGTCTCAGACACTTCTGCTCTTCTGAGCAAAAGTCAAGGAAGCTGTTTCCTAGAAAACACTGCCTCAGCTGAGTCATCTGACTTGGCCCAGTCAATCAAATAGCCTGCACAGAACCTTCAGGTTTTTTCTGTACCACATGGAACATTGTTTGGACTGACCTAATCTTCATTTTGGATTTAACCGTTCCCCTAGAAAATAAAGGAAAAAATGCACTTTTACATATTTTTGCATGGAAATAAATACTAAATGTCATTAAATTTGCCATACTGCTTCAAATCACCTATACCAATATCCCAGTGTTTTCCAATTTTAAAAATACACCTTTTTTAAAGACATTATACATTTTTCTCAATAAAAGTGATTTAAAATTATTCAAAACCCTTAGACATCCCTCTAGAAAATTAGAATTAACATTCCATACACATCCTTTGTCAAGGAATTTCCATAGAAACCCACCACAGGCTTTACAACCAGTCTGCACCACTACCCTGGGTTTTCACCCCTGAAACAGATTTTTTCACCAATTTTACCCCCTTATATTTTCTCCAATTTCACCCCCCCTCCTCCAGCCCACCTCAGGAAGTGCTCCAGATCCTATAACTCCACAAATGTTTCAAATAAAATTAACCCCTTGTATCCTAGCCCAATGACCCAAACACCACAATTTAAAAAAGAAAAAAAACTAAACATTTCTTTAGGTCACCAGACCTCTTACCTGGCTTCCCCAATGATCCTTACATACCCCTCACCTCCGGTTCAGGTCCTAATGGACCCCCAGTTACTGTGGTTTAAAAAAACCACAAATTCCACGGAGACCTGGCCTCAAATTTTAGGCCCCAACTTCAGTTTGGGCCTAGTCACAGCTCCAGATCATCACTGCGCATGTGCAAAAAACTGCACACGCTCTGGAGCCCTGAACTACCAGTCATTTTCTAGACATGCCTGGCCGGGGAACATCACTCACCGGCCGGGCAGCATTGTGATAAGCTGCGAAAACCATAGCTCCTACACCCGACCCCAAGGGTGTGCCTTGACTCCAAAATAGAACTCTCTACTCCCACCATTGATTCTCGCAGGGCCAGAAATAGACCCTGCAGAGCCCTCCCAGGTATTTTTTTATTTTAACCCTTGGGTTACATTTATTTTTCCATTGACACAAAATGGGAAAAATCCTTAGTATATCTGGCCCTTTGTAGTCTAACTCTGACTAGACTCTCTGTCAAAATGTTGTGAGTGATTCATTCCACAGGCGGAAGATACCAGTGGAGGGAAAAGTTAATGCAAGATGAGAGTTGATAGATCAGGGAGATATTACTCTTCTCTCTCTACAGAGCTTTAGGCTGAGCTGAGCTGGTTTATAGAAACTTTCCCATAACAAAAAGGAATGTTTAAAGAAAGCAGTCAAAAATTGCAAAAAGAGCAAAGGCACCTCTCACCGGAGGGTCCTTTGTTTTACACCAGCAGAAAATAAGCAAAAACAAAACAAAACAGGGCATATTTAAAATATTTTAATTTTGATATTTAGTCCATCTTATTAGAAATCATCTAAAGTGGGTTATAACAAACACTCATAAAATGTACATGTAACAGTTACAAGGGACACATTAACCTTCATCATCAGCTAGTGACCCCAAACTTGAGGAATGGGGTGTCTTGAAAGCTAGTCAAAAATGTAATAAGGTAGTACAATGACAAGGTATCTCTGATTATATATGTGTATATCTATCTATATCTATCTATCTACCTACCTATATAGTTATTGCTCTAATTCTGTGTAATAAGGAGGGCAATTTTATAAAGTGTTTTCCACCTGTAAAACCTGTCTTACATGCAGAAAAGAGCTTTTAATAATCGGGGGGGGCGGGGGGCGGGGGAGTGGTTCCGGTGAGTTTTGCTCTCACATTTGATTCTTCTAAATCAATGTGCCCCATACTAAGAGGAAGAGGTTCATAAGAGGCTTACCGCCACCAACTCTGGCATCCTGTCCAAAGCAGCAAACACCTTCGCTTCTCGACGCCCACAAGATCAACTTGGAGCGAGCTCTGCAGTGGATTTGGCTGGAGGAGCAGCTGACCCTTTGGAGCATGACACTTTGCTGTTACCTCCAGTTACTGTTGTTCCACCGTGTCCCACCATGGAGCGGGTTGAGATGACAAGTTCCCGACCTGCAGAAGTCACTGGTGCAGGAACTTGCAGTAGTGGTGTCTCTCCCGCTGGAGTTGCGAAGGAGGACCTGAGAGCTAGGGAGGAAATGAAACTGACTCCCCCTATGGTTGTACCTTTGGACACCTTATGGAAGGCAGTTGAGAAGCTGAATCTTACTATAACAAAATCAACTCAAGAGACTGTGAATTTAGTTACTACAGTAGGACAGATCTCACAGTCAGTGGATAAGTTGAAGCTGGATTTTGCTTTGAAAGATAATGTAACAGCACTTATAAAGGACAGCTTAATAATACATCATAAAATAGAACAGATATAAAACTTTAATAGACGCATGAATTTGAGGATTTAGAATTTTCCTAAGCCTGTTGGATTTCCTCCTTTTTATTGAAAACCTAACATTTTCATCAGAGCTTATTCCTCCTATCAATAAGATATATTCTTGCCTGTAAAGAAGTTATTTGGGGAGGACCTTGAAAAATGTGAGCAAGCTCGGGATGAGGGAATTAAAGACTTAAAAGATCTTTCCATGATTTTGGAGGACTCACTGATGTTTCTAATAGAGCTACATTGTTGGTTTCGTTTGTATTTTAGCAATATCTTAATGCAGTTTTGAGGATATATTTTTAAAATGCACAGCAAACGTTTTAGTGGACAACAATTATGGTTATTCCCAGATGTTACTAAATCCACCCAGGACAGCCAGAAGCATTTTTTGGTCATAAGGGAGGAAGTTAAGACAGTGGGGGCGACGGATTTGTTGGCATTCCCATGTAAATGTGTTATGCGTTATCTTGTGGTGAAGTATATTTTATTTCATGCCTGAGCAACTTAAATGTAAATCTTTCTTGGTCCTGAAGAAGATGTCCAGCAAAGTAACATCCGCAATGTAATATCATTTTGCAATCACGGTATTTTTTTTCACTTATTTGAGATGATATGCAGACTATGGCCTTTCTACCTTGTTGTTGCCTTAATAGTTTTTTCTTCTTCTTTTTTTATCTCCTTATCTACTTAGTCACACTCCTAAATATTTTGTGGTCTAAGGAAGTGAAACATAGTGGAAAAATGTTTTTCTTTTGTACAGTTTCTTATATTAATGTCAATTGTTTTCTTACATTTGTGTTTCACTATTTTTTTATGAAACAAGTGGATACTTGTATAATTTGTTATAATTTATCAATAATAAAAAAAGAAAAGAGTTTTTATAAAATTGTGTGACCTCATGGATACATAAAACCTCCAATTCTATAAAAGTCGCTAAAAATGTGGGGCCCTTTTACAAAGGGGCATTAGGCGCTATGCACATGCAGTGAGCACCTAAATGAGACTACGCCAGGCTACTGCATCCCCCAGCGGTAATTTTAGATTTGGCACATGCCCATAATGCCTGCATGATGTATTTATTTATTTCCTCCCATGTGTGTTGTTTCCATCGGTAATCAATAGTTGGTGCACACCGACCAGTCACCACACGTGTAGTGTGTGAGCCCTTCCTGCTAGATCACTGGGTGGTGTTAAGGGCTCAGGCCAATTTTGGATGCGCACCGGTTTCAGTTTTACCACATGCTCTTTCCCCATCCTATTAAAAAAAAGCCCTTTTTTGCAGACACGGTAAAAACTGGCCACTTTTTACTGCTGCTTAGTAAAAGGACTGCTGTGTGTGCAAATTTGGACACAATTTGCACACACAATTTAATTAAATAATAAGCTAATTAGTGCCAATAATTGGCTTGTGAACAATCAAATATTGGCACTAATTAGATTTCATTGGAATATATGCATGTAAATTTAGGCACGGGATTCACACTTAAATTTTAGGTGTGAGTTCAAAAAGGTGGCACGGAAATTGGAGGGGCATGGTGGAATGGGGAGTTCCTAAAATTAACACACACAGTAATAGACTAAGGGAGTGGATGAGTAGCCTAGTGGTTAGAGCAACAGTCTTAACATCCAGAGGTGACCAGTTCAAATCCTACCACCCTAGGCAAGTCACTTAGCCCTTCAGTGCCTCAGGTACAAAATTAGATTGTAAGCCCTCCAGGGACAGAGAAATACCCAGTGTGCCTAAATGTAACTCACCTTAAGCTACAACTGAAAAAGGTGTGAGCGAAATCTAAATAAATAAGGGGAAAATTCACCTAAATTATAACTGATGTTCTCCATGGTTGTTTCTAGTATCAATAAAGTACACTTTCTGAAGCCTGTTGGCTTATATAAGAATTGAGATAAAGGCAAATGGGGCAAATGATTGGTCTCATGATATAGGCTGGGACCTGAAATAGCTGGGGCTGTAAGAAATCCAATGGCCTATCAACAATGATTGATGCCCATTTGCCCTCTTCTACTTTTATAAGAGTTGAAAACAAATGTTGTGTTACCACATTCGTCCAAAATGTTCAGCATGATTGTGATTTAAATTTGCATTCTTGATTCTGTTCTATTTTTGCCATTTTGGGACACAAACTGTAGAAGTCCGCCTGGCACTGGCCTTACTTCCCAACCACTGAAGTTGCTGTCAAAGCCCATTCCAGCCCATCCAGATCTGTCTTGCCATAATCGGGGCACAGACTGTAGAAATATGTCATGGCCATGGGCAGGTCATGGGCATTCCAGGGATTTGCACACAGTGTTCCAGAATATGCCAGATCCATGCCTAATTTAGGTACAGGGATTTACTGGTTGAAATTATCATGCCTAAAAGTTAGGTGTGGGTCCCAGTGCTAGGTGCTATTCTATTAACAGTACCTAACTCAGAGTGCCATTTATAGAAATGGCTCATTTCTCTGGTGCCAATTTTTCAGCACCCTATATAGAATTTGGTTCTATATGGCTAAATCATAATTTAAGACAAAAAATATTTAGGGGGTTATTTACTAATGGTTAGCTCGTGCTGTTTGTGGCAGGGACCATATTATTTCTATGTGTGAGGTAGCAACATATAAAAAATTAATGATATTATGGTCTCACAGAAAGTTCTCAAATCGTTGTCACCACCAGAAAAATAAATCTACCTACAAAACTTCATTCACTGGCATCTCAAATATAAAAAGAAAGGAACATGGGGAAATTAGAACAAAATAGGTTTCTTCACTCAAACCTTTTCTGAGTACCAACTCACTATACCATTATTATTAATCCATTGCTTCTAAATGGAAATATTTTTGAAATTGTCTACCACAAATATAATTGTAATGTAAAAAAAATACACGTTCTATTATATAAACTTTAATTCTAGTTTGCTAGCACATCTAAAACCTCTACTTTTTCCCCCATAAGGAATTAGAATTCAATTCAACAAACTAGAGGTATTAGGAAATTGCCCAGTCTACATATATTTCTCAGGTCCAGTGCGGAAAACATCTGGCCAAGGATAGTATGGGTCTTGACATTTTAAGGTGACTGGAATTTATGCAGTCTCAAAGGATTCACCACATTCCATCCTGTGGTGTACAGTTTCTATTTCATTCAATGACCCTGTCCTTCATTATTCCTTTGTGATTATTGATTTCCCCTCCTAACCCTCCTATGATGACATCATACACATCTGGAACAAACCTAATGGGTATGTTCTGATTCTGGTTTTTCCCTTGATGCAACAGTGTGGTTGAACAACTAATACTAAAATCACAAATCAATATTTCCCTCGGTGCATTTTTCCAGATAGATTTGCAAAACTTTTACGTGAGTGATAGCACACTCTTTTTCAAGCCAGCTAGCAATCTAAAATAAGCTAAAAAGGAACCTGAAGTCCCTTTCTTCTCTTTTCTGCTATTTCATGCTGCACACACTGGCCAGAGTTGCAATCCATGACCACAGATCGTCAAGAAACTTCAGAAGGAAGCATGCTGTTTTAATTGTGAGGAATGCAGGGACAGGAGAGGAAGAATGCTTGTAAATCTTACCAAGAATGCTCATTTGAAACAGTAACTTTAATTGGGGTAGGGGGATTCAAGGAGGGAGGAGAAACTATAAGAGAAGTGAGATCAAAATGTGAAATCTTTAACTTTCAGGATGAAATTTGCATAGCTTTTTTTTTCTGACATTCTTTAACGTTATCACCTTGATGATTTACAGGAATTGTTATACAGTTTTCTCACTGTTATTGTTATTGTTTTTATTATTAATTCACATGTTTTATAAGCAATGTATATTTGTTTAAATATAATAAAAAGATTGAACAAAAAAAAGAAGAAAATTTAAAAAATAAAATCTAAATTTAAAAAAAAGTCCTGCTCATAATGTAAAAAATAAAATAAAACAAAACAAGTCATCTCACAGCCTTAATCAAACAGGAAAAACGTCTAGATTTCCTGCTCAATTATGGCTGTGAGATGGAGGTTGTTGCACTGAGAATGTTCAAAATGAATAGCCATTTTCTAAAGTAAAATGCCCAACTTTTGAAGAGCAAAAAAAAAAAAGCATAGACATGAATATCTGTCAAAAACCAGAGACAGTTTGTCTGGCATCATTTTCAAAAATATGGCCACACCAACATCCTTGCAGAACAGAGGAATAGACTAGTGGTTAGTGTAGTGGACTGTCAACCAAATGGCACAGGTTCACACTCCACTATAACTCTTTTTTTGTAAATGTGATCCCTCCAGGACCTGAAAAATACTTACTGTACCCAGGGCCGCCGAGAGCCAGAGCCGGGCCCGGGACAAGGCCGCCCCCGGCCCCCCCACCACCCGAGGTCATCGTCGTCACTGCCAGGCCCCCCCCCCACCCGAGGTCGCTGGCCCCCCCTCCACCCGCTACCGGGCCCTGCACTAACCTTAAACGCCTCCTTTCAGCACGTTTGCAGCAAGCAGCAGCAGGGCATACCTCTCCTTCCTTCCGTGCCCCGCCCTTGCGGACGTTACGTCAGGCGAGGGCGGGACACGGAAGGAAGGAGTGGCCTGCCCTGCTGCTGCTTGCTGCGAATGTGGTGAAAGGAGGCATTTAAGGTTAGTGCTGAGAGCGACGGAGGGAGGGCGGGTCGGACTGCAGTGTAGCCGGGCCCCCTCCAGAGGCCCGGGGACTTTTGTCCCCCCAGTCCCCCCCTCTCGGCGGCCCTGACTGTACCTGGATGTATACCACTTGTATAGACTTCAGGCTTGCCGGTGTCTTATATAATTAGATTCAGTAGGTATGTTTCTGTTTATGGAAGACTCAGAATTATTTAAAAAAAAAAAAAAAAAAGAGTTGAAGTTGCACTTGAATCTTGGTTCAGAGTCCAATGCACTAACCAGTGAGGTACTCTTCTGACCTGCTTACTGCTTTGTTTTGAATGGCCACAATACCTGCAGCTGACATAGATCCTGGTTTTCCTTTCCAGTTTCACTTTCAGGGGAGAGGGAAGGAGACCATGTAACATAGTAGATGATGGCAGATAACAACCTGTACAGTCTAGACTGTAGAAGTCTGCCCATCACTGGCCTCTGACACCATCACCCCAAGGTTCCTCTCCTGAGCTGTGCTTGTCAATTGGACCTGGACTTCTGATTCAAAAATCCCTGTTGGCTGTCCTACTTTTGGGCCCTCCCTAGTCCCACCCAAAACATGCACACAACACATCCTCTTGCTTTTTGGATGAACTGCAGCATGAAACATTCAAATTCTGACTTTCCAAAATCAGGATTTGGACATTTTTAATAGATGGACATTTTCTGGGGCATTTTAAGATATCCATCTGTATGAAAATGAGCAACTATATGTCCACCTAGGGCAGCACAATTTTAGGTGGCAGTACCAAGAGAGTTGGCAGCTTCTGACCCATATGTCTCTCTGTCTGCTTCAGCTTCTTCAGATCTGCCAATATAGTCTCCAGAGATTAGACTTGTTTTCTGAGATCCAGGACCTCTTTGCACCAAGTGCACACATATAACCTCTCACTATCCTGGATAAATATGGCACTTGGTTTAAAGGAACAAAGCTCTGCATCTTATTATTGAGTTGTTATTTATTTAAAATTGCTAAAGGAGTAGGGATGTGTGAGGGGGTATAAAGAACGCTGCTCCTCACCCTTAAGAATGATTCCTTAGGTACTGTGAGCCACCTTAAAGCCCTTAGTCCCACTCAGAGAGGAATCGAGATAGGAGGGGTGGAGCCAAAAGGACAGGAACCAAGAACTAAAAGGCAGACCCAAAGTGGGGTTAAGGAGGCCCAGGAAAAGAAAAAGTGATCTCTAACATATATCTTCACTATGTACATCTAGTTACTATGACCTGACTGAGATACACCAACCTTTTCATTTGAACACTTCTGAACCTGGTTCTAAGGACTAGCTGGCCCAGAAAGAGTGAGAAAGAAATTTTACAGACTGTGTTTGGGGTGTGGCAGTCACATGCCATGACTGTGTTTGGGTCTGTCAGCTACAAGCCCTTATCAAGATTTTTCCTTCTGAATTAAAGAAACTTTACCTTTTTGTTCCTGACCCTGTAAAGGAACAGGCCTCAGGCTTAGTGAATAAAGCATTTACCTTATTTCCCCCAACCTTGGCTGGCTGTATTATTTAGAGACCTATCCTCAACCCTCACTCACAGTATCACATGTTGTGGCAATGGTGGGATTTAGAGATTATCCTGCCAGAGGAAGCCGGAACTCTAAAACTGCGGGACTCTGGGCCTTTTATAGATACCACACTGGAATGCTGGGCAAAAGGGGTTAGCCCTGCTCTAGTTGGGGGGGGGGGGGGTATATAGCTAGTGCTGGACAGGCAGGTTTTATTTTGATTGTTACTCATGCACTGTGCAATTCTGGGCGGTAATGCTACAGCAAAAATATGAAATGCTACTCCAGACCTTAGTGGAGGGCCAACAACAATAGCAAGAGCTCCTGCAAAAGCAGCAAAAGCAACAACAGCAGTTATTGCAGATGCATTTTGAGCAGCGGCAACAGCAAAAACAGCAGCAACAAGTGCAGCAGCAGCAGCTATTGCAGCTAGAGCTATAACAGGGCTCTCAAGCCCAAGCTGGAATGGCTCGCCAGGCACCCAACTTGCAAGCAACCCCTCCAGTTCCAATATTAAAGAAGATGGTGCCGGTGGATGATCCAGAATATTTCCTAATGAACCTCTAGTGGACGCCCGCCTTGTTGGTTGGCATCATGAACAGCTTATCTAGGGACCCTTTTGACTGGTAATAGCCAGACTGCCTTCCAGGGCATTAACCTATTGGTATGACCACCTATGTGGAAGTAAAGGCCACCATTTTGGAGAGGGCAGGCCATACCCAAGAGGCCTATCAATAGCATTTCCGTATGGGTCTCTGCAAGTTAACGAAAAACCCCGGAGTTTCTTCTACCAACTCAAGGAAGTGGCCTGGAGGTGGCTGCAACTGGAAGGCAAGACGGGGCCAAAAATTGTAAGAGTTATTCTCCTGGAGCAGTTCCTTGAAATATTACCCCTGCCTATGAAACAGTGCATGAGGCGGCACCCTAAATTGATCCCAGAGGGTGCTTTAGAGGCAGCTAAAGCCCTCTATCAAGCACAACCACAGTCAGAACTTTACAAAGAGAAGAAGTGGGTTGGAAGTCCTGGAAGAAATAGAGAAAATGCTGGACCAAACAATTTGAGGGATCAGAAACCACCCTCCAGCCTGGGGTTCCCAAGGAAGGGAACAAAGTGATGGAAGCCGTCATCCCTACGAATGCACCACGCAGTCTTAGCCTGGTTACAGGATCCTTACTTCCCTACCTGTTTCAAGTATGGGGGAAGATGCCATATAGCTAGAGACTGCCAGGATTTAATAGAAGATGCTATCAATGTGAGTATAGTAACCACCAATTTTTGCAATGTTGAGGAGGCCTTCCATCCCAAGTGTATTACAGGTTGAGTTGGAAGGATACCCATAACAGGCACTGGCAGTGTCAAGACCCAGTGGCGTAGGAAGGGGGGTGGTGGGGCAGTCCGCCCCGGGTGCACGCCGCTGGGGGGGTGTCGGCTCTGTTGGTTCCCTGCTCCCTCTGCCCTGGAACAGGTTACTACCTGTTCCGGGGCAGAGACAGTAGGGAAGCAGCGGAGCCGACGCAACTCCCAGCAACGTGCAGTCAGGGCAGATTGGCTCTCCCGCCCGTCCCGCACCGCTTTCCGATGTAAGTACGTGCTCCGGGGTGGGGGCGCTCTAGAGGGGGGAGGGTGTGCCGTGCTGCACCCGGGGGGGGGGGGTGCGCAGTGGCGACCCACCCCGGGTGTCAGCTGCCCTCTCTACGGCACTGTCAAGACCCTCATTCAGAGAGAAATACTCATCAGACTGCAGTTGAAATAAGAACAGACTGTGATCTTGGCATGCGTACATGGTGACCAGAGGCAGTATCCTACAGCTCAAGTATCCTTTAAAATACCTGTGTGGTGAAAGCTCACCTGGAAGTATCTGTCTTGCCTTGGCTACCTTACACAATAGTTCTGGGCCAGGATTTTCCAAATGTTGGTGTTATCTGAGTTCAGCTGGCCACTGGCCCAAAGAAAGAGGAGGAGGAATCTTTCCCTGAGATCTTCCCAATGCAGGACCCTGACTTCTATACCAAAAACCCAAAACTGCCTAAACCACGTCATTAGTGGTGGTTAGTGAAACTGCATTGCTCTATGAATTTAGGAGCTGCAGTAGATGGAGAACCAAAGCCAGGGAAGACAACAACCTGGACATCCCAGACCATTTAGATAGTCTACCAGAATGGAGTAGTGAAATAACTACAGGGAATTTTAAAAGGGTACAGTCAGGGAATGAGTCCCTTTGAGCATGAGCTAGGGTTGTTACAGTAGATGGGGAAACCTTAGGCAACCAGGACCCCCTCTAAGGTAGCACTCCCGTATTTCATAAAAAAGAGTGACCTTTTGTACAGGGTGGCTAAAGGAATCCTGGAGGGGGACAAGGTAGAGCAACTGTTAGTCTCTCAACCCTATTATAGGCAGGTCATAAATTTAGCCCACAGTCACTTGTTAGGAGGTCAATTGTGGGAGAAGATGACCTAGGAAAGGATTTTAGCTTGGTTTTTCTGGCCTGTTATATTCAAGCAAGTTGAGCTCTTTTGTTAGTCCTGCCCAACCTGGCAGCTGAATAGTTCTGTGAGGGTTCCACCTGCCCCTCTTGTGTCTATGCCCATTGTCAATACCCCGTTTGAAAGAGTGGCCATTGGACTTTATTGGATCCCTTGAACATACCGCCCTTGGCAACAAGTATATTCTGGTTATTTTGGCACCTTGAATTGGTCTCTGTCTGTTCAACTCCAATGATTAATAAATAATTTGGAAAGAAGTGGGATCTCTTAAATGGCAGGTTGCTACTCTTGATGAGAGTATTGAAGAAGTTCAGGCTAAGAAGGATGCTGTCATGAATGATTCTACATAAGAAAATGGAACCTTATTGGCAAGAGAAATTTACATTTGTTACATTTTCTGAGAGTTCATCGCTTTGAGGGTATTATTTAAGAACTCTCTTACCTCTGTGCTTAAAATTCCCAGTTCTGCTTCTAACTAGAGCTTTTTATTTGCCATCTATAAGAAGATTTGATTCTTTCAAATGGCTGCAACTACAACACAGTAATATTGTATCAGATTGCATCTATAAGAAGCAAATTTCTGAAGAGAAAGAGCAATTCCCTCAGATTTTGTTTGACATTTTGGACCTTCCAGAATATTCTGGAGAGAACAGATACTGCTAGTTATATATGCCTCCAATCCCCCTTGTTACTATTGCATTGGAACCAGATAGAGATGACTACTCAAGATATTCTTCAGAGTGAAGAACTGCTCCTATATGAACTCTCAGATAAGGATGTTTCCTGATATCTCTAAAATTACTCAAAAAAGGAAGGAAGGAAGGAAGCAATTCCTTCTGTTGTGATCTAGGGTGCTCCAGAAAGGGGGGGGGGGGTCTTTTTTCTTGTATTATCCCTCTTGGTAAAACTTGGTGGTGTAAATTATATTTTTTGAACCTCAGTAGTTATCTGTGAAGTTGATATTGCAAATGTTTTAGCCTGGCAGGAGAAGCTCCTGCCTGGTTAAACCCCACTAAGCTGGCCATGCCTGGCTATTCAGTAGCATTTAACTGGATTGTGCCATTGAATATACCCTCTGACTGCCAAAGCACTAATCAGTTAAGTTAGGGGTGATCCGGGGGGGGGGGGGGGGGGGGTGAAATGTGGATGGAGACAGCACTTACCCAGTTAGCAGAGATATTCAGTCCACTAACTGGTTAAATGAGCAGATCTGTCCTAACTTTATTCACCAAATTAACCAGGCACCAGCTTCAATATCCACCGGTGCCAAGTTAACTTTCGGATTGCCATACTAACCCAGATATTCAATGTCAGAGGCCGGACATGCTCTGGCTTTTAATATCTGGGGTTTATACAGTCCACAGCTGTGAGTGGCTTACAAGCCACTTATGCCACAGGCTGAATATCGAACCCTATGTTTTGGGGCATTACCACAGATTCAGTGCTGGTTACAGAGGACCTGAAACCTGGCTCTCAAATGGATAACCAGTAAATTAAGATTTGAGAAGATTGACATACTCTCTCTAGTCTTTTCATTATGGTATATTATTGCTTTTGATTTGTGGAATGGTCTCCTCCTATATTGAGGAGGTGTCTAATATCTCTAGTTCTTTTGGGATTTTGCCTGTGATTTTGGATTTGGACTATCTCCTTTTTTTGTTATAAGTGTACTGCTTATAAATTGTATTTGCAAGATGATCTTCCTTTAGGAAAACCAAGCTGCCCTGGAAATTGCAACTCAATGGATTCTACAACCATCTATTCTTCATGCTGAAGAACTCTAACCTATTCAACATCAAACCTATAAATGGCAAGTGACCGACTCACCTGCAAATGCGCAGTAGAGACTTCCCTCTCTGTCCCGCCCCCACGTCAAGACGTGATGACGGAACAGAGAGGGAAACTCTGCGCTGAGGAGGAGTGCAGTCACTGCCACACGGACCGTCGACGCTGCCGCTAATGGTACCGCTACCCCCCCCCCCCCCGGAGGTCGCCGCTGCCGCTCCCCCCCTGCAGGTCGCCGCTGCCGTCCCCCCCCCCAAGGTCGCAGCCAACCCCCTCCACCAGGCCAGGCCCTCTCTTCTACATTTAACTTACAGCGCCGAAACCGCAGGCAGATCAGCTCCCGTCGGCCTTCCTTCCCAGCCTGTGTGCCCCGCCCTCGCTGACGTTACGTCACACGAGGGCGGGACACAGGCAGAGAAGGAAGGCCGACGGAGCTGATCTGCCTGCGGTTTCGGCGCTGTAAGTTAAATGTAGAACAGAGGGCCCGGGTGGAGGGGGCCGGTGGCGATCTCGGGGGGGGGGAGGGGCGATAGCAGCGACCTCGGGGGGGGAGGGGAAGGCAGGAGAAATGCTCAGAAGGAGGAGGGGGGGCCTTGCAGCTGGCTGGGAGGGATGGAGGGGGGCCCTTGGAGCTGGGAGGGAATCGGGCCTTGGAGCTGGGAGGGAGGGGCCAGTGGCGACCTCGGGGGGGGGGGGGGAGCGGTAGCGGCGACAACAGCGACCTCGGGGGGGGGGGAGGGGAAGGCAGGAGAAATGCTCAGAAGGAGGAGGGGGGCCTTGGAGCTGCGAGGGAGGGGAAGGGAGGGACGGAGGGGGCCTTGGAGCTGGCTTGGACGGGGGGGCCTTGGAGCTGGGAGGGGAGGGAATGGGGCCTTGGAGCTAGGAGGGAGGGAGAGACTGGGGGCCTTGAAGCTGGCAGGGAAGGAGGGAGGATGCTGGACATGGGAGGTCAGAAGTAGGGGGGCCTTGGAGCTGGGAGGGATGTACAGAGGGGGGCCTTGCAGCTGGCTGGGAGGGATGGAGGGGGGCCCTTGGAGCTGGGAGGGAATCGGGCCTTGGAGCTGGGAGGGAGGGGCCGGTGGCGCCTCGGGGGGGGGAGCGGTAGCGGCGACAACAGCGACCTCGGGGGGGGAGGGGAAGGCAGGATAAATGCTCAGAAGGAGGAGGGGGCCTTGGAGCTGCGAGGGAGGGGAGGGACGGAGGGCCTTGGAGCTGGGAGGGGAGGGAATGGGGCCTTGGAGCTAGGGAGGGAGGGAAAGACTGGGGGCCTTGAAGCTGGCAGGGAAGGAGGGAGGATGCTGGACATAGGAGGTCAGAAGTAGGGGGGCCTTGGAGCTGGGAGGGATGTACAGAGGGGGGCCTTGCAGCTGGCTGGGAGGGACGGAGGGGGGGCCCATGGAGCTGGGAGGGAATCGGGCCTTGGAGCTGGGAGGGAGGGAAGGAGGAAGGGCGGGGAGCCGAGGGGAGGGAGGGAGGGAGTTATACATCAAAATAGAGCATACCAATACTTGCCCGTTTTAACGGGCTTAACGGCTAGTCTCTTCATAAAGGACTCATTTCATCCCATCATTTTGGATTCCCTTTTCTGGTTCTACTTCATCTTTTTTATTTTGTTTTTGTTATGCAGTGATCAGAACTGAACAGTATACCATAGATTAACAAATAGGCATTATAATATTCATTATTTTGTTCCCCATTCCTTTCCAAATAATTCATAGCACTCTGCTTTGGTGACTGTCTCCAAATACGCAGTTGAGGATTTCAACCTACTGCCCTCAATTACTCCAAAGGGTTTTCTCCTGGGTGGTAACTCCTAATATGAAATTTAGCACAGAATTAAATTTAAAAATTCTTATCAGTGATGCCCAACATACTGATCAGCACAATTACTTACCTGATTGGCTCACTTCTTATGCCCATTCATGAGTTATTTGCTCATCCCAGGGCAACTTTTTGTCTGTCCTTCCCCCATAACATATACTTTGAAGGGATTTACCATTCAGCTTTTGCCTCTCTTGCTTCCTATCTATGGGGCTGTTTTTCCCCACACGCCAGATCCCTTTTTATCACAGCAAGTAAAAAGCCCCCAGACAAACATGGCCATGGGGTAAAAGAACTCTTACCGCATGGCCATGCAGTAGGAAGCCCTTACCGTCACCCATTGAGGCAGTGATAAGGGCTCCTGCGGTAACCTGGTGGTAACCGGGCAGCACATATGCCTTGTAGCGCTATAGAAATGCTAAATAATAGTAGTAGTAGCACGTGGCAAAGCCTGATTACCGCTGGGTTACTGCCACGCAAGTCATTTCCAGGGGGTTTCTTTTTCCCCCACAAATGGTGCACGATCAGGGAAGAACTACTCCCGGCAACCACGTTGGGTCAGCGATAGTCCCGATTTAGCATTTGGTAAGCCCGTGTTGGGCTTACTGACACTTTGTAAAAGACACCCTAAGGAACATGTTGTCTGTCTAAGGACTGAAACCTCCTTTACCACATTTAGGATTGTTCTGAAAACCTGGCATTTTTCAGCCAACTTTAGGCAGTTCAGTATTACAGTATGTGTGGTCTCAACTATGCTTTGTGATCCTTTCATTTTTCTTGATCTTCCAATGCTTCTCTATCATTTTAGTACCTCTTTTCTTTGTTTCCCATGACTATCTCCACGTTAGGAGTCAATGTCCAAAAAAAGATCTAGGTGTTATTGAATAAAATTTGCTGAAATCTTCTGCTCAGTGTACAGTGGCAGCCAAAAATGCAAATAGGATGCTAGGAATTATTAGGAAAGGAATGGTAAATAAAACCAAGAATATTATAATGCCTCTGTATCACTCCACAGAGTGACCTCACCTTGAGTATTGTGTTTAATTCTAGTCTCCATATATCAAAACAGATAGAGCAGAATTAGAAAAGGTTCAAAGAAGAGCAACCAAAATAATAAAGGGCATGAAACTCCCCTTGTATGAGGAAAGGCTAAAGAAGTTAGGGCTCATCAGCTTGGAAAAGAGATGGATGAGGGGAGATATGGTTGAGGTCTACAAAATCCTGAGTGGTGTAGAATGAGTAGAAGTAAATCGTTTTTTTACTCATTCCAAAAATACAAAGACTAGGGGACACTCAAGGAAGTTACATGGAAATACTTTTAAAACAAATGGTAGGAAATATTTTTTCACTCAACGAATAGTTAAGTTCTGGAACTCTTTGCTGGAGGAGATGGTAACAGCGGTTAGCATATCTGGGTTTAAAAAAGGTTTAGACAAATTTCTGGAGGAAAAGTCCATAGTCTGCTATTGAGGCAGACATGGGAAACAACTGCTTGCCCTGGGATTTGTAGTATGGAGTGTTGCCATGATTTGGGTTACTGTTAGGTACTTGTGACCTGGCTTGGCCACTGTTTGGAAACCAGGATACTGGGCTATATGGACTATTGGTCTGACCCAGTGTGGCTACTCTTATGTTCTTATGTTATGATTTACTTCTACTACACCACTCAGGATTTTGTAGACCTCAATCATATCTCCCCTCATCCATCTCTTTTCCAAGCTGAAGAGCCCTAACCTCTTCATCCTTTCCTCTTAGGAGAGGAGTTCCATCTCCTTTATCATTTTGGTCGCTCTTCTTTGAACCTTTTCTATTTCCGCTATAGCTTTTTTGGGAACAGAACTGAACACAATATGGTTGCACCATGGAGCGATACAGAGTCATTATAGTATTTTCGGTCTTATTCACCATCCCTTTCCTAATAATTCCTAGCATCCTGTTTGCTTTTTTGGCCGTCGCCACACACTGAACAGAAGATTTCAGCACATTATCTACAATGACACCTAGATCTTTTTCTTGAGTGCTGACCCCAACGTGGACCCTAGCATCAGGTAACTATGATTCGGATTATTCTTTCCAATGTGCATCAACTTGCATTTGTCCACATTAAATTTCCTCTGCCATTTGGTTGCCCAGTCTTCCAGTTTCCTAAGGTCTTCCTGTAACACAGTCCGCACGTGTTTTAACAACCTTGAATAGTTTTTAATCATCTGCAAATTTAATCACCTCACTTGTTCTGATTACCATATCATTTATAAACTAGTAAAAAAGGCCCGTTTCCGAAACCAATGAAACGGGCGCTAGCATGTGGTTTTTTTTGTGTGTGTGTGTATGTGTCACAGAGTTATTTTGTGTGTGTGTGTGTGTGTGTGTGTGAGTGTGTGAGGGTGTGGTGTGTGTGCAGGTTGTTGATGTGTGTCTTTTTTTGTTTTGTTTTTTGCTTGGGGGTTGGGGGATGTGCTGTGCTGTGCTGGCAAAGTGGGTTGGATTGGTGTGTGGCTTTGAGGGTGTGTTTCTGTTGTATTGTGTGTGTGTGGTTTTGTCTGTTAAGGAGGTTTGTGGAGGGGGGTCTTTCTGTTGGTGAAATGTAAATGTGGTTGTAGGGGGTGTCAGCCTTTGTTGAGTGTTGTTTTTTTTTTCCATGTTTTTTTTTTGTGTTGTGCTAAGGCAGCAGTGTTGTTTTAGATGGGCGGAAGGTTGAGGAGCACGTTCTTTGTCTGTCGGTATTTTTTGGCCGTTTCAGGGCTGCTGTAGGGGAATGCTGGAAGAGAAATGTGCTGTTGGAAGCAGCGCCATCTTTTTCCATTGGGCTGGGGTTCTGGGCATCCTGGAGGTGGGTGACGGCTTGCCTGAGGACGGGGATGGTTGTTTTAAGTTGGCGGAAGGGAGAAGAGCACAGTCTCGGGCCGTCGGGGGGTGATCCGGTATGTTTGGTCCATTTCAGGCCGGCTGCAGGGGAATGCTGGAACATTTATGCGCTGCAGGAATCAGCGCCGTCTTTTTCCGGGTGCTCAGGGAATCCTCGAGGTGGGTGACAGCTTGCCTGAGGCTGGGGATGGTTGGGCACGTCCTTGGCCGCTTCGGCAAAAGGGGAAGAGGAAGGGGGTGGGGAGTTACCTGCAGCCACTTGAGAAACCATGTATTCTTTCTTTGTTTGTTTTGTATTATTAGTTTGCATTTCTGTTGAAGTAAGAGTGGATGCCTTTCTAATGATGGAGGTGGTGCGTCGGTGTGCGGTTGTTTCGTTAGTTTGGCAGCCAGTCTCCAGCGATTCCTAGGCAGGGAAGGAGTAGGGAAACACCCTACTCCTCCCCCTTCCTTGGTCGCTGTTTGCTGCTGGGTGGGTCGCGGGTAATCCTTCCAGCTGGGTCGCAGCTTGTCCTTGTCCCAGATGGTGATGGGCACGTTGTTTTCCGGCTCCTCTGACTCCATGTCAAGCGATTCCAAATATAGTCTGTGCTATAGGCCCTCTGGCACTCTTCAGTACTGGCATTAGGCATTTAAAAATTCCCCCCCCCCCTCCCCTGGTCTATTTTAGCACATACCCACAGCAGGAATATTCTTCTCTCATTCCAGCGGTGGTTCTGTGCTCTCCGTGCTGCACAGATAATGAGCCATTCTGCTGGGGAATGCTCCTCCCTTATTGTCACGTAGTTTCCTCTGATTGGTCCGTCTTACATTGCCTAGTGTTGCCTGGGAACAGTGTTGTGATGGTCCTTTGTGTTTCAGAATGTTGAGGGTGTTTTTTCTGATTGGTCCGTCATGCGAGGGCGGGGCAGAGAGACATGGTCAGTGTTCTGGCTTCACCACCATGAATCCATGAACCCTTCAGTGAGTGACTGAGTGACTTCAGAACGTTGTCTTCAGAATGTTGAGGGTGAGTTTTATTATAGTAGATATGTTTAAATAACACCAGTCCCAGTACCAATCCCTGAAGCACTCCACTGTTCACCCACCTCCATTGACAGAAATGACCACTTAACCCCACTCTCTGTTTTCTGTCAAATAACCAATTCCTAATCCACACCAGAGCCTTGCCTCCTATCCCATGACTTTAATTTTCTCAGGAGTTTCTCATGAGGAGCTTTATCAAAAGCTTTCTGAAAATCTAGATACACTACATCAACCAGCTCACCTTTATTCACGCCTTCAAAGAAATAAAGCAAATTGGTGAGGCAAGACTTCCCTCGGATGAACCTATGTTGACTCTGTCCCATTAAATCATGTTTGTCTATGTGTTCTGTAATTTTATTCTTTATAATAGTTTCCACTATTTTGCCTGGCACCGACATCAGGCTTACCAGTCTGTAATTTCCCAGATCACCCCTAGAACCCTTTTTAAAAATCGGCGTCACATTGGTCACCCTCCAATCTTCAGGTACTATGGATGATTTTAATGACAGGTTACATATTACTAACAGCAGATCAGCAATATCATGCTTGAGTTCTTTGAATACCCTTGGATGTATGCCATCCAGTCCAGGTGATTTACTACTCCTTAATTTGTCATTTTGGCTCAGTACATCTTCCAGGTTCAGCAAGATTTCTTTCAATTCCTCTGCATCATCATCCTTGAAAACCATTTCCGGTACAGGCAGATCTCTTACATCTTCTTCCGTAAAGACAGAAGCAAAGAATTCATTCAGTTTCTCTGCTTTGGCCTTGTCCTCCCTGAGCGCCCCTTTTGCTCCTTCGTGATCTGACCCAGTATGGCTACTCTTATGTTCTTATGTTAGTTTCTCTGCAATTAGACTTCTAGGTTTATATACCAAATTGATATTTTTATCAACACATGGCTTATCAAATTGTGTTAATTCTAATTATAGCTGTAGAGGTTTTGAGCCCTGAATTGTGGGTATCAAATAGTCCTATTTTAAATTCTCAGATGTGAGTTCATATTGCCCTGGCAATGTGAACTAACATCTGATAGCATACCTTCTGAAGGAGAGGGACTTCACTGCAACTCCCTGTGCTTCCAATTAACTCTATGCCTAATATTTCTATTGAAGTGCAATAGGCAAACATAGAGGTTCCGTTAGAGGCATGAAGCCAGAGCAATGGAATCCTGCTTGGGATGGAGAAGAGAGGCCTTGCTGGCCATGTCAGCCATATTATGGATGCATAGGGTAATCCCAAGGTTGTCCATAGCATGCCGTTTTCTAGCATTTCTGAAAGCTTCATTCTAGGTCATTTCAAAGTCAGGTCACAAGCATATGTATTGTGACCCTTTAGGACATAAATAAGACTGTTCTGTCTTATCCTGCTTGACTTTTGGTATATTGTGTTAACCCACATACATTTAAAATGAAACAAGCTGTTTCCAACATCTGCCTCTCATTATTAGTAAATTCTTTCTTTTTCTTTTTTTTTTTTTGTTGATTAAAGAAATGCTTTGTTGAAGTTAGACTGGGGGGGGGGGGGGGGGTTCTTAATTTTATGGGTTGGTGCTTTCTTAGCTTTTTGAATTTCAGTACCACAAATATGAATTTTAAATGTTCTAAAATATGGCCATGTAAAAATTATGTGATACCGATAAAAAAAAATTCATGAAGTTACTGTTGCTGATGTGAAAGAATGAGAAAATCACATCTTTTCTTATCAGAAAAGGAGGATCATTCCTTAGTGATGCCCTGGAGTCCCTTCCAGTTTGAGTACATGCAGTGTCCCCAGTCCTGATCAGCATGAAATTCAGGTCCAGAAATCAAACTCACATCTCACACATGACATCAGCATTGTGCAAGTTCCTTTAATGCCTTGTCTAATGCATCCCAGCCATACTGGCATTTTATTATAAAGAGAACTCACAGGAAATAGCGATTATGAGGGTAAGAAGTAAAAAATATATTTGGAGAATGGTACTTTTTTTGTTGTTGTTGTTTTGCTATTAACTAAACAATCATTAATGTGGTAATAACGTAACAGGAAGTTTCATGCATAAACTCTGCTTTACTTGCCTCTTATAAAATTGCTCCATGGGTTACATACATTAAAAAATGCATGGTGACAAAGAGGCACATACCTTTTCATCTCTCACATGTTCAAAAATGTTGTTTTGGAAATGTAGGAAGTTATGAAGCATGTTCATATTTTATAAAATAGGTACCTACAGGAAGTGCACACCTGAGCTGTGTACAACTGCACTAACTTCTGAGCAGGAGTAAATGTATGCAGGTGCCTTTCATCCATGATTCTGCAGCTTTTGTGAGATGATTTTATAAAGACACATAGGGGTCCTTTTACTGAGGTGCACTAAGGTGAGCTAAATGCCACTTAGCCCATTGTATACCGATGGACTGCATGACACATTAGTGCACCTCAGTAAAAGGACCCCATACGTGTTTATGGCATTTTATTTCAAAGTATTTGGACATCCCGACATGCCAAAATGGCTGTCTATGAGCTTGAAATATCCAAATCCCAATTATGCAAAGGCAGGATTTGGATGTCCGACACAGCTGTATGTCCAAGTAGTAAGGGTGAGTGTTGTGGTCGTGTTTTGGGCAGGATTAAAGAGGGCCCAAAATCAGGACATCAAACAGCGATTACTGAAGGGAAGGAAATATCCAAGTCTAAAAAGAAGGATGTCCTTAGTTAGACCTGTTTCAATCACGTCTAGCATACAAAAAGGTGCTCTGATTGAGCAGCTTGTCACTGGAGGGGTGAAGGCATGACGCCTCCTTAATCCCTCAGTGGTTGCAGTCCCCCTCTCCAGTGTTGCCAGGGCTGCGGGTTTCCCGGTCAATTGGGCTCCTTTCCGTGACCCGCTGCAGCTTTTTCACGCCGTGTGCGGGTTGCAGGATTTTGGGCAGCTTTTTCTTGCCCCGCCGGCAGTTTTTTCGCCCCCTGCGGTTTTTTCCCACGTCCATTGGCCACGGGTTGGCTCAGTTTTCCCGCGGCCGCAGCCAGTAGAGGAGGACTTAATGATGCCATTTGTATGCAAAAGACCTCATTAATATGTATTAATGATGTCATTCATATGCAAATTGACTCATTAATATTTATTAATGATGTCATGCATATGCAAATTGACTTTGTACGGTTTGGGGCTGGTTTGGGGCATGAACAATTTTTTCCATCTGGCAACACTGCCCCTCCCTCTCCCCTGAAAGTGAAACTGAAAAGGAATGCCAGGCTCCATGACAGCTTCTGGTTTTATGGGCCTTCTGACCAGAGTAGCAAGCAAATCTGAGGAATGGTGAGCCCTGTCTAACACGCATTTGCATGCTAGCAGGACCCCCTAATCCCCCCTAGCATCCCCCAAGTAAATCCCTGGTGACCCAGTGGGCTGCGAATCAAGCCCTCGACCTGGTGGTCTAGCGGCCATCCTCCCCGTACCTTTGTTGGAGGAAGGAGGTAGACTCCCTCCTCTTCCAGCAGCGCCGCATCAAAAATGGTGCTGAGCCCTGCCCAGTGCATCCTGTGATGCATTGAGCGGGGCTTCACACCATATAAGGGAGAAACTCTGTTTTCCTGATAGTATACCTTCTGGAGGAGAGGGACTCCACTGCAGCTTCTCTAAGAGAAACTCCCTTATATGGTGTGAAGCCAAAGGATTTAAGATCAAATCTCATTCTAACTTGGTTTTATTTTTTTTTAATTGTGTGCCCTCCAGGAGCAGAAAAATTCATACCGTGCCTAAATATATAAGCCACCTGCAAGTTTGAAGGCTATTGAAGTGGTCTACATTCAGGTACTTTTTCTGTTCTTGGAGGGCTCACAATTAAAGAGAGAGAGAGAGAGAGAGAGAGTTAAAGTGGGATTTGGTTTACAGTTCACTGCACTAACCAAGAGGCTGCCCCTCTGCTTTGCACAGACATCTCTGCAGCTATTCTATAAGAATGCTGCTATACAGAGATCCATGTTCCTTGTTTATAATGTTTATAATCTGGGCATTCAAGTCTGTAAAATAACTGTTCATGCTGGACGTGTCCAGCACACGGATCTTCATCTCATGTATTTTCAAACTGGAAATCTTCACGTATTTCCTGTTCAAATATACTTGTGAGATGGATGTCCTTTTGGGATGTTCTGACATAGATGTCCCTATTCTGACTTGAACCTCCACTTGTCCTCATAAAATAGCCACAAAATAAGCATCCATTTTGCCTCCTAACCTAGGTGACCTGTTATAAAATTACCCTCTATGAGAGCAATTTCCATATGTGTTTCTGTGAATAAAGTGGGCTTTATGCTTAGAAAGGAGTTTTTTGAAACTTGCCTACAACATAAGTAGGCATGATCATGTGTATATAGTGAAAGAAAGCATAATTATACCCAAGAATCAAGAAGGCATCACTGGGGGAGGGGGGTGGCGGCTGGTGTGCAGAATACACTTAAAGAATGTGCATACTTTTGAGTTTCCAAAGTATACATTTAAGTATTCCTGGAAAAAGTACTCGTACAATTTACAGGTGCAGAATTGTATATGTACTTTCTATGACTTCAATTTTTGAAAGGAAATTTTGAAGTTACCCCATTTAGCAAACTGAAACAGACCTTAAGGTATGACTCAAAACAGAGAGTCTCTTTGTTCCTTTACTGCAACTATTCTTTGAGATCTTGATTAGAATATTTCAGAATATTTTGCTTTTCAATCACTTCTTCACAGGCTGGTCCCTCCAGGTCAGCTCTCTGGGGGACCGATGCAGAAAGCTACTCAGAGTCTAACTGTGCGGTTACTGCCAGTTTTATGTGTGTGCCAAGCAATGTAGAAAGGGATTGAATGCAGAATACATGGCCTCAAATTGCTTTAAAATGAATGCATATGAGACCATTAACTATTCTGCAACAATGCAGAGAAGGAAACAGTAACTTTTGATGTGCAATTACCATAAGAATTTTTTCTCCAGGTCCAGGGCAGCATAGCCTGACCTGACCCTCCTACCCTGAAAGCTTTCTTTACCAGCACCCTGACCCAAGCCATCCTCCTTATCCTCTGAAATTAAAAAAAAAATTGTTCCCTGGTGTGTAGCAGCAATCCTCCCTCCCAACTACATTAGTGGCACCCCTCCATCCCCCCTTCCTGAACCAAACTCACAATCCTTGATGTCTAGCACCACTCCCCCACCCAAAATGACACCCTTCCCTGCCTTTCATTCCCTGTTAGTCTAGTGGCTCCCTGACCCCCCCCCCCCCCCCAACTGTGACTTAAAAAAACTAGGTGGGATTAGTTCGCCATATAAGGGAAAAATTCCCTTTTATAGCAATGTGAGGGGATTAATAGAACATTGTCCCTCACCCTTAAGAATAGTCTTTCAGGTAGTTCGAACCATCTTAAAACCCCTAGTCCCACCCAAAGAGTAAGTGAGACAGGATGGGTGGAGCCAAAAGGACAGAATCCAGGAACTACAAAAGGGTAGGTCCAGAATAAGGTTGAGCAGGCCCAGGGATGGAAGGAGTGATCTCCAGCATATGCCTTCAATATGTATGTCTAGCTACTATGACCTCACTGAGGTAAGCTGTTGGACTCTTGTAAAACTGGTTCTGAGGCCTGGTTGGCTTAGAGAAAAAGTGAGAAAGAAACTTTACAGACTATGATTGAGGCACGGCAGTCACAACCAATGAACTGTGTTTGGGCCTTGTCAGCCACAAACCCTACATAAGTACATAAGCATTGCCACACTGGTACAGACCAAAGGTCCATCAAGCCCAGCATCCTGTTTCCAACAGTGGCTAATCCAGGTCACAAATATCTGGCAAGATCCCAGAAAAGCTCAATACATTTTATGCTGCTTATCCCAGAAATAAGCAGTGGATTTTCTTCAAGTCCATTTTAATAATGGTCTATGGACTTTTCCTTTAGGAAGCCGTCCAAACCTTTTTTTAAACCTTGCTAAGCTAACTGCCTTTGCCACATTCTCTGTCAACGAATTCCAGAGTTTAATTACACCCTGAATTAAAAAGACTTTGCATTTCTTTTCCTGACCCAGTGAAACAACAAGTCTCAGACTGAGTGAATAAGTAATTTCCCTATTTCCACAACCTTGGTTGGCCATGTTGTTTAGAGGCCTACCCTCAACCCTTGACTGACCCTGCCTGATGCATCCCAGGATGTATTATGCATGGTTGGGCGCTACCATTTTTCAAGATGGCAGCGTCAGAGGCAGGAGCAAGTGGACATCACTCCTGCCTCAACCTGGGTGAGACTGGGGAGGAGGGTGTGGCTATTCACCAGGGATTTTTAATTCTTTAAAATTGGGGTTGGCATGGGAGGGTCACTGGACTACCAGAAAATGTGTTTTTTTTAGTCAGAGGAGGGAAGGGGGGTCATGATGAGTAAGTGGGGTGCTAGACACCATTGATTTTGGATTCAGTTCAGGGATGCTCACTCACTGACCAGAAAGGTGATGTTTCACAATGAGCTGCAGAATACTACTGAGTTTTTAATGTGGCAGCAATTTGCATGCTCATAAATTATAACATCCCATGGTAAATATTTTGTGGGGGACCACCTGTTAGAAGGCGTGTGGTTAGCAGCTCTAACATGCAGCTTTCTGTATTTGGCCCAGGAGTAAGGGAACAATGTTCCCTCTAAGGGATTTTCAACCCAGTCCACGGGACACACCTAACCAGTCAGGTTTTCAGGATATCCACAATACATATGCATGAGAGAAATTTGTATACAATGGATGTATCTATCTCATGCATATTCATTGTGGGTATCCTGACAACCTGACTGGCTAGCTGTGTCCCAAGGACTGGGTTGAGAACTCCTGGTCTTTGATGCACAGGAGTCCTTCATCCACATTCCTGCTGGTGGGGTAGAAGAGGGTTGTTCTTCAATATTACATTTTCTTTTTATTAATCATATATTTATTCAGTTTAGCACTATATTCTATCTCAGTATAGGCAAAGTACAACAGAACTTCTTTACTATAAAGATAAAACAAAACTGATCACATTAACAACATGCTTATCCTAATTCAGACAGACAAATCCTCATCAATTCATTATCCCTACCTCCATTTCCTGTGTAAAGATCATAACAATGGGATCTTAACAAGTTATCTCAAGTTCTCAGTCCATAAGTCTATGTAAACAAATAAGCTTTTAGCTGCCTTTTGAAAGTCATAGTATCAAATAATAATCTGATATGGCTTGGGAGGTGATTCAGTTCTTCTGATCCTGCTGTAGAGAAAGAGATGGGATTGTCATAAACTGAGTGCTCTCTGACCACAATGACTTCTTAGGCTGGTAGATTTTCAATACAGTTGACAAATAGTAAGACACCTGTTGTCGCAATGCAATCAATAAGATTTAAAACTTAACCCTTACATGAATGGCTAACCATTGCAAATCTAACAGTTGCAGCTTAATGTGTTGAAAATGAGGAACACCAGATAATAAACAAGCTGCAACCTTTATTTATTTATTTGTTGCATTTGTATCCCACATTTTCCCACCTATTTGCAGGCTCAATGTGGCTTACAGTATGCCGTAATGGCGATCGCCATTTCCGAGATGAGAGTTACACATTAATAGGCCCAAGTACAGTGAATTACAATAACCAAGTTTTGACATAACAATGCATTGAAGTACAAATCTAAAGTCTTCTTTAGGTATCACCATTTTCCATTCACCAATAATTTCAGCTTCAAAAAAGCATCTTTCACTGCCAATTGAATATGTGGTTTAAAATAGATTGCAGAATCTAGCACAACCTCTAAATATTGGGCCTGTGATGGAAGAAGGATAGGCAGTGTCCCTTACCCTGGAAACTACACTGAGCCCCAAAGTAAGGGAGCAGCCCTGGATCCCGTCTTGGGAATCCCCGAAGCATAGACTAGTACACTGTGTTCTTTGGTTCTGGTGAATGTTGGGGCCTTTTACTAAGCTGCATTAAAAGGGGCCTTGCACTGTGAGTAACATATGGGTTTCCCCACACACTGAGGCCACTTTTAGTGCAGCTATAAAATGGCCGTATTTCCATTTTCTCCATTAATGGCCAGGCGCTAATTTCCAAATTAGTGCGTGAGCCCTTACCAATACCTATTTAGTAGACAGAAGGGGCTTGTGCACTAAACATGTGGTAATCGGTTGGCGTGCGGCAAAGTAGCTGTGCTAACTGATTAGCACTGGGAACGCCTACTCTCCACCCCCAAATACACCTCCAGAGTACATCCCATAGTAGTGCATTTTGGTATATGGGAAGCACATGGTAGTGTTTACCACTGCTTAATAAAAGTCCCCAATGTGTCTTCACTAGTGTTGGTGAATTCAGCAGCAGCTGGTGTGATGGCAGTAGGTGGATGATCTCCAGTACTGGATGTGGTGGATATTGAGGAGAAGCAATTAGCTGTTCAAAGCAGAGACATTTCATCTGAATTGTGCAAGGTGAGGTCAGGCCAGTTTATACTGAATTCCAGCTCTGGAACTGTCAGTTTTTTCTCTTCATTTGATCTGGATTGCTATAAAAGAGGGCTCTTTCTGGCCAGCTAAAATAGCCTTCTCTGAAATTAAGTTCTTCAAATTTTGTGATAGCTCATAAAGTAGAGATATCTCAGTGTATGGCATAGATGGATTGTTTGGAAGATATGATTGTCAAACTGACCCAGGATGAATCTATTTGATTAAATATAATTTGGCTCTTCATAGGAAGCTTAAGAACTTGGATAATTCTGCCAGGAGAAAAAAAAAAGTTAGGCTGAGTGTCCAAAATCAGAGCAAATTTCACCGAAAGCAATGTTTGCTTTATATGCAGGGGTAAAAACAAATTCCTTTGTAAGCTTTAAATCCTCTTTCTTGTGCATTTTATTTGCTATCACAGAATAAGAAGCCCCTCTTCTAGTGCTAATCATTTCTATAGCACTACTAGATGTACACAGAACTGTACATATTATATGCAGATACTTTCTCTGCCCTATGAAACTCACAATCTAAGGTTTGCTTGTTTTTTTTATCTGGAGCAACAGCAGTTTAGGTGACTTGCTCATGGCCACAGGGAGCTGAAGTAGGAATTGAACTCAGACCTCTAGAATCACAGCCGAATGCACTAACCACTAGACTAATCCTCCACTCTGCTCTCTGGTGATCAGATGGAGCACTCACAGACAATCTCTTCAAATAGTTTGGATCTGACTGCTTTTTTTGGAATCTTTAAGAGAGGATATTGCCCTTGCAATTTTGATTGAGACTTTTTTTTTTCTTATACTGGACTGAGATTATATCCTCAGGCTTTTCTTTAACCATAGGGAGGAACTGTTGTTGAATTTTAAATTGAGGGGTTGCCTGATGTGACTAGAATTATACCAAAGAGGAGAAAGCAGTTTCTTGTAATGAGACCCAAGGTTTTGCAAGCCGGAGCATTATACATTCTTAAGTTTCCTTGTAAATGCATTGTGAAATATAATAATGTTACATGTTTACAATTTATTGGGAACTTTCTATACCACCTTTCCAAGACAGGTCACAGAGGTATACAAACTAAAAACAGAAGGAGAAAGGAACACCATTTTTGATAGTAAAGAGAACAGAGACAAAAGAGCATTCATTTACATGATTTTTATTTTATTTTTTGTTACATTTGTATCCCACGCTTTCCCACTCATGGCAGGCTCAATGCGGCTTACTAAAATAAGGTAAAAACATATTTAAGAGGTTTTTAAAAAAAAAACCCACACTTAAAGGGCAGACTGTTACTTCCACAGCAGACCACACCGTACTAAGGACAGGAAAGAGCTTGTTCAAAGAAAAAAGGTTTCAGAGCAGTCTTGAAGGAACCCACGTATAGTCTGGGGTATTGAATTTCACAGACTGGGATCTAAGAAAAAGAAGGCAGAATGTCTGGTGGATTCTTAATGCGCTGTGTTCTGGGTGAGGGGAACACCAGGCAGTGTCTATCAGGGGTAGATGGAAGGATTAGATTAGAGAGGTAGGACGGACCACCCAGATGGAGCACCCTGAATGCTAAACATAAATCATTATTGAAAATCTGACCCGACACGGCCATGTTCAGCACATTGGTTGCATCAGGGGTCACTGCTATGTCAAAAAGCTGATTTATACTGTTAACAGTGCTCACGTGACAGGTAATAGTTCAAAAATATCTGACTGCTGAGTCATGCGGTGCTTCGGGCAATGCTGCTCTCAATCTAAGACCTTATATTTGCACCTGTGGTTCTTGTCTCAGTTTGTTTGGCCACCACCACACTGGTTTACCACGTTGTTCTGCAGACATTATTTTCTTCTCTGTTTTGGTATTTCCCTGTATCTATCCAATCACCTTATCTCAATACACTCTTCTAGGTCTTTTCAGTCACATGCTTATTAAAACCCTACCCTGCATCCAGAGAAATTAGACCCTCCCAACAGAACCCCTCTCATTGTCCTCTCTTTCAGACTTTTCAGATGAGACACCATCCAAAGCACTATATTTAGTATTTTGGGATCCTCATTATGGAATGCTCTTCTTTCTCATTTATGTTTTGAACGCTCCTTCCAGAAATTCTAAACTGGACTGAAAGCATTCTTTTTTCCCAGTTATGTTGGAAGCATAGGCTTCTGTTCATTAATCTTATTTCCTTGCTCTGGTGCCCAATGATGAATGTCTAGGATTGGAGGGAAGGGGGGATACAGCTGGGCAGACAGATATCACATGACCACTGCTCTCTCTTTAATGAAGGTTGTAACTCGCATTTCTATATTTTTCTTTTATTTTAATTGATGTACATAAACCATGTAGATGGATTTCCAGTAGGGGGTATATCAAATATCTATTGATCCTGAAACTTGAAACTTGCCCCCTGTTTTGAGATCCCGTGATGAAACTATGTGTTGGTCAGCTTACATTTTTCTTTGGAATTCCTTCCTCTTTTATCCGTGGATAGGACCTTTTTGTCATAAAAGACTACCAAGGTCTTTGGAGAAATAACATCTGGAAGTGTGAAGTGCTCAATATGTTTTTCTTTATAATAGTATGTTTTGCCTCTGCTTTTTCTTTATGATATTATGTTTTGAAGATGTGTAAATATTTTCGTCTCCAGAGCCTTTTTCTCTCTCTCTCTCTCTCCATTTCTTTCTGCTACTCTCTTATTTTAATTTTTATTGTTATGATTATAAACCACTTTGAAGCCTGCTTGACAAAGGGAGATACAGCAAATATCAGAATAAACAGATTCTTTTCTCAAATTTGTATTATGTGCTTACCAATGTTATTAATAAAAGGAGCAAAAGATGTGGATTATGTTGTGATGATCCTTCATTTACATTTTGATATAAATTATGTTTTACAGACATCACAGGACATCTTCCTTATAAGCTACAACAAAGAAAATGTTCCACTCAATGTGGAAGCTCAAACGAGTGAAACCTTTTTTCCCAAGGGAAATATTTCGCAACCTTGTACAATCCATGGTACTAAGCCATCTAGATTACTGTAATGGAATTTATGCGGGATGTAAAGAACAAATCATAAAGAAACTCCAAACTGCTCAAAACACAGCAGCCAGGCTTATATTCGGAAAAACAAGATTTGAAAGCGCCAAACCTCTATAAGAAAAACTACACTGGCTCCCAATCAAAGAACATATTGCGTTCAAAATCTGCACCCTGGTTCACAAAATCATCTACGGCAATGCCCCGGGATACATGACAGACCTCATAGACCTACCAACCAGAAACACAACAAGATCAACATGAGCATACCTAAATCTCCACCACCCAAGCTGCAAATGACTCAGATACAAATCAACCTATGCATCCAGCTTCTCTTATATAAGCACGCAACTATGGAACGGGCTACCAATAGGCGTGAAAACAGCATACGACCAGGGACATCTTTTTTTTTAAGAGTATAGGTGAAGGCCGCTTGATAACAGTGATCATAATATGATCAGTTTTGATATCAACCTTGAAGTAACTATACACAGGAAGTCAAATACGTTAGCGTTTAACTTTAAAAAAGGAGACTATGATATAATGAGAAGAACGGTGAAAAAAAAACTTAGAGGGGTAACTGAGAGGGTAAAAACTGTACAACAGGCATGGACGCTGTTCAAAAATACCATCCTGGAGGCCCAGGCCAAACATATTCCGCAAATTAGAAAAGAAAGACGGAAGTCCAAAAGACAGCCGGTATGGTTGAAAAGTGAGGTGAAGGAAGCTATTAGGGTTAAATGAAACGCCTTCAGAAAATGGAAGAAGGAACCATTTGAAAATAACAAGAAGCAGCATAAGGAGTGTCAAAGCAAATGCAAGGCACAGATAAAGAAGGCCAAGAGGGATTATGAAAGAAAGATAGCATCAGAGGCAAAAAAAACGTAGTAAAAACATTTTTTGGTATATTAAAAGCAGGAAGCCGGCAAAAGAATTGGTTGGGCCGCTGGATGACCGATGGGTAAAAGGGGCGCTCAAGGAAGACAATGACGTAGCGGAGAGATTGAATGACTTCTTTGCTTCGGCCTTCACTGAGAAAGATTTGGGTGGGATACCAGTGTCGGAAATGGTCGGAAATGGTATTTCAAGCGGACGAGTCGGAGAAACTTACTGACTTCACGGTAAACCTGGAGGACGTAATGGGGCAGTTCAGCAAACTGAAGAGTAGCAAATCTCCTGGACCGGATGGTATTCATCCTAGAGTACTGATGGAACTGAAAAATGAGCTTGCGGAGCTACTGCTAGTGATATGCAATTTATCCTTAAAATCGAGCGTGGTACCAGAAGACTGGAGGGTGGCCAATGTAACACCGATTTTTAAAAAAAGTTCCAGGGGAGATCCGGGAAATTATAGACCGGTGAGTCTGACATTGGTGCCAGGGAAAATAGTAGAGGCTATTATTAAAAACAAATTTACAGAGCACATCTGAGGACATGGATTACTGAGACCAAGTCAGCACGGCTTTTGTGTGGGGAAATCTTGCCTGACCAATTTACTTCAATTCTTTGAAGGAGTAAACAAACATGTGTTCAAAGGGGAGCCGGTTGATATTGTGTATCTGGATTTTCAAAAGGTGTTTGACAAGATACCTCATGAAAGGCTACAGAGGAAATTGGAGGGTCATGGGATAGGAGGAAATGTCCTATTGTGGATTAAAAACTGGTTGAAGGATAGGAAACAGAGAGTGGGGTTAAATGGGCAGTATTTACAATGGAGAAGGGTAGTTAGTGGGGTTCCTCAGGGGTCTGTGCTAGGACCGCTGCTTTTTAATATATTTATAAATGATTTAGAGATGGGAGTAACTAGCGAGGTAATTAAATTTGCTGATGACACAAAGTTATTCAAAGTAGTTAACTCGCGACAGAATTGTGAAAAATTACAGAAGGACCTTACGAGACTGGGAGACTGGGCGGCTAAATGGCAGATGACGTTTAATGTGAGCAAGTGCAAGGTGATGCATGTGGGAAAAAAGAACCCGAATTATATCTACGTCATGCAATGTTCCACGTTAGGAGTTACGGACCAAGAAAGGGATCTGGGTGTCGTCGTCGATAATATACTAAAACCTTCTGCTCAGTGTGCTGCTGCAGCTCGGAAAGCAAATAGAATGTTGGTTATTATTAGGAAAGGTATGGAAAACAGGTGTGAGGATGTCATAATGCTGTTATATCGCTCCATGGTGCGACCGCACCTTGGGTATTGTGTTCAATTCTGGTTGCCGCATCTCAAGAAAGATATAGCAGAATTGGAAAAGGTGCAGCGAAGGGCAACTAAAATGATAGTGGGGATGGGACAACTTCCCTATGAAGAAAGACTAAGGAGGCTAGGGCTTTTCAGCTTGGAGAAGAGATGGCTGAGGGGAGACATGATAGAGGTATATAAAATAATGAGTGGAGTGGAACAGGTGGATGCGAAACATCTGTTCACATCTTCCAAAAATACTAGGACTAGGGGGCATGCGATGAAACTACAGTGTAGTAAATTTAAAAAAATTGGAGAAACTTTTTCTTCACCCAACGCATAATTAAACTCTGGAATTCGTTGCTGGAGAACGTGGTGAAGGTGGTTAGCTTGACAGAGTTAAAAAAGGGGTTAGACGGTTTCCTAAAGGACAAGTCCATAAACCACTACTAAATGGACTTGGGAAAAATCCACAATTCCAGGAATAACATGTATAGAATGTTTGTACATTTGGGAAGCTTGCCAGGTGCCCTTGGCCTGGATTGGCCACTGTCGTGGACGAGATGCTGGGCTTGATGGACCCTTGGTCTTTTCCCAGTGTGGCATTACTTATGTAGTTTGATATGCCTCTGTCAGCAGTTGAGGTCTATATGCCTCCATCCCTGTCCAAAATGTGGATGTTTCTGTGAGAAGGATGTCCATGCTTGGATGTTTCTGTGAGAAGGATGTCCATGCCTTTGCTATGCCTCTGACACCCCCTTTATTTATTTATTTATTTGGATTTTGGATCACAAGTAGCAGCAGTGGGATTTGAACTGACCATCTCTGGATTGCAAGACCAGTACTCTAAACACTAGCCCACTCCTCCACTGCACTCCACCCCACTCCCTTGAAATTTGGCCATCCCGTTGGAGGGGGGGGGGCATTTCAGGACGTCCAAAATGTTTGAAAGAAGGACGTCCACGCCTTTGCTATGCCTCCGCTGACCCCCCCCCCCCCAGGGACCTGCATACTGCTGCAACGAACCTGAGTATGATATTTGAGGCTGGCAAAAAAGTTTTTAAAGTTGTTTTTTTCAGGGTGGGAGGGGGTTAGTCACCACTGGGGGAGTTAGGGGAGGTCATCCCCTATTCTCTCCGGTGGTCATCTGGTCAGTTCGGACACCTTTTTGAGGCTTGGTCGTAACAAAAAATGGTCCAAGTAAAGTCGCCCAAGTGCTCGTCAGGGACGCCCTTCTTTTTTCCATTATCGCTCGAGGATGCCCATCTGTTAGGCATGCCCCAGTCCCGCCTTCGCTAAGCCTCTGACATGCTCCTGTGAACGTTGGTCATCCCCGCGACGGGAAACAGTTGGGGATGCCCAAAATTGGCTTTCGATTATGCCGATTTGGGTGACCCTGAGAGAAGGACGCCCATCTCCCGATTTGTGTCAAAAGATGGGCGCCCTTCTCTTTCGAAAATAAGCCTGTGTTAAACTGAATGACATGTATATTGGATCAACAATAATTGTAGGGGCGAAATTATCAATGTGGGCTACTATTAAGAAATATTATTTTACTGTTATCAGTAACTAGGTCTCATTGCATAAAATGGGATCTGTGCTGAAATGAGTGTTCAAATTTCTTTATTAATTATTTTGAAAATAACAAAGTTTACTAGCAACTGTAAATTGCTATGCGCTATATTCATCTTCTTGAAAGGCATGAGCTGACTTAAATAGAAGTAAGAACATTATTTACTAATTTCTATAGTTTTCTGCATCTTGTGAGTCGTTCCTTCTTTGTCAACCAGCCATCTCATATTTGCAGATAGCACATACCATATTCCACCAAAAAGTAAAATCAATTTGCCTATTATTTTTCCAGTACTTTTAAATGCTATCAAAAAGGGGAGGTCTAGTAGATAAACGTTGTCCTTTGTTATTGGTGTCTGGATTACCGACGACATCCAGATTAAAGAAAGGAGCGCCTGTATCCATCATTCCAATTTGTTCCCATACACGCTCCCAAAATTTTTCAGAGTTTGGACAATAAAATAACATATGGACAGCACTCCCACAGAACTGTTGCATGGCTAAGAGAAGTTGCTCAACTAGTTTTGGCATTTGTTAAGCTTCATCCGAGTGTAAAATACAAATGAGCATGAAAGTAAAGAGACTACGTTAAAGCTACAGAAAAAGATATGCAGATCCCTGTCCCCAAAAGCATTTCCATTGAGCCATAGATAATTCTCCTTTCAAGACTTGTTCTCAGACTTTCTTAACACCAGAACATCATTTGCTTAAATACAGTGTAAAGACCCAATATATATGGGACCTACCATGTGAGAATGTCATAGCTGCCTTTATTTGTTGCAATACCTAGGGGCTCATTTTCAAAGCACTTAGACTTACAAGATTCTATGGAACTTTAAGTGCTTTGAAAATACACCTCTGACTTTGTAAGTCTAAGGTGTCCTTTTACCAAGCTGCAGTAAAAGGGGCCCCGTGCTAGCGGCGAGAGCTGTTTTTGCCGTACGCTGACGCCCTTTTTACTGCAGCGGGCAAAAAGGCCATAAAAAGAAATGGCCATGTGGTAAGATTTCATTGAGTTGGCGGTAAGGCCTCCCGCGCTAACCTGGCGGTAACTGGGTAGTGCACGGCGCTGCCTGATTACTGCCAGGCTAGCACCTGTGGAAATATTTCTCAAATATTTCCACTAGTGCTGGAAGTGCCGCATACTGGGGGTAGAACTACCTCTGATACCAACGTTGGGCCGGAAGTAGCTCCAGATTGGCATGCGGTAAGCCCATGGTGGGCTTACTGCCGCTTTGTAAAAGGGCTGCTAAGTGCTTTAAAAATAAGCCTTCACATCTCCAGAGAGCATCTCTTGTAACAATTTGCTTTTCAACATAATTTCTAAGTTGTAATCATTAGGTACTGTGTAACTGTTGGAAGTATTGTGTGTGGGGGAGGCCAATTGTGTACACATCTTCCCAAAGGTTAAAACTTGTTTGTTTTTAATTATTTGCTCTGATGTCCATATGCCTTTGGATTGCCAAACTTTCCAATTAATAGTTTCACTCTGAATTTTAAACCTGATATTGTTCCAAATCAGGGTTTTGCTAGGTGCTGGGTTTTCCACATGAAGGAGTTGAAAAACTGATTGTGTAGTGCTTATTGCTGCAATATCAAATTGTGGGCAGGGCCAGATTAACACTGTATTGGCCCTTGGGCTAATATCCATTAGTGGGCTCCCCATTCTCCCCCCATCTGTGGTCTGGCATGTCTCCCTCCTCTGTCCCCACCTCCCAACCCACTGTCTCTCAACCCCCATGAACTGTCATGTCATACTCTCTTTCACCCTCCCTCCCCATCTGTTTTCAAACTTTTCTTTACTCTAGAAGTAACTGGCAGCAGCAGTGATTCACAAACACTGCTCACGGTTGTATCCAGAGCCTTCCCTCTGCTGTGACTTACTTGTCCCACCTGAATCAGGAAGTTGCATCAGGGGAGGCAGGACATGTCAGGAGGAAGACTCCAGGTCCAGCCACAGGCAGTATTTGAAAATGACGTCAGAAGAAGGCGGGACATTGAGCGAAGGGAAGACTAGTAGAGACGTCGGGAGCGCCGCCTCCTTCACTGATGCTGCGCCTTTGCTGCCAGACGGAGGTAAATTTAAAAGGGATCTTGGGGGGGAGGAGAGGGCGGGCAGTTGGGACATGGGAGCGGGAGGGCAGGGGAGATAGGAGCGTGGATGGGAGGGCAGCAATCATTTTCACAGGGGCCAACTGTTCGTCTGCGGGGGGCGCCAACTGATCTTCTGCAGGGGGGCGCCACAGACTCTTGGCACGGCCCTGTCAGGATGAAAGAGTAGAGGGGAGAAAACGCACTGTTGGGGGGAAAGCAGAAAAACTGCACCAATCAAGGAAGGAGAAGGGAGGGGAGATAGAGAGATACTAGGCTACAAATGTACATTTGAGGGGGGAGAGAGATAGAGACCAGATGAGGAAGTTAGAGGAGAGATGGTGGACTCCAGCAGTGAAGGGAGAGAGAGCCTGGATAGTGGATGGGGGGATGAGAGGGGGAGAGATACTAGACCCAATAATAAATTTGAAAAATATGAGTAGGTGGGGCAATCTTTTAGAAGTTCTGCCTAGTGTGGGATGTAGTGAGGCACTTTCCCCCAAGATTCTATATAGAGCAACTTGAGTTGCATGCACAATTCAGGTCATATTCTATATTGCATGTGCAACTTAATTATATTAACAAGCTAATCCGTGCTGATAATTTCCCATTAACAGGCAATTATTGACACTATTTGGCTTTAATTAGAATTTACATGCAGAGTTTGCTAAACGTATTCTATAAAGTGATGCATGCAAAATATCCAAAAATGGATTTAGATGTCATATCAAAAATGCCCCTGCACATATACTTGGTTTCCAAAGGTTCAGATTAGATGTTTGAGTTTAGTACAAAATACAACTACTTGGTTTATTGTCAGAGGAAAGAATTATGACACCACCCTTCCCCCACTTTGCCAATTTATATCAGTTACACTGGTAGCCAGTGGAAGGGAAGTAAGGAGGTTATCTTTTAAATTATTGATGTTGGTTTTAAATGAAATATTTGGCTCAGGTGGTATGAGCTATCTCCACTTGAAATTCACTTGGGTTTAACAAGATGTGTAGCTTTCAGTTATGCAGGTCCTTTCCTATGGAAATACAAATGGATAACAGTTATTTATCATTTAAAGTTAGAACTTTTTTGTTTGAACAATGCTTTTTATCATTATGTGGTATAATGATAAGAAGATGTAGATGATTTGGATGTTGTATGGGTGATAGAAGAATATTTTATTATTTTAAGGGGGTTATGGGGATGATCAAAGATTTTTCATGATTGTTAAAGGGAGATGTGTCTGTATTAGTTTATTGAACTTTTGTTATTGGGCAAATTTTTATATCTGGAACTATTAGGAAATAAAAACAAACCAATTAAGTATTCCAATCTCAACGTTAGTATTCTACAAAGGAAAGTAGGTGCCTATATTTGAGTGGAGGAGTAACCTAGTGGTTAGTGCAGTAGACTTTGATCTTGGGGAACTGAGTTCAATTCCCAGTGCAGCTCCTTGTGACTCTGGGCAAGTCACTTAACCCTCCATTGCCCCTGGTACAAAATAAGTACCTGAATATATGTAAACTGCTTTGAATGTAGTTGCAAAAACCTCAGAAAGGTGGTATATCAAGTCCCATTTCCCTGTCTTCAGGTACTTATTTTGTATCACGGGCAATGGAGGGTTAAGTGACTTGCCCAGAGTCACAAGGAGCTGCAGTGGAAATCAAACTCAGTTCCCCAGGATCAAAGTCTACTGCACTAACCACTAGGCTACTCCTCCACTAGCAACATTCCATGTAGAAGCCTGCCCTTGCAGATCAGCAATGCAGCCACGCAGGCTTCTGTTTCTGTAAGTCTGACATCCTGCACCGTCAGACTCACAGAAACAGAAGCCTACAAGTCCGCACTGCTGATCTGCAAGGGCAGGCTTCTACATGGAATGTTGCTAGTGGAATAGCAACATTCCATGTAGAATCGCAAATAGGGAAAGGGAAATGGGACTTGATATACCACCTTTCTGAGGTTTTTGCAACTACATTCAAAGTGGAATGGAGGAGTAGCCTAGTAGTTAGTGCAGTGGACTTCAATCCTGTGGAACTGAGTTCAATTCCCAGTGCAGCTCCTTGTGACTCTGGGCAAGTCACTTAACCCTCCATTGCCCCTGGTACAAATTAAGTACCTGAATATATGTAAACTGCTTTGAATGTAGTTGCAAAAACCTCAGAAAGGTGGTATATCCATTTCCCTTTTCTTTTCCACAAAGGGCCCCTACCAGGTGCCGCTGGTGCCTAATTATAGGTGGACATTTCCAGAATTACCTCCCACAAGCCTGCATTAAGAAACATTTCACTGCACTTTCATTAATAGGCTCCTATATTTGTTGTCAAATTCATTTTGTACCAGAACTCTAGATTGGGCAAACTGGTTCATTCTGTCGAACACATACGGATCCAATCATTCAGTTGCTACTGTATCGAGGGGGCTGAAAATGAGGTCTGGTGCCTGTTTCTCTTTTTCATTTTTGACAGTTCTGTTTATTTTACAGTGCTGGCTTGTGCCCAGCCTTGAGGATTGAATGGATTCATAACTGCCGCTCAGCGGTCTGTGTAAAGTTATCTTGAAAATCAGCTTTTGTCTTTTCATCTGCAGCACCACTGTTCCAAACATCCTTTTGGTTCATGGGACACTGAACGTCGATGAACATTCAATCAACTTGTGGAAAACTCTAGGAATTACCCTGCTGAGGCTACTGCTTCCATCAGCTGTAGCAGAACTGAAAAATATAATTATGTAAAAAGAATCCATCTTCTCCATTTTGCAAAAAAAAAAATTAAGGACCTGCTGCAGCCATTTGTAGCATTATTTTGAATAATGTCCCTGTACCAAAAACACACAGAGGGCCAGATTCAATTCAATTCCAATTCAATTCAGATCTTATATATCGCTAATATCCCCTGATCAGGGTTCAGTGCGGTTTACTTTATGGATGAGTCTAGGTTGGATATAGTTTTATAGGAAGGGCATTGGTTGCGTACAATCTTATTGGTTGAATGCCATATTGGCGATATTAGAGGATGTGGTGGGTATGCGGTTGTTTTTCTTAGTCCTGTGGGCAGTCTGGGACATAGTGTGATGGTGTTTGTTATGTTGTAGTCTTTGGAAAGAGTTAAGTTTTTAACCTCTTCCAAAAACTGATGTAGTTAGTTTCTGTTCTAGTGACCAGGGGAAATGAGTTCTACAAAGAGATTCCTAATACCGGGAAGAGTGAGCTGAAGATCTTTCGAAATCAGATTCCCTTGTAGAATATTGAGGCTAAGATTAGTTGTGGACAATACAGACAGATGAGATGTGAATCAACAGTTCGGAGGTGGCACTTTGCAGTATTTGAAAGATTAGGCAGGCGGCTTTAAACCTGGTTCTTTCAGCTATGGGTAGCCAGTGTAATTTAGCGATATATGGTGAAACACTTATATATCTGTTCGTTTTGAAAATTACTCTTGCCACTGTGTTCTGTATGATTTGCATTTTGTTTCTGGTATTGTATCTTAATACCAAGAAATAAAATGTTATAGTAATCTGGGAGGGACAGATTAGCATTTGGACCAGTAGTGATTAAAGAATGACCTGATTAGTCATAGTTAAATGGTGCTGACAAAAATAGGCACTCAGAGAAAAATGAGAGCTCAGTGCTATTCTATAAAGGTTGCTCCGGCATGAGTGCTCTTTACAGAACAGCATCTAGTGGAGATTCCCACACCCAACTTTGGGCACAAGGACTTATTCCAGCTGAAACCTGGTGTAAATCCAGGTGCATAAGTTAAGCACGGATCCCTGGAATTCTATGACACTGTGCATATCTTTTGAGAATGCGCCTGTGAGACCCCAGGAAAGGGTTATGAGGTGGCCCTGTCAATAACACAGTTGGACAAGATTGTAAACATGAAATGCGAACTTTTATTTACTTAAATCTGGGGCCTGTTCCTTCACAGGCCTAGAACAAAAGTCTTCAGAGGGGGAAAAGAGTTTGCATGGGCCTGTGGCCTACAGGGCCCAAAACACAGTCTTTAGCCTGGAACAGCCACGTCCCAAACACAGTTTGCAGGTTCTCTCTTTCTGTCTTTGTATTTCCAGGTCTGGCTCCAGCCATACCTCAGAACAAGGCTCACAATTCATGAAATAGAAGATTGGTTTATCTCAGCCAGAGCACCATAGCTAAAAGTGTTCAGTAAAGGCGTATTCTTGGGGCTTCAGTGCTTCCTTTCCTGGGCCTCCTTACCCTCTTCAGCCTGGCCCTGTCTTTTAAAATTCCCAGGTATTGACTCCACCCCTTCCAGATCACATTCTCCCAGGGTGCGATCAGTGTCTTTAAGGTGGCCTTTTCTTAAGCTTGAGAGGCAGTGTTCTATAAACCCCATCGCAACACCCTTTTGAGTTGCATACTATCAGGGGCATAATCGAAAGAGAAGGGTGCCCATCTTTCGACACAAATTGGGAGATGGGCATCCTTCTCTCAGGGTCGCCCAAATCGGCATAATCGAAAGACGATTTTGGGTGTCCGCAACTGCTTTCCATCGCGGGGATGACCAAAGTTCACGGGGGGCGTGACGGCAGTGTAGCGAAAGCGGGATGTGGGCGTGGTTAAGAGATGGGCATCCTTAGCCGATAATGGAAAAAAGAAGGGCGTCCCTGACGAGCATTTGGTCGACTTTACTTTGTCCTTTTTTTTTCACGACCAAGCCTCGAAAAGGTATCCAAACTGACCAGATGACCACCGGAGGGAATCGGTGAGGATTTCCCCTTACTCCCCCAGTGGTCACCAACCCCCTCCCACCCACAAAAAAATTTAAAAACATTTTTTCCAGCCTCTATGCTACCATCAAATGTCATACCCAGCTCCATGACAGTTGCACATGCATCTCTGAAAGATAACCAAATTTGGGCACCACATAGAATAAGGGGGAGAGAGCCTAAGAGATTAAAATGAAGCAGGTCAAAGTGTCTCTGTTTAGGAACTAAATATTTGTGGTTTGTAGTTTGGGAGATATCGTATGAACAAATATGAGTATACAGTTCCAAGACAAAAGAATCCTAGTTCTACACTTTGAAAGTTTGGCAGTGGGCTTTCTCTCTAGTGACATCTTCTTGGCAAAAAATAAAATTGTACATGTCTATTTTGGGGAAAACTCAGTCACCACCTTCCATGTCCAACTCACTGAAAATGAAGTGGTAAAACACAAAGAAATAGAAGAGACTATTAATCTGAATGATTTGTAAACTCACTTGAAAATATTCTAGTGGATGGAAGAAGTGAAAAAGAAGCCACAGTTCATGGTGAATTTGAAATTTTCTGCTGGAAAAAATATAATAAAGTAATTTTTTCCACATGTAAAACTTTGTTTAATATAAGGAAAATGCATTTTATGAAATTGCTCGGCAGTGTATGCACATATTAGTGCATAAGATGATGTATGCATGTACAGACACTGTGTGTAGACATTTCTGAGGAAAGGGGTGGAGTTGTGATATACACATGTAGTATACAAAATACACAAGTAGAAGACTACTTGTCCATATTTACACCTAACTCAGAGCAAGAATATATTTGTGTGTCATCATTTGCGTGATACAGTGCCCAGTTTGGGATGCCTGTATTATAAGGGGACAAAGGTGCCTATCCAGCTCATTTTCAAAAGAGAAGGGCGCCCATCTTATGACACAAATCGGGAGATGGGCATCCTTCTCTCAGGGCCGGCCAAATCGGCATAATCGAAAGCCGATTTTAGCCAGCCTCAACTGCTTTCCGTCGCAGGGACGGCCAAAGTTGAAGGGGGCGTGTCGCCAGTGTACCAAAGGCGGGGCGGAGGCATGGTTAAAAGATGGCCATCCTCGGCCAATAATGAAAAAAAGAAGGCGAGCACTTGGCCGGCTTTACTTGGTCCATTTATTTTTAGGACCAAGCCTCAAAAAAGTGCCCCAACTGAGCAGATGACCACCAGAGAGAATTGGGGATCACCTTCCCTTACTCCCCCAGTGGTCACCAACCCCCTCCCACCCAAAAAAAAAAGTTATAAACATTTTTGTGCCAGCCTCAAATGGAGCAGTTTTTAGTGGGTACTGCAGTGGACTTCAGGCAGGCGGACCCATGCCCACCCCCCCTACCTGTTACACTTGTGATGATAAATGTGAGCCCTCCAAAATCCACCCAAAACCCACTGACCCCCTTCACCCATAAGGGCTATGGTAGTGTTGTACAGTTGTGGGGAGTGGGTTTGGGGGGGGGGGGGTTGGGAGGCTCAGCACACAAGGTAAGGGAGCTATGCACCTGGGAGCAATTTATGAAGTCCACTGCAGTGCCCCCTAGGGTGCCTGGTTGGTGTCCTGGCATGTGAGGGGGACCACTGCACTATAAATGCTGGCTCCTCCCATGACAAAATGGCTTGGATTTGACCGGGTTTGAGATGGCCACCATTAGTTTCCATTATCAGCGGGAAACAAATTGCGGTGATCTCTAACGGCTTTCGATTATACCAATTTGGCCGGGTTTATGAGGTGGCCGGCTATCTCCCGGTTTGTGTCGGAAGATAGCCGGCCTTCTCGTTCGAAAATAAGCAGGTTTGTCTCAATTTTCTGTCCCTCTGAGTGAAGAAATCTTGGTCATACAGGTCATACTATAAGGCCAGAATTTAGTGTAGTTATCAACATGAGCCACTGTTAAGATGTGTTATTTTAACACTAACTCTTGCTATTTTAGCACAGCTCTCATTTTATACACTGAGACCTAGCCACTACTAACTAGAATTAACAGTAAAATAACACATCTTAACAGTAGCCCACACTGACAACTTCCCCCTTAATTGGAAGCAGGGCCAAGGCATTCCAAGGACCACATCAGAAGTTATCCATAGAGCAGTAATATTCCAGCACTCGATGGTTAATGTAGCCATTTACATCTGACTAGAGAATGACACGGGAACAAAGTTTGTCCCCATCCCCACAAACTCAAACTCCACCCCAGTCTCTGCATGTTTTGTATATTATATAAGGCCTTTTATAGGCCTATAACCAAGAAAAATATTAAACATGCATATTTTTAAATTTTAGTCAAATTACTGTTATGATTTTAATCCATGGACAAATAATAAGTCATCAACAATCTCAGAATTCAGTCTAGTTCTCCTTTCTTCCACAGTCCTTCCCAGAATAGAAAATGTGCTCTCAGAAGACGTGATGGCAACAGGAATGCACAGAATTCCCCATGTAAGTTTTGCTAGTTTTGGCCAGCACTTTTGCATATTTTTCCAAAATTACAAAACATCATCGTCAGCATAACTTGAACATAAATAACTGTCCAATTCCAGACATGCCAAGTCACATGCAATCTGTATGAGACACATGCATTTGTGTCCTTCTCACATGCATTGTCTCTAGGCTGTGTGGCCACATACCATTTTTTAAGTTCTACACTGCTACACAGCAGTGTCACCAAGACTTTCCCCACCAGTACTCCTGACACTGCTACTATTGCTTCTCTAGATGAGCAGCAGTGGCAGCAAAAGATGCTAAACTCACCATGGAGCTGGACTCTGCATAGGTGTGGCTGCCGGTTCTGCCCCCTGGATGTCACTTCCTGTTCTGGTGCAAAGCCGTCAACCATGCCAATAGAGAGTCTGGCCCCATAGAGAGTGTAGTTTCTTTTGCTGCTGCTGCTGCTGCTGCTCAACTAGAGAAGCAACAGCAGCAGTGGCAGGGGTGTCAGGATGGGAGGGGAGAACAAAGAGGAGGCAGACACTGGATTAGAGGAAACAGAGAGGGGACAGAGGCTGGATGGAAGAGAGAGAGAAATAGAGAAGCAGAGGCTGGATGAAAGGGGGGAGAAGGAGAGCAGATGATGGATGCAAGGAGGGAGAGAAGGGTAGACTGGATGGAAAGAGGGAGAGAAAGAAGACACACCCTGGATGGAAGGGGAAAGAAGGAGGTCAGACACTGGATGGAAGGGGAAAGGGAGTACAAGAGAGAAGGAAGGGAGATGCTGGTCCTGGGGGAGGGGAGGACAAGAGGGAAGGAAGAATAAGGGGAGAAGCTGAACATGAAGGAGGGATAGGGATATAGAAATGTGATGGTGAACATGGAGAGGAGGATAGGGACACAGAGAGGTGCTGCTGAGCAGGACAAGAATAAAGATACAGAGAAGAGAGGTGCTCAATATGGCAGGAAGATGGGACAGGGACACAGAGGAGAGTTAAATGATGGGCATGGACAGAGAAGAGATGCCAGATGGACCAGGTGTCCCTGGCAAAAGAGTTAAGAGAAGATAGATGAAGGTGGAAACCAGAGGCTTGGGACCAACATGATCAGAAAAATAAAATGACTAGACAACAAGGCAGAAAAATGTATTGATTTATTTATTTTTTATTTATTGATTAGACAGTGTTAATTTTTATAATGTAATGTACATAAGCAAAAACCGGTGTTAGACCTGCCTGGGACCCGTGAGAAAAACCTTACTCATTGGCCTTCAATCTTCAGCACAGCAGTGTTAAATCTCTAGCTTTGGGATAGGCCACCCGTGGCATCTCTGGATTTCATTAAAAACAGCCTTCAGAAGAGACATTGTTCCATAAAAGTTGCTCAGAAAGCTGCCACCATCTATTTGCATTCTTTTGGAGGGAAGCCGCTAGACTACCAGGGCAACCAGCCTTTAATGCCGCCTCAGACCTGGTGGTGAATTTCTGACATTGTGCTCACATTAGAATATCTTACGGACTTTTCTGCCTTGCTGCAGAATAGATACTAGGCTTGTTACCAAACTGTGTGCCATCTACTGCACAAGTTAATTCAGGCGCTGAACCCCTTTCTGCATCGTTTGTGTGTTGAGCTCTCATTTACCACATGCTTGTGCCCACAGTGGTTTTCTGCATTGGCACAACTGTAGGCACAAAATTAGAAAGAAAAGCCCTTATGAGTAAGATCCTTTGTCTGTTGTTTAGTAGAAATTGCACTTGAATGGCTAAGGTTCTTTCAGGACAGGTTTGGAATCATAGTTAGGTGTTAGGAAAACCCTATTTGAAGCCTAATCTAGGTACATATTTATGGAATATCACTTAACTGGAAACTTCTCATTTGAGAACAGCACGAGGACAATGTTTTTCCTCATCCCCACAAACTCAAGCTTCATCCCCACCTTGTCCCCTCAAATTGCGTTAAAATTATTACCGTTACTGTGGATTTACCATGGGTCTCCAGCCCCATGTCATTCTCTACATTGGACCACAAAAATGGCCCATGTATTTTTCTGATAGAATTGCTGAAAATACTCATAAGCCATACACATAAGTTATCCATATAACTTTATTCATTCAATGCTTGGCTAAATATTGGACTTACTAATTCCATTTAAAATACTTAAAAATAGCTTGAATCCCTGGTTACTGTAACTACAGTTTAAGCCTTTCACTCTTTGTGACTTATTCCTGGCATCGACGGTGCCCTTGTGATTAACAAGACATTTTTTGCTTTCGCAATAGAAAATCCTTAAACAATGGTGTAAAAATATATAAAAACAGAAACATTTTAAGAAAATAAGCATCTGATGAGTTTTTACCATATGTTTCCTGGGATAGAGAGACTGTTAGCTCTTTTATTCCATATTGAAAGGGAATCAGTCTGAAAACCATGGCTTTTTGAAATCTTGACTTCTGGCACAGCTCTTCACCTAGGGATTTACATTTCTTTAAAACTTGGGAAATGTCGACTGTTCCTATGTTGTTTCATGTCACTTTTAACACATCATGACAGGAAAGTAACTCAACATTTTGTGGCTATTTCTCTGCCAATAGTGTACATTGTTGGTCAGAAGTGTGCCATATTATGTAATAACTAGTAAAAAAAAAAAAAAAAAGCCCGTTTCTGAAAGAAATGAAACGGACGCTAGTAAGGTTGTCCTCTAATGGCAATTATGTTTTTAAGGGAACTGTTAGGAGAGAGTATGTGTGAGAGAGAGTGAGTGAGTATGTATGAGAGAGTGAGTATGTGTGAGAGAGAAAGAGTGTGTGTCAGAGAGAGAGAGAGAGTGTGTGATTGAGAGAGAGACAGAATGTGTCTGTCTGTCTGTCTGTCTGTCTGTCTGTCTGTGTGAGTGAGAGAGTATAGTGTGTGTCCCGTGTGCACCAATTATGCTCTCTCCCCTGCATTCATCCATATGCAGCAAACGTCCTCTGTGCCCTGCCACCTTCATCCATCCATGTGCAGCATCTCTCCCCTGCCCCCTCCATCCATCGCGGTGCAGCAATTCTCCTCTGTCTCTTGCCCTCCCCGCCTACATATGCATCAATTCTACATTCTCCCCTGGCCTCTTCTCCATCCAGCCATCTCTCTCGCCTCTGAGTTCCAGGCCCCCCTCCCTCTTTCCCTCCCCTTTGAGTTCCAGGACCCTCTCCCCTTTGAGTTCCAGGACCCCCTCCCTCCCCTCCCCTGACCCTTCGAGTTCCAGGACCACCTCCCTCCCCTCCAAGTTCCATGCCCCCCATTCTCGTTCAAGTTCCACACACCCCCGCGCCTCCCTCCCTCCCTCCCCTTCGAGTTCCAGGCCCCCCTCCCCTTCGACTTGCAGGATGCCCCCTCCCCTTCGACTTGCAGGACGCCCCTTCCCTCCCTCCAAGGTCCACGCCCCCCTCCCCTCTGACTTCCATGCCCCCACGCCTCCCTACCTCTCTCTCTCTCTGCCCTCCAAGCACGACCTGTCCTCCGGCAGCCCCTCGCCTTCCTAAGTGCTGGCTGTATTTTAAAAATTCTTACCTTGTTGTGTGGCGTCCACAGTGAAGGCGAGCTGCGCTTCAGACTGCCTTCGCATGTGTCTCAGCTCTGCCTCTGGTCCCGCCCTTCCGGAAACAGGAAATGAGGGTGGGACCAGAGGCAGAGCTGAGACACATGCGAAGGGAGTCTGAAGCGCCGCTCGCCTTCACTGTGGATGCCACACCCCAAGGTAAGAATTTTTAAAAACAGCCAGCACTTAGGAAGGACAGGGGCTGCCGGAGGACAGGTCGTGCTTGGAGGGCAGAGAGAGAGAGAGAGGGAGGGAGGTGTGGGGGCTGGCAACTATACAGAGTTCCCTCAAGGGCGGGGCGATTACGAACCCTACGAACACTACACGGCTTCACTGCCACGGAATCAGCTTCAGAACGTTGGAGGTGCGAATTATTATATTAGATATGCAGTATAACACAATCATGCCCGCTATGTATCAATCGTCAAAGACCCTAACAGATCCCAGATGAAGGTCATATAGCAAACACTTTATTTAAAAAATACCCAACATGATCCATGTTTCGCCTACACATGGGCTGCTTCAGGGGTATAAATACAAGTGCAAGAGTGCTAAACACCTCACACTCTCAGTCTAAAACAGTTGCAACCCTCTTCAGCATACCTAAAGAGGATTCTGACAACACATTTCCCCTTAGAGCCAAGGACGCTGGCAACAGCCATGGCACTCCTTCACAATGAAGGAGTATTTTTCTCCTGTTCTTTGTTATGGATCCATAGTGCCTCTTCTGTCTTGATTTGGACACCATGGGTTATATTCTATATATTGCACCTAAAAAAATCAGCGCTGAAAAACCCCCCTGTATAAACTGTATTCTATAACCCATGCCTATAATTCAGCACAGTTTATAGAATTGACGCTTAAGTGGAGAGGTCATGCGTAAATTTAGGCCATGGCCATTTCCAACAACGAAAATGTGGTGTAAATGCCCACACTTAAATTTACGTGTGGAGCACCATTATTCTGTAATTATGCATGTAACTTCAAACCATGCCCCCGATCTGTCCCAAATCGCCCATGACCCTCCCATTTCCGTGCTCCCTTTTTTGGGCCACATATAAACTTTAGGTGCGGATCCCATGTCTAACATAACATGGGTAAGCCTCAATTAAATCTATTTAGTTCCAATAACTGCTTGTTAAAAAGCCAATTATTGGCACTAATTGGCTCATTATTCTATTAAATTGCTTGCACAAATCGGGAATGCGCCTAAATTTGTGTGCACAATTTTTGGCGACCTCTATAGAATCAGGGGGTATATGTCAATAGGCACACACTATTGAACAATAGTATATACACAATAGGGCACACTGTGGGGTCCTTTTACAAAGCTGCGGTAAGAGTTGATCTTAACATACCTTTATACTGGTCTTTCACGCACGCCAAGGCCATTTTTAACACAGCCATAAAAGTCTTTTTTTTCTATTTTCAATAATGGCCGTGTGTTTCAATCAAAACATCAAAAAAAAGAGGACAGACCTTATCAAAGATCACAACCAAAAAAAAATAAAAAAAAAGCTTGTATATTCCTTGTACTCAGTGGCATAGTGGGGGCGGCTGCCACTTGGGGCAGATCGCCGCTGCACCCCCCTCCCACGGGTGCAGACCAACACGACACCCCCCCCACCAGCGTGGACCCCCCCCCCGGCATAGCGCCACCCCGACACGGTCCCCACCTGCCTACGAGCTCTATCCATCTGCTGTAAAGAATAAGTCGCTTCGTCGGCCCTTCCCTCACTCACTGTCTCCCGCCCTCTGACGTAACTTCCTATTTCCTCAAGGGCGGGAGACAGTGAGTGAGGGAAGGGCCGACGAAGCGATTTCTTCTTTACAGCAGCGCTGCAGATGGATGGAGCTCGTAGGCAGGTGGGGACCGTGTCGGGGGGAAGGCGCTGCGCCGGGGGGGGGGTGGACGGATGCACCCCCTACCCGTTGACACCCGGGGCGGACCGCCCCCACCGCCCCGCCCTTGCTACGCCACTGCTTGTACTTATAAAATTACTCAAATTGGCCTCAAAACTTTCAGGAGACTATCAACACAGTCATCTCCTTAAAGGAGTCCCATGTACTATCATAGGCCATCCACACCCAGGAAAAAAGAACAGGAGAAAAACTCCAAAGGGAGAAAAATAACCCATCAGGTTCAATCATGTTAAATTGAAAAAAAAGTGCTGTTCATTAACTGTAAAGCAAAGTCCTTGCTTATCCCCAATCCATTCCATGACCTATAATAGCATTTTGCTCATTAGCAGTTTAATGCAGGAATTAGTGCACAGCATTCTGTGTTAATTATTCATGTAAATTTGCACTGTTAGCGCCAAGTAAATACTGCTTAAACAGCTAACACAGACTAGCAAATAGGCACCTTAATATGTAGACAGGGCTGGTCTTAGCAATTGTGGGGCCCTGTGCAGACCAGTTCAGTGGGGGCCCCTAGAGGCATGAGGCCCTGTGCAGCTGTGCAGTCGCTCCTGTCACCCCTGCCTAAGAAGGCCGGCCCTGTGTGTAGAGTCAGGAGGTGAGAGGGAGCTAGGAGAAAAAGGAGGGTGCTGCCTGGGGATCTCCAACAAGGAGAGAGGGAAGAGGAATCCTGTTGCCATGGGCCATGTTTAAGTAGCTGAGATATTGGGAGAGAGGGAGAGAACGAACAGCCCCCACTGTTGCAGAGAGATTTTTTCCCCCCATTTTAAACAGTGAAGAGTGGAGGGAGTGACGGGGACTGCTGTGGGACACTTTTTCTAATTTAGAGAAATGAGGAAAGAGGAAACAGCCAGATGCCACATGGATATTTTTAAATATTTAAACAGTCAGAAAGGAAGTGGAGTGGAGGAAGTGGAGAGGAGTGGCCTAGTGGTTAGGGTGGTGGACTTTGGTCCTGAGGAACTGAGTTCAATTCCCAGCACAGGCAGCTCCTTGTGACTCTGGGCAAATCACTTAACCTTCCATTGCCTCATGTAAGCCACATTGCACCTGCCATGAGTGGGAAAGTGTGGGGTACAAATGTAACAAAAAAAAAGGATGAGTACTTTTTAAATACTTTGTTTAAAATAGGACTTAGAAGATTAATGCCTAAGTTTCATTACAAATGAAGGCAAACAAACAAAAAACAAAGGGCCTGTGGTAAAATTGAAACCAGCGCATGCCTATTTACAGCCTGAGCCCTTAACACCACCCATTGATCTGGCTCACTCGCTACATGTGCGGTGACCGGTCGGAGTGTGCCCAGTTCCGATTAATGCCGGAAACAATTCGCAGGTAGAAAAATAAAAAATAATTTGTCCTGGCGTTATGAGCATGTGCCAAATCCAAAGTTACCACCAAGGGCGTGCTAGCCTGGCAGTAGTCTCATTTTGGCGCACCCTGCAAGTGTGTAGAGCCTACCACACCTTTGTAATTTTGATTCCCACTGTAAACCAAATGTAAAGATCAGAATTGAGATGTCCAGGTCGGGACATGCTCATTTCTGGTGGTATTTTAGAAAAGGAACTGCTGACATAGAGCCATTTCTAAATTGCTTGCAGGGGTGTACATGCATCTGCCAGCAATTGCTGCTGAAGTAGCCATTTTACAAACATACACATTGGAAAATGAAGACCACAGACCTGGCAGCTTCCACCAAGGGCATAGCTAGCCTTCCGATTGGGGGGGGCAGAGGTGGACTAGAGGACAACACATTTCCACTCTCCCTCCCTTTACAGCCCTCCCCCCGCACCAAAAAAAGAACCTGTCGTGTGGCAGGGCTGCAGAAGCCCCGCCATTCAAACCTTGTCCTCGCACCGCTGAAGTACAGAAGATGTCGGTGGTGTGCCTCAGCCACTGATGCTGAAACTCCCCGAGCATGCTCATTTCTTGTACAAACTGAGCATGCACAAGGATTTCTAGCATCGGCAGCTGTAGGCACACCGCCAGCTTCTGTATCGCAGCAGCACGAGGGGGAGGGGAGCAGCTCAGCAACAAATTTCTTTGGCTAGCGGGGCTTTGGTATCCCCACCAGCCATTTAACGGGAGCTGCACATTTGGAGGGGTCCTGAACCCAAAGTGGGAGGGGACCAGGCCCCCCAAAACTATGCCACTGGCTGAATATGCTTCTAATATAATGGCCATAAAATATTTCTTGAATGGGAACTAACACTCCATTCCTCAGGCTGGAACAGAATGAGCACAGATGAGGTTACCAGAAAGATAAGTAAATCACAAAAGCATTACCATAATTAAGGGAAGGCAAAAGGGGTAAGTTTATCAGAAGGTGACAGGTAGTAAACATTTATTGCTCACATTATGCATACGAGAGAGTTCTCTACAGAGCTGTATTCTTGCAATTGCAGCTAACGGCGATTCTCTAGATTATACGTTGGGGCACTGAATCTACATCACGTACATTTTGCAGTTTTCCTCTTGACCCCTGAAGCAGGCGTTGCTTAACGCCGAAACACGGCCCGTGTCGGGTCATTAATAGAGAACTTTAGTTGCCCCAGTCTTGAAGGCCCAGTATTGCTTTTTTTGTTTGTAATTAAAAGCAGGCACATGTTTGTGAAGGCACTAATCCTATTTGTAGGACAATTCTATTTTTGACCTATTGTTTTTCTCCTGCTCTTGTACATCCAGCTGAGACTGGGATCTGGTGCCATGACCTTTTTTCCCACAACTCCTTGAGGTTGTTCCCCTATTACACATCCCACCAAACTTACATTTAGTTCATCCTCTGCAGTTATGCTCCTGGGACAGTGGTCATGCACCAAGGCTTCTTATGGAACTACTACTACTACTATTTAGCATTTCTTTAGTGCTACAAGGCGTACGCAGCACTGCACAAACATAGAAGAAAGACAGTCCCTGCTCAAAGAGCTTACAATCTAATAGACAAAAAATAAAGTAAGCAAATCAAATCAATTAATGTGTACAGGAACCTGAAATCATAGATCTTGAATCCAGTACCAGGTATCATTCTCAAGCAATGACCATGATTCCTTCCACCCAGGGACTGAGAATACTGCTATTGCAATATCTCAGCCCCAACTGACCCAGGAACTGGAAGGTCCGACTTGGTGGTTGAATAGGAGATCTTATGCATGGCAGTGCATAGCTCGTACCACCTGAACCACCAGGGTGGCCCAATTTGCAATATTATTGATAAGACAAAGCAAACTAAGAATAAGAGCTTAGCCATTTCATTACACATTATCCCCTCATTCTATAACCTTGTGTGCACATTTTTGCACATACTGAGGAATTCTGTAAATGATACTTAAAATCACATGTGCAGATTTGGGCGTATGCCCAATTTACACGTGCAATTTAATGGAGCAACAAGCCTATTAGTGATTGGCACTAATTGGCAACAAATTGGATTTAGATGTGCATCTTGCTAGGTGCTATTCTATAAAGAAGCGCACATAAATCTTTTAGCGCACAACCGAAAAGGGGGCATGGCCATGGAATAGACATGGGCAGGTTGGGGAAATTCGCTAAAGATGTGCGAATTTGTAGAATTTAGGCACAGGGATTTACTTCAGGGGTCAGCTGCTGTTCATCCTTGTGCCTAAAGGTTGGGCACAGATCTCAGCACTACGTGCCATTCTATAAATGGTGCCCAACTCGGAGCACTTTTTATAGGATAGCACTCAGTGCCCATTTTTTCAGCGCCTAAGTTTTGCTGCCATTTACTGAATTTAGTTTATAGCACGCTAAATGGCTTGCGCAGGTTATAGCACAGTGCCAGTTAAGTACATAAGTTAATTAGCAAATTAGCCAACAATTGGCACTAACCAATAATTACTGATAATTGGAGTTAATTGGTGTTAATTGGCTTTTAGTCACTATTCTAGAAACTTAGCATGAAAAATCTATTTATTTATTTATTGCATTTGTATCCCACATTTTCCCACCTATTTGCGGGTTCAGCGTGGCTTACAATACATTGTGAATGGTGGAAATACAGTTTGTTACAACATGGTTATGGATTACATTGTGAGGAGTTATGCGAAAACAAGTCAAAGTATCGTTAAGGGAATAGAACAATGGAGAAGAACAATAGAACAATGGAATGAAATAACGGGAAACTGACAGGGCAGCTGAACAATAGTAGGAGAACATTCGGTATAACCTTTTTCTGTGATTAGAGGTATAAATGTGGTGAAATTACGGGGGATGGGAAATTCAGAAGGAGTGTATTGTTGTATCACTAACAGTGTGTGTGTGTGGACTTCATGTGTTTTCATCCTTGCAGTAAATCTTATCAAAGAGATGAGTTTTCAATGATTTGCGGAAGTTGGTTAGTTCGTAGATCGCTTTCAGGTTGCGTGGCAGCGCATTCCAGAATTGCGCGCTCGTATAAGAAAAGGCTGACGCGTGCAGCGTTTTGTATTTTATGCCTTTGCAATTAGGGAAGTGAAGGTTGAGGAAAGTTCGGGATGATCTTTTAGCGTTTCTGGGTGGTAGGTCTATTAAGTCAGACGTGTAAGCTGGGGCTTCACCGTGAATGATTTTGTGGACTAATGTGCATACTTTAAAAGTAATGCATTCCTTGAGTGGGAGCCAGTGTAGCTTCTCTCGTAAGGGTTTTGCACTTTCGTATTTTGGTTTTCCGAAGATGAGTCTGGCTGCTGTGTTCTGGGCTGTTTGAAGTTTCCTCAGTATTTGCTCTTTACAACCTGCATATAGTGAGTTGCAGTAATCCAGATGGCTGAGTACGAGGGATTGCACTAGGCTGCGAAAGACGGATCTTGGGAAGAATGGTCTTATTCTTTTCAGTTTCCACATGCAGTAGAACATTTTTTTGGTTGTGTTGTTTGCATGAGTTTCAAGTGTTAAGTGGCGGTCAATAGTGACTCCAAGGATTTTTCTGTAGAATTTATTTCTATAGCATATAAGTGCAAGAGGCGCATGGGTGGGTGAAGAATGAGCCCAGCACTTACACACTACCCCCCCCCCCCCCCGTTTACAAAGCCGCATGGCAATGCTGACACTTGGCCCACTCAAAGTGAATGGGCTGTGTTGGCATTACTACGCCGGTAACCGTTAGCACGGTTTTGTAAATGGGGGAGGGGTAAGATTCTAAAATACTGTCAGTTACGCATGCCACGCCAACATTTAGCCATGGTCATTTACACCAGTCATTGACATGGCATGAATGGCCACACCTAAATGTTGGTGCGTAAATGCCCACTTATGCTAGTATTCTATAACGTGCTTAATTGTCGAAATAGAATTCACATTTAACACGCAGCATCTTAGCACCCAAATTTCAGTGATCTTTTCAGAATTACCCCCCCTCAATTTTTTCTACAAACATGTAAGTCTTCCCTAATGCCTTATATCATTCTTTAAATTCCTATAGATTGTTGTTCTTTTTGCACTTTTTCTTTCTCTCTCATTGTTACCTATAAAATAGAATTACGTCAGTGGTTTAGGCCACTTTATGGGGTAGACAAGTTCTAGTTATCATGGGCACCCATCTGCTTGGCTTTTCAGGATATTCCTCATAAATATGCGAGAGATAGGTTTGCATACAATTGAGGCGGCGTATATGTAAATCCAGATTAGGGATATCTTGAAAACTTGATCACCAGCTTGGTGTTCCCTGGGGACTGGAGATTGCCTACGCCTTACTCTAATCAAATGAAGTAACAAAATGACTGAAATGTGAGTAAATAATTTGGCTTCTTGCATCTAGTTTAGACTAACACCATTGTGGATCATGCACAGATGGCTTCTTTTTCTCCTAGGTCCAGATGTTGATGACTTTAAAATAGTAGGTTCGGCATATCAGGAATGTATAATGAAGTTTGTGTATATGTTATTGAAGGCAATCTTTATTCCTCCAAATATATTCAAGACTTCTAATCCTTTTTTTTTTAATGTAGGACATGTTTATTTTATTTGGCAACATCAACAAATAACTTGCCAGAACTGCTTCTAAGCCCTGTATTTGTGTGATTCAAATCCCACATTCTCAACTGGATTTCCTTTGCTGTCACAATCAGACAAGGAAATCCAATAAACTTACAGAAGAAACTGTTGGGACTAGAAATTTGTGGGAAGGGTTGCTTTCATCACCCAGATCCTCTCTGCAGCTCTCTAATAGTCTATTTCTATATTCCATTAGCATTTATCTTTCCTGTGAAGTATCTCTAGTCATTCCTGTAGCTTGCAGAGCTTCTAATACAATAGGTGCACTGACCCTAAGCCGTATCACCCCCCTGCTCCTGGTTCATTATTCAGGCTTGGAAGAGATTGTTAGTCTTGCAGTCAACGTCTCACCCTGGGTAGAATTCAGTATCACTGGACTGTGGAAAGGAAAGCATGGGGTAAGAAAGAAGGGGCAATGTTAATGAGTGTGAAAACCAAAGCAGAGTTATTTGAATTCTCTGAGATCAGTTCCACTAATTAAACAAGTGAAAATGGCTACAAAATCAAATTGATTTTATATCTGAGATAAATCTCTTGACAGTTGTTTACCTCTGATGAATTCCTCGGCTGTCATTGAAGAAGCCCTTTGCTGTATCTAGTAATGAATTCTCAATAGGTGCATTCCTGATAGCTAGGATTGTGTGTATTTTTAATAACTTATTTTCCAGGTGAAGGTTTTCACTTCAGATCACACCCTCACCTGTATTTTGACCCACTATTGGCCACAGTAGCTGGAATGCATTTCTGTAGAAAATAAGGATGCTCAAAGGTCAGCAGGTAGGCAACTGAATGCTACATCTAACACTGGCGGGATGAATAGTTCAACCACTTTCCACAGTTAATATCCACACAGCTCATTTGGAAATGAATAGGGCCATTCATTCTTGGTTCAACAATAGCTTTGTGCCTGTGTCTTCAGTCAGGTTAATTGTTTTATTTCTGCCCTTCATTGTATGGCTTTTGTGGACTTTTCAAAGAATTGGACCAATATACCCCCAACCTACTTCCAAATATTGAGGCAGAAACAAAAGAAACCTATCAAGCTACACAGAGAGGAATTAGAAAAGGTACAGAAAAGGGCGACAAAATTGATAAAGGGGATGGGACAACTTCCCTATGAGGAAAGGCTAAAGCGGCTAGGGCTCTTCAGCTTGGAGAAAAGATGGCTGAGGGAGATATGGTAGAGGTCTATAAAATAATGAGTGGAATGGAACGGGTAGATGTGAATCACTTGTTTTCTCTTTCCAAAAATGCTAGGACTAGGGGGCACACAATGAAGCTACAACGCAGTAAATTTAAAATGAATCGGAGAAAATATTTCTTCACTCAATGTGTTATTAAACTTTGGAATTTGTTGTCAGAGAATTTAGTAAAAGCAGTTAGCTTAGTGGGGTTTTAAAAAGGTTTGGATGACTTCCTAAAGGAAAAGTCCATAGACCATTATTAATTTCTAGAATAAGCAGCATAAAATATATTGTACTGTTTTGGGATTTTGCCAGGTACTTGTGACCTGGATTGGTCACTGTTAGAAACAGGATGCTGGGCCTGATGGACCTTCGGTTTGCCCCAGTATGGCAATACTTATGTACTTATGTAGAACTTTAAATTCCTAGGGCCCTTTAAAGAGAGGGTTGGCATGTGGCAACAGAAACTACCGCTGGCCCAACGCGGTCACCAGCAGTAGTTCTGGCTCGAATGCATGCCATTTTCTGCGCACCAGAAAATATTTTTAGAATTTTTATCATGGCACTAACCCAGCGGTAATCGGGCAGCACCTCACGCTGCCTGGTTACTGCTGGGTTACTGTGGGTGCCCTTACTGCCACCTCAATGGGTGGCGGCCATTTTTTGAAGGGAGGGCTTATTACCCGCTGCAGTAAAAAGGGCCATGGCACGTGGGAAAAACAGCCTCCACCACTACCGCAGGGCCCTTTTTACCTCAGCATGGTATAAGGACTCCTAAATGCCCTGAATTTTTGTATGTTATATATCAGAACTAGAAGATGAAAGTATCCCAGTGCTCTGCTTCTCTGAACAAACAGACATAAGTGTTGGAATGTATTGTATTTTACATGCATTGCCTGTCACCTATTATTTCTCTGTGATTACTCTGTGACCTCTGATGTGAATTACTTAGAGAGGTCACACAGCTATGCAACTTCCTGTGGGGGTTAGACACAGAAGATGCAGCACATGCAGCAGATGGAGCACATGGAGCTCATGATCTCTCCTAACCTGAGAGGATCTATGGTGGTGTGAGCATCCATTACCATCTAAGCACATGGAAGGAGCTGATAATACAAATGTATAGTAATATGTATATATAAGCCTGTCTGATTATAATCTAACTACAAACTGTGAGTAAACAGATGTTTTGTTACTTCAACTTTAAAGTGACTCAGCAGTGAATTATTCAGGGGTGAATGAGAGAGAGATGAAGAAAGAAATTAACATTTCTAAAGCTGAAGCTGTGTGTACTAAAATCTGCTAATTATTTACTACAAATAATCCAACAAAAGGGTTATGGGCCCAGGGCCAGGAATTGAAAAAGAAGAGAAATATTACCAGGCAGAAAAAAAGGCCACATTTTTCTCTTAAGTTTTAAAGGAAAGATTCAGTCTGTCTCTCTCTCCCCCCACACAGCAGACAGAAGGCTAAGAAAATGGCTGAGGGAAGAAATTCACCATTTTTCTATTCTCTCAAGGTGCCTAAATTAACTGAGTTTAATTATCGGCAGTGGGAACTAAGATTCATATGTCTCCTTCGAGCAAAAAGATTAAATATATGCTTAGACCAAGACAGAACAGCTGAAAATATGGCTGAATGGGACAATGCAAACTATTATGTGAAGTGCATGCTTTTGGAAGCTCTCTCAGAGAAACAAGCCATATTAGTGGAGGGAAAAGATACACCAAAGGACATTTTATATAAACTGAGAACTATGTATGCAACTACATATGCAAAGCAGCAACCAATTTGGTTGGCAGAGTTGAATGAAACCAAATTAAGGGATAAAAGTAAATGTAATGATCACATTATGCATCTTATGTCTTCATTTCAAAAGTTAGAACTTTCTGGAATTCCCATGTGTGATGCATTGAAAAGAGCATTTCTTTTTACCTCACTATCAAAGAAGTTTGATGTTTTTAGGTCTGTAAATGAGGCCATTGAAGGGCAATCTTTTGAACAGGCAACATCAAAACTAAGGCAGGAATGCATAATAAATGATTCTGAGGAGATGTGTTCTCAAAGTCAGTCAGAGAGAAATGAAACAAATTTCTTGGCAAAGAACAGAGGAAGGCGGAGCTATGGGAAAACTCCACCCAAGGGCAAGCTGATTTGCTACTCATGTGGAAAGGAGGGACATGTATCTAAATGGTGTAAGGAAACACAAAACACTCCCTCTAGCTCACCTAAGCCAATGGAACTAAAGAATTTTCAAACCAGGAAATGTATGAAGGACAAAGATAAACACAAGGGTTTTCTAATGGCAGAAAAATCTTTGACTATGGTAAATAATAATTCAAATGAAAGTACTTGGATTTTGGATTCGGGGAGCACATGCCATTTAACCAATTGTAAAGATTTCTTTCAGGAAATGTGTCCAGAGGAAGGTATTCTTAAAACTGCAAACGCAGGGACTGCTCAGATCCAAGCAAAAGGTATTGGATTCTTAAAATGCAAAGTGTCTAATGAAGTTAAAGAAATTCCTGTAAGTGATGTCTTGTATATTCCCCAAGCAGTTTGCAATATGCTTAGTGTATCTACATTAGATAAGAAGGGATTTGTGATTCATTTTGAAAACAGTAAGTGCACAATCTCTAAAAATGATGAAGTGTATGCTGAAGCTTTTATGCATAATGATGTTTATAAGCTGAACATTTCAGGTGAAGCCTCACATATGGCGCAAGTAAGGAAGAATGATGGTAAATGTAGTCTGGAAATCTGGCATCGCCGCCTGGGACATCGTGATTCTAAGGTGATCCAGGATCTTTACAGTAAGCAACTAGCCACAGGCATTCAGATAAGTGCAAATGCTGGTAAAATGGAGAAATGCATAGACTGTGTTACTCAAAAAGGTGTGAGACCCTCATTTCCTGCATACACAGGAAATAGGAGTAATAAAGTGCTGGACTTAATACACAGTGACTTATGTGGACCGTTTAATATCCCATCATTGGGAAATAACAGATTTGTGCTAATATTCTTGGATGATTTCTCTAGATATTGTGTGGCCTATTTGCTGAAAGAAAAAAGTCAAGTCACAGACATGCTGAAGAAATACGTAGCCATGGTGAGCAATAAATTTGAAAGAAAACCAAAGGTTCTTCAGACCGACAATGGTGGTGAGTTCACTTCACAAAGCATGCGCACATTTCTAGAACAGGAAGGCATTCAGCATATCACAACAGTAGCTTACACACCAGAGCAAAATTCTGTTGCAGAGAGAAAATTTAGGTCACTTGTGGAAATGACCAGATGTATGCTGTCAGATAGCAATCTCCCTAAAAGACTATGGGGGGAAGCCATTCTCACAGCAGTGTACCTACAAAACAGAATGCCAACTAAAGGCGCTGAGCGCACACCACATGAGACATGGCATGGTAGGAAGCCAAACCTGTCACACATAAGAACATTTGGAAGTACAGCATATGCTCATATACCAAAGCAAAGAAGGCATAAGCTGGATTCCACAACAGAAAGGGGCATTTTAGTTGGCTATGCTCCAGGACACAAAGGATATAGAATTTTGAATCTGAAAACTGGCATTGTTGGCATAAGACATGTTACATATTTTGATGAAAACAAAAGGGTTGATAAAGGCTGGATTATCCCAGATGAGCCTTATCATCCAGAATATGAAACTAGAACCATAATAGACATGCCAGTGTATATAAATGCCATACCAAGGCAGATGTCTGAAAGCAACTCATCTGTATCTAACGAGGAACAGACAGAGGAAGCAGACACAGAAAGGATCATTGAAGAAGACAGTACAGTTGGAGAAGGGGAATCAATTGGAGAAGAACTCTCAGATTTAGAGGATGCAGAAAGGTCAGACCAACCTGTAGTCAGACGCTCATCCAGGGAAAACAAAGGTGTTCCACCCCCAAGACTGTCTTACCTAACAAAGTCAGCAGAAGCTCAAGAGCCCTTAACATGGGATGAGATTGAGAAAATGTCAGCAGAAGAAGCTGCTGAATGGCATAAAGCTGCACAAGAAGAAATTGATGCATTGGATAAAAATAATACTTGGATTCTTACAAAATTACCTCCTGGCAAGAAAGCTATAGGATGCAAATGGGTATTCAAGTTAAAAAGGAATGCACAAGGAAAAGTGGAAAGGTATAAAGCCAGATTAGTGGCAAAGGGATATCTTCAAAAATATGGAGAAGATTTTGATGAAGTGTTTGCACCTGTAGTGAAACACACGACAATAAGAACACTTCTGAGCATTGCAGTCTCAAAAGGCATGCAAGTCAACCACATTGATGTGAAAACAGCGTTTCTTCACGGAGATATAACTGAAGACTTGTACATGGAACAACCAACAGGTTTCATAAATACAAAACAAAGACAGCTAGTGTGTAAATTAAACAAAGGTCTTTATGGATTAAAGCAAAGTGCAAAATGTTGGAATGAAAAATTGCATGAAATATTGACAAATTTAGGATTTAAGCAAGGTGAAGCAGATAAATGTTTGTACACTAGGTGCAGAAATGGACAATATGCATACATTTTAGCTTTTGTTGATGATCTGCTCATTGCAAGCAAAAGTGAGCAAGAGTACAAGGGCATTGTAAAATATTTAAACCTAAATGTTGAGATAAAAGAACTTGGTAATGTATCATACTATCTTGGTATAGAAATTGAGAAACAAAATGATGGTTCTTATCTTCTAAGCCAGAAGCAGAAAATAAATGAGCTTATTGAAAGTTTAGGTATGCAAGATGCCCAAGTTGTAAGCACTCCCATGATCACTGATTTTCTGAAGGATGAAACAGTAAGAGAACCTTTACCAGATAACATCCAATATAGATCAGCCATAGGTAAGCTTTTATATCTAGCTACCACATACAGGGCTGATATAGCAAATGCAGTAGGAATTTTGAGCAGAAGGGTCAGCTCACCTACCAAATCAGATTGGACTGCAGTTAAAAGGATGGTAAGGTATTTAAAGGGTACCATTGATTGTAAATTAAAGATTTCAGCCAATAGTAATCCAAAACTAATATGTTACTGTGATTCAGATTGGGCAGGGGATCATTCTGATTATAAATCCACAAGTGGATATGTGTTTATGTATGGAAATGTACAAATTTCATGGGCCAGTCATAAACAAAGTATTGTGAGTTTGTCTTCTACAGAAGCTGAATACGTGGCTGTATCGGAAGCGTGCAGAGAACTGATGTGGATTGAAAAACTTTTGCTGGATTTTGGAATAGCTGAACAGAGACCAATCCAGATAATGGAAGATAATCAGAGCTGCATCCGACTGTCACAGAATGACAAGGTTCAGTCACGCACCAAGCACATCGCAACGAAATACCACAACGTGCGAGAGTTGGTGAAAGAAGGGGTCATCAGTCTACACTATTGTCACACCAGTGAGATGACAGCTGACATCATGACCAAACCGTTACCCAGAGAACATTTTGTGAATCTGCGTATAAAGCTTGGACTTTGTATGAATAAATAATTGCATGACAGTTATGCATGAGAAGGGGTTTGTTGGAATGTATTGTATTTTACATGCATTGCCTGTCACCTATTATTTCTCTGTGATTACTCTGTGACCTCTGATGTGAATTACTTAGAGAGGTCACACAGCTATGCAACTTCCTGTGGGGGTTAGACACAGAAGATGCAGCACATGCAGCAGATGGAGCACATGGAGCTCATGATCTCTCCTAACCTGAGAGGATCTATGGTGGTGTGAGCATCCATTACCATCTAAGCACATGGAAGGAGCTGATAATACAAATGTATAGTAATATGTATATATAAGCCTGTCTGATTATAATCTAACTACAAACTGTGAGTAAACAGATGTTTTGTTACTTCAACTTTAAAGTGACTCAGCAGTGAATTATTCAGGGGTGAATGAGAGAGAGATGAAGAAAGAAATTAACATTTCTAAAGCTGAAGCTGTGTGTACTAAAATCTGCTAATTATTTACTACAAATAATCCAACAATAAGAATGCCACAGAAGCTACCTCGTTCTGAAGCCAAGGATTTGCTGTAAATAATTTTAATCCCATACAATTCCACTATTGTAATAAGCACCGCAGCACATGAAGAAATATATACTTTCCATACTGGTTTTTCTTTCACTCGGACACAAAATTAACCAAGCATTGATATAAAAACTGAGGGCCCCAATATTCAGAACTACAGCAGGACAGCAGGAGTTGTTAGATAGGCAGCACTAACTGGGGTCGGTCAGCAATTTTTAGCAGCAGTATCTGCTTGAAAATTACTACAAACTGTCCTGGTGCCATCTGGATAGTAAAAATCAATCTAACAATAAAGTTTCAAACAAAAACAAAAAAAAACAGCCACCCCTTCTGGCTACAGACAATATAATATAAATCAAAATTTTTTTAAAAGTGGAGAAAAAAGACCTCACTGAACCACACTCCTCAGACACATATTGAGCTAAGGCATACAACCATCACTGGCCAAAAAAACTCCACATTGAGAAAAACAAACAGAATGAAAGACTGCATGAGAAGATGTAGCGACTGAGGAGATACGATTCTTTTCATTTCTGTATTGAAGAATCTGCAGTGTTATGAGTTATTCCTGTTTTATTAGACTACAACACTTCATTCTGTTTGCTTTTCTGAGGGGCCTTTTTACTAAGCTGCATAGGTACTTACGCACAGCTAACACGCGCCAAATTGGAGTTACCGCCCGGTTACCGTGTGGCCCTTGTGGTAATTTCAATTTTGGCACACATCTGCTATGCGCATCTGAAAAATATTTTTTATTTTCTGACGTGTAGCAGCTATGCGCGTCAAGTGGAATTTGACACTCGTAGACCATTACCGCCCAGTTACCGTGTGAGACCTTACCGCTAGGTCAATGGCTAGTGGTAAGGCCTCAGACCCTAAATGGACACGCGGCAATTTTCATTTTGCCGCACGTCTATTTTCGGCAAAAAAGGCATTTTTTGTAGGTGTGCTAAAAAATAATTCTGCGCGCGCCCAAAACACACGTCTACACTACCACAGGCCATATTTTAGTGCACCTTAGTAAAAGGACCCCTCAATGTGGAGTTTTTTTGGCCAGTAATGGTTGTATGCCTTAGCTCAATACGTGCCTTAGGCAGTGAGGTCTTTTTTCTCCACTTTTTTATCATTTTGATTTATAGTATATTGTCTGCAGACAGAAGGGGTGATGTTTGTCTTTTTGGAAACTTGATTGTTAGATTGATTTTCAATATTACAGTTGTCAGCTCTTGTGATTTGTTTTCCATCTGGATAGTGCCAGGGCTGTCTGGAGGTGGAGCCTGGGCATAGCTGGGATTTATCCAGAGACCAGCAATATTCAGTACTGGTGTCTAGATAACAGGCCCATCTCAAATCTCCCTTATGCATGCAAAATTCTGTCAGGGATAGTTTTTTCTCAACTGCTACAGCATATGGAACACTCTAGCGTTCTTCAGTCTTGACAATCCAGATTCCTTTCAGGTCACAGCACTGAAATGCTCATTACTGGTCTTCTCAGCTTATGCAGATGATATTCTTCTGGTTGCCTCTTTTCATCCTTTCTTGCTGACCTCTCCCTTCTACATACATGCCTGGATGATATTTTCTCATGGTTCAAGAATAATTGACTTGTGCTTAATCCCTCTAAATCCTCAGACTCTTGGATCACTGGTCACTGCAACAGGCCTATGTCTGTTCCTCATGTAGCAGGTTCATCTATACCATTAGCAGATTCATTTAACTATTTGGGCATTATTATTAACCAAACTCTTTCTTTTGTTCTGCAAGTGCGCTCTGTGGTTCACCGAGATTTTGGGGCTTTGCATCTATTCCATTCAATTCGTAACCTTCTGGATCCATTAGCTCAGATCACATTTCTTTGTGATACAGCCATGTTCTGTCTTGATTTTGTCAATGTAGTTAGCATACACTGGCTTCCTATCTTACCTTCTCAGGAATCTTCAAATAGTTCAAAATACAGCTATTTGCCTGCTTTCTTGTGCCAGTAGATTCAGTCATGTAATCCCCTTGCTCATTCCCGTGACTGTCTCTCTCTAATGTATCTACAGGCAGGGCCAAGGCTGGTACAAGCACCCTGCAAGCCTGAATACACTGCATATGCAGTAGCCCTGAAAGCTCCTCTTTGAGCATAGCCTGGATTTCCTCCTGTAGAGTAGGCATTGGTACCAGCTGAAACAGTGTGGAGGCAGACTGAGTTATAGCCTGTGCAGGCATAGGAGATCTCGAGGACCTTGAAGGCTTTTAATGAGAAATAAGTTGTAGAGAAGGGGAGTGGTCACAGTGGCATGGTGCTTCCCATGCATGGAAAATGTAAACTTAAAATAAAACAAATACAACAACAATAATAAGTAAAATTGCAATGTATAAAATACTATTTATTTATTTATTTTATTTATTTGAGGCATTTGTACCCCACATTTTCCCACCTATTTGCAGGCTCAATGTGGCTTACATTATTCTATAATGGCGATCGCCTTTTCCGGCATGAGGAAATACAAACTGCTATTGCATTAAATGTTCATAAGTGAACAAGTAGATTAGCAGTCAAGTATAGAGAATTCATTATCGGGATAAGAAACAGAGTGGTGTAGCGTTAAAAGTTCATTCGTGACAAAAACAAATGTAAAATACTCACATAAGATACATTAGAACCAATAATCCAAAAAGAGATAAGGAGTGTGCTAATATAAATATAAATAAATATATATATATAATATAAATGGACTACCCACACATACATTATTACAAGCATGTTGTTACCTGCTGAGTCTTGACAAAATATGTAAAACCAAAGCTGTGAAACATCAATATGCACCTTTCCCGTGAAAAGATAATGAATCCGTATGAGCTAAAACCTAAGGGCCCTGTTTACTAAGCCGTGCTCTAGGTGCACAAACTTTTTAGCATGTGCTAAAAATTAGCGTGTGCTAATGCTAGACGCATCATGGGTGTCTCTATTGTTAGCACGCACTAAAAAGTAAGCGCTGCCTAGTAAACAGCACCCTAAGGCTGGTGGAATATTGATACTTGCTGCATAGTACTGTAACTTTAAAAAACTGTTGTAATGATACCGCTACCCTCACATGAAATAGAAATGAGAAGAATAATATAAAAAAATAAAATCATGACAAAATGCATGGCGGTATGCTGATTGTGATAAAAATAGTTCATATCCGACGAGTACTACAATGACCTGCCAATGTGACACAATGCACAGAGAGAAAAAGGTGAAAAAAGAGAGAACTTGATGCTCTGTAAAACTGCCGAAAAAAGAGAGAGAGAAAGCCTGGTTTGCCCGCCAAAAACCTTTATGCTGGCAAATTACTAAGAACCCCAGTTCTCTTGTGTCAGGTGGCATACAGACTGTCCTTTTGTATTAAAAGCCGACGATGTCACAATATACATTCCTTACAAACATGATCCGACAGAAATCACCAACAAAATCAATCTAAGCTTGAACATCATGGAATCATGGGCAAATGCATTTCAATTAAAACTCAATACGGAAAAAACACACTGTCTCATCCTCACATCGCAATACAATCAGAATAAACCCACAAATATAAACACCCCAGACTACACCCTCCCTATCTCAGACAGCCTGAAAATTCTCAGAGTTACAATCGACCGAAACCTGACCCTAGAGAGCCAAGTGAAATCTACAACAAAGAAAATGTTCCACTCAATGTGGAAGCTCAAACGTGTGAAAATATTCTTCCCGCGGGAAACATATTGCAACCTGATACAATCAATGGTAATAAGCCATGTAGACTACTGTAATGGTATCTATGCAGGATGGAAAGCACAACTCATAAAGCAACTACAGACTGCACAAAACACGACAGCCAGGCTTATATTTGGAAAAACGTGATTCGAAAGCGCCAAACCCCTCTGAGAAAAACTGCACTGGCTCCCAATCAAAGAACATATTGCTTTCAAAATCTGCACCATGGTCCACAAAATTATCTATGGCGAAGCCCTGGGATACATGACAGATCTCATCGACCTACCAGTCAGAAACACAATCGGATCAACAAGAACATACCTAAATCTCCACTACCCAAGCTGCAAAGGACTCAAATACAAAACAACTTTAGCAACCAGCTTTTCCTACATAAGCACACAACTGTGGAACGCACTACCAAAAGCCGTGAAAACAATATATGACCACCTAAACTTCAGGAAATCACTAAAAACTAACCTATTCAAAAAGGCATACCCTAATGACCCAACTTAAATGCTTGAACTCTGCTACACAAGGAAACTAAAGCTAGTAATGGACATAACGCAACTCTTCCTCTCTATGATTCCCAAATGTGTCTGTAACACATGAACCTTATTTTACCATAACATCACTTTGTATTTGTTCTTTACCAGCTGGTGAACGCCTTGCGGTACTTTGTAAGCCACATTGAGCCTGCAAATAGGTGGGAAAATGTGGGATACAAATGTAACAAATAAATAAATAAATAAAACACATGAGCGACAATGTATCCGACATCTTGATATTAAATGGAACAGTTGATATTTAAAATTGCATCAACTATCCTGTCAAGCTACTGTGTTAGTGATATTTTAGTTACATTTGTACCCTGCACTTTCCCACTCATGGCAGGTTCAATGTGGCTTGGCTTACATGGGGCAATGGAGGGTTAAGTGACTTGCCCAGAGTCACAAGGAGCTGCCTGTGCCTGAAGTGGGAATCAAACTCAGTTCCTAAGTTCCCCAGGACCAAAGTCCACCACCCTAACCACTAGGCCACTCCTCTACTCCACTTAAGGACATTTCGTATTTGACATGTGAAATGTCCTTAAGTATTAATCTGAGACTTCCCTATGAAGAAAGGTTGAAATGGCTAGGGCTTTTCAGCTTGGAGAAAAGACAGCTGAGGTGAGATATGATAGAGGTATATAAAATAATGAGTGGGGTGGAACAGGTAGACATGAATCGTTTGTATACTCTTTCCAAAAATACTAGGACTGGGGGCACACAATGAAGCTACAAAGTAGTAAATTTAAAATGAATCAAAGAAATATTTCTTCACTCAATGTCTAATTAAACTCTGGAATTCTTTGCCAGAGAATGTGGTAAAAGCAGTTAACTTAGCAGGGTTTAAAAAAGGGTTGGATAGCTTCCTAAAAGAAAAGTCCATAAGCCATTATTAAAATGGACTTGGGGAAAATCCACTGCTTATTTCTAGAATAAGCAGCATAAAATGTATTGTACTGTTTTGGGATCTTGCCAGGTATTGTGAGCTGGATTGGCCACTATTGGAAACAGGATACTGGGCTTGATGGACCTTCAGTCTGTTCCAGTATAACACTTATGTACTTTAGGTGAAACTTGACTGCACAACTACTGTGTCCCACATAAATCAACTCACAAGAGCGTGTTATGAAATAAACCACATTGCTGCTATTACAAGTTGTGTTCAGATGGGCATGAATCACTGTCTCTAATCTGGCATTCCGCCAAGAGGATCCTGGGATTGTAAAGGGGCACCATTGTCATCTCCCACATGTTACATGTTGGAAAACAGTCTCTCCTACAGGTGGCTTATGGTTATCATTGAGCCACAAAATGTTCACCAGATCAGTTTTTCTTCCTCTGGAATCTTCGACCTATCTTGGATTAGAAGTTCCCTCTGGGCAAACCTAGCTCGTAAATAGGCTTGCGTAAATAATGATCTTGTCACGATCCTTCATTATCCACATATCTAGGAATTCAATCTTTCTTGAATGATAGGTCATCACAAACCGCAGATGCGGATCTACTCTAGTACTTGTTCACAGAAAAAAAATCCAAAAACCCCTTCTATAAAACAATCCTCTTGAAGGTAAATTTAAATTCAAAATGAGCCATGGCAACCAATAAAGCTAGAGCAGCACCCATAGCCACTCCTGAAATTTGTTGATAAAATTTGCCATGATACCAAAAATATTTCCCCATGACCACTAATGTCTGCCAGCAAAAAATCAGATTTAATACATGTAAGATGGGTGCGTGGTTCTAAAGCTGCAGCTATAATTTCAAAGCTCCAGACTGAGGTATTTTTGTATATTAAAAAAATATATATCCAAGGTCACCAGCCAACAGATTCAGGTATACTATCCATGGACTCACAAATCTACAGCAAGTGAGTAGAATCCTTTAAGTAAGATAGCGCTAATTTTACTTCTGGCTGTAAAAACTTATCAGTAAATTGAAATAATGGCTCCAGAAATGATCCTCGTATAGACACAATAGGTCTTCCCGTGGACTATGCTGAATCTTTTGTAAAAAAAAAAAAAAATCTTCAGAGTAATTTTAAAGAAAATTAAATTCCTTTGTGGTCAACATCCCAAACGTCAGAGCAGGTTCCGATAAAGGTCTAATCACGATACATAGATCAAAAGAAGGATCTCTATCTAAGCACTGACAGAGATCTGTACTTTTATACTTCGTAACAAAGTGCAAATTTGGAAAGTAGTTTTTCTTTTTTAAGTATTTTTCCTCTCTCTGCTTCTCCCCCTCTACAGACCTTCCAAGCAGTGTCAGACGTGGCTTGCAGCTGATTGGGCCCGATCTTCTGGGTCTGCGCTAATAAACTACCATGGAAGATGAACAGGCCCTGGCTCTCTGCAGCACCACTAGTGCTTTCTGCACCAGGCCCACCTTATCTGATGTACACTTCCGGGACTGGCACAGGAAGCACTAGCGGCGCTACAGAGAGCCGGGTCCTGTGTGTCTCCCATGCTAGTTTATTAGCACAGGCCCTGGTGGAGGTGCACAGGAGGAAGGAAGTGAGATGGTACTGTAGGGCTGCAGTGGATGAAGGGGGGGGGGGAGAGAGAGAGAAATTAGGGAAGACTGGATGGGTGGGGAATAAGAGAGAGAGAGCGTGATAGAGAGAGATGGGTGATACTGGATAAAGGGGGGGGAGAGAGACAGAGACTATGGGCTGGGGGGAAAGAGAAATTGGGCAAGACTGGATAAGTGGGGAGGGAGAGAAATGAGGCAAGACTGGATGGGAGGGGAGAGAGAGGGAGAGAGAGAGTGACAGAGAAACAGAGTGACTGGCTAAAGGGGGGAGAGATAGAGGTTATGGGCTTGGGAGAGTGAGAGAAATTGGGCAAGACTGGATAGGTGGGGACATAGGAGTCAACTTTTCAAAATGATTGGGATGCTAAACCCAATAGAAATGACCCCTTTCAGGACACAAAGGGTTTGCTCAGTTTTGGGGGTGCTCAAACACCCACAGCACCCAAAAAGCTGGAATAGGAGACCCTTGGAAAGAGAATTAATAGAAGACAGGAAAGCAGTAAAAAGATAACAAATAGTAATTAGAAAAATTAAATGGCCAAACAACAAAGGTATAAAAAAAATTATTTTTAATTTAGGATGAAGTAATGCGGTAGCTGTGTTAGTCCACCTTAAAAGTTAATAAATATAAATACAAGAAAAAAAACCCAAATAGGGTGATATCTTTATATTGGAGTATATACATTTTTTGACCAACTTTTGGATGCCAAAACCTACTTCTTTAGGTCAGGACAGTATACTGCTGTAATAGTATGCTTGTCCTGACTTAAGGAGGAAGGATTTTTGCTTCCAAAAACTAGTCAAAATATGAAATAAAAATGTATCACTTATTTTCTGTTTGTTTAATTTGTTAATTTTTATTGTGGCAATTGGAATATATAAGTTTTGAAATTTACATCTGCAGTCTTTATATTTTGCATAGTACAAAGGGATGTGTCACTGTTTCTGATTCTTGGCTTTGCATTGTATGCAGAGTATTGATTCTCAAGGGTTCAGTTTGTGATTACTTATTCTATACTTCCTGAGGGGCTACCTCTGTTCATGTGTGAAAAAGACCAGGTATGCTGTTAGCATCAAGTGTCTGTGTAGGACTAATCTGTACTAATCCAGCTTGTTTTGTTTTCCAATAGATGTATTAATATTCTTTTGCCCACTGCAATGCTTAGGATGTTGTTTTTTTCTAGGAAGGACCTTGTGTGCATCCCTGGAAATTTGTTTGTAAACATACTAGATTCAATGGTCCAACTTTTTAAGAATACTTTTTACTTTGTAATAAAAAAGTAGTTTTAAGAGCTGTACTTTATTACTTTAACTTGAGTATATATATATTTTTTTGGATAAGACTTTCTACTTCACTACTTTTGAAGCCAGTACTTACACTTTTTATTTAAGTGTTTTTAAAAAGTAATAACCCCATCTCTGAGCACTAAGCTGTTACATCCAACAACTGACACTGAGCTTCCAAATCATAGTTCTTCTGAGCCTGAATAACCGTGATTCCTCTCTTATCTGCCCTTATTATAATGAGACCATTAACTTAAATTCTTTCAAAGCGGAAGACAGTTCTTCATCAAACTGAAGAATCTCATACAAGTAACAGCTTATCAGAGCTTGTGAATCTTAAGTAAAAAAAATAAATCTTCCAAATATACGGATGACATTCTTAAGGAAAATTAAATTTCTTCAGTGGGTGTCTCTAACGTTATTGTACGCTAAAAACACTATTGCGCCTATAGCACGGCATAGTAAACAGGGCCCTTAAACTAGATCTAATTGCACTTAATTGATATAGTTGGATATTAAACTTTTTTACCAATGCTGCGACTTGCTTCTCAAAAGATAGTTTAGAGTCTAACATAACTCCTAAAACCTTTAACCTATTAGAAATCTGTAAGATTTCACTTGTATCTCACCTCAAAAATTTTGGGGGGTAATATATCATAATCCCCGAACCAAACAATGCTAGTCTTTTGTTCAGCTTTAAAAAAAATTAGCACTGGCCCATGAATCAATCAAATTAATATTTTTAACTAGTATAGATAGTGTATTGTCAAAAGTATCCAAACCAGGACAAAGCAAAGAGATGTCATCCGCATAGGATAAAATATGTAGCCAAAGAGATGTTATCCAGGCACCTAATGGTTTCATATTGAGATTTTGGGCCCCTTTTACCAAGCTATGGCAAAAGGAGGCCTGCGCTGGCATCAGCTCATATATTTGATGCACGCCAAGGCCCCCTTTTACTGCAGTGGGTAAAAGGTAGGTCTTTCTTTTTTTCAGGAAATAGCCATGCGGCAAGTGAAGCATTTGACATGCAGCCATTTTGGGGGGGGAGCCCTTACTGTCACCCATTGAGGTAGCGGTAAGAGTTCCTTCTCTAACCTGCCAGTAACCGGGCAGCACATGGCACTGCCCGATTACCACTGGGTACAAACCGGTGCAACAAAAATAAAAATATTTTTATAGTGCCGGATATGATGGCACTCTGGGGGCATTGTGCTTACCACTGCTTTGTAAAAGGGCCCCTAAATAACAATGGGGACAACAGGAACCTTGGAGGGATCCTGCGCCACAGCCAGGGATCCAAGGATCAGAGAAAACTCCATCCTTAGAAACCAAATATGATCTTTCATCCAAAAACTCTGAAAACCATTTTAGTACTCATCCGCCAATGCCCAACTCAGAAAGCCTATGAAGCATTAGAGAACGGTCAATAGCATCAAAGGCTGGAGAAATATCAAATTGAAGTAAAACAGCCTGACCTCCTTAACACAATATATTTCTTATCTCTGAAGTCAAACAAAGTAACACAGTCTCAGTACTGTGTAGGGGTCGAAACCCATGTTGTGTTTAGTGCACTCATTATAAAAAATAAACTCATGAAGTTGCGAATAAACCAAAAACTCCAGAAGCTTAGCATCCATGGGATTCCAGCTACAGGTCAACAGTTATCAACCACAGATGTACACTAGGGGAATAGGAGTAAGTTAATTAGCTATGCCGATATTCAGCGCTAACCGGTTAACTCTTTAGTGGTCAATGATAAGCCTGCTATTTAAGCGGACTATTTTGACCACCCAACATAGCCGGTTTGGCGCTGAATATCTTGGCTGGTTAAATCGTTTTGAATATCGGAGGGATTGTGTCTACACATGGATCAATTCTGGAGCCAGAATTAAAATTCGCACCATCTTACTTAAAGAATTCTAATCACTTGCTGCAGATTTTTGAATCTATGGATAGTATACCTGAATCAGCCATGTGATAAGATATTTTTATAAATTGGAAAGAATTGAAGATATAAATTTGAAGCAAAAATTAAAAATGATTGAGGTGTGTTAAATCTCTCAGGTGAAGATTTGGACTATGTGAGTTACACCACTGAGGTCACAAGAAATATAAATAAAATATGGATGTTATATCACTGGTATGATGTTTGCCTTTTTAAACAGATATATAATAGACTCTCCTTTTTTTCTACATTTCACGTGTAGGCACCCTGTTATGAAATTAGTTCCTACATGTGCATGGGAGTATCATATTAGGATGGTGATTTATAAAGCCATTTATCTGAGTAAATAATGATTTATAGCAGACAGGCCAGTCTGGCTGAATTCTCCTTTGGCTGCCAAAAAGTGCACATTGGCTTCCACTTCAGGTTTCAGCAGAGAAAATTAGAAGTGAACCTACTTTTAGCTGGATGAGAAAACAGATATTCTCAAAGAGGGGGAGGGAGGAAGGGTAAAGTATTGGGAGGAAAGCAGCATGTGCACATGGGATTTTCAAAGTCTGTGAGCGATTCAGTCTCTGCTCAGCATCCCACACAAACAATACGGATGTGCATTCATCTGAAGAAAAAAAAACCCCAGGAAATTTAAATGGAATTTCCCATTTTGCTTCAATTAAAAAGTTGGATAATAAAGTTGTGCCTTTTATTGGATTAATGTTAACACATTTTTATAGCTTTTGAAAGCCACAGCCTCCTTCCTCACATCAGAACAGTTTCAATTCATTTCATTTTCAACACAACAGCAAAGGAAAAATGAATAACATTTCATTCATTTTCATTTTAAATATAGGCAGACGGTCCACTTCACTAAAGAAAGAAGGAACCATCCTTGGTTCTTCCCGGTTTCTCTCAGCTCATCACCATAGTGATCCCTCTTCATGGGGCAGGAGTGATCTCTGACTTACTGCAATTGTAAATGATTCTGGCAGACTGAAGACTGAGCCATTGTTATTTTATGATGCAGGAGGAAATGGCATTTGGTGAACAATTGCTAAAACAAATTGATCAAATGTGGCAATAGGGACACAAACATTTTCAGGGCAGCTGGTCATTTAGCAGTAGGGGTTGTCTACTTAGATTCCCATTGCCACTGCCTAGCCAAAAAGGATTTTACCTCAAGTCTTACCTCAGTGGTAGGCAGGCAGACCAATATTTGACCTAGTGGATATTCTGGCCTCTTCTAGAAAGGAGAAGGTAAGAGAAGCTGGGGGGTTTCGACAGAGAATCAGAGTTTTATAGTCAGGGGGAGTTTCCTTCTACAACTTAGTGCCTCTTTTATCAAGCCGCACTAACAGCTCTGGTGTGGTAATGCCAACAAAGCTTTGAATGGGCTCGGCATTGCCACGTGGGAAACGCTAGTGCTGCTTGATAAATGAGGCCCTAAGTTGTAGGAGAAAACTCCCCCTCACTATAAAACCCCGACTCTCTGTTGAAACCCTGTATTTCGCTTTTTCTGTTCCTCCTTGACTTCTGACCCTAGCCATAAGGGAGAAGCCTTCAAGCACAGACATTATAAACACTAGTGCTGTGCTACCCAAGCCAGTACAATGAAGTCAAAGGAGTATCAAAGTTTTTATGGGTAGGTCCACCTTTATCTTTAAGTGATATGATGTTACAGGTTAATAATTCACAGATAAAATTGGACGTGTTTTCTAGAATTCTAGGAACTGAGGTGGACAGTTGTCACGATTGTGCCCATGTTTCAGGCTCTAATGCATCTCGCCACCTGGTGTTTAGACCTGGTGGCTGCGATGGACTGTCTGTTTGCTGTTTCCCATGTTCCAGAAGTCATGTCGGTCCGGTCCGGATTTTCCAGCCTTCCAGACTGGCTTGGGATTTTTGGAACTAAGCAGCACCCTTTCCTGGTGAACTCCCTTGTATGCTGCCTTTATTAACCACCTGGAAACTTTCTACTTTGCCTTGGCAACAGAGGTCTTCAGTTGTGTTCTTGTCTTTGCTGGTCTGTTGTGGTTCCTGCTTTGAAAGATTGCTTTGCCTGTCTTTGACCCTGCTGTTTTCTTGGATTATTACTACTGATTGCCACCTGCGTTTGACTCTGCTTGTTTCCTGGTTTATTCTACTGTCTGCTGCCTGCCCAAGTCCCTGCTGGATTCCTGGTTTACTACTGATTGCTGCAGGCCTATAGACTCTGTTGGGTTCCCGGTTTCCCTTCTGCTTTGCTGCCTGCCGGTAAGACTCTGTTTGATTCATGGACTATTCTCCTGCTTCTGCTTAGTGCTTCTGTTCCAGTCCAGCTGCTCCAGTCCGGCCTGTGCCCATCTGTCTGTGGTCTGCCTTGCCTCCCGTTTGGGTGATTTGCCTGCCGCTGCCACTCCTCGGCAGTGGCCCAAGGGCTCACTTTTCCTCATCAGCATGACAACAGTCAACTATCCTTGGGTACTCAGGTTCATAAACTGGTAAGGGATTCTTTTCTGCTACAAAAGAAATTAAGAACTATTTGAAAAAATGTTAATATGGCTGTTTTTAGGTTGTTAGTTCAGGTCTTGGCACTTTCAAAACTGGACTACTGTAACTCTATCTACTTTGGTTGTACAAAGCTGTTGAAAACTAAGGGCCCCTTTTACTAAGCCACGTAAGCACCTACTTGCGCCCAATGCGAGCCAAATTGGAGTTACCGCCTGACTACCATGTGGCTCTTGCGGTAATTTCATTTTTGGCGCGTGTCCGCTACGCACTTCTGAAAAATATTTTTTATTTTCTGGTGCGTGTCTGCGGCATCTGACGCGCATAAATCATTACCACCCAAATTCTTTACCGTTAGGTCTATGGCTGGCAGTAAGGTCTTGGACCTAGAATGGACGTGCGGCAGTTTTGATTTTGCTGCATGTCCTTTTTCGGCAAAAAAGAGGCATTTTTTGTAGGTGCGCTGAAAAATAATTCTGCACACGCTCAAAACACACATCTACATTAACGCAGGCCATTTTTCAGTGCACCTTAGTAAAAGGACCCCTAAATTACACCTATGTACAAAACTCAGCAGGAAGAATTATATATGCAGCAGATAAATACGATCATATTACTCCATTGTTTTGGTTACATTGGTTGCCATTAGAAGCAAGTGTTCAATTTAAGATGTCCGCTTTGACACATCTAGCTTTGTACGGATCTACTGCTCATATAGGTGCACATGTTGCTTTTTCAAATGATTAGGTCTACTAGGAATCAACTCTTTTTAAAAATTCCTTCATTTTGTAATGTGAAATTAAAGAGGCTTTTGCAATCCACCTTTTCTTTTTTTTTTTTTTTATTTTATTTATCATTTTACTTAATTACATTCACATTTATCACATAAATGTAAGGAAATACAGAAATTAATATAAAAAGGAAAACATTTTCTCTCAACAATATATATTTACATAATTGTCCACAACTGGAAGATCCAAGATCAGGAAAACAATCTTAAAGAAAATAAGAAAAACTCAAAATGGTTAATCTTACACTTCACATTTTCTGAGGGAGGAAGGTTAATCGGTTATTGTAGCCGGTACAGTGGTAACTGAAGGAAGTTGCTGCAGAGCATTCTTCATCTGTTTCCACAAACTCTTATAATTTCTTAGGTTCAAACAAATAAGTAATAAGGAAATAAAACACTTACAAGGGAATCGCGCTAGGAAGGTCCCACCTAGGGCAATGATTCTTGGCTTAAAAGCCAAGACTTCACACCTCCCAGTCTGCGATTCCCTTGATGTGTCAGGAAATATATGCATCTTTGAACCCAAAAAAACTATCAACCATGTATCGGAAATACAATTTCAAAACATTGTTCCTATCTAAATCAAAGACGAAAGTCTCACTAATAATATAACTCTATCTATAACTTCTGAATTTTCCAAAATGTTGGTTAAACTTACATCTCTTTTCTCTGATAAAGAAGATTTTAAAGGAAATATAATTTTAGTCACCAAAAGGTGGCTATCAAAAGGTATTAGCAAAGTATCAGAGAAATATTTCTTCAAGAATTCAGTAGCTGATATATAGGATATTAACAAGCTCATTTTCAAAGCACTTAGCCTCCCAAAGTTCCATAGAAACCTATGGAACTTAGCCTCCCAAAGTGCTTTGAAAATATGCCTCTATAGGTAAATTTATCATTCTCAAGTTTTTTTCCTTAATTGGTTCTCCAGAAATTCCAATTTTTACAAGAAAAATAACTATTCTTCATTACCAAATTGTCTGATTTTCATAGAGAAGCCATTTCCGTAATCAAAGTCTCTATTTTATATCTTGGACTTCCACTTTGTTAGATAAGTATTAATATAAATTCTTTAACTCACATAGTGAAAAATTTTAAACATCTGAAGAAGAGAGTTATTCACATTCTGCTGCAGTTCCTATAGTACATCCATTATGACATTATTGGCTTCACCAAGTCCAATTTCTCCACAGAAACCGCTCCAGATATCTTCGGGGGGAAGAGCTCACTCTCCAATCCCCCAGTTAGTTTATTATCCGAGTCGATGCTGCACCAGGATCTCCTCGGGTCACGTGAAAATCCTAACCCACTTCGGGTGTTTCCATTATTGACCTCCATAGCGAAGCATTACTATTTCTGGGTCTTGGAGGGGTCGTGCCAACAGTGGGACTCAAAGTCACTCCCTCCACTGAGATTCGGCAATCATGTTCGAGGAGGACAGCACCACGGCTTTACCTTTTCTCTTCCCCATTCTCTGGGGAGCACACCCTCTTCTTCAGGCATTCTGGTGTAAAACGGGAACTCAACTAGCGTACGTCCTCCCTCAATGCCATCTTGGATCCTCCAGGTTGGGACACTCTTTGTCTGGTTTCTCCTCAGAGGCTTGTCTGATATGGGTAACCCTACAGCATAGCCCTCTGAGTCATTGAAACACGGAAGCTCCTCCACCACTTACAAGGTGGTGTCCCTTCGCAGGGGGCAATCCACCTTTTCTTAACGAGATACACAATTTTGGAATTGTCTTCTTTCTTTTCTTTTAAGAATTTGTGGCTATCTTTAGTTTAGAAAAGCTCTTATGACATTTCTTGTAAAGAAATTTTATTGATTTGTTGTAACTATGCTTTTCGATATTATTGTCTCTTACATTGTAATTCCTGAAGTTTGTTCAGTTCTGGTCTGTTATCACCCACAGCGAACTTGGTAGTGTTTTCTGGGATATAAGGCTGTAGCAAATAAATAAATACAGTGCCCAAGAGTACCTAGGTGACAGAAAGCCATTGTCCTGAAGGAAAAGTTCATTGATCATTATTAAATTTGGGGTTTTTGCCAGGTTCTTGGGGCCTGGATTGGCCGCTGTCAGAGACAGAGTGCTGGGCTTGATGGACTTTTGGTCTTTTCCCAGCGTGGCAGTGCTATGTACTTATGTCCTAGTGAATGGCAGAAGGAACAGGGAATCCTCATGACCCTCTTATTCTTCTATGAAGGAGAAACTGATCTATCTGTTGCAAGTATTTATTACAGCATGTTGAACGTTAGCAGTGGTGTGCTGGAGCCGGCTCGCACCGGCTCACAAGAGCCGGTTGTTAATCTTTCAACCGACTTGCGAGCCGGTTGTTAAATATAGCGAGCCGGCTCTGGCTCTTCTCCCTCCCTCCGGATCCTCACCGATGCCTTGTTCTTCTAGTTCTTCGGGGCAGGCAGTCTTGCCTGCCCGCTGCCAGCTCACTCTCCCCCGCTGCCGATTCGTGCTTTAAAAATGGCCGCCAAGACTTCCAGAGGCGGCCTCGCGAGACTTCTGCTGAAGTCTCGGCGGCCATTTTGAAATGCGAATCGGCAGCGGGGGAGAGTCAGCTGGCAGCGGGCAGGCAAGACTGCCTGCCCCGAAGAATTAGAAGGACGAGGCAGGTAGACCCGAAGCATACTTGGGGTGAGAGTGAGGGTGCTGTCTATGTTTGGGGGGGGGGGAGTTGGGTGGAGGAATTGGAAGGGATTTTTGTGACATTTGGAGGGTAGGGGTATTAGAAGGGGTTTTCATGATGTTTCTGGGTGTGGGAGAGATGGAGATTGGAATCTTGGGGGAGGGGGACGTTGGGACCCGGGGGGGGGGGGAAAGTTGGGTTGAGGAATTGGAAGGGATTTTTGTGACGTTTGGAGGGTAGGGGGATTAGAAGGGGTTTGCATGATGTTTCTGGGTGTGGGAGAGGGAGATTGGAATCTTGGGGGAGGAGGATGTTGGGACCCGGGGGGGGGGGGAGCGAAGCTGGGTGGAGGAATTGGAAGGGATTTTTGTGACGTTTGGAGGGTAGGGGGGATTAAAAGGGGTTTTCATGATGTTTCTGGGTTTGGGAGAGAGGGAGATTGGAATCTTGGGGGAGGGGGACGTTGGGACCCAGCCAGATACTCTTAACAGGTCCCGACTGAATATCAGATGGACAGTATTTTTAAAAAAAGTGCTAACTGCTGCAGGCTCAATATTGACTTTGAGCTTTTGGAAGTAAAAGTAAATAGCAGAGAGAGAGTGATCCCAGGGGCCCATGGAGGGCATGGGAGAGGAGGGTCGCTGGGTATGGGTGCATGCAGGGCAGGGGGAGAGAAGGGTCCCTGGACATGGGTGGATGGAGGGCAGGGGAGGGGAGGGGAGAGAGAAGAAATGCTGGACATAGATGGAGGGGAGGGAAGAGTGAGGAAGGAAATGAGTTGAGGGGAAAGGAAGAGAGGAGAAAAACTGCACATGGATGAAGAAAATAGGCAGAAGCTGAGGACCAGAAATGAAGAAGAAAGGAAAGGAAGCCCTGGAAACGGAGTTAAGAGGACAGATAGCAGCAGAATCGGATACTGGGCCAGCATGATCAGAAAAACAGTCACCAGACAAAAAAGGTAGAAAAAAAAATCATTTTATTTTCATTATAGTGTTTGGAATATGTTCACTTTGAGAATCAGGTGCTCAGCATTAAAAGTTTATATTTATTTACGGCATTTATGGCATTTTATCGCACATTAAACATGAATTAGATTGGAACCTGGGATCACTTAATTTTTTTTCCTGGAGGAATGCATTGCCACCCCCCCGGCTCTCTCCCTGGCTATAGCCAGCTCTGCAATTTGGGGGGGGGGGCGCAGAGGGGGACCTGGGGGCGCAGAGGGGGACCGGGGAGAGAGCCTGTTGTTAAACATTTACCAGCACACCACTGAACGATAGTAAATGTAGGTTCAGAACAGCAGTTGGGTCTGTGGAGTTACTGAGTGATAGGAGTGGATAAAAGTTTGAAAGAATTGTTTATTTAGCCTCCTGGTGTAAGCCAGTCCTGACCTTGGTCCCAAAATCTTGTTTACGTGGAGGGGCATAATCGAACTGGGATGACCATCTCTAAGGGCGCCCATCTCTAAGGTCGGTGCCGTGAAGGGGCGGGGCAACCCATATTATCAAAATAAGATGGACGTCCATCTTTCTCTTCGATAATACAGTTGGGGACACCCAAATCTAAACATTTAGGTCGACCTTTGAGACGGTCATCCCCGGTTTTCAGCGATAATGGAAACCGAGGACACCGAGGGGGTTAGTGACCACTGGGGGAGTAAGGGGAGGTCATTCTCGATTCCCTCTGGTGGTCATCTGGTCAGTTTGGGCACCTTTTCGGGACTTGGTCCTGAAAAAAATGGACCAAGTAAAGTCAGCCAAAGGCTCGTGAGGGATGCCCTTCTTTTTTTCCATTATGGGCTGAGGACGCCCATCTCTTAACCATGCCCCTGTCCCACCTTCGGTACACTGCCGACACGCCCCTGTGAATTTTGGTCATCCCCGTGACGGAAAGCAGTTGAGGATGCCCAAAATCGGCTTTCGATTATGCCGATTTGGACGACCCTGAGAAAAGGACACCCATCTCCCGATTTGTATTTGAAGATGGGTGCCCTTCTCTTTCGAAAATTAGCAGGATAGTAACATAGTAGATGACGGCAGAAAAAGACCTGCACGGTCCATCCAGTCTGCCCAACAAGATAAACTCATATGTGCTACTTTTTATGTATATCTTACCTTGATTTGTATCTGCCATTTTCAGGGCACAGACCATAGAAGTCTGCCCAGCACTAGCCCTGTTTGCTCCAAACCACCAGCCCGCCTCCTACCACTGGCTCTGCCACCCAATCTCCACTAAGCTTCTGAGGATCCATTCCTTCTGAACAGGATTCCTTTATGTTTATCCCACGCATGTTTGAATTCCGTTACTGTTTTCATCTCCACCACCTCCCAAGGGTGGGCATCCCAAGTATCCATTCACTCTGTCCGTGAAAAAATACTTCCTGACATTTTTCTTGAGTCTGCCCCCCTTCAATCTCGATTCATGTCCTCTAGTTTTACCGCCTTCCCATCTATGGAAAAGGTTCGTTTGCGGATTAAAACCTTTCAAATATTTGAACATCTGTATCATATCACCCCTGTTTCTCCTTTCCTCTTGGTTTTCACTGCTTCTGGGTACACTCTAAGTAGCTGCCTAGGCGACACACAAACCCAAGTTAACAAAAGCTAACAGGAAACTTACAGTTAAATGAGAACACCAGCAGCACACCAGGGAATTATAGACCAGTGAGCTTGACTTTGGTGCTGGGCAAAATGGTGGAGACTATTATAAAGAACAAAATTACACAGCATATTCAAAAGCATGGATTAATGAGACAAAGTCAACATGGATTTAGTGAAGGGAAATCTTGCCTCACCAATCTACTACATTTCTTTGAAGGGGTGAATAAACATGGATAATGGTGAGCCAGTCAATATTGTGTATCTGGATTTTCAAAAGGCATTTGACAAAGTATCTCATGAAAGACTCCAGAGGAAATTGGAGTGTCATGGGATAAGAGGTAGTATTCTATTGTGGATTAGGTAATCAATAGAAATAAAACAAAATAAAACATGGAAAAGAAAATAAGATGATACCTTTTTTAATTGGTCAATATTCTCAATAGAGAAGGATAGATAGTGGGATTCCCCAGAGGTCTGTGCTGGGACCATTGCTTTTTAACATATATATAAATGATCTAGAGATGGGAGTAACTAGTGAGGTAATTAAATTTGCTGACAACACAAAGTTATTCAAAGTTGTTAAATCGATAGAGGATTGTGAAAAATTACAAGAGGACCTTACGAGACTGGGAGACTGGGCATCTAAATGAAAGATGATCTGAGGAAGTCCAAAGTGATGCATGTGGGAAAGTGGAACCCAAACTATAGTTATGTGATGCAAGGTTCCATATTAGGAGTCACTGACCAGGAAAGGGATCTAGGTGTTATCCTTAATGATACATTGAAACCCCTGCTCAGTGTGTGGCAGTGGCTAAGGAAACAAATAGAATGTTAGGTATTATTAGGAAAGCAATGGAAAACAAAAATGAGGATGTTATAATGCCTTTGTATCGCTCCATGGTGTGACCACACCTCAAATATTGTGTGCATTTCTGGTCACGGCATCTCAAAAAAGATAAGGAGGGGCATAATCAAAAGGGATGCCCACGTTTTGTTGAGGACATCCTCGCAAAACGTCCCGATGGAGGGGCGGGGAAACCCATATTATCGAAACAAGATGGACGTCCATCTTTCTTTTCGATAATACGGCCGGGGACGCTCAAATCTTGAAATTTTGGTTGTCCTTAGAGACGGTCATCCCTAGTCTTGGTCATTTCTGATTTTCAGCGATAATGGAAACCAAGGACTCTCATCTCAGAAACAAACAAATGCAAGCCCTTTGGTCGTGGGAGGAGCCAGCATTTGTAGTGCACTGGTCCCCCTCACATGCCAGTACACCAACCGGGCACACTAGGGGGCACTGCAGTGGACTTCATAAAATGCTTCCAGGAACATAGCTCCCTTTCCTTGTCTGTTGAGCCCCCCAAACCCCCATAAAACCCACTACCCACAACTGTACTCCAATACCATAGCCCTTATAGGTGAAGGGGGGCACCTAGATGTGGGTACAGTGGGTTTCTGGTGGGATTTGGAGGGCTCACTTTTTCCTCCACAAACATAACAGGTAGGAAGGGGGATGGGCCTGGGTCCGCCAGTCTGAAGTGCACTGCACCCACTTAAACTGCTCCAGGTACCTACATACTGCTGTGATGGACCTCAGTATGACATCTGAGGCTGGCAAAAAATATCTTGAAAGATGTTTTTTTGAGGGTGGGAGGGAGTTAGTGACAACTGGGGGAGTAAGGGGAGGTCATCCCCAATTCTCTCTGATGGTCATCTGGTCATTTCAGCCACCTTTTTGTGCCTTGGTCGTCAGAAAAACAGGACCAGGTAAAGTCATCCAAGTGCTCATCAGGGATGCCCTTTTTTCCCATTATGGGTCAAGGACGTCCATGTGTTAGGCACGCCCAAGTCCCGCCTTCACTTTGTGTCGAAAGATGGCCATCCTTCTCTTTCGAAAATGAGCCTGATAGTGGAATTAGAAAAGGTACAGATAAGGGTGATGAAAATGATAAAGGGGTTGGGACAACTTCCCTATGAGGAAAGGCTAAAGCAGCTAGGGCTCTTCAGCTTGGCGAAAAGACAGCTGAGAGGAGATATGACAGAGATATATAAAATAATGTGTGGAGTAGAATGGGAAGATATCAATCGCTTGTTTACTCTTTCCAAAAATACTAGGATTAGGGGGCACGCAATGAAGCTACAAAGAAGTACATTTAAAACAAATCGGAGAAAATATTTATTCACTCAACGTGTAATTATAGTCTGGAATTCATTGCCAGAGCATGTGGTAAATGCAGGTAGCTTAGAGGGGTTTAAAAAAGGCTTGGATATCTTCCTAAAAGAAAAGTCCATAATCCATTATTAAGATGGATTTGGGGAAAATCTACTGCTTATTTCTAGGATAAGCAGCATAAAATATATTATACTGTTTTGGGATCATGCCAGGTACTTGTAACCTGGAATGGCCACTGTTGGAAACAGGATTCTGGGCTTGATGGAACCTTCGGTCTGTCCCAGCATGGCAACACTTATGTATTTATAGTTATCATCTGTGCATTGTTTTGCTCATGTGCTGTCCTGCTTTCCTTCCAGTTCCTCTCATTCTCTATTGAAATATATTAAAAAAGAAGGAAGAATTCACTGTTGCTTTCAGTGCTGGATGCAGAGCTGAGAACAACTGGACTTGAGCATGGAGATAGAGAATCAGGTGACAGAGATTAGAGCACAGATTTAGAAGCCTAAATTTAAGAGCACAACTTTTTTTGTATATTGGGCTTTGGGGGTTTTGGACTAGATTCTATAAATGGTGCCTAACAATACAGCACCGAAAAAATAATGTGTAGCACTATTCTATAAACTGCGCATGAAATTAGATGTGATGTATAGAATAGTGCAACAAAAAATATATCAAAATACTACACTTTCCTTGCACTAGAATGATACAGAAAAATCAGTGTGTTATACTGGGATTATAAGATTAGAAGACTAGCGCTATCTAAGCCCTGAAGCAGTTTTTTACGAAACGCTGGCCACGTTGGCTTGGAGCGCCTTAAGAAGAGTGTTTGAAGTCTTCTAGCGTTATAGATAAGTGTTTATTTTACACTTAGTTCCAATATTTTGTGGGGCAACAATTGAATGGAACCATTATATTTGTCACTATTGTGGTAATACTAATTTGGAGGTTTTTTCAGAGCCAATGATGAACAGAGGATCAATTTAAGATCCGTTTTAGCTCCAATAGACAGCTATATTGTCCAGGAGCTCTGTGAGGCTCTTTTTCCTCCATTTTATAATCCCAGTATAACACACTGATTTTTCTGTATCATTCTAGTGCAAGGAAAGTGTAGTATTTTGATATATTTTTTGTGATTTACTTTTCCATACCTTGTATACTGTTTTTTAGTAGAATAGTGCAACTACATTTAGGCACAGCCATTTACATCAATGAAAACCTGGTGTAAATCCCTGTAGGCACAGATCCCTCTAATTTCATAACAATGCTCATAAATTGCAGGAATGCCCCAACCCACCCATGCTCTTCTCATGGCCACGCCCCCCCTTCAGGTCCATGAATTAGAATTTAATGCATCTCTTTATAGAATATGCCTAAAAGATGTGTGTGTAAATTATAATTACTGCCAATTAGTGCCAATAATTGTTTGCTATTGCCTAATTGTCAGCTCTGATCGGCTCATTATTCAATAAGTTGCACAACTCAATGTGCCATATATAGAATCTGTAACATGCAATTTATTCAAGTGTCCCAAACATCCAAAACTTCATCAGGATTTTTTTACATAACTGCAATGATCAAAACAAAATTTCTTTTACATTTTTTATTTGTTTATTTTTATTTGGGGGTCATCAGATCTAACTGCAGCACATACCATACGAACAACTTTGTTCCTTCTTTTCCAGAACAATGGTTGTGGTGCAAATCCTCATATAATCCCCCTTTGTACTAATATTTTATCTTTCTATTTTTCTCTCATTTCTTGGTTTATAATTGTTCATTTAGCTGATATACATTAATATGCATTAGCGCAGACTTATCTGTATGAAGCGGCAACTTCTAACCCGCAGGAGAACCTCCGCCGACGTGGCCAGGTTTCGCATACAGCTTTTTCAAGGAAGAGGCTCTCATAATACACAGACTCCCGCATACGGAAAAGAAAATGGCCATTTCCTGCGAACTGAGTCAGCAATCTTCAAAAATTAGCTCCTTAGAGAAAAAAGTTGATGAACTGAGTGATGTTAACAACATTCTGATGAAGGACAATGCCTTTATATATAGAAAGCTTGAATACTTGGAAAATCAAAACCATAAGAATTCTCTGTGTTTTTAAAAATGTTCCTAAGTCCCCTTTGATAACACTTGTTGATTTGTTACAGAGATATATTCGTGAAGTTTTGAAGTTACTTACGGAATCTCTGCCTCCAGTGGTTAAAGCTCAGTACTTGAATTTGGTATCTAGTTCTGATTTGGATTTGATGAGAAAAAAGGAGCAGTCTGTGGTAAATCATACAGACTTTTTGGAGTTCTCATTGGAGATAGTAACTCAGAGAACAACTCTTTTGGCAACTTTTGTTTTGGAAATGGATCAGACATTGGTTTTGAAAGCTTATTTCCATGTAATGGATGAGAAGCCTTTTGGGTCCAAAATAAGAATATTTCCAGATGAAATGGTGCCAAGAATTCTTAACCCTTCTGCCTAGAATACAAGTGTTGGGACTGAATTATTATTGAGATTTCTTTGTTGTTGTGTTATATATTTTTTGAATACATATGTTTTTAAAACCCAGACAACTTGTAGAACTTATAGTGGCTAGGGAAGAGGAAAGGGTCAAGTAATTGTTCCACATCCACTGACGTCGGCTAGGACATTGTTTCCCAAGTCAGTCCTGGTACCCCCTTGCCTGTTAGGTTTTTAGGATATGCATGAGATTGATTTGCATACACTGCCTCCATTATATGCAAATCTATTTCATGCATATTCATTGTGGATATCCTGAAAACCTGACTGGCAAGGGAGTACTCCAGGACGGACTTGGGAAACAGTGGGCTAGGATAAGTATATCAGTTAGACGGTGTCTGTTAATATTTGAGTAAATTTTCTTGCGTTTATTGTAGTCAAATATTAAGTAGATTTATTTCCTGATAGTAATGCAATGTTTTATATTGCATTTTTGATTGTTGCAATGATGTAATTATGATATTAGTACTGAAACTGATGATAAATAAAACTTTTTTTTATATTATGACTGAGTACAGGACCCTTTTACACTCCTTTTGTTTTTGTACTATAATTCATGCTCTGTAGGAGAAGATGGAAAGGTAACTGCAGACATTATCGAGGTGTGAGTGAGCTCCTATGTCGCACCTGTATAACCCCAGGCACACCTCCATCTCAGCTCCACCCCAGGGTTTCACTCACACCACCAGACACACAGCTGAGCTCAGGCCAGGGTCAGACTAGATCAGATAGGCCAAGGGCACTCTTTGTCTGGGCATACTCTCTCCATTTGTCAGCAGTCTCAGTTGCAGAAAATGTTAACTGGCTTTATTAACAAACTTGGAGAAACAGTTCATAAACGTCAGCTTGGTCTGTACAATTCAGGGTGTTCTTCTCCTTCAAATAGTCAGCACAGAGCAAAACATAGTCAATGATATCAGGGCATTTAGAGTTCTCATTTCAAGTTTTATCTTCTCTATTTACAACAAAAACCAGAAACAGTAGTTGGTGATTTTCCCTCTTGATTAAACTCAGTCCACATTTGTCTCCACTAACAACTGTTGCAGTTCTTCTAATTAATACTCAGTTCCTTTTAAACTCCTCCAGTCGTGGCTCAGGGAGATGGAGTGGGGTAACCATCGACACCATGTCCCCTTTAGTCCCTATTTTCTTACTTGATTTCTTCTCCTATATAGTATCTTGGACTTACAAGCAGCGGAAATGGAATGTGGGTGAGCCGCACAATTCTCTTGTCAGTTTATAATCCACTAAATGCAAACAAAATAAATTCTCATCAAAAAGCATAAGCAATCGCGTATAAAAACTCTGAAAAATAATTCCCCCATTTAGTTATAAAATTGTGTATAAGGACGTGCTCATATGTTTTCAATAGGACAATCACAGATGCAAAGAACTTTGTATCTGTGATTGTCCTATTGAAAACATATGAGCATATATGGGAACTTCAAGAGTTGTCCCAGCTTTTAATCATTGCACGTCTCTTATGAATTAAAGTGATGCCTCCAAGTGCCACCCTTTTATAATGTTGCTTCAAAAAATTAAATATATGTTTGCTTTCACTTATTCAATTTTTTGAAGCAACATTAAAAGTGTTTTCACATTTTTCCTAAAAAGAATATAGGACTGAGAAGATTTAAATATAGGTGAAATCATAGTCCATAATCTTGCTGCTTGAAATGCCAACCCTAATTCAAAGAAATGTAATCTCTTTTTACCTTTTGATGATGGAAAAGAATAGCCTACATTACCAGAACGTCTTGTTCTCAAAGCAGAAATGAATATAAAATGTAGATATAGATAGTCTGGTGCCAAGCCATGTATAAGCTTAAAGAGAAAACACGCCAATTTGAAATAGAGTTTAGCCTCAATAGGCAACCAATGTAATGATAAATAACTGGGAGTGATCCTATCAAATTTAGACAATCCAAAAATCATTCGAACTGCTGTATTCTGTATCGTTTTCAGTCTCCTCACCAAACTTTTATTACATCCTAAATATACCAGATTACAATAATCTAATTGAGAAACTAAGAGAGACTGAACCAGTATTCTAAAATGATCTTGTTCGAAGTAATTTTGCACGCATCTCAATTTTTTCATCAGGAAAATCATTTCTTTGTTAATGAAGAGACCTGTTTTTTCATGGTTAAAGCACTATCAATAAATACTCCTAACAATTTAATGACTGTAGAAAATTCAAAGATAACTTGGTAATTTCAAAATTCAAAGAAAATTCAAAGATAACTTCTTCTGCTTAGGTACCCAGGACTTCCCCTCGGTGCTACAGGTCTTGGTGGGAGTGGGCTACTAAAGACCAGAATCTTCTCTTTTATGAATTCTCATGTCCTGCTTTCTGGGGCTGGGCTTTGCTCCGATTCCTTTGTAAAACTGTCATCTGCAGCTCTGTCTCCTTAGTTACCACCCTGAAAATCCTTCCTTCCACCCTTTAAGCATGGGCATTTTCAGGGGGGAGGGGGTCACAGTTTTCCCAAAACTTTACAGTTGGACTCAAATGAAAGAAGGCTTATGCGAAAGACTTTTCTCTGAAATAATTTAGTGAATTGTATGGAGGGGATGTGGTCCCAACAGTTACATAATGGAGAAATTAATTTCACGGACTAATGGAAATGGAGTTATGAACAAGCAGGATCACATGGGTCAGGTGCATTATGAGGAATTTTGGGATATATGGGACTCCCATATAGATGTGTTACTTGTCAAGGCCCATAGTAAGGTCCTGAAATTGGTGGACTTTGAAGATGAGGCCAGGAGGGAGAGATAGGGGAGGACAGAGGGCAATGGGTCTTACTGTTTGGAACCTCAAATATTTGTTCAATTCTGGTCACCGCATCTCAAAAAAGATATAGTGGAAGTAGAAAAGGTACAAAGATGGGTGACAAAAGTGATAAAGGGGATGGGACGACTTCCCTATGAGGAAAGGCTGAAGCATCTAGGGCTGTTCAGCTTGGAGAAAAGATGGCTGAGAGAAGATATGATAGAGGTCTATAAAATAATGAGTGGAGTGGAACGGGTAGATGTGAATTGTTTACTCTTTCCAAAAATGCTAGGACTAGGGGGCATGTGATGAAGCTACAAAGTAGTAAATTTAATACAAATCATAGAATTTTTCTTCACTCAACGTGTAATTAAACTCTGGAATTCGTTGCCAGAGAATGTGGTAAAGGCAGTTAGCTTAGCGGTGTTTAAAAAAGGTCTGGATGGCTTCCTAAAGGAAAAGTCCGTAGACCATTATTAAATTGACTTGGGGAAAATCTACTGCTTATTTGTGGGATAAGCAGCATAACAATGTATTGAACTTTTTTGGGATCTTGCCAGGTATTTTTGACCTGGATTGGCCACTGTTGGAAACAGGATGCTGGGCTTGATGGACCTTTGGTCTGTCCCAGTGTGGCAAAACTTATGTACTTAATTGTGTTAATGTTGAAATGGGTTCACTAAACCGAGTGTTCCTATGTGTTAGTTGGAAATAAAATAAAAAGGATCAAGCTAAAAGTTTTAATGTGGATTAACATTTTGTTTCATTAAATGTGTGAAATGGACCCCCAAAAAGTCCAAATATCAGGAAAAATGGCTATATGAACAAAAATGAATGAAAATCTTTCTCTTGTGCACATCCCTATAAATGGGACAGAGGCTGGAGGCACCTTATAGGCTAGCAGGTTTATTCAGTCATAAGCTTTTGAGGACAAGAGTTGATTTCATCTGATGTACTGATATTGTATTCAAGAACTGGTATCTAGCACTGCCCCAGCAGCCATTACAACAGTACAGCCTGTCTTTCTTATCAGATTAATGCTTGGTATAATTTGTACCAGTTTATGAATACTGTGGCTGTGGCAGTTATTTAACTATAACCATCAGATGAGTCCTTCAGAGACTGGCCAACTAATTTCATGGTGGGACGCTTATCAGTACAAGTGATGCATCTGAGGTATTTTTTAGTATCCGATAAGGATGTACAAGAGTGTAATAGCATTCAAGTGAAGCCCTTTAATAAAGCACTCCTCCCAAATTCCATTCTGCTTATTTTGAAGCCAGAGATTATTGAGCTATTTTATAAAGGTCAACAGAGTAGGAGTTGCTGGCTGTAAAAGTGGTTGGTGTAGGCTGCATGAATGTAGGATTAATTTGTGTTCATATCCAAGAATAATTTCCTTTTGGCTGGAAGACTAGGGGCCTGTTTCATGAAGTCTCCCCTCTCCCATTCTGTGTGTATGGGAAAAAGGCTTAGTGAATCAGGTCCTACATCATTCTTTAGAATAATTTAGTGAAAGATGATGGCAATTGTATGTATACAAATCTGATATTAACGGTCACAGTATAAAAAAGCTGCTATTCACAGGGAGGGCAATTTTCAAAGCCATTTCTATGGTTCACATCTTTTCATTGGTAGCTCAAGGTGAGTAACATTCAGGTACAGTAGGCCAGTGGTAAAAATTCCATCCCAGAGGTCCCCATAATCCCCCAAATTCTATATATCAAGCCTCAATTTCTGTGCGCAAATAGAAGCGTATTCTATAACAATGCATATAACCTAATTGGTTAACTAGCTAATCAGCACTGTTAATTGGATCTTAACAAGCAATTATCAGCACTAATAGGCAGTCATTAAGAGTTACACACACAACTGTTTACTGTAACGTGTTGCGGGTAAATTCCAAGTCGCATAGTTGAAAAAGAGGCAAGGTTATAGGCGTGGAATGGGCAGGTGATGGGCATTTCGAAAATCTATGCACATTATTATAGAATCCACCCACTCTGTGCCTAATTTAGGTGTTGGGATTTATGACAAGTAAAACATGGCCTAAATAGATGAGACCAAATTTGGTTGCGTGGAGAGGCGTTCATGTATTCTATATACTGTGCAGAAATTTAAGCCGATTCTATAAAATTTAGGTGTACTTTAGAGAATACGCCTAGGCATAGTTTTTTTACCGTCCAGATTTTTCAGGCACCATATATAGAATCTAGCCCAATATGTGTATGTGGAGGGGGAGGAGCTGGCCATGAAGGGGGTACATACATCACAGCAATGGAGGCAGAGAATGGCAAACATGTCTTACTTTTTAAACAGTTGATACATTTCCTCTCTCAACTAACACTAATGACAGTATCTTCCCTCCCGTCCCATCACCAGCCCCCAGCAACTGGAGAAGTGCATAAGAACCTCACCTCTCATTCCCAGGCCAATGTCTTGTGATAATAGCTATAAGACACTACAGCCTGGCAGAGGAAAGTGAGGTTAATGTTTGGTATAATTCATTCCAATTTATGAGTACTGTGGCTGTTAGCAGAAATTAGGGAAGCTAACAAACTGGGTAATAAAATAATAATGGGTGATTTCAATTACCCCAATATTGACTGGATAAATGTAACTTCTGGGCATGCCAGGGAGGTGACGTTCCTACATGAAATCATGGACTGCTTTATGGAGCAACTGGCCAAGGAACCAACAAAAGGGGGAGCAATTCTAGATCTAGCCCTCTGTGGACCACATGATCTGGTGCAAGATGTAATGGTCCTGGGGTCACTTGACAGCAGTGATCATAACATGATCAGATTTGATTTAATAAGGGTTAAGTATACACAGGAAATCTATTATGTTGGTATTTAACTTTCAAAAAGGAGACATGATAAAATGAGCAAAATGGTTAAAAATGGTTAAAAACTAAAACACTTAGAGAAGCAGCTGCAAAGGTCAAAAATTTACATTAGGCATGGATGTTGTTCAAAAATACCATCCTGGAATCCCAGACCAGATATATTCCATGTATTAAAGGCGGAAGGAAGACCAATCAACAGCCTGCATGCTCAAAAAGTGAGGTGATAAAGGCTATTAAAGCTAAAAGAGCATCCTTCAGAAAGTGAATCTGACTGAGGATAATAGAAAACAGCATAAGGAATAGCAAATCAAATGCAAAGCGCTGATAAGAAGGCAAACTAGAGAGACCTTGCAAAGAAGATTGCCTTGAAGGCAAAAACAAATAGTAAAAATCTTTTTTTTAGGTATATTAGAAGCAAGAAGTTGGTAAAAGAATCAGTTAGACCGCTGGATGAATGAGGGGTAAAAGGGGCACTCAGGGAAGACCAGGCCTAGTGGAGAGATTAAATGAATTATTTGCTTCCGTCTTCACCGAGGAACATGAGGGGGAGATACCAGTGCCAGAAATGGTATTCAATGCTGATGAGTCAGAGAATTTGAAAAAATATATATCTGTAAACCTGGAAGATGTAATGGAGCAATTTAACAAACTAAAGAGTAGCAAATTGCCTGGGCCAGATGGTATACATCCTACAATACTGATAGAACTAAAAAATGAATTTTCAGACCTATTATTAGTAATATATAATTTATCTTTAAAAACAAACATGATTCCAGAAGATCTCCAATCTGACATCGGTGCTGGGCAAAATGGTGGAGACTATTATAAAGAACAAAATTAAAATATAAGGGCCCTTTTACTACCTGGCAGTAGAGCTATTGCTGGGCTTGCGCACAGGAAATCAGCCATTCCATCAAGCTCGCTCAGGAGCCCAGTGGTAGTTCTGGCTTCTGGCACACGCTGTGTCCAGCACTAGGAATTTTTTTTCATTTTCTAGCACCAGAGGCATGCCCGGCAATGTCTTCACCACCTCCTAAATAGGAGGCTGTAAGGGCTCTTCCAGCAAATGGCCACACACCAATGTGCTTTATTAGTGCATGGTCATTTACTGGCTCTTTAAAGAAAATTACCTCTTACCCACTGCGGTAAAATGTAGCCTCAGTGCACAGCAATTCCATGCGCCAATGGCACCACAGACCACATTTTACTGCCATTGGGACAAGGACCATATGGAGTGGAGGAGTAGCCTAATGGCTAGTGTAGCAGGCTTTAATCTTGTTATCACTCCAAGGGTTACATACAATATAAGTAGTCAAGCATGTATTACAAACCATTAATTAGACTACTGCAACGTTATATATTTCAAAATCTAGCCACTCTTTATTGCTAGTTACACTCTCACACCTAAACGCTTACTCACACTAAAACTCACACATAACAACCTCAAATCCCTTAAGATTTTCAAGCATAAGGACTGAAAAGTACATCAATTGTTCCACATATCTTATAGTCCACACCACATCTTCTCTGATACAACCTCCATGGTTGTTACATATCCAATACATCTACTGTTCACACAGTGTGTTTCAAAAGACTGTGTTCTAAAAACTTTTTGAGTATTTCATCAATTCAAACTCAGTCCAGATGAAGAAAACAGTGTCTTAATCGCCAACAGATGTAACATCTTCACTTCTCCTTTCTCCTCTCAACACTGGGATTGTATGGCACGAACTCTCTTTACAGGCAATCATCCGGTCTCAACACTGGCCGTGTTTCATTCTTCTTCTTCAGGAGACCTGCTTAAACAGCCTCGTATAACTGCTTGGTACACCAAGAGTACCCTCTGTGGTCGGTATGACCGCTCACGCTGAATAGATGACGACGACTGATCTTACACCTCATTTAAGATGTGTAAGGTGTTTCACGACCAAGCCGCGAAAAGGTGCTCAAACTGACCAGATGACCACTGGAGGGAATTGAAGATGACCTCCCCTTACTCTCCCAGTGGTCACCAACCTCCTCCCACCCAAAAAAAAAAAAAACAGTTTAAAAAACATTTTTTGCCAGCTTCTATGCCAGCCTCAAATGTCATACCCAGCTCCATGATAGCAGTATGCAGGTCCCTGGAGCAGTTTTTAGTAGGTGCAGTGCACTTCAGATAGGCGGATCCAGGCCCATCCTGGAGTGGAGGAGTAGCCTAGTGGTTAGTGCAGCGGGCTCTGATCCTGGGAAACTGGGTTTGATTCCCACTGCAGCTCCTTGTGACTCTGGGCAAGTCACTTAACCCTCCATTGTCCCAGGTACAAATAAGTACCTGTATATAATATGTAAACTGCTTTGAATGTAGTTGAAAAAAACCACAGAAAGGTGGTATATAAGTCCCCATTCCCTTTCCCTTTCCCTACCTATAACACTTGTGGTGGTAAATCTGAGCCCTCCAAAACCCACCTGAAACCCAGTGTACCCACATGTAGGTGCCCCCTTTCATCCCTAAGGGCTATGGTAGTGGTGTAGACCGTATAAGTCTGCCCAGCACTATCCCTGCCTCCCAACCACCAGATGCAAAATCAAGCACTATGGATTGAACACAGGGTGACAAAGTCTTAAATGCTACTCTGAAGGCCATTTGAGAAAGATGGGGTATAAATGAATGATTCATCTTAAAGCACCATTGAAATGTTTTGCTCTTGGGTATTTTGTTGAGCAGAAATGGAGGCAAATGGCCATTAAAAAAACAACAACAACAAAAAAAACCAAACCTCTTTGAATGCTGCCTGCTCAGTCCACCACCATGCATGTAACCTCCCACGGTGCCAGGCCTGGACATTTATAGAAGATACTGTGCTGCTGCAAAAGTGCTGCTTAACATTTAGGGCTACAGAGTTGCTTAGCTGAAAGTATGGTTGTGTTTGTATTTTACGCACTACATAATTATGTTTAACTATACATAATTACATAATTTATATAATTTATCCTGTGCATAACTGCATCATGATGTCTCTAGCCCTTTCTCAAATGGGTTACTTTACATCCTGCTGTTTAAGAGACTGAATGGGGCAAAAATGCCTTTGTCAATCAGGCCCCCGGATCTAAAAAAAAAAAAAAAAAAGCTGTGCTCTCTTTGCCCTGTACAGTATCTGAAAATGATAAAAAGTAGGAAATAATCTGGCTAAATAAAAAGACCAGATACTATTTAATTACTTCTGCAGTTGATACATATTTAAAGGACTAAGAGGGAGGGAGGGAAATTTTCAGAGCTTTTTAGGAGGATAAGCAGCTGTTTAATTGTGTAAAAGCTGTCGGAAATTCCTCCCCCTCACATGAGTTAGAGCACCCATGCTCTTCATAGCATAGCCTGAACAAGGGTGGGGGAGGTGCAGTTAGGTTGAGAAGCACTCATTGGACTTTAATTCTGAAATTCTGTACATTTGCACCTATTCCAAAGTAGGTGGAAAAGTACTACTACTACTTATCATTTCTATAGTGCTACAAGGCATACACAGCGCTGTACACCATATACAAAGAATGTGGGTACTAAGTAACTGGTGTAGCCCTGCCAGACAAATTTTCAAAAGGAAACGTGTAAGACTTCCCTTTGAAATTGTGCTTGCAAGTTGCAATGCTATGGGTACGACTGCAAGCCCCCCCCCCCCCCCCCACCCCATGTGTAAAAAAAAATTGTTCCCTAAATATATTTTGACTAGTTTTTGAGGGCTGTGCCCCCTCCTTCGTGCAAATGCGTTGATCAAAGCAAGGGCATAACCATTGAAAGCTAAGGATGTGCATTCAATACAGCACATCTTGGTGGACATAAGTTTTTCACACGATCACCGAAGGTTCTAAGGACTTCTGGATATATTGATGGACATACATGCCATAAGTATTGACTGAGCTGGTCTTGTAAATGCATTGCATGATGGGCATACACATCATAATCATGATGATATTTGGATATGATAGTCATCTTTGACATATGTTACAGTAGTGCTACAATTGTTAACATATGAACAATACAAAAGTAATGAAGCTATAAGAAAAATATTGTTTAAGTAGTATACAGCTGATACGAGCATTTCTTTAGCCCTTCAGAAGAATGAGTATGAGGTTATCGTAATAGTGGATAAGTGTGAATAATTGGGTTGAATGAGTATGATTGTGTTTTGATATAAGCAGCAAGGGGAAGCTGATTAGGTTAAAGTTTTGAAAAATGTTTCAATGATAATTTTTTCTAATAAAGTTAAATAAGATAATAGTGGTTGAAGTTACTTTTGTGAACGGCATTGATTTTGTAACTAGAGTGAAACAGAGTTACTCATTAGGTAGGGAAGGTGTGTTGAATATTTTAAGAGACATTTGGTGGTAATTCTTGAGATACGTAGTGAAAAATGTGCTTCCAGTGGGGAAAACATTTTTCTTGTCATCTGGAAAAAGAGAAAAATGTCAAAAGATTCAGAATTTTCCAGTCTGCATTTAATGACAATTTTAGAAAAGGTGTGGAGAAGACAACATCAGAAAAAGTAACTCTAGTTGGTGGTCTTTGTCTTGGAGCAGAACAGAGATAGGATTTGTTTGTTTCAAGAATGTTTTTGGGAGAAAGATCTGAGTCCAAGTCTATGCAAAGGAGAAGGAAAAGGCTTCTGATTCTTTGCCAGGAAGCAAGAGCTCTAGGCATAGAGCTTTTGCTGGATTTCCTTATACACATTTTGCACTGTTTGAAAACATGATATCTATCTATTTTTTTTTAACCATCCCAGCTACAGTTTTTCCTGAATACTCAGAAACTCTCTGTGATCATAGTTAATGAAGCTGATTCCAAGGGATCCCAGGGCATAAAATAGTTTGTGCATTACTGAAGAATTTTCTGCCTGACTAGAGTGCTTAAGCTCCACTCTCTTGTACAGCACAGATGACACAAAAGTTCAACTTATTTAAGATACACTAATCAGATTAGGATGTACCCTTCCTGCTATTTTTTTTCTCCTGCTGAGTTTGTCCATGTTGATTAATGGTGTTGTTTTCTTTTTGTGCTTATTTTGCAGTTTGTGCTTTACTGACTTTTTTTTATTTACTGACTAAAAGGCTTAAGCTTCACTCCCTCACACAGCATAGGTGACACAGATACTCTGCTTATTTAAGAAATGCTTGTTCAGTGGCACATGCCTTCTTGTGACCCCAAGTGCACTAGGTTGCTTTTTTAGCATTTCCTTCCATTATTACCTCTTTTTGTACCTGCCCCCACCCCTCCCCTACAATTTATCAGTCTTGAAAACCTAATTGGGTATTGTAATTCTCATATTTATGCTGTCCCCCACTGCCCCCCCCCCCACACACAATTATCTTCTAATCATTTTGTTTACCAGGGCACAACAAATCGGATGGAAATATAAAAACTGGGTGTTGGGTGGTACCAGTGTCTTCCTTTCTCCCTCCCTCCCCAAAGGGAGAAGTTCAAAGCATCATATAGCCAGAAGTGTGGTGGTTTCCTACCCAGGAGTCCATTAGGACATTGGTCCTCTACCTCAGAGAACAAGGAGAAAAAAGAAGAGAAGGGAAGGGCCATGAGCAGTGGGACCCTGTTACTACAAGAAACAGGTATAGAGAGAATGAGGGGTTGGAAGTCTGTTCTGTAGCTGAAACCTGAGGCAGAAGGTGCAAGAAAGGAGGCATCATCAGAGAGGATCATGATCAAAGACAGTAGGCATACAACCACCTAAAAAATACAAAATAAAATTTTTTATTTTATTTTGTATTTTTTAGGGGTTCACTTTGATTTTTACCCCTATTAGGTAGGTGATATTTAGCATTTATGGTCATTCAGTTATTTTGGTGTTTTATATCTCCACCTATCTGTCTGTATGTAGTTCTGTTGATATATATTTTGTGTTAATAATTTTTTTGTTGATAACTTATGTCTTGTATTAAAATTATTATTTTATTGCATGCATATTTAATTTGAATGTTTTTAACTGATATTGATTTGATATTATATTTTATTGTATTATGTTTTTAGATATGGTTTGTTTTTATTCTATATTTATTTATTTATTTGTTACATTTGTACCCCACATTTTCCCACCTATTTGCAGGCTCAATGTGGCTTACATAGTACCGTAATGGCGTTTGCCAATTCGGTTGATAACAAATACAGGTGATATTGTGGTTGAAAGAGGTAGGTGTATATTAGGCACCATGATTTGATTGTTTTAGATTTGATTGTTTTAGATATGTTTTATTATAAAATATATTAAGTGATTATGTTTTATTTATTATGTATTTTTAGTTTTAGTTTATTTTGTACCCCTGACATAGCCTAAGAGCAAAACGTGGCCACGTTGGGTAACCTTGTAATAAACCACTTCTTCTGTTACCCTCTTGTTCTATTTTTTTGTTTTTTTTTATCTGCTTTTTCTTTTGGTTTGCTTAGCAAGATACAGTCTCCAAAACTGAACACAATACTCCAAATGGACCTCACCAATGACTTGTACAGAGGCATCAAAACCTCCTTTCTTCTGCTGGTTATGTCCCTCTCTTTAAAGCGTAGCATCCTTCTGGCTTTGGCCACCACCTTGTCACATTGTTTCGTCACCTTGAGATCCTCAGACACCATCACTCCAAGGTCCTTCTCCTGAGCTGTGCTTATCAATCTTTCTCCTCCTATCTGGTATATCTCTTTCGGATTTCTGCACCCCAAGTGCATTACTCTGTACTTCTTGGCATTCAATTTTATCTTAAACAATTTTTATTGAACAAAATGAACAAACAGAGCAATAAACTGTAGAGTTGTGCAAAATTTCACAATACAGTATAAAATTCCCCTCCCCCCCCCAATAACTCTCCCACCCACCTTGTATTTGGTTTGAAACAAATGTTATTGAACAATTAAAAAATGAAACTACAGTATAACCAGCAGATACACAGGAGTTCAATTGTACAACTATTCCTAAATAAATCCCTCCTCCGCCACCCTCAACAATCCAAAGATGTAAAGAAGTGGCAGTGTCCAGAGCGCTTTTACTCTGATAGTGCTCCAGAAAATCAGCAAGCAAGTCAAGTTCTGCCCTCTGATGTCATTACGTTTTGACATGAGGGCGGGGCAATGAGTGGTTATGGATGTAACGAACCCAGGCATCCAGATGTAGAACGTTGGAGGTGCAAATTATTACATAGGACTAGTAAAACAGGCCTGTTTCTCACGGGCGCTAGCAAGGTTATCCTCCGAGTTCCAGCTTGGCCCCTTCCCTCCCCCCTCTCATCTGAGTTCCAGGCTCCGCTCCCTCTCCTCTGAGAGAGAGAGTGAGTGTGTGAGATAGAGTGTGTGTGTGAGAATTAGACTTTGTGCGAGTGTGTGTGTGAGACAGAGAGAGAGAGTGTGTTTGAGAGAGATAGAGTGTGTGTGTGTGAGAGAGAGAGAGAGAGAGAGAGTGTGTGTGTGTGACAGAGAGAGAGAGTGTGTGTGTGATAGAGAGACTCTGTGCGAGTGTGTGTGTGTGTCAGAGAGAGACGGTGTGCGAGTGTGTGTGAGAAAGAGAGAGTGAGTGTGAGAGTATTAGAGAGTGTCTCTCTGACAGAGAGAGTGTGTGAGATAGAGTGTGTGTGAGAGAGTGTTTGTGTGAGAGAGTGTGTGTGTGTGTGTGAGAGAGAGTGTGTGTGTGTGTGTGTGAGAGAGAGAGAGAGAGAGTGTGTGTGTGTGTGTGTGTGAGACTGAGAGAGTGTGTAAGACACAGAGAGAGTGTGTATGTGAGAGAGAGACTGTGTGTGAAAAAGAGTGTATGTGAGAGACAGTGAGTGTGTGTGAGAGTGTGTCTGTGACCGAGAAAGTGTGAGTGAGACAGACAGAGAGAGAGTGTATGTGTGAGAGTGAGTACAATGTAGTCCTTGTGGCACAGGAGTCAGGAGGTCAGCGGCGAGTTGTGGTGCGAGTTCTGCACTTGCCCGTTTTCCGCCACCCTACTTGTTTCGATGCAGTTCGAGCGGCACAGGAGTCTCACTGATGTTTAAATTTTTATTTTTTAGTTGTTTCTAAACCTGTCCTGGGGACCACCAGCCAATCAGGGTTTTTTAGGATATCCACAATGAATATCTATAAAATAGCTCTGAATGCACTGCTTCCATTTATGCAAATTTAAGTCATGAATATGTATTGTGGATATTCTAAAAAGCATGACTTGCTGAGGGTCCCCCAGAACAGGTTTGGGAACCCCTTATTTATACCACTACAAAATAACTTTTTATTGCTCAAAGCATGCCTCCAAGCTCCAATCTATATATATTTAGAGAGAGAGAGAGAGATTATGATGTTCAAGAAAAAAAGAATTGAGCTGGAACCAGAGACAAAGAACAATTCAATGCAAAATACATTCCCATGTATTTAGAAAACAGCGCAAAACAAAGTTCCAACTGCTAGGGGACTGAGACATTAATTTGGGATCCAAATTCATGAGTCCCAACAAAGTGAAATGTCAAATTCTGAGTGTGATCAAAGGATTCTGACACTGATGATGTAATCCACCTGGAGATAAATGATCTGGCCAAAAATAGTACACTTGTAGTGCAGAGAGCTTTTCAGAAGCTGGTGGAAGGGCTAAAGTCTTTGGTACAGACTGAAGCTTTTTCTGAAGTGCCACCTGCCTACGGAAAAAGAAAGGAAATATTAGATGACTCAAAACCTGGTGTCCGCAAGAAGGTTTTAGATACATAGGAGGAGGGGGCAATATCCCCCCGATTCTATATAGTGCGACTTAAGTTGCACGCGGAAATCCAGTTGTATTCTGGATTTGTGCACAAAGCCTATTTAGCTTAACAAGCCAATCAGTGCCGATAATTGCCACTTACAAGCAATTATTGACACTAATTAGCAGTAATTAGAATTTACACACAACTGTCTAAGCATATTCTATAAAGTGATGGCCGTAAATTCTAAGACAAAAATAAATCCAATGGAATGGCAGTCCATACAAGATCCCAAAACTTGGAAGCAAGCTGATGAACTGGGCTGTTGAAGCCAGCTGTTTTATTTGAGCACTCATGTGGATTAATCTCAGCAGAGGATTCCTCTACGGAGCAGTTAGACCATGAACGCGAATGAATCTCTCCAGTAATATTTGTGAGTTGTGACTTGCAACGTTATAGATTTGTGGGATCTTATATGGACTGCCATTCCATTGGATTTATATTCTAAAAAGAACTGATGCTTTTAAAGGAGAAGGGTGATGGTGAACTGCAAGTAGGGAGATTGATTCAGTTTGGGTGATGTGCCATTGAGTAGTCCAGGGGGAGGCAGTAGTTGGGGTTATCCTGTGTGAAGTGAAAAATTGGTTATGTTTCTTAATGTTGTATTTAATAAATAAAGATATAATGTTTATGTATTAAATAATGTTAGTGGTAAATGATTAGGTTTGTATTAATGTTTATTACCACTTTGTAGATTGTGAACCCAGTTTGTATGATTGCAATGAATATGCATGATATCTATTTGCATGCACTGCCTTCATTTTATGCAAATAGATTTCATGCATATTCATTGTGGAAATCCTGAAAACGCAACCTGGTGGGGGCTGAGGATGGACATCCTGGTTTATAGGATACTAGTGTAACAGTTCAAAAACACATCTATATTTTAGATGCCATCACGTAGAGTAGCCGAAGAGTTGGTGTAAATGATCAGGTCTAGACTGGTTAAAATAACAAGTCCAAATTACAGTATTCTTTAACTTATGTGCATAACTGTGCGCCCTGCCCATGCTGTACCCAGACTTTGCCCATGTGCATGCTCACTTTCAAATTACGTTCCACCTTAAGTAGTGCAAGGGTAGTACCTTATAGAATTTGCATTTAGGCACGGTGCACACATATGCAATAAATGTCGGTATTCTGCTCATTTATACATGTTCTTTGACACCTTCTTTATAGAATTACCTCCAAGTACATCATATTTTATTGCTGACTAGTAAAAGAGGCCCGTTTCCAACAGAAAGGAAACAGGCACTAGCAAGGTTCCAGGGCCTCCTCCCTACCTCCCTCCCTCCATCCTCCAAGTTCCAGGCCCCCTCCCCTCTGAGTTCCATGCCCCCTACCTGCCTCCCTCCCTCCCCTTCGAGTCCCAGGACCCACCCCTCCCCCTCCTCCCCTCCCCCTCCCCTCCTTCTCCCCCTCTCTCGTCTCAGGACCCCTCCCCCTCTCTCATCTCAGGACCCCTCCCCCTCTCTCATCTCAAGACCCCCTCCCCCTCTCTCGATCCATGCCCTCGAGTTCCATGCACCCACTGTGGTCCAAGTTCCACAACCCCGCGGCTCCCTCCATCTCTCTCTGTGGCCTCCAAGTGCAAGTAGGACATGTGCTGCTGCCTCTCCCCTTTGTAAGTGCTGGCTGTTGTTTAAAATTTTTTACCTCCTGCTCCGCCGGCAACAGTGAAGTGCAGCACGCCTTCGCTTTCACTTCTGTTTCAGCTGTTCCTATGGTCCCGCCCTTCCGCAAACAGGAAATGAGGGCGGGACCAGAGGAACAGATGAAACAGAAGTGAAAGCAAAGGCAGTCTGAAGTGGCGTCCGTGCATGCTGGACTTCACTGTTGCCGGTGTAGCAGGAGGTAAAACGTTTTAAACAACAGCTGGCACTTACGAAGGGCTGAGGCACCCACACACGTCCTGCTTGCATTCAGAGGCCACAGAGAGAGAAGGAGGGAGGCACTGGGTGGCGGAAATCGGAGGAGGGGGGGCGTGGAACTTGGACGGGAGTGGGGCCATCGGACTGGAGTGGGCCCATGGAACTTGGACGGACAGGAGTGGAAGGAGGGAGGGAGGTAGGGGGTCATGGAACTCCGGGGGGGGGGGGGGGTGATTGTTTACTCACCTCCAGTGGCTGCTGCTGGGTTCCCTTCCCTCTCACTTCCCATTGGTCCGCCCTGTGACATCATCACCAGGGCGGACCAATGGGAACTGTGTTACGAACCCAGGCATCCAGACAGAGGTGCAAATTATTATATAGGATTACTACTCCAGCCAAAGTCAGGCGTTTTATTGATGTATTTGCATTTTAGACGTTCCTTGGCCCTTTCTCCTTCCATTCCAATGAAAATTGTGTTTGCCTTAACTGGCTTATTCTAAATAGATGCAAGCCATATCTTTTTTTACACTACTTCCCAAGGTTAAGACTAATAGTAAGATGCCCTCTGTTTTCCATCTCCTTATTCAAAGAATAATTCATCTCCTGATGTTTAAAAGGTGATTTCTGCAGTGAACTAGAGAGGTGTCCTAGGGGAGATGTCTCTCATCTATACATAATTGTTTTGGGATCGCTATCTACTTTTACTCTGCATATGTGCTCCTCTCAGTGCTCCTCTCACCCTCACTTTTTGTTCACCTCCCAAGAAATCTCTGTGATTCACAGCAACCATTATTTAATGTATAATACTTGAATCAGTTTTCAGACAAATCGTTAAAGAAGCAGGCACATCAATCAGATCATCAGTTGCTTAATAAAGTAGGCAAGTACTGCATGAAATGATTTAGTATTTTTTTTAAAGGAGAATGCATTATACTAGTTTCCTGCATAGAAATGAAGCAGAAGTAATAGAAATCTGACTCACTCTATTGTACATAATAGACAAGGAATGTGTTTTCCAATGGAGGAAGTTCAAGAAGAAAAGAACATGATGCAAAGTCCAAAGAGGGTAAAATTCAGGAATAACATATGCAAAATATTTTTTGCAGAAAAGGAGGTGATTCATAGAGCAATAGTAAATTCAGTAATTAACTCGCCATAAAAAGTCATAATCCTCCCAAACATGGCAAATGATCAAAGTAAATAAATCAAAACAAAAATACATTTATAAAAGCAGTAATTTATATAAAGAATATCCAAAATGCTGTTTATGATAATCATATACCACAGAATCCTTATTCAGCTCTAATAGTGCAAACAAATGCTAACAGTATCCTTAAAACTGCAACAAAACAGAAAAATCTCTACATATCACATTTCAGCAAATACTGACTTGAAAATCATTTGGGTTATTCTAATGCCTTTTATCAGGGCATTTCTCTGTTTCCTTGAAACATATTCAGCTATCACAAGTTACTTCAGCTGAATTACTCTGGTACAGAAAGAACAAGAGTATGTAACTCCTTTACTGGCCAGACTTCAATGTTTTCCTATCTCATGTACAGTTCAAAATCATGACTATCATGTTTAGGTGTCTACAGGGATTGTCCAAAATATATGTCAGATCTACCACATCTACTTGTAGTTCCTTCTCCTTCTGTTGCCAGATTTGAAACCAGTGGTATAAATTTAAATGTGGGGCTGCCAAGCACATTTTTGTTTGGATCCCCATAGAAAGGGGAGGGGAGACTCTCTCTCTCCCCACTCTGTCACCACCCTACTGCCCCGCTTTTAAGTTTTAGAAGACTGAGTGAGGCAAACATTACTTTTTACAAAGTTGCAATACCACTTCCCACCATCTTTCTCAGAGCCCTGTGGACCCACCTGGAACTTTGGCCCAGCAGCACAAGGTCCCAGCTTGTTGCCTCTGTTAATGCATATGATTTGTCAGAGTTTGACTTTGGGGCTGGTGCCTTCTGCCTGGAAACATGCTTTGGTTCACCTGATTCTTAAGATGACTTTGCTCGATCCCACACTTCCCGAGAATTATCATCCAGTGTATAATCTTTGCTTTGTATCTAAAGTCTTGGAGAAAGTCATCTTTGAACAATTACTTTCATGTATTGAGCAACTTTCTGTCCTTCATCCACGTCAAACTGGTTTTTGATCTGTCCACAGCACAGAGACTGTCCACAGTTGCAGCTTTGTTTAGTGAATTACACTCTCATCTTGACTCTGGGGCGATTGTTGTATTAGTTTCTTTAGACTTTTCTGTGATCTTTGATCTTATTTGTGCTATGGATCTTTTGGGCACCATCTTGGCTTGGTAATCATCTTATTTTTCTGGTCGTACTTTGCTAAAACTCCTAACTCAACGTCTTCTTGTTCCCTTTCCTGTAGGGTTCCACAAGGGTCTCTTTTATCATCTTTAATATCTTTCTAAGTCCCCTGGCTACCTTAATTCAGAACTTAAATATTTACTTTTTTGCTGACAATATTCTTTTGATCTTTTCCACTTCACCTGATTTCATTGATATTCCACTTTTGCAACAGTGTCTTATTGCATTATTTCAATGGATGTTTGATAATAAGCTGATTTTGGACCCCACCAAAACTACTGCTTGTGTAACTTTATAAGTCCCATACTGAATTTGGATGTTGGGAAGTCATTTGACAAAGTCTCTCATTAGACACTCCTTAAGATGTCAAAGAGCCATGGGATAGAAGACAATGCACTTGTGTGGACTGGAAACTGGTTAAACAACAGGAACCAAGGAATAGGACTAAATGGTTAGTTATCCATATGGAAAAGGGTCACTAGGGGAGTTCTCCAAAGCTCTGTAGTGGCAACACTGCTGTTTAACATAGTCATAAATTATCTGGATTTAGAACTGGCAAGTGAGATAATTGAATTTGTAGATTAAACAAAATTATTCAAAGTCATTAAAACAACAGAAGATCGAAAAGATTTTCAGGGGATCTTATGAGTGTAGAATACAAGGCATCTAAATGACAAGTTAAATTTTAATATGGACAAGTCCTAATTGGTGAACATAGGTGAAAATAGTCCCAAATACAGAAACAAAATGTTGGGTTCTGAGTTACCACCCAAGAAAAACACCTTGGATTCATTGTGGGCAATATTGTGCTGCAGCTGCCAAAAAAGCAAATCAAATTTTAGGGATGATTCTAAAAACAATGAAGAATAAAACTCAGAATATCATTACGTTTCTGAATAGGTCCATGATAAGGTTGCACCATCTCAAAAAGGATATAGCAAAATTACAAAATGTTCAGAAAAGGGTGACAAAAATGATAAAGGGGATAGAAACTTCCCTTATGATGACAAGTTGAACAGATTAGGGCTCTGTCTTGGAAAAAAGATGAAGGTGATCAAGGTGACTAACACAGCAGGTTTCAAAAGAGGTTTTGACAAGTTTCTGGATGAAAAGTCCATTAAAATTTTTTAGCCAGATAGACTTTAGAGAGATATTGCTCATCTCTGGAAATGAGCTATGAGAAACTTTTCTTTTCTGTATCTGCTGGGGATAGGGGAGGGGGCTTCTTACCTGAGCCGTGCTAGAGGCTGCCATGTGCTAATACTGACACAACCCATTCACTTTGAATGGGCTGTGTCGGCATTGCCGCGTGGCTCACGGAAGGTAGGTGTTGTTGGAGATAGGATGCTGGGCTTGACTTGGTATGACTGCAAAAAAAAACAGAAGAAACCAGTCTTCGCAAAAAAAAAAAGGGACAAAACAGTGAAGATGACTAACAAAATAATGAAAAATGGGAAAGGAAAAAATAAATATGAAGAATATAAAAATAAAAATGACACTTCAAATATGAAAACTTAAAAATATTTATTGTCCATAAAAAATATTACAAAATTGGGGAGAAAAGGACTCGACACAGCTGTGTTTCGGCCGGTTAGGCCTGCGTCAGGAGTCTTCTCACCATATAGAGTATTTTTCTCTATTTCTATATCGGATAAATTTTATTGGTATGTAGAACAACTTATGAATGAATCGTATTGGAACGTCTATATAAATAACTCTCCGGTTGTCCCTTCTGGGATCTTGTAGTGCTAAAATTCGCTCGAAACAGTATAGACTGGATCTGCTCTAATCACCTTTGTAAACAAAACCCTAAAAGAACAAAACCAAATCAAGATATTGCCGTTGGCAATCATACACAAAGTTTCAAATTTCTTATAAAATCCTCACAAGCAGTTTTCAGTACTTATAATTGCACACCGCTTGAAGAACGTAAAATCATCTTAGGAATGCTAGGGCTCAAAGCACAGAGCAACAACACACTGCATGTTATTTTTTTAAAACTGTGTATTAACATGATAACATCATACAGATGAATGTAAATTAGCCATGAATCTCTTAAAGGCTAAAAATGTTCACATATGTTAAAGTGCAGTCCTACCCCAAATCAAAAAGTATATATAATGAAAATGCATAAAAACAAACAAAAAAATGCCACTGAAGGGGAAAAAATATATATGCAAAATGTAAATGTTTATATATCACAGGACCTATTTAAGCCACTTGGCTCCAAAGTAGCTAAAAAAAATGAATCCAGTGACGTTCTTTGTAATATAACGTATTTTGCCATACATTTTTGTGTACTCCAATGTATTTGGTTGATATAACTTACTACTACTACTACTACTACTAACATTTCTAAAGCACTACTAGGGTTACGCAGCGCTGTACAATTTAAACATAGAAGGACAGTCCCTGCTCAAAGAGCTTACAATCTAAAAGACAAGAGAACAATCTAAAGACAAGTGTACAATCTAGAGGACAAGTGAACAGTTAATCTGATAGGGTGGATAGATTGGGGCATTCTATATTTCTAAAGCGGTTAGGCGCCGAAGGCAGCATTGAAGAGGTGAGTTTTAAGCAGAGATTTGAAGATGGGTAGGGAGGGGGCATGGCGTATGGGTAAAGGAAGATTGTTCCAGGCATAGGGTGAGGCAACTTATTAGTAGAAGTTTTTTTTATTTAAAGTTTAACACAGTTTCATCCAGTGGTTCCTTCACATTTTACACAAATATTAAAAATGATTTTCTTCAATCAATGCATAATTAAGCTGTGGAATGTGTTACCAGAGGATGTAGTTAAGGCTTGTGGTGTAGCCGGATTTTAAAAAGGTTTAGACAAGATTCTATAAGACAGGCCCATTATTAGCCAGGTCAATTGTTAGTCCTGGCACAACAAGCAACATCGAATGGATTTCCCCATTCAGATATGCTGGGTACTTCCGAGTGACCCAGATTGGCTGTTCTCAGAGGCAGGATTCTGGGCTGGATGGACACAGTATTTTCTCAGCAGTAAAATTTCACACTTAGAGATAATTTCTTCATATACTGTGCTGTTATCACCCTCTAGGGGACAAAACATATTGTAGCAATTTAGCAAACCATTGGCATGGAGTGAGACATGCATTCTTCCTAAACTTATTTTAAAAAAATGAAAAGATGGTGACAACAACACTATATTTCTGTACAGCAACAAGGAATTTGAAATATGTCCTTTAACATTTAAAAAGCTTAGGGAGTTGGAAGCAGTTCATGCTCTATTCTACTAGAAAATATTAGTTAATAACAGCTTGCATACTTTGCACAGCTGTTCTAGGGATCATGAACTTCACTACTTGTGACATGGGAGTCTAACCATATTAACTGGTCAGTACTGAAAACAAGGATAGGGAGCAGGGCCCTGGCTTCCCCTGATCCTGTTGCCATGGCTAGGGACACAAATTTCAGCTCTTGACTTGGAATTACATGGGTTTCACCAGAAACATGGGAGTCCAAGGGTAGTTCCAGGAGGCAGCAGCTAGCTGGGCCTGTCAGGCACACGTGGTTATGTATCTCACACTTTCTTCCATGCGCACTGATTGGCTGACAGAAGGAGGCGGAGGAAGAGGTGAACAGCAGCAGTGCCTCGGCCACATCCTTCTCTTATGCCACATGTTGAACTATGTGGTTCAAACCACAAGTTCAGCCCTAGAAGAAGACGCCACCGCTGCTCTTTTCCTCACACTACTAGTTTATCAGTGTGCAGAACAGGACTGGTGCAAGAGTACTGGGCACCTTAGGTGAACCTTTGATGTTATGCTCCCACTCTAATTTTCAGCACCCTCCAAAATTTTGATAATTAAACTGTACAATCATAATCATCTTACGACAAGTCTCTAAAAACACATAGTTGGACATAAGGTTCAACCAAAGTTAGGTACTAGGATGATCCATGCTAAGTTAGTATTCTATAAATGATGCTCTGCAAGGAGAATCCTTTAAAGGATACTAGCTTAGTGTGCATGTCACACCTAACTTTGGGTACAAGCATTTATGCCTGCCAAAGCTTGGTGTAAATCTCACGGCCAACAGATGGCAGTTAGGCACGCAAATACAGATATTCTATAACATCGTGCCTAATTTCTGGGCAACACCTCTGGCCAATCCGTGACCCTCCCATGACCATGCCCCCCTTGGAGTTACATGCTATGAAAGTTAGGCATGTATGTTATAGAATAGAGCATAGGGCAGATCTGCAGATAACTCCCATTTACTGCCAATAATTAAGTGGTTGTTAACTCCAATAATTGATTGCTAGTACCTAACTAATTAGTTTATGAATGGATCTGGGATCTGCACCCAAATTTAGCCAGCTTATTTACAGTACATATTAAACTTTATTTCACAGGTGGAAGTGAGCACTGATGGTTCATCAAATTTGTATGACTGCCAGGACTGTTTTGCTTTGACTGCAACTGTTTTATGATGCTCCTCTAGAAGCTGCCTCTCTGTTCTTGCCTAATGGTTAGGCCGGTCCTGGTGGAGAGAGGTGAATTGGTACAGGAAGACATACAAGAGGGTGAGAATCAGTATGGGATGAAGGATAATGAGAGAGGGCATATGCAACACAAGCAGCAGTGGAAAGTAATAGAAAATAAAACAAACATTATTATAATGCCTCTGCATCATTCCATGATGCAACCTCATTTTGAGTACTGTGTGCAATTCTGGTAGCCACATCTCAAAAATTATATAGTGGAATAGGAAAGGTTCAAAGATGGGTGACCAAAATTATTAAGAGGATGGAACTCCTCTCATATGAAGAAATGCTTAAGAGATTAGGGTTTATCAGCTTAGAGAAGAGGCTGCTGAGGGGGATATGATAGAGGTCTACAAAATCCTGAGTGGAGTAAAATGGGTAAACGTAAATCAACTGCTTACTCTTTAAAAAGTACAAAGATAAAGGAACACTCCATAAAGTTACATGCTAATACAAATAGGAGAAAATGTTTCTTTTCACTTAAGCTCTGGAACTCATTGCTGTAGAACCATGACTGGGATACAGGGAAAGGGAAATGGGACTTGATGTACTGCCTTTCTGAGTTTTTTGCAACTACATTCAAAGTGGTTTACATACATTCAGGTACTTATTTTGTACCAGGGGCAATGGAGGGTTAAGTGACTTGCCCAGAGTCACAAGGAGCTGCAGTGGGACTTGAACTCAGTTCCCCAGGATCAAAGTCCACTGCACTAACCACAAGGCTACTCCTCCTCCTGGGCTATAATCTGCTCAGGAAAGACAGAATAGGAAAAAAAGAGGCACTGCAGGTCAATCCAGAAAGGGGGAATGGAAAATGTATTTACATTGGTGTGATATACAGGCCTCCTTCACAAACAGAAGCAATGCACAGAGATTTAATTGAAGACATTCAAAATATAGATATGAAAGGGGAAGTACTACAAATGGGTGAGCTTAATATGCCAGAGGTTGATTGGGGCATCCTCATTGTTTGGTCTTCTAGAAGTAGGGATAACCTGGATTTTAGCTACAAGGGGACTATTCCAGCAGTTGATAATGGAACACAAGCGGGATAGGGCCATACTGGACTTAAGTGTTTACGAATGGGGAAAGTGCTTTTAATGTTATACTGGGTGATCATCTGGCATCCAGTGATCACCAGATGGTATTACTCATTCTAATTCATGACATATAGACCACACTGGTCCCAGCAAGAGGTTCTAGCCAGTTAACAATATAAGAGCCCACAATTGAAGTTAGGAATAACAATCTGTAAATAAAACAAACAATAAGTAGAAAATGAAGTAAATCAAAAATAATAAAAAAAATATTAAAACAATCAAAATTAGCAAATAAAATGATTTCAACTTCTTATGTAATTGCATATAGTCTAATTATGAGTGGATATAAACAGGCAGTTCATTCCAAATAGCAACCGCTTGAAAAGAAAACACAGCACGAAGCTGATGATTAAATCGTATTCTCTTAAGAACTGGAAATTTCAGTAAGAATGTCCCGGACGTGAGCAGAAATATAAAAACAGTAAGAAAATAATTGAATCAGCAACTCTGAAGTATTTCCATTTAGCACCTGGACAGCATATAGAATATAGACAGGAAACCTTAAAAGTAATTCGTGCATGCACACATAGCCAATGTAGCTTTTTAAAGTATTCAGAAACACTTTCATATTTTCTTAAACAAAAAATCAAACGCACCATCATGTTCTGTATTAGTTGCAATTTATATAGTAACTTACTACTCAGACCAACACAATAGTCCAGATGTGATAATACCAACATCTGGACCAGAAGAGCAAAGTGAGACTTATGGAAATAATCTTATCAGTCTCAATTGTCGCATGCGGTAAAATGATCTTTTCCATATTTGATTAACTTGTGCTTCAAATGTCCGAGAAAAGTCTAGGATAACACCCAACACATTGGACTCCTTTTCCACTTTCAAGGTAGTCCCATCCGTCAACGTAAGTGTAGAAGGAATATCCTCAAGCGAGTTAGCAAACCACAGAACCTTAGTTTTGGTTTGATACAATTTCAGCAAATTTTCAGTAGCCCATTTCTGAATCTTATTCATACAACACAATATTCTATCAGTCATATCTTTCAAAGTGGTATATACAGGGACTAACATTAAAATATCGTCAGCATCTACTCCACTCAGGATTTTGTAGAACTGTATCATATCCCCCCTAGATTCCTGGGCTACATAATTAAACTTATTAATACAGCTTTATACGAAATGTATATGTGTTATAAGTTGAATGATATGTGCCATTATGGTAATTATTTTGCAGGATACTGTGACGTGTGTTTAGATATTGACCAGACACAAGTCTACTACAATGGCAAAGTTTAAGTTATGGGATAATGTAACTATATGGGATAATGTAACTACACATGTCAGTGTTTCCAAAATTTCCAAAGTATGTAGAGGTTTTATGTTGATGCAGGACAGACTGTTTACTTAGAAATCCATTATCAAGTGCACTCCACGGCATTATTTAGGAGTATATTAAAAACTACTCACACCTATATGACTAGTGCCCCCCCCCCCCCCCCCATGTTAACTCTGGACCCCTCATGAAAAATAAAATGTCAACTCTGGCTATGCTACTGGGCCCTGCATTTAGGCTGCAAAAACTCAAGAAAACAGTACAGTTTAGGGGGTGAAGAACCTTTGAGTACAAAAGAAGAGTGGAACCTGGGTATGAAAGTATGTGATGATCTTAAGGTGGCCAAACAGGTAGAAAAGTTGACAGCAAAAGCTAGAAGGAAGCTTAGGTGAATAGGGAGAAGAATGGCCAGTAGGAACAAGGAGGTGATGATGCCCCTGTATAAGACTCTGGCGAGACCTCATTTAGAATATTGTGTACAATTCTGGAGACTGCACCTTCAAAAAGATATAAACAGGATGGAGTTGGTCCAGAGGGTGGCTACTAAAATGGTTAGAGGTCAAAGTGTATGGTGACAGATTTAAAGATCTCAATATGTATACTTTGGAAGAAAGGTGGGAGAGGGAGATATGATAGGGACATTTAAATACCTATGCTGCATAATTATACAGGAAGTGAGTCTTTTTTCAACTGAAAGGAAGCTCTGGAATGAGGGAGCATAGGTTGAAAGTGTAAAGGGATAGACTCAGAAGTAACCCGAGGAAAAACTTCACAGAAAGAGTGATGAATTAGTGGAATGGTCTCCCGGTGAAGGTGGTGGAGATGAAGACTGTATCTAAATTCAAGAAAGCTTGTGACAAGTACATAGGATCTCTAAGGAAGGGGAAGGGATAGTGGATGGTATGGATGGGCAGAATGGATAATGACAGAGAAAGGAGGTAGGAGTATTGTGAGAGGGGATTAGTGCCAGGTATGTGTTTTTTGTTTTGTTATATCTGTTTTTATTGCCTTTAAAGTGGACTAACACTGCAATCATGCTACTTTATCCAAGGTATGTGTTGGGGGGAGGGGTTCATATAGGCAGGAGTAGTGAGAGAGGGAACCTTCCCTCCATTTACCTTTCCCTCACTTGATTCTAGATTCCCATATACCATCCTTCCTCTATCCTTATCTCTCCCCAACCCATCTCTGCTGTCTATCTCTTCCCCTCCCCCTCTCCGTCTCACACTCTCTCTTTCAATCTCCTCTGCCTCCTTCAGTCCTTTCTATCTTTTTTCTACCTCCCATCTCAAATCCTTTGCTACCTCCACCTCTCATCCTTTCCTTCCCCCATACCTTACATCCCTCTCCTTTCTCTCCTCCCCATCCCCAAAATCCTATCCTCACGCCTATCCTCTTTTCTCCCTTTCATGCATAGTAACATAGAAACATAGTAAATGACGGCAGATAAAGACCTGAACGGTCCATCCAGTCTGCCCAACAAGATAAACTTATTTTACATGGTATGTAATACTTTATATGTATATCTGAGTTTGATTTGTCCCTGCCTTTCTCAGGGCACACACCGTAGAAGTCCGCCCTGCACCGGTTTTATTCTCCAAATACCAAATGCACATACATTTCTTTGAAGGGGTGAACCAACATGTGGATAAAGGTGAGCTGGTCGATATTGTGTATTTGGATTTTCAGAAGGCATTTGACAAAGTACCTCATGAAAGACTCCTGAGGAAATTGAAAAGTCATAGGATAGGAGGTAGTGTTTTATTGTGGATTAAAAACTGGTTAAAGGATAGAAAACAGAGAGTAGGGTTAAATGCTCAGTAGTCTCAATGGAGAAGGGTAGATAGTGGGGTTTCACAGGAGTCTGTGTTGTGACCGCTAGTTTTTAACATATTTATAAATGATCTAGACATGGGAATAACTAGTGAGGTAATTTAATTTGCCGATGACACAAAGTTATTGAAAGTTGTTAAATTTGGATTGTGAAAAATTGCAAGACAACCTTACAAGACTGGGACTGGGCATCCAGATGGCAGATGATGTTTAATGTGAGCAAGTGCAAAGTGATACATATGGGAAAGAGTAACCTGAACTATAAATACGTAATGCAAGGTTCCATGTTGGGAGTCACCAACCAGGAAAAGGATCTAGGAATCATCGTTCACAATACTTTGCTTTCTTTGTGCTGTGGCAGCAAAGAAAGCAAATAGAATGTTAGGTATTATTAGGAAAGGAATGGAAAATAAAAACGAGGATGTTATAATGCCTTTGTATTGCTCCATGGTGTGACCTCACCTTGAATACTGTGTGCAATTCTGGTCGCCACATCTCAAAAAAGATATAGTGGAATTAGAAAAGGTACAGAGAAGGGTGATGAAAATAATAAAGTGGATGGGGTGACTTCCCTATGAGGCAAGGCTAAAATGGTTTGGGCTCTTCAGCTTGGAGAAAAGACGGATGAGGAGAGAAATGATAGAGGTATATAAAATACTGAGTGGAGTGGAATGGGTAGACGTGAATTGCTTGTTTACTCTTTCCAAAAATACTAGGACTAAGGGGCATGCAATGAAGCTACAAAGTAGTACATTTAAAATGAATTGGAGAAAATATTTCTTCACTCAAAGTGTAATTAAACTCTGAAATTCATTGCCAGAGAATGTGGTAAAAGCAGTTAGCTTAGCAGGGTTTAAAAAAGGTTGGACCGCTTCCTAAAAGAAAAGTCCATAAGCCACTATTAAAATGGACTTGGGGAAAATCCACTGCTTATTTCTTGGATAAGCAGCATAAAAGTTATTGTACTGTTTTGTGATCTTGCCAGGTACTTGTGACCTGGATTGGCCACTGTTGGAAATAGGATACTGGGCTTGATGGACCTTCGGTCTGTCCCAGTATAGCAACACTTATGTACTTATGCAATCACCCAAAAAAAGCCTAAAAGAACAAAATACATTATTCAACATATATGCAAATATGCCACAGAATTTCTGAAAACTTGCTGAAGAATTTTCTTATAATCTACCCCTGAGCTGTGGTAGGAAGCTAGAGAGGGAAGGCCACAGAAAGATATACTTTAAGATAGGCTATGAGAGGTGAAAGCTACCAGAGGTAACAGTTTTATAGTCCCTTTACCCCCAGCCAACTTTTAGTCGGACTCCGAGCCCCTTCCCCATACATGCACATTTGTGATTATTTCAACCAGTTTCACATATACACTACCGACCACAGCCCCTCTATCTCTCTCACACACATACATTTTTCCTCTGTTACACACAATATATGTATACAGAATGGTACATATTCAACCAAAGTATCTCTCACACATATACACAGCCAGAAACACATCCTCCTTTTAGGTATTCAAGCCCTGAAAACTACATCATGTTTCTCATACGTGTCCAGCATCTCTCTCTTGCTTTTGCACACAGGCTCTTTTCTCCCTATTCTCAGTTTATGTACTGTACATGGCTAGGGAGTATATTTTTAAGTACAACTGGATAGAATGCAGACAATCCATGAGCTCCTGAGTGATTTAGAAAGAATCATTCTGAACTGGTTCATGTGAAGTTGTATAGTTTGAGAGTTTCGGGTTTGCAGACAGATGTGTTACTGTAAAGTCTGATTATGTGTGACAATTCAATATATAAACACAATGAAAGTCCTATAATGCCTTTTATGCAGTGGGAAACATCTTCCAGAGATTCCCTGTGAAATGTAATAGGCATGTGGAGAATGCAGTGCAGTAATCCAAGCCTGCATAGAAATCTTGCTAATACGTGTTGAGATATTAACAGGTCAGTATTCAAAGCTGGCAGCAAGCTTGGTTTTATAAACGCCAGCTGTAATGTTTTTTTTTTTTTTTGCTTTTTATTTTTTTAACGTGTATTTACTGCCAATATATAGATAGACAGAAACACTGTGTGCTACACACAATCGGGCTCCTTCTCCAGCTCACACACATAAGGGGCCTGATCTCAAGCACTGGCATCCTTCCTTCCTTTCCATCTTCACCTGTGGGTCATGTATCTCTCCCCACCGCCCCCCTCAAGTGCAGCACCTTCTCCCCCACCCCAATCTAGTACCTTTTGACGTGATTAATCTGTTTGCGCAGTGCTGACACCACCAGCAACAGCAGGCTGCTTCAGTCAATCTCAGGGCCTTCCTTCAGCCGCAAGGAAAGTCCCACGATTGACTTAAGCAGCCTGCTATTGCTGATGGTGTCAGCACTGCACAAACAGATTAATCACATCAAGAAGAGAAGAGACGTACTGGATTGCAGGGTGGGGGTAGGACAAAGAGGGAGACTGGGGCTGCATCTTAGGGGGGCAACAAGGGAGACATTTGCTGCATCTTGGGGGGCAAGGGAGACAGGTGCTGCATTATGGGGGGAGGCAAGAATGGAGATAGATGCTGGACAGGGATGTCAGGTAGGGAAGAGAGAGAGATCCAATGAGGGGCTGAGGAAGAGAGGGAACATGGAGAGGGAAATAGGTGCGGGACTTGGTGGGGGGGCAAGGACAAGAAAGGAGAGAGGTGCCAGAAACTGCAAGGAAAGAAGGAAGAGAGAGAGGTGCTGGTCCTTCAAAGAAGCAAGGAAAGAGAGAGGAACACTAGCTGGACATCTGGGGGGGGGGCAGAGAGAGGGAAAAGGGAGGGAGAGATGCTAGTCAGGAGAGAGATATAGGAGGGAAGGAAGAGAAAGAGAGAGAGAGAGATACTAGCACTTGTGGGGGGGGGGGGGGGGAGAGAAATAGGGATACAAAAGTATTGCACTGTTTTCAGATCTTGTCAGGTACTCGTGACCTAGATTGGACACTGTTGGAAACAGGGTGCTGGGCTTGATGGACCTTCGGTCTGTCCCAGTATGTTGGACAGGGCATAAGTATTGCCATACTGGGACAGACCGAAGGTCCATCAAGCCCAGCACTCTGTTAGATCTCAAAACAGGGACTTTTCTTTTAGAAAGCTATCCAAACCTTTTTAAACCCCGCTAAGCTAACTGATTATACTAAATTCTCTGGCAACGAATTCCAGAGTTTAATTATACGCTGAGTGAAGAAATATTTTCTCCAAATTGTTTTAAATTTGCTAATTTGCAGCTTCATTGCATGCCCCCTAGTCCTAGTATTTTTGTAAAGAGTAAGCAAGAACAGGGACACAGAGATGGAATATGCTCAACATGGCGGGAAGACAGGGGTGATGCAGGGTCAGAAAGACAGGGATGCAGAGAGAAGATGGATGGTGGACATAGACAGAAAAAAATTGCCAAACGGACAAGAAGACACTGGCAAAACAGTTAAGAGAATAAAGAGGAAAGCAGAAACCAGAGACTAGGACCAATAAGATAAATAAAATGATCAGACTACAAAGGTAGAAAAAAGAATTTTATTTTCTATTTATTAATTGGAATGTTTCAGTTTTTGGAATGTGCATCTGCCAGAACCAATTTCAGACATGACTGGAGCCCACGAGAAAAACCTCGCTGATTGGCCTTTTTATAACGGACTTCCTAGGCAGAGAAGGCACATATGCTGCACATATAGCTTCTACGTGGAGGGGCATAATCGAACACGAACGCCTATCTCCATGGGCATCTATGTCCAAAAACGGGTACGTGAAGAGGCGGGACAGACCGTATTTTCGAAAAAATGGACGTTTTTCAGCTGGGCGTTTGTTTTTTTTAGCGATAATGGAAACAAAAAACTCCCAGCTCAAAAACGTCCTAATCCGAGCCATTTGGTTGTGGGAGGGGCCACGATTCGTAGTACACTCGCCCCCCTGACATGCCAGGACACCAACTGGGCACCCTAGAGGTCAGTGCGGTGGACTTCAGACAACGTTCCCACATGCATAGCTCCCTTACCACGGGTGCTGAGCACCCAACCCCCCTCCCCTAAAACCCACTACCCACAAATGTACAACACTACTATAGCTCTTAGGGGTGAAGGGGGCACCTACATGTGGGTACAGTTGGTTTTGGAGACCTCCCATTTACCAGCACAAGTGTTACAGGTAGAGGGGATGGGCCTGGGTCCACCTGGCTGAAGTGCACTGTGGTACCCACTAAAAGTGCTCCAGGGACCTGCATACACACAGGCCTCTAGGACTTGTTGCTGCTATATAACATTGGCACACCAGTTGACACCTGAAGACTAATCTCTCCGAAAACATCCTTTATTGGAATAAGCATGCTTACTCACAGTTAACTGCAGATCACAGGTTGTGCCCCACTGGCAACGAGTCTCCCTGGTACTGAGATTAGCAGTAGGTCAGAGCTGGCAGAATGGTGTACAATGCCCTCTTTCAGCCACATTCAAGGTAAGAACTAAGTTCTGTAACGTGGCTAACACGTGAAAGGGATCTAAAACTGGCTTACAAAAATGGCCACTATCTCATGGACTACCGAAAACAAAACAGGGCACACTCTGACCCAGTAAGCAGGGGGAAAAGCACCATGGGAGTAGAGCCTACCAACTACCAACATCGTGAGCATTTGCCACAAGCTAGTGGAATCACGGAGCCCAATACCCTACACCCACCACAATGCATTGCTGATGTGACTCTGCAGTGCGCATAACAGAAAAGGTGTCACACTCACCCGGGAGCCACATCAGAACCAGGGAAAGGCTGTCACAGGATAGAACACATTCTGCTGTCATGGAGGTGTGTACGGCATTTGAGGCTAGCATAGAGGCTGGAAAAAAGTTTTTAAAGTGTTTTTTTTTTAATGGGAGGGGGTTAGTGACCACTGGGGGAGTCCGGGGAGGTCATCCCCGATTCCCTCCAGTGGTCATCTGGTCAGTTGGGGAACTTTTTGGGGACTTGTTTGTGAAAAAAAAGGGTCCACAAAAAGTGACCCAAAATCGCGGTAAAAACGCCTTTTTTTCGATTATCAGCTAAAGACGCCCATCTCTCCTTGGCCGATAACCACGCCCCAGTTCCGCCTTCACCACGCCTCTGACACGCCCCCGTCAACTTTACCCGTTTCTGCGACGGATTGCAGTTGGAAACGCCCAAAATCGGCTTTTGATTATCCCGATTTAGCTGCCCACGGGAGAAAGACGCCCATCTCCCGATTTGGGTCGCAATATAGGTGTTTTTCTCTTTCGATTATAAGCAGGATAGTAACATAGTAGATGACGGCAGAAAAAGACCTGCATGGTCCATCCAGTCTGCCCAACAAGATAAACTCATATGTGCTACTTTTTGTGTATACCTTACCTTGATTTGTACCTGCCCTTTTCGGGGCACAGACCGTTACACCTGCTCTGAGACAAGAGTAACTTGTGCATTTATATACCAATAGAAAATGGCACATATGCATACGTTTTGCAATCTGCACACATAAGTGGTGATTCTACCCAGATCTGCGTATTCTCCATCCCAGAAATGCTTAAGTGTGTGTTGCATAAAAGTTGGTGCTATTTGGACCCGATATTGAAAAAGGCTTTGGGAAGCAGCATTGACACCAACCACATGTCTGTGTGTTTTTTCTTTTTCCATTTCCATCACTTTTTCCATTTCTTGTGTTGTGGTGAGCTAAACAGATAAGTTATTCATATTTGGCGAGATGAGTTAAGGCCTTGAGAGGTCATGGCAGCCATTTTGGATCTGCAGCTGCTAGGGGCAGGAGCAAAGATAAATAAGCTATTCATGAGTTAGGGCCATGGAGAGGTTGTGGCAGCTATTTTGGATTTGCAGCCACTAGAGGCAGGAGTGAGTGGTTTCACTCCTGCCCCCACTACCCTCACTGGACCACCAGGGACCTCAGGTAGGCCTGGGGGAGGCCTATCCTAGGTTAGAGGTAGGAGTAGGGTGGGAGGGGGTATGGACCTGCCGGGGGGGGGGGGGGGCGGAATGAAGCTTCACTCGTCAGAGGTGGGTTGGGAGGGGGGCTATGGACCTCAGGGGGTAGGGAGGAGGAGGAGCAGAGGGAAACTGGAAATTTTCTTTTATGATGGTCCCTGCTGATATTCAGCTTTTGAGCTGTCCTAACTTGGCCGGGTTAGCTATGTGGGTCCCATGCATTGAATTTTTCTGGCACCTGCATAACCATTGACTCCTCCCCAATGCCACCCCCTGTCCCACCACTGACCTGCCCATTTTTAAAATGGCCAGTCAGAGCAGATTTTCAACTGCACTCCCTAGTTAAGTACCACAGAATATCAGCAGTTTGTGTGTTTGCTCACATAACCCTGGTCTCACAACAAAGCTCCAGGCACCGCCCAGTACCCAAACCAGGGCCACGAATAAAGGTTGTTTATATCACTGAGCTGGGTACAGGCTGGGGTTGGGCTTGATCCTGGTAGGCTGTAGGGTTTTAAGCCACACTTTTACTTTATTTCTTTCTCGGTCTGGGAGTAAAATAACTTCACTCTCACTCCAAAGAAATTCTCCACTCCAGGATTTGTATTTTATACAAAACAGAAACTTTACTGGTACACTGCAACAGGTAGATATCCAAACTTCATAACTGTTTTAATATCAGACAGTTCCAATTATATCCAACAGTTCAATTTGCTGAAAGAAGGTTCTTTTGTGCCAAAACCTTTTGGTAACAGCTCCAACTAATGAATTAATACTCTTTATAAATCCTAAGGTATTTACATATCTACACTTCCATCCAGTTCTCTGATACCCATCCTTTCTGGCAGAACAATCCAAGGCTGTGCTTCTCATGCTTTTACTCAGCTGCCGGACTCACTCAGGACCAGACCTCCCTATCTGTCCTTTCCTTCCAGAAGGGCACTTCCATGAGCAGAAGATGGATGGTACTGGGAGAGGTGGGGCAGAGGGAAGGAGCAGGAGATGGATGAGACTGGGGGGGGGGGGGGGGGGTGGGAGAGGGAAGAAGCAGGATGTGAAATGAGGGATATCAGAAGAAAGGCAAGAAAAGGGAATGATGTGGGAAAAGACTGAGACATAATGCGAATGACCTGGAAGACTGGAGAGAGGATAAGAGGCATTGAAGAGAGGTTGGGGTACTGGTGAGGTGTATGGGAGAAGGGGATGAGTCTCTGAAGGGGGTTGAGTTAGGGTGGAAAGGGGTCAAAAAGATGGTGAAAGAGAAGCTATTGGGCATAGGGTATAGGGTAACAGGCAGAAGAGTGGCCTTGGAGGCAAGGGAAGGAAGGAGAGCCATGGATGGAGTTGGGACCGATATGGTGATGAGATTCAGTGGAGAATAGATGAGGGCACAAAGAGGGTAAGTAAAGAGGAGGGGATTGGGGGACTAAAGAAGTGGGTGAAAGTTGGAGGAGGAATTTAGGAGACTGGGAGGCATATTTTCAAAGCACTTTGGGAGGCTAAGTTCCATAGGTTTCTATGGAACTTTGGGAGGCTAAGTGCTTTGAAAATGAGCCTCTGGGTAAGGGAGAGACAGGGGGGAATGGGAGTACTGGAGAGGGAATAAGAGGGAGATGGTCAAAGCCAGTAGGTAGATGGATACTAAGGACTAAAGTGTGAGAGAAAAGTGGGAAAAAAGCATAAAATGAAAGATCAGTGCCAGACAGATGCAGAGAAGGACAGGAAGAAGACAAGAGAAGAGTGAAGAAATAGAAAAGCCAACCTGGAAAAGAATTTAGGAGAAGACTGACACATGGAAACTGAGACCAGCCGAAATAGAAAAACAGAATGCTCAGGCAACAAAGGTAGAAAAAAAACATTCTTTTTATTTAATGCTTTTTAAGGAATGAGATGTGCCTGCTTTGTGAAATGTACATTCTTTTTTTCTATTGTTGTATTTTGCAGAGTACAGGAGAAAATACATTTCTGTTTCTCTTTTACCAGTATTTGCAGTGCTTACAAAGTCTGGCTTTCTTGAAGAGATCTATATTTCAGTTTTTGTGGGCATGTTTTTTGTGGTTCCTTATTTTGTATCACATGAGGGTCTGTCCATGTTCTGCATATGTGACTAAGGTGACGGATTCTGCTAGCATGTAGTGTCTATGTAGTAGGAATGTGCAACAGTCCAGCTTTCCAGTAGCAGGTATATTGGTGCTCTAGGGTCCAGTGTAATATTGTATAGCACTGTCTTTTCATAGGTGGGTTAGGGCTGTTGTGTGTTAAGATTTCTGTATAGGTTTTGAGTGTCTTTTTGTAGGGTTTAATATTATTTCATAAAGTGTCTGGCCCTATTGTTTTTGACATGCTGGCTTCATATTCAACATGTTGGTCCAGTGCGTGTGTGTGTTTGTTGTTTTTGGAACCCTTTTAAAAAATTGGCATTACATTGGCTACCCTCCAATCATCCGGTACCATACTTGATTTTAGATATAAATTACATATTACCATGGGCATACTTTGACTGTTTCATTTTTGGGAGGGGGGGGGGGAAGGGTGTGGCTTGGCACATTTGCATAAATACATTTCATACATATTCATTATGGCTATTTAAAAAAAAAGAGGTGATCCGGGAAATTATAGACCAGTGAGCCTGACACTGGTGCCGGGAAAATGGTAAAGACTATTATAAAGAACAAAATAACTGAGCATATACATAACATAGTAACATAGTAATATAGTAGATGACGGCAGAAAAAGACCTGCATGGTCCATCCAGTCTGCCCAACAAGATAACTCATATTTGCTGCTTTTTATGTATACCCTACTTTGATTTGTACCTGTGCTCTTCAGGGCACAGACCGTATAAGTCTGCCCAGCACTATCCCCGACTCCCAACCACCAGCCCCTCCTCCCAACCACCGGCTCTGGCACAGACCGTACAAGTCTGTCCAGCACTATCCCTGCCTCCCAACCACCAGTCCCGCTTCCCACCACCGACTCTGGCACAGACATAAGTACATAAGTACATAAGTACATAAGTAGTGCCATACTGGGAAAGACCAAAGGTCCATCTAGCCCAGCATCCTGTCACCGACAGTGGCCAATCCAGGTCAAGGGCACCTGGCACGCTCCCCAAACGTAAAAACATTCCAGACAAGTTATACCTAAAAATGAGGAATTTTTCCAGTCCATTTAATAGCGGTCTATGGACTTGTCCTTTAGGAATCTATCTAACCCCTTTTTAAACTCCGTCAAGCTAACCGCCCGTACCACGTTCTCCGGCAATGAATTCCAGAGTCTAATTACACGTTGGGTGAAGAAAAATTTTCTCCGATTCGTTTTAAATTTACCACACTGTAGCTTCAACTCATGCCCTCTAGTCCTAGTATTTTTGGATAGCGTGAACAGTCGCTTCACATCCACCCGATCCATTCCACTCATTATTTTATACACTTCTATCATATCTCCCCTCAGCCGTCTCTTCTCCAAGCTGAAAAGCCCTAGCCTTCTCAGCCTCTCTTCATAGGACAGTCGTCCCATCCCCACTATCATTTTCGTCGCCCTTCGCTGTACCTTTTCCAATTCTACTATATCTTTTTTGAGATACGGAGACCAGTACTGAACACAATACTCCAGGTGCGGTCGCACCATGGAGCGATACAACGGCATTATAACATCCGCACACCTGGACTCCATACCCTTCTTAATAACACCCAACATTCTATTCGCTTTCCTAGCCGCAGCAGCACACTGAGCAGAAGGTTTCAGCGTATCATCGACGACGACACCCAGATCCCTTTCTTGATCCGTAACTCCTAACGCGGAACCTTGCAAGACGTAGCTATAATTCGGGTTCCTCTTACCCACATGCATCACTTTGCACTTGTCAACATTGAACTTCATCTGCCACTTGCACGCCCATTCTCCCAGTCTCGCAAGGTCCTCCTGTAATCGTTCACATTCCTCCTGCGACTTGACGACCCTGAATAATTTTGTGTCATCGGCGAATTTAATTACCTCACTAGTTATTCCCATCTCTAGGTCATTTATAAATACATTAAAAAGCAACGGACCCAGCACAGACCCCTGCGGGACCCCACTAACTACCCTCCTCCACTGAGAATACTGGCCACGCAATCCTACTCTCTGCTTCCTATCTTTCAACCAGTTCTTAATCCATAATAATACCCTACCTCCGATTCCATGACTCTGCAATTTCTTCAGGAGTCTTTCGTGCGGCACTTTGTCAAACGCCTTCTGAAAATCCAGATATACAATATCAACCGGCTCCCCATTGTCCACATGTTTGCTTACCCCCTCAAAAAAATGCATTAGATTGGTGAGGCAAGACTTCCCTTCACTAAATCCGTGCTGACTTTGTCTCATCAGACCGTATAAGTCTGCCCAGCACTATCCCCGCCTCCCAACCACCAGCCCCACCTCCCGATCTTGACTAAGCTCCTGAAGATCCATTCCTTCGGCACAGGATTCCTTTATGCTTATCCCACGCATGTTTGAATTCCATTACCGTTTTCATTTCCACCACCTCCCGCGGGAGGGCATTCCAAGCATCCACTACTCTCTCCATGAAAAAATACTTCCTGACATTTTTCTTGAATCTGCCCCCCTTCAATCTCATTTCATGCCCTCTCGTTCTACCATCTTCCTATCTCCGGAAAAGGTTCGTTTGCGGATTAATACCTTTCAAATATTTGAACGTCTGTATCATATCACCCCTGTTTCTCCTTTCCTCCAGAGTATACATGTTTAGTTCAGCAAGTCTCTCCTCATACGTCTTGTAACGCAAATCCCATACCATTCTCGTAGCTTTTCTTTGCACCGCTTCAATTCTTTTTACATCCTTAACAAGATACGGCCTCCAAAACTGAACACAATACTCCAGGTGGGGCCTCACCAACGACTTATACAGGAGCATCAACACCCCCTTTCTTCTGCTGGTCACACCTCTCTCTATACAGCCTAACAACCTTCTAGCTACGGCCACCGCCTTGTCACACTGTTTTGTCGCCTTCAAATCCTCAGATACTATCACCCCAAGATCCCTCTCTCTGCCCGTACCTATCAGACTCTCCCCGCCTAACACATACATCTCCCGTGGATTTCTATTCCCTAAGTGCATCACTTTGCATTTCTTCGCATTGAATTTTAATTGCCAAACCTTAGACCATTCTTCTAGCTTCCTCAGATCCTTTTTCATGTTTTCCACTCCCTCCCGGGTGTCCACTCTGTTACAGATCTTAGTATCATCCGCAAATATGCAAACTTTACCTTCTAACCCTTCGGCAATGTCACTCACAAATACATTGAACAGAATCGGCCCCAGCACCGATCCCTGAGGCACTCCACTACTCACATTTCCCTCCTCCGAGCGAATTCCATTCACCACCACCCTCTGGCGTCTGTCCGTCAACCAGTTCCTAATCCAGTTCACCACTTCAGGCCCTATCTTCAGCCCCTCCAGTTTATTTAAGAGCCTCCTGTGGGGAACTGTGTCAAAAGCTTTGCTGAAATCTAAGTAGATTACGTCCATAGCTCGTCCCTGATTCAATTCCCCTGTCACCCAATCAAAGAACTCAATGAGATTCGTTTGGCACGATTTCCCTTTCATATAACCATGTTGTCTCGGATCTTGCAACTTATTGGCTTCCAGGAAATTCACTATCCTTTCCTTCAGCATCGCTTCCATTACTTTTCCAATAACCGAAGTGAGGCTTACCGGCCTGTAGTTTCCAGCTTCTTCCCTATCACCACTTTTGTGAAAAGGGACCACCTCTGCCGTTCTCCAATCCCTCGGAAGCTTTCCCGTCTGCAAGGATATATTAAACAAATCTTTAAGAGGACCCACCAAAACCTCTCTGAGCTCCCTCAATATCCTAGGGTGGATCCCGTCCGGTCCCATGGCTTTGTCCACCTTTAGCTTTTCAAGTTGTTGATACACACTTTCTTCCGTGAACGGTGCTCTATCCACTTCATTCTCAATTGTACTATTTCCAGTCCATCGCGGTCCTTCTCCAGGATTTTCCTCTGTGAAAACAGAACAAAAGTATCTATTTAGCAAATTTGCTTTTTCTTCATCATTTTCCACATAGCGGTTCGCAGTATCTTTTAGTCTCACAATTCCCTTTTTAGTCATTCTCCTTTCACTAATATACCTGAAGAAATTTTTGTCACCCCTCCTTACATTTCTAGCCATTTGTTCTTCCGCTTGCGCTTTTGCCAGTCGTATCTCTCTCTTGGCTTCTTTCATTTTCATCCAGTACTCCTCCATGTGTTCCTTTTCTTGAGTTTTTCTGTATTTCTGGAACGCCAGCTCTTTAGCCTTTATTTTCTCAACCACTTGCTTGGAGAACCATATCGGTTTCCTGTTTCTCTTGCTTTTATTTATTTTCCTTACATAAAGGTTTGTGGCCCTATTTATAGCTTCTTTCAGCCTGGACCACTGTCCTTCCACTTCTCGTACTTCCTCCCAGCCCATCATCTCTTTCCTCAGGTATTCCCCCATTTTACTAAAGTCAGCACGCTTGAAATCCAGGACTTTGAGTTTTGAGTGGCCGCTCTCCACTTTAGCTGTTAAATCAAACCAAACCGTTTGATGGTCACTGCTGCCCAGGTGGGCACCCACTTGGATATTTGACACGCTATCCCCATTTGTGAGCACCAGATCCAGTGTCATGGATTAATGAGACAAGGCCAACATGGATTTAGTCAAGAGAAATCTTGCTTCACCAATCTACTACATTTCATTGAAGGGGTGAATGAATGTGGATAAAGGTGAGCCGGTCGACATTATGTATCTGGATTTTCAAAAGGCATTTGACAAAGTACCCCATGAAAGACTCCTGAGGAAATTAGAAAGACATGGGATAGGAGGTGATGTCCTATTGTGGATTAAAAACTGGTTAAAAGATAGAAAACAAAGTAGAAAACAGCCAGTAGGGTTAAATGGTCAGTATTCTCAATGAAGAAGGGTAGATAGTGGAGTTCCCCAGAGGTCTGTGCTTAGACCACTGCTTTTTAACATATTTATAAATGATCTAGAGATGGGAATAACTACTGAGGTAATTAAATTTGCTGATGACACAAAGTTATTCAAAGTTGTTAAATCGCAAGAGGATTGTGAAAAATTGCAAGACGACCTTACGAGACCAAGAGACTTGGCATCCAAATGGCAGATGATGTTTAATCTGAAATGTGCAAAGTGATGCATGTGGGAAAGAGGAACTATAGCTGCGTGATGCAAGGTTCCAGATTAGGAATCACCACCCAGGAAAAGGATCCAGGCTTCATCATTGATGATACATTGAAACCCTCTGCTCAGAGTACAGTGGTGGTTAAGAAAGCGAATGTTAGGAATTATTAGGAAAGGAATGGAAAACAAAAATGAGGATGTTATAACGCCTTTATATAGATCCATGGTGCAACCACACCTCGAATACTGTGTGCATTCTGGTCAACACATCTCAAAAATGATATAGCAGAATTAGAAAAGGTACATAGAAGGGTGACAAAAATTATAAAGGGGATGGGGAGACTTCCCTATGAGGAAAGGCTAAAGCAGCAAGGGATCTTCAGCTTAGAGAAAAGACAGCTGAGAGGAGATATGATAGAAGTCTATTAAATAATGAGTGCAGTGGAATAGGTAGTCATGAGTTGCTTGATCACTCTTTCCAAAAATACTTGGACTAGGGAGGATGAAATGAAGCTACTAAGTAGTAAATTCAAAACTCAAAACAAACTGGAGAAAATATTTCTTCACTCAATCTGCAATTAAACGCTGGAATTTGTTGCCAGAGAATGTGGTAAGAACAGTTAGCTTAGCAAGGTTTAAAAAGGTTTGGATAATTTCCTAAGTCCATAAGCCATTGTTAAGATGGACTTGGGAAAATACACTGCTTGTTTCTAGGATAAGCAGCATAAAATCTGTTTTACTGTTTTGGGATCTTGCCAGGTACTTATGTCCTGGATTGGCCACTGTTGGAAACAGGATATTGGGCCTGAAGGACTTATGTTCTTATGTTCTCTGTTTATCAGGCTTAAACCAACTGACGGAATCACCAGGAAACCCAATTACAACAACCAAAAACAGGTGGCTCTTTGATTGGCTCAGCCATGTCAAATGGCCACACTAAATTCTGTGATCCTCATTATCCTTCTTCATTTTCCAAAGATTATTGCAACTGGAAGGCTTGAGTTTATATATATATCTAGCAACATACATGGCTTTCAAAAAGATGGTTAACATGTGGCTTACTTAGTTCAATGACTGCCCTGAAAAGTATAGAGGGTGGAAATCTGACTTTAATGATACCATAGGAATTATGAAGCTCACCCCAAAGCAAGAGATTAACCTGATGACAAAGTTGATGGAAACTGAGTCAGCCAATTGTGTAGAGATTACCGGATGCATATTTGTATGAGCCCTCAAGTGGTTAAGAAATATCGGAAAGACTTGACCAGCACTACGGCAGCCCAGAAGTTATCCAATAAGCACTGATGAAAAGAATAAAGAGTTACCCAAAGGTGACAAATAGAGATAATGACAAGTTATAAGAATTAGATCTCCTCCAGGAATTGGAGGCACTCAAAGCTGATCCGAACCTTCCTAGCCTGTACTACTTGGACATAGCTTGGGGCACAAATGAGATCAAAGCTGCCGTATTACATAAGAGAAAAATGGACATCAGTAGGCACCACGTATAAAGAGGACCACCAAGAGAAGTTTTCTCCCTTCATAGTCTTTGGTCTTATTCTCAAAAGAGAAAAACATCCAAAAAGTGGCATAAATGTCCAAATTGGTATTTTTAGTAACCAATTTTTAGACATTTTTCTATGAAGTCTATCAGAATTGTGTTCAAATTGCAAGGGGGCATGTCAGGGGCGTGTTAAGGGCAGGATCTGGGTGTTCCTAACATTTGACATTTTTCAGCTATAATAGAACAAAACAAAATCATCCAGGACTAAAACTAAGACACTTTGAGCTAAACCTGTTTTTATAACAAATAAGGCACAAAAAGGTGCCCTAAATGACCAGGTGACCACTGGAGGGAATCGGGGATGACCTCCCATTACTCCCCCAGTGGTCACTGACACCCCCCCCCCGAAATGTGATTAAAAACATTACTTACCAGCCTCTATGCCACTGTCATACTCAGGTCCATTAGAGCAGCATGCAGATCCATGGAGTAATCTAGTGGTGGGTGTAGTGCACTGCAGACAGGTGGACCCAGGCTGCAGTGCACTTCAATCTAGTTTTTTCCCTCTACATTCAACTGAAACCGCCCTTGCTAAAGTCTCCAATGATCTGTTTCTGGCTAGATCCAAAGGTCTCTATTCTATCCTCATCCTCGATCTATCTGCTACTTTTGACACCGTTGATCACCACCTACTCCTTAATATGCCATCCTCACTTGGATTTCAGGGCTCTGTTCTTTCTTGGTTTTCTTCTTATCTCTCCCATCATACTTTTAGAGTATGCTCTGGTGGATCCTCCTCCACTTCTATCCCACTTTCAGTTGGTGTACCTCAGGGCTCTGTCTTGGGACCTCTTCTTTTCTCTATCTATACTTTCCTTGGTGCTTTGTTCTCCTCCCAAGCTGATGATTCCCAGATCTACCTCTCTATACCAGAAATTTCAGCAAGAATCCAGGCCCAAGTCTCAGCCTGCCTGTCTGACATTGCTGCCTGGATGTCTGACCACCATCTGAAATGAAACATGGCCAAGACTGAGCTTCTTATCTTTCCCCCTAAACCCACCTCTCCTCTTCCCCCATTCTCTTTCTCTGTGAATAACACTCTAAACCTCCCTGTCTCATCAGCTCATAACCTTGGGGTCATCCTTGACTCCTCTCTTTCTTACTCTGCACATATCCAACAAGCTGCTAAAACCTGCCGTTTCTTTCTCTATAACGTCACCAAAATTCAATCCTTCCTTTCTGAGTACACTACCAAAACCCTTATCCACACTCTTATCACCTCTCGCTTAGACTACTGCAACTTGCTTCTCACAGGTCTCCCACTAAGCCATCTCTTTCCCTTTCAATCTGTTCAAAACTCTGCTGCTTGACTTATATTCTGCCAGTGTCACTATGCTCATATTAGCCCTCTCCTCAAGTCACTTCTTTGGCTTCCTATCCATTTGCACATACAATTCAAACTCCTCTTATTGACTCACAAGTACATTCACTCTGCAGCTCCTCAGTACCTCTCAAATCGTATCTCTCCCTATACTCCTCCCCGGGACTCTGTTCATTGGGTAAATCTCTCTTATCTGTACCCTTCTCCTCCACTGCCAACTCCAGACGCCAGTTCTTTTATCTTGCTGCATCATATGCCTGAAATAGACTTCCTGAATCGGTACATCAAGCTCTAGCCGTCTTGAAATCTAGGCTAAAAGCCCACGTTTTTGAGGCTGCTTTTAACTCCTAACCCCTATTTATTTGTTCAGTACCTATGTCTATATTATAATTCTCATTTTGGTCCTGTTTGTTTATCCTGATTAGATTGTAAGCTCTGTTGAGCAGGGACTGTCTATTACATGTTCAGTGCCCTTTGCAGAATACAAGTTTAGCGCGGATCTTCCCAGTGCCTAACTTTGGGTGCCATTTACATAATTCCTCCCATAATGTATAGTATTACTGTATAGGTTGAAAACATATCTAGGAGAAGGAGAGGATGTGGATTTGGATTCTAGATTTGAGAACTGGGCAAACCAGAAAATAGTTTTCTCACTGTCTGGTTGAGCTATTAACGTTGCTTGATGCTGTCAAAGTTCTCACAAGTGGTGTCAGCATCCTTTTTAAAGAAGCCACTGAAAGGTAGCGGATGATGTTAAGGGCAGTGCTTCCCAGCACATCACAAAACAGCTTGTTTGCTGTCTGGTTGAGCCCCTCAGGCTACTTATAGTTGTGCCACTATTAGTAAATGCTGTCAAAGCGATAGCCCCCACGTGGTGGAATAATTACGCAGGGAGATTAAAATGGAAATAGCTCTTAACCAACTTATGACATTTCTTTTAATCTATATTAAGCCAAAAAATAAAACACAGGAATATTTGGCCATGGTACTTGTTCACGGACACAGGCATGGAATAAGCAACATACAGCTAGACTTGACTTAGTGGACTTGTCCTGTAGTTTTATTCTGTCTAATTTCCATATGTGTTTTAATGCTTTTATAAATGTTTATCTGTAAGCTACTTTGACTTGATTTGTTGACATTATAAAGTTAAAGGCCCCAATATTCAGACCACAGGAGATGGCCAGGCTGTCTCCTGCGGTCAGCGCTAAACCCACATATTCAATGCCGGTCCATTTCCGGTGACCGGCATTGAATATCCAGTTTAACTTTGGCTGGTCCAATTTTAACCGGCCACGCTGATATTCAGCACGGTTGCTTAAAGTGAGACCGGCCAAAGTTATTCCACCTATTGTGGCTGCCATACTTGGCTGCTCTCACTTTAAAAATCAGCGGATAGCTGGTTATATCGCCCAATATAACCGGCTATCTTTAAACCTTTAAACGGTGATATTCAGTGCCAGATAGCAGGCTATCCGGCACTGAATATGACCGGATAGCTGAAGTGCTGTTTTAGTGGCCATTTTCGTTTGAATATCAGGCAGAAAGACAACAAAAAGTTTATAATATCAAAAGTAGTGTGGAACAGGTAAATAGAGAATGATTATTTATTTTTTTCAAACTGCATCGAGAGTTGGAGACATTCTTTGAAACTAGCAGGCAGTAGACATAGAAAAAACTAGAGAAAATATGTTTTCAGTCATTGAACAATCAAGCTATGGAATGTGTTGCCAGAAGATGGGGGTCAAAGTATCTAGCATTGCTGGGTTTAAAAGATGTTTGGAGAAATAGCTAGAGATACCCACAAACAATTATTAGCCAAGTAGACCTTAGAAAGCTAACACACATTCTTGCGAGGGAGCTGCAAGAAATACATCTTTTCTTTGGGATCTGTAAGAGTTGAGTTGGTCACTGTTGAAGACAGAATGCTGGGCTTGATGGACATTTGTTCTGATGCAGCATTGCATATCTTATCTTATCTTATATCAGTGTTTAATCATGAAGAAGTGAAACCTGAGCAGAGTGCCAGATTCAATTCTGGCCATCTTGTTGTGCAGACAGAATGAACTGTGCAGGTCTTTATCAGCCAACATTTACTATGTTATGTTCTTAAATTTAGCTGGATGGAAGTTTTACTAGACAACAGATTGGTCTCTTACAAGCACAAACTTTAAAAGTTAAAGGGTACCAGTTTAGGACCAGTCAGTACCAGAACCTGATAGCCAGGACACTGCTTCCCACTGCATGTTCAATGAGAGTCAACATGCCAACATTTAACTACAGCTCTGAACCAATAGGTACATTTTTATTGATTGTGATTGTGCCAAAATTGACTCCTGATACTTCACTGTAGGAAAACAGCACAGCAGTGAGGAATGAAGTTATTATCATGCTATTTTAAGGGCCCTTTTACTAAGCTGTATTAGGTATTAATGTGCAGCTTAAAATGGCGTACCGCTGGACATGCTCCGGTATCTTGCGGTAACTGCCAAATTAGCACACAGTAATTCAGGTGCTAAAAATATTTGTATTTGGGGGGGGGTCATGTTAAGGAGCAGAGCATCAACATTAGCACATGCTAGCTGGCTAGCGCAGGATCACCCTGTTAACCCTTACTGCCTAAAAAATGGGTAGTGGTAAGTGCTCACATGGTAATTTTTTTTAATTGGACAGACACAAAAGAGAGGGGAAAACAGCATACAACATAATACAGAAACAAAAAAGCAACACTGGGCCTTCAGGATTGAGATGATCAAAGTCTCTTGTTTATTAATTGACAGATAGACCCGACACGGGCCGTGTTTCGGTGCACTGGCGCCTGCCCCTGGGGTCAGCTAATCCTGATCAAAAAATTGTAGGCGGTACTGTCACAGTGTAGCACCTTTGATATGGAATGGCGTCTCAATTGCTCCGAGAGCGTAATCAGCATGGACAATGCTGTTAGTCTAAAAAACTTGGCGCTGAAATCAGTGCCAAGTAAGTGTATTCTATATTCGGCATCTAGATTTAGGTGCCAATTATAGAATATGCTTAGATGATATTTTAGTGCCGATATCTCTGTGCATCCATTTATGCCAAGGAAAACCTGGTGTAAATCTTGGCGCATAGATTTAGGTGCACTGGGCCATATTCTATAACTAGGTACTACTACTACTATTTAGCATTTCTATAGCGCTACAAGGCGTACGCAGCGCTGCACAAACACAGAAGAAAGACAGTCCCTGCTCAAAGAGCTTATAATCTAATAGTGCCTAAAACGCCCATTTTCCCGCCCATAACCACTCCCCTTTTAGCCTCCACATGTTAGAAGTTTAGCGCACATTGTTACAGAATATGCTTAGCGAGTTGTGCGCCTAAATTCTAATCAGTGCCAATCAGTGCTCATTATTGCTTAAATGTTGTTATCAGCACTCATTAGCTTGTTAAGCCAATTAAGTTACATGCAGTGTTATAGAATCTGGGCCAAATTTGGCGCTTAAATCTAAGCACTCTGTATATAGAATCTTTGGCAAAAATGGTCTTAGCACACAAGAAAAACCCACACAAGGGTGTACTGGGCCACTTTGCCACAGATTAGTAAAAGGACCTCTTAGGGAGTAATAATTAACATTGCCAATGTTTTGCAAAGTCCCTGAGTACTTTTCACCAGAATAGTTTGCACCAATAATCAAAGGAAATCTACAGGGGTAATTTGGCTTAGATTATTGCTCCCCTCAAAAAGGACCCACAAGATCTGTGCTTGATTAGCAACTAATTATTTTCACCCTGAACAGTATAGAGATTTGAATAAGCAAAACTGCATGTGTCACTCCATCCCTTATTCTCTCCCCACCATGGAACTGCCTTTAGATGATGCAGGGGGAAATATGTGCATATTTTCCCTTGCATTGAGGTCAGACAAAGATCATGGACCTACTTTTGCAGGTTAAAAAATAACACTGTTTTACAAGCAGAAATGCTTTTGATTAATGACTGCTATGTTTAGCAGATACAAATGCATTAAATTTTAAAGTACCTGCCTATGCGCTGATTACAGTTCTCTTTGACCAGCATTAGCAGTTTTTGTAAATACTTTGAAGAATTACAGCACTATCAGTCCATTGCTGTTTACACTTTCCAAATTCCCTGTTTCCTAGAGAACGTAAAGTCCTCATCTCAACCTGCAGGTTCATTTAGGGCAGTACTATCCTTTTTCTGTTTCTACAGTCCTTGGAGACATGTTACACACACCAGCTGCCTTCCTCAGGCCTCAAGTTTGTTGAACTGTCAAAGTTCCAAAGGCAGCAAATTCTGCTCACACTTCTGCACTATTTCAAGGTTTCCTGAAGCGAAAAACAACTCCCCTTTGGAGATTCAATTAACCTGTGCCATGCTTGTTTTCCATTGAAAAATTAAAATTTGACTTACGAATATGCTGGTCACTTCCACAAAACATATTTCACCTTCCACAAAATATTAATGGTTTCAAAGAAAATTCCTTCTGTACAAATATAAACTGGGTCTAGAACTTTAATGTCCCCCCCCCCCCCCCCACGACTCCCTCCACTTCAACAAGACTATTGCATTTTTTCCACAATTGAATTATTCTAACTTTATTATTTTAATTTATGCACTGCTGTAAAAAAATAAAACTTAATTCAGAACTTCAACACTGATGTGCAGTTTCAGATTATAAAATTTCAGGTCTTTTATGACGTTTACCCTTTTTATTCTTTCTTGACTCTCTTCCTTTTCATAAATCATTATTCTAAAGGGAAACGTTTGTGTAGTTCAGAGAGATTCTGTCTGATGGGAAATAATTTTAGCTGTCAGACTCCCTGGTGATCAGGCTGACTCGGAAGTGCTGTTAATCAGTTTATGGCTTGGACACTTGAATTGCCCTTCCCATGATGCTTTGCATGTTCTTCTTAATTCTTCCCTTTTGAACTCACCATGACTTACAAGTTTCTTTCTGTCCTGTGGCGTGTCTGAAGTTAGCCTTCTGTTCACTTTAATGGTCAAACGTCTAACAAACTTGAAGAAAGTAAATATTATTTGATCGTCTATAGGGCTCTGAAGTCCTGGTTTTAAAGAGTTTTTTTTTTCTTTTCTTTTTCTTCAAACAGTAAACTACAAATTTAGGGGCCCTTTTACTAAAGGGCTTTAAGTCCTAACGTGCACTTAACACACGAGAAAACACTTACCGCAAAAAAATCCTCTTTTCTGCACACTGACCGCACATTATTTATTTAAAAAATATATTTTTAGAGGGGCTGTGTCACAGGCAGGGAACGGGTGTGGAAGTGTTAGCCAGCTAGCGTGTTCTGATTAGCATGTGCTAACTGGATAACACAGAGTTAATGCGGGAGCACTTAGTGTCTCCTAAATAGAGGTAGTAAGTGGTCCTGCGTTTATGTTTTGCAAGTCCAGTGAAGTAATGGAAAAATGAGTATGGGACCTGCAAAAAATATATACATTTAAAAAAATCCCCTAATACTGCTACATTAAATCTGAGCAAGTAAATAGGGGTTAGGAGTTAAAAGCAGCGTCAAAAAGGTGGGCTTTTACCTAGAGCTGAAAACAGCCAGAGCTGGAAGTCTATTCCAGGCATATGGTGGTGCAGCAAGATCAAAGGAATGGAGTCTGGAGCTGGCAGTGGAGGAGAAGGGTACAGATAAGAGTGATTTACCCAATAAACGGAGTCCCCAGGAGGAGTGTAGGGAGAGATAAGAATGGAGAGGTACTGAGGAGTAAAAGAGCTCCTTAATTGTATTAGCATTTTAAGGGGGAGGTGGGGGTTCTGTACAGTAAGGTGACTATTGAAATTGAGATTATTTGCTTTTATTTTTTATGTAATTTAATTTAATTGTTAAATTATGCATTACATAAGTGTTGCCATACTGTGACAGACCGAAGGTCCATCAGCCCAACATCCTGTTTCCAACAGTTTGCAATCCAGGTTACAAGTACCTGACAAGTTCTCAAAACAGTACAAGACATTTTATGCTGCTTATCCTAGAAATAAGCAGTGGATTTTCCCATCTTAATAATGGCTTATGGACTTTTCTTTTAGGAAGCTATCCAAACCTGTTTTAAACCCCGCTAAGTTAACTGCTTTTACCACATTCTCTGGCAATTAATTCCATAGTTTAATTACATATTGAGTGAAGAAATATTTTCTCTGATTTGATTTAAATTTACTACTTAGTAGCTTCATTGCGTGCCCCCCTAGTCCTAGTATTCTTGGAAAGCATAAACAAGCGATTCATGTCTACAAGGTCCACTCCACTCATTATTTTATAGACCTCTATCATATCTCCTTTCAGCCATCTTTTCTCCAAGCTGAAGAGCCCTAGCCACTTCAGCCTTTCCTCATAGGGAAGTCATCCCATCGCCTTTATCATTTTTGTCACCCTTCTCTGTACCATTTCCACTTTATCTTTTTTTGAGATGTGGTGACCAGACTTGCACACAGTATTCAAGGTGCGGTCGCACCATGGAGCAATACAAAAGCATAATAACATCCTTTCCTAATAATACCTAACATTCTTCTACTTGCTTTTTTAGCCGCCACCGCCGCCGCCACACATTGAGCAGAGGGTTTCAATGTATCGTCAACGATGACACCTAGGTCCCTATCCTGGTTGGTGACTCCTAATGTGGAACCTTGTATCACGTAGCTGTAGTTCTAGTTCCTCTTTCCCACATGAATCACTTTGCATTTGCTCACATTCAACTTTATCTGCCATTTGGATGCTTAGAGGGGTATTTTTGAAAGGACGTCCAAGTCTGAATTTGGATGTCCTCACAAAAACGTCCAAAATTGGGTAGGTATAATCGAAAGATAGTATAGACGTCCTTAGACATTCCAAAATCACAGTGCAAAACGTCCAAATCAGAGACGTCCAAAGTAAAGTAAAAAGGACGTCTTTCTCGCAGAACCGCCGAAGAACGTCCATAAGGCAAATGTTGCCAACTACATTCACTGTACTTGTGGGACATCCAGGTACTGGAAATATAAGGAACGTTTATATTTTAAATTGTATATATAAAGATGTTCGCATATTTGATAATCATCCATAGAAGGTTCCGCACGTGTGAAGACGGTCCATACACATGATAGATGTCCATGTGCTGACCGTCCATATATGGGATGGACGTCCATATATGGAGCTGTACATGTAACGACGTCCATACATGTTGGACAGACGTATAAGGCAATGCACGTTTTACACCGTTTATTCACTGAGAAACATGGCTCTGAGACGGGAACCCAATTATAGCGTGGCTGAAAGCCTTGCTCTCGTCCAGCTATGCCTGAGGCATAGACGGTGCCTCTTCATGCACCACCACCATCTGCCCCCAAGGACTGTCTGAATTAGAGCGTGGACTCTAATAAGGGACACGTTGGAAAGGTAACTATTTGGGAATACCCCCCCCCCCCCCACACACACAGCACTGGGCATGGGCTATCAGGTCCCCCTCCTGTAGCACCACATATAAGAGCTCCCTCAGCAATGTAAGCACTAATTGTAGTCTGCATTCAAGTGTAATCAGTGATATGTGCACATGCACATTCATTAACAGAATCTATGTACTAGAAAGGAAAACCATTCCCACATCCCTACAATACTGCACAGAAACAGTACTCTCTGTCCTCATGTCCACCTCGATGACATCACCTGTACAAATGTAATGTTCCCCCCTCCCCCAACAGTGCTGTGTGTCTCTCCAATTTGGCTTCCAAAGGAATTTGTGTTGTGAAGGCAAGAAAGGTCATCCCCTGACTCCTGGTGTACAAACTTGTATCTTGCAGAAGATTCGGGCTATGTAGGGACATGGAATCCCTAAGGTGGAGATTCCAGTGAATACGGAGGGAGAGCCCGGAAATGATAAGAAAAGTGCGACAACGTCTCAGGGCTCGACATAAGTATTATAAACAGGGCACCTGTAGTCATTTGAAAATGTATTTATTTAATAATGCAAATGTCATATACAATATCAGTTTCCATGTGGCTAACAGGCAAATAGTAAGTTATAACACCTCTGTCCCAGATCAAGGCCTGAGGTTCAGCTACCCTCCCATGAGTGTGGCTGCAACTTCCAACTAACCTCCTCTGAGATGAATGAGATGACATTCAAAGGAATGGCTGATATTGCAACAGGTATGGCAGGGAATGGTGCCTCACTTCTGTAGCCCCCTTTCTGGGGTGGATACTGTTTCATGGTATTCCTGCCTGAGGTCCTGCTCTTAGTGGATATCATAGCATGATTTTAAAGTAATGTAAAGAAATAGTGCTTCTCCCCACCCCCCCACCCCCAAAAAACTGCTCATTCAACCATATTTATTTATTTATTAGGATTTATTTACTGCCTCTTTAAAGGAATTCACTCAAGGCGGTGTACAGTAAGAATAGATCAAACATGAGCAATAGGCAATTAGAGCGGTAAAAATATTTGAACAACAATACAAAGTATGGCATGGTATACTACTTGCAATGACAACACAATATGTACTAGAACATTATAATTGGTAGTGAAGGGTAAGGCAAAGTTGTAACATCACAACTCAAAATGCTAACATGCTGCTGAGGAATGAGTGTGCCCTGCCAACACATCCTGTGTACTCCTTGTCAGACCAGCTTCCAGGGTTCCCTGTCATGTCACCTCATGCATCTCACACCCCAGTCGTATACCCCAGGGCTCACCACTGACCACACCTTTCCCCATCCCTGCCTCATGCCAGCCAGCTCCTTCACTATGCAAGCCATGTTGGATGTGCTGATCTCAAGGATAATCCTTTTACATACACAGGGCGGCAGCAGGAGTAGGAGGCTGAGGCAGAGGAGCAGGAGGCTGAGGCACAGGAGGAGCCCGAGGCGGAAGTGGAATAGAGGACCACCCCCGATGAGGAGGTCCTCATAGAAGGTGGGGAATGGGAGGTGCCACATGGGCCCGACGACTAGGCAGATATGCCTCCTCTGGAGGGGGAGGAGGAGGAGAAGAAGCAGCACCATCAGCAGCAGCAGCACCACCACTACCAGCAGCATCAGTAGCAGCACCACCAGTGAACAACAGTGCCTCAGTACTGCAACTCCTGCAGCAACTGGTTGCTATATAAAACCAGTTGCTGCTAGAGGTGGTAGCACTGTGGCACTCAAATTAGCAGCACTTTGCTGCACAGAGGCAGCTCCTGGTGCTGCTAGTGAACCTGCTGAAAAGGGCCATGGAGGGAGAAGGACAAAGCCTCCATTGAGAGACTGTAAAAAATAATTACTGTATATAGTTATGTTTTTTTTTTTAATTTAAATACAGATGTTTGCTATTTTTCAGATAACAGGGTATGTGTTTCTACTTTGTGCACCACATATTATCAAATGCTGGGGTTGATATGAGAGGAGACAGCAATCTAGGTTGCATGACAGGTCAACTGTGACACAGATACTTAGGGACATACATGTCATAAGTGTGGCCATGTAGAAGGCCACCTGTTCCTTCCAAGCTGCATGGCTGTATGGTAAGTTGGGGGGGAGGCTGGATGGGCATTTCTGTTGAGGAACAGAAATGCCCATCCAGCCTCTCCCCCCTTACCATACAGCCCCACAGCACAGAGCTGTCTAATAGGTATGTTGTCTAGCACTAGCGATCTGCAAAGTACAAACTTGCAGATAAGCATAGTCAGTATCTAGACTACTGTTTGCTCTCTGTTCAGCAGACAACCTTACCCACAACCAAACAACATTGGTGAGGGCCAGGAAGGACCTACAAACAGCTGGGTCATCTTTTCACATTAAATGTATCAGCAATGGTATATACTGTTGAGGAGATAAAGGAAAACAACAGTGAAAGCATTAGATGGATGTTTATCACAATTGCAATATAATACATCAGGTACAGAAGGGCACAGGTTAGGGAAATTATAAAGGCACACACTGTAGCCACCTGCAGGTAATTTAGAATAGGAACTGTAATGAGAACCCCTCTCCCTCACCATGACTTAAGGGCTCAAGGCCATGGAAGACATGCACCTGTGGTCACCTAGAAAATGGTTTGCAGGATAGAATTTAGAAATGTTGTTGTTCCATAACTATGATGGATTGTAGGACTGTGTTCAATAATATGGAAAAGACCTTCAGTGCATATATGCTTCCCCCCTCCCCACCCCCAGCAACCTTGAGAATGGTTGGGCACTTCATAAAAGGGGACTGGAGTTCACCACATAAAGAAGGATGGAACCTACTAGGGAGACACATGAGGTGCAAAGCAGGAGAAAAGCTACCAGATGTGGGTACCCATGAACCTGATGAAAATAGAGGTATGATTTGAATCCAGAGAACACACACAGAATGGGGAGCCCTTGACCATGAGGGATGCACACATCCATTCTCAGGGCCTCTCCCCCACCCCCACCCCAAAGGCAGCCACAACTGAGTGTGTCCAATAGAGAACAAGACATCTGTACAATGAATTGGGTAGAAACAATCATCACTATCAGAGTCCAGTGTATTGGAGTCCACTGCTGTCCCTTGCAATCCTGTTGACCAGCTGCAGTACAAGATGCAAGAAGTGTTTGTTTAGCACCTATATAGCAGAAGTGGAAGAGGTGGCTGAGAGATATGAGTTTACCTTGAACAACTGGTGCAAGAAATTGCCAAAAGGAACACCAATCTGTTTGCTCCAAGGGGCCAAAGGCTGGCTGCTTCAACTAAGGAGAGAGAATGGGGGGGCAGTGAGGGACTGCATCAGACACAGCAAGCAGCTCCTGGAGGCTAGAAAATGGAGAGTTGGTCAGATGCAGAAAATACAGAGTATATGCTAAGCTGCCAGCTAACACCCAGTCTGAAACCTTTTGAAAGGAAAGGGACACAGCCCACACACCACTTATCTTTCAAGAATTGCCCAAAGGTGTATAAGCATACAGTGGCAAAAAGGCTTACAATAACTGAAGCTAAAATGCTTAGAAGTACCACCCCATAATCTAAAGAAAAACATCTAAAGTGTGAGCTCAGAGAAAGACGTTTTAAAGAGACGCCAATAATGGGAATGCAAATTTCCAAACTGGCAGAGCAGCTATGGACGTCTATAGTTCCCACCATAATCGAAATTAGGACATCCAAATCAGCAGAGCAGCTGGAGACGTTTATGGATTTTGCCCATAATTGAAAATAGGATGCCCATCTTGGGGAGGTCCATCTCGCTCTTATTTGGACGTCCTTAGGGCAGCATTTAAACGTCCTTCTCAGTATTTTTTAATTTATGGATACCATTGTCAGAACGGCACCAAAACAGGCACCTACCTGCAAGGGTAATTTCACTGTGTCCTCTGCACTTCTTCCACAGTTCTATGTCTACCCACCTGCCTGTGTGGCTCTGTTCCACATCAGTCTCTGAAGTACACTGTGCTCCTCATCTCCAGCTCTGTACCATGTACAATGACATCTGTGGGTTGCCTGCCAATGTCATTCCTCACCATCTGTTTGCTGGGTCTTCAAATGTGGGGCTATGTATGTGAATGCTGCAAAACAAAAGTGGGTTATTTTGACCAACACACTTCCTCCCCTTTTACTATGCAGGTGATGACACCAGTCAGATGCAGAAGCTGGTCCTAGTGGCCACCAGCCACAGCACAATGAAGGGCAGGTAGAGCAGCAAACCAGTGCGTCTGGAGGTGTGCCTGCACAGGAAACCAGGCACAAAGAGAAAGGTAACAGGGCACTGAACAACTCTCAACTTTCTCTCCAAACAACTATTCCTCCACTCTCCATCTCCACAAAATCGCTAATGAGTCTAAAGACAACTTACCTTTTACCCTAGACACTTTTATATCAGGTCTAACTATGGACGTCCATGTTCCTGCCAAGGTGAAAGCATTTCGCTATCCGTTATACGCTGGAGACATCCATCTTGTAACGCCACCCAAAACACACCTCTAACATAGATGTAAGTCCTTGTGGTCAGGACATCCTTTCATCTCTGTTTGGATTATTGGGTTTGGACGTCTTTCTTTTACAATGACGTCCATGTGCCTTTTATGTCGCTTTTTGGATGTCCTTCTCTTTCGAAAATGAGCCTGTTAGTCTCCCAGTCTCATAAGGTCCTCTTGCAATTTTTCACAATCCTCATGCAATTTAACAATTTTGAATAACTTTGTGTCATCAGCAAATTTAATTATTTCACTAGTTATTTCCATCTCTAGATCATTTATAGATATGTTAAAAAGCAGCAGTGCCAGCACAGACCCCCTAGGGAACCCCACTATCTATCCTGCTCCATTGAGAATACTGACCATTTACCCCAATTGTCTGTTTTCTATCTTTTAACCAGTTTTTAATCCACAATAGAACACTACCTCCTATCCCATGACTCTCCAATTTCCTCTGGAGTCTTTCATGAGGTACTTTGTCAAATGCCTTCTGAAAATCCAGATACATAATATCAACTGGCTCACCTTTATCCACACGTTTGTTCACCCCCTTCAAAGAAATGTAGTAGATTAAATTATATCCCACATTTTAAAACAATGTGGACAAAGTTGATAACAATAGCTTATTATTTCCAAATGTATTTCTGTTCCCTGAAATAGTGATGCCATTACAGGATTTTGTAAGCCACATTGAGCCTGCAAATAGGTGGGAAAATGTGGGATACAAGTGCAATAAATAATAATAATGAAACCTAAATGAAAGTTAAGACCTGAGCTTCTTAACTCATGAGCCAAAATGCAATTGCCATCTTTGATCATCCATTCCCCCCCACCACACACACACACCATGCTCTTCTCTCTCACTGCAATGCATTTTATGATTTGCTTATATTTTCTGGTAATATCATCTTTTTGTTCATTCTGCTTGGACATGAAGAAGAAGGTGTCAGCTTCCAAAAACTAGTCAAGAAAACTATTAGCTAATAAGTATCACCTTACTTTCTTTATCATTTCTTTTTGTGCACACAAGTGGACTGGCTCAACCACACAACTTTGTTTATATAAGAAAATAATAGATATTTTACTTTCCCTGGCCTTAAAGCTCATTCTTAACAACTGAAAGCACAATTCCTTCCTATAAACATACTGTATTCCACCATATATAAACAAAGATACCCCCATTCCAGTCAAAAAAATGATGCAAAATTCTAGAAAATTTGGAAACCAGTAGATTATGAATCCCAGATGCTGTAATTGCAACTTTCTTGTTGCATCATTAGATAAACCAAGATGCATCCTCCCCGATGTTAGGATAATTACTAGCAATTAGCGCATACAAATGGCTGTGTAGCAAATAATGAATGTTAATGGTGGGGTTAATAAATAACCCCCCTTAATGTTATGTTCACTAAATATAAATGATATTTTGAAACTTCTTTTGAAATCAATTGAAAGATAATCATTAGCAATAGCTATTATGGATTAGGCAACAGTTTGGGGCTCATTTTCAAAAGAGAAAAACGTCCAAAAAGTGGCATAAATCTGCATTTGGATGTTTTTTTTCCCACAAAAACGTCAAAATTGGTATTTTCAAAACCAAGTTTTAGACATTTTTCTATGAAGTCCATCAGAAGTCAAATCACAAAGGGGCATGTTAAGGGCGAGATGTGGGCGTTCCTAGCACTTGGGCATTTTTCTGCCATAATGGAACAAAACAAAAACATCCAGGGCTATAAGATGGATGTTTTGGTCTAGACCTGTTTTATTACCAAATAAGCCACAAAAGGTGCCCTAAATGACCACATGACCACTACAGGAATAAAGGAATGACACCCCCTTACTCCTTCAGAGGTCACTGACCCTCTTCCATCCCACAAAGATGTAAATTAAACAGTACATACCAGCCTCTAAGACAGCTTCAGATGTTTTGGCTAGTCCTTTCTGAGACACCATATCCAGCCTCAATCAGCTGACTAAGACACACCCTAGTTTCCAAGGTACAGTAAAACCTCGGTTTTCGTCGGTAATCCGTCCGAAAACAATTGGTGGAATCCGAAACCAACGAAAACCGAGGCAATAAGAAAGTACAGTACAATAATCAACAGACTTTCCCAGGATGTGATGCACAATACAAAAATCACCGTCAGCGAGAACCCAGCTCTGGGCTCTGGCCGTCTCTGTCTACCTGTAGTTTCCACCGAAACAGGCCCGGGAGCTGACCGGGGCGAGCGTCCACACCCTGACCCTCCCCGACACTCCCTTTCAGTCCCTCCCAATTACCGAGCGGAGGCGATCTCCCCCTGCTCACCTTGCCGAGCTCGATGGGTGTGCAGCGGCGCTAAAGCAGCTAATGTTGCTGGCTTCTCTGTCCTGCGGCGCACGCGTGTCCAACAGCAGCAGCTCTCCTCTCAAAGCACTGGCAAAGGCCAGCAGCTCCCCCCACCTCCTATACTATTAGGCGTAGATAGCGCAGCGCCGGATGGAAAAGTAACCCCCTGTTCATCAGGACCGTCAACGTGCCCGCAATTTTGAAGTTGCAGTAGCAGCAGTTACGTCACTTGTGCTACTGGCGCTGTCCTCTCCATCTTTCAGACCCTGCCAGCTGAAGACAAAATCCGAGGCAAGAGACGAAAACCGAGACAAATTTTTGGATGAAAAAAACGACGAAAACCAAAAACGACGATAACCGAAGTCAACTAAAACCAAGGTTTTACTGTATTCAAATAGGAAGCCATTTTGTATAAACTGTTGGTCTTGCTGTACACAGAGAGACACATCAGTAAGTGTGTTGGAGAGTTGATTATGCTATAAAATAGTAAGTTTAAATTTTGGGCTTTGACTTACTTTGTTTTTTAGGCACGTCTATGTCCCTCCCTTGAGAAAGCGGTGGAGCGAAATGGGTCCCCGTCGGGAGATAAGAAAATAGACATGAGACCATCCAGCACACAAAAGCTAAGTCAAAGAAAATTTCTTTTTGTGAAAAGTCATTTGAATAAAATTGAAGGAGGTTTTTTTTTAGGTTGATGATGAGTTCATCCTAAGATATGCCTTATGATATACTCACATATATGGGCAAACTGGTATTTTGAGACCTTTTTCCTCCATAATTAAGTGAACCTCCCAACACATAATATATATAATTGCAGTCACTCCATTTGCGTTACATATGAGTAATATCTGCAATTCGGGTTGTTAATTTGAAGTAATCTTTAGTCCTATTACAGCAACATGCAGGTTCCTGGAATAGCCTAGTGGTCAGTGCAGTGCACTGCAGAGAAGGTGAACCAGTCCCATAATCCACTTTATTACACTTGTGGTGGAAAATGTCAGCCCCCCCCTCACCCCCCCCCCCAAACCTACTGTACCCACATGTATGTTATTGTAGTTGTGTATACTTGGGTACAGTAGGTTTTTCATGGGTTTTGAAGCGCTCACCATACCATAGAAGGGTTTAATGTGTACCTAGGATCTTTTATGTGAAGTCCACTGCAATGCCCCCTAGAGTGCTCCACTGCTCTGCTGGGATGCCTGTGTGGCCAGTCTACTAGGAAAGCTGGTTCCTTCTATATCCCAATGGCTATTTTGTGCATTTTTCACTTGGACTGTTTTTTTTTGTTGGGGGGGGGGGGGGGGGTTGGTCCAATAAGATAGACGTACTAATCACAACAACATCTAGGAAATGATCATTTTCAAAGAAAAAAGATAGACGTTTTTCTGGTTTGAAAATGGTCATTTTCACTACTTGATTTTTGGACGTTTCAGCAAAACATCCAAAGTCTGATTTAGACAACATATTGAAAATGCCCCTCAATGTCTACTCCAGATTCATTATAAATGATCAGTCTTTTCCTAGGACTATCAAACTCACTTTTTTCTGTAGAGCTATTCAAATGTATGAACGCAGACATCTTCATTGTGCTATGAGCTGATGTACCATTCATCAAACCTTCAAAAATTTACTTGCGGCTACATTATATTTCTTGTGCAACAAAGCCTTTTATTCTTTGTTCCATATCAGCAAGTGTGATTTTTAGACCACATGCAGTACTCATAAGTTCAAAATGTATAATCATATTTTATTTCAATGGTGACATTTGAAGGTAATGTAAAATACTGTACTATTAGGATATATTTTCAACTGACCACTGAAATAACTGATGAAATATTTTGGAAGCTAGTATGTTTAGTGTTATTATTCTATATTGGAGCTCCCTCTTCTGGATATAGTCTGACAATACTGCCAAACCATGAACTAGGGGGGTCCTTTTGCTAAGGTGCTCTAACAAATTTAGCCCACACTAAATAACACACAGCCCATTGTATACATATGGGCTTCTTAAGCATTTAATGCAAACTAATTTATTAGTGTGCTCTAAATCCATTAGTGCACCTTAGTAAAAGGATCCCTTAATGAAAACAACTATTTCATTCAAAAGAACTAACAAGTAAGCTGTTTTGGGTGCATAGTGTTAAATTTTTAAAAATATCTGTAGATATTTAATTACTTTTCATCTTTTTAGATCAATGTTTCATTGATAAATGCACATTTAACATAACATCTTATTTAACATAACATTTAATTACAAAATGGTACATGCATAATGGCGAAATATAGAACAGTGGCTCCTAAACCCATTCCTTAATAGTTCTAACAGTTCTAGTTTTTAGGTTAACCAAGAATTGGCCTGATTACAAATCAACCCTTTGCAAATATGTTAACACTGGAGAGGGGACTACCTCACCTGCTCTGATAACCTTTCCCAGCTATTAATTTATATTAAAGTAATAAGAATTACAATTAGGCTGCAGCTCCATTTATTCATAACACTGCAACATGTAAACACCAACAGTGCTTTACCCAAGCTACATAAGATGACCTCGCCCCTTCTGCATGCCGCTAAGCAGTACTCAACCTCTGCCCTCGCCTCAGCAGATAGGCCTAAAGAGACATCGAACTCCATGCATATGTAAACTCAGTAAAATTAATAAATAAATACTGCTAGGCAGAGTGACTGCTGTGGTTTGGAGAAAGGACAAGGAAACTGTGTCTATCTTTAAGAGGAGATAGAGTTTATTTGTGCAATGAGTTGTGGCATGTGCAGAGTTTAGGACTTTCACATGCATGAGCCTGATATAATGAGTGATGTCATCAGAAAAGTTCAGTTGTATGAGTCAGTTGGAAAACCTGAAGAGAGACAGAGGCAAGTGTGGCTGCAGTCTGAGTTTTAGGCAGAATTTAGAGATAAAAAAGGTTATCTAGTTTCATGATTTTTAGTAGTCTGGGAGAAAAAGGGTACTGTTTCAGGGAGAAAGGGGAAAGAAAACTTCTGTTTACAGGGGATGAGAAAAACATTGGAAACCAGAAATTTATTTTAGTTGATGTCAGAGCTCTGAAAAGAGTTTGAAGAGCTTGGGATTTCAGAGAAACAATGTTCTCTTAAGGGATATGACCTGGGATTAAAAGAGAAAGTTATTAATTTCATAGTTTCATTATAAAAGGGAACTGGTGTTTTGAGAGGCTGGTTTTAAAGGAAAAAAGCTTTAAAAAAAACAGATTCAGGGAAGAGTAACTTCAGGGAATACTGTGGGTTTTTGTTTAGTAATTTCTGATTGCTTTTCTGAGTTTGTTGGGGAGAAAGAGAAAAGCGGAGCTGAAAAACAGTTTAGAATGCCCAGTGCTGTATTGAAGCTGAAGTGACTTTAAGCTTGAGGCAGCTTTAGAATGTTGGGGTCTGCATAGGGAGCAGTGCTGGAAGCTGCTTAGTGACTGGCAAAATCTGAGACTTGACATGTTGTAGAATTTATGGGTTCTATGGTGAGAAAGGTTTGGGTGCTGCATTGTTGTGTGGAGCATTGTTGAGAGTGTAGTGTGCATTAAAAGACCTTATGGGATTTTGGGGATATTAGCACAAGGACAAATAATTATATTTTGGTTTCCGAATTAGTTAGTATACACAGCTTTTCTGCCAAAGAAGATACTGATTCAGCTGCACACACAAGGAGTCAGGGTCTTCCTTCTTTGATTTCTTTGAGAAGGTTAGTAGGTTCTGAAGACACCCTAAAGATCCAAGGAGGGGATCCAGAGACTGAACCAGCTGCTGAGAACCGAAGGTACCCACCGCAAGAAAGCAACGGAGCCGGTGAAGTTGTTCTTTTAATCCATTTTTTTGTGTGTGTGCACACTCAGTTTTTATTTTTAAAGGCAAATGTCAGTATTGGTATCATTTTTACATGAAGATTGGAACTGAATCTAGAAAAGGATTAAAAGACTAGTTTATAAATTACCTATTTGAAAATTAGGATGTTAGAAAAGTTTGTTAGTTTTTTTAATAAACGTTAATTTGTGACATTTACCTTAATTTGACAAAGGCTCTGGTAGTTTTTTTTGTGGGGAAAAGCACTGTGACATTTTCAGGGCCTGTTCCTTCAAGTGAGCACTCATGACATCATAGTGGGGGTTTACAAATATTTTACATTCAGTAATTATACCACAGCAACATGGCTCACACTTTGCTGGGAAACCAAACAACCACAAATTCATAGAAAATGTTCCACATCATAAGTTAAATCTAATGGTTTCAGTAGTGTAACTTTCAGCATCTCAGTTCTATACCAAAGGAATTATAACACCTGACTTGTCACTGACCAATAGATCAACATTTATAACTCTTCTATTCTCACTGTTATGAAAATCAGTTTAAAATCACTTTAGAAGGTAAATAGTATTCATCTGAAAGATGAAATGAAATTGTCAGGTTGGGATGCCTATGAATTTGCCATACTTTCCATTCAGCTCACCTGAACCCACATAGCAGGGAGAAAAGCCCTGTGCCTTGGAATAGGCCTCCATATATAATACTGTGCATGGCCTTTCTCTTGACCCCAGTACAAACAAATAGAGGTCCAGGATTCAGCTTGCCTTTACATTCAAAAATAAAGGAATAATGTGGCTTACCCACCCAACCTTCTAAACTCACACCCCCCTCCCCCTTATCCACTGGAAGGCAACTGAAAATCCCACCCGAAGCGAACCCATACATAAGTACGTAAGTATTGCCATACTGGGAAAGACCAAAGGTCCATCAAGCCCCGCATCCTGTTTCCAACAGTGGCCAATCCAGGTCACAAATACCTGGCAAGATCCCAAAAAAGTACAAAACATTTTATACTGCTTATCCCAGAAATAGTGGATTTTCCCCCAAGTCCATTTAATAATGCTCTATGGATTTTTCCTTTAGGAAGCCATCCAAACCTTTTTTAAACTCCGCTAAGCTAACCGCCTTTACCACATTCTCTGGCAACGAATTCCAGAGTTTAATTACATGTTGAATGAAGAAAAAGTTTCTCTGATTCTTTTTAAATTTACTACATTGTAACTTCATCGCATGCCCCCTAGTCCTAGTATTTTTGGAAAGCGTAAACAGATGCTTCACATCTACCCGTTCAACTCCACTCATTATTTTATAGACCTCTATCATATCTCCCCTCAGCTGCCTTTTCTCCAAGCTGAAGAGCCCTAGCCGCTTTAGCCTTTCCTCATAGGGAAGTCATCCCATCCCCGTTATCATTTTCGTTGCCCTTCTCTGCACCTTTTCTAATTCCACTATATCTTTTTTGAGATACAAAGGCATTATAAAATCCTCATTTTTGTTTTCCATTCCTTTCCTAATAATACCTAACATTCTATTTGCTTTCTTAGCCGCAGCAGCACACTGAGCAGAAGGTTTCAACATATCATCAACGACGACACCTAGATCCCTTTCTTGGTCGGTGACTCCTAACGTGGAACCTTGCATAGTAGTAGTAGTAGTAGTAGTAGAGTACTGATAGAACTGAAAAATGAGCTTGTGGAGCTATTGTTAGTAATATGTAATTTATCCTTAAAATCGAGCGTGGTACCGGAAGATTGGAGGGTGGCCAACGTAACGCCGATTTTTAAAAAAGGTTCCAGAGGAGATCCGGGAAATTATAGACCAGTGAGTCTGACGTCGGTGCCGGGCAAAATGGTAGAGACTATTATTAAGAACAAAATTACAGAGCATATTCAAAAGCATGGATTAATGAGACAAAGTCAACATGGATTTAGTGAAGGGAAATCTTGCCTCACCAATCTACTACATTTCTTTATAATTCGGGTTCCTCTTTCCCACATGCATCACTTTGCACTTGCTCACATTAAACGTCATCTGCCATTTAGACACCCAATCTCCCAGTCTCGTAAGGTCCTCTTGTAATTTTTCACAATCCTCACGCGATTTAATGACTTTGAATAACTTTGTGTCATCAGCAAATTTAATTACCTCACTAGTTACTCCCATCTCTAGATCATTTATAAATATGTTAAAAAGCAGCAGTCCCAGCACAGATCCCTGGGGAGCCCCACTAACTACCCTTCTCCATTGTGAATACTGACCATTTAACCCTACTCTCTGTTTTCTATCATTTAACCAGTTTTTAATCCACAATAGAACACTACCTCCTATCCCATGACTCTCCAATTTCCTCTGGAGTCTTTCATGAGGTACTTTGTCAAACACCTTCTGAAAATCCAGGTACACAATATCAACCGGCTCACCTTTATCCATGTTTTTTCACCCCTTCAAAGAAATGTAGTAGATTGGTGAGGCAAGATTTCCCTTCACTAAATCCATGTTGACTTTGTCTCATTAATCCATGCTTTTGAATATGCTCTGTAATTTTGTTCTTAATAATAGTCTCTACCATTTTGCCCGGCACCGACGTCAGACTCACTGGTCTATAATTTCCCGGATCTCCTCTGGAACCTTTTTTAAAAATCGGCGTTACGTTGGCCACCCTCCAATCTTCCGGTACCACGCTCGATTTTAAGGATAAATTACATATTACTAACAATAGCTCCACAAGCTCATTTTTCAGTTCTATCAGTACTCTACTACTACTACTACTATTAAACATTTCTATAACGCTACTAGACTTACGCAGCGCTGTACAAATTAACATGAAAAGACAGTCCCTGCTCAACAGAGCTTACAATCTAAATTGGACAGACGAACAGACAGCTAGGGGGTGGGGAAATTGCAGTGGTAGGGGTGATAAGTGAGGGTGTTGAGTAAGAGAGTCATGGTTAGGAGTCGAAAGCAGTAGCAAAGAGGTGGGCTTTAAGCCTAGACTTGAAGACAGCCAGAGACTGAGCCTGACGTACTGGCTCAGGGAGTCTATTCCAGGCATAGGGAATATTTTCCTTAACCTCCCTCCCAAATTATAAGAAAAATGTTGTGTGTGGTTTTTCTTGCTCTCAAAAACAACGTAGACTCCAAATGTCTTGAAATGTCTCAAAAACAACCTATCCTAAAGTGTACTCCACAACAGCAACGTACCTAAATAGCGGATATATCTTCCAAATGGTGACACAATAAAATCACCGCACGCTATCAGCTTCATATCCGACCTGAATACCATCCGGTCCAGGAGATTTGCTACTCTTCAGTTTGTAGAACTGCCCCATTACATCCTCCAGGTTTACAAAGAATTCATTAAGTTTCTCTGACTTGTCACCTTCAAATACCATTTCCGGCACCGGTATCCCACCCAAATCTTCCTTGGTGAAGACCGAAGCAAAGAATTCATTTAATCTCTTCGCTACAGCTTTGTCTTCCCTGATCGCCCCTTTTACTCCTCGGTCATCTAGCGGTCCAACCGATTCTTTTGCCGGCTTCCTGCTTTTAATATACCTAAAAAAGTTTTATGTGTTTTTTCCTCCAATGCAATCTTTTTTTCGAAGTCCTTCTTAGCCTTCCTTATCAGCGCTTTGCATTTGACTTGACATTCCTTATGCCGTTTCTTATTATTTTCAGTCGGTTCCTTCTTCCATTTTCTGAATGATTTTCTTTTAGCGCTAATAGGTTCCTTCACCTCACTTTTTAACCACGCCAGCTGTCGTTAGGTCTTCCGTCCTCCTTTTTTAATACGCGGAATATATTTGGCTTGGGCTTCCAGCATGGTTTTTGAAGAGCATCCACGCCTGATGTAAATTTTTGACCCTCACAGTCGCTCCTCTAAGTTTTTTTTCACTGTTCTTCTTATTTTATCATAGTCTCCTTTTTTAAAGTTAAACGCTAACGTATTTGATTTCCTATGTATACTTACTTCAAAGCTAATATCAAATCCGATATTATGATCACTGTTATCAAGCGACCCTAGCACCATTACCTCCCACTCCAGATCATGAGCTCCACTAAGGACTAGGTCTAGAATTTTTCCTTCTCTCGTTGGCTCCTGTACCAGCTGCTCCATAAAGCTGTCCTTGATTTCATCAAGGAATTTTACCTCCCTAGTGTGCCCCGATGTTACATTTACCCAGTCAATATCAGGGTAATTTGAAATCACCCATTATTATTGTGTTGCCCAGTTTGTTTGCGTCCCTAATTTCCTTTAACATTTCTGCATCCATCTGTTCATCCTGGCCAGGCGGATGGTAGTACACTCCTATCACTATCCTTTTCCCCTTTACACTAGGAATTTCAATCCACAGTGATTCCAAGAAGTGTTTTGTTTCCTGCAGAATTTTCAATCTATTTGATTCAAGGCTCTCCTTAATATACAATGCTACCCCTCCAGCAATTCAATCCACCCTATCACTACGATATAATTTGTACCCCGGTATGATAGTGTCCCACTGGTTATCCTCCTTCTACCAGGTCTCAGAGATGCCTATTATATCTAATTTTTCATTTAGTGCAATATATTCTAACTCTCCCATCTTATTTCTTAGCTCCTGGCATTCGCATATAGACATTTCAAAGTATGTTTGTTGTTCCTATTTACATGATGTTTAGTACTTGACAGTATTAATTTGCAATCTTTTGTCTGATTTTTATTTTTGGACACCTGATCTACTACGGTCTGTTTTGCAACCTCACTATCAGGATACCCTATCTTCCTTGTTTTGGTGATATCTTTGAAAGATACCTTATCCCGAACCATGCGCTTTTGAGCGACTGTCGGCCTTGCCCCTGTTTCTAGTTTAAAAGCTGTTCTATCTCCTTTTTAAATGCTGATGCCAGCAGCCTGGTCCCACCCTGGTTAAAGTAGAGCCCATCCTTTCGGTATAGGCTCCCCCTTCCCCAGAATGTTGCCCAGTTCCTAACAAATCTAAAACCCTCCTCTCTGCACCATCATCTCATCCACGCATTGAGACTGCCTGTCTTTTGGGCCCTGCACGTGGAACGGGAGGTGTACAGCAGGTACAATTTAACATAAAACTTACAATTTTGTTAACTGCATAACAATAGTAAAATAATCAATTATAAACATAAATACAATAAGTGGTCAACTTGAAAACAGTAAATTGAAACCTAATAATAGAACTACCATGAAATAGAATCACCTAAACAGCACTGGAATTCAAATACCAGAGATAAAAATACAATGTTAGCATAATACTGATACATCTAATAAGCATGCATAAGAACATTCAACTAACATAGAAATGATGCTAATGGGTTTTCTACAATACAACTTACCATATAGCTGAGGGACTAAGTGCAGATATATGATGGGAACAAGATCTGTGGTGCTGTCCAAGGAGCAGGGAAGGGACGTGGGGCAACCAATCCAGGCGGGACACCAAAAGCTGAGTAAATAAATCTTTATTACCAATGACCAGATAGGAAACAGTTCTTGGTGTGTTTGATGTAACAATTACTGCCATGGCTGGCAGGGAGCCCCAGGCCCACCAGCTGAAAATATTCTCCATGGAACCTCCAGACGTTCTGAATGCTGTAGCAGACAGCAGCCATGCTTCCAGCCACCGCTGCCAGCACCTCAGCCAGCACACATGCCCAGTTCTGATGAGAAATGACCATGTATGGGGGTGCTGACCTTGGGGCTGGGCGCACGACCACCAATTGCCACAGCGTGCAGAAGGCCAGGAGGTTCTGTAGAGAATGTCTTCAAGTAGTGGGGCTTGCGAGGATCCCTGTCAGCTACACAGATAATGTCCACTGCTGCTGGGTGGGCCTAAGCCCAAAGTGCCTAGGTAGCTGGGTTGTACAGGCCATGCTACAACAGGCAAACATGAAGGGCCAGAAGACAGCCTTATCTTAGGATACATACAAATACCCAACCCAGCTCCTGGACCTCACAGATGACCAGTACCTCAGTAGGATCTGATTTAATAAAGCTGCATCCACCATCTCGGCCAGCAGCTTGATCCTCTCCTCTGGCCCACATAAAGACCCTCTAGCCACTCTTCCACATATAGGGGACAGCTCTTGCCAGTCCACCTAAAGGTCACCACAGCTTTTGCCTTTCTTGGCAATCAGTGCCAACCTTAGCCAGTCTGAAACCTCATTCTTCATCATAGTTTGAGGCTTTCTCGCTTATACTTCTGATACAGCCATCCTACACACTATAACACACTTTTATGAAATAGCCTATTTCCCATATGTGCAGAGGGTCATAGGTTGCACATGTGGCCATCCAGCTACCATGCCAAAAGGAGGGGACCTAGTACAACAAAAGAGAGGAGTGGCCTAGTGGCTAGAGCACTGGTCTTGACATTCAGAGGTGGCTGGTTCAAATCCCACTGCTGCACCTTGTGATCATGGGCAAGTCACTTAATCCTCCATTGCCTCAGGTACAAAATTAGATTGTGAGCCCTCCAGGGACAGAGAAATATCAAGTGTACCTGAATGTAACTCACCTTGAGCTACTACTGAAAAAGGTGTGAGCAAAATCCAAATGATATTAATAATAATATGTGTAAGTGGTCTGCAATACCCAAGGGCACATCTATACATTCCCAGGCTCCCGCCATATGTACATTCTGACACATGCTGGCATCCATGACAGGCTCAAGAGTGGCCAGATCTCCAAGGAATGGTTGCTAGGTAACCCCTACAATACCCAACACACATGCTATAAATAAGAACATAAGAATAGCCATATTGGGTCAGACAAATGGTCCATCTAGCCCAGTATCCTGCTTCCAACAGCAGCTAATCCAGGTCACAAGTACCTGGCAGAAACCCAATTAGAAGCAAGATTCCATGCTACCAATTCCAGGGCAAGCAGTGGCTTTCCGCATATTCATCTCAATAACAGATTATGGGCTTTTCCTCCAGGAACTCGTCTAAACCTGTTTTAAACCCAGATACACTAACCACCATTACCACACCCTCCAACAATGAGTTTCCAAGCTTAACTATTCTTTGAGTGAAAAAAATATTTCCTCCTATTTGTTTTAAAAGTATTTCCATCTAATTTCATTGAGTGTCCCCTGGTCTTTGTACTTTTTGAAAGAGTGAAATCGATTCACTTTAGCTGTTCTACTCCACTCAGGATTTTGTAGACATCAGTCATATCCCTCCTCAGCAGTCTCTTTTACAAGCTGAAAAGACCTAACCTCTTTAGCCTTTCCTCATAAGGGAGGAGTTCCATCCCCTTTATCATTTTGGTCATTCTTCTCTGAATCTTTTCTAATTCCACTATATCTATTTTGAGATACGGTGACCAGAACTGAACGCAGTACTCAAGGTGAGGTCACACCATGCAGCAATATAAAGGTATTATAATATTCTTGGTCTTAGTTTGCATTCCTTTCCTAATAATTTCTAGCAGCCTCTTTTCTGGCTGTCGTCACACACTAGACAGAAGATTCAGCATATTGTCTAAAATGGCACCTAGATCTTTTTCTTGGGTGATGACTGTTAAGGTGGACCCCAGCATCAGGTAACTATGATTTGGGTTATTCTTCCCAATGTGCACATGCTATAAATTCCTGATGCCCTCTGCAAGCTCCCACCACATTTCCTGATGCAGGCGTAAGTTCCTTGCTTACCACAATTCCTAACCTGCTTTTCAGTGCACATCTGTCATCTTTTGTTTCCACTCCAACACAGTGGCACCCCAGACAGAGGCAGAGGAACAGTATAACAGTGCCCACTGCCAACCAGGACAATAACAGGACATTGGGTCTTCTCAATACACACATCTGATATCTAGACTGAACAGAGGTGTGGGGAGTGGGAAAACTCCTCCCCCCCCCCCCCCCCCCCCGGTGACACCTTCATGGCATGCTCCACATCTAGACCTAAGCAGCAGACTACCCCTTCCAGAAAGTGGTGAGGTAAAACAGCCAGATACTGAGGTCAAAACTCCTGCACCAGAGGAGCTGCCAGCCCATTGGGGGTCTGGCAGCAAGAAAGGACCTCATCGAGTGTGTCAGTGCATGTTTAAGAGCAGTTGATTGCTATTTCATGTTTAGATGTCTCTTGATATGTTATGTTTATTGCTTACTAAATGCTTAACCTTTTTAGTGTCATTGTGTTGTTTAGTATTATTAATGTAACTCGGGGACTGTACCCATTTTTCTACTTTTTTGTGATTCGCATTGAACTGCAATTTGATTAAGTGGAATATAAATGATCATATTAGCTTAGATTTATTAACATTATTACATCCTTTTACCCCTTCACCATCCCCCTGCTGTTCCCTTGGTCACACAGCTGCTATGACATATATAGGTATAACATGAAGTTCTGCAGGTCTCAGAAGGGCTGACTCCTCATCCAAAATCTGTGCATGTCATGCAGATACCATAAAAATAAGGATATATTATGGGCAACTGCTGCCCAGCCCTGAATGGGTACTTTGTACTGCTCGATGTATCTGCTATGACATGACTACAGGCATAGGCTGTAGAATTGCTGAAGATGTGGAGGGTGGTGATAAAGCAAACCATGATAGAGAGGCTGCAATTTATAGTGACATGAGCCCTCATATTCCCAAAGCTGCAAAAGTGGCAGTGTTGCTGCTACATTTGGTAAGGTCACCAGGTAGCTCCCTCCCCTCCAATGCAGCGATGCTATCTCCTGCATCAGGGACTCCAACGCAGTCTGCAGCTTCTATGTCAGCTCCATCTACCTTATTGAAAGCCTGTTTCCCATCTTTCTGAGCAAGCAGCATCTCATTCTGTGCCAGAAGGGGGTCACCACAGTATGCGAGATGTTCTATGCTCTACTCATTCACATCCTGCTGCATCAGGGGCTGTTTTAGCCTGGCCCCAGTCACTACGATGTGTACAGGATTCAACTGTGGGTGCTGTTGCATTCAAGATATGGGCCAGTGCACTGCATGCAACGTAGCAGCCTTTCCAGCCCTAATGACCACAGTAGACTTAACCTTTGGGGATCACAGTGTGGGTAGGGATGGACAAATACTACATACATGGTTTGATCTGCATTGCATATATGTTCCCTATTGTCTGTGGCCTATGTAAACATGCCTGTAGTGCATAATCAAGCCCCTGTCCAAACTGGTGCCTGTTGACCATGGGGACTGAATGACCTAGATGAATATGCAAGGCTATGCATACATCATAGTGAAGGCCTGAACCACCAGGCAGCAGAGTTTTTATATGCAGTGATTGATGCTTCAGGAGTGACACTTTCTGGATACCCTGGCAGGGAGGGACACTGGGACTTTGGCACCTATGCAGTCATATGTCAGTATTCTCAAGTCCAGCCCTGGAATAGCCCTTGCCAGTCAGGTTTTCAGCATATCTACAATGAATACACATGAAAGATTTGCATGTTATGGAGACAGTGTATGCAAATCAAGTGTCACATCTCTGGCATGACAGTGGGAACACTTGGAACCTGGCTGAGGAGGAAGGCTGCACAGAGTTCTAGATATATTATGACAGCACATCACATTTGCAGATATGGCTGCAACCTGTCCTGGAAATGTGGAAAGGCCATACTCCATGTGAGTGTAAACTAACAGCTAGATCAGGAGGATTAATTTTAGATAAACAACAAAGAGAAGCAAGAGTTAGGGTGCACTGCAGAAGGTGTATAATCATCACTTCTGGTTGTCTTTGTAAGGTGTAAGGCTCACTCCCCACAAGGTGTCTTTGGAGTGACACTCCACCTGGCCAAAGTGGGACCTGCTATCGACCTTGTCCTTCCCAATGCTCCTCAATTCCTTCCATCTCTTCTTGAGGGCTTCTGGATCTTGATTATTGTAAAAGATTTCATTCGTGTTGTGGCAGATCCCCACCCAAATTTTACTTAACATCTGCACTGATTTTCTGGCCTGCAGGGGCAAACAGGATTCTCTGATGTTTGAGGATCTACCTCAACAGGTGAGAAGTTGCTTTTTGTTAGCAAGCTTTTCTTGTGGGCAGCCATTGTCTTGATGTTAGGGCAGTACAGATTAGTGGGCTTCTATGGATTGACACAGATATAGCACTTTTTACCTAAGTGGAAAAAGGTGCCAATTGGATGGTGTGTGGTTTTTTTTATTTTGCTTTTTTTTAACTTGCGGCTCTACTTAACAGAGCTGCTAGCTGAGCATGTGTAGCTAATTTACATACAGTTAAGGGCAATTTCATAACTGCCTGCATGGTTATAGCTTTATCAATGTCCCACATAGCTTATGAGCCTTTGCAGCTCCTTATCAGTCTGCACCCCTAATTTAAAGCATTTGGCAGGTACACACTCAGCATCTGAATACATTGCCAATCCCATGTGTGTATTAGCTGGGATGCCTACTTCATGGTAATGAAAGTAGCTACAGTAGGCAGGCAAATGGTGGTATGGTAGAGATCTCACTGGTAGGTATTATACCTGAGTGTAAGCTCACAAATGCTGGCATTTTTCACCATGACTGGTTAGTTGCATGTGGTGGTATCCAGATACAATCTGCATGGAGGAACATATGCATGAACATATGCATTTAGGCCTTCCACATCCCCGGGCCTTCATTCCTCATCTAGGTCTTCTAGCACTTTCATCCCCCCTCCCACTCCCCCACCCAAACATGCCTAGGGAGAAGGCCTCATGTTGTGAAGGCACCCACCAGAATGGGGGTAACAGGCCCAATGAGATTTGTTGGATGCATGTAGCTAGTGAAGAAAGAGAGGCATGGCCATAAATGTGATATGTTGGGGTCAAACACCAATAATCACATGAAGGGGGGAACACAACATAGTTTGCTGCATATGACCTGAAGCTCTGGACTGCTAGAGATTTATGCAGCTCCAGCAATTGGAGCTTGCTCGTGAGACAGATCTAGGACAGACAGACCAAAACGTTTTCTGCATATTTCTTTCACAGCATAGACGTCAACTACCACTAAACTCAAAATAATCCAGTTCAAACATAGTAAACTGAACTTAAGAATACTGATGTTAATGCTTAAGAAGTTACATCATATGGATTTCTCCTGTTCATACTACATTCTGCTAGTATCTCAATTTTTGCATAGATAGTTTTCCCTCCTGACATAAGTACACATTTTACTTTCCTGGGATAATTTCTTCTCTGTTTGCACTAGTTTGCTGGCACTTAGTGTTCTTAAATTAGAATGCAGCATTCTGTCAGAAGATAAACCTACAATACTAGCTTCTCTCATACATTCCTTTCACACCCTGCAGTAAAAATTTCAGAAAACATGCAGCATGCAGCCAGAAATGAAAAGACGCCGGCTGCTATTTGGACACAACTGAAAATCTATCAACTAGTTCCTGGAAGCAGTGCTTTGGTAGGGGAATAAATACTACCGTCGACACAAAATGTTTAACATTTTATCTCCTGTATATGATTAATTAGCAAAGATTTATAGGATTTAAAGGAAAAGTAGAAAAAAAATATTGAGAACTATGTATTTATAGATTTTTATTTTGTTGAATAGATACTAACTGTAGCCATTTCCATTAAACAATTCTGCAGGGTCCTAAATTTTCCAGATAACTACAGTCATAATGTATTGGCACCTTCATAGGTCTTTGGTAAAGGGATGGCAATAGATTCTTTGCTCTCAGTAAGTGCTCTGGGCTGATGAATAAATACACTAAATTTGATTCCCTGGTTAGCTGCTGCTCTAACAAACCCACTGTTGGCAGTCATTGTAATGGCTTTCAATGTCTCTCCGGTTCCAAAGATGGTTATAGAGCGAGCATTGATTTTTGAACTGGCTGCAAGCCTTAAGGCACGTTCAGATGGCTGGTCCGGTACCACATTAATTCTCTTAATAAGTAGCGTGGCACGTTCTTTTTCTCCAGGTCCACCTAAGGTTTGTAAAATAGACTGGAAATCCTTGACTGCAGACTCACAAGCAAACAGCTCTTTCCCCTTCATGAAATCCTCCAACTGTGGTAGCACCTGCAGCCGCCTCTCCTGTGCGGCTTGCTCACTCAGCACATGTTCCTTAAAAATATAGTCACAACCCCCATGGCTAAGGGCAGAAACATAAGTAATTAAAGTAGTGATGTCCAGATTAACTTTGTTGCACACATCTACTTTGATCTCAGTAGGAAAAGCAACACTGGCTACTACATGGTCACGATCTACCTTGCTACCCTGCAAGAGCTCTTGGCCTTCATCACTATCATCAGATCCACTGTTACTTAAGCAGCTGCCTTCATTTGCGTGATCAAGGGAAAACGCATTAACAGCAACTATGTCCCCTCGAACTGATATGCCCATTTCTTTCAACTTTTCAGCCATTGGGCTTGAAATGCTGTTGTAGAAAGCAAAGATGATATGAGGATTGCGGTACTGTACTGGCTGTTGATGGCTTGCCTGTAGATAATCTTCAGCTTGCTCAATGATACTTTTGTCACCATATTGGCCCCTACCAAGCCAGATGTTGTGCAGGGCCTCAGCCTTTCGGCCAATGGCTTTTACCCATGTATGTCCACCATTTGCAACAACATCCACCATAAGTGTCTGTTTATCTCCAAACTTATCTTCATAGCTGAAAACATGCAGAACGCTAACCACCTCTTCCAGGCTTTCTGCCGATTCGATAACTGCACGGAGATGAGTGAGGTTTGTGCTCTGCAAGTGGGACTCCTTAATAGCTACTTTACCAGCCTCCACTTTCTGTAAAAACTTCAACTCTGCTTTGAGTTTGCTGCACAGCTTGGCTCCACCTTCAACACCTCCAGCTCGAGAGCAGGAGAGGGCTTCTGCTCTCTTTATCAGCTCCTTGGCTACAGCAATTCTGTCACAAAGCATAGACTGCACAGACATACTGATGACATAATTTCTGAAAGAAAAAAAAATTTTAATTACTTTTGCATGGAAAAATAACACTCCAAAAAGTTCCTACTTATAATAGAAAATGCTTAGATCACTTTTTTTTTTCAAGGTCTTAAATGTCCATGTTATTAAGCATGAAAACAAAGGCTAAGTTTCAGTGAACAAGTGTGAGTGGAGGAGAAGCTTAGTATTTAGAACAAAGGGCTCAGAAATCAGCAAAGCTCAGGGTAAAATCCCACTGATGCACCTTGTGGTCTTGGAAAACTCACTTCATCATATAATACCTCAGGTAACAGACTTAACTTGTAAGTCCTCTTAAGGCTGGGAAATAAAAAATATTCTACCTGAAAGTAACTTGCATTGAGCTACAACTGGAAAAGGTGTGAGCTAAATCCAAAAATGATGATGACTGTTTCAATGAAAGTTTGCCTCTTGTCAAGTGGGGGGAGGGGGGGGGGAGGGGGGGAAAGATTATGTATGAGATGAGATCCTAACTATAATATCCCTTTTGCGTAAAATATTCTAGAAAGCAAAAGACCAAAATTTTAAATGCTAAGAATAAATACAAAAAAAACCTCCAAAAATCTTATTTTATAGCTGAGAAACTCAAGCTCACAGAGTACAAGTTTGTAAAGTAATTTTTCTTTTCTATTTAAAAATGTGTAGTGCTAAACAAGTAGTTATGGATTAAAAAATGACAACCTTAGTGATGCTTAGATGGCAACTCCAGTAATTTGGAAATATGGCCAGACTTCTATGGTTTGCGCCCCAATTATGACTAGACAGACCTGGATGGGCTGGAGCGAGGCTCTGGTGGCAACTCAAGAAGTTTGGGAATAACTTCAGTAGTGGGAAATAAGATCTACACTGTCTGTGCCCCAAAAATGGCAATGACAGATCAAGTATTGAATAATATTATTATTTGGTCCCAGGCCTGACTTTGGTTCATGATCCAAAATCATAGAAAAATTATAGGCCTGTGTCTCTGACTTGAACTCCAGTGTTGAAACACTGCAGAGGAAGAAGAAACACGCAAGGGTGGGGGTCTAACTGACAGAGTTGCATGAATGTATGGTGGTAACAGATGTTCTTGAAAAACAGAACAAAGATGGCTTCACAGGAAGATGACCAGGTGTCACAGAAGGTGTTTTGAGGAAGATGTGGTCAAAAATGTAGAAATGAGTGGTCTTGCAAGAACATGACTTTGTCTTCCAGTAAGAGGTGGTCTATTGTTGGCTTTTCCAGTAAAATATTAACCACTTCATTACCATAGCCAATCAGTGTTAACTATGACATTAAACATGAATTAGGCCCCTCCAAAGGGACACCACCTTGTAGTGGTGGAGGGGCTTCTGTGTTTCAATGACTCAGAGGGCTATGCTGAAGGGTTACCCATATCCGGCAGGCCTCTGAGGAGAAACCAGACAAAGAGTGTCCCAAACTAGGGAGAGTGGAAAGATGGTGACCTGAAGCTCGTACACTCAACGGCCCAGCTGTCCTCTGAAGTTCTGTCTTTGTTTATTCGAAATTTCCTCTGCATTTGCAGTTACCTTAACTGAGAGGAAGGGAACAATGGGGGGTCAGCCGCCGATGGCCAGCGTTTTGTCCCCTGTGCAGCAAGTGTGGGACCACCGCGCGATGAGCTGCCCACAGATGACTGAGTTGGTGAGTCCTTTGATTAGCGCCGGCGAAGGAGCGTCGATGCTCTTGGACCTGGAAACAACTTCATCACTCCCGAATCATTTAACCACCATGTCCAAAGGAGTGGAGGAGTGAGTTAGGAGTGTATGCTGAAACGGAAGTCATTTACAGCTGAACCCGTGTTGGCAGTGCCACTCCTAAACACGTAAGAGCTATCAGCTTGGAGTTTTTGGCTCCCGTGGAGGTTACATTGAATATCATCTGGAAGGCGCTCCAGGACCTAACAGTGGTAGTAAATAACTTTGCTTCAGATATAATCTTATTAGTGAGCCACATGGATAATCTAATCGAATCCTCTGAGAATGAAAAATTGATACTGCAAATGAAGTTCTACAGGAGTAGGAAATGGTTACGATTTTGAAAATGATAATAGACCAGAAAAAAATTGAACAAAATGAATATTATTACAGATGATTAATAGCGAGATTGTTGTTTTCCCAGAGTTCCGGGTATGACTCCTAAAGTTTTTTCCTCTGAAATGATTCCTCTTAGTATATTAATTCAAAAGGAGTGAAGCCTGTGAAACTGGGATTACCTTAATCAGTGGGAATTGGATTAGAGACTCAAGTGTTTGTATTGTTAAATAATTTCTGGTTTTGAAAGAGAAAAAAATGAAATCAGGTGTATTATTTCCACTAACATTGGACAATAAGTATGTTTCCAACGAAATAAATTGACTATACACCATTTTGGGTTTGAAGAAGCCAATCAGATGATCAATATGGAATAATGATTCAGATAAATAATAACTGGGGATAATCAGGTTAATACTATGTTTTCTTTGTTTACTGTTGTTTAATTGATCTCCTTGTCTTGTTTCACTCTCCCTATTTTGTGGTCTAAGGAAGAGTATAGAATTACCTGATCGACATAATTCTTGTGTGTTATTTTCTCTGTATTTCTGGCAGGAGGGACAGAGATTATTCCTTCAGGGAAGGGAAGGAAGATTTGATATACTGCCTTTCTGTGGCTACAATCAAAACGGTTTACATATTATATACTGGGGCAATGGAGACTTAAATGATTTGTCCATTATCACAAGGAGCCGCAGCAGGAAATAAATACATAAATAAAATGTAATCAAGTGACTAATCACAATTCAAACATTTTAATTGTGTGATTACTCGATTAAAAATTTTAATCAAACTGCAGCCCTAGAAAGAAACAGACAGAACAGGATGCCATGTCCTCATCTGAAACACTGCCAAGACCAGACAGAGCTAGCAGACACATGACAACATCCTCACTGCTGCTCTGCTGGAAGTGGCCAAGGTTAACTAAAAGGTCTTCACTACTGAAAGCTAATCCATTAGTAGAAATCACCCCATGTGACAGTATCTGAGGAAACTTCCAACTGTGGACTGTTTTGGGTAATCTAATGAAAATAAAGCAAAAGTTTTATAATTATACACAAATTCTCAGTATCTATTTTTATTAAAGTTCTACATGTGTCAGCATTTTCAGTATTTCTAGTTCACGGTGTTGCTGAAAGCTCTTTCTGATTTGGAACTGGCTGGGGAAAAATAAAGAGAGAGAGAGAGAGCAGGAGCAGAATCAGCTCCAAATGGTGGAAGAGATTGGTTTTCCATAGTGGCTAAACAGTGATGGTGCCGAGCTGTTCATACAGAGTTCTGGTCCATCAGCATAACCAGTATACTGTTCGACAGACTACCTTAGGATGAGGGCTGAAAAAGGACCAGCAGTGAGGGATGTTTTACTTTTTGTTATTTTTTTCCAACTCAATTAAGTTGTAGAGAATTGTACAAAAGAGGTTGACAAAATGTTTCTCTGGGGTAAAATAACTGAAAATTTAACAGGATTAGCTGAAACTTGGCATGAGAGAAAAAAGTTTAAAAAGACACATGAAGTCCAAAAGGTGAGCCAGACCAAACAGGGGATTTCAGAGAAATTAGCCCTCTCCAACCCCACCCCCCAAAAGTGACCTACTGCCATTTCTCTGAGACAAGCAGTTCCACTACAGTAAAACATAGCAACAACCAACCTTTCCACAGAGATATTTCCTTAAATTACTCCCCAAATCTACCCTTTCAACAACAACAACAACAACAATCATTTCTAAAGCGCTACTAGGGTTACGCAGCGCTGTACAATTCAAACATAGAAGGACAGTCCCTGCTCAAAGAGCTTACAATCTTCCTTATTATCTGACTCCTCATTCAAGAGCTTCCTTTTACCTGAAAGAGGACCACCTCCTGTGCATTTATACCATGGAGGTATTTAAAAGGTTTCTATCATTTCACCGCCCCCACCCCCCCCACCACCTTCTTCCAAAGAATACCCACGTAGAGCTTTAAGAAAGTCCCTATCCTATATGCTTTATAATAATCATTTTGGTAGCTATCCTCTGGACCGACTCCATTATTTAAATCCTTTTCAAGATGTGGTATTCAATTGCACATGATATTTCACATGAGATCTTACCAGAGATTTAAAGGCACTATCACCTTCTTTTTTCTGAAAGCCATTCCTCTCTGTATGTATGTATCAAAGCATCCTTCTTGTTTTTACTATCACCTTTTATACCTTTCTTGGCCACCTTAAGGTCATCAGATAGATAACCCCCAAAATGATACTCACCTTTCATTCACCCCCCCCCCCCCCCCCCCCCCCCCCCCCATACTGCACTGCTCCCTTGGGCTGCAAAAAACCCCAAAACAAAAACAAACCCAACTCCATGATCTTGCACTTTATCTCAGCTACATTACTTTAGAGCAGGGACTCTCAACCCAGTCCTCAGGACACACCTAGCCAGTCAGGTTTTCATGATGCCGACAATAAAAATGTATGAGATAAGATTTACACAGAATGGAGGTAGTACATGCAAATTTATTGTGAGTATCGTGAAAGACTGGCTGGGTGTGTCCTGTGGACTGGATTGAGAACCTCCGCTTTAGACTGTTCTTCGAGCTTTGCTAACTCCTTTGCATGTGAACCACAGTTTCCAAGATGTTGCAGATTTTGTTATCACCAGCAAAGATGCAACCCTTTCCTCGACAGCTCTTCTGTAATATCACTTATAAAACTACTGAAAAGAACCAAGCCAGAAAATAATCACTGTGGCACACCACCGGTAAAAACCCCAATCCTCACAGTGAACTCCATTTACTACTACTCTTTGCCACTTACATTCAGTTTCTGAGCCATTCACTTTACAGGCCCATTCCCAATACACTCAAAGTCACCTATGCAGAACTGTGTCAAAAGCCTTACTGAAATCCAAGTACACCACATCTAGAGCTCTCCCCAATTCAACTCTCTAATCACCCGGTCAAAGAAATTGATCATATTTGTCTTCTAAACACCTACCATTAGTAAAATCATACTGCCTCAGTTTCCATGTTCTACTGTACTCTAGAAACTGTTTTGCCCTCTGTTTTAGCAGTATTTCCATTAATATACTCTCCAACCTATCGTTCCCAATCTCCTCACTTCTGCTTTTGCAGACAGAAACCACATTCTACCCTTCTCCTTCTCTGGGACCTCTCCTGACTCTAAAGAAGTGTTGGAAAAGTCAGACAGTAGAGCCATAAGAATCTCCCCAAATTCCTTCAATACCCTAGGATATATCCTATCTCGTCCAATCGTTTTGTCTAGTCCTAGTTTAGCTAGCTGCTCATGAACACAATCCTTTTAAAATCATTCAAAGTCTACCTCCGTCCAATTCCAATTTGTGTGTGCGTGGGGGGTATTTTTCCTGTAGTCCTGCTCCCAGCCCTTTACCTGTGAACAGAGAACAAAAATACTAGTTAAGCTTTATCTTCATCAGTATCTATGCATCCCTCCCTTTCCCCTTTGAGTCTTAAAATGCCCTTATGGGATGCCTGAGGATCTGTAACTCCCTCCACTTTCCAGTACTGCATCTCCTCATCAAGGAGGGGTGCAGCCCTCGCATGCCCCGAACCTTATCAAGAACTTGCACAGCCAGTCACACTTTATATTTATTTTTAAATCCCTATGGAAAGTGATCCCGACATCAGATAAGCACGATTTTCGTTGTGGAGGAATATTACACCAGTTCTGTATGTATATGAGCTCTAAATATCTTGAACTTGGCAAGTTGATAGCAGGCTCATTGGTGTTTATAAATCCTACAGGTAAGTGTCCGACATATTTTCACAAGGCAACTAACTTGAAGCTTTTCCAGTGGTCGAATGAATATGACGACTTATCAGCTTAAAATGTTAACAAAACTCTGTAAGCCACATTGAGCCTGAAAATAGGTGGGATACAAATGAAATTAAATAAATAAATAAATGATCTACAAGTAGGCACAATGAGACAGTATACCAATAAATAAAAGGTCAGCAAACATCTAGACCCGAGACCGTTCCACTAAACCAACCACAGTCTAGAAGCCAAAAATCAGTAAGATTTTATTTCACTAGCATCACACTGTACACGGTTTCTTCCCCCCTCTGTCCAGAGAGATACCAAGTTACTCGCATTTGACTGCTGAGCACCCGCTCGTCACGGACATCAACACCCCACCCCGACCTAGCGTCTCTTCCACTTGTCTTTCTCCGGCTCCTGTACCCCGCCCGCGATCTCTGGCATCGCTCCCTCATTCTCAACCCCCCTCCCCAAGTCCTACCTTCAAACTTGTTTATTCTGAGGTCGCCAGAACTCATGCAATTCGCTCGCGTTGCCTGTGGCAGCCCCGGAGTTTTCCCTCTTTGCTACTGTCTGTCAGGCCACCACCGTCCCGCCTCCCAGTCCCTCTGACGTAATTTCCTGTTTCCGGGGCTGGGGAATGGATGGCTGCATTGCTGGCAGCAACAAGGAGGTTTAATAAACAGGACAGGAGTGGAAGTGAGCCTATCTGGTCAATTGTAAGCAAGGAAGCCAACTAGGACGGTTTGAGTTTCCCCTTCCCAGCGCAGCCGTCATCCCCGTTTACTCAAAACAAAGCAAGCAAACCTATGAGCTGCTGCATCCACATTGTCGTTTTTTTCTTTTTTTATTGTTGGTCCATCTGTAACAAGTCTGAAGTTGTTTCAATTGGATAGGCAGTGCCTTAAAAGGTGGAGGACAAAAGTTTTGTTGTTGTTGTTTCTTTACTTATTATTGGACAGCTTTTTAATGTATTTGAGTAGAAGAGTGTGGTAGCCGTGTTAGTCCACTCTTAAGGTTATCAATAGAAATCAAACAAAATAAAACATGGAAAAGAAAATAAGATGATACCTTTTTTATTGGACATAACTTAATACATTTCTTGATTAGCTTTCGAAGGCTGCCCTTTTTCGTCAGATCGGAAATAAGCAAATGTGCTAGCTGACAGTGTATATAAGTGAAAACATTCAAGCATTACTATGACAGTCTGACAGGGTGGGAGGATGGGGGTGGGTCAGAGGTATGCATGGGGACATCAAAGCATATCACCTATCCACACCCATCCTGTTAGAATATCAATGATATGCTTTGATGTCCCCATGCATACCTCCGACCCACCCCCATCCTCCCACCCTGTCAGACTGTCATAGTAATGCTTGAATGTTTTCACTTTTATACACTGTCAGCTAGCACATTTGCTTATTTCCGATCTGACGAAGAAGGGCAACCTTCGAAAGCTACTACTACTACTTGACATTTCTAAAGCGCTACTAGCTAATCAAGAAATGTATTACGTTATGTCCAATAAACAATTTATCATCTTATTTTCTTTTCCATGTTTTATTTTGCTTGATTTCTATTGATAATGTATTTGAGAGCTTCCCATATGTAGATATAAATATCATGAAATAACGAATATCACTAAAACAGCTTTAAAAATTATTATAGCTGCTAGAAACAGCAATTTTAAACTCTGTATTTTGTGCTTATTTTTCTACACTAAAAACTAAATAAATACACTGTATACAATACATATGGCCAAATTTCAGTGAGGATATCCTGTTTCCTGATGGGTTCATCTTAAATGTTGTTGTAATCTGCCTTGGGAAGCCTGGTGTTAGAAAGATGATGGAATATATTGGAATTAAATGGAAGTAGAATTAAACTCTGCTTTCACTGGGGCACAAGTAATCACATCTTCATCTGTTTTGTAGAACTTTACCTTGTAGATATACAAATGGATTATTCTGTTGTTTGAACATGTTTCAGGGACAAGTAGTTTATAAGAAAATAATATTTTCTGTCAAACAGATCTCTCATCTGTGGAAACATAACTAAATGGGCTATAAGCCCCTAATGCAGCCCATTGATTTTCTTCTATTTTGTTCTTGTGATGGCTCATACTGTGCCAAAACTGGAAATATAGTGAGACAGAATAATAGAATTCAGTAACATCCAAAAATTATTTTTTATGTTTTAATCATCTTTATTAAAAGCAAAACATTTGGTTGATAAGCTTCATACAGAACAAGAAAAAAAAAAACAGTAAACCATCCAACATGGCACAATAACAACTTTTACTTTTACTCCAAGAACCCTTCCCCTCCTGTACTCCCCTCCCTCCTTCCCTATAAGCCCATCTGACTGTTTCCACCCGCCAAAATAACACAACAGATATACAAATCAGTAGGGGTAATGACTGAGAAAAATGCTATTAAAATTATATTATAAAGCATGAAATTGACTTGGTTAACTTCTGCTGTATATCTACCAGTAGTAAATAATAGTAATAAACAATATTAAGTGCATTTTTATAATATACCACTGCATTCTTCAAAACAGAAGGAGCAAGTTCCCACAAACCATCTAGGCACAGGTAAAAAAAAAAAAAAAAAAAAAAGCTTTCAAATGCTCCCAAGTTTCAACCTAATACATGTTAAATGTGGGATATGACTGTCATAAATAAATAGATAGAAACTCTGAATGTTAAGCACCTGATTCTCATAACATGTCTGTTTTAGTGGCCCATTACCAGGAGAAAATAATCTCTGCATGAATATAACACGTGCTAGGGTGTCCCTGTAACCAGCCCTTCCAACTGACCACTGATTAAGATTTATAACTAATTACTACTCTACCTGTGAAAAATTATCCTGTTTTTATACTTCCTCTGTGTACATCCATATGCTGCACAAGCTGACATGTTTGAAAATATAAGTGAGATTAAATAAAAATGCTGCCAACAATAAAGAACGACAACGTAGATGCAGCAGTTCATAGGTTTGCTTGCTTTGTTTTGAGTATACGGGGATGATAGCACCGCGGGTAAGGGAAAACTCAGACTAACCTAATTGGTTTCAACGTTTTGACGTCACTTCATCTCCTTTCTATTAAACCTCCATGGCTGGCAGAGAGAGATCGGAGCCAAGCAAGGAGGTTAATAGACAGGAGACCAAGTGACGTGAAAATGTTGAAACCAATTAGGTCAATCTCAGTTTCCCCTTCCCCGTGCAGCCATCATTGCCATTCACTCAAAACAAAGCAAGCAAACCTATGAGCTGCTGCATCTACATTGTCGCTCTTTATTGTTGGTAGCATTAGTATTTAATCTCACTTATATTTTCAAACATGCCAACTTGTGCAGTATACGGATGTACACAGAAGTATAATAACGGAATATCTTTTCATAGGTAGAGTAGTAATTTGTTCTAAATCATAATCAGTGTGCCATTTGGAGGGGCTAGTTATAGGGACACCTTAGCAGGTGCTCGTGCAGAGATTTTTTTTCCACATTAAACATGAATTAGGTTGAAACCTGGGAGCATTTTAATCTTTTTTTTCCTGTGCTTACATCAAAAGAAAAAGATAGCACGTGGGAACTTGCTCCTTTTGTTTTATGGATTGCAGAGGTATATTGTAAAAATGCATTTGATATTTTTATTACTATTATTTAAAAGACAGATATTGAATAATGAGGGCAGAGCTACGTTCATGCAGAAGTCCAGAATCAGTCTTATTGGTGAAACTTGGCCACATCAGGTCTGTACTAATAAAGAACCTATTTGGACTCTCAGTGTCTGCTTTCTGTTTTTCTTCTCTACCAGATGAATATTCCATCATTGTTTCATTATTGCTACCACATATTACATGAGGGCATTTGCAACTTTGATTGTTTTAATTTGGTTATCCAGACCTTACATACACATGGTTTGCTTTTTAAACCCAAAGGTGAATCCTAAGGGTGGTTGAACACTTAGGTATAAACTGTGTTGTTTCTGACTTTACTTGTTTTGGAGTACTTTGGGTCCTGCTGATCTGTACATCTGCTGTCTGGAATTCTGGAAGATGGACATAACAAAATAAAAATTAAATGTTAGATGTACTCTGTAGAAGTCATTGTTTACTTTTGCAATGTGATGGATGCCTGTTCTGGTGTGTGCATGTGATAATCTTTGAATAACTGTCTATACTTATGGCTATGATTTCTGAACATGTGGTATCATTAAATGTTGCAAAATAACTCTCCTCTCGTGTGTCTGGGCAAAAAACTCTTTATTTGGGAGTCAATCCCCTTCTTATATACTCTATGAATATTCATGGATATTACATGTATTATCATTACTATTGGTTACATTTTGCTTACACAACCATGATCATGCATTGCTTACAAGAACAACTCTACATGAACAGCTCGTGAACCTGCTCAGGAATGTACAAACATCACCTGCTATTCTGCTACTTTCTCAGGAAAGAACAAAAACATCACATGCTAGATTCTCAGGAATATACAAAACATCATCTGCTGCCTGTATCCAAATACATTCTATCTACATCTCCACCTTTTTTTTTTTTTTTTTTTTTTTTTAATGAAATCTCCGTGGTGTGCCAGCTGGAGATGGAGGTGGAGATGTTTGTAATAGCTTATAAACATATTGAGCAGAGTGACGTGTTGGAGCGAATGGACGAGGAAAACATAAAGAAAAAAGGTTAGGAATGCATTGTATACAACAGCAAAAAATAGTGAAAACAAAAATACCAATGACTAAATACTGGATAATAGGGCGGAGCCAGGTCCAAGGGATCCATTGCCACAATTGATCCCATACATCAGAGAGTAGGTTATTATGAATAGTAATATGAGTAGTTAAATTCCGTAGGAAAGCTAATTGTTTGTCAATGGCCTTTGAATTGTCAGATAAATTAAAACAGCACATGTCCTGAAACTCTTCGCAACCATGATGGTTAAGTAATAAAAGATAATCAATGGCTGCTCGATTTTGTAAAACTCCATGACGTAATTGCTGTTGCTCAGCATTAAGTAAACTAATAGCAGTGGAGGTTGCATTGATTGATTTAATTGCCCAACAGGCTAATTCACGAATATTTTTTGCATTTGCCGCTGCCAATGCAGGGACACCTATTAATGAAAATGCAAGTGCCAGATATTCAGTTTGACTCAGAAATTTAACATTATCATTGCAATTGGCAGCAAGGGTCATACGCTTGGATCGCATATGTGAGGAGTTAGAAAATAAAATATGTTTACTGGGAAGTACCATAGTGAGTCGACTTAGACAGCATGTAGTACCATCAGATATATTAGCTGGAATATAATTAAAGGTATACATTCCACATGACCAAAACCAGCCAGGGGGTAAATGAGTAAATTTATAAATATATGAAACATTTTCGTAGGAGCTACAATTTAACAAAGTTGGTCCAAAATTAACACAATTTGATCGGGTACAATTAACCATACGAGCACATGTCATATTGATACTAGCTATTTGATTGGTTCTCACATGCATTGCCAAAGTAGGCGGCAACAGGGTTTGTGTTCCCCAATTATGGTATTCATAAGAAGCATTTCGATAGGATGAATTAACAGGAAGCTGTGAATAAAACCAAGTATCATTTTGCATATCTTTAGGATCATGACATACTGGAATCAGGCAAGTTGCCAAAACTTCTCCAACTGCCTTTTGATGAGAAAGACAGAAATCAGTTTGGTTCAGTGAAATTGCAAACGCTTCCCAAATATTTTTTGTGGGAAGTAATTGTGACTGTCCACAAGGTATGTACAAACAACAACACAGTAGAAGCAATGTAATGGAATTAGCATTAAGCGCTGCAATAATAGCCACTACGAAGTTATCATCAGTCTTTTCAATATGAGCTTTTTCTAAAGTCTCTGTAGCTTGTTGACTCAAGGCTTTAATTTGTCCCCAAGTAACAGGAGCATTAGGTTGACGAGTCACTGACCGTTTGCGTGTTTGCATCTGCGGTCCTTGAAGGGTGAGTGTGAAATTGGGAATTGGGTTGTGAAGACCTTGATGCCACGACATGAGGTTTCACCCACTTTGCTGGAATCCACACCGGGCCAGAATCTGTTTGAACAGCAGCGTAACCACGACCCCAGGTAAGGAGAGGCACAGGGGAACTCCACTGATCAGAAGGTAGTTGTCGGTATATGACCAAAGGACGAGATAAAGGTGGGGCAGGAGTACGAAAATGTTGTTCAAATCTGGAAGAAAAAGTTTTTGTAGCAGGATTATTGATGAGATTGAGATGATTCAGTGTGTAAAGGATTTGTGCTAAGCATTCATCAATGCTTACTCTATGACGGAGAATACCGTCTTTTTTTGTAGTCAGATTACTTAAAGCAGTTTTCAGTGTGCGATTAGCACGTTCAACAATAGCTTGACCAGTGGAGTTATAGGGGATACCAAAAAGGTGCTCAATATGCCAGAGGGTCAGGAACTCCTGTAAGGAGGTGGAAGTATAAGCAGGGGCATTGTCTGTCTTGAGAGTTTTAGGAACACCCATGACCGCAAAAGCTTGGAGAAGATGAGAGCGGACATGAGATGTAGTTTCCCCTTTTTGTGCAGTGACCCACAAAAATCCAGAATGAGTATCAACAACCACATGAAGCTTAGACCATTGACCAAAAGGGGGAAAGTGAGTAACGTCCATTTGCCAGAGGCTATTAACTTCCAGACCACGAGGATTAACTCCAGGAAAAAAGGTAGTAGGAGCTGAAAAGGAACATTGTGGACAATTTTTGATAATAGCTCTAGCTTCTTCTAAAGAAATTTGAAACTGGCGAGCTAGGCTAGGTGCATTTTGATGATGAAGTTCATGACTGCAGTGTGCTGTGGAGAAAAAATGAAGATGGCGATCCGCTCGAGCATTCCCTTCAGACAGACCACCAGGAAAAGGTTGATGACTGCGGATATGACCTATAAAGAGAGAAGAAAGGCGATTCTCCAAGTAACCTTGGAGGGTTAACAGTAAAGCATAAAAAGAGGCATCCATTTTGAATGATACATAACTGTCGGGCATGCGACGGACAAGATTAGCACAATATTGACTGTCAACAATAAGATTCAGTGGTTGATCTGAAAATAAAGAAAGAGCCAGGATGATGGCAGCAAGCTCTGAACGTTGAGCAGAGGTTTGTGGAGAGGTAAATTTGACGTGCCATTTGTTCAGATTGTACCAAGTAACCACCCCACGAGTGGGACTACCATCTGTAAAGACGGTGAGAGCAGTAGGGAGTGGACGTAAAGAAATGGGATCATGAAGAGTGATTGGCAAAATGGATGTGCCCTGTATGCGAGGGTCTTTAGGATAGTGGCAATCTATAATACCAACATAAGTGGCTAAAATAAATTGCAAGTCGTCGGAGAACTGAATCATTTTTTCCCACTGCCACAAAGAATGAGGAATGATGAGTTTAAGAATGTCGAAACCAGTCATGAATGTTGCTCGCTCTCGAGCTTTAGTAATCAGCAAGGCTAGTTGCTGGGGCCATTGTGTAATAGTAGAATGGAGAGTATTCTGTAAATAGACCCATTCTATCAATTTCGGAGGAGTTGTATCTTGATATAAGACACCAAACGGTTGTCGGTGGGTGGGGTCTTTGAGAACGCAAAAACAAAAAAGGGCAAATGCATCTCGTCTATCTGTCCATTTTGTTTGTAAGATTTGATCCAATTGTGACAGAATTGTTTGTTGCGATGCAGTGAGTGTAATTAATTCAGCAGGTGTTTTATGACCTTTTAATGCGAGAAACAGGGGTTGTAAAAATTCTGTAGGAAGTTTCAAGTAGGGACGTAACCAATTGAGATTTCCTAAAATCTCTTGTAATTGATGTAATGTCGTGGGAGACTGTAAATTGAGATGAGGAGCGACAGGTTGGGCTGCAGCTTTAGTCATACGGAAACCTAGATATAAATAGGGTTCCTTTTCTTGAACCTTCTCTGAGGCAATTGTTAATCCTGAGGAGGCCAAGATAGAAATTAAAGTAGATTTCCAAGAAGGGGGAAGAGTTATCCCTGCAATTAGTATATCATCCATATAATGATATACCAAAAGTTGAGGGAAATAGGCACGAAATGGTTGCAAGGCTTGATGAACATAGTATTGACAAATAGTGGGTGAATTTAACATTCCCTGGGGCAAAACTTTCCAACAATACCTAGTAGTAGGGTGTGCATTATTGTAAACAGGTACAGTAAAAGCAAAGTATTTATAATCTTTTTCCTGGAGAGGAATTGAAAAAAAACAATCCTTCAGATCTATAATAGCTAATTGATAATCATAAGGAATCAAATTAGGATTTGGAATACCACATTGTAACGGGCCCATTGGTTCTAAAATCGCATTAATAGCTCGTAGGTCATGTAAAAATCTCCATTTTCCGGATTTTTTCTTGATCACAAATACCGGAGTATTATATGGAGAATTGGTAGGCTCAATGTGATTTAATTGTAATTGTTCTTCCACCAATTGATGTAAAATCAACAGTTTTTCTCTGGTAATCGGCCACTGCTCTACCCAAACAGGTTTGTCAGTTTTCCATTCCAAAGGAAGAGAAAAAGACATATTTATGAACTGTTAATCAGGTAGGATCAATGATGCATCTAATTGTTCCAAAAGGTCACGACCCCATAAATTAAAGGGTACTTGTAAAATACAGGGCTTAATATGTCCTAGAACCTTGGTATCGTTAGGATATGTAATAGATAACCATTGAGAACTTTGGGAGGCTGACTGAGTTCCCCCTATTCCTGTCACATGTGAAGTATCTTCAATGGGCCATTCCACAGGCCATTGTTTATAAGCTATGACAGAAACATCCGCCCCGGTATCTAATATACCAACAAAGGGCTTTTGTTGCAATAAAAATTGAGCAGTGGGTCGTGCATTAGAAACCGGTTTTAAAACTGCACTTACCTGTCGCGTAGATCCAAAGCCCCCTGTACGAGAGACAGTAGAAGGAATAGGTGCTGTAAAATATGGTAAAATAATTAATTGTGCCCACGAGTCCCCGGGAGAAATTGTTAAAGGTGATGAGGACCATACTTGAATTTTAACAATGCCTGTGTAATCAGCATCAATAACTCCAGGGATAACATGAATACCTGCCTTCGATGCAGAGGAGCGAGGTAATACTAAACCTACAGTAGCCGCTGGAATGGGTCCTTTAAAGGTAGTATTATATACCAAAACTTCATGAGGTAAGATGGCAGTTTTACATTCCGCTGCAATAAGGTCAATTCCTGCACTACCTTGTGTAGCAGTAGTACTATGAGCAAAAGACCCTTGCACTCCCTTTGGACCGAGGTTAGGAGTTAACCCGGAGCAAAGTTTTTTGGGGGTGGCGGTGTGGAATTAATTGGATTAGAGCGACATTGATTGGCCCAATGATATCCTTTTTGACATCGAGGACATTTTCGAGAAGGTCGAGAAGGTCCTTTTGCAAAGTTGGCACCCCCTCCTGGGGCTCTACACTGAGCTCGAAAATGTCCTGGTTTCTTACAATTAAAACACGTCCCCTGTGGCTTATTACCTTTTGTATAGCTCCTGCTAACAAATTCATAGAATAACCATGAGTCCCCACATCTGCACATGCGCTCAATAAATCTGCTAAAGTAATTCCTGGGCGATGAGCTACAGTCTGCAATGCCTTTTTGCAATCTGAATTTGCATTTTCTTGGGCTAATTTAATCAATAACTCTGTTTGCGCATCAAGATTATCAATTTGCCTAGTTACAGCTTCCTGCAATCGATTAACAAATTGAAGGTAAGATTCGGTTGCACCCTGTTTAATTGATGCAAAAGATTTTGTTGGTTTATTCCCTTCTGGTGTTCTTTTAAATGCTCGCAAGATACAAGTGCCTATGGCTTGAAAACAGGTATCGTTTTGTTGAATTTGCATATCAAGGGTTGAAAATGGTCCCGATCCATAAATTTGATCAGGCACCAAATTAGTCCCAGTGATAAGTTGTGCTGCTTGCTTATATTCATTATCCCACACTACATATTGCGCAGGAGTTAACAGCATACGGAAAAGGTCTTTCCAATCTTTTGGAGTCATTAAGTAACCGTTACTAATCCCTTCTATCATGCCTTGAACAAATGAACTTTTTAAACCTGATTCTACGATAGCTCTACGTAATTCTCTCAAAACTTGATAAGGTAGAGCAGTCCATTCTGCATGATGTGTTTCGTTCCCTGCCTCTATTGTTGTAGTTCTAGTAACTGGGTATAAATTAGGATTAGGTTCCGAATTATCCCATAGATCATCGTTCCAAATGAATTCACCATTTTTTCGTGCTTGCTGTATACCTAATTGAATTAAACTAGGTCGTTCTACGCTCTTTGGTGTTTTGGTAATAATAACGCTATCATTAGCGTTGTTGTTTTGGATATTTTCAATTGGTTTATTAGGGGTAGTAGTAGTAAAGTCAGGAGTTTTGTTTTGCTCTTCCCTTCCCATATCGGTGGCCAGCCGACAAGAAGGAGGAGAAGGTGTAGGTCCAAGAGTCGCGGGAGGTAAAAGAGACCAGGTCTTGCCTGGCAATTTGTTGGATATATTTTCGTTAGTAATGCCTGTCAATCCAGAAGAGAGAATTACTATAGTAGAATATATCTCTCTCCAAGTCAATAATATAGGAGTCGAAACTCTAGGCTCTAAACGAAACTGCTGCCCTATCTTTTCCCATGTTTGAGGATCGAATGATCCCTTCTCTGGATACCAGGGACATTGACAAACTATTTCCTCAATTAAACGCTCTATATCTTTAAGAGTTATTGGATTTCGGGAGGAACCATATCTTTGCGTTATAGTATATAGCTCCTGTGCATGTTGTTTATGTGATGATGTTAAATTTCCCCCCATACTTACAGTGTTCCGTAGAAGGAATGGCGCGCTGACTGTTCCAGTCGTAGTAAGTACGTCACGTTTTCACCGATCACGTCGGGGTCACCAGATGTTGCAAAATAACTCTCCTCTCGTGTGTCTGGGCAAAAAACTCTTTATTTGGGAGTCAATCCCCTTCTTATATACTCTATGAATATTCATGGATATTACATGTATTATCATTACTATTGGTTACATTTTGCTTACACAACCATGATCATGCATTGCTTACAAGAACAACTCTACATGAACAGCTCGTGAACCTGCTCAGGAATGTACAAACATCACCTGCTATTCTGCTACTTTCTCAGGAAAGAACAAAAACATCACATGCTAGATTCTCAGGAATATACAAAACATCATCTGCTGCCTGTATCCAAATACATTCTATCTACAATTAAAGGATAAACTTTTAAATGCCCAGTTGGGTATATATGCTAATCTCAACTTTGTTAAATGTTTCAGACATATCCAGCTATTTGTTCCCATGATATAACTGAATTCTATTATTCTGTCTCACTGTTATTTTCAAATGTAAGCCACATTATCCCAAGCAAAGTCGGATTCAATGTGTGATAGAAGTGTAAAGAAAAAAAATCCTTTATCCTCCACCTTTTAAGGCATTGCCTACCTGCTGGATAGTGATGGCACAAGGAAAGCAAGTTTGGTCCAGTGAAAACTAACTCAAAATAACCTGTTCCTTAGCTGGGCCCTAGTATTACTATATTAAAAATGCGACCATACCATTCCTCTGTGGTTATGTCCCACTAAAAATTAAATGATTAACTGGATTTCTTGAAAGGATTATAGAAACGTAGGATGCATGACTACGGACACAAATATACACTTATTTATTCAATATCACAATTTGTCATGTACAAAACAACTTTTTAGGGTGAATAGTGTTCCTTTTATTATCAACCAGATAGAGATAGGTTTAGTATAGTATATAAGTCATCACAAGAACAAAATATAAGAAAACCTATGGACTGCATTAGGGGCTTATAGATCATTTATGTTTAAACAAAAGAGACCTGCATGAAACAAAATGGATCCTCAGGAGCTTAGCCGAGATTGGATAACAGAGCCGGTAGTGGGAGGCGGGGCTGGTGGTTGGGAGGCGGGGATAGTGCCGGGCAGACTTGTACCGTCTGTGCCCTGAAAAAGCGAATGCTACATACCTGTAGAAGGTATTCTCCGAGGACAGCAGGCTGATTGTTCTCACTGATGGGTGACGTCCACGGCAGCCCCTCCAATCGGAAACTTCACTAGCAAAGTCCTTTGCTAGCCCTCGCGCGCCCGCGCGCACCGCGCATGCGCGGCCGTCTTCCCGCCCGAAACCGGCTCGAGCCGGCCAGTCCAGTATGTAGCAAGACAATACACTTCAAGGGAAGACTCAACTCCAAAGGGGAGGCGGGCGGGTTTGTGAGAACAATCAGCCTGCTGTCCTCGGAGAATACCTTCTACAGGTATGTAGCATTCGCTTTCTCCGAGGACAAGCAGGCTGCTTGTTCTCACTGATGGGGTATCCCTAGCCCCCAGGCTCACTCAAAACAACAACCAAGGTCAATTGGGCCTCGCAACGGCGAGGACATAACTGAGATTGACCTAAAAAATTTACCAACTAACTGAGAGTGTAGCCTGGAACAGAACAAACAGGGCCCTCGGGGGGTGGAGTTGGATCCTAAAGCCCAAACAGGTTCTGAAGAACTGACTGCCCGAACCGACTGTCGCGTCGGGTATCCTGCTGCAGGCAGTAATGGGATGTGAATGTGTGGACAGAAGCCCACGTCGCAGCTTTGCAAATTTCTTCAATGGAGGCTGACTTCAAGTGGGCTACCGACGCAGCCATGGCTCTAACATTATGAGCCGTGACATGACCCTCAAGAGCCAGCCCCGCCTGGGCGTAAGTGAAGGAAATGCAATCTGCTAGCCAATTGGATATGGTGCGTTTCCCTACAGCCACTCCCCTCCTATTGGGATCAAAAGAAACAAACAATTGGGCGGACTGTCTGTGGGGCTGTGTCCGCTCCAGGTAGAAGGCCAATGCTCTCTTGCAGTCCAATGTGTGCAGCTGACGTTCAGCAGGGCAGGAATGAGGACGGGGAAAGAATGTTGGCAAGACAATTGACTGGTTCAGATGGAACTCCGACACGACCTTCGGCAGGAACTTAGGGTGAGTGCGGAGGACTACTCTGTTGTGATGAAATTTAGTGTAAGGGGCCTGGGCTACCAGGGCCTGAAGCTCACTGACTCTACGAGCCGAAGTAACTGCCACCAAGAAAATGACCTTCCAGGTCAAGTACTTCGGATGGCATGAATCCAGTGGCTCAAAAGGAGGTTTCATCAGCTGGGTGAGAACGACATTGAGATCCCATGACACTGTAGGAGGCTTGACAGGGGGCTTTGACAAAAGCAAACCTCTCATGAAGCGAACAACTAAAGGCTGTCCTGAGATCGGCTTACCTTCCACTTGGTAATGGTATGCACTGATTGCACTAAGGTGAACTCTTACGGAGTTGGTCTTCAGACCAGACTCAGACAAGTGCAGAAGGTATTCAAGCAGGGTCTGTGTAGGACAAGAGCGAGGATCTAGGGCCTTGCTGTCACACCAGACGGCAAACCTCCTCCAATGAAAGAAGTAACTTCTCTTAGTGGAGTCTTTCCTGGAAGCAAGCAAGATGCGGGAGACACCCTCTGGCAGACCCAAAGAGGCAAAGTCTACGCCCTCAACATCCAGGCCGTGAGAGCCAGGGACTGGAGGTTGGGATGCAGAAGAGCCCCTTCGTCCTGCGTGATGAGGGTCGGAAAACACTCCAATCTCCACGGTTCTTCGGAGGATAACTCCAGAAGAAGGGGGAACCAGATCTGACGCGGCCAAAAAGGAGCAATCAGAATCATGGTGCCTCGGTCTTGCTTGAGTTTCAACAAAGTCTTCCCCACCAGAGGGATGGGAGGATAAGCATACAGGAGGCCCTCCCCCCAATCCAGGAGGAAGGCATCCGACGCCAGTCTGCCGTGGGCCTGAAGCCTGGAACAGAACTGAGGGACCTTGTGGTTCACTTGAGATGCGAAGAGATCCACCAGGGGGGTGCCCCACGCCTGGAAGATCCGTCTCATCACACGGGAATTGAGCGACCACTCGTGAGGTTGCATAATCCTGCTCAACCTGTCGGCCAGACTGTTGTTTACGCCTGCCAGATATGTGGCTTGGAGCACCATGCCTTGACGGCGAGCCCAGAGCCACATGCTGATGGCTTCCTGACACAGGGGGCGAGATCCGGTGCCCCCCTGCTTGTTGACATAGTACATGGCAACCTGATTGTCTGTCTGAATTTGGATAATTTGGTGGGACAGCCGATCTCTGAAAGCCTTCAGAGCGTTCCAGATCGCTCGCAACTCCAGAAGATTGATCTGTAGATCGCTTTCTTGGAGGGACCACCTTCCTTGGGTGTGAAGCCCATCGACATGAGCTCCCCATCCCAGGAGAGACGCATCCGTGGTCAGCACTTTTTGTGGCTGAGGAATTTGGAAGGGACGTCCCAGAGTCAAATTGGAGCAAATCGTCCACCAATACAGGGATTCGAGAAAACTCGTGGACAGGTGGATCACGTCCTCTAGACCCCCAGCGGCCTGATACCACTGGGAGGCTAGGGTCCATTGAGCAGATCTCATGTGAAGGCGGGCCATGGGAGTCACATGAACTGTGGAGGCCATGTGGCCCAGCAATCTCAACATCTGCCGAGCTGTGATCTGCTGGGACGCTCGCACCCGCGAGACGAGGGACAACAAGTTGTTGGCCCTCGCCTCTGGGAGATAGGCGCGAGCCGTCCGAGAATCCAGCAGGGCTCCGATGAATTCGAGTTTCTGCCCTGGGAGAAGATGGGACTTTGGGTAATTTATCACAAACCCCAGTAGCTCCAGGAGGCGAATAGTCATCTGCATGGACTGCAGGGCTCCTGCCTCGGATGTGTTCTTCACCAGCCAATCGTCGAGATATGGGAACACGTGCACCCCCAGCCTGCGAAGTGCCGCTGCTACCACAGCTAGGCACTTTGTGAACACCCTGGGCGCAGAGGCGAGCCCAAAGGGTAGCACACAGTACTGGAAGTGGCGTGTGCCCAACTGAAATCGCAGACACTGTCTGTGAGCTGGCAGTATCGGGATGTGTGTGTAGGCATCCTTCAAGTCCAGAGAGCATAGCCAATCGTTTTGCTGAATCATGGGGAGAAGGGTGCCCAGGGAAAGCATCCTGAACTTTTCTTTTACGAGATATTTGTTCAGGGCCCTTAGGTCTAGGATGGGACGCATCCCCCCTGTTTTCTTTTCCACAAGGAAGTACCTGGAATAGAATCCCAGCCCTTCTTGCCCGGATGGCACGGGCTCGACCGCATTGGCGCTGAGAAGGGCGGAGAGTTCCTCTGCAAGTACCTGCTTGTGCTGGAAGCTGTAGGACTGAGCTCCCGGTGGACAATTTGGAGGTTTTGAGGCCAAATTGAGGGTGTATCCTTGCCGGACTATTTGGAGAACCCACTGATCGGAGGTTATGAGAGGCCACCTTTGGTGAAAAGCTTTCAACCTCCCTCCGACAGGCAGGTCGCCCGGCACTGACACTTGGATGTCGGCTATGCTCTGCTGGAGCCAGTCAAAAGCTCGCCCCTTGCTTTTGCTGGGGAGCCGCGGGGCCTTGCTGAGTCGCACGCTGCTGACGAGAGCGAGCGCGCTGGGGCTTAGCCTGGGCCGCAGGCTGTCGGGAAGGAGGATTGTACCTACGCTTGCCAGAAGTATAGGGAACAGTCTTCCTTCCCCCGAAAAATCGTCTACCTGTAGAGGTAGAAGCTGAAGGCTGCCGGCGGGCGAACTTGTCGAATGCGGTGTCCCGCTGGTGGAGAGACTCTACCACCTGTTCGACTTTTTCGCCAAAAATGTTATCCGCACGGCAAGGCGAGTCCGCAATCCGCTGCTGGATTCTATTCTCCAGGTCGGCGGCACGCAGCCATGAGAGCCTGCGCATCACCACACCTTGAGCAGCGGCCCTGGACGCAACATCAAAAGTGTCATAAACTCCTCTGGCCAGGAATTTTCTGCACGCCTTCAGCTGCCTGACCACCTCCTGAAAAGGCTTGGCTTGCTCAGGGGGAAGAGCATCAACCAAGCCCGCCAACTGTCGCACATTGTTCCGCATGTGTATGCTCGTGTAGAGCTGGTAAGACTGGATCTTGGACACGAGCATAGAGGAATGGTAGGCCTTCCTCCCAAAGGAGTCTAAGGTTCTAGCGTCCTTGCCCGGGGGCGCCGAAGCATGTTCCCTAGAACTCTTAGCCTTCTTTAGGGCCAAATCCACAACTCCAGAGTCATGAGGCAACTGAGTGCGCATCAGCTCTGGGTCCCCATGGATCCGGTACTGGGACTCGATCTTCTTGGGAATGTGGGGATTAGTTAATGGCTTGGTCCAGTTCGCAAGCAATGTCTTCTTCAGGACATGGTGCAAGGGAACAGTGGACGCTTCCTTAGGTGGAGAAGGATAGTCCAGGAGCTCAAACATTTCAGCCCTGGGCTCGTCCTCCACAACCACCGGGAAGGGGATGGCCGTAGACATCTCCCGGACAAAGGAGGCAAAAGACAGACTCTCGGGAGGAGAAAGCTGTCTCTCAGGAGAGGGAGTGGGATCAGACGGAAGACCCTCAGACTCCTCGTCAGAGAAATATCTGGGATCTTCCTCTTCCTCCCACGAGGCCTCACCCTCGGTGTCAGACACAAGCTCACGGACCTGTGTCTGCAACCTCGCCCTGCTCGACTCCGTGGAACCCCGTCCACGATGGGGGCGTCGAGAGGTAGACTCCCTCGCCCGCATCGGCGAAGCTCCCTCCGCCGACGTAGTCGGGGAGCCTTCCTGGGAGGTGGCCGCGGTCGGCACCGCACGCGGTACCGACGTCGGGGACCTCAACCTGGGCGATGGGCCAGCCGGCGCCACGCTCGACGGTACCGGTGGCGCAAGCACCGCCGGTACCGGAGGGGTAGGGCGCAACAGCTCTCCCAGAATCTCTGGGAGAACGGCCCGGAGGCTCTCGTTTAGAGTGGCTGCAGAGAAAGGCTGAGAGGTCGATGCAGGCGTCGACGTCAGTACCTGTTCCGGGCGTGGAGGCTGTTCCGGGCTGTCCAGAGCGGAGCGCATCAACACCTCCTGAACAGAGGGTGAGCGGTCCTCTCGGTGCCGATGCCTGCTGGGTGCCGACTCCCTCGGCGACCCAGAGCTCTCGGTGCCGACACGGGGAGGAGACCGGTGTTGATGCTTCTTCGATTTCTTCCGAAGCATGTCACCGGAGCTCCCCGGCACCGACGAGGAGGACGTCGAATCCATCCGTCGCTTCCTCGGGGCCGAGACTGAAGAAGGTCGATCTCGGGGGGGCTGTACCGCAGGAGCCCTCAGGGTAGGAGGAGACCCACCCGAGGGCTCACCGCCACCAGCAGGGGAATGGACAGCCCTCACCTGCACTCCACCCGATGCACCACCGTCCGACGACATCAGCAGACGAGGTCCTGGTACCACCGACGTCGATGCAGCTATCCGATGTCTCGGCGCCGATGCAGAGGCCCGATGCCTCGATGCACTCGATGCAGGGGCGGCCGAGGAAGATGGTCTGGACGCTGACGACGTCGATGCACTCGAAGATCCCGGTGCCGATGCCGACGAAGAGCCCGAGAACAACACGTTCCACTGGGCTAGTCTCGCTACCTGAGTCCGCCTTTGAAGCAGGGAACACAGACTGCAGTTCTGAGGGCGGTGCTCGGCCCCCAGACACTGAAGACACGACGAGTGTCGATCAGTGAGCGAGATAACCCGGGCGCACTGGGTGCACTTCTTGAAGCCGCTGGAAGGCTTCGATGTCATGGGCGGAAAAATCACGCCGGCGAAATCAAAAGCCGAAATGGCGAAATTTGAAGCACCAAAATTTAGAGGGAGAAAAAAATCTCGACCGAGGCCGAAAAGAGGCCTTCCCCGACGACGAAAGAAAACTTACCGGGGCAAAAAAGCTGGAAGTACGGGGAGGATTTACACGAAACCCGGCGGGGGGTTTCCGGAGCACTTCCCGACTAAGGTAAAGCTTTCCCGAAGGAAAAAAACACGCTCAAAACAAATTGGACGCGCGAGGTCGACTTTCCGGGGCTCGACACGGCGAAAACACGACCGTACCGAGTGCGGACAAAAGAAGACTGGCCGGCTCGAGCCGGTTTCGGGCGGGAAGACGGCCGCGCATGCGCGGTGCGCGCGGGCGCGCGAGGGCTAGCAAAGGACTTTGCTAGTGAAGTTTCCGATTGGAGGGGCTGCCGTGGACGTCACCCATCAGTGAGAACAAGCAGCCTGCTTGTCCTCGGAGAAAGACAGGTACAAATCAAGGTAAGGTATACACAAAAAAAGTGGCACATTTCTTGGGCAGACTGGATGGACCGTGCAGGTCTTTTTCTGCCGTCATCTACTATGTTACTATGTTACTATGACCTATAAAACCACTTGACCCTGAAACATGTTCAAAACAGAATAATCCATTTGTGTATCTAAAAAGTAAACTTCTACAAAACAGATGAAGATGCGATTCTCTGTGCCCCAATGACACCAGGCTTCCCAAGGCAGATTACAACAGTTAAGATGAACCCATCAGGAAACAGGATAGCCTCACTGAAATCTGGCCATCTGTATTGTATAGAACAGTGAAAAAAAATGAGCACAAACTACAGAGTTTATAATTGCAGTTTCTACCAGCTACAATAATTTTTGAAGCAGTTTTAGTAATATTCAATTGTTATTTCTTTTCTCCTCCACCTTTTAAGGCACTGCCTATCCAACTGAAACAGCCTTAGCCTTGTTACAGATGGACCAAGTAAAAAAAATGACAACATGGATGCAGGTCATAGGTTTGCTTGCTTTGTTTTGAGTGAATGGCAATGATGGCTGCGCAGGGGGGGGGGGGGGGGGGGGGGGTAGTAAAAACAGAGATTAACCAAATTGGCTTCCTTGCTTACAGTGGACTAGATAGGCTCACTTCCTCCTGTCTATTAAACCTCCTTGATCGGAGCAATGGGGCGGGGGTTAGTTGTTGACTGGTTTTTTTTTTCCATCACTTCCATCATGCTGGCTTTGGCTTCGACTAAGTTAATGTACTTGTGTTGTTTGGGTTGTCCAGGAGCTCCCTGGAGGATAGGTACAGAACCCGTCCTTGGAAATCCCTGATGAGAGAGCTCCCAAACCACATTTCACCATACAGGCTTTGCCTGTGTCCAGTAAAGGGTATCATAAGTCTGGCAAACATCTCTCAAACGTATGCAGTTACCCTAAGTATAGGCATGCATGATTATGCATATGCGCTCTACTTTTTCACACTTAACCCCCTTTGCATCTATAAATGCAAGTTTTCTACCGCCTATAGTATATAGCTTTATTCAACTGTTATTGAGATTTTGAAAGAGAATGTTTCCTTTTAAGAACTTTCAAGATATTTTTAAAGCATTTTTTAAGGCATGTTCCACATGTAGAAATAGCTTTAATAAAATTGTTCGAGTCTATGTCCATGTACAGGTATATGCTCCAAAAGGAGCGTATGCACTTTTAAGAAATCTACTCCTGATATGCTCAGGGACTGCATTTGGATGGAGCTGATGGGGAATTTATTTGTAGTGTACCTGTGTATTTTATTTTATAGAAGATGTAGGTAGCCGCACTTGAATAAATACACCTGATCGAAGGAAGATGTATCTTGCTGTGAGCTTAGTGTAAAGCATTCATACAGGTTAATTTTTTTTCTTTTTTAAGCACTCTTGTAAAATTACTTTCCACATGCATTATTGTCAGCAACACAATCTGTAAACGATGTTCCTTTACATTACATTATTAATACGGTTGGGAAGCTTGCCAGGTGCCCTTGGCCTGGATTGGCCGCTGTCATGGACAGGATGCTGGGCTTGATGGACCCTTGGTCTTTTCCCAGTATGGCATTACTTATGTACAATTCTTATAGTCTGCTACATCCTAATTAGGTTCAGTACAGATACTCAAGGCAGCCTGGACAACCAGGATACTATAATTATATTTATTTAGTTAGTTATGAATGACATTTATACCCCACATTTTCCTGCAGATTTCAAGTTCAATGTGGTTAACAAGATACAAGAAGACAGTACAAAATATAAAATAAAACCTATAGTTCCATACATATCAACAAAGGAAAGAACTGTAAATACATATGCAATGGGGGAGGGGAAGAAAACACTAGGCATCAGCATCAATTAACATTTTTAAAAAGGAAAGGTTTCAAAAACATGTGAAAAGCTAAGTAATCATGCTAGGATCTAATGTGTTTTGGCAAGGAATTCCACCACTTAGTACCTTGGTAAGAAAAAGCAGAAGTATAAATGGACTTTTAGACTACTTTCTTACAGGTAGAAAATGAAGATGAAGGTAGTCTCTCGCACCACAGGTAGTGTTAGAAGAAGGCAAAGTGACAAGGGGCAACATATAATCATGGGCAGTGCCATATAAAGTCTGACATATGAGAGCACAGAGCTTAAAAACAACCCTGGTCTTATCATGAAGCCAATGCAATTGAATCAGCAGTGGAGTAGCCCTTCCAAACAGTGGCACATGCAACACTAACCAGGCTGCAATATTCTGGGCAGTTTGAAGCTTCCTTAAAACACACTCTGCAACCAGCGTAGATGGAATTACAATAATCAAATTGGGCCAAGACTACGAGACTGGACAAGTAACTTGTAAATATCTATTGGAAAAAAAGGCCTGATTCACTTCAGCTTCCAAAGTACCTTAAAAGATTTAGTGACCAGAGGACCCTTAGATTCAAAGGATAAGTGCCAATCAACAACCCCCAATATTTTGAGTGGTTTCCAAGGGATAAGTAATGCAGTCAGTGCTAAAATTAATGCAGGAATCATGGTCAGACTGGTTAATACCAAAAATGTATTCTTATCCAGGTTTATTTTAAGCCTAAATTCAGAGCCCCAGGAATCCATTAAGTCAAGGCCTGATTTAATTCTATGGAGAATTCCATGTATGCCACTTTGAAAGGGGATGTAAATAGTGACATTGTCAGCATAAATAAAAGAATGGAATCCCATAGACTCAAGTTTTCCCCCTAGTGAATCACTTATGACATTAAATAGTATTGGAGAAAGACGAGAGCCTTGCCCAACATCTTTATTCTGTAAGACTTTGATTTATATTATTCCTTTATCCCCATACCCACTGAAATCCTTGATGAAATGAACTCTGGGGCTGATGCACAAAGCTTATCGTGCTAGCAATGTCCTATTTAGACTGGTTCTAGGCAGTTTAGCCAGTGACTAATACACAAAAGGGTTCTGCATAGATCTTATCGTTCGCGGTAGCAGTCAACTATAATCCAATGCAAATGTATTACAATGAGCTGATTAGTATTCAAATGAGCATTCCGAGCAATATACAGGAGCACCTACCTTGAACGTACAAAAGTTTCCATAAGGTCTGGAGCTGTTGTACTTCTCGATGGAGTAGTCTGCTGTCTTATTTTACTAGTATTTGCAACTGTGTGTTAAATATACCATAGGCATGCACCCCACCCGTAACAGCACTGTGAAAAAGCTATCATGGAGCCAAAAAAAAGTCTGAAGCACATTGTGGAGGTGCATCCACGGTACACGCAGATGGAAAAAACAGCTTTAATATATGCACATATAAACAATAAACCTCCCAGGGTGTGAAAATTGTTGTGGAACCCTACAAAAAGAAACTCTAAAAAAAAAAAAAAAAAAAAGTTATCATAATGTAAAAAAAAATGCTGAAGCACATTGTGGAGGCACATCCACAGCATCTTCCAGGCTTGATCCTTGGCTTTTCTTGCCAAATGTCTCACATCCCCCTCTGGCCCTCCTTCTTTATTTCAACATAAACTAGAGTTTCCCATCTGTGTAAACACGTTCAGTTTCAACACTTCATCTGCAATATGCTCATGAAGTAAACTGAAACAGTGTTTTCTTAGGATGTAAGACCATAATCCTGAAAAGACTTCAGACTACCCAGAACACGGCAGCCAGACTTATCTTTGGCAAGTCAAGATTTGATAGCGCAACAGCTCTTCGGAATAAGCTTCATTGGCTCCCCATCAGAGAAAGAATTAATTTCAAAGTCCATACACTAATTCATAAGATTATTTATGGAGAATCCCCTAACTACATGAATAACCTCATTGACCTCCAAACCAAAAACAGATCAACATCTTCTCGCACTTACCGCAACTTACACCTTCCCAACTGCAAAGGTGTTATGTACAAAACCTCCTATGCACCCAGTTTCTCCTTTTTGGGCAGCCAGCTTTGGAACGCTCTACCAAGATCCATCCGAATAATAAACAATCATCTGCCCTTCAGAAAAATGTTGAAGACCCATCTCTTCAAGAAAGCTTACCCTAATGACCCAACTTAACTCCTTAGCCCATCCACATGATTCATGCCCTGATGATTATTATACCTGACCTTGACCATGTCTCCCAATCTCCTTCTGCTCATCCCCCAATCTTGTCTTCTCCATTCTTCATACTCCTTACCTTTTGCACATCCTTGTTTACCCCTCCACGTTTAATTTACATATCCTTAAAACCCCACCAATACTGTTTACTACAATTTGTAATATTCTCATTCAAAACTTGTAATTCTATTTACTATGTATGCCGCATTGAACCTGCTCTGTGTGGGAAAGCGCGGAGTACAAATGTAATAAATAAAGCATAATGTAAACTAAAAGAAAATGGAAAGGGCCAGGGAAGAACTTCACAGAGATGGGAAGTCCTTTTCTTGTGACATGTCTTCACCATTTATCAAAATATAATAAAAATGTAGCAGAAGTAACAGTATTCAGGAATAAGATGTGCTTCCTTAGCAATCAGGTACACCTATCTAATGACCGAGTTGTATTCCCTTCCTACCAGCAGAGGCTGAGGTTTTTAAGAGCTACAATGTTTCTCTCCTTCTCCCCCCCTCCCCCCCAATCAATTTCTCCCATATCGCCCCTTTCCTGTAATCCTACTCTATAAGACATGAGACCTCCCCAATATCGTTAAGCATGGACTAGTCCAGTAGATCTCCTGCTCTCTTAATAAGCTTTCATTTATTAGTGTCAACACCATAACCCATCCTGCTTTTAGCGGTATGTAAACCCATACAGGATACAGAAGCATGGTTTGACCAGGTGATTCTACAACTGCCTTACTTCAACTAGAATGCACACCATGAGTTGTCTACATGTATTTGTCAGCATTTAGTAGGAAAAGGAACTGCATTAAAAGATAGGAAAGGCATTCAATCACTCGGAGAACAAAGAAAGGCATAGAGGGAGAACCAAGACTCAGGAGACAATGAAACACTCGAGCTGGCACTTCATGCTACACCATCTCCCCAAAGGCTTGCTGGAAGAGCCAGGCCTTTAGATTTGATTTGAAAGATAGGTCACTACAGAGGGAAAGGGGACGGTTATTCCAACGTTAGGATGCAATGAAAAAGAAGGCACAGTGTCTGGTTGCTTCAAGATGTGCTAGTTTAGAACCAGGCGATGGTCATTCTAGAACCACAGTGCCCTAGCAGGAGAATTCAGGATAGGCAGGCATGCAAGGAAAAAAAAAGAACAAATGTGAAGGCCTTAAAACTTATAACCTAGGAAATCCAGAATTCTGCAGCTAGAATGATTGTGAGTAGGAGGTTTGTGCATGTTACACCATTGTTAAAGAAATTACACTGGTTGCCTGTGATATATCTGATTCAGTACAAAGTTTTGACATTAATTTTCTGTATCAAGTCACCTCATGGTGTATAGACCTTTGCACCAATTAAAATCTGATGATGATAGGCGTCTGTCTGTCCCAGTTTTGAGTAAAACCCGTTATGCAGACACAACAGCATGTGTTTTTCTGTGACAGGTCCATTGCTACTTTTCAATAGTTTAAGAAAATATTGAAAACACACTTGTTCATGCAGGCTTTCTCTAATACTTAACTGCCTGGGTTCAGTAGGCTGAAGGTTCCTCTTTTCAGACTTTTTTTTTTTTTTTGTAAGTTGGTACTTTGGGGCTCATTTTCAAAGCACTTACCCTTCCAAAGTTCCATGGTAATAGCTGGCTCTGGTGGGGTGGGGGGCACCCATTTTGATCGCAGTTTAACTCTAGAGATGTCAGCTCTCTCCTCAGTATCATTACCAAAATAAGATCTAATGTGGATCTTCCTAAGAAATTTTTCCAGGTCCACACGACTCTGAAAAACATCATGTGTTACCGTCGGTACAAACGTTAGACCTTTCGCTAGGACTGCATGTTCAACTGTCGACAGTGGGTGTGATGATAAATTAATAACTACCGATTCCTTTATTGTTGTGATCGTGTAAGCGGATGCTCCGTCCTCTCTTGCCCGTAATTCCGATCTTGTTTGGGTCGCCTTCTCGGGGCTCTGCCTCTCCCTCTTTGTCCATGGCCTGACTCTAAAAAATATTGACCAGACCCTGAGCTGGACGAGTCTGTACCTCCGGACTCACTTCCATCTTCAAAGGCTGGTCTATGTGTCTGTTTTTATTGTAAGCCACTTAGTTTTAGGTGGGGTATGTTTTGTTTTGTTACATTTGTACCCCGCGCTTTCCCACTCATGGCAGGCTCAATGTGGCTTACATATTGTATACAGGTACTTATTTGTACCTGGGGCAATGGAGGGTTAAGTGACTTGCCCAGAGTCACAAGGAGCTGCCTGTGCCTGAAGTGGGAATCAAACTTAGTTCCTCAGTTCCCCAGGACCAAAGTCCACCACCCTAACCACTAGGCCACTCCTCCACTCCATACAAATAAATAAACTCCCCAATTAAGAGAGGTTTATTGTTTGAAGTATGAGAGCTTACTTCGTTTCCTGGGATTTCCTGGAATATGTGTGCCTCTATACAAACACATGGAAAAGATTGGGCTACTATTTGTTTCCAAAATATGTAAGATTACTGATACAAAGTTGGGAGAGATGCTATGGTTCAAATAGAAGTAAATAAGATATAAAGTTCAAATATATTTGTCTAACAGCAGCCACCCAACCTTCTTTTGGCAGGTACTAAACTTCATGATGGGGCATTAATATGGGGGGAGGGAGAGATTTTAACCTGACCTGAGACCCAAGATTGGGAAAAGGGACTGGGAGTTCCATTTTCCTGCACTTAATTCAGCACTTCAATACAAATAAAAACTGCTCAAAGCTCAATAGATATCCTTTATTGTGATCCACAGTTGTATCAGTTTATAAACCTTGTAGAAATAAGCCAGTGTGCTAAAAATCTACAACAAAATATTTTTAACCTAGTATTTCTTCAGTGGCAGAAAAAAAAATCAAATCCCCCCCAAAACAAAAAAATTCTGTGAATGCTGCTTATGCTATGGCAGCCAAATAATCCTTTACTTCAGCTGGAGTGAGCCTTTTAAATCCTGCTTCATTGCAGATACCGACTTCTATATTGTCTTCTGTCATTTGCCCCTCAAAGCTTTCCTATTAAAAAAACAAAAAACAGACACGTAAAAAATAATACTAGAAAACAGACAAACACCTAATAAATGCATCTGTAAGCCCACCTTTAGTGTTAAGATGGCTGTGTGAATGGCATCTTCAAGTTCCAGTTCTTCATTGTATCTGTAAAACAAGAACGGATAAGTCAAGAAGAGGAGTCAATATGTATTAGAACCAGATGATTCTTTATTATTCTTATGGTCAGCAACTGTACATGAGGGAAGACCCGCAGAACAGATTACAGCCCTTTCTATTCTGCACTGCACTGATAGCTCCTCACAATAAGCCACTGTGGGGGAATTCTACAGTATAAGTGGGCACCTCCTGCACAGCGAGAGTCTATTCTATAACGGCATTAGCATGCCTAAAATATACAGCCATATATCTGGTATAACTGCAGAGTCTACATGTGGCAAGGGTGCACATAGCTTACAATATTCTGTAAGTTGCATGCCTAAGTGGCAGCACTGCCCGTGTCCCTTCCACCTATGCACACCCTTACAGAACAGCACTGAGTCGCACTGCTGCCACTTACACGTGTAAGGATGGTATTCTGTACTGTTACACATGCAAGTGGCACACAAATGCGGATGCCCGGTTATAGAATTGCCCTTTTTGTTAACAAACAAGAGCCCAATTAGTTAAGTGGCAGCGAAAGCAGAAGATTCTAGGACACACTGAAGCGTATTTTCAAAGCACTTAGATTTCAAAAGTTGCATAGTAGCCTATGGAACTCTGTAATCTAAGTGCTTTAAAAATGAGCCCCATAGCTTCCCTTCCTTTTGTGAATAATTACCCTTAACTATTAGAGCAGTAATATTTATGTTTTAGGAAAGTAACTATGGCATGGTGTTTTGCCTGCACTCTTAGTTAATGTTATTTTTAATATCTGGATTGTTGTGGGGTAGGATAAGATCCTATTTTAGCCAATTTCCAGGGAGATTTGTTTTAATGTAATATAAGGATTTTTATAGCTTTTTATGCTTTATATCCAAATTTGTGGTTTTATTGGCCATGAGTAGAAGGTAAAATTATGTATAATCATACCTGATAATTTTCTTTCCATTAATCATAGCTGATCAATCCATAGACTGGTGGGTTGTGTCCATCTACCAGCAGGTGGAGATAGAGAGCAAACTTTTGCCTCCCTATATGTGGTCATGTGCTGCCGGAAACTCCTCAGTATGTCGATATCAAAGCTCCATCCGCAGGACTCAGCACTTAGAGAATTACACCCACGAAGGGACACTCTGCCCAGCTCACCACCGCCGAAACGGGGGAGGGGAATTAACCCAGCTCATCCCCACACAAGTGGGGGAGGGGAATCCGTCCAGCTCATCCCCGCGGAGCGGGGGAGGGACACCACACCCGCCGATGCGGGGGGATCTGGCTTATCCTGCAACCGCAACCGCGGGAGGAGCTGACTGACCCTAACACCGCCGAAGCGGGAGGGGTACAAAGCTGCCCTACAGCCGCACGAAGCGGGAGGGAGTGCCGGCAGAATTTATGTCTCAATCCAGCCCCGTAAAACGGAGGGGAGAGGAATGCAGCAGCTCACTGTAACACAAACTCGTCTCAACTCTTGAAGAATCCAAGTGAAAGAAGAACTTGAACACGAAGTCCTCCTGAAGTAACTGAAGGCTAAACTTGAACCTAAAATTCAACCAGAATATAAACAGTACAGATATCTGGGAGGGGCTATGGATTGATCAGCTATGATTAATGGAAAGAAAATTATCAGGTATGATTATACATAATTTTACCTTCCATATCATCAAGCTGATCAATCCATAGACTGGTGGGATGTACCGAAGCAGTACTCACCCAGGGCGGGACATAGAAATCCCTGACCTCAACACTGAAGCTCCAAACCGGGCCTCCGCCCGTGCAGCCACAGTCAAACGGTAATGCTTGGAGAATGTATGAGCCGAAGCCCCGTTGCCGCCTTGCATATCTCTTCCAAGGAGACGGATCCGGCCTCTGCCATCGAGGCCGCCTGAGCTCTCGTGGAGTGAGCCTTCAGCTGGATAGGCGGCACCTTCCCCGCGGCCACATAAGCCGCTGCAATGGCTTCCTTGACCCATCTTGCCACTGTAGGCTTAGCAGCCTGCAGACCCTTACGAGGACCTGCAAACAGGACAAACAGATGATCCGATTTCCGGAAATCATTGGTCACTTCCAAGTATCTGATGATGACTCGTCTCACATCCAGATATTCAAGAGCGGAGTACTCCTTTGGGTAGTCCTCCCTACGAAAGGAAGGGAGACAGAGCTGCTGATTCACATGGAAGCGAGAAACAATCTTGGGCAGGAAGGAAGGCACTGTGCGAATAGTCACTCCTGCCTCAGTGAACTGCAGAAAAGGCTCTCGACATGAGAGCGCCTGGAGCTCGGAAACTCTTCTGGCTGAAGTGATAGCCACCAAAAAGACTGCTTTCAACGTCAGGTCTTTCAGAGATGCCCTCGACAAGGGTTCAAAAGGCGGCTTCTGCAATGCTCTTAGCACCAGGTTGAGATTCCACGCAGGCACCACTGAGTGCAGAGGAGGGCGCAGGTGATTAACTCCCTTGAGAAAGCGCACCACATCTGGCTGCGAAGCCAGGGAAGCACCCTTCAGGCGGCCCCTGAAGCAAGCCAGAGCCGCTACCTGGACTTTAAGGGAACTGAGCGACAGGCCTTTCTCCAGACCTTCTTGCAGGAACGCCAACACTGAAGAAATTGGAGCAGTGAAGGGAGAAAGTGAGCCTGCTTCACACCATGCTGCAAAGATACGCCAAACCCTGGCGTAAGCAGTAGAAGTAGAGCGCTTCCTCGCTCTCAGCATAGTGGCGATGACCTTGTCTGAGAAGCCCTTCTTCCTCAGACGCTGCCGTTCAATAGCCAGGCCGTAAGACCAAAGGGAGAGGGATCCTCCATCACCACGGGACCCTGACGTAACAGGCCCTGCTCCACTGACAGCCGCAGAGGATCGTCGACTGAGAGCCTGATCAAGTCCGCATACCAGGGACGTCTGGGCCAATCCGGACCCACCAGGATTACCCTGCCGGGATGCTTTGCCACCCGGTCTAGCACCCTGCCCAACATGGGCCAGGGCGGAAACACATAGAGGAGCTCTTGTGTCGGCCACTGTTGGAGAAGAGCATCTACTCCCAGGGATCGAGGGTCCCGTCCTCTGCTGAAGAAGCGCGGCACTTGGCAATTGGCCGATGACGCCATCAGATCTAGGCTCGGCTGGCCCCAGCGCTTCGTGATGTCCAAGAACGCCTGAGCAGATAGTTGCCACTCTCCGGGCTCCAAGGAATGGGGACTGAGAAAGTCCGCCTTGACATTCATGACTCCGGCAATGTGGGCCGCTGAAAGCTGCTCCAGGTTCGCTTCCGCCCACTGGCAAAGACTCATAGCCTCCTTGGCTAGAGGGGCGCTCTTGGTACCTCCCTGGCGGTTGATATAGGCCACAGCCGTGGCATTGTCCGACAGGACCCGTACAGGCTACAACACCAGTACCGGGATGAACTCCAATAACACCAACCGAATGGCTCTGAGTTCCAGGAGGTTGATAGACCACTTGCCTCTGCAGGAGACTAGAGCCCCTGCGCTGTCCTTCCCAAGCAGTGGGCTCCCCAGCCCATCAAAGAGGCGTCTGTCGTGACGACAATCCACTCCGGGGTCACCAGAGGCAATCCTGCAGACAACTTGTCTGTCTGCGTCCACCAGCTCAGCGCCTTGCGCACTGCTGGGTCCACGGGAAGGCGCACAGCATAATCCTCCGACATCGGAGTCCAGCGCAGCAGCAGAGATAGCTGTAGTGGTCTCATATGAGCCCTGGCCCAGGGCACTACTTCCATCGTGGCCGTCATAGAGCCCAACAGCTGCACGTAGTCCCAAGCCCGAATAGGAGAGGCTACTAGGAACTAGTCCACCTGAGCCTGAAGCTTGACAATCCGATTGTCTGGCAGGAACACTCTGCCCACTTGGGTGTCGAATCGAACTCCCAGATACTCCAGGGACTGAGTCGGGCGCAGCTGGCTCTTCTTCCAGTTGATGATCCATCCCAGGGAGCTCACCAGAGCAACTACCCGGTCCATAGCTTTGCCGCACTCTGCATAAGAGGGGGCTCGGATCAACCAGTCGTCCAGATAAGGATGGACTTGTACTCCTTCCTTTAGCAGGAAGGCCGCTATGACCCCCATTACTTTGGAAAAGGTCCGCGGAGCAGTAGCCAACCCGAAAGGGAGGGCTCTGAACTGGAAGTGTCGTCTCAGGACTGTAAAACGCAGAAAGCGTTGGAGAGGAGGCCAGATGGGAATATGCAGGTACGCTTCCTTGATGTCCAAGGAAGCCAAGAACTCTCCTGCCTTCACTGCCGCTAGAACAGAGCGGAGAGTCTCCATGCGAAAGTGCCTCACTTTCCAGGCCCGATTGACCCCTTTGAGGTCGAGGATAGGCCGGACAGAACCTCCCTTCTTTGGAACCACAAAGTAAATGGAGTAACGTCCCTTGCCAATCTGATTTTTTGGCACCGGAACGACCGCACCCAGGCGGATCAGGTTGTCCAAGGTCTGCTGCACTGCCACAGCTTGACCGGAGACTTGCAGGGAGAGAGTACAAACCCGTCTCTTAAGGGTTGGCAGAACTCTAGCTTGTAGCCGTCTCTGATGACTTCCAGCACCCACGCGTCTGAAGTTATAGTGGTCCACTCGCCCAGAAACGAGGACAGCCGTCCTCCAATCTGCACTGGGGCGTGGACCAAGGCCCCGACATTGGGTACGAGACCCTGGGGGAGGACCGGAGGGAGCACCTCCGGGACGGCGGTCTCTGCGAAAGGAATGCTGCTTGGGGGAGAAATTCCTCTTGAAGGAAGAGGGGGCAGAGGAACCCGACTTGCCCGGGCGGTACCGACGGGCTTCCAGCAACCGTCCTCTGGAGGTACCGGGACGAGTACTAGCCCGAGCCCTGACCTCTGGTAATTTCTTGCCCTTAGACGTGCCGAGATCGGTCACGATTTTGTCCAGCTCGACCCCAAAGAGCAGCTTGCCTTTAAAAGGCAATCTAGCCAGGCGGGATTTAGAGGCGTGGTCAGCCGACCAATGTTTCAGCCAAAGCCACCGCCGCGCAGAGACTGTCTGAGCCATGCCCTTAGCTGAGGCTCTCAAGACATCATACAGCAAGTCTGCCAAATAGGCTAAGCCCGATTCCAGGGCCGGCCAATCAGCCCTCAAGGAAAGATCCGAAGGGGAAGCCCGCTGCACCATAGGCACGCCCTGGCCACATAGGAGCCGCAAACTGCGGCCTGCAAATTTAGCGCAGCTGCCTCAAAGGACGACCTTAAGGCCGCCTCCAATCTTCTGTCTTGGGCGTCCTTTAGGGCGTGCCACCTTCCACCGGCAACGCCATTTTCTTAGTCACCGCAGTGATTAAAGAATCCACGGTAGGCCACAGATAGGCCTCACGTTCACTCACAGCCAAAGGATAGAGGCGGGACATAGCCCTAGCCACTTTAAGGCTCGTTTCCGGGACATCCCATTGAGCCGCAATTAAGGTGTGCATGGCATCATGCACGTGGAAGGATCTAGGCGGGCGCTTCGTCCCCAGCATAATGGCAGAGCCAACAGGGGCTGAGGGAGAGACGTCCTCCGGAGAGGAAATCTTCAAAGTGTCCATGGCCTGTAACAACAGGTTGGGCAAATCCTCTGGGCTAAAAAGCCGCGCTGCAGAGGGGTCATCCGCTCCATCCGAGCGGGGATCTATCTCCTCCAAGGAATCCGCAAAGGACCGTTGGGAGACCTCAGACACGCTGCCCTCATCTACATCGGAGGAGACAAAGTCCTCCAAGGCCTGGAAATCAACCCGAGGGCGTTTACCTCTGGGAACCTCAACCTCTTTATCAGAAGAGGGAGCAGGGGCAGCGTTTTGCATGAGGAAAGCCTGATGCAGCAGCAAAACAAACTCGGGGGAGAAACCCCCCAGACTGTGCACTTCCGCAGCCTGGGCAACAGCCCTAGAGGCACTCTCAACCGGCGCTCACAATAGCGGGGGAGAGACATGCTGCGCATCCAAAATGGCGTCCGGCGCGAAACTCCGCGAAGGAGCCGCGCGGGAAGAACGGCGCTTAACTTTAGCCGCTTTGTGCCGTCGCCCAAATTAAGGGCGTTCATGGCATTAATGTCTCCAACCTCAAGGGCGGCCCACGAAGAAGCCGTCCGAGCCGCGTGGCCGGCCAAGATGGCGGAGGCGAGGAGCGGGGGATGGGCGTTTATGGCGGGAAAAAACCGCCACGCCGGAGGAACGACCGGGACATTCATCGGTCACTAAACTGTCACCCATCAAGGGCGAATCAGGTTGTAAAACCCCCGCATCCCCTCTAGAAGCGCTCCAGCGATCCGGGGAGCGACCCTTCGCGCCCTCGCCCTCCGACGCCATATGCCACGAGGAGAAGAATCGGGGAACCCCCTGCCCGCTATAAAAAGGTAAAATTACCTGCTTGCCGCTCCGAGCTGTAACGAACTGGTGTCCCAGTGAGTAGCTGCAATGAACGTTTAAAGAAACGTCGAATTAAACGCCTTTAAAGACGTTTAAAATTTTTTTTTTTTTTTTTTTTTTTTAAACGGAGCCAGCGGGAGGGGGGAGAAAAGGAGGGACCTGGCACCACCAGGTTTGCACTTGCTCAAAAGAGCCCTCAACCCCAGGCCTCAACAAAACCTAAGGATTAGGCTTGGAGGCCTAGCCAGAGCTGCTGCTGTGTGTGACCACCACCTGCTGAGATAGAGAACATACTGAGGAGTTTCCGGCAGCACATGACCACATATAGGGAGGCAAAAGTTTGCTCTCTATCTCCACCTGCTGGTAGATGGACACAACCCACCAGTCTATGGATTGATCAGCTTGATGATATGGAATATCAAGTTTGAGTAAATAAATGCCATCAATGAATGCCCTTTCTTCCGATCCAATCCCAAATGGGTAGTGTTTGAACCATACTAGTAGTTTTCAAATTAAGCCATAGATTTGTAAGCAAGTCCCAAAATAAAACCATTTAACAGTTTAAAATAAAAAAATCCAAGAGCAACACAGAAGTTTGTGAATGTTTCTAAAGGTACAGCAATACAAAATTTAACATTTTTGTGCAAAATTGCCCCGTGAGTATCAAATCCAGGTGTTACCTATCCTGTGGGCTCTAGTTTCCTGCTCCTTATTTTGTCTTTGCATTACAACACTTAACATTTTATATAGTGAGCTGCAAACTTTACTGAAGATAAACTAAGACACCTTATTTATGGTTCCACAGACAATGAAAAGTGCAAAAATAACTCCCAGTACTTAGAAGTCTGACTTGCCTCTCAGAAATCACTATGACACAATAGGATAATTTTTGGAATAACATCTACAGAACTACTGAACTAAAGGACTTTTGTTTTACTTAGTTCAAAAAACACTTGCCATACAATCCATGCACAAAACTAACCACAAAAGTGAGTGACACTACTTCTGCTTTCTGGTGTAAATAGTTAAAGCAGCCGTAACAAATTAACTTGAAGGACTTTAATGGTCAAAAAGTGAAAAAGCTAGTTAATAGAAATATGCCTTTAATCTCTTGAAAATGTCAAGTGAGCAATAGCTCTTAGAGCTCTCAGCAAAGAATTCCAAGTGTTGGCCTTGATAATTCACATAATGAAAAATAATTTATAAATGTATAAATTAAAAAAAAAAAAAAAGCAAACAAGTAGCAAGTGATCACACAACAGCACCTTTCACAGATCTGTTTTGTCTTCTTGTGACAGAGCAGCTAATCTACCATAGTGAGAAGCAGCAGCCTAGCAACTGCAGCAGTGGGATGAGAACCAGGGAAGCAAGTCACATCAGTTTACCCTCGACTGCCTCATGTACCAAGTTAGACTCTAAGGGGGTCTTTTACTAAGGTGTGCTAGGGTTTTTAGCTTGTGTTAAAAATCAACTGGTGCTAAACACTGAGACGTCCATTATATTCCTATGGGCATTTAGAATGAGCTAAAAATGCTAGCGCACCTTAGTAAAAGACCCCTAAGTCCTCTAGGGAAGGGAAATACTTACAGTACCTAAATGTAATTTGCCTTGTGCTTAGATTCGGAAATGCTAAGATCAGATCCAAATACCTCCAGGAACACTGATCATGGAGTTCCCAAATTGCCATGGCAATAATCAGCCAAAAGGAGGAGAAGAGGGAAAAATTCAACTCTGCTCACAAAAAAAGGTGGCAAGCTGGCTGGTGCTGCAGAACAGATATAGCCCCTTCACTTCCTTCTGCATTTGTGTTTTATTATTTTTTCTCTTGTGTTTAGTAGCTTGCATCTTTTGAAGGCCACCAAATACAGTCTATGCCAGAAAAAAAAAACCTGCTTCCAATCCGGTCCTTCCCTGTGACATAGGATTATGGAAAAGGAGGAGACTGATTATCAGGAGTTGGCATCATCTTAACTTCCTCCTACTGTTGTGAATGTCTTTGAGTAGCAAGGAAAAAAGGAGTTGGAGATTAGCTAAAATTTGTCAAACATGGGAAGGGGGGGGGGGGTGAGAGTTTTAATAGCAATGAACCCTCTCACCACGAGCTGCAGTGCAAGAAAACTAGTGTGTTGCTAGTCTGGCTTTTGCATGGACTAATGTTCTTCCTCCTCAGTACTCTAAAAGCCTTCTGTTCCTCAGGTGGAAATCTGAAGCTCCTCCTCCCCCTTTGCATGCAAGAGCTATTAATATGACCTACTGTAAATATACAGAAATAAGTTGCTTCTCCTTGAATTAGAACATTGGATCAACTCCTTCCAATAACTTTCTGGAGCAAATACTGTCATTTTCTAAAAATTCAGCCAACTTTTGAATGTTACCTTTTTTCAAGAAAAGTTTTTCCATTCACATAATTCTTTCCCATAGCAGTCGCTTTCCATGCAAAGTAGGCCCCCTACAGAAATAAAATTCAAACATGACACACTTACAATTCTGCATAAAATCTTCACCATATTTCTTACATCAAACTATACAAACTTTTGGAATATGAAAAAAAAAAAAAAAAAACAGCTAGCATCTATGACCAATTAATTAAAAAGATTCAATAACTTCTTGAATGCCCTACCATAGCACATCAAGGCAGTTTACAATAAAATAGATAACAACACCCAAACCCAACACAAATGCAATAAACACAAAAGTCAAAACAAAGTCCCGTGCTATTTCCTACCACTAAGTTAATACCTCAAAAGCTTGCTAATAAAACCAAGTGTTCAAACCAGAGTTAAATTAATAAAATACAGGCCTCTTGTTGAAGAAACAACCGCAGGGCCGAACATGCAAATGTTGAGTGAAGAAAACACTCCATATGAATCCCGGAGGGTGGGGGGTATGGGGGAGCAGACTGAACTTGAGATGACTGAAGACTGTTGAGAAAAACAGGGGATAAGGCAGTCTTGCCAAGCATTCACAGAAGGAATAATAGAATAGTAACAGAAATAGAAATTCAGCTTTTTGGCAGACGCATTAAGAGGTGGTCTGAGGAAGTGGGGAAAATCACCCTTAAAAATAGCGCAGGCCTCCTTTAAGTGCATCTTTGTAAAAGAGCCCCTAAAAACTCTACGCACTGGTCACTTTTTCTACACTACAAAAGATGAGTAACAGATGTAAACTCATTTTATAATAGAGGCTAGGTGATTGTTTTTGAAACTTTCAATTTCCTTAATCCCCAGGAACAGTAATGTTTAGAACAATGTCACAAATGACATCACGTGAAATGGAATCCAATAAGTTTATTTTTAATGTATGTAACTTATGACACAAAAAGAAAAATATCTAAGTCATTTGATTTAACACCTTCTGAATCTTCTGAAGATGGGTCTTCAATACTCTTAGGGGAAAATAAAATGGAAAAATGTCTTCACATCCTCAAGCAGACAGGTTTCCTTGACCGGGGCAGTTCAGTCCAGTTTTATGCATGTTGCGGTTCTCTACCACAGAATCCATGTCTGTATTTAATTTGTCTTCACATAGCTTGACTAGTTGTAAGTTACAACTATTGACCAAAGGTCTATCTTTTCTCCGAATTATGAGGTATGATGCTTTCTCTATGCAATCCTAACTTAGAAGAGATTGGGTGGTGAAGCCGGTGGCGGGAGACGGAGATGGTGCTGGGCAGACTTATACGGTTTGTGCCAGAGCTGGTGGTGGGAGGCGGGACTGGTGGTTTGGAGGCAGGGATAGTGCTGGGCAGACTTATACGGTCTGTGCCAGAACCGGTGGTGGGAGGCGGGGCTGGTGGTTGGGAGGCGGGGATAGTGCTGGGCAGACTTATACGGTCTGTGCCCGGAAAAGGACAGGTACAAATCAAGGTAAGGTATACACAAAAAGTAGCACATGTGAGTTTATCTTGTTGGGCAGACTGGATAGACAGTGCAGGTCTTTTTCTGCCGTCATCTACTATGTTACTATGTTTACGGGATCCTTTACTAATGGTTAGTGCACAATAACGGCATTAGTGCTCTTTGCCGCAGGGCATTTTATTCATATGGTCCCTGTGGCAGATAGTACATACCAACATTGTTAGTATATGTTGTTAGTAAACAAATCCCTTAAATTTTTCCATTGCATAAACATCACACTAGATTTTGGCTAATGTTCCTTCTATACTATATCTCCGTAATTGCTCAAAAATTATTTTAGATACTTCCTGGACCAGATGATCCACAGGTACATCAAATATGGTTTATCAATCTTACATGTGATGAAAAGGATGCTTTATCTTCCTCTGAAGAATGATTCTACTGTTGTGATAAAACTGGCTGGTTAAGATTGGTGGAACTGTCATTCTTGAGCTGGTAGGCTTATGTTGCTGAAGCATACAGACAATTGTATGAGTCTCAGTTCTATCAATCATCACAAGTGGATCCAACTTCAGAAATTATTTCTATTATAAAACAAAAACTTTCTCCCGACTATAAATGGAAAATATTTGGAAGGCAGTGGGTTGGGAAGAGGAAGGGTACGATATAAGGAATCACAGAGACAAGATCCTTTGTAAGATAAGGAACTGGGAATATAATTAGGTTTCAGATTTTAGTTGGGGGGACTTAGTATTAATAAAGGAAATCTATTAACGTAATGGAAAAAAATAAAGTATTATTTGCAAATTATTCTTGATAGACATTATGCTATGTTGTACACTTTAATAAACAGCTTTAAGTAAAATAAAATTGTCAACTACACATTTTCTATGTGACTAGAGAAAAGCAATTTGATTCTATTTTAACAATCACCTATTATTCCAGCTTTTTAACTTTTACCTAAGATTCACAAATCCTTTACAACAGTGGTCCATGGGATATACCCAGCCAGTCAGGTTTTCAGGATATCCACAATTAGTATGCATCAGATATTTTCACATGCACACCTCCACTATATGTAAATCTATCTTATGCATATTCATTGTGAATATCCTAAAAAACTTGACTGGCTGGATATGTTCCGAGGACTGGGCTGAAAACCCCTGCTTTACAGTATCACTGGGCTACCCTACATCTCAGGGAACGGTTCAAGTCTAGAGAACTTACTAAAGTGTGTGGATACTCTTCTTTTTAACAGCCTTTGATTTCACTAATTTGCTTATACATAATAGAGGCTCTTTTAATTTGATTACACTTCCAGAGAACTTACAGGAAGTTGCAAAAGATTGGATTCTAGAGATTCCAGATATCACTGCACTTTGTATCAATACAATTTTTCTCAAGTTTCTGCGGTGAGTCATATATGAATCCATGGTCTAGTGCAGAACTCTTCACTCCCAGTGCTTGACAGCTGCCAACTGGTCAGGTTTTCAGGCTATCCTTAACAAATAGGTATGAGAGAGTTTTGCATATAATGGATGCAGATTTATCATATTCATTAGTGGTATCCTGAAATCCCAGCCCATTGATGATAATCAAAGATTGGGGGGTGATCACTGGGGTCTTATCCACACAGACAGGTTTTTGTTTTGTGTTTTTGTAATTTGACCAACATTACTTTACCAATAAATTATTTTATTTTTGAAGACCACTTTTTCTAACAAATCAAAAGGCATTGCACTAACTACCACTATTGCAGTCTCTTGTTTGCCTTTATGTGGTGTCTCTTGAGGTTCATTTCATCTCTATTTATTTTTATAGTTAAGTTATTAAGCAATGGAAGAGATTTATTGATGACATTTTGTATGAACATCTAATGTGCTGCACTGACAACGGTTTGTGTACTTGCGGTCCTGAGTTCACCTGTTACCTTTACCTAGAAAGCCTTCTCTTTTTGGATGTCATCAAATATAAGTAGATAAATAGACTTGGGGCAAAGCTTCAGTATAGTCAGTGACCAAAATAGCCTGTTACAGTCATGAATTTCACCACCTTAGAATGCTGTGGGATAGCACCCAATGGGTTGTTTTTGTTTTTTACAGCTGCATCACTTATGTTCTCTATAACTGGATTTTCAGATGTGTAAATGAGACGTGTGCAAGGTTTTTACAAAAATGATATCCATTTAATATTTTAAAACATGCTTCTAAAAGTGTCCTTTATAACAGAGAATTTCTTTTTCCAACTCAGTCTGATAAATTTTCTCAATTAATGTGCACTTTAGCAAATTATGTTCATGCTATATTAAGAAACTAGTCTTTACTAAATTTTCACAAATTATTTCTAGAATGCCACCTTTTTGCATTTATGAGAAAGACATCTGAAAGATTTTTTGATCTCACCTTAACTTGCACTAGCATCAATACCAGATGAATCTCCTGTTCTTGGCAGTTTAAAAATGTGGTTGATGCACAGCTTGGGTCTTTGAACTGAAAGGGCCATCCTTTCCTCTCCCCATCATTCTCAGCATACTTACCTCCATTCACATATAGACTGCAATACGACCAGTGTTATTTATGTGCAATTTGAGCAACTGAATTATTTGTACAGAATTAATTTAATGAACCTGGAGTTATCTTGTTTAACATGTAAGTAAAGAAACTATGTACAGAAGTTTAACATTTTTTTCAGTGATATGAAAAAGTTTTCCCCCTATTATTACATACTAGTAAAAAAGGCCCGTTTCTTAACGCAATGAAACGGGCGCTAGCAATGTAATGAGTTCCTGCCATTAATGTTTCCACGGTTGTATTCTGAATATAATTGTTGTTTACATGTGTAAGATTTCTTTATATACAATATTTTTTGTGTAAACTGTGTTACAATGTGGTAAAAGTTTTCCTTGTTCAGGCCCTTCAATCAGTTTAACAATCACATCAGAAGAGCTCCTTACTCGTGAGAATGCAACATACAGTTGCCCATGTGAGAGACAGAGTGACAGTGTGTTTTACAGACAGTGTAAGAGAGAGATACACAGAGTGATTGTGTGTGTGTGATGTCTGTGTGTGTGTGTGTGTGTGTGTGTATGTGTTTGAGTGACAACGTGATTAAATGTTTGTCTTCCCTTCCGTTCTGTGCACTTGCCTCCACTGATCGTACCTCCATGTATATGATTGTTTGTTAGAGACAGGGTTGCCAGGTGGAAAATTTTTTTCCAGCCCGATGGAGCCCAAAAAACAGCCCAAAACCCGCCCAAACACAAACCCCGCCCCTGACACCCTCACCCCCGCGTCATCACCCCCGCCCCCGCCGTCATCAACCCCGCCCCCGCCGTCACCGGCCCCGCCTCCCACGTCACCGGCCCCGCCTCCCCGTCATCGCCCCCGCCTCCCACGTCATTGGCCCCGCCTCCACGTCATCGGCCCCGCCTCCCACGTCATCGGCCCCGCCTCCCACGTCACTAACCCCGCCCAAAACGTCATTAACCCCACCCAAAAACGTCACTAACCCCGCCCCCCGCGGCCGAAAAAAACCGCCTTGAAGGCCAAAAACAGCCCAAAAAACCGCAACCCGCCGCGGGCAAAAATTTCCCGCGGCGGGTCGCGGAAAACCGCCCAATTGGGCGGTAAAACCGCCCACCTGGCAACACTGGTTAGAGATTCAATCCACTCCACTTCCCTCCTCCAAGTTCCGTTCTGTCTGATTGGTTCTTCGTTCCTGTGATGTCACGTTTGTTTGCTTGGCAACTATGCAGCGTTCCATTTCCTCGATGTGAGGGCGGGGACAGTGAGAGCCAATGAAACACTGAATGACAGACTTACGAACCCTACACTGCTACGGAGTCAGCTTCAGAATGTTGGAGGTGCTTTTTATTATATAGGATATGTTGCACTGAATGGTTTCTGATCTTTAAACAAAATGTAATATTAGACAAAGGAAATCCGAGTAAACACACATAACTCTGGTACTTACTGAAGGATCAGACTGAAACAAATATGGCCGTCCCTCATCCCATCCAGCAATTAACAATGATACTCCAAATGGACGTACACCACTAAGGCAAGAAAAATAAAGACAAAGTTAACAAATGTGAACTTTGTAGACAGAGCGCATTATTAATTTGGAACATCTTCTACATTTCTATCCAAAATGGGGGAAAAGAAGGGAAAAAGTGTATATCCTTGTCATTCACACTTTGTAAAAAAAAAAACCAAAAAAATCTATTTTCCAATCTTTGTCCATAACTTGCATGTCTTATTAGATGAGTAGTAAGATTCATTCAAGCTAGGCATGATAGGAAACTGCAAGACAACCTGGGTGCCACAAGGTGGGGAGGTAGTGGGAAGGGGAATCTTCATTTAAAAAAAAAAAAAAAAAAACACCCCACAACAACCTTTTCTTGATCTTTTTGTCTAATTTTTTTGACAGTTTTAGATACTCCTTACAGCAGTGATTCCCTAGTCTGTCCTGGGGGCTCCCCAGCCAGTCAGGTTTTCAAGATATCCATAAAGAATATTCATGAGAGAGATCTGCATCTCCACTGCATGCAAATCTCTCTCATGAATATTCACGGTGGATATCCTGAAAACCTGACTGGATGGAGAGCCCCCAGGAAAACACCTTGTATTGATGTAGGTTTCTGTTCATGCCCTTTCTACAACTTGTGTGTATAAAGCATTCCTGCTCACCTGTACCAGATGTTTTCCCATAGACAGCAAGTGAATGACATTATCTTATGTCGCTGAGATGGAATAGCTCTCCCAGAGCTCAGAACTTAGGGCCCGATGTACAAAGCTTACCGTGCAGGGAATGTTTGCTTTAAACTGGTTGTAGCCAGTCTAAAGCAAACATTATTAAGCGAGTAATGCACGAAGAGGTTTTCTGAGGCTCTAACGTGTGCTGTTAGAAGCCACCGAGAACCCCTAATGAGCATTCCGGGCAATGCACAGTTGCAGAGCACCTAGCTTTAATGAGCAAATTTTACGGCTGCTCTGGAGCTGTCAAAGAAGAGGGAAGCACAAGCAGGAATGCATGTGCTCTCCACTCCTGACCGCCACCATGTTGAAGATTCCCTGCTGGACCCTGCTGACTCCCTGAAACAATTCCCTTGTGGTCCAGTGGACCCCGCAACCACCCTAGCAAAATCACCCTGGTGGTGCAGTGGACCCAGTTCCTCTCCCCACACACACCAGCAAAGATCTAACCTGGTGGTCTAAGGACACCCCCCTTTAAAAGGTTGGAAGCAGCAGCACCTCCTGCCTCGGGCCCACTGCTTCCAAAATGGTGGTGCCCAGCTCCTTCCCGGTACATTCTGGGATGCACTGGCTGGGGGTTGGGCAATGCCATTTTGGAAGTGGTTGGGCCCAAGGGAGGAGGTGTTGCTCCTGCCCTCCTGCCTTTTAAGATATGTGCAGGGGACAAGGGTCACTAGTCCACCAGGATAGATCTTTGTGGGTGGGGGGGGGGGGGGGGAACCACTGGATCACCAGGGTTATTTTATTTAGGGGGGTGTGGGGTCCACAGAACAACCAGGGAACTGTTTTTTTTTTTTTTGGGGGGGGGGAGGGAGGGGGGTCGACGTAGTCCACAGGAACACCAGGGTATTCTACTTTGGAGGGGGGAGGCTGAGGTCATCCACTGGACCCTCCTCCCAGAAAGTCTCAAGCTGGGGAAGGTCCTCCAGATAACCAGAGGCTTTTTGTGTTAGGGGTGAGGAGGCATGGGGAAGCACCAGGAGGAGGTCCACTGGACTACCATGGATTTTTGTGTAAGCTCTCAAATGCATTTGACAGATCTGAGTCGCAAACAGCGAGCGATGCACAAAGGAGGATCCGTGCATCTCATCTGCATGCGATCCCCCTTTGTGCGTTGGTCACTGTTTGCGCCTCAGTAAGTTTTACTGAGGCAGGCCATATTTTACAGCTATCTTTGTGCACTGGGCCCTTAGTGTAAGTTCTGAGCATGTTCAGCTCTTCCTGTTTGACAGTTTCCTCAGCAAATCAATTAGTTCCACAGCTCAAAGAAGGAATATTACTCTCAGGGAGGTGGGAAGAATTGTGTACCTGATCAGTTCTATCATATACAGAAAGGATACCTGATACGTGTGAGCAACAACACTTTTTCCATTGACAGGAAGAATTGAATCAAGCACACAAGAGATGCTCAATTTCTCATTTACTGTCCATTGTCTCCTGCAAATCAAAAAGGTGTGAAAGTTCCAATGTCACCCAAACTGTCCATCATAGCTTGATCAAATGCATTGCCACTTACTCTGGCCTGATCCAAGCCATAATGTGATGAAAATGCATAAAGCAACAACCAGATATTCTTTACAAATGGTGTCCAGTGAAGCACACCTGATGAATTACAGCAGCTGCAGTGGCTCTGATCTGATTTCACTTTAGAGGCCGGAGGAGCATCAACTTTTTCTTAACAGACCTGGATGCCTGATGGCAGCCAATTAGCTAAAGTTCTTTTGGTGAATGGAATGCCAATTGTGTTGGGGTGAAAGGACACAAAAATGTGTGTAGACCAGTGCTTCCCAAATAGTGGACACCATGGTTGGGGTCTTAACCTCAACAGGTGCTACATATCTTTATAACAAGTCTGCAGGGTCACTAGTACTATTGCAGTGACGACCATGGGGTCATGGCCAGAAAATGTCTGAGCAACACTGGTGTAGACTACCTGATGGATTCAGTTCTTTAAGTGAGAGCTGGTTTAAATCCAAAGCATCTAAGGCTTTCTTGCATAGATTCTTATGGGGCTTTCAAGTCAGAAGTACTATTACCGTGGAATAACCTTACCACTTCCAGGAAAAACTAGGTATAAGTTTGGAGAACTACTTTGAAATGATAAAACTCAGTATAAGGATCCTAGGGAACTAGACCCTGAAGCTCTATTATTCTTTTAGATAAGATAAAAGCCACTAGAAAGCATAGTTTTCACGTGAAATCTTGTATGACAGATACTTTTGGTAGAAATGGCAGCCTCATAAGGGTTGAAAGGATGACAATTAACAGCCCATGGCACAGAAGGTTTCTGAAATGGAGGGGGTGTGAAATGAAGAAGCCCTTCGATAAATTAGTGAAATTAGAAAGCTCATAGCCTATTAATGTGAGCAAGATAGGCTGAGAGGACACTAAGTAGAACTTTGATAGAAGCAGCACTTTGATACAAGTAGTTTCAGGTCTCCAGTAACAGGAGTACATGAGATTGTGATTCTTCGTGAAGTACCATACAGAAAACCTACTTGAGGGCATAGGTATGTCTGGTAAAGGACTTCCTTACAGGAACTAAAATACCTTGAACATGCACTGGAAGTCCTAGCATAGAGACGATGTACAATTTCCATGTTGTGAGATTGCTTTGACGATAAGTTGAAGGCCACCTCTGTTCTATGAGGATGATCATGCCTGGCCTTTATTAAAACTTGCACAGAGTTTTTACTCCAAGTGGGACTGTAGGATAAGTACAAGTGAAAAAGTGCAAGAGGACCTTACAAGACTAGGAGACTGGGCATCCAAATGGCAGATGATGTTTAATGTGAGCAAGTGCAAAGTGATATACGCGGGAAAGAGGAACCCAAACTACAGCTACGTGATGCAAAGTTCCACATTAGAAGTCAGGATCAAGGTATCATTGATAATACACTGAAACCCTCTGCTCAGTGTGCAGCGGCGGCCAAGAAAGCAAATAGAATGTTAGAATTATTAGGAAAGGAATGGAAAATAAAAATGTTATAATGCCTTTGTATTAGGGCTGCATTTCGATTAAAATTGGCGGGACATAGCCAGCAGTCCATTTTTTTTTTGGGGGGGGGGGGGGTGTGGAGGGGGTCATGCATTTCCTCTCCCTCCCCACATTAGGTATCATACATACATTTGGTGGTGGGGATGCCAAAGAAATCCACTGCCAAAGCAGCCCCCTTCCTCCTTGTGCTGCCTCAGGAGCAAACAAGTCAGCTGACTTCCTTGCTCCTGAGGCAGTATGAGGAGGAAGAGGGTGAATCAGGCAGTGGATTTCTTCAGCTGGCAGGACTTTAACTACCCTACCAGCCATTAAACAGGTACTGCAGCTTTGATGGGGGCCTGAGTCCATTCTCTCTCTCATATGTGCCCCCCCCCCCCATGCCATCACCCATTCTCTCTCTCTTGCCATGTGCGCTCCCCCACCCCGTGCCTTCACCCGTTCTTTCTCTCTCTCAAATGTGTCATGCCTCCCCTCCCCTCCTGCGATTCTCATTCAATGTCATTCCCCACCCACCTGCATGGTCAGTCCAGCATCCCTCCTTCCCTTCCCGGACCGCCAGCGCCTCTCCCTCCCCTCCATGTTTACTTTTTAAGTAAATCTTCACCCTGCAGTGTCAGTTGTATTCAAATGCTAATTTGGCCTGCATCAGGCCTTTCCTTCTGACTCACCCCGCCCTCTTCTGAAAACAGGAATATATATCAGAAGGTGGTGGGACGGGTCAGAAGGAAAGGCCCAATGCAAGCCAAGGCAGCGTTTCAACATGGCCTGCTGCTGCAGGGTGAAGATTTACTGGAAAAAAAAATTAAACCAGGTGAGGACTAGGGGGCATGCGATGAAGCTACAATGTAGTAAATTTAAAACGAATCGGAGAAAATCCACTATTTCTGGGATAAGCAGTATAAAATGTTTTGTACTTTTTTGGGATCTTGCCAGGTATTTGTGACCTGGATTGGCCACTGTTGGAAACAGGATGCTGGGCTTGATGGACATTTGGTCTTCCCCAGTATGGCGATACTTATGTACTTATGAGGAGGGGAGGGGAGAGAGCTGCCCGCGGTTCAGGAGGGAAGGGAGATATGCCGGATCCACTGTGTGTGCTTACGTGCGAGCAGGCAGGGAGGGTAATTAATCATTAATATTGTGATTAATAATGAACGCATTAATCGCAATTAGCCCTACTTTGGATTTCTCCATGGTGCGTTCGCACCTCAAATTGTGTGTGCAATTCTGGTCACTGCATCTCAAAACAGATACAGCATAATTAGAGAAGGCTCAGAGAAGGGCGACGAAAATGATAAAGGGGATGGAACGATTATTTCTCTATGAGGAAAGGCTAAATTGGCTAGGGCCCTTCAACTTGGAGAAGAGACGGCTGAGGGAAGATATGATAGAGGTCTATAAAATAGTTAGTGGAGTGGAACAGGTAGACATAAATTGCTTGTTTACTCTTTCCAAAAACACCAGGTCTAGGGGGCAAGCAATGAAGCTACTAGGTAGTAAATTTAAATCAAACTGGACAAAAATATATTCACGCAACATGTAATTAAACTTAGGAATTCATTGCCAGAGAATGTGGTAAAAGCAGTTAGTTTTGCAGGGTTTAAAAAAGGTTTGGATAATTTCCTAACAGAAAAGTCAATGAGCCATTATTAAGTTGGAGTTGGGGAAAATCCACTGTTATTTCCAGGATAAGCAGCATAAAAACTGTTTTACTGTTTTTGGATCTTGCCAGGTACTTGTGACCTGGATTGGCCACTGTTGAAAACAGGATACTGGGCTTGATGGACCAGTATGGCAACGCTTATGTTCTAATCCAGGGTACTGCTAAAAGCACCGAACTAACTAGTCTGGGGATGGATACACTGAACGGTAAAGCTGCAGCAGTTTTGCATTTTTGATGCACATGAATAGATCTATTTGAATGGTCCCTGAAGCCCAGAAGATAGGTAGCAGAACCCTGTTGGTCTCTTGATTCTAGATGCCAGGGAGGTAAGCTGCTTCTATTTGGACATGAATTGCTATTATGAAATCTCAGTCTTTGCTGCTTCTTGGAAACCCTAGCACTTTACTGTCTTGTTTGAATAAGACAGTGATCTTGAAGGTGGACAAAAGCTGAAGGGCATAAAAGTATGATTTGGAACTTCAGGTGATTGATGTGAAGGAGCTGTTCAGACTTTGACCAAGTCCCTTGAGCGAGGTGGGAGTCTTAAGTGGACTCCTCGCCTGTGTTTGAAGCATCCATTGTCAGGACAAAAATGAAACTCTTGTTTTAAATTTACTGCACTCCAGCTTCATCGCATGCCCCCTTGTCCTAGTATTTTTTGAAAGCGTAAACAGACGCTCCATATCTATCTTTTCCATTCCACTCATTATTTTATATACCTCTATCATATCACCCCTCAGCTGCCTTTTCTCCAAGCTGAAGAGCCCCAGCCGCTTTAGCCTTTCCTCATAGGAAATATGTCCCTTAGTGCGTAAGTCCTAGGAACAGCTTCCCCCTCCCAACCATGCCCCTCCCAGGTCCATACCCCTCTACCAGTGAGCTGCACACTAAATAAATTATGCACTAAGGCAAAATACATGGGATAAACAAAAAGGAATCCTGTTCAGAAGAAATGGATCCACAGAAGCTTAGCGAAGATTGGGTGGCAACACCAGTAATTGGAAAGCAAAGCTAGTGCTGGGAAGACTTCTACAGTCTGTGCCCTGAAAATGGCAAGGACAAATCAAGGTCATGTATACATATAAAGTAGTTCATACAATGAGTTTATCTTGTTGGGTAGACTGGATGGACCGTACAGGTCTTATATGCCGTCATCTACTATGTTACTATGATGTTCAAGCTTTTCTGTCTCACAGCATACTTACATGGTGCTAAAATTGTCAAGGCACACAGCCATACACAGTTCAGTATTTTACCTTCTCTCTCCCCACCCTCACAGAGACCAGTATTTACCCTCTCTTCCCCCAACCTCACAAATAGTCCAGCATTTACCTTCTCTTCCCTCCACAAAAATAGTCCTATATTTCTCCCTCCTGTCCCTTTCTCCAGCCAGCAACCAGGCATTTCCACTTGTCATTCTTAACCTTTTAAAAGTTTTCTTGTCTCTAGCGGTTGGCAGCAGCGCTTCATACAGCCTGCTCGTACCAACTCTGGAGCCTTCTGATGCTCCCTGCCTATATGGAAGCAAGAAGTTACATCAGAGAGAAAGATCCAGCATTGGTGCGAGCAGGCTGTATGAATCGCTGCTTCCTGCCACCGATTGCTACAGACAAGAAAACTTACTCCATTCTGGCAAAAATTAAGATAGCCCAACTCCCGCGGCACACCTGGGAATCAGTCAAGGAACATTGGTTGAAAAACAATGCGCTAAGTTTACAGAATTACAAATTATGGCAGCTATGCATGTAACTGAAAATTAGTGCCAATTATCACCAAATAACACCAATTATTGGTTAATACCAATTAGCATCTAATTTAACAAAAAAGGTATGTATGTAACAGACAGTATCCTATAACCAGAGTGCACAATTTTGCACACTTAAGCACAAAAATATGCACTCAACATTATAGAATTATGGGGAAAGTGTGCATGAGGACAGACTTATCGATCTGAATAGGTAGACTTAGGGAAAAAGGAAGGAGAGGGGAGATATGATAAACATTTAACTATCTCTGTGGCCTAAGTGTGCAGGAGGCGGGCCTCTTTCAATTGAAAGAAAACTCTGGGACAAGGGTGCATAGGGTGAAAGTAAAAGGAGACAGACTTAGGAGAAATCTAAGGAAATACTTCTTTATGGAAAGGATGGTGATTGCATGGAACGGCCTCCTGGTGAGGTGATGGAGACAGACTATTTGAATTCAAGAAAGCATAAGACAAACACAGATGATCTCTATGGGAAAGGAAGTGATAGTAGAGATTAGAAGATGGTATGATGAGCAGAATGTACAGGCCATCTGTTCCTCATCTGCCATCAGGTGGTGGAGATGAAAACGGTAACGGAGTTCAAACATGCGTGGGATATGCATAGAGGAATCCTGTGCAGAAGGAATGGATCCTCAGAAGCTTAGCTGAAATTGGGTGGCGGAGAAGTTGGGGGATAGAGGGGGGTGGTGGTTGGGAGGCGAGGATAGGGGAGGGCAGACTTATACGGTCTGTACCAGAGCCGGTGATGGGAGGCGGGACTGGTGGTTGGGAGGCGAAAAATACTGCTGGGCAGACTTATATGGTCTGTGCCCTGAAAAGGACAGGTACAAATTCAAGGTAAGGTATACACATATGAGTTTGTCATGGGCAGACTGGATGGACCATGCAGGTCTTTATCTGCCGTCATCTACTATGTATGTATGTTACTATGTTTCTGTGTTATGCTTCTCAACAACATCCCTGCTTGACCTCCAAGTTCTTTCAAAGTTCCAAGAAGCTCCCTTAGAAACACACCTTTCACCTTCTATCCCTTGAGCCACAGATCCTCAACAACCTCACAAGATCTCACTCTCAATTGTGTCAATCTCACTATGATCGATGGTCATCCTGTTCCAACTACTTACCTACCTCATTACTCCTAAGAGACCCTCCCCACTGTACACCTTAAACTTGACTCCTAGAAGAGCCGCTTCACAGTGGCTACAGCAGTTTTAAAGGAGGCTTTGCTTGATTACCACGACTTAGCTGCACAGCAAAGGCAGAGTTATAGTGGCCCCAAATGGACTCTCAACCTATACGTCTAGTAGCGCTTTAAAAAATGATAAGTAGTAATAGTAGTATATAGTGGCAGGTAAGATTCCCAGACAACAGGGAGATACTCCTGAACCTCCATGATTATCTTCCTGAGCAGTGATGGGGATTATTTTCCTTCTGTGCTGATGACTACATTGGTCTTGGTTACACTAATATTTAAGGGCGGAAAGAAGGCAATGGTGTGCTGGTAAATGTTTAACAACCGCCTCTCTCCCCGGTCCGCCTCTGAGCACCCCTGCCCCCCAAAATTGCAGAGCTGGCTATAGCCAAGGAGAGAGTCTGGGGGGGGGGGGGGGGGGGGGGCAATGCATTACTCTCTCCAGGAAAAAAAAATTAAATGCTCCCAGGTTCCAATCTAATTATTTTTTCTACCTTTGTTGTCTGGTGACTGTTTTTCTGATCATGCTGGCTCAGTATCTGATTCTGCTGCTACCTGTCCTCTTACCTCCGTTTACAGGGCTTCCTTTCCATTTATGTCTTTATTTTCCTCCTTTCTTCTTCATTTCTTGCCCTACATCCATAAGTAAAAGCTGGGTCCTCCGCAGACTTGACTGTCCAGTGGATCCAGCTTCTGCCTATTTTCTCCATCCAAGTGCAGTTTTTCTCCTCTCGTCCTTTTCCCTCATCTCATCTCCTTCCTCTCTCTTCCCTCTCCTCCATCCATGTCCAGCATTTTTCCTCTCCCCCCTCCATCCATCCATGTTCATCTCACTTCCTCTATTCCCTCCCCTCCATCCCATGTCCAGAATTTCTTCTCTCTCCCCTCCATCCATGTGCATCTCCTTTCTGTCTTCCCTCCCCTCCATCCATGTCCAGAATTTCTTCTCTCTCCCTTCCCCTCCATCCATGTGCATCTCCTTCCTCTGTCTTCCCTCCCCTCCATCCATGTCCAGAATTTCTTTTCTCCCCTCCATCCATGTGCCTCTCCTTCCTATCTTCCGTTCCCTCCCCTCCATCCATGTCCAACAATTCTCCTCTCTCCCTGCCCTCCATCCACCCATGTCCAGCAATTCTCCTCTCTCCCCTCCATCCAACCATGTCCAGCAACCTTCCTCTCCCCTCCCCTCCATCCACCCATGTCCAGCAACTCTCCTTTCCCCTGTCCTCCATCCATCCATATCCAGCAATTCTCTTCCCCCTCCCTCTATCCATCCCCAGCAACTCTTCTCTCCTCTGCCCCCCCTCCATCCATCCCCAGCAATTTTCTTCTCTCCCCTGCCCCCCTCCATCCATCCATACCCAGTGATTATCCTCTCTCCCCTGCCCTCCCCTCCCATCCATGTCCAGCGATTCTCCTTTGCCCCATCCTCCCCTCCCATTCATGTCCACCTGCCCGCCCTCTTCTCCCCCAACATCCCCCTTTTTCTTCCTGCTACAGTGCCACCCTGCGTGGTTTAAATCTTTTTTTTATTACCTCCGTCACAGCGACCGCGTCATTGAAAGCCCTGCCCATCTCTAGCCTTCCCTTCGTGAGTTCATTTCCTCAGAGTCCCGCCTTCTTCTGACGTCATTTCCTCTTTCCGCGAGGGCGGGACTCTGAGGGAGCAAACTCACGAAGGGAAAACTAGAGACGGGCAGGGCTTTCAATGACATGGTCGCTGCGACGGAGGTAAATAAAAGATTTAACCCCCCCCACCCCAGGGCAGCTCGGGGCGGGTGCAGGCAAACGAGGGCTGTGGGAGATGAGGTAAGCGGGGTAAGCATGGCTTGTGGCGCCCTTCTGCCATGCTTACCTCGTTTACCAGAGCCGGCTCACCGTGCAGAACCGGCTTGCAAGATCTTAGAAAATTTAACAACCGGCTCTTGCGAGCCGCTGCAAGCTAGCTCCAGCACACCACTGGAAGAAGGGGCATAACAGAATTTAAATACAAAACAATTTTAAAGGCAAACCACCACCAGATTTAGTAGTCTAATATTTGATTGATATGGCATGTTGCTCTTAACATGGAATGGTGGGTGTTATAGTAAAATCCGAATAGGGACATCATTTAACACACACACACAGACAAACTACTTACCCAGACTGTGTGTACTCCTGCATCACAGAAGCCACTCTTTGCACTAGCTGAGCAGTTGGAATAGGCTCCTGATAAACCAGCCAGTACTGCTGGGCCAGTTTCCGAGCTCTACGCACGAGAACCCTGTTAAAACCAATGCAACTCCATTAATGTCACAGATACTCAAGAAGAGAGTACTTAAATGTGCTGCATGACTGACTGTCACATTAAAGTAGCTTGTGAAGTACCAGGCAAATGCTACTCTACCATGTGGCAAAATTAATGAGCATGAGATGGAGGGAAGGAAGTCAGAGAAAAAATACATGGCAAACTTGTTTTAAGTACAGTGAGCCCCAGGGATGAATCCCTATCACAAGAGAAAAGAACTGGCCCTCAAAATTGTGATTCTAATTAGGTTAAGAGGCTCCAAGTATGGAAAGAGCTCTGAGTTCACTAGAAAATGTCAGGATACCAATGGTCCATAGATGCATGCATCCTTTTCTAATCAAAATCCAACATTTAGAGGTATTACTTTCGCATTGTTTCTGACCAAGAAATCTTATATCCCCACCCCCCATCCTTAAGTAGCAATGGAAACACTTTTCCATCCTTATTTTCCAGTGTTTCTCACCTGTAATAGATATTCTCACATTCTCAGAGGACAACAGGATTTTCAGTCCTCATGTACGAGTGACATCATCTGATGGCGTCTAGGTTTGTGTAATATAACAAAAGCTCTCAAAAATGCTATTCTGAGCAAGCTAGTCATGCCCTTCATCACAACATGGAGGGCTCCTCTCAGTTCATCTTATGGTTCTTTATTTAATATTTTCTAGGTAAAGTGTAAGTGGGTCCAAGTATCCTGCTGTCCTCAAAGAACACCTGATGCAGGTAAGCAACTTTACTTCTTCTGAGGACAAGCAGAATACACAGTCCTCGCATATCAGAATCTCTAGCTGCAGGATGTTTTCAAATAAAGGGAAAATAACAACTATACCGATAGGCAAACTGTTTTTGTTGGCAACAGGTCATTTTAGGATATCCCTCTTTTTTTTTTTTTTTTTAATAGAAGGCAACCTGAAAATAATAAAAATGAGTCCTAGAAGGGACAGAATTTGATTATATTCTTCAAAACAGATCATGTAGGAGAAACTGATCAAAACTACTGTCATGTAGGGAGTCCTCATCCAAGCATTAATGTGATGTGAATGTGAAGATGCAACTCCACCTTGCGCTCTGTAGATCTCTTCCATGGAGGCTGACACTATAAAAACTTTGACATGCCAGAGTCAAAGCCTGCCTGGGCAAAACATCAAGCTGAGAATTTGTGTAAAAGGCTGTTTTTCAAACTAAGACAACTTAGAGTTAACAGGTCCTCTTTTTTTCCAGAGCAATTTAGATTGTTAGTGCAGGCTATTATTTTGCCGCAACTGGATTATTGCAACTCTTTATATGCTGGCATTAACCAGACCTTTTTAAAAAGTCTTCAATTACTGCAGAACTGCGCTGCGAGATTGTTTTTTTTTTTTTTTTGTCGTAAGAGATTTGAACATGTAACACCATTATTTAGGGAGTTAAGAATCAATTAAGAATAGATTTTAAGGTGGCCTGTTTGGTTGACAAAATCTTTTACGGTTGTTATCCTCTGGGCCATATTTTTTTTAAATTTCATAACCATTGCTAAGCTGGTCTACTCGTAAATATTATTCATTAAACTTAGCTCTTCCTGCAGTTGCTAAGATTCGATATAAACGTTTTTTTGATAGTTCTTTCAGTTACCTAGGGTTCGCGAAATTACAGATTATATCTTGTTTAGTAAGCTTCTGAAAACTTTTTTGAGAAACATTTTAATGATTGAATTTTGATTGTGTATTGATCTCTTTGTTACCCGCTAACCGCTATGATTCCTTAAGGGAAATTAGTGGGATAGAAAAGCCAGAAATAGAATAGAAAAATAGAATAGAAATAGATGAAATCTGCTAATTAATTGTGTAATTAGTTACAGCAATTCCAGATCTATTTGGATCAAAAGAAAAAATATCTGGGTGGACTTCCTCAGGGCTGCAATTCACTTCAGACAGAAGGATAGGACACTTAACTGTATAAAGGCTTTTTCCCTTTTGTGGCTATATGGTCTGGGGAAAAATGTTAGAAGGATCATTGATTTGTTAAGATGGATTTCTGACACTATGAGGCATATTTTCAAAGCACTTAGCCTTCCAAAGTTCCATAGGTTTCTATGGAACTTTGGAAGGCTAAGTGCTTTGAAAATATGCCTCTATGGGGCCTATGTAGGAGGTTTTGTGGTACAGTATGCACTCTATCGCAAAACTACTGCTATAAATGTGGCCTTTCCTGTCAGTGGCTGAGTGATGACTGGCTCAGGCACTGACAGAAAGGATGACATGGAAGAAAGAAAAAAAAAAAAAAAAACTGCTGGCGTCCTGACCCAGCTTTCTGCAGAGCCCCTAGCAACCTTGTCCCCTCCCTCTCCCTGATGCAATCCCCCTATCCCCAAATGTAAAAAAAAAAAAAAAAAACAACAAAAATGACTGGTAGTCTAGTGGGACCCCCCCCCCCCCCCCAAACCCAACATTAACACAAATGTCGCTGGTGGTCTAGTGGCCCCACCCCCTCCTTCCACTGATTAAATGCCATGTCCCCAATTTAGAAAAAAATCCCTGGTGTCTAACAGCACCACCCCCAAGCATCCCAGACCCATACCCTCAAAAGAGGCAGAAGTGATGCCCACTTGCTCCCGTTTCCAATGCTGCCATCTTTACCATCGACTACAAGGGATTTTGTGGATGATGGTGGGGTTGGGGCAATCAAGTTAGGTCAGATCAGATGGGTGGGGAGGGGCCACCAGGGCTCGACAAAACTTCTTAGGATCAAGGAGCCAGCCCAAAAATCTAGGGAGTCAGACTTGGGATGATTGGAATTTTTATTTATTTTATTTATTTATTTATTGCATTTGTACCCCACATTTTCCCACCTATTTGCAGGCTCAATGTGGCTTACATAATACCGCCAAAGGCGTTTGCCCAGTCGGTTGATAACAAATGCAGGTTGTATAGAGATCGAATGAGGTATATGTGGAGGATCGGAAGGGATGAAGATTGCGTGATGTCCGGTATGATCATTAGTCATGTTATGTTCCTGGGTGAAGAGGTTTACGTGGAGGTCATTGGAATAGGCCTTTTTGAAGAGGTTGGTTTTTAGTGATTTCCTGAAGTTCAGGTGGTCGTGCTTTGTTTTCACAGCTTCTGGGAAGCCATTCCATAGTTGTGCGCTTATGTAGGAGAAGCCAGATGCGTGAGTTGTTTTCTATTTCAGTCCTTTGCAATTTGGGTAGTGTAGGTGTAGGTATGATCTTGAAGATCGATCCGGCTCTGTTTCTTATTGGTAGATCTATGAGATCTATCATGTATCCTGGGACTATGCCGTATGTAATTTTACGGACGAAAGTGCAGATTTTGAAGGTGATCCGTTCTCTGATTGGGAGCACATTTACAAATTGAACATTCATAATATGCCCAAAATGATGCACAGCAAGTTATTTATTAAAAGTAGCAGGAAAGCAGCAGATAAGAGGCTACAGTTCTCCCCACCTCTCACCCATCTGCATCAATATCTGGTGATGGAGAGAGGATTTGGCTGTGGCTGCTGGGGCAGAAACTGAAGCTAAAGCTGCTAAGGATGGATGAGTGGGTGAGATGGTGCACCCACCCACCTGCTTCCAGAAGCTGCAGCCTTAGCCTTTTTCTCCATTGCCCACCTGCTCCCAGTAGCTGCAGTTTCAACCCCTAGTCCACCCACTCCCAGCAACCACAGCCTAAATCTCTCTCCATCACCTACCCAGCCATTCCAGCAGCAGACTTGTTACATACTTGCCCCCAGAAGAAACCTTCACCACTCCTCCTCAAACCCCACCACCACCACCAGATTCTTTTAAAATTTTAATTGATCCTACCGACAAAGTACCGGAGAATCTCCTCAGTAATGATGCTCCTTTTGGGCTATTTCTGCAGTTGCTAGTGCTCCAAATATCCTCCTGATTAAGGCGCGCCATGTGGGTCACATTTCCAGGGTGGATACACCTTCTCTCTCTCTCTGCATCCCCCACAGTACTCTCTATGTCTTCCTCAAAGCAGACACCCAGCATTCTTTCCCTACCTCCCCCCCCCCCAGTACATCAGACACCCACCTCCTGCCTCTCCCCCCTGGCACACAGATACCCATCTTTTGCTACTCTTTGCCCCCCCCCAAAAAAAAAGAAACTCACCTCTTGGCTCCCTCCTGCCCCCTTCCACCTCACACCAGCACACAGACACTCGCCTCTGGCTCCCTCGCTGACCTGCTCCACTCCTTTCCCATAACTGATCAGAAGCATGCGTTTCAACTCCTGTGCCTTTCTATGCCAATGCTTCCAATGCCTATGGACCAGACTTATCTGACTTAAAGAGCTTCCACATTAGGTCCTGCTGGATTTGTTAGCATCCAGAAATGCCATGTCTCCAGGAAGACTGCACAGACATGTATTTCTGTGATGAACAACAGGTGACTGCACCAGGGGGCACTTGCTAAAACTGTTGGCCTATTCTGTATGGGGCACCGAATGAAAAATAGCTGCTGCAGCAACAACATATAAGGATTTGGACAAAAGTAAAGTCACCTGATGATATAATTATTGGTTAAATTAATGTTTGCCTCAGGGGTCAATTCAAACAAGCAAAACTGAATACATAGGTTGTTGTTAAGCAAGAAGTCGTATCTCTACACAGTGAAAGTCCACTCTAAAGACGGGAACATAAGCTCTTGGTGTGCTTTTTCTTGGTGGTTTGCACCACACCAAGAACTTAAGCTCCTGTCCTCAAAGTGGACTTTCACTGTGTGGAGATACGACTTCTTGCGTAACAACAACCTATGTATTCAGTGTTGCTTTTTTGAACTGACCCCTGAGGCAGGCATTAGTTTAGATCAAAACAAGGCCCATGTCAGGTCATAATAAAGCACACTTATTCCATTCTTGAAAGCACTTTGTGCTTTTTTTCTGGACTGCTTGTGTTGTGTACTCTGACCCTCTCTGTTGTATGCTGCAAGAACATAAGAACAGCCATACTGGGTCAGACCAGTGGTCCATCTAGCCCAGAATTCTACTTCCAATAGTGGTCAATCCAGGTCACAAGTACCTGGCAGAAACCCGGTTAGTTGCAACATTCCATGCTACCTTCCCCCATGTCCATCTCAATAACAGACTATGGACTTTTCCTCCAGGAGCCTGTCCAAACCTTTTTTAAACCCAGATACACTAAAGAGGATAGTATGACTTCCCTACCAAGAAAAGTTAAAAAGGCTACGGCTCTTCAGCTTGCAGAAGAGACAGCAGAGGGGTGATATGACAGAGATCTATAAAATACTGAGTGGAGTAAATAGGTAGACGTGAATCACTTCCTTACTTTTTCCAGAAATACAAGGACTAGGGGACATGTAATGAAGCTACAAAGTAGTACATTTTAAACAAATTGGAGAAAATATTTCTTCACTCAATGTGTAATTGAACTCTGGAATCTGTCAGAGAATGTGGTTATTGCAATTAGTTTAGCAGGGTTTAAAAAAGGTTTGATCAAGTTCCTATAAGAAAAGCCCATAGTCCATTTTTAAGATTGACTTAGGAAAATCCACTGATCATCTTTTTTGACACTTTAGGAATCTTGCCAGGTATTTGCGACCCGGATTGGCCACTGTTGGAAATAAGATACTGGGCATGATGGACCTTCAGTCTGACCCAGTAAAGCATTGCTTATGTTTTTATGAGGCATGATGAAGGCTTGAGGGGGAACATGAGGAAGAGATAGACTGGGTGTTCTCAGAGAGTGCATATGTGATTCTCAGAAAAACAGCGCAAGTGCACAGGTGCATGCGTGTGTTTTGGCCTTCCAAATATTACGAAATATAAAATGTGGCCCCCGATAGAAAATGGTTGGACAAGCCGACTACCCAACATAACTACACATATGCTGGCGTTTTTCACATTGGTATGGCAGAAAGATTACTGACCTGCTGGTGAGTTTGGGGAAGCTCTGTAGCATTTTTTAAAAGAATTTTAATGAATATTTTGTTTAATTTTGACATGAAATTGGAAAATATTAAATAACCGATAATAACAACATATAATCGGAAAAGATAAACTATGGACCAATAGTGGATGTTATTTACAGTAAAAAGTTATAACTGCTTTATGGAAAACGTATCCCTATATTCAAAACTGTAAAAGAAATGCTCAAAGATTAATTACTGACTTGTACTAATAATGACAATCTAAAAATGTTTCACTTACAATTCAGCACATCTAAACAAAAGAACCTCCCCTCTACCTTGAACTGTGAGTACAGTTCACCCACCAGAAACCTACCTGTAATCTGGGCCCATACCGCTGTACACCATGCCCACATGTTTGGTAATTGGTTCCACTTTATGTACACTCTGTTCATCGTACAGAATAGATTTTTGTTTCTTTTCAGTCGCCAATACCACACCATTTGCAGCTAAGAGACAAGAAAAAGATATGTAGGTGTTTAAACATCCACAACTCAAAGACTTTCAAAGTAAAATACAGATCCTATATGGAAATACCCATTAATGTCAAAATAATGTCCCTTAATGAGAATCAAAATTCAATCAGAAGCAAAGAAAGAGTCAGTATGGTTAAAAAAAAAAAAAAAGGCTTTCTTCAAGGCAAGCAGGCCAGTTGTATTCTCACAGCTGGGTGACGTCATCCTATGGAGCCCTGTGAAGACGCTGATAGCGAGATTATTCTACAACTTTCTAGCAGCGTCCCACCATGCATGCGCTGGTGTCCTCCTGTCTGACGTGCGAGCGCAGGCCCATCGGTCTTCATTTTTCCGCAGAGAAAGGAGGATGTGTCATCGTGTTCTCTTTTCAGTGCGAGATTTTCACTAATCTATAGTGCCTTCCTGTGCGGGTATTTTTGTCCATTTCGATTATTTTTTCCTTACTTCTAATTTTGTACCTTTCCCTTTTATTTTTTGTAGTGTTTTCGGCACTTAAAATTTCCTTTCTTTTTCGTGGGTTGCTAGGCCCCTTTCAGGCTGCAACACCAACCTCAATTTGAACACTGTTCACAATTGAGGAATTTAATCTGGCCATGATTCTTTTCTCGATATCCAAGACAACCCCCAGTGGCTTCAAAAGGTGAGCCCAATGTAACTGGGTGATTTCCGTGACAGCCCCGCAGAATTGATGGATTGGGTACCTTGGGCCCAACCATAAACCTAACTCTTGTTCTGTTTACAAATGCAGTTGTGAACACAGAGGGTGCAACAGCTTCAACAAGAGTGACTTTTTGGCTCCTCGAAGGCTGATATATTGACCTCAGCACTGGAAGCATCAACCTCAATTGCTGTTAAGACTTAATCTACCACTGGAAGTGCACCAGCATCAAGGTGGTCTCCACCTCTCTTGATATCGGGTGCTGAAAGTAGGCCCCGGGACTTGTCAGAATTGGACCAGACACGAGAGCACATACAGGTTTATCACCCTCGTTAGCACCGAAGGACCTTGATGCTTCGAACTGGGGGATGCCCTTGAAGCATAAGCATTGGTCCTCATCAATGTACGGTGTCAGGAGCTCTGGGGCATCAGCATTGCCGGTACCTGAGAAGCACCAGGCACAAGGAGGAGTGCTCCCACTCTGGAATAAGTACCGGTGCACAAGTCTCCAAGCAGCCAAGTCCCCACTTCCAGTTTGGCACCGATGCCTTCTCAGGCTGCCTCTCTCTTGGCTCCCCCACCTTTGCCAATGCCTACATTCGATGAGTGGTTCACAGCCATGCTAGGGGAGGAGCTGGCACAGATACTGCAACTGCAATCCGCTCAGGAATCGTGGGCGCTTGTACTAAATGCAGGTCAGTCCCAGATTCTTCCTGAGGCTTCATCCACACTTGTGGAGAGATCCTTGACGCCGGACCCTCAAAGCTTCCCTAGAGTCTGAGAGTAGGACTTTACCTCGGCACACATCGGGGCGTGGACATAGTTCCACTCAACTGAGGCAAGTGCAGATTCATTCAGTCCAATCAGAGTATGGTGAGAAGTATGAATGGGATCGCTCATGGAACTTAGAACATCCTCATTACTTCTCAGAGTCATCATCTTATGGGGTACTTTCTGATCCCTCTCCACCTCAAGAGTCTTACATCTCCACCCGAGGGTTTCTCTTTTACTAGTTTCATCAAGGAGATGGCTTTTGCCATCCCATTTAAGTTGGACACGGAGAAGAAATCCAGGGCAGAGATGTTATCTGTTCTGGACTTTGAGTCACTTCCTAAGGAAGGCATCACGGTACCATCGCACCCTATCCTTAAAGAACTGGGAATCTCCCCCCTTACAGTGCCGGTCACAGCGTGGATACACAGTATTGTATCTAGAAGGCTCCCAGATTTGAGAGGCCTCAACTGCCTCACCACTCTTTGGTTGTTGAATCCACTCTCACTCAAGCTAGGAGCTCCAGTTACTCATGCCTTGGCTTTCCCGGGTAGAGAGGCTCGGACACTACACTCATTTGGGAGGAAAGCTTTTCAGTCTCGATGCTCACTGCCCACATCCAATCCCACCAGCTCAACATGAGCCTCTACTTGCAGTCTTTGCTATGCAGTACACAAAGTTTTGTGAATTCTCTCCCACAGGAGCAGGCCACAGAGCTTTGTCAGTTACTCAGTTAGCAGCTGGAGTGTAGAAGTATCTGGCCAGGGGCGCATACGATTCTTTTGACGTTGTGTCCAGACTCTCTGCCATGGTTGTGGGGATGCGCAGACTCTCATGGCTGTTTGTCTGACCTAGAACCAGCAGCTCAGGAGAGGTTAGAGGACGAGACAATTTTTAGGGGATAAAGTGGAGATTGCTGACCTCATAAAGAAGAATATCCATACCATTCAAACCCTATCTCAGCACCTTCCAGATGTAACCTCTTAATCACGGAGGTTTTGGAGTGGGCCTTATCAGCGGCCCTACTATCATCAAAAGTGTAGGTTTCCGCTGCCTTCTCACTCTGCCCAGAACCCCCAAGGCCAGTGTTTTTGGCCTCGCCTGTCCTGACCTCAGAAGTCCCAGCTGGCTCCCCAGTCAAAGCAGGGAATGAGCTTATGACTACCTACAGGAGAGCACAGCCACACTCAAAGTAACTATCCCAGATGACCTACCAGCAGGGGGGGGGAGGGGGGGGAAGGCAACATTTTTTCCAACACAGGTGGCCCTTTGTATTCTCTGACCGGTGAGTTCTTCAAATAGTATGTCTTGGTTACACCCTGCACTGGCGTCAAAGACCACCAAATTGCCCACCAAGAGCATCATTCATCAGCTCTCAGAACAAGCAGGTACTTGTAGAGGATCTCCACCCTTCTACAGGCCAATGTGGTCGAACTCATGCCACCAGGGGAGCAAGAAATGGGATTCTATTCCAGGTACTTCCTTGTGCTCAAAAAGATGGTGGGTCGGGGGCTCATCCCATCCTAGACCTAAAGGCCCTGAACAAATTTCTGGATGATTTCCATGAGCACCCTTCTTCCCATGATTCAGGAAAAGAATACCTATGGACTTAAAGGATGCCTATACCCACATTTGGATACTTCCCAGACACAAGAAGAATCTCAGATTCCGAATACGGAAATACCACTACCAGTATCGCATCAGTTCCCATAGAGTCACCAAATGTCTAGCAGTAGATGATGAATATTTGAGCAGACTGGGAGTTTGTTTCCCTATCTGGAGGACTGGCTAGTCAAGAGCACATCGCAAGATGGAACAACAGTTAATGCACTTAACTATTCAGATGTTGGAGTTACTAGGGTTTGTCACAAACTAACCCAAGTCCCACCTTCTCCCAGTCAAGCAACTGGAGTACATAGAAGCCCTGCTCGATGCATTGCAGGCTGGAGCTTTTCTTTCACAAGCAACAGAAGAGATCTTAACAGCACTGGCCTCACAGGTCCAAAGCAGCAAGCAGATCACAGCTCAGCAAATGTTAAGATTGATGGGCCACATGGTCTCAACAGTATATGTCGCTCCCATGGATTGGCTCCATTTGAGAGTGGTCTAGTGGACCCTAGCTTCTCAGTGATCTCAGGTGGATGGGAATCTAACAGATGTAATCCAGATTCCACCCAAGCTGACTCATGCCCTTCTCTGGTGGACGATTCAATCAAATTTAAATGTGGGACTACCATTTCAAATTTCACCTCTTCAGAACATGCTAACAGATGCATCTGGCCTGGAATGGGGGGGGGGGGGGGGGGAGCTCATGTAGATGGGCTTCACACCCAAGGATCTTGATCTGCTCAGGAAACAGATCTCCATATCAACCTGCTTAAGCCAAAGGCATTTGGAACGCTCTAAAGGCTTTCTGAGATTGGCTACAGAAACTAATTATTCTCATTCAAATGGACAACCAGGTTGCAATGTTCTATGTGAACAAGCATAAGGGTACAGGATATTACCCTTGAGTCAGGAAGCAGTGGGGCTGTAGCAGTGGATCCTCCTTCATGGAATGAGTCACATACCTACTAGGAAAGGTCAACTGCCTGGCAGACAGACTGAACAGAGCTTTGCAACCACGAGTGGTCTCTCACCATGGGCGTAGCCCGCAAGACCTTCCAAGAGTGGGGAACCCCTTCGAAGGATCTTTATGCTACTCATCTCAACAAAGTCCCCCAGTTCTGTTCCAAGATCAGATCACATGGTAGACTAGCATCAGATGCCTTTCACCTACACTGGGGGAAGGGTCTTCTATATGCATATCTTAAAATACCTCTCATAGAGAAGACTTTGCTGAAACTCAAACAAGACCAGGGAATTATGATCCTAATCATCCCTTACTGGTCGAGGCAGATCTGGTTTCCTCTTCTACTTCTGGAGTTGTCCTCCGAAGATCCACGGAGATTGGAGTATTTTCTGACCCTCGTCAAGCAGAACGAGGGATCCCTTCTGCATCCCAATCTGCAATCCCTGGCCCTCACAGCTTGTATGTTGAAAGCGTAGAACTTGAATCCTTAGATTTGACGGAGGGTGTCTCTTGCATCTTTTGCTGGCTTCCAAGGAAAAAAAAAAAAAAAAAGACTCCACTAAGAGGTGTTACTCATTTAAAGAGGAGGAGGTTTACCATCTGGGGTGAGGGCAAGACCTTAGATCCCCTCAATTGCCCTACATAAAAACTGCTTGAACACCTCCTGCACCTCTCATAGTCTGGTTTGAAAACCAACTCTGTAAGGGTTCATCTAAGTTGTTTGCTTCAGGAGAGATTTGCTACTGACAAAGCCACCTATCAAACCTTCAACTGTGTCATGGGATCGCAACGTTGCCCTCACCCAGCTGATGAAAGCTCCTTTCAAGCAACTTGATTCCTGTCATCTGAAATATTTGACCTGGAAAGTTCCATTCGTATGGTACCATGAAGACATCAACATCCTTATACAAAGTTGCAGCTGGCAACCAGTCAAGTAAGAAGAAAACCAACAGTAAACAATCCCGCTTAGCTCCATAGAACAAAGCTAATGTAACAATATATTATGATTAACAGAATCAAAGGCTGCGGTGATATCGAGGACACCTTATTTTAGGACTCTAACAAAACAATCAGTACAGTTTCTACACAATGAAATGAACAAAAGTCACACTGAACATTTTTTCTTGATTCTCAGTTTCACACTAAACTTGAAGTTGGTGGAAGACCAGACGCTCAAGAAGCTTCCAAAGCAAAGGAAGACTAGAGATTGGCTGATAAGAGGTAGGATGTAAGATGTCCAAGGCAAAGCTTTTCAAGAAAGGCCAAACACCTGAACTAAATATTTACTACTTTCAGTAGGTTTAGAGCATTCTTTGATCAAGGCTGAGAAAATCTCAACACAGGCAATTTATTTCTTTTTAAATTAATATAATTAAGAATGGAACTGCATGGCAGATACATCAACAAAATTGAAATTCAACAAGAATGCTTCCATATGGTCATACTTCATCCAAAGTTAACATACCTTTAATTCCTACTGATGGTGCACCTGCAGCTACAGCCGCCAGAGCATATTCAATTTGGACAAGTTTACCAGATGGGCTAGAATAAGAACACATTTTTTTGTAAAGACATTTTGAATGAACTCAAGTCATATTACAGACTGCACTTGTATTTCACAAGTACTTCTAAAACAAAACAGTATGTTTTTATTTTTCCAATTTTACCTGTTTATTCAATGCTAACATGTTAATGAATACTACTCTAAATCTTAATACCCAAAGCAACTGCTTACCATAGTCACATTTCCATAAATGATGAAACTGTAGCCTTTAATGGGACTACATGACATGTAATTAAACCATAATGGACAGTGTTGTTCAGCTTTCGGGGTTACATGAAAATAAAGTTATTTCTTTCTATTTTCAACATTACTTATTACCTAATGGAGTGATAACTGTAAAGAGGAAAGAATTTCCAGGAGCAATTATTTCAAGTCACTGATCTTACTATATTTACTGTAGTGTACAAGTCTATATAAACAAAGAACTACAAAATTCATTTCAAAATCCTCTGGTATATTACAACAAAAAAACAGCAGAAATAGCAAAATGTTGTTAGAAATTTACTTGCCACAGAAAAAAAAAATCTATAAGTATCAGAAAGTATCACAAACGGAACCTCTCATTCTGTTTTAGGAGTCCATTATACCAAGGTGTACTATCACTGACTATGTTAATGCCATGAAAATGAGAGAGACAAATACATGTATACTTTATGAACGTTACCAGAAAAATTTACTCTCCGAGACATAGTTATGCTTTCTGGAGGCCTAGTGGTTAGGGTGGTGGACTTTGGTCCTGGGGAACTGAGGAACTCAGTTTGATTCCCACTTCAGGCACAGGCAGCTCCTTGTGACTCTGGGCAAGTCACTTAACCCTCCATTGCCCCAGGTACAAATAAGTACCTGTATACAATATGTAAGCCGCATTGAGCCTGCCATGAGTGGGAAAGCGCGAGGTACAAATGTAACAAAAAAAAAATCCGGGAAAAAGTTTTGAGATTCCAACCCTTGGACACATATAATGAGCTCTTTCCTTGCCACAGGATTCAATTCCCCCAGTTAATAGGGTGTTTTATTTGCCAACCAGAATTTTGGGGATCAACAATCAGCTTTGGATATATCTGCTATTTTGGATGCTTCACAAAAGCAAGTCTCAGACTGAGCCACTTTACTTGTACAATTTGTATTTGAACAAGATTTGAATATGATTATGTGTTCATACTTTCGCAATTTACAATGCCAGTCAGGGGCATTGCCACGGGTGGGCCTAGGGCCACCCTCAGCAGTGGAGCACCCTTAACAGAGCCGGCAGTGAGCACCTTTATCAGCACCGGCAGTGGAGGGAGCAAGCCGAGCTCCCACAATCCTGCATCTGCCTCCCTCATTCAGCAGCAGTGATTCCCACACACGACGCCTACTGCCTCTAACCTGGAAGCGTTTCATCTGTCGCGTCCTGCCCTTTTTGTCGCAACTTCCTGTGTCTGCTGAGACAAGAGTCACAGGACACAGCAGAGGAGACGCTTCCAAGTTAGTGGCGGTAGGCAGTGTGTGTGGGAATCGCTACTGCTGCCGCTCAGAGAGGGTGCTAGATGCAGAATCGTGGGAGCTCAACCTGCTTTCTCCAATACCAGCACAGTTAAGGGTACTGCCAGATTGAAGTGAAAGGGAGAGTTGGGGAGGGGGGGTCTCCTCCTGAAAGAGAGATGCTGCACGGGGGGGGGGGGGGGCACAAAGTGGGGAGGAGCAAGAAAGAGAATTGTGGGACATAGGGTGGAAAGGGGTAAGAAAGGAAAAAATCTTGCATATGGAGATGGGAGAGGGACGAGAGAGGGAGAAATGTTGAAACATGCAGGAGAGGGCAGGAAGGAAGACAGAAGGGACAGAGAGATGTAAGACTTCAAGAGTGGGGAAGGGAGAAAGAGGGCGCAGATGCTGGGCTAGAAGGGCAGATGGAGGAAGATTCTGGGAATGGTGGGACAACGTGGGAGAGATCAGGAAGGGGAGGAAGGGGGTGGCAAGGAAATGAATGCAAGGATAGTGATTACTGAGGATAGAAATATGGTAATGGAAGAGAATGGAGGGCTGGGGAAGGAATGAGATGGGGGCTGGAAAAGCTACTGGGTGAGAGAAGATGGAAATCTGATAGGTAGCTGTAAACTAAAAAGGAGGAGAACAGAGTAGGCCCTTTGATTTTTCTGGATTCAAATTCATTTTATCGTCATTAAGCCTGCTAGTTACCTCACTAAACTTGTCATTAAGGACTTGTATTTCCTGAGGATTACATGGATCCAAAGATGTCAGTATTTGGAAATCATCTGCATAAAGCCAGTAAGTTTAATGGACTGAAGAAGATTAAGAAGTGGTGCAAAAATATATCGAACAAAGTCAGTGCTAATATGGACCCCTGAAGGACACCACGGGTCGAAGGTTATGATCCAGAAAATGTATCTTGATAACACACTTGATACTCTCGGGATAAAAGATATGACATAAACCAATCTAATACTGAATCAAAGTGTTGTGAGCTCTTGGCAAAGGAATCCCTTAGGGTCTGAATCTTATCTGAAAAATAATCTACCAGAGCCTGGGCAGAGGGCTGAGAGACTTGGACTTGCAAAGAAGGGAGAGGGGGGGGGGGGGGGGGGGGAAGTAAGTGATCTTGCAATTTTATATAATACAAATGTATTGGAAGCTTTTGCAATATGGTGTGAATAATAATCTCTTAGCTTACAGAACAACCTTTCTATACAAAGAAGAGTTTTAAAGTTAGTAAGCAACACAGGCATCTGCCCCTACGTTCGGAAACTCAGATTGCTAGCTGGATTCCTCCGTGTTCCAGTGCTCACCCAGCTACAACATTTACACAAAAGTAAAAGTGAAACTGCAGCTATCCGGATTGGAAAACACTCAACCCACTCCTCTCCCCCACTTCTCTAGAGGATTGCAAGGAGACCGTGGAAGAGGAGTGGGTATAACTGTGGGGAAGGGGGAGAGCAGCGGAGGGGGGGGGGGGGCTCACTGCTCCCCATCGTCCCAGAAGCCAGTGACTCAGCAAAGCTCCCGACAGCCTCTCAGCATCCATTTCCCTCTCTCTTGATCTCTCTCGATATTTGGGCAGGATTACAAACACCCAACTGTAAAGCTCAAACCCGAACCAACATCACATTGCTCACCTGAAAGTGGTTAGCGAGAAGCTATATCCGCGCTCCGCCATGTTTCACTACTTAGCACACCACTACAGTACCAGAAGCGGATCCGGGCGGCCTCTGCTGACACGTGCAGCCGGTGCCACCGCTGATTGGACAGAGAGCAGAAAGAAAAATACATAGTCTCATCAAGGCACGCTGGTAATTGTAGTTTACTTTATGCTTTCGAAAACCTAAACTGTGCGAGACATCGCTGGAAAAAGAACTACGATTCCCACACGTATAAGCGGACAGATAGTAGGAGGACCGTAGATGAGGATTACTTTTTTAATTCTCTCAAGAGTGACTACGGAAGTTTCATACTCGTTTACCTCAAGGAGGTTCCAAGCCAAAGAGGCTACATAAACCAGGAACGAAGTGACGTCAAACGTTGAAGCCAATTAGTGTAGCCTGTTTCCCCTTCCCTGCGCAGCCGTCATCGCCGTACACTCCAATCAAAGCAATCAAACCCATGAGCTGCTTCATCCACGTTGTCATTCTTTATTGTTGGTAGCATTTTTTATTTTATCTCACTTATATTTTCAAGCATGCCGGCTTGTGCAATATACAAAGGAAATATAATAATGGAATAACTTTTTATAGGAGTAGTAATTTCGTAATCAGTGTGTCATTTGGAGGGGCAGGTTATAGGGACACCCTAGCACTGTTACATTCATCCAGAATTTTTTTTTTCTCCTGGTAAAGGGCCACCAAAACAGACATCATGTTATGAGAATCAGCTGATCAACATTATAATTTCTATTTATTTATGACATTTGTATCATACATTAAATAAGAATTAGGTTGCAACCTAAGAGCATTAAAAAAAATTCCTGTGCCTAAATCAACCCCCCCCCCCCCCCCCCCCGTTTACTAAAGCTTAGCTCCAATTATCTGCAGCAGGCCCAGTTTTATTCCTATGGGCCCTGCTGCAGATAACAGCTAAGCTTTAGTAAACATCCCACTAAAAGAAAAAAATGGCATGTGGAAATTTGCTCCTTTTGTTTTGTGGATTAAAGTGGTACATTTAAATTTTTGTTACTAGTATTTAAAAGGCAGATATTGAATAATGAGGGCAGAACTACCTTCAATACAGAAGTTCAGAGTCAGTCTAAATGTGCCAGCATTGTACAGTTCAGCACCCTATTAGCACCTAAGTTCACACATAGGGGTATGTTTACTAAGACACGCTATAGGTGCGTTAACATTCTTAAGGCACGTTAATGGTTGACGTGCGTTAAATGCTAATGCGCCCATAGGAATGTATTGGCGCGTTAGTGTGTAATGCGCCTTAACTTTAAAGGCACGTTAAAAACGTTAACATGCCATAATAAACATACCCCATAGTTAATTATGTTCTGTGGAAAATAAATCTGTTGGCTCAGGCTGCCTGCTATGTGAATATTCCATCATTATTTCATTATTGCTACCACATATTACATATTATGGACATTTGCTGTAAACTTTGATTGTTTAAATTTGTTTATCCAGACCTTACATGCACATGATTTTGCTTTTTAAACCCAAAGATGAATCCTAAAGGCAATTGAACAATTAGGTAAAAACTGTGTTGTTTCTGACTTTACTTGTTTTGGAGTGCATTGGGTCCTGCTGATCTGTACATCTGCTGTCTGGAATTTTGGAAAACGGAAATAAGAATATAAAAATTAAATTTTGAATGTACTGTGTAGAAGTTGTTTACTTATGCAATGTGATGGATGCCTGTTCTGGTGTGTGCATGTGACAATCTTTGAATAAGTGCCTATACTTATGGCTATTATTTCTGAAAATGTAGCATCATTAAAGGACAAACTTTTAAATGCCCAGTTGAATATACATGCTAGTCTCAACTTTGATAAATGTTTCAGACATATCAATTTATTTGATCCCATGATATAACTGAATTCTATTATTCTTTCTCACTGTATTTTCAAATGTAAGCCACTTTGAACCTGACTTTGCTTGGGATGTGTGATATAAATGTAAGTAGTATATGACCATAGCTTTTGTCAAATTTGACAGGTACCACGCCCACCCAGTTCCGGTTTTCAGCCAATCAGAAGTGAGGATACGCACAAGCCATGCCCACTCCTCAGCCCTTTTGATGATGTCACCACCCAAACCACACTCAAGCTATGAAGTCTTGACCCTGCCCAAACCCCACCCCTTTTATATAACCCCCACCCATCTCCCACATTATTTGCATAACTCCTCCCCAAACCACACCCATTTGTCAGCCCCACCCAAACCCCATCCCTTTTGGTGATGTCACAGGAAGTGGAATCATAGCCACACCACTTTTTCAAGATGGCGGCCACCACTGTATGCATCACATCACTTCCTGTTCTCCAAAGACAAGCAGGCCAATATTCTCACTGATGGGGTGACGTCACGTCGGCCCGGAGGACTTTCCAGCAAAGTCCATGACAAAGTCTAAAATGTCCCCCGTCGCGCGGGCGGATGCAGTGCGCATGCGCGCGTCCACTTTCCCGCCCGCCGCGCGGGCACATTCCTCAGTTTTTTCTTCTCCGCGTCTGAGGTGACACGGAGCTCGACGATCTCGTCTTCGTGTTCCTCCTGTGCCCGGAGGTGAAGAAAGAAAAAAGCGAAGTATCCTTTTTTTTTGTTATCTTAGATTGTTTTCGTTTATTAAGTTTCCTTTATTTTAGTCTGCGATTTTATTTAAATCGCTCGGTCGGGTATTTTTTTCCCGTCTTTTTCTTTTCTTTTTCTGTGTCATTATTTTTCTAGACACAATCGCGTCTTTTGATTTGGCAGGGACAATTTTTCCCGAGATGTCAACGAAGACGCCCAGCGGCTTCAAGCCTTGCGCCCGCTGCCATCGGGCCATCTCTGGCACTGATACACACTCGTGGTGTATTCAGTGCCTTGGGCCGGACCACCGCTCGGAGAGTTGTAAATTGTGTCTCGCCATGAAGAAGCGGACACTGCTCTCTCGAGACGCCCAGAGAGAGAAGATTTTTGGGCCCGGTGCTTCGGCGTCGGCGCCGTCGACGTCGGCGCCGTCGTCTAAGTCGGCGCCCTCCAAACCGGCGCCGGGCAAGTCGGTGCCGGTGAAGTCGGTGCCGTCGAGGATGATGTCTTCGAGGCCGACGTCGTTGAAGTCGACGTCGAAGGAGGCGTCGGCACCGGGAGACAGGGGACAGGCTGCCTTTAGACCCATGCACGCTGGGAGCAGTGATGCATCGAGTGGGTCTCCACCCGCCTCGGCGCCTCCTGCTGTGCAGGCCCCCCGGGACCGTCCTGCGTCGGACCCGGCCCCGAGGAGACGTGTGGATTCCACGTCCTCCTCTCCGGTGCCGAGGAGTCTCGATGACATGCGTCGGGCGAAGGCCAAGAAGCATCGTCGTCGATCTCCTTCGAGACACGGCACCGGGAGCTCCGGGTCATCGATGCACTCGATACCCGAGAAGCGTCGGTGCCGAGAGGATCGCTCTCCCTCTATTACTGAGGTTGCGACGCGTGGGGTCGCTGGCAGCCGAGTCCCCACTCCCCAACCTCAGCAGACTTTGCCTCTGGCACCTCAACCGACCCCGCAGCCTTTTCCGACTCCAGCTGTGGATGAGAGTATGCAGGCCATGTTCCCTTTTTTCTTGAACATGATGCAGCAGTGGCAGTCGGCATCGAGGTTGTCGGTGCCGACGGCGTCGACGGGGCCGGTGTCGATGCTTTCAGAGGCACCGGTGCCGACGGCGTCGAAGGTGTCGACATTGCCGATGCCGGATGTTCCTGCATCAGGCCTTCAGCCTGTGGTGAGGTCTGTCTCACCGGTGCCGTCTCCGGTGCCGGTGCCTTTGACCTCCCAAGTTGACTCTCCCGAGACATCGGAGCAGGAAGCTTCCCCGGAGCCTCAGGGACCATCAACTTCTCGGCACCATCATAGAGGCCATCATGCCTCTTTGTCGAGACGGGCTCAGATTCGGGCGGCTCTGTCTGAGCTTTTAGCCCCATCTGATGGTACCTCATCCGAGGATGATGAAGGAATGCATGGGGAGTTCTCTGGCGAGGATTCTCAAGGCATTCCATCTGACTCCACTCCCTCGCCACAAAGGCAGCTATCTCCTCCCGAGAGCTTGTCTTTTTCATCTTTTGTTCGGGAGATGTCTGAGGCCATCCCCTTCCCCGTGGAAATTGTGGACGAGCCCAGAGCCAAAATGCTTGAGGTTCTGGACTATCCATCTCCACCTTCATCTTCTGCCACAGTTCCTTTTCATGAGACTCTTAAGGAACTTATGCTAAGGAACTGGGAGAAGCCTTTTTCAAGTCCAACCGTCCCTAAGAAAGCTGAGTCCCAATATAGGATCCACGGGGAACCCAGTCTCATGCAGACCCAATTGCCTCATGATTCGGCGGTGGTGGATTCTGCCCTCAGAAGAGCCAAGAGTTCCAGAAATTTCTCCTCGGCGCCCCCGGGGCGAGAATATGCAACTCTGGACTCTTTTGGGAGGAAGGAGTATCAGGCTGGTCTGCTCGCTTCCAAAATCCAGTCTTACCAGCTCTTCACGAGCGTGCATTTACGGAACTCTGTGAGGCAACTTGAGAGTTTAGTAGATACACTCCCTGAGGAGAAAGCTGAACCCTTTCGCCAAGTGATCAGGCAGCAGAAGGCGTGTCGCAAGTTCCTGTCCAGGGGCATTTTTGACACTTGCAATGTGACATCTCGCTTTTCCGCTCAAGGTATAGCGATGCGCAGGCTCTCATGGCTGCGTGCCTCTAACCTGGAGGAAAGAACTCAGCGGAAAATAGCAGATATCCCATGCCGGGGGGATCACCTTTTTGGAGAGAAGGTTGAAGAGATGATTGATCATCTCTACCAGCGTGATAACGCTATGGACTCTCTCTCCCGCCGGGCGCCTTCTGCAACCACTTCCACTGCTAGGAAGTTTTTTAAGGGAAAGAGGAGTGCTCCCTTCGCTTCTAGAAATCGTAGGTACACTCCTTATTCCCGTCAGCCGGTTCAGGCTCGACCCCAGCCCGCTCGCTCTCGTCAGCAGCGGGCACCGAAGCAGCCCCCTGCAGCTCCCCAGCAAAAACCAGGGACGGGTTTTTGACTGGCTCCAGCAGAGCATAGCCGAAATCAAAGTACCTGTGCCGAACGATCTGCCGGTCGGGGGGAGGTTAAAATTTTTTCACCAAAGGTGGCCTCTCGTAACCTCCGACCAGTGGGTTCTTCAAATAGTCCGGTGCGGGTACACCCTCAATTTGATTTCCAAACCTCCAAATTGCCCACCAGGAGCTCAGTCTTTCAGCTCCTACCACAAGCAGATACTTGCAGAGGAACTCTCCGCCCTTCTCAGCGCCAATGCGGTCGAGCCCGTACCACCAGGGCAGGAAGGGCTGGGATTCTATTCCAGGTATTTCCTTGTGGAAAAGAAAACAGGGGGGATGCGTCCCATCCTAGACCTAAGGGCCCTGAACAAATATCTGGTCAAAGAAAAGTTCAGGATGCTTTCCCTGGGCACTCTTCTTCCCATGATTCAGAAAAACGATTGGCTATGCTCTCTGGACTTGAAGGATGCTTACACTCACATACCGATACTTCCAGCCCACAGGAAGTATCTTCGGTTTCGGCTGGGAACACAGCACTTTCAGTACTGTGTTTTGCCTTTTGGTTTGGCGTCTGCACCCAGGGTTTTTACAAAGTGCCTGGCCGTTGTGGCAGCGTCGCTACGCAGACTGGGAGTGCATGTGTTCCCTTATCTGGACGATTGGCTGGTGAAGAACACCTCCCCGCAAGAAACTTTGCAGTCTATGCGGATGACTATTCAGGTGCTAGAGATGCTGGGCTTTGTCATCAATTACCCCAAGTCCCATCTCGTCCCTGTGCAAAAATTGGAATTCATAGGAGCTCTGTTGTGCACACAGACAGCTTGTGCTTATCTCCCAGGACCCAGGGCAGACAGACTTCTGTCTCTGGTGTCCAAAGTGCAAGCATCTCAGCAGGTCACAGCTCGGCAGATGTTGAGATTGCTTGGCCACATGGCCTCCACAGTTCATGTGACACCCATGGCACGTCTACACATGAGATCGGCTCAATGGACCCTAGCTTCTCAGTGGTTTCAAGCCACAGGGAATCTAGAGGATGTTGTCCGGCTGTCCACCAATTTTCGAAATTCCCTCAGTTGGTGGACCATTCGATCCAATCTGGTCTTGGGACGCCCATTCCAAATTCCTCAGCCTCAAAAAGTGCTGACGACGGATGCATCCCTCCTCGGGTGGGGAGCGCATGTAGATGGGCTTCACACTCAAGGAGCTTGGTCTCTTCAGGAGAAGCATCTCCAGATCAACCTCCTGGAATTGCGAGCGATCTGGAACGCTCTGAAGGCATTCAGAGATCGGCTAGCCAACAAAATTGTTCTCATTCAGACAGACAATCAAGTGGCAATGTATTACACCAACAAGCAAGGGGGTACCGGATCCCGTCCTCTGTGCCAGGAGGCCGTGCAGATGTGGCTATGGGCCTATCAAAACGGAATGTTTCTCCAAGCCACTTATCTAGCCGGTGTAAACAATGGTCTGGCCGACAGACTGAGCAGAGTTATGCGGCCTCACGAGTGGTCCTTGAACATGACTATTGCCAAAAAGATCTTTCGAGTTTGGGGAACTCCGTCGATAGATCTTTTTGCTTCCCAGGACACTCACAAGGTTCCTCAATTCTGTTCCAGACTCCAGGCCCACGGCAGACTAGCGTCGGATGCCTTCCTCCTTTTTTGGGGGACAGGACTCCTGTACGCTTATCCTCCCATCCCTTTAGTGGGGAACACTCTCCTGAAACTCAAGCAGGACCAGGGAACCATGATTCTGATAGCGCCTTTTTGGCCCCGTCAGATATGGTTTCCTCTTCTTCTGGAACTTTCGTCAGAAGAGCCATGGAGATTGGATTGTTTTCCGACCCTCATTACTCAGAACGAGGGGGCGCTTCTACATCCCAACCTCCGGTCTCTAGCTCTCACGGCCTGGATGTTGCGAGCATAGAGGTTGCCTCCTTTGGTCTCTCTGAGGGTGTCTCCAGAGTTCTGTTTGCTTCCAGGAAAGATTCCACACATAAGTGTTACTCTTTTAAATGGAGGAGGTTTGCCGTCTGGTGTGACAGTAACGGTCTAGATCCTTTCTCTTGTCCTGCACAGACCTTGCTTGAGTACCTTCTGCATTTATCCGAGTCCGGTCTTAAGACTAACTCGGTCAAGGTTCACCTTAGCGCTATCAGTGCTTACCATTCACATGTTGATGGCTTGCCGATTTCTGGACAGCCTTTAGTCATGCGTTTCATGAGAGGTTTGTTTTTGTCAAAGCCCCCTATCAACCTCCTCCAGTGCCATGGGATCTCAATGTCGTTCTCACCCAGCTGATGACAACTCCTTTTGAGCCACTGGATTCCTGCCATCTGAAGTACTTGACCTTGAAGGTCATTTTCTTGGTGGCTGTTACTTCAGCTCGTAGAGTCAGTGAGCTTCAAGCCCTGGTAGTTCATGCACCATTCCTTGTCTTTCATCATGACAGAGTAGTCCTCCGCACCCACCCAAAGTTTCTACCGAAGGTGGTGTCGGAGTTCCATCTGAACCAGTCAATTGTCTTGCCAACATTCTTTCCCCCTCCTCACTTGAGCCCGGGCGAAAGCAAGTTGCACACTTTGGACTGTAAAAGAGCACTGGCCTGTTACGTGGAGCGGACGCGCCCCTTCAGAAAGTCCGCCCATCTGTTTGTTTCTTTTAATCCCAACAAGAGGGGAGTTGCTGTCGGAAAACGCACCATCTCTAATTGGCTAGCAGATTGCATTTCCTTCTCTTACGCCCAAGCCGGGCTGACTTTGGACGGTCATGTCACGGCTCATAATGTTAGAGCCATGGCTGCGTCGGTGGCTCATCTAAAGTCAGCCACCATAGAAGAGATTTGCAAAGCTGCGACGTGGGCTTCGATCCACACATTCACATCACATTACTGCCTTCAGCAGCATAGCCGACGCGACAGTCGGTTTGGGCAGTCGGTGCTGCAGAGTCTGTTTGGGGTTTAGAATCCAACTCCACCCCCCTAGGCCCATGTTTATTCTGTTCCAGGCTGCACTCTCAGTTAGTTGAATTTGGTTTCAGGTCAATTTTGTTTTTTGTCCTCGCCGTTGCGGGACCCAATTGACCATTCTTTGTTGTGTTGAGTGAGCCTGGGGGCTAGGGATACCCCATCAGTGAGAATATTGGCCTGCTTGTCTTTGGAGAAAGAGTAGTTACTCACCTGTAACAGGTGTTCTCCGAAGACAGCAGGCAATATATTCTCACAACCCTCCCACCTCCCCTTTGGAGTTGTATTCCTCTAATTCTTGTAATTAACTGAGGAATGTGCCCGCGCGGCGGGCGGGAAAGTGGACGCGCGCATGCGCACTGCATCCGCCCGCGCGACGGGGGACATTTTAGACTTTGTCATGGACTTTGCTGGAAAGTCCTCCGGGCCGACGTGACGTCACCCCATCAGTGAGAATATATTGCCTGCTGTCTTCGGAGAACACCTGTTACAGGTGAGTAACTACTCTTTTTCACTACTAGCCGCCATCTTGGATGGGGTCACATGATAGGAAGTGACGTCAAAAAAAATCCTGATACTGCCCTCTACAGCATTGGCGGAATTTAGTCACGCATGCGTGCCTTAACCTTTTTTTCTAACAGGAAAGAACAGACATTTTTTCTTTTCTTATAATTTTTTTCTTTCAAAAGCTTTAAAAGCTGTTTGTTCACTTTTTTCTGAGGAAAGAAAGTAGGCATTTGTTTTTCAAAAAAAGGGGGCGTATCGGAGGCGTGATGAAGGTGGGACTTGGGCGTTCCTAAGACTTAGACAACTTTGACCCATAATGGAAATGTTATGATTGGGGTCTGAACCCCTCTCAAACTTACCTCTTTCCTGGGGGTCAGCTTCTTAGCTGGCTTCTGTTTCTTTTCTCTGTCCTTTCTGAGCTGGCTCTGTCTCTCTGTGCTGGCAGCTTCCAGCAGCATGGGGTTAATTGTTTTACTTTACTACAGCTGTGTGTTGCCTGAGTTGCTCTAACTCTCTTTGGGTGTACTGGCTTCAAGTGTTTCACGGTTTTGCATTGGTGTGGGTTGGGCCTCTCTGGGTCAGTGTGCTTTTGCCTAGGTCTAGGGAGTGTGACATCATCAGGGAGGGCCTTGATAAGGAAGTGGCCTTTGCAACAGTGGTGCTTGCTGTAGGTAGGGTGGTGCAGTGTGCACTTCTGACGTTGTGTCTAGTTTCCCTGCTTGCTTTTGCTAAGGTCCAGGTTAGTGTTAGTGCAGTGTGCACTGGTGTTTGTGTGTTTGGTCCCCCTGCTTTTCCCTCTTGGTTTTGGAAGCATTGCTGTGTGTAGGGCTTTGGAAGCTCTGTTGTTGATAGAAGTACTTCAGGGTTTGGTGTTGTTAGGAACACTGCAGAGTTTGCTGTTAGAAGTACTTCTGGGATTGTGCTATTGGGAGCATTGCAGTCTTTGCTGTTGGTGTTTGGTGCTTTAGAAGCACTTTTGGCTTATGTGTTAGCTTCCCTCCTTGTGGCTCCCCTGTCTTCCCTTTTAGTGCTAGGAGCTCTTCTGGTTGCTTGCCAGAGTAGTGCTTAGGAAGCACCTTGTTAGTTGTATCTAGCTTGCTAGAGCAGTGCTTAGGTAGCTGGTTTAGTTTTGTGTTTAGCTTATTAGTGTAAAGCTCTGCTTGTAGCTTGGTGCTTAGTAGCACCTGTGTTAGCTTTGTATTTAGTACCCTGCTCTGTTAGTTTAGGGCTTAGGAAGTCCCTTTCTTGAGCAGGGCTTAGGAGCTCCTGTTTAGTATAGGGCTTAGGAAGTCCTTTTGTCAGTTTACTGTTAGGAACACTCCTGCTGGTTTAGGGCTTGGGAGCACGTAGATCAGTTTAGGTTTAGGAGCACTTCTGTTTCCATTCCTGGTCCCTATGTCATCCGGTATCCAGTAAGTCCTGTTGGCTACTCGAACCTAGGAGCTCAACTCCTGGGGGGCTTAGTAGCTAAGTGCAGGTGAAGCTGTGTGGACCAGTCCGGTGTGCTCCAGTCCGGTGTTCCAGTCCTGGGTCCTCCAGTCCGGGGGATTCCAATCGAGTGTTCCAGTCCAGGGGATTGCAGTCCAGTGTTCCAGTTCTGTGTCCTCCAGTCCGGGGGATTCCAGTCCATGTGTTCCGGTTCGCTGGGCAGTGCCTGCAGTCCCTGCCGGTGTGCTTACCCAGTGTTGGTTGGTGGGTTTTGCCTGCTGCTGTCGCTCCTCGTCAGCAGCCCAAGGGCTCACGTTGGCTCCAGAGCCCGGCCCCGCGGGCTCTGAACCTGAGAACCTGACAGGAAAAAAGCAGAGACGTGCATGAATAAAACTGAGACATTTTCACCTAGACCTGTTTTAATTACGAATAAGGCACAAAAAGGTGCTCGGAATGACATATTTTCAAAGCACTTAGCCTTCCAAAGTTCCATAGGTTTCTATGGAACTTTGGAAGGCTAAGTGCTTTGAAAATATGCCATTACCACTGAAGGGAATCGGGAATGACCATCCCTTACTCCCCCAGTGGTCACTAACCTCCTACCACCCTCAAAAAACATTATTAAAAATATTACTTGCCAGCCTCTATGACAGCCTCAGATGTCATACTCAGGTCTATGACAGTGCATGCAGGTCCCTGGAGCAGTTTTAGTGGGTGCAGTGCACTTCAGACAGGTGGACCCAGGCCCATACCCTCCGCCTACCTGTTACATTTGTGGAGGAAACAGTGAGCCCTCCAAAATCCACCAGAAACCCTCTGTACCCACATCTAGGTGCCCCCCTTCACTCATAAGGGCTATGGTATTATTATTATTATTTGTTGCATTTGTATCCCACATTTTCCCACCTATTTGAAGGCTCAATGCAGGGGCATAGCCAGACTTTGGCGGGAGGGGGGTCCAGAGCCCAAGGTGAGGGGGCACATTTTAGCCCCCCCCCCCCAGCGCCGCCACCCCCCAACATTGTTGACCCCACCACCATCAACGTTGCCCCCCCTGCCAACGACCCTCTCGACCCCCCCTCCTGCCGCAACCCGCCGTCGCCTACCTTTGCTGGCAGGGGACCCCAACCCCCCGCCAGCCGAGGTCCTCTTCTTCTCGCAAAAGACTTCCTTCTGTTTCTGACGTCCTGCATGTTGTACGTGCAGGACGTCAGACTCACAGAACAAAGCCTTGCAGATCAGTGTAACAGGAAGGGGGGGGGGGGGGGCCTGGGTCCGCCTGGCTGAAGTGCACTGCACCCACTACAACTGCTCCAAGGACCTGCATACTGCTGTCATGGAGCTGGGTATGTCATTTGAGGCTGGCAAAAAAAAATTTTTAAGTTTTTTTTTTTAGGGTGGGAGGGGTTTTGGTGACCACTGGGGGAGTAAGGGGAGGTCATCCCCAATTTCCTCCAGTGGTCATCTGGTCAGTTTGGGCACCTTTTCACGGCTAGGTCGCAAGAAAAAATGGACCAAGTAAAGTCGGGCAAGTGCTCGTCAGGGACGCCCTTCTTTTTTCCATTATCGGCCGAGGACGCCCATCTCTTAATCACGCCCCAGTCCCACCTTCGCTACAGTGCCGACATGCCCCCATGAACTTTGGTCGTCCCTGCGACGGGAAGCAGTTGAGGACGCCCAAAATCGGCTTTCGATTATGCCGATTTGGGCGAACCTGAGAGAAGGACGCCCATCTCCCGATTTGTGTCGGAAGATGGGTGCCCTTCACTTTCGAAAATAAGCCTGATAGTAACATAGTAAATGATGGCAGATAAAGACCTGTACAGTCCATCCAGTCTGCCCAACAAGATAAATTCATTTTACATGGTATGTTATACTTTATATGTATAACTGAGTTTAATTTGTCCTTGCCTTTCTCAGGGCACAGACCGTAGAAGTCTGCCCAGTACTATTCTTGTACTAAGTTCTGAAGCTAACATCGAAGCCCCTTAAAATTTATACTCCAGCCCATCCCTATCTATTTAGTCAGGATCAGGCATAGACCATAGAAGTCTGTCCAGCTCCCGTTTTGTTTCCAATTACTGGCGTAGCCACCCATTCTCCGCTAAGATTCCACGGAACCATTCCTTCTAAACAGGATTCCTTTGTGTTTATCCCAAGCATGTATGAATTCCGTTACCGTTTTCATCTCCACCACCTCCCGCGGGAGGGCATTCCACATATACACCACCCTCTCTGTGAAAAAATACTTCCTGACATTAGCCTTGAGTCTGCCCCCCTTCAACCTCAATTTATGTCCTCTAATTCTACCACCTTCCCGAATGTTGAGCACCTGATTCTCATAACATGAGGTAGGTTTTGGTGTCCCTTTATTAGGTGAAAAACATCTATGCACGAATACAACGCCTGCTAGGGTATTAGGGAGTCCCAACCAGCCCCTCCTAATGACACACTGATTACGATTCACAACAAATTACTCTCTACCTATGAAACGTTATTCCGTTATTACACTTCCTCTGTGTACATCCGTATGCTGCACAAGCCGGCATGTTTGAAAATATAAGTGAGATCCAATAAAAACGCTACCATCATTAAAGAATGACAATGTGGACGCAGCAATGCATTGGTTTGTTTGCTTTGTTTTGGGTGTACGGGAATGATGGCTGAGCTCGGGAGGCGGGGCTGTTTGAGCCGGCTTCAACGTTTTGACGTCACGCCGCCTCTTGTTCTCAATCTAACATTTCTGAGTATGGAGGTGATCTAACTTTTTTTCTGGCCTCGACTGGACTGGAGTGCCAGTACGCACGCGCTCTATGAGTAGTACGGACTACGGAAGATGGCGCGTCTTGTGTTGTGGGATCCCCAGTGGCTGAGGATCGGGCCTTTAGTGCCTTTTCTGCGTCGGTGTTGGGCGCGTGCAGAGCTGAGGGTGGTGCAGGTGCTCGGCCTGCATCAGCCCTGGGGTAAGCTGGGGAGGCGAGTTAGGCATGCTTTTGCGGTTTAGTTTTAAATTTATATATGTATTTCTTGTGCTAGGCGTATGGGGGGGGGGGGGGGGGTGCCTCAGGAGAGGGAGAATGAGAGCTGGGGATATTGCATGCTGGAAGAAGACTTGGGTAAATCAAGCCTTAAATGTCCCAAATCTCTTAATTATGTAGGGTTATCCTTGTAAAACAATATAACCAACCCAGTGCAAAACCAGCTGTTTTAATGAATATATGTGAACTAGGTAACTACTGTGAGAAGCCTCAGCAGTGACTTGTTTCACATTGGAACCACATAAGAATAGCCATACTGGGACAGACTAATGGTCCATCTAAACCAGTATCCTGCTTCTAATGGTGGCCAATCCAGGTCACAAGTACCTGGCAGAAACCCAATTAGTAGCAACATTCCATGCTACCAATTCCTGGGCATTCAGTGGCTTCCTCAATAACAGACCATGGACCTTTCCTCAAGGAACTTGTCCAAACCTCTTTTAAACCCAGGTATGCTAACCACTGTTCCATATCATCAAGCTGATCAATCCATAGACTGGTGGGTTGTGTCCATCTACCAGCAGGTGGAGATAGAGAGCAAACTTTTGCCTCCCTATATGTGGTCATGTGCTGCCGGAAACTCCTCAGTATGTTCTCTATCTCAGCAGGTGGTGGTCACACACAGCAGCAGCAGCTCTGGCTAGGCCTCCAAGCCTAATTTTTAGGTTTTGTTGAGTGCCTGGGGTTGAGGGCTCTTTTGAGCAAGTGCAAACCTGGTGGTGCCAGGTCCCTCCTTTTCTCCCCCCTCCCGCTGGCTCCGTTAAAAAAAAAAAAAAAAAAAAAAAAAATTTTAAACGTCTTTAAAGGCGTTTATTTCGACGTTTATTTAAGCGTCTATTGCAGCTACTCACTGGGACACCAGGTCGTTACAACTCGGAGCGGACAGCAGGTAATTTTACCTTTTTATAGCGGGCGGGGGTTCCCCGATTCTTCTCCTCGTGGCACATGGCGTCGGAGGGCGAGGGCGCAAAGGGTCGCTCCCCGGGTCGCTTGAGCGCTTCTAGAGGGGATGCGGGGGTCTTAAAGCCTGATTCGCCCTTGTTGGGTGGCAGTTTCGTGACCGATGAATGTCCCGGTCCTTCCTCCGGCGTGGCGGTTTTTCCCGCCATAAACGCCCATCCCCCGCTCCTCGCCTCCGCCATTTTGGCCGGCCACGCGGCTCGGACGGCTTCTTCTTGGGCCGCCCTTGAGGTTGGAGACATTAATGCCATGAACGCCCTTAATTTGGGCGACGGCACAGAAGCGGCTAAAGTTAAGAGCCGTTCTTCCCGCGCGGCTCCTTCGCGGAGTTTCGCGCCGGACGCCATTTTGGATGCGCAGCAGGCCTCTCCCCCGCTGTTGCGAGCGCCGGTTGAGAGTGCGCCTAGGGCTGTTGCCCAGGCTGCGGAAGTGCACAGTCTGGGGGGTTTCTCCCCCGAGTTTGTTTTGCTGCTGCATCAGGCCTTCCTCATGCACAACGCTGCCCCCGCTCCCTCGTCTGGTAAAGAGGTTGAGGTTCCCAGAGGTAAACGCCCTCGGGTTGATTCCCAGGCCTTGGAGGAATTTGTCTCCTCCGATGTAGATGAGGGCAGCGTGTCTGAGGTCTCCCAACGGTCCTTTGCGGATTCCTTGGAGGAGACGGATCCCCGCTCGGATGGAGCGGATGACCCCTCTGCAGCGCGGCTTTTTCGCCCAGAGGATTTGCCCAACCTGTTGTTACAGGCCATGGACACTTTGAAGATTTCCTCTCCGGAGGACGTCTCTCCCTCAGCCCCTGTTGGCTCTGCCATTATGCTGGGGACGAAGCGCCCGCCTAGAACCTTCCACGTGCATGATGCCATGCACACCTTAATTTCGGCTCAATGGGATGTCCCAGAAGCGAGCCTTAAAGTGGCTAGGGCTATGTCCCGCCTCTATCCTTTGGCTGTGAGTGAACGTGAGGCCTATCTGTGGCCTACCGTGGATTCTTTAATCACTGCGGTGACTAAGAAAACGGCATTGCCGGTGGAAGGTGGCACGGCCCTAAAGGACGCCCAAGACAGGAGATTGGAGGCGGCCTTAAGGTCGTCCTTTGAGGCGGCTGCTTTAAGTTTGCAGGCCTCAGTTTGCGGATCCTATGTGGCCAGGGCGTGCCTGACTATGGTGCAGCGGGCTTCCCCCTCGGATCATTCCTTGAGGGATGATTGGCCAGCCCTGGAATCGGGCTTAGCCTATGTGGCAGACTTGCTGTATGATGTCTTGAGAGCCTCAGCTAAAGGCATGGCTCAGACAGTCTCTGCGCGGCGGTGGCTTTGGCTGAAACATTGGTCTGCTGACCACGCCTCTAAATCCCGCCTGGCTAGGTTGCCTTTTAAAGGCAAGCTGCTCTTTGGGGTCGAGCTGGACAAAATCGTGACCGATCTCGGCACATCTAAGGGCAAGAAGTTACCAGAGGTCAGGGCTCGGGCTAGTGCTCGTCCCGGTACCTCCAGAGGACGGTTTCAGGAAGCCCGTCGGTACCGCCCGGGCAGGTCGGGTTCTTCTGCCCCCTCTTCCTTTAAGAGGCATTTCTCCCCCAAGCAGCGTTCCTTTCGCAGAGACCGCCGTCCCGGAGGTGCTCCCTCCGGTCCTCCCCCAGGGTCTCGTACCCAATGACGGGGTCTTGGTCCACGCCCCAGTGCAGATTGGAGGACGGCTGTCCTCGTTTCTGGGCGAGTGGACCACAATAACTTCAGACGCTTGGGTGCTGGAAGTCATCAGAGACGGCTACAAGCTAGAGTTCTGCCGACCCTTAAGAGACGGGTTTGTACTCTCTCCCTGCAAGTCTCCGGTCAAAGCTGTGGCAGTGCAGCAGACTTTGGACAATCTGATCCGCCTGGGTGCGGTCGTTCCGGTGCCAGAAAGTCAGCTTGGCAAGGGGCGTTACTCCATTTACTTTGTGGTACCAAAGAAAGGAGGTTCTGTCCGGCCTATCCTCGACCTCAAAGGGGTCAATCGGGCCTTGAAAGTGTGGCACTTTCGCATGGAGACTCTCCGCTCTGTTATAGCGGCAGTGAAGGCAGGGGAGTACCTGGCTTCCTTGGACATCAAGGAAGCGTACCTGCATATTCCCATCTGGCCTCCTCATCAACGCTTTCTGCGTTTTGCAGTCCTGGGCCGACACTTCCAGTTCAGAGCCCTCCCGTTCGGGTTGGCTACTGCTCCGCGGACCTTTTCCAAAGTAATGGTGGTCATAGCGGCCTTCCTGCGAAAGGAAGGAGTACAAGTCCATCCTTATCTGGACGACTGGTTGATCCGAGCCCCCTCTTATGCAGAGTGCGGCAAAGCTGTGGACCGGGTAGTTGCTCTTTTGAGCTCCCTGGGATGGATCATCAACTGGGAGAAGAGCCAGCTGCGCCCGACTCAGTCCCTGGAGTATCTGGGAGTTCGATTCGACACCCAAGTGGGCAGAGTGTTCCTGCCAGACAATCGGATTGTCAAACTTCAGGCTCAGGTGGACCAGTTCCTGGTAGCCTCTCCTCTTCGGGCTTGGGACTATGTGCAGCTGTTGGGCTCTATGACGGCCACGATGGAAGTAGTGCCCTGGGCCAGGGCTCATATGAGACCACTACAACACTCTCTGCTGCAGCGCTGGACTCCGATGTCGGAGGATTATGCGGTGCGTCTTCCCTTGGATCCAGCAGTGCGCAAGGCGCTGAGCTGGTGGATGCAGGCAGACAAGTTGTCTGCAGGAATGCCTCTGGTGACCCCAGAGTGGATTGTCGTCACGACGGACGCCTCATTGTCGGGCTGGGGAGCCCACTGCTTGGGAAGGACAGCGCAGGGGCTCTGGTCTCCTGCAGAGGCGAAGTGGTCTATCAACCTCCTGGAACTCAGAGCCATTCGGTTGGCGCTTTTGGAGTTCATCCCGGTACTGGTGCTGAAGCCTGTACGGGTACTGTCGGACAATGCCACGGCTGTGGCCTATGTCAACCGCCAGGGAGGTACCAAGAGCGCCCCTCTAGCCAAGGAGGCTATGAGTCTATGCCAGTGGGCGGAAGCGAACCTGGAACAGCTGTCAGCGGCCCACATTGCCGGAGTCATGAATGTCAAGGCGGACTTTCTCAGTCGCCATACCTTGGAGCCCGGAGAGTGGCAGCTATCTGCTCAGGCGTTCTTGGACATCACGAAGCGCTGGGGCCAGCCGAGCCTAGATCTGATGGCGTCATCGGCCAATTGCCAAGTGCCGCGCTTCTTCAGCAGAGGACGGGACCCTCGATCCCTGGGAGTAGATGCTCTTCTCCAACAATGGCCGACACAAGAGCTTCTCTATGTGTTCCCACCCTGGCCCATGTTGGGCAGGGTCCTAGACCGGGTGGCAAGACATCCCGGCAGGATAATCCTGGTGGGTCCGGATTGGCCCAGACGTCCCTGGTATGCGGACTTGATCAGGCTCTCAATCGACGATCCTCTGCGGCTGCCAGTGGAGCAGGGCCTGTTACATCAGGGTCCCGTGGTGATGGAGGATCCCTCCCCCTTTGGTCTTACGGCCTGGCTATTGAGCGGCAGCGTCTGAGGAAGAAGGGCTTCTCAGACAAGGTCATCGCCACTATGCTGAGAGCGAGGAAACGCTCTACTTCTACTGCTTACGCCAGGGTTTGGCGTATCTTTGCAGCGTGGTGTGAAGCAGGCTCACTTTCTCCCTTCACTGCTCCAATTTCTTCAGTGTTGGCGTTCCTGCAAGAAGGTCTGGACAAAGGCCTGTCGCTCAGTTCCCTTAAGGTCCAGGTAGCGGCTCTGGCTTGCTTCAGGGGCCGCCTGAAGGGTGCTTCCCTGGCTTCCCAGCCAGATGTGGTGCGCTTTCTCAAGGGAGTTAATCACCTGCGCCCTCCTCTGCACTCAGTGGTGCCTGCGTGGAATCTCAACCTGGTGCTAAGAGCATTGCAGAAGCCGCCGTTTGAACCCTTGTCGAGGGCATCTCTGAAAGACCTGACGTTGAAAGCAGTCTTTTTGGTGGCTATCACTTCAGCCAGAAGAGTTTCCGAGCTCCAGGCGCTCTCATGTCGAGAGCCTTTTCTGCAGTTCACTGAGGCAGGAGTGACTATTCGCACAGTGCCTTCCTTTCTGCCCAAGATTGTTTCTCGCTTCCATGTGAATCAGCAGCTCTGTCTCCCTTCCTTTCGTAGGGAGGACTACCCAGAGGAGTACTCTGCTCTTAAATATCTGGATGTGAGACGAGTCATCATCAGATACTTGGAAGTGACCAATGATTTCCGGAAATCGGATCATCTGTTTGTCCTGTTTGCAGGTCCTCGTAGGGGTCTGCAGGCTGCTAAGCCTACAGTGGCAAGATGGGTCAAGGAAGCCATTGCAGCGGCTTATGTGGCCGCAGGGAAGGTGCCGCCTATCCAGCTGAAGGCTCACTCCACAAGAGCTCAGGCGGCCTCGATGGCAGAGGCCGGTTCCGTCTCCTTGGAAGAGATATGCAAGGCGGCAACTTGGGCTTCGGCCCATACATTCTCCAAGCATTACCGCTTGACTGTGGCTGCTCGGGCGGAGGCCCGGTTTGGAGCTTCAGTGTTGCGGTCAGGGATTTCTATGTCCCGCCCTGGGTGAGTACTGCTTCGGTACATCCCACCAGTCTATGGATTGATCAGCTTGATGATATGGAAGGTAAAATTATGTATAATCATACCTGATAATTTTCTTTCCATTAATCATAGCTGATCAATCCATAGCCCCTCCCAGATATCTGTATTGTTTTATTCTGGTTGCATTTCAGGTTCAAGTTTACTCTTCAGTTACTTCAGAAAGACTTCGTGTTCAAGTTTTTTCACTTGGATTCTTCAAGAGTTAAGACGAGTTTGTGTTACAGTGAGCTGCTGCATTCCTCTCCCCTCCGTTTTACGGGGCTGGATTGAGACTTATAATTCTGCCGGCACTCCCTCCCGCTTCGTGCGGCTGTAGGGCAGTTTTGTACCCCTCCCGCTTCGGCGGTGTTCGGGTCAGTCAGCTCCTCCCGCGGTTGCGGTTGCAGGATAAGCCAGATCCCCCCGCATCGGCGGGGTGGTGTCCCTCCCCCGCTCCGCGGGGATGAGCTGGACGGATTCCCCTCCCCCACTTGTGTGGGGATGAGCTGGGTTAATTCCCCTCCCCCGTTTCGGCGGTGGTGAGCTGGGCAGAGTGTCCCTTCGTGGGTGTAATTCTCTAAGTGCTGAGTCCTGCGGATGGAGCTTTGATATCGACATACTGAGGAGTTTCCGGCAGCACATGACCACATATAGGGAGGCAAAAGTTTGCTCTCTATCTCCACCTGCTGGTAGATGGACACAACCCACCAGTCTATGGATTGATCAGCTATGATTAATGGAAAGAAAATTATCAGGTATGATTATACATAATTTTACCTTACTACATCCGGCAGCGAGTTCCAGAGCTTAACTATTCTTTGAGTGAAAAAAATATTTCCTCCAAACGTTTTTCAAAGTAATTTCATCGAGTGTCCCCTGGTCTTTGTATATTTTGAAAGAGTGAAAAATTGATTTACTTCTACCTGTTCTACACCACTCAGGATTTTATAGACCTAAATCATATCCCTCCCCTCCCCCAGCTGTCTCGCTTCCAAGCTGAAGAGCCCTAACCTCTTTAGCCTTTCCTCATATGAGAGGAGTTCCATCCCCTTTATCATTTTGGTCACTCTTCTTTGAACCTATATCTTTTTTGAGATACGGCGACCAGAACTGAACGTAGTATTCAAGGTGAGGTCCCACCATGGAGCGATACAAAGGCATTATAATATTCTTGGTCTTATCATTCCTTTCCTAATAATTCATAGCATCCTGTTTGCTTTTTTGACTGCCGGTGCACACTAGGCAGAAGATTTCAGTGTATTGTTTACAGTGGCACTTAGATCTTTTTCTTGAGTACTGACTCCTAAGGTGGACCCTAGCATCGGGTAATTATGGTTTGGATTATTCTTCCCAATGTGTATTATTTTGCATTTGTCCACATTAAATTTCATCTGCCATTTTGATGCCCAGTTTTCCAGTTTCCTAAGTCTTCCTGCAATTTTTCAGTCTTCACATGTTTTGACAGCTTTGAATAGTTTTGTGTCATCTGCAAATTTAATCACCTCACTTGTCATTTCATTTTCCAGATCATTTATAAATGTGTTAAATAGCATTGGTCCCAGTACAGATCCTTGTGGACTCCACTATTCACCTTCTTCCATTGAGGAAAATGGCCATTTAACCCTACCGTCAAATAATCCACAGAGGGACATCCTATCCCATGACTTTTTACAAATTTTCTCAGGAGTTTCTCATGAGGAACTTTGTCAAAAGGTTTCTGAAAATCCAGTTGCACTGCATCAACCGGCTCACCTTTATCCATATGTTTGTTTATGCCTTCAAAGAAATGAAGGAAACTGGTGAGACTTCTTTGACTGAACCCATTCTGACTCTGTCCCATTAAACCATGTTTGTCTATGTGTTCCATAATTTTATTCTTTATAATAGTTTCCACTATTTTCCCTGGCACTGAAGTTGGGCTTTCTGGACTGTAATTTCCGGGAATACCCCTGGAACCCTTTTAAAAAATCGGCATTACATTAGCCACCCTCCAGTCTTCAGGTACTACGGATAATTTTAATGACAAGTTACAGATCACTAACAATAGATTTGAGTTCTTTGAGTACCCTGGGGTGTATACCATCTGGTCCTGGTGATTTATTGCTCTTTAACTTGTCAGTTTGGCTCAGTATGTCTTTGAGGTTCTCAGTTCCTCTGCATCATCATCCTTGAAATCCATATCTTTTCAAGCAAAAGATTCACAGATGCCGGAGAGATGAGGTTTTTAAAATTTTTTAATTTTTAAGTACCATGGCCCTGACACAGCACAGCGAAACATGACATGTTGGTGCAGGTCCTAGGCGATTTGGCCAAATTCCTCTAAGTTGTTATTGAAGCATTCTAAGATAAGTGAAACATTAAGCTTTATAGAGGCAGATGCACTAAAGCTAAATGAGCCTTTAATGACTCTCCAACGAGGAAAATTTGATCCGTTGCATGCATCAAAGGGCTTTTACCGAGGAAGCCAGCAGCTAACGAAAACGGAATGGAGATGAGCAATTAGTGTGAAAACCCCATTGAAACGACATGCACTAACCTTTTCCGATTGCCTTTACGCAGGAAAAAGGCAGGAAATCTAACGAGAGGTCTGGACCTCTCGTTAGGACAGCTCTGTGCCAGGAAAAATCGTAAAGTGAAACTTTGAGCCAATCCCAGCGCATTAGCAGAGCTAAAAGCGCTGTGATTGGTCCAAAGGATGTCAGAAAACACAAATAAATAAAAATAAAAAAAGGATCGGGAGGGGGCAAGGGCGCTCATCAGGAGCGTCCTGTACGGACGGCCTTGCCCCCCCCCCCCACTGCTCCCCACTTTCCGCCGCTCCCCCCACTCCGAAAAAGCAAAATTCAAGCAGCCCCTGCCCCCCTCCCTTCCTCACTACTCTCTCACCTCAGCTCCGCCTCCCGACATCCTCCGTCCTGTGCCCCGCCCCCTTTTGGGGTCGTCGCCGCCATTCCCCTCCTCCATCGGGCCCCCCTCCCTCTTACAGGGCCCTTGCAGCGCCTCTCTCCTCTGTCCGAAGGCGCTGCACGGGCAAGAAGAAAGCTGATGCCTGCCTTCGCCCAGCTTCGATGGCGCGTCTTTCTCCTGCTGCGCCCGCCCCTGTCTGACGTCAGTAACCTACGTAGGTTACCGACGTCAGACAGGGGCGGGCCCAGCAGGAGAAAGACGCGCCATCGAAGCTGGGCGAAGGCAGGCATCGGCTTTCTTCTTGCCCGTGCAGCGCCTTCGGACAGAGGAGAGAGGCGCTGCACAGGCCCGGTAAGAGGGAGGGGGGCCCGATGGAGGAGGGGAATGGCGGCGACGACCCCAAAAGGGAGCGGGGCACAGGACGGAGGATGTCGGGAGGCGGAGCTGAGGTGAGAGAGTAGTGAGGAAGGGAGGGGGGCAGGGGCTGCTTGAATTTTGCTTTTTCGGGGTGGGGGGAGCGGCAGAAAGTGGGGAGCAGCGGGGGGGGGGGGGCAAGGCCGTCCGTACAGGACGCTCCTGATGAGCGCCCTTGCCCCCTCCCGACCCTTTTTTTTTATTTTTGTTTTGATTTGGGAGCCATGTGCTTGTGATTTGACTGTGTTTTGACTGTTTGTGGCATGCGCAGAGCAGCTAACATAACGCTTGGCTGCTCTGCGCATGATTTGGGGGCCGATTTACGATGTGTATTGTGATTCTTTGATACATTGTACGTTTCAATACCGATCTCAGCATGTGTGACTTTTTTTTTTGGTGCATTTTTCGTTATTTTAAAATCGTTAGGGACTTTAACGCTTTAGATTTTTTTACGTTTGGTTGCTGCATCTGCCTCATAGAGTTAATAAAGGGTGGAATTTTGGAAATGCTGTGAGAATAGTTGAAGCCAATGATAAGTGAGTTGTTGGGCAGTGGTTCCGACGTGAAACACGTCACTGCCAAGGCTTCTATCACAGTAGTTGCCTAGTTCACATACATTCATTAAAAGAGCTGGTTTTGTGCTGGTTTGGTTATAATATTGTTGGAGAAGAACAGAATTAGAGGTTTTGCTGGGAATTAGAGGGAGAGAGAGCACTGCAGTTGGAGTGAGATGGGACAGTAGAAGCTGGATCCTGAGGAGGGAAAAGGCAGGAGGGACTTTCAGCCTTTATGATGGGGGGAAATTCTGTCAGATAGTTGGTGGTTGGATAATGAGCCTCTTACTGTATGCAATTTAGTTTATATGGAATTATGTTGTTGTGTTTGTGCTATCCTTACACAAAGATCATTATATATTTTTTTAAAAAGTGTTTTGTTCCCATTTGATTTATGTATTTTGATTGGCATTATGGCAAATTGCTGACTGCCCTGTTTGTGATGCTAGTACTTGAACATGGAGTGTAGTCTGCACGGAGTGACATGCAGCTCTGGCTGCCTTGTTGAGCAGATTGGATGGACTGTACAGGTCTTTATCTGCTGTCATCTACTGTGTTAGTATGATATTGTTGCATTCACCTTAGGCAAGGGATGGGAAGGCCTGCTAATAATTTACCCAGCATTGTATCAGCAATTAGAAACTTGAAGTTAGGACTGGAAATTGTTGTTTAATGTTATTTTTGTTTGCAGTTGTCTCCTCCAACTAAAAAGTTGTTCCATCCCTTGTCATTCATCTATATGGTTTGTCATTGTTAAGTATTTTCTTCTATTTTGGGTTCATTAAGATGTAATCTTGCGTCCATATCTTGTTTTCTTTCTTGCCAGATCCAGCTTTAGCGATTCAAGCTCCGGTCACTGTTCCTGAGCTGGCACTGGGTGATACTGAAATGGATGAAGCGCCCAGCTTTTTAGATAGTATCTTTTGGATGGCAGCACCTAAGAGCAGACGCTCCATCGAAGTGAACCGCTGCAGGAGAAGAAATCCCAACAAGCTGATTAAAGTTAAGGTAACCTTCCAGTTTCATGTAGTTGATTAAATTTACAGGTCAATCCCTTTTATAAGCTTTAAGTGATGTACTATATATAAGAAGACGAAGACTTAGGGCCCGATGTACTAAGCTTACCGTACTTGGGATCATTAGCTTTAGTCAGGTTGTAGCCAGTCTAAAGCAAACGTTAATTTAGGGTGTAATTCATAAAGAGGTTTTCCGTGACTCTTAAAGTGTGCCATTAGCAGTCACCAAGAACTCCATGCAAATGTATTACAATGAGCTCATTGGTATTCTAATGAGCATTCCGGTTGTTGCACTGCTCCAGAGCGCCTAGCTCTAATGAGCAAATATTACAGCTGCTCTGAAGCTATCGGAGAGGAGGGATGCACAAGTAGGCAGCTGCAAAGGCTGCCTGTTTGTGCTCCCTACCTCCCCCCCTCCTGGTGACTCCCTGAGACCCCTCTCTCTCTTACCCTGCCTCCCAGAACTGAAGGGATTCCCCTCGCACCCTTTCCCAGACCAGCAAAGATTAACCTGATGGTCTAGTGACCCCACCGCCTTCCCTCCCCATACCTGGAAAAAGATGGAGGTAGGAGTACGGGAGCAACACCTCCTATCTTCCTGCCTTGGTGCCTGCCCTGCACAAAATGGTGGTCAGAATTGGTCATGGTGACCGTGGTGGTGTCTAGTAGTTTGTTTACGAGTTGATATAGTTTCATGTGTTTCTGGTCTGGCCCTATCTTGGTTTTGTAGTATGATTCTGGTTTGTCTTATTGCATATTTGTATTTTCTTTGGGTGGGGGTGGGGGGGGGAGACAGTACCAATATGGTGGGAATGGTGTAGGGATGGAGAAGAATTGATGGGGGATGGTGAGGAGGCTGCTGGGGATGAGGTGAGGACAGCATAGAATTGGGTGTGGATGAGGACCAGATTATGTTCCCATGTACACTTCTAGCCTGAAGTACTCCCCTTTCCAAACCAATGAATCAAAGCAGCCTTTTCTAACAATAACCTGGATGTTTTGGGTTTTAATGCTTTTATTTTTGGAGAGGGTTGGTCCCTTTTTTTTTTTAATGTTTTGCCTCTTTTGCTTCTGCTTTCTCACTCTTGTTCTTCCTTATTTTGTCCTACCCATACCTTGGTTTATTCTCTTCCTCTCTCAATGCTTCAGTCTAGACTGTTCTCTTCCTACACTATTCCCAGAGTCCCTTCTGCAACCCAGCAGCAAGGAGGTTGTCATTGGCAGCCAAACTTTAGATACTGTGACGCTTAGGAAAGTTAAACTTTGTCAAAAGTAACTTTCTGCAGCTAGGCTAGCTGTGAGAAATATGAGGCTCAGAATGAAGAGGCCAAGGGGGGATGTGGAGGAGTGATTGAAGAGTTTTGCTTTACAGATGTTGAATTCCAGTCTGCCAGGACTTAACAGGTTTGGTTTTCATGATAGGCAAATTTGACCTGACTTATGGATTAAGAGAGGGCAAGTACCTCAAAGGTTCATTGTGGAAATCCTAAGAGCTGGAACTGCTTTATGGTATTTGAGAACCAGAGTTGCTGTCCTGGCCTTTGATAAAAATTAATTCCTTTCAATGCACCTTGCTGTGAAGTTATTTTCAGCACCCTGTGGCCCGATTTATTCTGTAATGGCTAATATTCAACTTTCCTGACCACTTTTAAATGAGATCCCAGAGTGAGGTTTCTATATCAGGTTCCTTCGTCTGTGGGTACTGTGAGCACAGGATATTTCATGAGGCTGTGATAAATGTATTTTGATGTTATTAGTTTTTTAGAGCCAAGAATAACTTGTCCATATAGGAGATCAGGAAAGTGGCATATAGGGTAATGCTAGGCAGCTTCAGGAAACAAGTCAAGAGTACTGTGATAAAATCGTTAGAAAGCACAAAGATCACGTTACCTTTTATGAGTGCTGCCATTTTGATATACTGTTGTAATAAAAAGACATCTCAAGGGAATTAGCATTCTTCTTTTTACAGGAAGACAGCAGTCAGCTGTGCTACAGACACTATTAACAAGCCACAGTATATTAAAACCTGCTTGACGTGATCCATTTTACTACCAACATGTAAACGTGAGCCTAATATGTTTGTTCCTTTGTGCGCTGAAAGGTTTTTCCCCCTAGTTTTCATAAAATATTGCACCTATTTTTACCAACTTACCACATTTTAAATCTGAGGTGTTTTTTCTTTTTGTATGCTATGCAAAATTGATCATAGCTGAAAGGTCATTTTCATATCTACTGGTAAATCTTATACCACAGGCAACAACTATTTCCTAATTGCTTAAAAAAAATAAATGGTGAAGAAGAGCCCTACAGGAGAAGTGCAAGGGCTGTCTTCTCTTCCTTCACCCACCCCCTTCAGTTTTTGCATCCCAACAGGCCAGTTACAGGACCTGCAGCATTGCTGGTCCTGTTGCTGTATTGTATTGTAGCATGTAAAACCCTCGCTTTCCCACTTGTTGGTAGCTCAGCAAGTCAGTCAAGGAAGCTGTACTATCCATGGCCCTCCTGCTTGTGGTGAAAGATGTCCTTGACAGGAGGGGTTGGGCCTTTACATCCTCCCTTACTCCGTGTTTGGAGAAGGGGTGAGATCTACAGGCCTCTCATTTGAGCTCCCTAAATAGTCTGAACCCAGTGCTTGGGATGCACCCAACCAGTCAGATTTTCAGGATAGTAGATTTACATGCACTGCTTTCACTAAGCAAATCGAATTCCTGTATATTCATTGTGGAAATCCTGAAAATCTGACTGGCCTGATGTGTCCCAAGGACTGGATTAAGAACAGTACATAACTTGCTCGAGCTCACCATCTCCCTTTCTGTGACTAGAGCAGCCTTCCCATTGGTGGTCGCTCCCTCTGCCCCGGAACAGGTTACTTCCTGTTCCGGGGCAGAGGGAGCTGCAGTGAACGAGCAAAGTTAGTAAACTCGCAGGAGGCGCGCGCTGCGGCACCCCCCCCCCCAGCGACATGCACCCGGGGAGGGGGGGTCCGCGCTGCATGGGGGGGGGGGGGCGCTGCACCTGGGGGGCGGGGCGCCGTCCCGGGTGTCCGCCCCCCTAGGAACGCCACTGGGACAGGTTCTCTCACACAAGAGGGAGGATTGGCAACATGCAGATACAGTTTTTAAAACCTGAGAAATGTCCAGACATATTAGTTCACTTTCTGGTAGCAGGGGGCGGAGGAACAGATAGCTATTAGGCAACCTTCTGAGCACATCTGACATGTACCACCCCTACCCTGCCTTCTCCCCCAGACATTGCACTGTAAGTTTTTAGGTTGCCAGTACCTTTATTAAGCCTTGCCTATACCAACTGATATTCAATTAGAAAGTTTCACAGTAGAAATAACAAAGCAAATGAAAGTATTTATCTGAATAACTTAAAATTCAGTACTTCATAGTTGGAGAATGGTTTGTAATCCGAATGTGTGGTGTGAGTCTGTGTGTTCTGTATGTGCTCTCTGTTTGTGGGTGATAACGGGATGATGGAGTAGTTTGCAGGGGTAAGTAACGGGGGGCAGGGGCAATATGCAGTAGGTAAGCTTTGTGGGTAGGGGCTGTTTGAGAGGTGTTTGGGCAGTTGGGGGAGGAACTCAAGGTGGATAGGCAGTTGCGAGTATAATTGTTGGGGATTAAGGTGTTTGTAAGGAGGATAGTTTTTGGGGGTGGGGCAATTTGTGCTGGGAGTAGGTTTTCTTTAGGTGGTGCAGTTTAGGAGGTTGGGGGAGTAGAGAACAGGGAGAGGCAGTTAGAAGTTATGGTGAAACTGAAAGGAAGAGTTCCCTATGTACATTTCTGTGCTACAGAAACTGGAACGTCTTCTCCTATTAGAAATGCATATGGCCATTTTTTTAGGGGTCTCATTTCTGTGCAACTCCAGGCTTGATTTGGCCCAGTTTTCTCCTCATGCCAAGTTTTCATGGCATTCTGTTAAATTTTCACAGAAAGTCATTTTGCCCTTAGACAAATGGATAGGACAGATTCTTGATCTCTGTTGTATAATTCTTTCCAAGTTCTTTTGGAATTTCCAACAGTTTATAAAATATATTGAGAATACCCAAATAGGTTTCATCAAATAAGATATACCCATCCATTCCTCTGTATTCATTTTGCATTCCATTGAATGGGAATAGTATTAAGTCATGAAAAGAAACTGGCTTTTCCATCTTCAGCAGAATTTTTTTTGTCTTTTTGAAGAAGGTGGTAATATTGAGAGTCAGTTGAGACTCCTGAGAAAATTAAAAAGTAATGGGATTGGAGGCAATTTCCTTCTGTGGATTAGGGAATTGGTTATTGGATAGAAAGGGTAGGGTTAAATGGCCATTTTTCGTAATGGAGGAGGGTGAATAGTGGATTGCTGCAGGGATCTGTACTGGGACCGGTACTATTTAACATATTTATAAATGATTTGGAAAATGGAATGATGAGAGAGGTGTTTAATTTGCAGATGACGCAAATCTATTCAAATGAAAAAATGCAAGAAGACCTTGGGAAACTGGAAGGTTAGGCATCCAAATGGCAATTGAAATTTAATATGGACCGGGAATCTTGTGGGAGGGCCTTAAAGCTGTCATGGGTCATTTTTATAGCTTTGCGGGCTCACTTGTGGAAAGCACACTTTGCTGCAGAGGGGACCTTTTGGGCACGCTTGTCGAGTTTGGACCGCCAGCTTAGGTTGGGGGGGGGGGGGGGGGGGGGGGGTTGGTTCGGCACAGCTAGAGGATCAGGCAGTGGGCTGATATCTCTGCAGTTGGCTGATATCTCAGAACATTGCAGTGGGTCTACTAGGCTCGTTTTAAATTTGGTAGTAAGGCAAGTAGGCTCCTAACCCATAAACTTAAGCAACAAACAGTTCATACACACATTCCGTGTCTTAGGGATGACCAGAGTGCTCTCCACACTGATCCCACTATTTTACAGAACATGTTTGTTCAGTTCTATGATAGGTTTTATACCCTCTGATATTCAACCAGCCCAAGATAGTATCTTTTCTTATTTAGTAGAGGTGTCATTACCCCAGCTTATGGAAGCGGAGCAACAAACACTTTCTCATCCGATATAGATGAGATTCACCAGGCAATTCAAGATCTACCCAATGGTAAGGCACTGGGACCTGATGGCTTCACTAATAAGTTTTATAAGACCTTTAGGGGGCTTGTTGCTCTGGAACTCTTGCAAGTGTTTAATTTGTTTGATGAGGGGAATCATCTTGATTTGTGAAGACCAGATGGGCTTCGTTCATGGTCATCAGACCTTTGACAATGTTCAGCGAGCTTTACATCTTAATCTGCAGCACCCAGTCTGGAGAACTTCCTCTGTGTTGGTTGTCGGCTTGATGCAGAGAATGTGTTCGACAAGGTGCACTGGCACTTTTTTGTTTGCAATCCTGGACTGAGTGGGCATTGAGGTTGATTTCTGCATTGGCTTCATCTTCTTTCCACTGCTTCTTTTAGAGCTAGAGCGCTGGGAAGGCTTAAATTTATCCTGGATAGGCCATATTCATGCAGTTAAAATGATGATGCTTCTGAAATTACTGTACTTATGACCATTCCTATTTCACTTCTAGACAGATGTTTTTCAGGGGTTGCAGCGTAATGTTTTTGCATTAATCTGGAGGAGAAGGCCGTTTCATGATCCGCTGTGATGTACCAGCTGCGAGCAAAAGGGGGTATGGGAGTTCCCTTTTTTATCGCTATTATCAAGCAGCACATCTTAGGATATTGGCGGACTGGCTTTGGGGGTCCTCGTAAGGTGTGGAAGGATCTTGAGCAAGTATGGCTGGGTTCTTCCTCCAGTGGGCAATCCCATGAAAGGCTTCTACTTCAGCCTTTCTTGGAAGTTATTTGAGGGGCTCCTACCTTGCTCCGCTGGTCCCTTTTGGTGTGGAGTTGGATCTGAGCACAGTTTTACACGCATATGACCATCTGCTTTGCCCCCCCCCCCCCACCCCCCCATTTTACCCCGGACACTTTGAGGCTTATTTTCAAAGCACTTAGCCTCCCAAAGTTCCATAGAAACCTATGGAACTTAGCCTCCCAAAGTGCTTTGAAAATATGCCTCTTTGTATCCCTGCTATCGGCAGTAGAGAGTCCAGGCCTTAGGGTGAATGGGCAGGTTTGAGAGAAGGGGGAATTCCTTTTCTTTGGGGTCCTTCAGGACGGGTATGGTCTCCCAGCCGCTCAGGCATTTCAATTTTATCAGCTGCAAGACTATGCTCTGAGTTGGGTTTGGCTGAGTCTCTCCTGGAACGTGCTTTGGGGGCTGGGGTGAGAAGGGGGGAATTCTTGCTTATATAGAGCTCTCCTATATTGTACCCATTATGTGTTATGTTGGGAAGTGGGAACAGGATCTAGTGGTCTCCTATGAATATACTAGATGGGAACATGATTTTAAATATTGTCTTATTTATTTTATTTGTTGCATTTGTATCCCACATTTTACCACCTTTTTGCAGGCTCATTGTGGCTTACATATTACTGTTAATGGCGTTAGCCGATTCCAGTCTGAACAAATACATGGTTTGGATTAATTCAAAGCGATATTGTGGTTGAATGAGGTACATATATGGTAGGTACAGTTGGGGGGAACTTGGAGAGGGGAGGAAGAGTCATATTGCCAAGCTTCAAGGTTATCTTGAGGATGTCTGTTAACTGCCCTCTGAAATGTCTGCATCATTTGTTATCATAAAATTTGGGACTCTTATACGACATGGACCTTGCACCCAGATACATCGCTTGTTTACTCTTTCCAAAAGTACTAGGACTAGGGGGCAGTCGATAAAGCTACAAAGTAGTAAGTTTTAAAACGAATCGGAGAAAAGTTTTCTTCACTTAATGTGTAATTTAAACTCTGGAATTCGTTGGCAGATAATGTAGTAAAAGCAGTCAACTTAGTTGGGTTTAAAAAAGGTTTGGATGGCTTCATAAAGGAAAACGCCATAGACCATTATTAAAATAGACTTGGAGGAAAATCCACTGCTTATTTCTATGATAAGCAGCATAAAATGTATTGTTCTTTTTTGGGATCTTGCCAGGTACTTGTATCCTGGATTGGACACTGCTAGAAACAGGATACTGGGCTTGATGGACCTTCGGTCTGTTCCAGTATGGCAATACTTATGTACTTATCTTCCTAATCTGACATGGTGTTACCACCTCTATCTCCATAGCACTAGGGGCTATTGTTGGGGAGGAGTTTAGTTGTTGATTTATACTTGACTAGTAAAAAAGGCCCGTTTCTGTAGGCAAGGAAACGGGCCTTAGGCAGGCAATTCCCCCCCCCCCCCCCCCCGTGCTACGGCCCCCTTGAACCCTCCCTTCCACGAATCTGTCGTTCCCCCCCCCCCCCCCCGGTCCGGCGAAAACTGCCCCCGCCGCCGCTGCTGCCGTTGTTGTGCTACCTGTTCTTACAGCCGAAGTGTTGTTCTTTCCTTCCCGTTGGTTCTTCAAACATCTTGTCGGGACGTTCCTCTGCATGCGTCTGACGTCAGACGCACGGAGTTAAACTTTCTGAGAAGATGATTGAGGAACCCACCCGAAGGGCAGAACAACACTTCGGCTGTCAGCACAGGTAGTGCACAACAGCGGCGGGGGGTGCGGTTTTTCGGCGTTTCGGTGGGGGGGATTGACAGGTTCAGGAAGGGGGTGGGTTTCGAGGGGGCCGTAGCGCGGGGGGTGACAGCTGATTCCAAGGCAGTAGGAGGCGTAGGGAAACACGCTGCGCGTGTTTCCCTACTCCTCTCCTTGCCTTGGAATCAGCTGTTTTGACGTCATTGACGTCCGTGCGTGTCTGCCTCGCAGTCCACCTGCAGCCAGGGAGCCACGGTCCCAAGCATAGAACGTTGGAGGTGAGAGTTATTATATAGGATTGGGGGGGGTCGTTATTGCTCATGTTCTCTATCTGTAAGCTACCTTGTTGCTGTTATAACTAAGATTTTGTTTGCTTTATACATTTAAATAAACATTGTAAATAAAAAAAATAATGTGGACAAATGCAAAGAGATGCACATTTGGAAGAATAATCTGAATCATAGTTATGTGATGCTAGGGTCCACCTTAGGAGTTAACACTTAAGAAAAAGATCTAGGTGTCATTCTGCTCAGTGTTGAGCGGCAGCCAAAGAAACAAACAGGATGCTAGGAATTATTAGGAAAAGGATGCAAAATAAGACCAAGAATATCATAGTGCCTCTGTGTTGCTCCATGATTCGACCTCCCCTTGAGTATTGCATTCAGTTCTGGTCTCCATATTTCAAAAAAGATATAGCGGAATTAGAAAAGGTTCAAAGAAGAGCGATCAGAATGATAAAGGGGATGGAACTCCTGCCATGCAAGGAAAGGCTGAAGATGTTAGGGCTCTTCAGCTTTGAAAAGACAGCTGGGGGAGGCGGGGTATAATTGAGGTCTATAAAATCCTGAGTGGTTTAGAAGTGAATCGATTTTTCACTCTTTCATAAAGTACAAAGACTAGAGGCCACTTAATGACATTACATGGAAATACTTTTAAAACTAATAGGAGGAACTATTTTTTCACTCAATAGTTAAGCTGTGGAACTTGCTGCTTGAGGATGTGGTAACAGCAGTTAGCGTTTCTGGGTTTAAAAAGGTTTGGACACGTTCCTGGAGCAAAACTTCATAGTTTGTTATTGAGACGGACATGGGGGAAGCCACTGCTTGCCCCAGGGTTGGTAGCATGGAATGTTACTACTAATTGGGTTTCTTCCAGGTACTTGTGAGCTGGATTGTGGATTGGCCACTGTTGGAAACAGGATACTGGGCTTAGATGGACCATTGGTCTGACCGTATGGCTATTATGTTCTTAATATGTCAACTCCTTTTAATGTTGGCAAAAAGTACATTCCCCAAGTTGCTTGTATAGTAGAAATCTGCTGCATCCATTATCTTGGTGTATAAAAAGAAACAAAAATCAGATTTTTATTCTTTCCTTAGGCATTTATCTCTGTTTTTTTTTGTGTGAGATACTATTTTGTAGCTTAATCTAGAGAGAATTTTGAAAACAGGTGGAATTCTTTTTTTTAGAAGATTTAGGTACTGGGAGGGAATAACATAAGAAAATAAGAATTGCCATTCTGTATCAGATTGAAGGTCCATCTAGCCAGATATTCTGCTTCTAACAACTCCACCCACACTACCAAATAGGAGAAAAGTTCCCTAACTTGGCAGTCTGACCCCCTGCTCAGTGCATCCCAGGATGCATCATGTAGGATCAGGTGCCGGTGGAACCAAAAATATGAGCAAGTGAGCATCATTCTTGCCTCATCCAGGTATGCCCCAATGGGGGGAGGGGGTTTGGATGGGGTTGCAATAGACACTAGGGACTTTTGGTTTGTTTGTTTTTTGTTTTAAACTAAATTAAGGAAGAGGTGATTGTGAGAGGGTACCACAATTTTTTTATTATTATCTTGATGGGGGTGGGGGGTGATGCAGAAACAATGCCAGCTTTTTGTCACCCTACCTTTCCATGTGTGAGCCAATTACTGCTCATGCACAGTGAAAGGGGGACATTTTTCAATGAGCACATTACTGCTGTGATTTAACATAATAGTAATTTTTCATGTTCATTGATTCTGCTGCATCCCGTAGGGATTTTTTTGCACAAAGCTTGCAGTAGAAGCCCTGCACTTGTACTGCGTGACTTTCTGCATTGATTCCACACAGCCACCTTAATCTCTCCTGCCATGGTGGCTGCTGCTCTTTTAAAATCCAATTTCTTCCTGCTGATCGAGTATTTACCACTGTTGTTTCCAGTTTGGAAGTGGTTGCCACTCCAGCCTTTCAGATTTTGGCTCCTTTGCCTAAAGGTAGATGCTAGGAAAATCTGTTTGTTTGCATATTAAGAATGCAATTCAAGTATCCATATCTGCTTTCAAGAAAACCAGAAGTCTAAATAGGTGGTGAAAAACATTTAAAGGATGAACAAAAAATTAGTTGTGTTTCAGCTTCTTAGGTCACACATATGAGTAGATGAACATGGCCTGGCAAACCCGTCTAGTTTTTCATGGATTGCCACTTTTTCATTTTTCAGTAATTATATTTTTTGTTGATAGTGTAACTATACATATATATATATATGCATACACAAGGATGAATTAATACATAAGGGGGATTTAAGTGTAGTATCACTAGTGAAAATTTACTTTGACTCCATGTCACATTTAAACACACAGACACAAACATTATTTAGTAATCATCAGAAAACACTTGAGCAGCTGTTATAAAATCCAAGAACAAGCAGTGCTGTTGTTTTCCCTTGTCTTATGCCGTATTTAATTTTATCTTGTACACTGCTTTGAGCTTGTTTTACTTAATAAAACTGGTCTGTAAATTCATAAGTATACTTTTATAAAGTGCTATGAATTTTAAGGTTTGGCTGGTTAAAGTCCCTGCCAAAGCCTAGCCCTAGAGAAAGCCTCCATTGCATATTCAATCCATTTCATGCATATATATTGTGGGCATGCTGAAATCTAGACTGGCTATGGCAGTGGTTCCAAAATATGGCCTGGGTGCACCCTTGCCAATCCGGTTTTCAGGATATCCACAATGAATTTTCATGAGAGAGATTTGCATATGCTGTCTCCACTGTGTACAAATCTCTCTCGTGAATATTCATTGTATATATCCTTAAAGCCTGACTAGCTGAGGAGCTCCCAGGTCAGGTTTGGGAACCCCTGGGCTAGGGGCACCAGTGGTACCAGGTTGCTAATGACTATAGCCCAAGATTTCCTTTCCTACCTCTGGGTTCTCCAATTCCCAAATATTAGGAATGGCTTGAGCAGGAAATGGATGATAGTGCTGGTGATGTTGAGCTCATGTCCACAGTATGCTTGAGCTAGAAATCAATAAAAGGGGGGAGAAAAGGAAGATTGGGGGGGGGGGATGAGATTGCTGTCATTTCACTTTTAAGATTCTTTCCACTGACTTGCTTTTTTATAAACTGTTGGTAAGATCAACATAAAGGCTGCCCTAGGGATAGATGTGTTAGTGGAGAATCTGAGGTGCTGATGTCTGGTTTTAAATACGCATTTCTTCCAGGGGACATTTTGCCAGTCTTCTGTATGCAAAATGCTGTTTAAAACAAATGTCAGATACTCAGATTTATGGTCTGTGAGATTATACTGGGTTAGGGATTTTGTTTTGGTAACAATTGCAGCCCCAAGCAAAGACAAGGCAACCTGAATCATTGCAGCAGCAGCTTTTTGGTAGTCAGAGGATAGCAGTGGAAGTATATGGGACTGGGACTTGATATACCGCCTTTCTGTGGTATTTTGCAACTACATTCAAAGCGGTTTACATACATTTAGGTACTTATTTTGTACCTGGGGCAATGGAGAGTTAAGTGACTTGCCCACAGTCACAAGGAGCTGCAGTGGGAATCGAACCCAGTTCCCCAGGATCAAAGTCTGCTGCACTAACCACTAGGCTACTCCTCCACTTTCTTACATTGTCTCATCTTTCTTACACATCAGTGGTCACACTTTCATTTTGGCCTATATGGAAGAAAACTGGGAAATATGAGTCTGTACTAAGTAGACAGCATCGTGGGTGAGGAAGGTTGGGAAAAGGAGGAAAAAAATTGTGATAATGATTAAATTTAGCAACTCTTCTTCCTCCCTTCAGGAAGAAATCACTGTGGCTTCTAATCTGCATGACATCTTTTACACAGACATAAAAGTAGTACTGTTGTTTTAATTGCCATCCTTTATGATTAACATGCACATGTTAATGAGAATTTAAAATGAATGCTGAATGTGATGACCTCAATTGAGCATCCTCCCAGGCTTACCTTAAGAATTTCCTGCTGATTTAAGGTAGGATGGCAGGCAGCAGCTATCTAGCCTTGCCCATGCCAACTGATATTCAGTTGCCTTCCTGTGCTGGCTTTGGGTTCAAAATGGCTGCAGTAGCCTAGTGGTACTTAATTGCTGGGATCCTGATTTAAAGATTGTTCCTGCCCATCATACCCAAGACCACCAGGGCATCCTTAAGGTAGGCTGGGGGGGGGGGGGAAGTAGTGGATGATATGGGAGTGGGTCTTCAGGAGTGGAATTTCTTCTGTAGGGCATACACAGTTACACTCTTTCTTGGGTGTAATTGGGAACGTGACACTTAGTATAAATTACAGAAAAACTTAGTATAAATTACAGAAAAAAAAGTGAGACCGCCACGCTTTGGTATCCCAAAGGTATTATAAAATTAGATTGCTTATTTACAAAAGCAGCAAAAACAGTGAAAAATGCAAGAATAATGACACAGATAGTCTTTATCTGTATTCAGCCTGAAGCAGACACACACATAGAGAATCCAAAAATAGCTTCTAGCTTAACCCGCTATACTAACCCCAGAGCAGCAGTCAGTCAGCTATACAACCTGGGCAGGGATGTCGAATGACGTCCAGCTGCTATCAGGGTGTTGCTCAGATAGATCAGTCAGACAGTCAGAACAGGACAGCACTTCAGATCTGATGGATGCAGAAGCAGCAACCAACCACTTTTTCAACAGGAACTTCCTTTTACCACAATTACAGGGTGCTGCTGAGTTGGTGATGTGCACTCTTGTCCTTGTTGCCAATGCACAATATACTGTGTTTGTCTCAGATGTTGTGGCTTGAGGGGCCACAATATTGTCCCACTGGCACCACATTAAAGGGCACTTTAACCATGATGTCATTGTACCAGTAAGAATTGGCTTTCCTAGGTCTGAAACGAGCCCAGTCTCTGCAGTATCGAGTTTGTCAGTTCCCCTGGTGGTGGTGTAATGTTGTTATTCTCCTTGTCCACCAGTGACCTTGATGTTTTGAAGTGCCTTTGCAGCTTGCACGCAGAGCTGAGGCTTATCAAGCCATAGGCCTTGGCAGTGAAAGATGAAGTTAGCCAGAAAATGTATTTTAATGTCAGGTTGGTAATGCTGGAAGGTGCCAGGTATAATAATACTATATAAGTTTGTTATATAGTAGCATGCAGTGCTTCATACTTGTCTTTTGCTTCCCCATTTCCTGAGAGGCCCTTTGACAGGGGGTGGTTCAGGAGGGAGTGGATATTTTGGGAAGGGGCTTCAGAGTTAGGGTATTTGCAAACCCCCCCTACCCCCAATATTCAGCCCAGTCTGAATATTGTCACTGTCCTGTCCTGTTAACTGCCCTGATCATGCTATGGCAGTGATGAGATATTCAGTGGCACTATTCAGATAGCGATTGAAAGTGTGATTAAGCTTGACTAAAATTTTTAAGTCGGAGATTAATCACAGTTATAGCTGTTTTGTTGCATCAAACATTTTACAAGTGCCAAGTATCTCCAGATAATTGTCAATTAACATAATACAGGTGTTTAGTAAATGTGAGGCCATGTACAGTCTTCAATCATTCCTACTACTGTTTCAGGTGTGATACCTAAATTACATGTTTGGTAAATATTTTCTGATCCTTCTACCTTTTATCTCTTTTTTTTTTTTTTTTAAAGTACAACATCGATGTCTGCCCAGAGTGTGGCCATCTCAAACAGAAACACGTCCTTTGTGGCTTTTGCTACGAAAAGGTTCGCCTGGAGACAGCCAAGATTCGAGGGCAGATAAAAGCACAGGAAGGAGGACCATTCCAAGTTGCCACAGTAGAGACTCTTGTCCTCTACGAAGGGGAAAAGCCCTCGGAGGGAGATCAAGGAAGAAGAATCATAGAAAGACCACGGAAACGCCCATCGTGGTTCACACTGCATAGTGGTGAAAATACAGCAGCACAAACTGAATCCTAACAAATACAATAGTGGATTGTGTCTTAAAGCATAAAAACATAAACTAATGAAAGTAAATTAAATATTAGTTCTATAATTTTTTGTTTTATGTAAAGAAAGCTGCCATACATTATAGATTCCTGTTTAAAAAGTGTCAGTATATTTCAGTGGTTCTTAAACTTTTTCGACTCGCGGCACCCACTACTACTACTACTATTTAGCATTTCTATAGCGCTACAAGGCATACGCAGCGCTGCACAAACATAGAAGAAAGACAGTCCCTGCTCAAAGAGCTTACAATCTAATAGACAAAAAATAAATAAAGTAAGCAAATCAAATCAATTAATGTGAACGGGAAGGAAGAGAGGAGGGTAGGTGGAGGCGAGTGGTTACGAGTCAAAAGCAATGTTAAAGAGGTGGGCTTTCACTCTAGATTTAAAGGTGGCCAAGGATTGGGCAAGACGTAGGGGCTCAGGAAGTTTATTCCAGGCGTAGGGTGCAGCGAGACAGAAGGCGCGAAGTCTGGAGTTGGCAGGAGTGGAGAAGGGAACAGATAAGAAGGATTTATCCATGGAGCGGAGTGCACGGGAAGGGGTGTAGGGAAGGACGAGTGTGGAGAGATACTGGGGAGCAGCAGAGTGAATACATTTATAGGTTAGTAGAAGAAGTTTGAACAGGATGCGAAAACGGATAGGGTGCCAGTGAAGGGTCTTGAGGAGAGGGGTAGTATGAGTAAAGCGACCCTGGCGGAAGATGAGACGGGCAGCAGAGTTTTGAACCGACTGGAGAGGGGAGAGGTGACTAAGTGGGAGGCCAGCAAGAAGCAGATTGCAGTAGTCTAAACGAGAGGTGACAAGGGTGTGGATGAGGGTTTTGGTAGAGTGCTCGGAAAGAAAGGGGCGGATTTTACGGATGTTGTAAAGAAAGAAACGACAGGTCTTGGCGGTCTGCTGGATATGAGCAGAGAAGGAGAGAGAAGAGTCAAAGATGACCCCAAGGTTTCGAGCTGAGGAGACAGGGAGAATGAGAGAGCCATCAACAGAAATAGAAAACGGGGGGAGCGGGGAGGTGGGTTTGGGGGGGAAAATGAGAAGCGCGGTTTTGGTCATATTTAATTTCAGGTGGCGCTGAGACATCCAGGCAGCAATGTCAGACAAGCACGCCGAAACTTTGGTTTGGATGCAAGGTGAGATATCAGGGGTAGAAAGGTAGATTTGGGAGTCATCAGCATAGAGATGGTAGGAAAAGCCATGGGATGAGATTAATGAACCAAGGGAAGAAGTGTAGATAGAAAAGAGGAGGGGACCAAGAACAGAACCCTGAGGTACGCCGACAGGCAGAGGGATAGAAGTAGAAGAGGATCCACCAGAGTGAACACTAAAGGTGCGGAGGGAGAGGTAGGAAGAGAACCAGGAAAGGACAGAGCCCTGGAATCCAAGTGAGGACAGGGTATCGAGAAGTATGCTGTGATCGACAGTGTCAAAAGCAGCGGAAAGATCAAGAAGAATGAGGATGGAATATTGACCTCTGGATTTAGCCAGTAATAGGTCATTGGAGACTTTAGTAAGCGCAGTTTCGGTTGAGTGGAGAGGGCGAAAACCAGATTGTAATAGGTCAAGAATAGCATGTGAGGAGAGAAAATCAAGGCAGCGGCGGTGAACAGCACGCTCAAGTAATTTGGAGAGAAAAGGAAGGAGGGAGATGGGTCGGTAATTAGAGGGACAAGTAGGGTCAAGTGAAGGCTTCTTAAGGAGAGGTGTGACCACAGCATGTTTAAAGGCAGCAGGGACAGTCGCAGTGGAAAGTGAGAGGTTGAGAATGTGACAGATAAAAGGAATAAGAGTAGGAGAGATGGCATTAAGAAGGTGGGTGGGAATGGGATCAGAGGAACAGGTGGTACATTTCGAGGAAGAAAGGAGAAGTGTAGTTTCCTCAATAGTAACTTTAGGAAAGGAGGAAAGGGAGAGAGGGGAACGGACTAGTGGAGGGAGAGCTGGTGAGGTAGAGAAAGCAAGGTTTATCTTTTGAACCTTGTTGTGAAAGAATTCAGCAAGGGTCTGAGGAGATAATGAAGGGGGAGTTGAGTGTCTGAGCAATTTTTCGTGGCACACACCCCCTCCCTGGCCACACAGGCCTATACCCCCTGCCCCACATCATGTCCAATATTTCTCCCTCTCTTCCCCCCCCCCCCAACCCATGCTCCCTTGTAATCCATTATAATCCATTTTTTTACCTTGTCGCTGGGGAGAGGAGGATGAAGAGCCTGGACCTGAGCACAGGAGGGAGGCAGCATAATGTCCTACAGTCCCGTTCTCACTCCCTGACATCTGAGTAGTGAGCAGCCAGGGTCCTGGAGCGGGAGCAGGCTTCCAAACTTCCAGGCTGCCAGCATCAGCAGCAATGTGTAAGCGCTGCCTTCAGCCTGCCCTGAAAGCCTTCTTTGTACAACCACTTCTTGTTCCCGTGTAGACAGGATGCTGTACTAAGAAGGCTTTGGGGGCAGGCCAAAGGCAGCTGTTACATCACTGCCTGCAGCGAGTGGGTGGACGGTGGAGAGCGGCACTCAGCATGTGAACTCCCAAATGTCCCGGGATGCACAGTTTGGGAACTTCTATATATTTTGGACTTCATGTGGGATATCAGTCTGAGACAGATACGTATAGAAAGACAGTGGCTTGCTGATGCTGTCTGAAGACCAATATGTGCTATGCATATTGGTGGTGGTCAATGGGAATCGTCTAATCATTTCAATTGACTTGGCCAGTTAGGTACTTTTTGAAAAAAAAAATATTTTTAGTAGATATGCAGAAGATAGTACAAATCAGCCCCCTTCTTTTATTATGAAACTAGCTACTACTATTTAGCATTTTTATAGCGCTACAAAGTGTACGCAGCGCTGCAGAAACATAGAAGAAAGACAGTCCCTGCTCAAAGAGCTTACAATCTAATAGACAAAAAATAAAGCAAACAAATCAATTAATGTGTAGAGGAAAGAGGAGAGGAGGGTAGGTGGAGGCAAATGGTTACGAGTCAAAAGCAATTTTAAAGAGGTACCACATGAGCAGCAAGGAAGGTGCATTCTGGATTGTGATGAGGAATGAGCATTATAATGAACATCATGTTGTTTGAGTTTCAGTATCTTTGAGCAGAGATTACTCATTGTCATATAGAAGAAAAGGTTACTGGTATCATCATATACTATAAAACTTCATGTTTTAGTTTAGTAAAATGCAAGCAGCTGCTGTTTTTTTTTTGTTAAACACTTGTCCAGTCTTGTAAAGATAAACCCAAGAATGAATGAGCTGTGTAGTGGCAACGGACCAGATTCAGTAAATGGTGCTCAAAATTTGACACACACACAAAAAAAATCTGTGCTGAATGGTGTTCTCTAATGGGCATTGTGGGATCAGTGCCCTTTATAGACTAGTGCATAGCACTGGGATCTGCACCCAAATTTGGGCAAGAAAAGTTACACCAACTGAAACCAGGTGTAACTCCTGTTGCGCAATTGTGTGAATGCCCCGGACCTTCCCTTGTTCCTCCCATGGTCATGCCCCCTTTGCAGATCCACGTGGAAACGCAGTGTTCTATAAATCAGCGGTTAAGTGTGTTTTCACATGGATCTGCCTTTTCTGCCCCTTTTTGGCACTCTGCATCTGTTAGAACCAAGGGTGGTCAACGGTTAAACATTTTAATCAAAATTAATCGTGGTATTAAAAACTTTGAACACATGATCAATTGTACCTCTGGGCTAGGTGGCTTGCTACCAGTAAATTCCCTCTGCATGGACATTTTTTAAACCTGCTGAATATAATGAAATGTTGCATACACCCACTTTCTTCCCACAGCACATTGCTCCCCCTCCCCTCCATATAAGCACCTACCTTTCTCCTCTAATGCTGCATCCGTCCCCTGTACATACACCCAAATGTCTCCCCTTCTGCTGCCAAACCTGTTGCTCCTGACACACAGACACCCATTTATCTCCTCTGCTGCTGCTGATTCTTCCCCCCCCCCCCCCCACACACACACAATCAGCACACAGGTCCAGCATCTTCCCCTCTCCCCCCCACCACACACATTTATCTGGCTGTTCCTAGGGTCTCTGGCAGTGATTCCTACGTGCTACTTGCAACTAACACTGATGCCTTCCCTATGCTACGTTATGCAAAGATGAAACAGGATAGGCAGGGCAGAGAAAGCAATGCTGGACAACAGAGGGGAGTTAAAAAAGTTTGGTCAGAGTTAAAAAATGTAATCCTAGTTAAAAAAAAATTTAAAATTTATTGAATTAATAGTGTACTAAATGCCCACTTCTAGTTAGAAGGCTTTTCTGTGCTGAATTTTTGGTGCAGAAGTAGTGCCCAATGTTTGGCTTTATATATAGAATCTTGAAAGTGTTTTTCATCAGTTATTTAAAAATAGATTCATTTTTCCTTTCTTATAGTGAATAGATCAAATGTCAAACAATTTCTAATAAAGTAGATACGACAGCTGTGAGAAATACTGTGACATTTACATTTGAAGGACCAAAGGACTGCTTTTTATAACTGAGGTTTCTATAGTGTCTTCAGACCATCCATAACCTCTGGGTGTTGTTGTGCCTGTCAACCAGCAGCGGATGGAGACCAAAAAACAAAATAGTTACCTGTGATTCGCCCCCCAAGGACACCATACATGCACAGATATCCAGTATTTTGTCCGTCTCCAGCAGATGGTGATGGGGCACTGTCCAAATCCTGGGCTAGTTTGGCCCAATAGGTTCCAAAACCGGTTATTTCTGGCTATTTTGAGCTAGTGTGCCTCTCCATATGAGAAGTGGAGCTGTGTAAGAAGGGTCAAGTTGCTTTCCTCTCACTCCTATCTTTGGAAGGGGCTTGTTGGTGTTGAGGTGCCTCTTCAGGATAGACAATGTATTGTCTGAGGCCAGCTCCTGGACCAGTTTGTGAATTGTATTCCAGCTGAGCACAGAGAGCTCTTAAGAAACTGTATGAAGCTTGACAAGAATACTCGGAAGTCCGAGTCCCTCCTGCCACCTACTCGCTCTTGAAGCTGGAAGATGTGCCTTCAGGAAATGGCAAGTATACCCTTTCCTACTCTTTTACATTGTGTAATGAAGCAGGAAGCAGTGTCTGACTGTACCAAGTGAAGGCCTCTTTTCTTCTCATTCTCCCTGGTGAAACTTCAGGTGCTATTATTTGTCTTACTGCCAAGAGCGCTATATATTTTTTTATACCTCCAGTTCACTGGGTTTCTTTGGAACTCAATTCGGCTTTTGGGTTTTTTTTAGGCAAGCCTGAGAGAAAGACCAGATCACTGTTCTGATTCTGGCTTTGGCTGAGGAGCCGAACAAACTCAAGTACAATTATTACTAAGAAGAAAATATTTTTAAAAAGTTTTTTTTACATTAATAATTCACATCATTCTCGCACTCATTACACGAGTAGTAATGAAAAGTGCTCAGTTCACATGTGCAGTCACCATTAAAATGAGACTGACTCAAGGAGAACCATCATTGCACTGTTCATGTTCTCCATCATACCAGTACCACCATGTACTGACAAAATATAACAATAATGACTTTACTGCAAATTTACTCCATGACACATCCCATACAATTTCAAAACCTCCACAGTAACAAAATAATTTCCATAACATATTGAAACAATGTAGCATGAGCATCTACTTACCTACTGCTCAAAGTCCTGATGGAAATATATGACAGCCACATTCACACCAGTAATCCCATGTTCCTGTCGGTCAGATTCACCATGCAAAAACCAGTGAAGAATAATAGAATCCACAGCAGGGGTGTAGCTAGACTTCGGCGGGAGGGGGGTCTAGAGCTCAAGGTGAGGGGGCACATTTTAGCCCCCCCCCCCCCGGCGCCACCGACCCCACCCCCACCAAGTTTGACAACCCCTGCCGACGACCCTCTCAACCAACCCTCCCCTGCCGCCGCCGTTGTGGGCTACCTTTGCTGGCGGGGGACCCCAATCCCCACCAGCCGAGGTCCTCTTCTTCCCGCAAAGGCTTTCTTCTGTTTCTGACGTCCTGCACATTGTACGTGGTTTCGTTCTGTTTCTGTGAGTCTGACGTCGATGTCAGAAACAGAACAAAGCCTTCGCAGGAAGAAGAGGACCTCGGTTGGCGGGGATTGGGGTCCTCTGCCAGCAAAGGCAGCCCATGGTGGCGGCGGGGAGAGTTGCCGGCGGGAGGGGGGTCGGGCCAAATCTATGGGGGCCCAGGCCCCCGTGGCCCCAAGTAGCTACGCCACTGATTCACAGTCCATTTCTTCCTGCATTTCCTCAACTCAGGTCCAAGTTTCACTTAAACTTCATCACGAGAAAATATACAAATCTTGAACAAACTGTGAACTAAAACACTAATCAACACATTCACAACAACCATTGTAGCTGGTAGAAACAGCAATTAGAACATGAGTAGCAATACTGGGTCAGATCGATGGTCCATCTAGTCCAGTATCCTGTTTTCCAAACAGTGGCCAAGACAGGTCACAAGTACCTGGCAGAAACCCAAATCGTGGCAACACTCCATACTACAAATCCCAGGGCAAGCAGTTGCTTCCCATGTCTGTCTCAAAAGCAGACTATGGACCAGGGTTGCCGAGAGACTGAGCCGGGGCAAGGCTGCGCCCCCACCCCCCCAAGGATATCCCTCACACCCATCAATCACTACTGCTGTCATCGCCCTATCCTGCTCCCAGGCTGCCGGCGCTGCAGTTCCCAGTCTCCACCTACCTACCTGCTCCCTTCTGCCTGCCATTCGACCACCTTCATTTAAATTAAAAAAAAAAATCTCTACAGCAGCAGCACAGCGCCTTGTCTGCGAAAGCAGCAGATCACCTTGGGTGGGCCTTCCCTCACTGTCCCGCCCTCGCGAAAATAGAAAGTTACATCAGAGGAGGGTGGGACACAGTGAGGGAAGGTCCGCCCGAGGCGATCTGCTGCTTTCGCAGAGAAGGTGCTGCGCTGCTGCTTTAGAGATTTTTATTTTTTAATGCAGGGGGTCGCATGACAGACAGAAGAGCTTAGGGTAGGCAGGTAGAGACAGGACTGGCTTGCCAGTGGCCTGGGAGCAGGAGAGGGCAAGAGACTCCGGCACCAGGCCCTCGGTGGCCCAGGGAGTCCCCCCCCCCCCCCCTTGACGACCCTGCTATGGACTTTTCCTCCAGGAATTTGTCCAAACCTTTTTAAACCTTAGGTACGCTAACCTCTGTTACCACAGCCTCTTGCAAAGAGTTCCAGAGCTTAACTTAAGACATCATACATCAGAAGAAAACATTCAATATCTACATATAGATAGCGATAACCTTTACACCCAGTTCCTGCCATCATCCCTGGAGTTCCATTCCCAATGCCTTCTGAAATAAATGTGTTTTTAATAAAATCTTGAATTTCTTCAGGGAGTTCTTAGCTCTCATACTTGTGGATGAATTATTCCACAACATGAGTACAATAAAGCACTTTCACAGTTAGAATCCCAGAAAGCTCTTGAAGGGGTGGTAATAACAACCCTGATCTTAAAGCCCTACTAGGTAGTATACTAGAGAATTACACGGGGACAGTTTGGCCCCATCCCTGCAAGTTCTGACCCCGTCTGCACAAGTCTCAAACAGTTATGTAATACAGCAGCAGAGATATAGAAAGATGCATTTATTCCTGTACTGTGCAAAATATAGAGATGGGCACATGCCAGGGATGGTGTTAGGGGAGTGTGACTAGGGCAACTGGCCTTGTCCCCTGACCAGAGAGAGCTCCAAGCCTGCTGGAAGCTAAAGAAAGTGCAGCTTGGTAATTGGCTTTGAGGTCCCCTCCCAGACTTCTGCCCTGGGACCCAGCCATGTTTAACACCAGATATGGCAGGGTGTACATTTCAAATCTGATATGCTTTAATCACAAAATTATTTTTCTGCCTTTTGTTGTATGGTCATTTTATTTTTCAGGCTCTGGTTTCTGCTTCCCTTTGTCTTCTCTTAACTCACCAGGGTCTCCTATACATCTCACACCTGGAGTATTGTGTTCAGTACTGGTCTCCGTATCTCAAAAAAGATATAGTAGAATTGGAAAAGGTACAGCGAAGGGCGACGAAAATGATAGTGGGGATGGGACGACTTTCCTATGAAGAGAGGCTGAGAAGGCTAGGGCTTTTCAGCTTGGAGAAGAGACGGCTGAGGGGAGATATGATAGAAGTGTATAAAATAATGAGTGGAATGGATCGGGTGGATGTGAAGCGACTGTTCACGCTATCCAAAAATACTAGGACTAGAGGGCATGAGTTGAAGCTACAGTGTGGTAAATTTAAAACGAATCGGAGAAAATTTTTCTTCACCCAACGTGTAATTAGACTCTGGAATTCATTGCCGGAGAACGTGGTACGGGCGGTTAGCTTGACGGAGTTTAAAAAGGGGTTAGATAGATTCCTAAAGGACAAGTCCATAGACCGCTATTAAATGGACTGGAAAAATTCCTCATTTTTAGGTATAACTTGTCTGGAATGTTTTTACGTTTGGGGAGCGTGCCAGGTGCCCTTGACCTGGATTGGCCGCTGTCGGTGACAGGATGCTGGGCTAGATGGACCTTTGGTCTTTCCCAGTATGGCACTACTTATGTACTTATGTACTTATGTACTATAAGAAAAAATGCAACAAGTATTAATGCAAACAAAGGTAATATAATACTGAACAAAACCAAGCATTAGCATATAACATTCCAAATTGCTGAAAAGAAACTTTTTTTTTAGGAGAAAAGCCCTCAGAAACTAAAGGACTATAGCCTTTAGTGAGATATGGTTAAATATTTCAAACCAATACTTTGTTTCTATCATTGGGCTAAAAACTCCGTTTTTTAAAACTTTTTAGCTTTTTTTGTGCGTTTATACAAACATTATTCAATCTTCCAACTAGAAAGAAAAAACAGCACTTAACTCTCAAAAAGACCTATAGGGCCACCGTTTCACCCCTGTTGAGGCTTCTTCAGGAACTAGTGCTTAAGGATCAAGACTCCAGGTAACATCTAGGAAGAGAAAAAAAAACTCCTTGATATTTGAACACAAAATATTCAAAACACATAGACCATTATTAAATGGGGAAAATCCACTATTTCTGGGATAAGCTCACAGGGGTGTGCTGGTAAATTGTTAACAGGGGGCTCTCTCTCGCCAGCAAAGTAAAAGAGAATTCAGGAGGGGCCCAAGCCCACATTTTGGGATCCATTTGTTAAAGTAGCCATGGAGAACCGGCTCCCAAAATTCTTAAAAACTTAACAAACGGCTCTCGAGAGCCTGCTCCAGCACACCACTGGATAAGCAGTATGGAATGTTTTGTACTTTTTTTGGGATCTTGCCAGGTATTTGAGACGTGGATTGGCCACTGTTGGAAACAGGATGCTGGGCTTGATGGACCTTTGGTCTTTCCCAGTATGGCAATACTTATGTACTTATATGTACTTATGATGTAACAATTTGTATCCCTTTTGACAATACCATTGAAGACGTGCTGAATAATGTTAAATCTGGTCTTGATTGGATAGAAAATCAGGCCTCCACCTTTAAATTAAAATTAAATAGAGAAAAAAAAAACTAAATTCTTGATCTTATCTAACCCCAATCACACTATACATTATCATAGCTTTACCATCGATCAAGTAACTTAAGCAAGGGCTTTACAGTTGCTTGCTTCCGAGAGTTCGGTAAACTACCTTCCTGAAGAAATTTCTTTCACAATTTTAGTCAAAGGTGGGTGGAGGAGATAGTGCTGGAAAGACAGCTGTTTTGGAAACTTTAGAAAGTGAGATAAATAAAAATAAGGCTAAGAAGTCAATTGAAGAGGAAGAAGAAATGCAGAAGAAAGACCCAGAGATGGAGGAATTAACAACTGAGCTACTTTCCTATTTGAAAATAGACAAATATGCTGGGGTTCAGGAGAGGAAAAAATGACCAAAATTGAATTTACAACTAAAGTAAAAAGTATAAGTAAGATGAATAACCTGTGTAAAGGGACACCCTATTGATACCACTGCAATTAATTGAATACCATACTGTGCAGCCAAAATCATTACTGAGATAATTGTACTGATGAGGACACAGGGCCAGAGGACAAGAAAAGCAAAAGCCGGTATACAAAATATTTGTTAGTCCTCTAAACCAACAATAATACAAATATAATATGGAAGGACTATTATAATCTAAAAAAATTAATACAAAAATTGAGAGGGCTCAAATTTCAGAAAGACAACTGATGATCTAAAAGTCTCTTAACTGTCATCATTGCTCCTTCCCTCAATGAATCATTTTCTACTTTTTTCTTTTTTTACATTTTTTTTACTTTTTTGTACTGAGGGAAAAGGCTCAGCAGTCGACAGTCAGAGGTTGCTTTATTTGATTCTTCACAGCAATACCTCCTCATGACATGAATCAATCATTGGCCAAAAAACTTCCAATCATTAACTCTATGCACAATTTGAATAACAATTAAATACAATTACAATTAAATTAAAATAAACAATTGAAATGCTGCCTTTCTGTGGTTACAATCAAAATGGTTTACATACAATATATAGGTACCTCTTTTGTACCTGGGGCAATGGAGCCCTGAGATGCCCATTATAAGCCTACATTTAGGAGCATAACCTTTATAGTATAAGGCCCTATGAGTGTAACTGGGAGAGAAACCCATGGCCTCCCCTTGCAGTCATAAGGTAAAGATAATCCCATCCACTCAGGATTCTTAATTCTTTCCACAGACCTCAGCAGCACATCTCCGAGCTCCACACTTTGTTCTAAGCTTTACATGTTCTCTTGTCATTAATCTGTTTTATATCAAACTATTTACAAAAACAATACCTTGTTCGAATTTTAGTTCTCACAATTTTACACATCTTTAGTAGTAAATCAGCAAAGGGGCTGTGTTATCAAACACGTGCCGTGTTTTGCCTCGTGGCTTTTTCAAGGATCTGCCCCTTATGCTGCACACACCTCATCCATGACCAAGATCCCCATGCAGTGAGGCACCATGGCACCTAGGTGTTACCTTATAGAATAGCATCTAATGCACAGAGGTGCCTGTCAATTCATGACACCTTTACCACGTATACCTCTAGGTGCTATTTATAGAATTGCCCTGTTAATCAATGAAGCACAGTAGGACTTTTGCCTGACAGTTCTAGGTTTTAAGAATTGGGAAGAAATAGAAATCAGAAAGGTATTCAGATCAGAAAGGTATTTATGCCTTCAAAGGTTAATCAAAGAATGTATTGTTAGACCAATAAAAAAGGTATCATCTTAGTTTCTTTGTTATTTTTTTATTGCTCTAATAACTTTAAAAGTGGACTATCACGGCTATCAAAAACCCCTTTACTCTTAACCTTTACCATACCACTTTACTCAAGAATTGGGAAGAAATCCTATAGTGCTTCTTTTAAATATTTTAGGGCTTTCTTTTTCCTATGGAATTGTTTTCCCCCTTTGTAGAAGTTACAAGAAATTAAATCAAAAGAAAATATGTGCAGTTTTTTCTTTACTTTTATTTTTGTCCAAACTTTAGGTTGTAACTGGGTTTGAAGAAGCTGTCCTCAAAACAGTAGGATTGTTTCATTCTCAGCCAGAGTGTGGCAGCAGAGTTCCAGCCATATTGTATTCTGAATTAAAGACATCTATTGACAGAAATGCTTCTTTACTGAATATTTAAAAGGGAGACAGATCTATAACTTGCTGTAACTATCAGTTTTTTCCCTTATTTGGAAATAAGGTATTGTTGTAGTGTAAGAAAAATGTTCTCTCTCTGTATATGCAGATGACACATTCATTTTTCTACAAAATTTATCCCAGTCACTGCCAAACTTGTTATTTTGAAGGATTTCAGACAGGTATCTGTTTTCTCAGTGAATTTTACTAAATCAGTGTTGATGCCATGTGGTCTAGACTCTTGCAGAACTACAGGTTCTTTAAAACACACCTCATTTCAGTTTATTTCCTCTTTTAATATATCATGAGGTTATAGTGTCACATTACTAATGCAAGTAAATACCAAATGGACTTGGGGAAAATCCATTATTTCTGGGATAAGCAGTATAAAATGTTTTGTACATTTTTGGGATCTTGCCAGGTATTTGTGACTTGGATTGGCCACTGTTGGAAACAGGATGCTGGGCTTCATGGACCTTTGGTCTTTCCCAGTATGGCAATACTTATGTACAAATTAATGCTATGGCAAGACAAAGTAGAATAAATATATCAAAAATGGTTGTCTCCCCTAAATTCTTATTTTGTTTTACACACTTGCCTATCTGTTTACCATAATCTTTCTTTTTTTACATTTATTTGACAGGGCAAGAAAACCTGACAAGTCTGAAGTAGGAAATTTCTGAACAAAGGGTATACCAAATTTATTACTATAGTATTGGTCCGCTTGCCTTAAATATATACATTACCTCTATGATTTAAATGAGAAGACTCTGAGTAAGATTGGAAGCCCAGATGTTTACACCACTTACATCCAAGTAAGGAATCCTCAATATGGATGTTACATTGATAGCTAACTGCTCAGGCCATTCCTTTCTTAAACCCTTGACTACAATTTGGATGAAAATATATAATAAAGCTTGAATTTCTTAACTTTGTTCCGTTTTGCACTTATTTTGGCAAGCCTTTTTGTCAGAGAAATATGGAAGCATATTACATCTCGGTTAAGAGTGTTTGAGTTAATATTATTCCCTATGCTATATACTAGACAGCTGGTAAACTCCCAGAAAGATTTAGAGGCTGTTACTGGTACCCTGCTCTCTTTTGATCAATTTCCAGCTAAGACATTTTGTTACACTTAAAGAAGACTCACATTTATCATTCCCTACTGAATTGGGGAATAGTGTTATTTGGGAAATAGAAACCAGCAAGGATGATCTCTCAGCTTTATCAAATGTTACATGAGATGAAGAAATCTTGTGTAACTCAAAATATATGACTGCCTGGGAAACAACTTTAAATAAGGAGATAGAGGACTCTTTCTGGCAATCTACTTAACAATATTTTTTTAAAGGCTTGATTTCCTTAACTAGAGTTAGTATGAAAGTTAAGATTTTGATGAGACTGTATTTAACTCTTCAAATTTTACATAAAGGTTTACTGGAAGAATCTGCCCTGTGTTGGAGAGGAAGATGTAAATTGGAGGGTTCATTTTATCATATGTGGTGGGAATGTCCAAAAATTAAAAGATTTGGGGAAACAATATACTTTGGTAACTAAAGCTCTTGGGATTGTATTTCCTATGACCCTGGAGATACACTTGCAGGTTGGGGGGGTCCATCACCCTTTTCCACTAATGAATACAATATAGTAGTATGGGGCAGCATTTTAGAAAGGTTGTCCATATCGGAATTTAGACATTCAAGTCAGGACATATGAAGTTCCTCTAGTATCGTAGAACAGGATCTGCCAATGTAGAGCCTGTTCTAAAATACATGGTGAAATGGACATTCATATGCCAGTGACAAGCAGCATGAAAAATAGACTTCTAAAATATCAACAGGGCAACACAGGAACATATACGTCTCTGTGATTGCATAAGTACAACTATTCAACTTTGAATGTATATGCATCATGTTATAGAATGCGCTTAGACAGTTCTGCACATAAATCCTAATCAATGCCAATTAGTGTAAATAGTTTCTTGTTAAGTTGCAATTATTGGCACTGACTGGCTTGTTAACTAATTAAGTTGTGCACACAAATCCAGAAATGTGACTGGATTTTGTGCACAACTCACGTCGTGCTATTTAGAATCCAGGGGAAAATGGATTGTACTATAATTCTGAAACTTTGTATACTTAGAAAGTATTGTATAGTTTGAAGTTGTCTTAATCTTCAATTCATTATGTCTTCAATTTATTATGTAAATTGAGGAGACTAATACCATTCTTCACAAAACCAGTCTTGTGTACCCTAGTTCAATCCCTAGTCCTAACAAAATTTGATTACTGCAACTCTATTTACACAGGACTTAAAGAGGATCGCCTCAAAAAAACTACAAACTGCTCAAAACACTGCCGCACGTCTGGATGGACCGTTCAGGTCTTTATCTGCCATCATTTACTATGTTGCCATGCTTTGCCAAAGCAACTCCCCTTCTGTATGATTCACATTGGCTGCCAATAAAAGATAGAATATCATTCAAGCTATATACCTTCATTCACTAAATTTTGTATGGTTCGGCCCAAATACTGTATACATGAACAACCTCATTGAATTACCCTCACATAACTCCTCTAAATCATCTAGAGAGTATCTTATCCTGCAATTCCAGAATTGTAAGAAAGTAACCAACAAAACAATCAATCCATACTGTTAACGTTTCATATCAATGCACTAAAATTTGGAACTCCTTACCTAAAACCATCAAATGCAGCAATGATTATTTGTTATTCCGAAGTCTGTTGAAAATTCACTTCTTCAGTCTAGCCTTTAAGGCTAAAAGCACTCTTCTTAAATAAACTCATGGCATTAATTTTTACCTCATCCCACCTCCCACTACTCCTGTGTATCCCAGCTAATTCTAGCCCCTACCTTTTCCTCCATATTTCAATTATCTAGCTTAAATCACTAAGAGGCCCTTTTACAAAGACGCGTTATGCGCTATGCACATGCAGTGCACGCACAAATGAGACTACTGCCAAGTTACCATGTCCCTTGGTGGTAATTTTAGATTTGGTGGTCACCCATAACACCTGGATGATTGATTTATTTATTTCCTGCCTCAGGGGGCAAGATTGAAGTCTTGAGTATCAATAAGCATACAAACCACGTAATAGTAAACTCACTCTACAATTTGATGCACAAACTTTAGCAAGCAGTAGAGTGAGTTTACTATTATGTGCTTTGTATGCTTATTGATACTCAAGACTTCATTCTTGACCCCTGAGGCAGGTGCTTTGAGTGCCGAAACACGGCCCGTGTCAGGTCTCCTTCCATTAAAGTTTTGCATTTTTCCAACCTTGGAGGCCCCTTTGTACTTTTCTGTGTTGCCCATTGGACTTATGTACTCTTGGACCCTCTCTTCTGCTGCTTTATTTATTTCCTCCCATGCGCATCATTTCCAGTGGTAATCGGCAGTTGGCATGCGCTGACCGGTCACCACATGTGTAGCACATGAACACTTACTGCTAGATGAATGGGTGACATTAAGGGCTCAGGCCAGTTTTGGACGTGTGCCGGTTTCAGGTTTTTTTGCAGATGCAGTCAAAACTGACCCGGCACACGCCCAGTACCCGTGTCTACACTACCAGAGGCCACTTTTTACCATGGCTTAGTAAAAGGACCTCTATGGGCCCTGTTTACGAAGCTGCGCTATAGGCGTTTAGCATTTTTAGCGTGTGCTAATACTAGAGACACCCATAGGAATATAGCTAAAAACCCTAACACATCTTAGTAAACAGGGCCCCCAGGTATTTGATTACATCTGCTCCTAGCTCAAGTTTTACTGGTCTAACATTATATGATGTATTTTATTTTCTGTTAATATATTTTGAGCATGTTCATGCTTTTTTAATTGTTATGTAAGCCACATTGAATCTGAATTCTACTCGGGCTAATGCAGGATATAAATGTCATAAATGAATAAAAATAAAAAATAATCTAAAGAAAAAATTTTAGCGATCTGACTCTGCTTCTAGGATATTATTTTAACCTTTTAAGATCTTTTCAGAGCCTTATAGTGTCCTTCAGGAATTGTTTAGGTCAGTTAAGGCTAGATTTTATATATGGCACCTAAAAATTTGGCTCAAAAAACCCACTTAAGCTTTATTCTAAGCGCTGCGCCTAATGTTCAATGCAGTTTATAGAATTATTCTTAAGTGTTATGGTCACATGTAAATCTAGGCACCAGCATTTTGCACAAACGAAAACATGGTGGAAATGCCTGCACCTACATTTATGTACTACTACTACTATTAAACATTTCCATAGCGCTACTAGACTTACGCAGCGCTGTACAAATTAACATGAAAAGACAGTCCCTGCTCAACAGAGCTTACAATCTACACAGCACCTTATTCTGTAAGTACGTGCATAACTCAAAGCTACGCTCCTGTTCCGTCCCGACACATCCATGACCATCCCCTTTCCACACCCCCTTTTTCGGGCTGTTTGTAAAGTTTAGGCGCATATCCCGCACTTAACTTTTACACAGGTAACATTCAATTAAGTTTAATTAGTGCCACTAATTACTTGTTAAAAAGTCAATTATTGGCACTAATTTGCTTGTTATTCTATTAAATTGTGCACACAAATTGCCTAAATTTGCACACGTAATTTTCAATGACCTTTATGGAATTAGGGGGTTAATGTTCTGGTCTCACTTGTTTTAATTCTAGGATTTTTCTTGCTGAGATACTCTGGAAAGAAAGGATTGAAGGATGCCCACATTACATTCACAAACATGATACTTTTTTATTTCTTTTTTCTCTCATTTTGTTATTAAGGAGGAATAGATATTATAATATAAGATTGATGCTGTAATAGTGCATATTGATTTTTTCTTACTTGTTAACTACTTACATCAAGTCCAACTCATGTGAGTGATTTATCAAACTTTCGAGGTTTCTTGTGTTACACATTAATGTACAAAACTAGAGCATTTATAGGTGTATACACTTTATTCTACCGTTTTTAATGTGTTAAAATTCAATAAAATATCATACTACAAAAATGCAGGTACTAAACAGGAAATATAAGTGGGCTGGAGAAAGCCTCACACTTGAAATGCAATTGAATATTAAAAATTGCATCCACACACTTCCAAATGCAAGAAAGAAAGAAAGAAAGAAAGGACTTCTTTCTCGCATGCTCATGGGAGGTATTCTGTTAATGGATTTGCTCTTCTGGTGCTGATGTTGTGGTGGCACTTTGTGGTGATTCTTCTATAAATTCATAACAATGAACTCATTCTTGGAATGTGAATTGTAGAAACAAAATCTATCAAATCATTCTCATGAACCCACTAGACTGCACAATATGAGGCTGAATGGTTTTCCCATGTGGGTAACTGTGGGGTCCTCCGGTTGTGCTGGCACAGTTGGCAGTGTGGTATATTGCAGGGTGTTGTTCCACCCCCTTGTTTTTGACCTTCTGGTAGAAACTTGTCTTTCACTAATTTTTACTTCAGTTTGAGTGGTTTTCTGAAGGCCAGTATTGGCAAAACAGGGAATATTTCCTTCTTTAATTAGATTTCATGCTTCTACAGTGGTGGTTATAGATCTTTTATGCTTTTTCTCAGTTTTCCCCACCTTTGGATTGCATGCCAGATGATTTGGGGTTGTTGCCTTTATGTCTGAAGGATTCAGTCAGGATTTTGAGGTGGTCATCCGTCTGTTGGGTCAGAGTGTATATGGTGGTATTGTGTGGCCTCGGTGTGTATAACTAATTTTTTTTGATGGAAGGGGGCAAAAGCTGAATTTGTGAAAGTAGCTATATGTGTCAGTTGGTTTCTTGGATACAGATGTTTGTTGATGGCTGTTAACCTTTTCTGTATAGTCAATTTTGAATCTGACTGAAGGATAGAATGCATGGAAAGAGTTATGAAATTGTTTGTCTTTTCTGTCCAAATCATAAAAATGTTATTAATATATCAGTAATGTTTGAAGGGTTTAGGGTGATATATGTTCAAAAATCTATCTTTTTTCAAGGTTGACTTGTTAGATTATCATTAGAATGCATTTTTATTTTCTAATATTGTTATCTTTTGCACTTTCTGTCCCACCTAAGGAAGGGGGGAGGGATTAGCTCCTGAAAGGTAGTCAAAAATATATTAGTGCAATCCAAAAGGTATTGCTTTATATTCTTTTTTTTTTGTTGTTTTATTTTTATTGCATTAGCACTTATTTCTAAAGTATTCTGGTCAGAATGATTTGCCCCCCCCCTTGCAGCTTTGTAAAGAGGGGGGGGGGGGGGTTGGTGAGGATGATAATAATTTTCCAGTACCCAATGCCTCTTTTATCTCCCTCTAATGGTCCTGTGGCTGGTAGAGCAGCTAGCTTGGACAGTAAAATCTTTCCTTTTTTTAAATGATCATACAATCTGTCAGAATGATGTAGGGTTCAGTTAAGCACCTGGTGTTTTGGACTTCCTTTTGGACAAATATCATTAAATTTGTAGTTTTTCCAAACAACTGTTACAAAGGGGTCTACTTAGGAGGTATTAGAACTGAGAAATATGTGTAGCATGACTTGAAAACGATAGTGGGGGCACACAGTTGATTGTAGTGCTATTAAATTAACTGTGTATGTTTAAGGTAATTTGAAATAGCTGAAATAGTTTGTATGTCCATTTCTCACTATTACTATAAAAAGTGAAGGAATTGGATTGCATTTTTCTTTCTGTTTGAGTGAAGATGGATATTCTTTTGGTTACATCTCAGTAGACACTTAGGTTGACATTGACGGTGAGTAGATTAATGGAGTTGCTGCTGAAACAGGGGATAGTGGAGTTTCTGAAATTAGTGGATTACTGGGTTCAAGGCAGCACAATTTTAGCAGAGGTAGAACTTGTCAGGCAAAACTAATCAATTTCTTTGGGTGATGTTTATATGGGACATGCAGGTCATGAACCATAAAATAACTTTACAACAGTAACTGAGAATTATGAGCAAAGCTAGGCCTCTGTGAACAGGCTATGAACAGGTTAAGCATCAATGAGAAGCTAAATAATAATTACACAGAATGTGAATCTCATGTCAGCTTGCCCTTCTGTTGGTGAGACAGGCAGATATGGAGTCATAACAGAGATATGTGTGGCAGGACAATACTGTACATGAATGTAGTAATGTAAGGGGAAATTTGCTGCTGACCATGAAAGCAGATAATGAAGAGACACAACTTTGGTTGCTGGGAAGATGGTTTTTGCAAAGTAGGATAACCTTACTGACCTTACTTATGATAAGCAAATATGTTATGTAAGATAGAATTTACTAGAATATGCTCTAATATGTTAAGTTATGCTGACTTTGTACTTCCAATACTAGCCTATGAGAGAAAAGGGTATAAAAGGAGAATCATGGACAGAGGCAATCAGAGAGCTAATGTCAGAGGTCACGTTTGTGTCCCGGTTGCTGTCTCATTTTGAGAATTAATTCATTATATTACGTATTCTAATCGTAGTCCTGATTGGTAAGTGTAATAAACAATTACTGATTATTCTCATATTACTATAGCCTTCTTTGACTTTCTGTCTCTCCACCTGGTGGTGTTAGGACCATAATCCCTGGAATGCTGGACAGTCCAGGTTACAGGTAACTAGCACCTTTATACCTGGGAGAGGGCAGAAAGATAAACAGTGACCAGAGAACTGGATCAGAGGAAACCACCATATGTAGTATACTTGGATTTTATCAAGGTCTCTGACATGATGCCAGATAGGTGGCATAAATAAATTGAGTGCCCATGGTATGGACCTTAAAATGACTTACTGAGTAGAGACTGGTTGAGTGGGAGGCAACAAAGGATAGTGGTAATGGGGTTGACTTAAAGGAAAGGGGCATTACCAGTGGTGTGCCTCACAGACCAGTCCTTGGTCTAGAACTTTTCAATATTTTGATATGTAATATTGCATAAGGGCTATTGAAAAATGAGGGTTTTTTTTCAGTTTGCCACAAAAATCTGTAAGATGGTAGACACATTTGAATTGTTTTATTTTTATTTGTATTTTTATTACAGTATACTTGATATACCGCCAAAGGCCTGCACATAGGTGTCTAGGCATTTTACACCACTAAGAGGCTCATTTTCAAAGCACTTAGACCTACAAAGTTCTATAGGCTACTATGGAAAAATTATGTTTCTTACCTGATCATTTTCTTTTCTTTAATCATACCAGACCAATCCAGACCAAAGGGTTATGTCCACCCACCAGTGGAAGGAGACAAAGAAAACAATTCTAAGTACTTCGCCTCTTAAGGGTATCGTGCAGTCTGGAATGCTCAGTATTTCAAATAAGCAATGGTGCTCTCTACTGCCTGAAACAAGAAAACAGGAAACAGAGCTTACCGGCACTCCAAGAACTACCAGATGGGACACCTTATGGACCCTTGCACGACCAACAGCAGCCAAACTACCCATTGAAAAGGAAGAAGGAGCACCAATCAGACTTTCCAGCTGGCATGCCGATGCTGTCCTGTAGTAGGAGAACCAGCTCATCATGGAAAAATAATCAAGAGCTGTCCAGAGCTGGCATCACAAGTGGCAAGGAGAATAAGGGCAAATCCCATCCTCCTGAAAAGGATTCTGCTTTCAGATGTCAAAAATTGATCCAATCCCCAACGCTGAGTTGAGCCCTAGAAGAAGGGAGAAGGAAGCAAATCTAGAAAACAGACAGGGTGGGCGTCTGGACTGGTCTGGTATGATTAAAGGAAAGAAAATCATCAGGTAAGAAACGTAATTTTTCCTTCCTTGTCATCAATACCAGACCAGTCCAGACCAACCGGATGTAGCAAAGCAGTCACAGCAGTAGGGCAGGACAATAAAAATCACCAGCCCCCCTGGGACAAAGAAAAATGTCCATACAGACACCAAGAAATCTCTCCGAAAGAAACCCCAGTACAGGGAACTGTCCACAGAACCCTGACAGAAGCAAGAAGACAGAGGTTTCTAGACAGCAAGGTGAAAACACCATGGAGAGAGCAAAAGCCCTGAAGCTCCGAGGAGCCTGAGAAAGAAACCTAGAGAGAGACCCAAAACATGGAAGCCAGAAAGACCCAGCTCCAACTGTAAAGAATGTAGCAGAGAGGAGATGACAACCCACAGTGACCAACAATCAAAGACAGAGAGGAAAGAAAACACTGTACACTCTCCGAACTGCCTTCGAGTCGGAACTCCACAGCAACAGTGAACAAGGAGCAGCTGGAAGAACTTAACTGGCTCAGACCTCAACCGATGGACCCTAGATTCACATCCCCCCAATGAGGACATATGGAGGTGTAAAACAAGCCTAAGATCTCCCAAGGAATCAGAAGCAGATCATAAATCAGCAGCATACATCTCCCATGCCCACCAGGGAACACAGAGGGGAAGCCTCCCACTGAGATAGCGGACCAAAGCCAGAGATCTAAGATCACTGACTGAAAACAAATGTGCCCAGTCCAAGACAAAAGACCAAAGTGAACGGAATGTCCCCACTTCTAAGAAAGAAGAGGAAGCCACTTATTCCAGTAGAAGTCTCATCTGGGTTCTCCAGAGGAACCAAGTGGCCACAGACAATCTGTGCCAAACAGCCACCCTTGGCTCATAGGACAGAACCCAACTGGACAAGGAGAGAGACGGCTAGGCACAATCTCCAGGAACGGAACCAGGCTCAACACAGGGTGCCAGGTCCAAACCCGCCAGAGTAAGCAAGGCATAACACTTCGCAACTGTTTGAAGAAAATACCTGGTCTGGCCAGCTGCGACATAGCAAGGCCCAACAGTCAGAGGTGAAGCAAAGCCTGATATCAAAAGATGGGTGAAATCCAGACCTCCCAAGGTAGGGCAGAAAAAGGAAAGGAAGAGCAACCTAAGAAAAGGATCTGCTCCCCAAACAAAGTATTCTGCTATACCAGCAAGAGACTGCACACCTCAGGAAAGTGAGGTTGTAGACCTGCAAGGGACAGTGGCGTAGCCAAGGGTGGGCCTGGGTGGGCCCAGGCCCACCTACTTAGGGCTCAGGCCCACCCAGTAGCAGCACACCTATGAAGTGTTTGATAGGGATTCCCAAGCCCCACGAGCCAAAAATTCCTGTCCTTCCTGCATACCAGCCTTCCCTCTGATGTATTCCTGCCTATGTGGAAACAAGAAGTTGCATTAGAGGGAAGGCTGTGGAGCCAACATGAGCAGTGTGTATTATTTGCTGCTTGCTGCCAGTGAAAATCTGCTATTTAAAAGGTATGGGGGGGGGGGGGGAGACGTTTGAGAGACCATATGGCATGCAGGCGAGAGAGGGAGAGACCAAATCACTTGTGGGAAAGGGCGGAGTTCTTCTGCCCACCCATCTTGGGCCCAAGCCCACCCAAAATTGGGTGTCTGGCTACGCCCCTGGGACAGATGCACCTCCACCGGAGCGTGCCTGGCAACAGAAGAGTCCGACTGGCTCAGACCACTGGGCCACCACAGAAACAGACAGACTCGCACAGAGAAAATGCCCAGGCTAAGGACCACTACCGCTGGTATGCCCCATGTGGGGAAAAAATGTGAGAGAGAGAGAGAGAGAACAGCATGGCCAAGAGGGAGGGGCACAAAATGCAGCCAGACCCTGCTGAGGAAAAGTCCTCCCGTGAGACCGCAGCAGCAACCCAGCTGCTACAGACAGGCGGGTCCCCAGAGGATGGGCAGAAACTCACAGCCCACAAGGGAAGAAGATCCTGACTTGAAGGAGCAGTCTGGAACGCATCGCCACGCACTTCCCAGAGGCCTGAACTGGACCAGCACTAGTTCAGAGCACATCCAGAAAAAGAAAGAGCAGAAATATCTGAAATTCACTCCTAGTCAGAAACCCCTGGGAGCTGCAGGAAACAGAGGCCTCGGCGGGACAAAGAAAGCTGCGGAAAAAAGGAAAGGCAGCCAAAATAGAGGCAGGCACGGCAAGAAGAGAAGGCCTGTTAAGAGCACACTAAAGCTCGCCAAAAAAGAAGAAGGCAAAAGTGTGCTATCCAGACTGACAAAGAGCCCTGAGCTGCTAGCAAAAAACCACAGGAAACCAGCACAGCTCTAAGAAAAAAGTAAGTCAGTAAAAAATCATTTTTTAAAAACCATACAGCTTACCTCCCAAAAGGAATGGGAAGAAGAATTTCACAATTTACCAAGGTACGTACTTCGTCAGAAGAAGCTACCACAAGCCTGTAGCATGCCACATGAAAGTCCACGGAGCCACACAGACCTCTGGCATGAGAGGGGAGGGGAGGGACCCAGCAGTACTGCGTATCCCCTAGCTGGCGATGAGGGACTCAGGAGGACTGAGTCTGAGTATCATCTTAAAGGAACCTAAATCAGGTCTACCAGCAGACCCCTTGCTCAACTAACAGCCAGCTGAGCTGAGGTAGGAACAAGCCAGCTAACACCAACAGGAGCTGCACATCCATACACCATCCGCTAGGAGACAGAGAAAATACTCAGCATTCCAGGCTGCATAATACACTTAAGAGGCAAAGTACTTGGAAATATTTTCTCTGTCTCCTTCTGCTGGTGGATGGACATAACCCATTGGTCTGGACTGGTCTGATATTGATGACAAGGAAGGAACTTTTTAACATGCATGGGACTGATTTTGCTTGTTATTTTTTGAATATTGTATACTCCAGTGCCTGTTATTGTTTTTTATTATATATGTTGATTTGTGATATGCCTACTTGTAGGCAGACTAGAAATGTTTAAATAAATAAGTCTAAGAGGGTCTTTTATTAAGCAGCAGTAAGCCAAATGCGGGCTTACTGCTCGCTAAACCGGAAGTACCGCCGGGCTACCTCAGCAGCCGAGCAGTAGTTCCCACCCCCAGCGCATTCATTTCTGGTAATTGGACAGTGAAGCAAGCTGCCCAGTTACAGCTGGGTTAGCGCGGAAGCCCTTACTGCTACCTCAATGGGTGGCAGTGAGTGCTCCCTTCAAAATGGCCGCATGGAAAGTGCTTCACTTGCAGCACAGCCATTTTTTAAAACAACAACAACAACAACAACAACAACAACAACAACAACAACAGACTTTTACCCACTGCAGTAAAAGGGGCTTCAGTGCATGTAAAAAAACATGCTCTGAGGCCAGCACAGGTCCCTTTTTACTGCTGCTTAGTAAAAGGACCCCTAAGTGTTTTGAAAATAAGCCTCTATAGGTGTTTAAGAGAAAGGAAGAAAAGCACCAGTGGGGTTGAAATAGCGAGGTTAATTTTTTTTAGGAAAGGAGGATGAAAACAGATGGGTTTTTAAGGCTTGTTTAAAGTCTGCAAGAGTTGGTTGATTCCTGATGTTGAGAGGTAAGTTGTTCCATAATTTAGGGCCAAGGTACCTGAAAACTGAGTCAAAGGAGGTGTTAAGATGAAGATGTGAAGGTGGGGGTAGGGCCCGTAGATTGTTGTCAGCAGAGCATAGTCATCGGAAGAGGGAATAAGGGATAAGAAGGTTATTGAGGTAAACAAGGGTGGAGGGAGAACAAGATTTATATAATAATAGCAAGAAAAGGGAGGTGATAGTGCTTCTATGTAAACCTTTTTGGTGAGACCTCTGGAGATAAATCCTTTGAATACCGGGCCCCAAGTCTGCAGTATGCTAATGTACCTTACAAGAGAAGTTGAACCTCCCATAGCAGAATCTTTAATTCCAGGTCATATTTAAGGGTGACTCAGAGAGTGCTTAATGGATATGTGCAATTGCTCTTTTTTTTTCATTTTGTCTAGTGTGCGCTAAAACCTTTAGCATAAATTAAACATTTTGTTGTGCGTTATTTAGTTTTAAAGCATACTAAAATAAAATAACACAGGACATTTTGTGTTAGTCCAAGTTATTTCATTTTAGTGCACTGTCACGAAACACCTAGCCATCCACTTGGGGCTACTCTATGGCCACTTAGAGGGTTTATTCTCAGCACAGCTTAGTTCTGCCTGCACCTGCCACTTGTGCTCTACACTAGCACCTTCCTCCCACCGACTGGGTCCCAACTGCCTCTGGGCGAGTCTCCCACTCTCAAATTATCCCCAGAGATTTCTAGGTTATTGAGCCCACACTCCCAGTGGTCCCACAGATCCTAGAAAGCACTGACAGACCCAACACAAAAACCACCAGGATTCTTATTCAGTCCAGACAAGCAGAGGCAATAAAGTAAAAATGTTTATTTTCATGAAAAAATTAGAACAATGAACAGGAAAGGTGCAATCAGCAAACAGTAACAAGTAACTGAAATATGAATCAATTATAAAACTATCTACTATCTTCTATCTACATAGTACCTGGGGAGATCAGCACATATAACTGCTCACAGGTTATCAAATATAACTGTTCACAGGGCCTCAGCAAAGAGATCTTTCTCTCTTTTCTCCCTGGTTAAGACTGGAGAAAAAGCCAGGGACTTGTGTGTACCCCTAACTGACCTTGACCCACGAGCCACATGGACTGAATCACCTCATGCCCTAGAAGGAACCCCACCCCTACCTCTACCCCAACAATCCTCCCCAAGATGGGTCCACCAAGAAGAAGGATGAGGCTAAGGATGAAATTTGGAAGAAAAAAATTGTGTGTGTGCCGAAAATCATTTTCAACTGGCTGTTAGGTTTTACATGTTTGCTAGTGTCATAGGGGAAGCTAAGCCCACCCTGTATCCTGGCCTGCTTAGGTAGTCTGATGTTATTTTGCAGGCCTATAAACTGTGTGGGGGTTGGGTGTGGCTTAATTATGATGTTAGGTATTGTTAGGAAAGGAATGGAAAACAAAAATGAGGACTTTATAATGCCTTTGTATCGCTCCATGGTGCGACCGCACCTCAAATATTGTGTTCAATTCTGGTCACTGCATCTCAAAAAAAGATATAATGGAATTAGAAAAGGTACAGAGAAGGGCAACGAAAGTGATAAAGGGGATGGGACAACTTCCCTATGAGGAAAGGCTAAAGTGGATAGGGCTCCTCAGCTTGAAGAAAAGACAGCCGAGGGGAGCTATTATAGAGGTCTATAAAATAATGAGTGGAGTGGAATGGGTAGACATGAATCGTTTGTTTTCTCTTTCCAAAAATACTAGGACTAGGGGGCACGCAATGAAGCTACAAAGTGGTAAATTTAAAACGAATCGGAGAAAATATTTCTTTACTCAATGTGTAATTAAACTCTGGAATTCATTGCTGGAGAATGTAGTAAAAGCAGTTAACTTAGAGGGGTTTAAAAAAAAGGTTTGGATGGCTTCCTAAAGGAAAAGTCCATAGACCATTATTAAAATGGACTTGAGGAAAATCCACTGCTTATTTCTAGAATAAGCAGCATAAAATGTATTGTACTGTTTTAGTATCTTGCTAGGTACTTGTGAGCTGGATTGGCCACTGTTGGAAACAGGATGCTGGGCTTCATGGACCTTCAGGTTGTCCCAGTATGGCAATACTTATGTACTTATGATAAGCAATTCCGCAAAGGTCTCATGTGTCATCTGGAAGTTTTGGGTAGATTGATAGGAATGGATGTCACAGACACACACTGGTCAGTATCATCACTTCATGTGGGAAGAAATTTGTCAGCCCTTTTGGACCCAAAGCAGTCCTGACTTAAACATTAACGAAGACTACTGACCTAAAAGATGAAACCAGTAGTGCGATAGAGCCAGCTCGTACCGGCTCGCAAGAGCCGGTTGTTAAATTTTTTAAGATCTTGCGAGCTGGTTGTTCTGCAGGGCAAACCGGCTCCGGTAAACAAGGTAAGCATGGCAGGAGGGCGCCACAAGCCATGCTTACCCCGTTTACCTCACCTCCCACCACTGCCCTCGTTTGCCTGCGCCGCCTTGGGGGGGGGGGGGGGTTAAATAATTTTTATTACTTCCGTCAAAGTGGCTGTGTCATTGAAAGCCCTGCCCGTCTCTAGCCTTCCCTTCGTGAGTTCATTCCCTCAGAGTCCCGCCTTCTGACGTCATTTCCTCTTTCTGCGAGGGCGGGACTCTGAGGGAGCGAACTCACGAAGGGGAAGGCTAGAGATGGGCAGGGCTTTTAATGACACAGCCGCTTCGACAGAGGTAATCAGGGGAGAGAGGAGAATCACTGGGTACGGATGGCTGGAGGGGGGCAGGGGAGAGAAGAGAATCGCTGGGTATGGATGGCTGGAGGGGGGCAGGGGAGCAAAGAGAATCACTGGGTATGCATGGCTGGAGGGGGCAGGGGAGAGAAGAGAATCACTGGGTACGCATGGCTGGAGGGGGGCAGGGGAGAGAAGAGAATTGCTGGGTGCGGATGACTGGATGGGGGCAGGGGAGAGAAGAGAATCGCTGGGTACGGATGGATAGAGGGGGCAGGGGAGAGAGGAGAATCGCTGGGTATGGATGGCTGGAGGGGGGCAGGGGAGAGAAGAAAAGAGAATCACTGGGTACGGATGGCTGGAGGGGGGCAGGGGAGAGAAGAGAATCGCTGGGTACACATGGCTGGAGGGGGGCAGGGGAGAGAAGAGAATTGCTGGGTGCGGATGACTGAATGGGGGCAGGGGAGAGAAGAGAATCGCTGGGTACGGATGGATAGAGGGGGGCAGGGAGAGAGGAGAATCGCTGGGTATGGATGGCTGGAGGGGGCAGGGGAGAGAAGAAAAGAGAATCACAGGGTACGGATGGCTGGAGGGGGGCAGGGGAGAGAAGAGAATCGCTGGGTACGCATGGCTGGAGGGGGGCAGGGGAGAGAAGAGAATCGCTGGGTATGGATGGATAGAGGGGGGCAGGGGAGAGAGGAGAATCGCTGGGTATGGATGGCTGGAGGGGTGGGCAGGGGAGAAAAGAAAAGAGAATCACTGGGTATGGATGGCTGGAGGGGTGGGCAGGGGAGAAAAGAAAAGAGAATCACTGGGTATGGATGGCTGGAGGGGGGCAGGGGGAGAGAAGAGAATCACTGGGTATGGATGGCTGGAGGGGGCAGGGGAGCAAAGAGAATCACTGGGTACGCATGGCTGGAGGGGGGCAGGGGAGAGAAGAGAATTGCTGGGTGCGGATGACTGGATGGGGGCAGGGGAGAGAAGAGAATCGCTGGGTACGGATGGATAGAGGGGGCAGGGGAGAGAGGAGAATTGCTGGGTATGGATGGCTGGAGTGGGGCAGGGGAGAGAAGAAAAGAGAATCACTGGGTACGGATGGCTGGAGGGGGGCAGGGGAGAGAAGAGAATCGCTGGGTACGCATGGCTGGAGGGGGGCAGGGGAGATAAGAGAATCGCTGGGTTCGCATGGCTGGAGGGGGGCAGGGGAGAGAAGAGAATTGCTGGGTGCGGATGACTGGATGGGGGCAGGGGAGAGAAGAGAATCGCTGGGTACGGATGGATAGAGGGAGGCAGGGGAGAGAGGAGAATCGCTGGGTATGGATGGCTGGAGGGGTGGGCAGGGGAGAAAAGAAAAGAGAATCACTGGGTATGGATGGCTGGAGGGGGGCAGGGGAGAGAAGAGAATCACTGGGTATGGATGGCTGGGGGGGGGCAGGGAAAAAAGAGAGTCACTGGGTATGGATGGATAGAGGGGGTCAGGGGAGAGAAGAGAATTGCTGGGTATGGATGGATAGAGGGGGGCAGGGGAGAGAAGAGAATCATTGGGTATGGATGGCTGGAGGGGGGCAGGGGGAGAGAAGAGAATCACTGGGTATGGATGGCTGGAGGGGGGCAGGGGGAGAGAAGAAAATCACTGGGTATGGATGGATAGAGGGGGACAGGAGAGAGAAGAGAATCGCTGGGTAGATGGCTGGAGGGGGGCAGGGGAGAGAAGAGAATCACTGGGTATGGATGGCTGGAGGGGGAGCAGAAGAGAGAAGAGAATTGCTGGGTATGGATGGATAGAGGGGGCAGGGGATGGAAGAGAATTGCTGGACATGGGTGGATGGAGGAGAGGGCAGGGGAGAGGAGAGTTGCTGGACATGGGTGGATGGAGGGGAGGGCAGGGGAGAGGAGAGTTGCTGGACATGGGAGGATGGAGGGGACGGCAGGGGGAGAGGAAGGTTGCTGGACATGGGTGGATGGAGGGGAGGTAAGAGGAGAGTTGCTGGACATGGGTGGATGGAGGGGAGGGCAGGAGAGAGAAGGGTTGCTGGACATGGATGGAGGAGAGGGAAGGGAAGAGTGAGAAAGGAGATGAGATGAGGGAAAAGGAAGAGAGGAGAACAACTGCACATGGATGAAGAAAATAGGCAGAAGCTGGATCCACTGGACAGTCAAGTCTGCGGAGTAGGACCCAGCTTTTACTTATGGATGTAGAGCAAGAAATGAAGAAGAAAGGCGGAAAGTAAAGAAATAAATGGAAAGGAAGCCCTGGAAACGGAGTTAAGAGGACAGATAGCAGCAGAATAGTATACTGGGCCAGCATGATCAGAAAAACAAAGTCACCAGACACCAAAGGTAGAAAAAATCATTTTATTTTCATTATAGTGTTTGAAATATGTCCACTTTGAGAATCAGGTGCTCAACATTAAAAGTTTATATTTATTTACTTATTTATGGCATTTTATCCCACATTAAACATGAATTAGATTGGAACCTGGGATCATTTTGGGTTTTTTTCCTGGGGAGAGTAATGCATTGCCCCCCCCCCCCCCCAAGCTCTCTCCTCGGCTATAGCCAGCTCTGCAATTTTTGGGAGTGCAGAGGTGGATGGGGGTGGGGCGCAGAAGTGGACGAGGGTGGGGCGCAAAGGTGGACGGGGGGGGGCTCAGAGGTGGACCGGGGAGAGAGCCTGTTGTTAAACATTTACCAGCACACCACTGGATGAAACCAGGGCCGCCGAGAGGGGGGGACAGGGGGGACAAAAGTCCTCGGGCCCGGGCCTCCAGAGGGGGCCCGGCGCCACCGCAGTCAGGCCCGCCCGCCGTCGCTCCCGAACTAACTAACCTTAAATGCCTCCTTCCTTTCCTTTCACCACCTTCGTGGCAAGCAGCAGCATGGCAGCCCACTCCTTCCTTCCGTGTCCCGCCCTCGCCTGAGGTAACGTCCGCGAGGGCGGAGGTTAGCTCAGGGCCCGGTGGCGGGTGGAGGGGGGGCCCGGCGACCTCGGGTGGGGTGGGTGGGGGGGGGCCTGGGGGGGGGCCTTGTCCCGGGCCCGGCTCTGGCTCTCGGCGGCCCTGGATGAAACGCTTTACTACTCTTCCTCAGAACAGGGCTGAATTGCATTTTTCTTAGCTGGATGGGGTCTACCACTAGCCTGAGCAATAAAAATCTCCAACATGTATTTGTGGCAACATGTTAGCAAGTAAGCCACTTAGCTGTTCAATTTTATTCCATAATAAGATGACAAATTACATTACGTTTTGTTTTGGCATGTTGGCTTAAAGGAATGAAACTCACGCAAAACAATGTGTTATGTGATGACAATTGTTGTGCCTTCCAGTCCAGCTCTCTTGAAAACAGAAAATCAGGGCATATGCTTGGAGGGATAGGGCTGGGGTACTCCCTCACAGAAGCTATTGCATACCTGAAGTCAGCAATGGATTGTATCTAGGTGAGAAAAGTCATTGTCCTAGATAGATTCCATGCTTCCCCCACCCTTCGTCCCTCACCAGAATGCTCATGGCATAAATGGCAATCCTGAAATCATTCTTGAAGCTTGATTCTCAGGTAATTACTGCTTTGCGCCTTGTGAAGAGAAAGAATGGAATTTACAGTGTATTACATTCTGGTTGAATTATCTCTTTCATTAGTCTGTGGTGGATGTCAGAGATCTTGTGCCTGAACTACACTATGTCCCTGCTCATTAGATGACAGCAGGTTTAATTAAGGGATGGGCTTTACTGTAAGTAATGAAATTCAACACTGCTTTTTGATGGCTTAATGGGTAACTTGCTAGGAAGAAAAACATATAGGGCAAGCCTGATGGTAGGGAGACAAGATACTGAAGGCAGCAACCTATTTCCTCCTATTTAGCTCTGAAAATTTTAGATCTTTTTGTAAGAACGTAAGAACATAAGCATTGCCATGATACTGGGACAAACTGAAGGTCCAGCAAGCACAGTATCCTGTTTCCAACAGTGGCCAATCTAGGTCACAAGTACCTGGCAAAATCCCAGAACAGTAAAACAGATTTTATGCAGCTTATCCTAGAAATAAGCAGTGGATATTCCCAAGTCCATCTTAATAATGGCTTATGAATTTTTCCTTTTAGGAAATTATCCTAACTTTTTAAAAACCCTGCTAAGCTAAGTGCTTTTACCACATTATCTAGCAATGAATTATAGAGTTTAATTACATGCTGAGTGAAGAAATATTTTCTCCAGTTTGTTTTAAATTTACTACTCAGCAGCTTCATTGCGTGCCCCTTAGTCCTAGTATTTTTGGAAAGAGTAAACAAGTGATTCATGTCTACCCGTTCCACTCTACTCAGTAATTTATAGACTTCTGTCATATCTCCCCTCAGCCATCTCTTCTCCAAGCTGAAGAGCTTTAGCCAGTTTTGTCTTTCCTGATAGGGAAGTCATCCCATCCCCTTTATCATTTTTTCACCATTCTCGGTACACTTTCTAGTTCTGCTATATCTTTTTTGAGATGCGGTGACCAGAATTGCACACAGTATTTGAGTTGCGGTCTCACCATGAGCAATACAAAGGCATTATAATGCCCTCATTTTTGTTTTCCATTCCTTTCCTAATAATTCCTAACATTCTATTTGCTTTCTTAGCCGCTGCTGCACGTTGAGCAAAGGGTTTCAACGTATCATCAACAATGACACCTAGATCCCTTTCTTGCTCCGTGACTCCTAACGTGGAACCTTGCATTACGTAGCTATAATTTGGGTTCCTCTTTCCCACATGCATCACTTTGCACTTGCTCACATTAAATGTCATCTGCCTCCCAATTCATAAGGTCCTCTTGCAATTTTTCATAATCCTCTTGCGATTTAACAACTTTGAATAACTTTGTGACAAAACAAATTTAGTTAGCCCACTAGTTATTCCTATTTCTAGATAATTTATTTTATTTATTTATTGCATTATCCCACCTCTTTGCAGGCTCAATGTGGCTTACAATTCAACATGGGTACTGGAAATAGAAGAGAATATACATTTGGTTTTACAGAGGGTTATGTGTTACATGGTGGTGAAATACATGATAGTGTTAAAGCAAAAGACATTATAAGACAATTCTAGAAGTTTTAAAGATTATACAGTTACACATGTTGATCTTTGTGATATATCTTGTCGAAGAGATAGGTTTTCTGTAGTTTACGGAAATTGGTCGGTTGATAGACCGTTTTCAGGTTACGTGGCAACGTGTTCCAGAGTTGCGTGCTCGTATAGGAAAAGGTAGATGCGTGCATTAATTTGTATTTCAGACCATTACACTTGGGAGGATGAAGATTAAGGAATGTGCGAGAAGATATTTTTGCATTCCTGGGTGGTAGTTCTATTAGGTCTGACATGTATATATATATATATATATACATGACATTTATAAATATATTAAAAAGACATATAGAGACATAAAACACGAGGATAGAAATAGATCATGTACTCCATACAGTTTGCCTAATCACATGTTAAGGGCTATTCAATAATCTAGGTGGCCACATTTCCACACTCTGTGTACATGTAATTGTATAGAACACTAGCAGTTATGCACACAAGAGTATTATTATTCAGAAAAGTGTCAGTGGGTTATCTAAGTGCTATTCTACAACTGCATATAAATGTAAGAGGGGTGTATGTATATGGGTAGGACATAGATGGAGCTCCCACTCACACGTGTAATTTATGGAATCCTTTAGGTTTCATGTGTCCTTGCTGCATCTACATGCCCACAGTTAAGCCAGGTCTATGGCTGATGTAAATGTTCAATGCTAATACTGGCATGCAATATCCATTCACTTTTGGATCATAATACTCGTCATTTGCTTCTCCACTCTTTAGCACTTTTATGCCTGGATTACTGTAACTCATTACTCTAAGGCTGTAAGCTCTGTCGTATTAAACAATTACAGTTAGTTCAAAATGCATCCGTTAAGATGCTTTTTGGAACTAAAAAATATGATCATGTTGCCCCCCCCTCTTGATGAAAAAACACTGATTTCTGGTTTCCTTGTGAATCCCTTTTAATATCCTTATTACCCATTGGGGTTTTTTAAAATTCTGGGTTACCATCCTTTCCATTTAATCTGCTGATACTGTATATTCCAGCTCATATTCTTTGTTCATCACAACATAATCTCATGGTTATTCCATCGCATCGCCAATTATATTTTGACGATACTAGAAATGCTTATTTCAGTGTGACAGCCCTGACTCTCTGGTATAGGAGCCAACTTTTCAAAATGATTGGAGGTGATCAACTCGGCATAAATTACCAAGTCCATATAAAGGAAATTAAAGCATGGTGGGTTGTGAACACAACTGCCCAGACCGTCTTTAAACGAAGAGCACAGCAGGTGGTGCACACTTAGAGAGGACTTATGGGTAATGAAATGCTAGGGGCAGTGACAATCCTAGGTCGATTGCCACCCGGGGTGGATCGCCGATGCGCACCCCCCCCCCCGGGTGCAGCACGACACCCCCCCCCAGCGCATCAAACCCCTCCCCCCCCCCCCGGGTGCATTCTTGGCTGCTGGGAGCAGCCGCGCGGCTCTCGGCTCCACTGGCTCCCTGCTCCCTCTGCCCCTGAACAGGAAGTAACCTGTTCCAGGGCAGAGGGAGCAGGGAAACAGCAGAGCTGACAGGCGTGCGGCTGCTCTCTGCACCCCTCCAGCAGCGTGCACCCGGGGCGGACCGCCCCCACCGCCCCGCCCTTGCTGCGCCGCTGGCTAGGAGTAGCACTGCAAATCCCACCAGTCTCTCTTTCCCCCAACCCCAACTCATCGCCACAGTTAACCATCCTACTCCTAGCTCTTCTACACCACACTCACACTGTGCCTTCCAGTCTACCCTAGCCCATCTACACAACCCACAACCTGTTTTTGGTACTAACTAAGCAGCAGCATAGATGAGTTGGAGATGCCAGAAGCAGTTCTTTTGAAGATCGTAAACAACGAAAAGGCTGATAAACCAATATTAAAGATACCAGATAATTGGGGCACAAACCATATTAAATCTTAAAAACATTTGTCAAAAGTTTAAATTCAGTTCTTGTATGGACAGTTAACCAATGTAGTTCACGTAACAATGGTGCAGTATGATCAAATTTAGTGCTCCCCACCCCAAACTCAACTTTGCAGAAACATTTTGTAAAATCTGCAAGCTTTGCAATTGTTTAACAGAAAGGAAATATTACAATAATCAAGCAAAGAAAGGACTGAAGTCTGGATAATGATATTTATCCAAAAAATATCTTAACCTCCTAAGTAATTTCAACTTATAGAAAGTCTTTCAAATCAAATTATTTACATGACTTTCCATAGTCAGACTTGAGTCCAACCATACTCCCAACAATTTAATGTCCTTTTTTATAGAAACCTCAAGAACCTGTAGTTTAAAGGTCTCCACAGACAAATGCTTCATATTCAACTACTAAAAACTAAAACAATTTTCCAGCCTTTGTGTCTGTATTTAACTTCAGTCCCTTGGTTTTTTTCTCTGTCCTCATGCTCCTTCTTTTAATGATTCTTTTCCAGGTCTTCTTCTCATGTCATCATTATTTCTCTTTCCTCAATGTATATTTTTCTCTGGATGGTTTCTCTCATCTCTCTTTTTTCTAGTCTTATTCCCTTCTCCACTTCTCATTCTTTTCTCACCTTTGTCTGTTCTCTCCTCCATGACCACCATTTCACTAAGCCGCTCTTTTCTCAGTCCCACACAGCTACTCTCCATCTCTTTACATCTTTTCTGTCTACAGCTTGTGTGCACTCTGCTTGCTCTTCCCCTCTCCCAGATCATGTCTTCTTCTGCTAGCAACCTTCTCCCAAACAGCCCATGCTCTCTTCCTAAGTTCCTCTCACCCTCACAGCCTGTGTCTACTCCTCTCCCACAACTCCACTATCAGTCCCTGCCCCCATCACCCAGCCTCTCTTCCCTTTACTGCTCTTTTCTGCTTCTTCCAGCATTTCAGAGCAACATTGCATCTCCTCACCAGTGACCCCTTTCTATTCCTCTCACCCCTTCCTTTCCTTCTTTATTCCTCTCCCAATCTCTCTCTCTCTCTTTTTTTTTTGTACTGTAACTGCTATAGGTATTACTTTGACAACATAGATAAGATTGTCATGACAATAAAGTTATCTGACTCTGTCTGCTTTTGTCACGTTTTCAAAGCTGGAACTGGGTTGTGAGCCCTTGGGCCACTGCCGAGAAGCGGCAGTGGCAGGCAAAACCACCCCAAACCAGGGGCAAGGCAGAACTCTGACAACAGTTAGGCTTCACCTGTACCTGGCCACTTTCCACCAGGAGTTAAGCTCCCAGCTTCAGGTGGCCGACAGGACTTTGCAGGACAGGGCAGGAGCTGGATAACAGCTAGGCAGCACAGGGACTGAGTGTCAGAGGGGAAAGGAAGGAACATGGGCAGCAAGGCAGAAAACTGGGCTAGACAATACAACACAAGGCGGGGACAGAAACTGGAAGCTGCAAGCAGCCACTGAAACAGGGAACAAAACACTGACTAACAAGACACAGAACTAAAAGCTGCAAAGCAGCCAGCAGGATACAAACAGACAAGGACTAAACACAAAACTAAAACCCAGAGACAAGACTAGCAAACTAACAACAACCTAATCTAACTACACACTAACTGGCTAGAACAGACAAGAATCAAGGCAAGGATTCAAAACTAGGCAGCAGAGCAACAAGCACTAACATACCAGGGCCTTAGACGCAATGCAAAGGCAAAGGCAGAGAGGTTCCAAATGGCTAATAAGCCCAGCAGGAAGCTCAGACTCAGGTGCAACAATCACCAGGCAACTAAGGGTCGGGCAGCCTGGAAGATCCGGACTGGACTGAGCTGAAATCTGGAACGGGTGACAGCACACCGACAATCTAATACAGCCAGCACACAGAGACAAAGACAGAACTAACTCACAAAGAACAGACAGAATCCAGCTCAGAAGCTGACCACAGGAAATAAGGTGAGTCTGAGAGGGGTCACGGGTCACGGCCACAGACGTGACAGCTTTCCCCATTAGCAGCTGCTAGGCTACAACAGTTCCCTTCTTTCCTGCAGTCTATTGGACAGGCTGCAGGGGTGACGGGAGGGAGTCAGCCAACAAGCTGCAGAAGAATGGAGGAGCAATAACTAGAATACAGAGACTTGCCAAGTCTCCCGCATTCAGCGGGAGACTCTTGCTTTTGCGGGTCATCTCCCACACTCAACTCCTGCCAAAGTAGGAAAGTCTCCCGCTGAGACACACTGTGCACCAGGTGATCCACTGCCGCCAATGCTACCACTGCTGCTTCTCTTGATGAGCAGTAGCAGCAGCTGCGGCAAAACAAGAAAAGCAAACACGGGGCTGCAGCAGCCTTCAGGCATGCCCTGTCGGCTCTGCCAGTCCTCTGACCCCGGGCAGAGCCAATATTGCATGCCTGAAGGCTGCTGTGGCCCTGCACTTGCTTTTCTTGTTTTGCCATGGCCACTGCTGCTCATCAAGAGAAGAAGCAGTGGCCACAAAACACTGGGTACTGCATGGAAGGGGAAGGGGAAAAGGGCATGCAGAAGGAGGCAGGAGTTGGTAAATGGAAAGAGAAGAGGGGAGAAAATGAAAGAAGAGTGTGGACACTGGATGGAAGAGGGGTACAGAGAGAGATTAGTGGAAAGATGGGGAGAGAAAGAGGGGACATGGGAAAAGGCAGGAGAAAGAGAAGCTAGGGAGAAGAATGCGGAGAAAGGGGGAGACCCTGACTGGTCAGACAGAGAGAGAGAGAAAGAAAGAGGAGAAATGCTGGAAGGAGGGAGAGAAGAGGGAAAATGCTGGATGGAAGGGTTGGGAGAGAAATAGGAAAGACATGAAGGATTGGGAGAGAGAGGGGACATGCTGAATGGAAAGGGTAGAGAGAGAGGGGGAAAACACCGGATAGAAGGATGCAGAGAGAAAGAGAGACTGGATGGATGGGGAGAGAGAGTGGGGACACACTGAATGGAAAAGGGTAGACTAGAAGGAAGGGGAGATAGAGGGAGATACTGGATGGAAGGATTGGGAGAGGATAGATGGGTGGAAGGACAGGGAGAGAAAGAAAGAAAGAAAGAAAGAAAGAAAGAAAGAAAGAAAGAAAGAGGGAAGATACTGGATGGAAGAGTAGGAGAGAATGAGGGAAGGAGCTGGATAGAAGGACAGGGATAGGAGGAGACGCTGGAAGGAAGGATGCAGAGAGAAAGGGGGAGACACTGGAAGGATGGGGAGAGAAAGAGGGGAGATACTGGATGGAAAAGGGGAGAGGATAGAGTTAGTGAAAGGAGAGGCAGAAAAATAAATTGAAGAAAACAAAGAAAATCTACTAGTTGCTTAGAGCTAATTATGTCAGAAGTTGGGAATGTGCACTCTGCTTGATCTACTGGATGAATTGAAATTCTGGTGATTTTTATTTTTAATATTCTATCCTATATTTGCATTTTATTGCATTAGAATTTCTCCTTATTTAGAGGGCTTGGTAGAATTCTAGTTGGTAATGTAGGTGATTTCTTTGTTTCTTTCTTTTACTGTTTTATTGCTTGTTTGTGAAAGAGCTCGAGAGAGTGAACAATATCCTGGTCAAGATTTTTCCTGAAATGTATTGTAAAAACTGCTGTAAATAATTTTTAAAAAGCTAGAATTTTAAACATTCTAATTAACAAGCCAGTTTACACAAGCAGGTTTAAACAATTTACTAAGGGGCATATTTACTAAGCTGAGGTAAAAAGTGGCATTAGTGCACATTTACAACTTTAAAAATGGCCTTTTTGCATTAATGGCCATGCGCTAATGTTAAAAAAACATATTGTGTGAGCACTTACCGCCACCCATTTTCTAGGCAGTAAGGGCTCACATGCTATCCATGCCCCCTCAATATTTTTTGCAGATGGTTAGCATGCGTACATTTAAGTGTTACTGCAGGATGCCTGAGCACGTCCTATGGTACACAATTTTAAGCTGCGTTAGGCACACATTTGGGCTCATTTTCAAAAGAGAAGGACGTCCATCTTTCGACATAAAACGTAAGATGGACGTCCTTCTCCCAGAGACGTCCAAATCGCTTTAATCGAAACCCGATTTTGGACGTCTCCAACTGCAGTCCGTCGCAAGGACATCCAAAGTTCAAGGGGGTGTGTCAGAGGCATAGAGAAGGTGGGACTTGGGCGTGCCTAACACTTGGACCCATAATTGAAAAAAACAAGGACGTCCCTGATGAACACATGGACGTTTTCACCCGGATGTGTTTTTTTAATGAATAAGACACAAAAAGGTGCCAGAAATGACCAGATGACCACTGGACAGAATCGGGGATGACCTCCCATTACTCCCCCAGTGGTCACTAATGCCCTCCCACCCTCAAAAAACATCTTTAAAGATATGTCATGCCAGCCTCTATGTCAGCCTCAGATATCATACTCAGGTCCGTGACAGTGCATGCAGGTCCCAGGAACAGTTATAGTGGGTACTGTAGTGCACTTCAGACAGGTGGACCCAGGCCCATACCCCCCTACCTGTTACATTTGTGGAGGAAACAGTGAGCTCTCCAAAACCCACTAAAAACCCACTGTACCCATATATAGGTGCCCCCTTCACCTGTAAGGGCTATGGTAGTGGTGTATAGTTGGGTGTAGTTGTGTTTTTTGTGGGGTTGGGGGACTCAGCAGGTTTTTTTTTGTGGCGTTGGGGGACTCAGCACACAAGTTAAGGGAGCTATGTTCCTGGGAGCATTTTATGAAGTCCACTGCAGTGCCCCCTAGGGTGCCCGGTTGGTGTCCTGGCATGTCATGGGGACCAGTGCATTACAGATGGTGGCTCCTCCCATGCCCAAATGGCTTGCATTTGGATGTTTTTGACATGGACATCTTTGGTTTCGAAAATCGCCGAAAGTCAGAAACATCCATGCCTAGGGACTTCCAAATCTAGGGATATCCAAATTTAAGGATTTGGACGTCTCTGACGGTATTTTCGAAATGAAAGATGGATGTCCATCTTTTTTTTGAAAATACGGGTTTCCCCATCCCTAGATTTCACCGTTTTGCAAGGACATCCAAATCGCAACTTGGACGTTTTTTTCAAAAATGCCCCTCATTAGCACCTAACACTGCTTAGTAAGAAGGGTCCCTAGAAGGCAGACAGTAATCTGAGCCTCAGGTGAGATGGAGTTCCACAATGTAGTGGCATAATATGAGAACGTTTTTCCTGTTGTTTCTGTTACTGTCACTTATCCTAGAGTGGGAATACATAGGGGTCCTTTTACTAAGCCACGTAGGTGCCTACGCGTGCCCAACGTATGCCAATTTTGAGTTACTGCCCGGCTACTGCATGGCCCTTGCTGTAATTTCATTTTTGACGTGTGCCCACTATGTGCATCGTAAAATATTTTTATTTTCTGGCGTGCGAGCGGTAATCGCCATTTTACTCGTGTAGACCATTACTGCCTCTTTTCCGCGTCAGACCTTATTGCTAGGTCAATGGCTGGCGATAAGGTCTCAGAGCCAAAATGGACACGTGGCAATTTTCATTTTGCCGCATGTCCATGTGGCCCTTGCGGTAATTTCATTTTTGACACGTGTCTGCTCAGTGTGCCGGAAAATATTTTTATTTTCTGGCGTGCGGGCGGTAATCGGGTGGTAATTGCCATTTTACTCACGTAGACCATTACTGTGTGAGACCGCGTGAGACCTTACTGCTAGGTCAATGGCTGGCGGTAAGGTCTTAGACCCAAAATGGACATGCAGCAATTTTCATTTTGCCGCATGTCCATTTTTGGCAAAAATTTTAAAAAGTCATGTTTTACAGGTGTGCTGAAAAATGATTCCATGTGCGCCCAAACCATGCATCTGCACTACTGCAGGCCATTTTTCAGTGCATCTTAGTAAAAGAGTCTCATAGTAAAGATTCCTGGGATGATTTTTAATGGGTTAAAATCTGTGGAACTATGCAATCCAGTTATTTAAGGGGGCCTTTTACAAAGCCGCGCTAGCGTTTTTAGCTCGCAGTTAAAATCAGCTGGCAGCAAACACTGAGATGCCCATAGGAATATAATGGGCGTCTCAGCGTTTACTGCCGGCTGATTTTTACCACGTGCTAAAAACGCTAGCGCGGCTTTGTAAAAGATCCCCTAAATTGGAAAAAGGTGAAATTGGAAAAAATCTTGTGAACCTAAAGATCCAGTTTGAATAATTTAGTCCCACAATTTTTAACTGGCATTTTAGCTCGTACTGATACAGTATATTTAAATATTCATAATATGTGCATTCTATATATAGCACTGTATGCTCAGTGTTTACATAAATGTGACATGAGCAAGCTGTGATTATAGAAAGGCTGAGAATTTCTCTAGAATGCAGCAGGACAGTCTTAAGTAAGAGAAAGCATGGTGTGTTGTTCCAGAAGCATAATATAGCCAGAGCACCATTAAAAAATCTGAAAGAATGTGCTTGAGAATTGTGCCGCCATGTCGAAAGACATGTCGATTCCTGCCTGTGCAACTCTGTTGCAAAAGAACGGAAAATGTGTGTTAAACTATCCTATGTGGTTTATTTAGAGTTGTAAAGGGATGTAGTATTTTGTTTCCTGTTGCAGCACCCCAGTTTGGAAAAGTGTGCAACCTTTTTTTTTTTCATTCTTTTTTTTAATGCAACTGTGACCTCACCCTGGGCACGATACTTCACCCTACAATACCTTTAGAATACCTCGGGCAAAATATCGTGTATCGGACAGGGTTAAGGTACAGACATTAACACTAGCCACGTCTCCCTGTTTCTAAAACGGGGAGAGGAATGAAACTAAATTGGTTATATATTTTAATGTAACTCAGGAAAACAAATGTCATTTACATTGATAATTCAATAAATTATTCTTTTTATTTAGGTTATGGGTATGTGTAAGGTTCAAATCCGTTTAACAAATTCAATATTTTTTTTGGTACATCAACAACTCAACAGATCAACTTCTTCAACTTTTTATCAGATAAGTATAATTTGACTTTAGCAAAATTCATTAACTAAATATGCATTTAATCTTAAAATTTTATCTAAACATTCCCCTCTTCTATAAGAATTGATTCTTTGTTATTATTTCTTTTTCAGGTCCCTCATCCATCAAGCAGGTAAGTATAGTTTGCGTTTTTTTCTCCCTTTTCTTCTTATAGGTATATCATGGCTCACATCACCAAATCGCAAAGACAAATTAGATAAGTATATTTTACTAATCTAACAAAATTTTCTTCTCTAATATATATAACACAACAGTACAGTATTTCTTAAATTCTCAACAACTGTAAGAGCTGATTCTTTGTTTTGTGTTTTCTTTTGCAGGAACTTCTTCAAGGAAAAATAAGGTAAGTATTATAAGTCAATGTTTTTAAACAGGGCCTGGTTGATTCTGGCTGATATATTAAAGGATACTCCTCTCCAGCACTTTTGTATGAATCTCTCTCTCTTTTATTGTTGGGTACCGGTACCGTGCTGTTTTTCTTTTCAAGATGATAGCGGGTATACTGCAGGCAGGAACTGGAACTCCTCCGAAGGACCTACTACTCTAAGCTGTAACCAACTTAATAAGAAAAACCTTAAACCTTTTCTATCCAGTCCACTCATATTAATATGCAGTGGCTCATTATAATTATTCCTTTCCCTATCTAGCTATTCCCAGGTAAAATAAAATATGATTGAACATCCCTATCTAAACCCTCCCAAACCAATAAATCCCCAAAAATGTATCACAATTTAATATAAGCACTAGGATTATTAAATCCTTTGTGTTGATTTTTTTTTTCTTTCTCTGCAGCAGGTCACCGCTCTTTCAGAGACAGGGGTATTATAATCATGAGATTTTTTTTCCCTCTTCCTTAAATTGATGAAGCTCACAATTACTGGGGTGATTATTTAGTTAAACCTTGTCACAAGGCAGATAACCCCTCACAGAAGTATTCTGAAACTCACACCAGTTCCTTACAAGTTCACTTCTATTAGGGAGCCAGACTGGTACTGCGCCCAAATATTTTATTTATCAAAGACACTTCTAACATATGAAGTTAAATTAAGATTCAGGCAACAGCTTTCCCATCCAAACCAAAATCACTTGCCTAAAGCCTCCTGACAACACGCGAGTGGCTTTTAAAATTAAGTTTTCCCACTGCAGACACACACCAATATTTTTAATTGATTACCCAAACCTTTCAAAACTCAATTTAAATGTATTTCTTGGCTGAATTGCGCACAGACCACTTTTACAGGTCTGCACAGCCTTTAGCTTACCTCCCAACTGCCACACAAGCCGTTTAGAACTTATGTCATATATGGCACAAGCCCAGCATGAGCCCCTGCACTAACCTAACACTTTGCAATCCCCTATAAACATACACTTTACATTAAATTATGACATTTTCATCAATATACAGCACTTTACACATATTTGAATACATTTTCCTTACCTCATTTAGCATTTAACTGTGTTTATTTTTGTTTTCTTCTGCACGCGCCTGCTGCACTCCCTGGCACAAGCCAGCATCTGGCTCGTGCCATCAGCTGCTTCTCTCCCTCCTTGTGGCTTCCCCTCAGCACGTGCCACACAACAGCACGCCCGCCAACACATTTAGAAAATAAAAAACACCGGAGAAGTGCACCGGAGCACTTCCCCCTTCTTACTCTGTTCCACGCTGGGTTCCCGTTTCCGCTCAGAACCGGCTCTGTAACCTAAAAGAGCCGGTTCCCTTTAAGAAACGGGGATTCCCTGGCCCCGGCGTCTCACAAGCGTCTGACGTCATAACGTCGACGTCAGACGCTTACACAGGGCAGCCAATCAGGCCTCTCCAGCCCTCCCAGCCTTCCCCTTCATCCTAAAAAACAAAATGTGCCGCTGCAATCAACGTGGCCGAAGATCTCCCCAGCTGCTAGCGCAAACCCCTCCTTCCTGAATCGCCGCCCAAACTCCCTCACCACTGAACAGCTGCCGCCCCTGCCGCCGCTAACGCCACCCACGTGACAGCGTACACCGCACCACCCCGGAGCTCACCCTCAGAGGCATCCCAGGTAAAATAATTTAACCCTATATGGGTTACATTAATGTGAGTTTTCTTTTTATTGTTTATTGTTTAACACCGGTTTGATACACCACATAATCCAATGTATGGGTCAAGGCAGTTTCCTTAACTACAAAACAATGTATAAAAGGTGTCTTTTACTAAAGATTAGTGTTATTTGCAGCAGGGCCCATAAGGATACAATGGATCCTGTGGCAGATAACATGCACTGATCTTTAGTAAAATTAGGAAAGGAATGCCAAAATTTGATAGGAAAAAACATACACTCAGATAAGTAAAAACAAATAACATTTCCTCTTTATTTTGTGGAGAATGTTTTGTCTTTTACTTAGTACATGCTAGTTTACAATAGTGCACTTTAAAACCAGCAAAACAAAAAAAAAAAAAAAGAAGAAGCTTAAGCTATTAAAAAGGCCCCCTAGGTCTTCGCCCCATTCCTCTCATGCTCCAGACCCACTCCTGCCTCTTTCCCATCCATGAAAGGAAAAATCAGCTACCTTTGTCGGCGGGGGTCCCCAACCCCTGCCAACCGAAGTCTTCTTCTCAGGCGCGGCCGCGTTGCTGATCTGCAAGGGCAGGCTTCTGTTTCTGTGAGTCTGGGACGTCACTCACAGAAACAGAAGCCTGCCCTTGCAGATCAGCAACGCGGCCGCTCTGGAGAAGAGGACTTCGGCTGGCGGGGGTCCCAAAGGTACTCAATGGCGGCGGGGATGGGTTGGCGGTGGGAGGGGGGGTCGAAGGGTTGGCGGGGGGGCAGGGCCAAATCTACAGGGGCCCATGCCCCTGTGGCCCCATGTGGCTACGCCCCTGATTCAAAGCGAATGGACTGTATTGGGATTAGCGCACTGGCAGCCACTAGACGGTTTAGTAAACCCCAGGGTGTTAGGGTTTTTAACCTGTGTTGGCCTCTTTTTTCTGAGCACACCTATAAATATATACATTTTTTGATAAAATTGTGCAAATTTGATAAAATTTGATAAATGCCCTTTTTCTGGCTGTGGGTTTTGTTATTTGATGTGGATTACATAGCCATTACCTTTCAGCGTTTTGTACATATATCCCCAAATTGTGTTTTGAATATCCAGAAAGAGCAGTGACCAGCACCACTATCTGGAGAGTGGCAATATTGAGCTATCCTAAATTTATATAGATAGGTTTCTGCTTAGTGGACTGAGTATTGTTGCTAACCAGATAACATTTGGCTCCCCCATTGCTCCATCCCCATACCACACTGGCATTATCCGGACAGTGTCAGAGTGGTCAGTAATGATTTCTAGGGGGGAGTATTCAGCACATCATGATAAGCGATTTGCAAGATGCTTCCAGCCGCAGGCTGACCTAAATCCGAATATTCAATATCGGAGCATGCATAGCTCCCAGCACTGAATATCCGGTTTGTCAGCTGACCCAGAAGTTAACCAGGTGTTGGCCAATATTCAGACCAGTGCTCGGTTAACTTGCTGCATAAAGTTAGGACAGTTGTTTTGTGGTAAGTTGTCTGTCAGCATACGATAATCATGTGTTATTTACTTGTATATTTATGATTTTTTTTTTTCAGGAGAGGGTGTGTCGGGCAGGGAAGCATTATCCACCTGGCGAATTGAGGTGGCACCAAATGCAGCCATGGTATCAGCAGTTGTTCCAACTAGAGTGCAGTGCCAACTCCTGTGCTAGTTGTCACAGCCAGCCACTCCTTTGACCTTCCATATCATGCCTAGGTTCAGACCCCTTCGGGTTATGCTGTATGCTCAGTATTTATTCTGCGGATCCCTATGGGCTGCTTTGTTTGTTCATTATTCTTTGTTGAACCATTGTGACCCCTGAGGCAGGTATTTTCAGTACGCCGAAACACAGACCATGTCGGGTCCCTCTGTCGAAGCAGCAAATAAAGCATCTTTCAAGCATTATCTCCTGTGTTGGATCGTCCTTTGGCCAGCTTCTACTTTTCTGTGGTTTTAGGTTCAGCCCTATCCACATTAAGCAGTTTGCATGAGTTTTGTTACTGCACTGCTGGTTTTCATGCATGGTAGATGCTCAACGCAGCTTAGTAAAAAAAACAACAAAACAAACAATGCTTTTCTAACACAGCAGTGTTGTAGCAGTTACAGTTTCCAATAGATGAGAACATATTGCGTCTTTCTCCGTTAGAATTTTGCAGCCAGCTACAAGATGAGTCACTGTTTCTTGCGTAATCTACATATGCCTGTCTCACCAGTTTTCTCTATGCTTGCAGTGAACCATCTTGTCCGTAACTCAGTTTCCTGGGATGCAGTTATCATTCTCTCATCTTTAGTTTTCAGTTCATCATTCCTTAGCCATTCAGGTGTCAGGTTTGACCTACAGTATAGTATGTGGTTCCTGCACTTACACTGTATATGTGCATTTCCCACTCATTTTTCCTTCCCTGATGATCTAATTCTTTAAAGAGATTTTTCTTTTGCTTTGTTAATTTTGTTCCTTACAACATAATAACACAGTAGATGATGGCAGATAAAGACCTGTATGGCCCAAGAAGATAAACTAATAGTATGAGGTATGGTGTGATACTATATATGTATGCTTGATCTTGATTTGTGCTTGTCATTTTCAGGGCACAGACTATAGAAGTGTGCACAGCACTGGTTTTGCTTCTCAATTACTGGTGTTGCCATCTAATTACCGCTAAGCTTGTTTGGTTCCATGCCTTTTGTACGGGATTCCATTGTGTTTATCCCATGCATTTTTGAATGCTGTTACCATTTTCATCTTCACCACCTCCCGCGGGAGGGTATTACAGGTCTCTACCAGCCTCTCCATTTAAAAAGTACTTCCTGATGTTATTCCATCCTGAGTCAGCAGTCAGCCTCTCCCTCACCCCCCCCCCCCCCCCCCCCCCCCCCCCCTGCAACCTCAATTCATGTTCTTTAGTTCTACCCACCTTCCCGTCGCTGGAAAAGGTTTGTTTGTATCAGTGGTGTAGCCAGACTGCCAATTTTGGGTGGGCCTGAACCCAAAGTGGGTGGGCACAAAATTTTCTCTGTACCCCCCTCCCCCAGCAAAATTTAGTCACACTTTTCAGTGAGCTTTCAGAGGCCAAAACCTCCTGCCTCAGGTCAGTATAATGCTGTTACGGTATCCTCTCCTGACCTAAGGAAGGAAGTATTGGTCTCTGAAACTTTATTAACACAGGTACCATATTACTTTATCCTAAACTAAAAATAAAATTATTTTCTTTACCTTTGTTGTATGGCCATTTACTTTTTCTCATTGTGTTGCTTCCAGTCTCTAGATTCTGCTTTCTTTCGTCTTTCTCTTGCCAGGGTTTCCTGTCCATTCATCACTTATGGCTTTTCATCTTTTCCTCACCCTTGTTCTCCACATGCCCCTTCCTCTTATTCTCCAGTCTTTCCCTACTCTGTCCTCTCCCTCTTTCCATCCAGCAGCTCCCCTCTTTCTCTCTCCATCCTTCCAGTGTCTCCCCTCTTTCTTTTGCATCCAGCGTCTCCTTTTTCTCCCTACCCTTCCATCCAGTGTCTTCCCTCTTTCTCTCCTTATCCTTCCACTCATCTACCCTCTCTCCTGATCCTTCCATCTAGTGTCTCTATCTCCCCTCTCCGTCTATCCAGTGTCTATCTCTCTACCCTTTTCTGTTCAGTCTCCTCCCTCTCTCCACATCCTTCTAATTTCTCCCCTTTCTCTCTGCATCCTTTCATCCATCTCCCCTCTTTCTCTCCCTATCCTCCCATGTCCAGCAGCTCTCTTCCCTCTAGTCCCTTCTTCCTCTTCCTTTCTTGTCCAGCAGCTCTCCAGCCCCTTCCTCCTCTCCCTTCCATGTCCAGCAGCTCTCTCCCTTCCATCCAATCCCCTCCTCCTCTCCATCCCATGTCCAGCAGCTCTCTCCCTTCCCTCTAGTCCCTTCTTCCTCTTCCTCCCTTGTCCAGCAGCTCTCCAGCCCCATTCCTCCTCTCCCTCCCATGTCCAGTAGCTCTCTCCCTTCCCGCCAGTCCCTCCCATGTCTCAGCAGCTCTCCCTTCCCGTCAGTCCCTTCTTCCTCTCCCTCCCATGTCCCAGACGCTCTCTCCCTTTCCTCCAGTCCCTTCTTCCTCTCCCAAAGGGCAGCGACAGCGTGCGAAGGATGGGCGGGGCCTGGGGGAAAATGGGTGGGCCTGGGCCCGTCCAGGCCCACCCGTGGCTACACCCCTGGTTTGTATCATCCTTATATCACCTTTCCTCCAGGGTATACATCATCAGGTCCTCGAGTCTCTCCTCATACACCTTGTGGCACAAACCCCATACCATTTTTGTCAGTTTTCTCTGAACTGCTTCAAGTCTTTTTATATTCTTGGCAAGATATGGCCTCCAAAACTGAATCCAGTACTCCAAGTGGGGCCTCACCAATGACTTGTACAGGGGCATCAACACCTCCTTTCTTCTGCTGGTTATACCCCTTCCTTGTGTACACTGATGGGTTCTCACTATTTCCGGCTTCTTGTCAGAAAGTTCTGTTCAAAAGTTGCTCTCAATAGGCCAGCAACACTATGGGGTAAATTCTATAAATGGTGCTTAAATTTAGACGTTGGGAAAATTGGAACTAAACACTATTCTAAGGGCACTCTGGGCTGAGTGTCTTTTGTAGAATAGCACTTAGAATGGATTCCCACACCCAACTTTGGGTGTGAGGACTTGCATCTGCTGAAACCTGGTGTAAATCCTGTTGTGCAAGTTGGACACATAACCCTAGTATTCTATAACACTGCATCAAAATGTTTAGAATGCCCCTGACCCGCCTATGTCCTTCCCATGACCACACTCCCTTTCGGGTTGCACGCTAGACACTTTGGGCTAGATTCTATATATGGTACCTGAAAATCTGCTCAGTAAAAATGTACACTTAGGTATATTCTCTAAAGTATGCCTAAATTTTATACAATAGGCTTAAATTTCCACTTATACAATGCGCTGAGCGCCTCTCTGCGTCACTAAATTTGGTCACATCCATTTAGGCCATGTTTTACTTTGCGTGAATACCAACACCTAAATTCTATAATACACATAGATTTTAGAAACACCCATGCCTTGCCCATTCCACAGCCATAACCACGCCCCTTTTCAACTATTCAACTTAGAATTTACGAGCATTATGTTATAGAATACACTTAGTGAGTTGTGCATGTACATCTTAATTAATGCCAATTAGTGCTGATAATTGCTTGTTAATATCCAATTAACAGCGCTGATTAACTAGTTAACCATTAAATTACATGCATTGTTATAGAATACACTCTGATTTCCATGCGGAAATTAAGGTACCATATATAGAATTTGGGGGTTTGGGTAGGCAACATTATAGAATAATGTGTAGGCAGATGTGAGTGTAACTGCAAATTAGTGCCCATTAACTCCAATTAATACCAATAATTGGTTGTTTGCACCCAATTGACTAATTAGTTTGTGTGTGCATCTGGGCTCCACGCCAAAATTTGGGCACTCAACGTTTGGGTGGCCTATATAGAATCAGCAGATCTGTGTGCTCATCTGCATGCATCATTTATCGAGTTTTATTTATTTCTCATTTCCTGAAATCTACAAGGCTGTTTACAACAAATTGAATTGCAACATTTTAGGCATTACAAGCCACAGACAATTCCAGGGTTATGCAGCCGGCTATCTCTTTTGCTGTTAAATGTGATATTTAACAGTTAACTGCCGAAGCAACACCGCATAAAGTTAGGACTGTGTTTTACATAATCTGATTTGGCTGCTTAACTTAAGCGGTTAAGTGCTGAATATCGTCACTTAACTGCATAAGTGCCAACATCATCCCCAGACTGCTCACAAAATAGCCGGTTTTCAGTTTAGAGATCTGCTGATACTCAGCGGCACTAACCGGTTAAGGGGTCCTTTTACTAAGCCACGGTAAAAAGTAGCCTGCAGTAGTGTGGGTGCGTGTTTTGGGCACAAGCTGGACCATTTTTTTACCATGGCTGAGAAAAAGAGCTTTTTTAATGGGCTGGGAAATGAGCGTGTGCTGAAATAGTGTGTGCCTATTTTTACAGCCTGAGCCCTTACCACCACCCTTTGACTCAGTGGCAGTAAGGGCTCACACGCTACCTGTGTGGTAACCATGCTTTTCTAGTGCAGGATTTGGCACGCGCCAAACTCATAATTATCGCTGGGCACATGCGCTAGCCTGGTGGTAGTGCCAATTTGGCGTGTGCTACCTGCGCATTAGCCCTCCTGCGCCTTAGTAAAAGGGCCTCGAAATGCACAATTTTAGTGACCTGGACTCTGGAGCCTCTCCTGGCTATTTAAATTGCTTTGAACATCGACTCCTATAGATACATTCTTTACACTCTAGAAAACTGCATCATAATTTCTATCAGCAGCAAACACTTCTATCCTTAGAGCTGAACAGAAAATCATGTACTTCATATGAGTCCATGTTGCCTTGACAATGAAGGTTTTGCAGATCTAAAGAGGGAATTGAGTCAAGCAAAATAAACATTCTACATGAAACAGATAGCAGTGTGGAATCATTATGGATAGAAATTCCATGTGTGAAGGGAAGGAATATTCTTGTAGGACTGTACTGCCACCCGCCAGGATAGAACCAACAGACAAATGAAGAAATGTTTACAGAAATTAGGAAAGCTGGCAAATTGAGCAACAGTATAATAATGAGTGATTTCAATTACCCCAATATTGACTGGATAAATGTTACATCAGGAAGTGCCAGGGAGATACAATTTCTAGATGTAATAAATGACTGCTTCTTGGAGCAACTGGTCCAGGAACAAACATGATCAAGTCTGAACTACTATCTGGAATGAAGCCATAAAAGAAATCTACTATAGCAGCATTTAGTTTTCAAAACGGTGACTATGATAAAATGAGGAAAATGGTTAAAAAGAAGCTAAAAGGATCAGCTGCAAAGGTTAGGACATTAAGGACTTCTATTACAAAGCCGCACTATTTATTATTTATTTATTTATTGCATTTGTATCCCACATTATCCCACCTATTTGCAGGCTCAATGTGGCTTACATAGTTTTGTTAACATAGTCATTGCAGGGTGACAGATCCATTTAATATTGTGCCGAGGTTAAGTAAGGGTAGAAGGAAAGGGGTGATTAAGGTAGTTATAGTAGGTGGGCTATCTTGACTGAGTGGGATGTCGGGTGGATTAGTGTGACTGTTAGTTCTCATTGTATGCCTTGTTGAAGGGATATGTCTTCAGAGATCTGCAAAAAATAGTTGTTTCATTGATTGTTCTCAGGTCTGTAGGCAATGCATTCCACAGTTTCGTGCCCAAGTACGAGAATGTAGTATCGTGCATCTGCTTGTACTTTAGTCCTTTACAACTGGGGAAGTGCAGGTCGAGGAATTTGCGGGATGCTCTTGTGGCATTTCTTGGAGGTAGGTCTATGAGGTTTAGCATGTAGATTGGGGCGTCTGCGTGAATGATTTTGTGTACAATTGTGCAGATCTTGAACGTAATGCGTTCCCTAAGTAGGAGCCAGTGGAGCTTCTCTCTTAAGGGTTTTGCATTTTCATATTTAGTTTTTCCAAATATGAGTCTGGCGGCAGTATTCTGGGCAGTTTGTAGTTTTTTGATAGTTTGTTCTTTGCATCCAGCGTAGCAGTAGTCCAGATGACTTATTACCATTGACTGTACCAGGGTGCGGAATACGTACCTCGGGAAGAAAGGTTTTACTCTTTTAAGCTTCCACATGGAGTAGAACATCTTTTTCGTTGTGTTCTTCACGTGGTCATCGAGGGTGAGGTTTCGATCAATGGTGACTCCAAGAATTTTCAAGTTTTTTGAGACAGGGAGAGAACAGTATGATGTGGTTATGGTAGAGAAGTGTTTTGTGTTATGTTGTGAGGTGAGTACAAGACATTGTGTTTTTTCTGCATTAAGTTTTAGTTGGAATGCATCTGCCCAGGTGTGCATTATTTGGAGGCTTCGGTTGATCTCGTTGGTTGATCTCATTGGTGATTCCCACAGATATTCAGCAGTAAGAAACCTGTTAAAAGTTAATTTGATCCTTAATTCAGTTAACTGTAAGATTTCCAGCCAAATTATTTGATTACGTTTGGCCACTGAATATATGATTGTAAAGTTAAGCAGGTTCCCCCACTCACCGATATTCAACTGGCACCAGCATTGAAACTGGACATTCAATGCCGAGCCATATTCAGTCGCCAGCATTGAATATCCATTATTTCTTTTAAGCCGGCTAGAACATGTCCAGTTAACTCAATATTCAAAGCTAACAGATCATTTGTTAGCACATAAAGGTAGGACTACTATTTATGTGGTCTTATTTATGCGCTAACACTGGCCAGTTAGCTCTGAATATTGGGAGCTAACTGGTCTCCACCCCTGAAATGCTCCTGCCATAGCCATCTTGCACTTTGGCGCTTACCGGTCATTTTCAGCAAAGATAACCAGTTAAGTGCAGCTGAAAATGACCAGATAGCCGATGATAAGTGAGTTAACTGGTCAGCAGCCATTTCCGGCCAGTTAACTTGCTTTGAATATCAGCTGGGGTAAGTTTAGGGCAGCTGTTTCTGCAGCCTGAGTTAATCAGATGGGGAAATGCTATATAGAATACTGGCATAGCGCGCAGGTCGCGCCTAACTGTTGGCACTCGACTTTCACCTGATAGAAACAGGTGTAAGTCCAGCACCCAAAGTTAGGCGCAGATCAGTACTATTCTATAACTTAGCGCCTAATTTTTGGGAATGCCTGTGACCTGCCTACGCCCCTCCCATGGCCACCTTCTCTATTGGGATGTGCAAGGGGAAAGTTAGGTGTCAAGGTGTAAAATAGCACGCAGGAGGGATTTGTGTGCAACTTCAATCAAGCCCCAATTAAGTGGCCGATTGGTGCTCATTCCCTTGTTAAGTTGCACACGGGATCTCAGCTCTATACACAGATTCCAGCACCTGTACCTGGGGATAGTGCTAAATATCAGTGCTATATGGTTAACTTAGCATGCCCATGAATGCCCCCTGGCCCTCACTCTTCTATCTAAATAACCTTTCACCGGATGTTAAGTTTTCTGGCCACATGTTATATGGTTACCAGTCCCAAATTTTATAACTGAAAGATTTATCTTGTTCACTCTGGTTAGCTGCATACGGCATTTGAATATTCACTTCAGTGTTAAGACATTTATACCAGCTTCACATTTTAGGGCAGATAAGTTTTAAAATTATGACTTTGGTCTTCAGAGCTCTTCATGATGAGTCCCCATTGTGCATTGCTGCCACCCTTAAACTGTATACACCAACACGAGCCTTAAGGACCGCAGACAAATGCCTGTTCGATCTTCCCTCCTTTTTGAAGAAAAAGATGTTTTATAGAGATGATGAGGGTTGTATTTTAGTTTAAAGTCTCTAGATGTTTTTTTTTTAATTGTAATTATCCTCAATGAAGGAATTCAGGTTTCTAATCCGCTTATAATCTTTTTTTTTTTTTTAACTTAGGGGAATATAAGAATCACATAGCATAGCGTAGCTTTAGGCATATTAGATTAGAAGAATATAGAGAAGAGATTCTCTTTTAAGTTACTGAGCCTGAAATTATGGAACACATTGCCCCAGAACTGACACCTGATCCCATTATTTGCTTATTTTTCAAAAGCAAATAAAAGCGGATTATTTTTTTTTCAGCAAGCCTTTTCTTGAAAATGTGTTCCTGGATATTTTCACTATTAGTCTGGTACAGCCATGCTGTGTTATGATTTGGCATTTATTCTGTATGTAATGTTATTTTAATTATGAATGTTTTTTGTATGTCGCCTAGATTTGGAGATAGTGTGGGATAAAAGATGTCTTTTTAAAATAAATAAAAAGTGAGTGATTTTCTAGCTGTGTCTATGTGTTTTATATTATTATTGTTGTCGTTCTCATGATCTGTATAGTGCATACAGTTGCATGTAGTGCTTTATAGAGACAGGGTAATTTTAAAACAGGGCATTTAGGTCTATTTTATAAAGGTTAATAATACCCTCCCCCCACCAGCCTCTATTATTCATGTGTATTACTCAATTTCACAATATTTGATTATAGGCCATCATATATTTTGTGGAACTTTACTACTCATGGCATTCAAAATGTTCTGTGCATGTTTTAATCATTGGTCCTTGCTCTTTTTCTACTTTTCCATATCTATAATCTGCACTGATTAACATGCCCAGAATGCGAAGAAGCCCATGGGAATTGCATGAGCTTCTTCACGTTCAGCACACACTAATCAGTAGTGCTGCTTCGTAAAAGTGGCCCTTAATGTGTAATAAAGGCACAAATGCATTTAAAGGACATACAGATTATAGATATGGAAAAGCAGAAAAAGAGCAAGGACCGATGATTAAAAGATGCACAGAACATCTTAAATGCCATGTTCCAGTGGCGTAGCTAGGGTAGTTGACACCCGGGGCCGGTCATTTTTTAACACCCCTCCCCCCCAAATCCAGTACTAGGCATGCCGAGAATACAAAACACTCAGGACCTATAGAGCAATTCTACCATACCATAAGCAGTCATTTCTACGAGTCACACAAGGAAAAGGAAAGCATCTTAAACACTACAGTGAGCACTAGAACATCAATTCACCTATTGTAAAACGAAACCAGACAGAATAGTACAGATCGTAGATCCTGCACAGTCAATGCCAACTGAAAGCCATGTCTTTTTCACAAACACAGATACACCCTAATCCACTATAGAATAAGTAATCATAAACTTTCTATTTAGACAAAAATTAAACTGAACCCCCAATGCCAGACTCTGCATACAATGCAACACCACAGAAACAGAAACTGTCCCCTAGTACTGTGCAAAATATAAAGACAGCAGATGTAAAATTGAAAAAAACTAACAAGTACCAATCACCACTTTACAAATTAACAAATAGAAATAAAACAAATATAGAAAGTAAAATAATACCATTTTATTGGACTAATACATTTAGCTTTCAGAGGCCAAAACCTCCGTCCTTGGGTCAGTACAGTATAGTGCTGTTACAGTATCCTATCCTGACCTGAGGAAGGGGGTTTTGTTCTCCGAAAGTTAGTCAAAATGTATTAAAATTAGTCCAATAAAAAGATTACCTTATTTACATGTTCTATTATAAACATTTAACACATCTACAATACTTTATCCTAAAGCAAAAAAAATAAAAAAATATATTTTATTTACAGTTTGTTGTCTCTGGTTTCTGCTTTCCTCATCTTCTTTTCACCGTCTTCCTTCCATCCAGCATCTGTCTTCACTCTCTCTCTCTGCCATCCAGTGTCTGCCCTCTCTGCCGTCCCTTCCATCCACTGCCTGCCCTTTCTCTCTGCCCCTTCAATCCACCATTTGCCCTCCCTCTCCCATCCATCCAGGGTCTGCCCTCCCTCTCGCTCCCCCTTCCATCTAGGATCTGTCCCCTCTCTCTCTCTGCCCCTTTTTTCAGCCCCCAGTTCCAGCCCCCTTCTCCCCTCTGAACACCCCCACCCAGTCCCCTTCTCCCCTCCCCTTCTCCTGTCTGAGACCCCCACCACAGTCCCCTTCTCCTCTCCCCTGTCTGAGACCCCCACCCCAGTCCCCTTCTCTCCTCTGAACACCCCCACCCCAGTCCCCTTCTCCCCTCTGAGATCCCCACCCCAGTCCCCTTCTCCCCTCCCCTGTCTGAGATCCACACCCCAGTCCCCTTCTCCCCTCCCCTTTTCCCCTCTGAACACCCCCACCCCAGTCCCCTTCTCCCCTCTGAGATCCCCACCCCAGTCCCCTTCTCCCCTCCCCCTCCCCTGTCTGAGATCCCCACCCCAGTCCCCTTCTCCCCTCCCCTTCCCCCATCTGAGACCCCCACCCCAGTCCCCTTCTCCCCACTCCAGTCCCCTTCTCCCCTCCCCTTCCCTTCTCCCCTCTGAACACCCCCACCCCAGTCCCCTTCTCCCCTCTGAGACCCCCACCCCAGTCCCCTTCTCCCCTCTGAACACCCCCACCCGAGTCCCTTTCGCCCCTCTCCTTCCCCACCTCAGTCCCGTAAAAACCGTCGAAGCAGCGTCGCAGGCAGCGCCTCGTGCCCTGCTTGTAAAAAAAAAAAAATCAAATCTCCTTCCTTCTCCTCGTCTTGACGTCGACTCGGGCCTTCCAATCAAATTGGAAGGCCCGAGTCGACGTCAAGACGAGGAGGAGAAGGAAGGAGATTTGATTTTTTTTTTTTTACAAGCAGGGCACGAGGCGCTGCCGGCGACGCTGCTTCGCCGGTTTTTTTAATGTGCGGCGCCGCGGGAACGGCCACGGGAGGCGGCAGGAGCGGAGCACCCCCCACGCACTGGCACCCGGGGCGGACCGCCCCCACCGCCCCCCCCCCTTGGTACGCCACTGCCATGTTCCACCAATATATGATGCACTCAAGAAAAAGATCTGGTTGTTGTTGTTGTAGATAATACGCTGAAATCTTCTGCTCAGTGTGCGGTGGTGGCCAAAAAAAGCAAACAGGATGCTGGGAATTATTAGGAAAGGGATGGTGAATAAGACTGAAAATACTATAATGCCTTTGTATCACTCCATGGTGCGGCCACACCTTGAGTATTGCGTTCAGTTCTGGTCGCCATATCTCAAAAAAGATATAGCAGAATTAGAAAAGGTTCAAAGAAGACAGACCAATCTGATAAAGGTGATAGAACTCCTTTCGTATGAGGAAAGGCTAAAGAGGGTAGGGATCTTTAGCTTGGAAAAGAGACAGCTGAGGGGAGATATGATTGTGGTCTATAAAATCCTGAGTGGTGTAGAACGAGTAGAAGTAAATCGATTTTTTACTCGTTCCAAAAGTACAAAGACTAGGGAACACTTGCAGAAGTTACATGGAAATACATTTAAAACAAATAGGAGGACGTATTTTTTCACTCAACGAATAGTTAAGCTCTGGAACTCTTTGCCAGAGGATGTAGTAACAGTGGTTAGTGTATCTGGGTTTAAAAAAGGTTTGGACAAATTCCTGGAAGAAAAGTCCATAGTCTGCCATTGAGACAGACATGGGAAGCAACTGTTTGCCCTGGGATTTGTAGTATGGAGTGTTGCCATGATTTGGGTTTCTGCCAAGTACTTGTGACCTGGCTTGGCCACTGTTTGGGAAACAGGTTACTGGACTAGATGGACCATTGGTCTGACCCGGTATGGCTACTCTTATGTTCTTATGTAATTATTGTGGAAGTGGGTTTTAGCTCAGCTTGTGCTCAGCAAGCTGGCTGTTGATATTCAGCGGCACTTAACAGGCAGCACCATTAAATACCAGCATTAACTGACCGCCTAAAAAAAAAAAAAGGTCAGGAGAGGGGCATTCCAGGGGCAGAGTCAGGGAGTTATCGCTATGCACGCATAGCTAACCAGGCATGCAGGACTGCATAAATAGCAGTCCTAATTTGAACAGTTAGCTATGTGGCTGCTGGCACTGAATATCGGCTGGACAGAGGCCTGAAGTTGACCCCCAGAGACAAGATGGACCCCCCTCCCACATTACTTGACCTTTCCACAAGAACTGGACCCCCCCTCTTAAATCCATCACCCTGGGAAAAAGACCCCTCCAGCCCCTCAAAATCCTAGTAGGCCTCCCCAGGCCTACCTTAACAGGTCTAGTGATCTAGTTTTAGTTGGGTAGGAGCGAAGTCCACACAATCCTGCCTCTAGCAGCTCTGGATAGAAAATGACAACTAGCAGTAGTCTTGCAGTATTACTATTACAGGTCATGGTGGCTATATTTTATTCAGAGCTAATTAGGGATGGGAGTGAGTAGGCTTCACTCCTGCCAAACCAGCACTAGACCACCAGGCCTGTTAAGGTAGGTCTTTGAGAGGAGGGCCTTATGGGGCTTGGAGAGGGACTGGAGAGGTCCTTTTCTACACTGAGGGCTTTGGAAGGCGGTCCAGATGTGGTGGAGCAGTTGGGTCATGTGGGGGATGGGTCCTATATTGTCTTGAGGGGAGGGAATAAAAAAAAAAAACCCTTATGCAGGTCCCTGCCAATATTTAGCCAGAACCTGCATATCCCTTCTGAATAATGGCTGGGACCCACTTAACTCCCTGCAGCACATGTCTGGTAAGACCTCGATATTCAGTGCCTGGGCATGGCCTGGCATTGAATATCCTGGGCTAATTTAGCCGGTGATGGTCAGCGTAAAAAATACTGACCACTGATGGCTGAATATTGACTGGTGAGATCATATAATAGTCCCCGGAAGCACAGGTGTAAATGTGTGCATGTATCCAGTACCTAAGCTCAGATCATGTAAAATAACTATTCTCCTACTGACAAGGGTACCTCTATGCATCTATATCATCTTGCAATAAAGAGCCCTTATCTGTGCATAAAATTTGTTTTATAAAATCATCCCCATAATGGACAGTCCCTGTTCTTTGGAGCTTACAATATAGTCAAGACAGACAGATAAGACATGCAATGGAGGATTTTGATTATCATCAAATGTGATGTTTGGGGCTGTAAGACATTAAAGAGAATTATGCTTATAGATGTTTTTATTGATTAATATCTGTTCTTCGGTGCAGTGAAACAGAGTATACATCTCACTCTTGCTTATAAATCCCATGGCTATCAAGAAAAACTGACCCTAAGGGGTTTGGGATACAGAAGGGTTCCCTATTACTCTTCCAATTGTAAACTGTAGGAAGGCCCCAGTAAACCAGGAGGGATTATTTGAAAGAGAGGCTGTAAGTAAGTAAAACTGTAAGAGATTTGTTTTGCGGCTTAGAAAATTGCCTAAAAATCTTTGTTCATGGACCTATCTATAAAAGAAAAGCAGACCAGGGAGCGGGTGGGTGAAGGTAGGTGGGAGGGACTGGCTGAAACTCTAATAATGGCTTTTTATAGCCTTACAAAAGTGTTAGTGCAGCCAGCTACTAATTAAAGCTTTTTACAGAAAGTTGGATATTTATATCTTGACTTATTTAAGTAAAGAGAAAAAAAAACACCCAGGTGTGAAGAGAGGGAGAAAAAAAGTAAAGGAGAAAACAGAACAAAAAGAGATAACATACACCTTTATATTAACACCTCAGACATGTATATTATCCTCCACCACTCTGCACTGAGGTTAACCAAAGAAGAAAGAGAATTCTAAAAGAAAGAGAAGATATTCACAAATTTATCCATCATAAGCAAATCATATGGTTGTTTCCGTACCCAATGACAAGGGAAAAACAGGCAGGCAGAGGCATCATGATTTCATAAGACAAGATTCTCTACAAGAAACTAGGCTAAACTTACAGTATATTTGTGTTATAGGTGCAAAGCTTAGCATTTTTATAAAGAATTTTTTGTGTGTTAATGTCTTCTTGCGCACGTAAAGCAATCTTTATAAAATTGCCCCAGAGGTTATGTGTGAAAAAGTATCACGCAGGGGCGTAGCCAGACTTCGGTGGGAGGGGGGTCCAGAGCCCGAGGTGAGGGAGCACATTTTAGCCCCCCCCGGCGCCACCGACCCCCCCCCCCCCCCCGCTGCAGCCACCACCATCACCAACTTTGACCCCCCCTGCCAATGACCTTCTCGACCCCCCTCCTGCCGCCAACCCTCCGTCGCTGTCGCCTACCTTTGCTGGCCAATCCGCCGTCAACCCGCCGTCACCGTATGCTACCTTTGCTGTCGAGGGACCCCAACCCCCACCAGCCGAGGTCCTCTTCTTCCTTTGTTCTGTTTCTGAGTCTGACGTCCTGCACGTTGTACGTGCAGGACGTCAGACTCACAGAAACAGAATGAAGCCTTGCGATCTGCAGGGCTTCATTCTGTTTCTGTGAGTCTGACGTCCTGCACATTGTACGTGCAGGACATCAGACTCAGAAACAGAATGAAGGAAGAAGAGGACCTTGGCTGGCGGGGGTTGGGGTCCCTCGCCAGCAAAGGTAACATACGGCGACGGCGGGTTGACGGCGGATTGACGGCAGGAGGGGGGGTCGAGAGGGTCGTCGGCAGGGGGGTCCAGGGCCAAATCTACAGGGCACAGGCCCCCTTGGCCCCACGTAGCTACACCCCTGATATCACAGTGCCAAGGTGAATATTTGCATTCAACTTGCATGTTCAGGAGTGGTGATGGGGCAGAGAGTGAAAAGAGTCACAATTTATGCACATTCTTGTCAATATTCAGTCAATGGTGGTCAGTTTTTATTTATGCTCTGATTGTCGCCAAGTAAATTAGACTCTAATATTTAATGCTGAGCCATGTCAATCAGCATTGAATACCAGGGTATGACTGGCCAAGAATTTGCTGCCGGAGCTTATGTGGGTCCCGGCTAAATATTGACTGGAATCCAATGGGTATTCTTTATTTTCCTTCCCCACCCCACTGATTCTAATCCTCCCTCCCAGTCCCCCCCCCCCCAAAAAAAAATCTGATTTCCCCCCTCCCAATCCCCGCAACATGAGAAGGCCCTTCTACATGCCTGACTCCCCCACCACCATGAGTAAACCAACCCCCCTCATGAACCTCTCACCCTGGAAAAAGACCCTCTCCATCACCCTCCAACAGGTCCCACCAGGCCTACATTGACAGGCCTGGTGATCCAGTAGTCATTAGGGCAGGAGCAAACCCCACTTATTCCTGTCCCTAGTGGCTTTAGATTAAAATGGCCACTTGGTCTTCAAGCAGTAGTTTCATGGTACTTCTGCTAGAAGCTGACCACTACTGGTAGCACCATGGGCCTATCATTAGAGGTTGCTGCAGCCATTTTTAATCTGGAGTCACTGGGGGCAGGAGCGAATGGGGTCCACTTCTGCCTCAATAATAATTAGACCACCAGGCCTGTTAAGGTAGTCTTGGGGGGAGGGAGGGGAAAGGAAGCCTGTTGGGACTAGGGGGGTGGCAGAGGAGGCATTTTCCAGGATGAGGGGTTAGGAAGGAGGTTCCATTTGTGGTTGGGGGGTCAGGCATGTAGGGGGGAACCTTCTCACATTGGGGGTTTGGGTGTGGATTGGACCTTGTTGTGGTGGTGGTGGTAGTGGGGATGGCAGGAGAGAGGAAAGATCAGCTGCAGGCAGGAAATTATACAGGTGCTGGCTGATATACAGTAGCTAAGAGGGCAACATTAAGACTGATTTTGTTTGATCCTATCTGCCTGCTTACCTCTGCAGGCACTAGCATTGAATCACTGAATATCACTGGTACCCACATAGCTGCAAACTTCTCCTTGACTCCACCCCCAGATCACGTTTACATGGATGGTTAGTGCCAATATTCAGTGGCACTACCCAGTTAACTGCGGCTGAATATTGGTAGCAGGTCCACTCTATATGTTTTAACTGGGTAAGAGCCTGTCTTGTCCACTTAAACCACGCTGAATAATAACCCCATTGTTATAAAAGAATGTATGAACATTTACAACTGCTCCTGGTCAGGTGTAAATGTCTGAGGCTTCAATCTACTTGTGAGTTCTGCAGCTTTGCCCCTAGTATTTTATAAAGACACATAGAGAGGCACAATCAAACGGGGCACCCAAGTTTTCATGAGGGCGTCCTTGCAGGATGGCCCCCGTAAAGGGGCGAGGTGACCCGTATTATCGAAACAAGATGGGCGTCCATCTTTTGTTTCGATAATATGGTCGGGGACGCCCAAATCATGAAATTTAGGTCGACCTTTGAGATGGTCATCTTTAGGTCGTTTTTGAGATGGTCATCCCTGGTTTTTGGTGATAATGGAAACCGAGGACGCCCATCTCAAAAACAACTAAATCCAAGCCATTTCGTCGTGGGAGGAGCCAGCATTCATAGTGCACTTGTCCCCCTGACATGCCAGGACACCAACCGGGTACCCTAGGGGGCACTACAGTGGACTTCAGAAAAAGGTCCCAGGTGCACAGTTCCCTTACCTTGGGTGCTGAGCCCCCCAACCCCCCCCCCCAAAACCCAAACCCACAACTGTACACCCTATCATAGCCCTTAGGGATGAAAGGGGGGCACCTACATGTGGGTACAGTGGGTTTCTGGTGGGTTTTGGAGGGCTCACATTTACCACCACAAGTGTAACAGGTGGGGGGGGGGGGATGGGTCTGGGTCCGCCTGCCTGAAGTACACTTCACCCACTACAACTGCTCCAGGTACCTGCATACTGCTGCGACGGACCTGAGTATGGCATTTGAGGCTGGCAAAAAAGTATTTTTAAAGATTTTTTTTTAGGGTGGGAGGGGGTTAGTGACCACTGGGGGAGTAAGGGGAGGTCATCCCTGATTCCCTTTGGTGGTCATCTGGTCAGTTTGGGCACCTTTTTGATGCTTGGTTGTGAAAAAAAATGGACCAAGTAAAGTTGGCCAAGTGTTCGTCAGGGACGCCCTTCTTTTTTCCATTATCGGCCGAGGACGCCCATCTCCTAAGCACGCCCCAGTCCCGCCTTCGCTACACTGCCGATATGCCCCCATGAACTTTGGTCGTCCCTACAATGGAAAGCAGTTGAGGGCGCTGAAAATCGGCTTTTGATTATGCCCATTTGGGCAACCTTGCGAGAAGGACGCCCATCTCCCGATTTGTGTCAGAAGATGGGCATCCTTCTCTTTCGAAAATTCACCTGATAGAAGCCTAAGTCTTTATAAAAGAGGCTAGAAATAGACACCTATTTAGTCTTCATACATAGATGGTCTGTTATAGTATTACCCGCCACTGTAAATAGTGATCCACCAACACATTTTATACTGCAGACATGTTGCAGAATTTGGCCAAGGAAATGTGTACGTCCACAGAATGTACCCTAAGGCTGCTGCAGAGTATTGGAGGTCTTTTCTGTGACTTCTAGTCTCTTGACTATGGACAGGAAAATTACTATCTATTCGCAACATATCCCCCCCCCCCCCCCCCCCCCCCCCGTCCATACATTCAAATCATCTCTACTCCACTCATGCCTGGGCAGTGGCAGCAACACTCATAGACTGCCTATGCCTGCAGCGAGACTTTCTCTCACTCTGAACTGTCCCGCCCTTCACAAAACAGGAAGTTGCATCAGAAGTGGTAGAATGGTTCAGAGTGAGAGAAAGTCCTGGTGCAAGTGCAGGCAGCTTATGAGTGATGCTGTCGCTGCCCAGGTGATTTGAAGGCATGCAGCAGAGGGGGGATTGGAATTGCTTCACCGGGAAGGGAAGTGAGAGACGTGAGACAGTTCAGCTTATCTTCATGCTCCCTCCTACCCTCCGGGGAAGGAGGAAGAATCCAGATGAACTACCTGACAGGAGGTGCGTACACATCATACACACACCTTGAATAGGTACGTCACTGCTACCTGTTTTGGCAGGGCAATAAACTTTCAAGTCAAAATCCAGCCTGTGGCCACCAGCTGTTTTTTAGATGCCAGCTGCTGCAGGTTTTCTACACCCGGATATCTAGCGCTGGTATCCAGATATTAGCAGGCACTGAATATGCAGGTATAGATTGGCCAGCACTACTTATTCAGGTACTGGTGATATTCAAAGTGGTTACCGAGATAGCTAACCGTATGAAGCTGGGGCAGCCTCTTTTCTGTCCTAACTTTATGCTCGGTTATCCATTTATCAGACTGATTGGGTAACTCCCGGCTCCACCTATGTTCTGTCTGCACTACCCAGATAGTGTCAAGGCAGTTTGATGGATATTCAGTGGCAATATCTGGATAACGCCACTGAAAATTTGGGTATGGATGTCTTCTGCTGAATATCAACATCATTGTTTTCACAACTTCCTGAGCCGTAGATACCAGCTTTTCAAAATGATTTTTAGGGGTATTAAACTCAACACAAATTATCCCTCTCTAGACACAAATACGAAGTTTGCTTAAGAATCCCACTGTACCCTCGGAGCCTGTACCTATGACCTGTGCTCTTCTCAGGAAGAATCAGACATGTAAGGTGCTTGTTAGACTTAAGAAGTAACCTGCTGCAATTTCTGTTGTTTAATGACAAGAACTATGATGTTACCAGATAGGTATGGACAGAAAAGCCAGCATTATGCTTTATTTATTTTTGGGGATTTATTAGCCGCCTTTATGAAGAGATTCACCAAAGGTGGTGTACAGTAGGTACATTTTTAACATCAAACTTACAATTTTGTTAACAGCATAACAATAATAAAATACACAAGTATAAACATAAATACAGTGAAAGAGGAAACCTGAAAACAGCAAATTGAAATCTAATAATAAGATTTCCAGTGTTTATCTAAATATTTATTTGGCAGCTGTTTTCACTGAGTTCTTTGGAAGCCTTTCATGAGGTTACAGGTGAAGATCAGAACTTCATAGTAGAAGATGATGGTAGAACCCCCCCCCCCCCCCCCACCCCACACACACACTAATCCTTCCTATCTCCCCAGTTACCTTAATCTGTACTACATGCAGCAGCTCCCTTTGCAAGACCGCTTCCTGTATGATTAAAAATAGAACAAGGTGGCTGCTGTCAGAGCAATTGTTGCCTCTCATTTTCACACAGATCTTAATTAACTAATGATCGGCTATTCCTGCTTCACCCCCCTCCTTCCCTTCCCCTCTTCCAAGTGATTTCCCAATTTCCTTGTGCAAGTCTGGCACTGATAAGGTTAGAGAGCTTCCAATTAGTTGGGAAGGAGGTTGCACAGTGCAGTCCCTAGGAGAGGACGTACAGCTTCTCCCCGTGTGTTCGTGTCTCTTTGTGTGGTGGAAGAACTAATGACAGGGGCTGGGGGGGGAGGGGAGGGGATAAGGGATGAGAGGGAAACAAAGTGAAGAGGAAGCCTCAGATTTCCTGGCTGGGCTGGGGGAGGGGAGAAGAAGAGAAGGGATGGAGCTGGAGGGAAAGTCTGGGCTCTGAGATATGTATGGGAGAGGATGAAGGGAGGCTTGTGGTTGGCTACAGCTGCCTGGTACCCAGAGAGAGGCGGAGGCAAGGAGAGATGCAGTGAGCAGCCTCACAGCCTATTAGCTGCTGTCGCTGGTGCTGGAATATGGTGCATCTCTGACAGGATTGCCACTCACAGGCGCGCAGCTTGCTAGATTTACTGAGGGAGGCGGAAATCCAGTGCTGGCTGCTGCTGCTGCACTATTACGTGGAAGTAGCCATGAATGGCATGTGGGGGATATAAGGCTCTCTGCATGGCTAGGAGTTTATTTGTGCTGCCTGGGTCATCATTATTCAGGTAAGAGGCAAAACTGCTTAGCTGTCTCCTTCTGTCTGCGTCTCTTTGTCTTTCTCTCTGGGCTAATCCTTTTTCATTTTATTTGCCCTCAGACGACTCATGATATTGACATAGTCCCTACTACATTAAGAAAATAAGCTCCTTTTTCTTAAGATAGACCCTAGTGTGCCATCATGAGATTTTGCTTTACTCTTTAAGTAGGATCTAATTGCACTTGTTTATTTTATTGTCCGTGGTTGTCTGTATAGTAAAAAAAAAAGCAGACTTATGTGTGCTTATCAATAATATTTGTCTATGCATAGTATGTAGCTACATACAGAGAGATATATATGTGTATTATGTGCATATCCATGTAGAGATACATTGTATGGTGGATCTCTTCTTTGATTAAATTACTGTACACAATCTCTGCTTTCTGGGAGAGGACTATTTTGGATAGAAGTGTGATCTGACAGTCAATGCTATATGCAAAAGGATCTTCCCTTTATGTTGGTAAATGGTGATAATGATTATAATGTATAAGGGCCGATTTGCAATTCCTAAAACAAAGAAGTGCTCTCAGTGCAGTTTGTCTGGAAACACGTTGACGGGATGCGCAGATATTGGTGACTCGGGATGCAGTGTGTGCTCTGCATGTGTGTGGTGGTGGTGGTGGGGGGGGGGGGTTAGCTTTGCTTTCCAAATTGGTACGTGGAGCCCTGGGCTCAGCCATGGCTTCTGTCAGCGTAGGGAAGTTGAATGGGAATGAGTATGTTTGTTTTTGTGTGTGTGTGGCGGTGGCGGTAGGGATTATGGAAGAGCTGAGGCGACAGTTGATTTAATGGAGCACCTTCCAGGTTTACATTGAACAACTGGACCGTTAGGCTTTCTGTTCTGGTTAGCAAGTGGGGTATGATGGATTAATAGAAAACCATGGCTGTACATACCAGCAGTAGCAAGCACCACTCTGAGCAAGGTGAGCATGATGACTGCAGCATTTGAGCCCTGCACAAGCTTTAATGTGGCTTGCGCACGCCTGCCCTGAATCAGTCACTGCCAAATGAGTTGCTGAAATGATAAGAATAGCAGGTAGAATTTAATCACCAGTCACATATTTTGCGTCCTTCAGATGCGTCTGTTTACTTTCACTGCTGTGCAGTTTCATTACAGTTCATTGCTCTGCATTAAGACTGATTCTCATATTGTCCGTTCCTATTGACTGTTTTCTACAGTGGAGCTTTGTTTCAGTATATGTTACAGAACGCCTGGAACACCTCACTTTTAAAGCTAATATGATTGGGGCCTTCACGTGTCCCTGTGTACTCTTATATGTAGAACTGCAGTAGTGCTTTTTTATGCTAGGCTCAGCGGAAGGCCACATCAGGCCAGAAAATATGCAACTCACAAGCTACAGAAGAGCTGCATTTCCACTGTCTTCCTGTCTGTCCTCCAATGCTCTGGAGACCATCTGATTCGGAGTGGGGCAAGGCTTTGGAGGACTAAATCAGCAATTAGTGCTTTGGGAACTGCTGCTGTATCCCATGATGTCACATAGCAGGTGGTCAGCTGTGCCTTTCTGATCAGTGATCATATGGGATGTGACGATTAAAGCAATTCATTTTTGCATGAGGGGAATTCATTCTGGAAATGCAGAGTTTCCACTAAGAAGGGATTAGCAGCCCTTTCTGAGGTTTTCTAGGGAGTGCGCCTGTGGTAAGGCTCGAGTGTTAAAGAAATTTATGATGTACTCTCTGTCTCTATCTGTGCCACTGGTCTTCTTAGAAAGGTTCTGGGTATTCAAGGGTTAAGGAAGCTACCCGCTTTGAAAGCACACCTCTGTAGTTCACAGTGAGACTAGACTCTTGAATTTCTTTTGAGACGAACCAGTGTGCTATTTTGAAGACATAGACGTCCATCATGAAAAACATGCCATGCTTTACTTTTTTTTCTTAATAAACAATTTATAGGAGTTTTTTTTAAAAACAATATTTTGTAAAGATGTGACAGCATATTAATAAATAACCTCTAAACCAGTGTTTTTCAATACAAGGCCTGGGGGACCTCTGGGGCAAACCCCCCATCTTCATTCATCTTTTCTCTCCCCGTTACTCTCGGCCTCTCTACTCAAGGTCATGACAGAAAAGGGAAAGCACCAATACCAATAGAATTTTTGTTACTCACTATGGACTAGATTATATATATGATGCCTAAAAAATCGGCACCGAAATGAAGTATGCTTAAGGATATTCTACAAAGTACGCCTCAATTTAGGCATATTTTATAGAATAAGCCTAAATTTCCATGCTGTTTATTGAATACGCCAAGCACCAGTCTGCATGGCTAAATTTAGCTGCACAATCTAATTTGAGAGACCTTACAGTTCTAGTGTGGGGACTAAATGTATAAACTCAATTTGTTATGTCCCAAACACTCGCAATTAAAGTATGTGTTATACCACAATGCTTCATCCACAGTCAGCATTCAACATTTCCAGAGCTACAATCCCAATGACATTTGTATATCAATTTTTAATGGGGATCATCAGAGTATCTTGCAACATACACCATATGGGAACAACGTCCCAATATACTCATGGTGCAGCGCACATCGTCATAGATCTACCCATATGCTTATATTTTTTGAACTTTTTTATATCTTCTTAATGCAATCATAGATGAATATATTCCAAATAACTTTAAACATTTATGCTCTACAATCCATGGCAGAGTCAAAAAAGAGATGCGCATGTATTAGCACTTAACTTTGGCGGCGATTTTTCACCAGGAACAAACCTCCGCCAACATGGCCAGGTTTCGGGATCCTTCTTCAGGGAAGAGGTTCGCTGGGGAAAAAAAACATAATATCAGCTGCATATTTATATCTCCATATAAAAATGAATGTCCCTGCATTAACAAAAAAGACTGTAGCACTCCTATCTCACATTACACTCCTGCATAGGGAAAAAATGGCTGCAGCGTCTGACGTGGTGTTAAACTTTAAATAGCACACAGCAGATCAAACCCTGCAGTCCTGATTGGGCCATGTTCCACCCGTAGCTACCAATCAGATCAATGACCACCAGTAGATTTCAGAATTTAACCCCAAAGGCTTCAGAGTACGCAATTGGAAAATTCAACGTTGTTCTTTATAATTTAATAACTGTCCAACGTTCCCACCCTCCCACCCTAGTTGGACATAATCTAAGATTCTTCATTTAATGTCACTAAGCTGGTGATGAAAATACAGCCAGTGCTAAACCAATGGTGCAGTTAATACCTGGTTCTTAATTCTAGATTTATGTTCATTTAGACGAGACTTAATAGGGCGACTAGAACGTCCTATGTAGATAGATTGACGGTTCTCCCTGAATCAACACACAGAATAACATGCTGGTAATATTAGCTAGTGAGCTTAACTGCTTTTCCTCTCTAAGCTTGATAGTTAGATAGAATTTTCTTTGAAATTTATATTTCCTAGTATCTTGTCCCAATATTGTGGGCAATGTAAGAAGAATGCTAGTCTGACTGATCCTTGTATGGAGAGATTTTTCTTTTGTCTCTTAATATTTCTAATATCCTTTACATGTATAACGGATGTAAACTTGTAAAATCATAAATAAAATATTTTTTTTTAAAAACAACTTGCTAAGCCTAAAAATTTTGTGTAATTTCTTCAGGAGTTTAACATTGCAGTAATCTAGTTGTGATTGTACAAGCATTTGAATTAACAAAATAAAAGCATCTTGACTGAAATATGATCTAATTAATCATAGTTGTTTTCAACATATAAATAGTATTTCTCCATAATTGATTAATTTGAAATTCATAGGTCAAAGATGAATCCAGAACTACATCTAAGACTCTGGATTTTGCCTCCACTGTTAAGTAGAAGTGAGGAAGAGCTGCATGCTTGAAGGGCAAGGCATTTCTCAATAGATGAAGAGAATGGACTTGGAAATGTCCACCTCTTTGAGGATACCCCCAATGAAAAGTTTGAAGGCGGGCTGGTTAGGATGGATTGTTATTGATACACATTGGTCAGCAGTCATAGCCACTCATGGGAAGATACATGATGGCTCTCCTTCAGCTCATTTATGGGTCCTTTTAAGAGGCTGTGGCAAAAGGGTGCCTGCGCTAGCATCAGCACGTGATTTTGACATGCACCGAGGCCCCCTTTTACTAAAGCGGGTAGAAATGGCCGTGCGGCAAGTGAAGCTCTTGCAGCGCAGCCTTTTCAGGAGGGAGCACTTATCGCCACCAATTGAGGTGGCAATAAGGGCTCTTGCGCTAACCTGGCTGTAACCGGGCAGTGCATGGCACTGCCCGATTGCCACCAGGTACACACCAGTGCTAAAAAAAATGTAAATATTTTTGCAGCACCAGAAATGCTTACAACCACCGCTTCGTAAAAGGGCCCCTTTGATCCAAAATGGTTCCAGCTTAAAAAGTAGTGAAAACCACTGCTCCAAACCATATTTACTTTATAAATGTCCAAGAAGGGTTAAGCGTTTTACCTCATTAGATAGCATCATGTGAGCCATGTGTTGAAATCCTTTTCATGCAAGATAACCCAGGTAAGGTACCTTTAACAGTGCTTCATGTCAGCGGGGTGTGATCTAGCCTTACTGAGGACAGTCAGAAGTGGACAAAATAGATTTAGAACTTGAATTCATTTTGAAAATTGAAAACAGGTATTTCGTGGTCCTTGGTCCTTGTAGGGCCTCTTGTACAAAGCTGTGCTACCAATTCTTGGTGCGGCAAATTCCTGCGGGTTTCCTCTCATTTGCTGTGTAGAGATCACTAGCGCGACTTTGTAAAAGAAGCCCATAATGTAATATGGCTCTTGTATCCCGCTAACTCCCACAAAAAGTGGTTCAAAGCGGTTAACAAAACAAAGATGTGATATGACAGAATGAACAAAAAAATTTCTTAACCAGTTAAGTTTTGTGATATTTACGAAAAGAATAATAAGAACCCAGAGAACGCCGAACTGGTGGAAGAGATAGCCAAAAATGAGAAGCCTGGTAAATAAAAGAATCCTGAAAATAGCGTTTGTAGCTAACTCCTGAAAAAGAAGGGAGAAACAAGTGAAATGGATCTCTAGTTCTATTAAAGCTATTAGCTATAGAAAATGAAAACAAATTAAGAATATAAGCCGGAATGAAACCATCAAACATTTTAAATATTATACAAGCCAATTTAAACAGACTACGAGCATGAACTGGAAGCCAGTGAAGGGAAATAAGAGCAGCAGAAGCACTGTCTGATCTATTAAATCTCAATATAAGTTTGGCTGCTGTGTTTTGCAAAATTTGTAACTCTGAACGAAATTTAGCAGTAATAGATAGGTATAAAATATTACAGTAATCAAAAAGAGATAATATAATAGCTTGGACCAAAACAGTAAAGTACTGAGCATGTAGCTTGGAGAAAAGGTGGCTGAGGCGAGATATGATAGAGGTCTATAAAATAATGAGTGGAGTTGAACGGGTAGATGTGAAGTGTCTGTTCATGCTTTCCAAAAATACTAGGACTAGGGGGCATGCGATGAAGCTACAATGTAGTAAATTTAAAATGAATCTGAGAAAAATTTGCTTCACTCAACGTGTAATTAAACTCTGAAATTCGTTGCCAGAGAATGTGGTAAAGGTGGTTAGCTTAGCGGAGTTTAAAAAAGGTTTGGACGGCTTCCTAAAGGAAAAGTCCATAGACCTTTATTAAATGGACTTGGGGTAAATCCACTAATTCTGGGATAAGCAGTATAAAATGGTTTGTACATTTTTGGGATCTTGCCGGGTATTTGTGACCTGGATTGACCACTGTTGGAAACAGAATGCTGGGTTCGATGGACCTTTGGTCTTTCCCAGTATGGCAATACTTATGTCCTTATGTAGCCAGTTCCCTGGTGTTTTGAGGCTGAGGGTGACCCTCTGGGCAGATACACATATTCTGCCCGATATTCAGTCCGTGGCGGTAAGTGGCATCTGAGCCATTTGCAGCTGTGGGCTGACCTGACCCTGTGTATTCAATGCCAGGGCATGCATGGCTCCCGGCCTTGAATATCCAGGTATCAGCAGTCACCCGGAAGTTAACCAGGCACTGGCTGATATTCAGTGCCTGGGGAAATTAGCACATAAAGTTAAGACAGCCTTTTTGCTGTCCTAATTTTATGCAGTTACATTTCCGGTTAACGGACTGAAAATCGCCACTAACTGGATAACTAGTTGCTCAACCCCTGGCCCTCCCCTGACTTAAGTGGTTAAGAGATGGCTGGTTAGGGGCAATATTCAGCAGCATTAACTGGTTCAGGGGCCCTTTTACTAAGCTGCGTAAGCGTCTATGTGCGCCCAAAACACGCCAAAATAGAGTTACCACCTGGCTACCGCGTGGCTCTTGCGGTAATTTCATTTTTGGTGCACATCCAATATGTGCACCCAAAAAATAATTTTTATTTTCAGACGCGCACAGGTCTAGGAGTGGAGGAGTGGCCTAGTGGTTAGGATGGTGGACTTTGGTCCTGGGGAACTGAGGAACTGAGTTCAATTCCTGGCACAGGCAGCTCCTTGTGACTCTGGGCAAGTCACCTAACCCTCCATTGCCTGCTGCATTGAGCCTGCCATGAGTGGGAAAGCACGGGGTACAAATGTAACAAAACAAACAACTATTACCGCCTGGCTACCACATGAGACTTTACCTCTAGGTTAATGACTGGCAGTAAGGTCTCAGACACAAAATGGACATGCGCCAATTTTGATTTTGCCGCACGTCCATTTTTGACAAAAAATTTTTTAAAAGGCATTTGTTGCAGGTGCGCTGAAAAATGGCTCTGTGTGCACCAAAAACACGTGCCTACACTACCGAAGGCCATTTTTCAGCGCACCTTAGTAAAAGGACCCCTAAGTGCTGCTTGCTGGATTGCTCAGTGGTGTTTAACCGTGCAAAAGCCTCTCCTGCATGTTTAAACCCTGTTGAATATTGGGTGGATTAGTTTTGGTGTCTGGGGCTAGAAAATTAAAATTGCCTACAAAATCCTCTCACAAGCTTGTAGAACAGATATCCAGTGTCCCTGATATCTGGTTATATAATCATTGAATGATCTCTGAGCTGGCACACGTGAGAAATAACTAAAGGAGGTTGATAAGGATTAGAATAAAAGTACCCATTTATTGAGTCCTCCACAGGCACACAAACATATACAAAAGTAGAGCTATGAAAAACCATATGACATATACCCCCAGATTCTATATAGCGAGTCTAGAGACCTGCACTGAAATCCAGGCGTATTCTATAACAGCGCGTCTAACCTAATTGGCTTAACAAGCTAATCAGTGTTGATAACAGCACTTAACAAGCAATAATGAGCATTAACTGGTAATTAGAATTTATGCGCACAACTCGCTAAGCGTATTCTGTAACAAACTGCACCTAAATTCTAATGTGCGCAGTTCAAAAGGGGTGTGGTTATGGGCGGGGAAATGGGTGTTCCAAAATTTACGTACATAGTTATAGAATATGGCCCAGTGCGCGTAAATCTATGTGCAGGGATTTATGCCATGTTTTTGTTGGTATAAATGGAGGTGCATAGTTTTAGACTCCTAGTGCTCTTTCGTTTGTGCTTATTTTACCACACGCTATACTATTTTAGCACAAAGTATATGATTCTCAGGTACCCAACTAAATTTAAATAGAATTTTTCTATTTAAATTTAGTTGGGCACCAGAGAATCATATACTTTGTATAACTGTGGTACCTCATGTAAATTTGGTTGAAATAAGCCATTGATTGAGTACTATACTATTTTAGCACAGCGTCCCATTTTATGTAATGAGACCCTGTGCCATTCAGATCTCAAGCAGATTAGGAGGGAGAAGGTCACAGATCAAATTTCTGCCAAGTGAAGCAAAATAGCTTACTATGCATGTAACAGGGTGCTACAATGTGCCTTCCTATGCAGTGACAGGAAGAACAGTAGCCCACATTGATAAGTTTCTCCCTTTGACCTCTGAAAGACAGTCAAACCTCTGAAAGACAGTCAAAATACATTAAATTAGTCCAGTAAAGAAGTATCACCTTATTTCCCATTTTTTGACCTGTGACCTTCTCTTTCCTAATCTGCTTGAGATCTGATCAGCAGTTCTTTCAGGGGCTACAACCCCATTTTATTAAATAGCATTTCTGGAAATGAACTTGGCTATGGAAGCTATGGTTTTGGATCTAATACCTTCCTTAACTATCATCCCTTTTGTTTGTAGAAATATCTACATGAGAACTGCCTTCTAATGTCATTGTAGGCCTGACATTTTGTTTTCATGTACCTGTAGCTTGTGAATAGCAGGGATAATATTTAGCCAGTGATGGCCAGTGTTTTTTAAAATTCAGGCCACCATTAACTGAATTGTGCCCAGGTATTGCCGATATTCAATGGTGGAACCTGAATAGCTAGCCGAGGGGCCCTTTTACTAAGCCGCGGTAGGCTCTATGCATGTGCAACACACACCCAAATGAGACTACCATCAGGCCAGCAAGCCCCCCTGGCAGTAATTTCAGATTTGGCATGCGCCCATAATGCCTGGATGAATTATTTATTAATGGGCCCTTTTACTAAGCCGTGTAGGCGCCTATTTTGAGTTACCACCCAGCTACTGCGTGGCCCTTGTGGTAATTTTATTTTTGACGCATGTCCGCTACGCATGCCAGAAAATGATTTTTATTTTCCGACACATGGCAGAAACCTGGCGGTAATTGTCATTCTTTGTGCGTAAATGATTACCGCATGGATAACGCTTGAGACCTTACCGCTAAGTCAATGGCTGGTGGTAAGGTTTGAGACCCAAAATGGACATGCGCCAATTTTTCTTTTGCCACATGTCCATTTTCAACAAAAATTTTAAAAAGGCCTTTTTTACAGGGGTGATTAAAAATGGGTGTGCACACGCCCAAAACACAAGCCTACAGTAGCGCAGGTCATTTTTCGGTGCACCTTAGTAAAAGGGCCCCTTATTTCCTCCCATGCATGCCATTTCCAGTAGTAATCATCAGTTGGCATGCACCGACCGGTCACCACTCGTGTAGCGTGTGAGCCTTTACCGCTAGATCAATGGGTGGAGTTAAGGGCTCAGGTCAGGTTTAGATGCATGCTGGTTTCAGTTTTACCGCGTGCCCTTTTCCCATCACATAAAAAAACAAACACATTTTTTGCGGACGCAGTAAAAACTGGCCCGGCGCATGCCTAATACACGTGCCTACACAGCCGCAGGCCACTTTTTACTACAAAAAGTGACCCTGAATAACTTAGAACAGCCTTTTTGTTGTCCTGGGTTAACTGTGTAGTTATTCAAGTACCATTGCTATACATCAAAGTTACACATTGACTTCATGTGCTCTTAATATACTAAGGGCCCTGTTTACAAAGGTATGCTAGCGTTTTTAGCATGCATCAACCATGTAGACGCCTATAGGAACATTGTGATTTGATAAATCCCTTTAAGCAGTCAAAATTATTTTAAAGGGTGGGGGCCAAAATAATAATAAATCCAAGAACCCAATATGCCACAAAAACAAAATATGGAGGGAAATTTTCAGTGTCCCTCCATGATGAACAATAATGATGGGGAATCAATCTTTTCTTGTACAAGACTTTATTCTTCATACAAAAGTATCCTTTCAATTCAATTTACTTAAGATGTAACAAACTTTGAATTGGACCCATCACCAACATGGTCCAGGTTTCGGATACCTGCACGACAAAACATACAATTAAGTTATGTCTAAATTATATATCTAAACCATAAATCACGAATCCCCTATGTATAATAACACATACCTCAATGTGCCTCAGCGTTAGACTATTTTTTCTTTGGACAGGGTTACAGCAGGAACTAAAGAATTTTTTTTTACAGTGGATTGATAGTCTGACACCACATTTGCAGTTTACCATGAATTATGATCAAAATAAAATTGATTTTTTGGATGCAACTGTATACAGACTGGGTGATCACATTAGTACTACTTTATATAGGAAGGATGTGGCATGAAATACTTTCTAGAAAAACAAAGTGGGAAGTGGACCAATGAATTCAGGACTTCGAGACTATGGTGGTATGAAAGAGAATAAACTTTATTGTAGACTCGACACAGTACTGTGTTTTGGCCACAGGCCTGCTTCAGGAGTCTTTGGCAATGACATGTGCAGGAACAGCTACAGCTGTACTGTACACTAGTTTTAACAGACTTCGGAGTATAAATTTACTGACACCTAACATGATCCTGCCCTGCTAATCGCCGAGGCTATACAACTATATCACTGTACAACTTTGTATTTGTTATCCACCGACTGGGCAAACGCCTTTGGCGGTACTATGTAACCACATTGAGCCTGCAAATAGGTGGGAAAATGTGGGGTACAAATGCAACAAATAAATAAATAAATAAATAAAAATAAACAAATAATAGGTCCATGAATTTCTTTAATTTTTTATGCTTTTCAACAAATGTTTCTGCTGTACACTTTTTAAAAATTAATTTTATTTTATCTAGTTATTCTATGCCCCATATGGGTTTTACATACGTACTTGTGTGTGTGTGTATAGCTGAGATAATATTTAACCATCTCTCTGACCTCATGTGCAACTTACTCTAAATCAGTCATCTACTTTTTAACTCTCCTTACTCTCTTACCTATCTATATGTTCCATCTTTGCTTTACCCTTCACTATCAATTATAATGTTCTATTACATACTGTGTTGACATTGTAAGCAGTATACCATGCCATAATTTACGAGACTGGGCGACTGGGCAGCTAGATGGCAGATGACGTTTAATGTGAGCAAGTGCAAGGTGATGCATGTGGGAAAAAAGAACCCGAATTATAGCTACGTCATGTAAGGTTCCACGTTAGGAGTTATGGACCAAGAAAGGGATCTGGGTGTCATCGTCGATAATACGCTGAAACCTTCTGCTCAGTGTGCTGCTGCGGCTCGGAAAGCAAATAGAATGTTGGGTATTATTAGGAAAGGTATGAAAAACAGGTGTGAGGATGTTATAATGCCGTTATATCGCTCCATGGTGCGACCGCACCTTGAGAATTGTGTTCAATTCTGGTCGCCGCATCTCAAGAAAGATATAGTGGAACTGGAAAAGGTGCAGCGAAGGGCAACTAAAATGATAGCGGGGATGGGATGACTTCCCTATGAAGAAAGACTAAGGAGGCTAGGGCTTTTCAGCTTGGAGAAGAGACGGCTGAGGGGAGACATGATAGAGATATATAAAATAATGAGTGGAGTGGAACAGGTGGATGTGAAGCGTCTGTTAACGCTTTCCAAAAATACTAGGACTAGGGGGCATGCGATGAAACTACAGTGTAGTAAATTTAAAACAAATCGGAGAAAATTTTTCTTCACCCAAAGTGAATGATACATACCTGTAGCAGGTGTTCTCCGAGGACAGCAGGCTGATTGTTCTCACGACTGGGTGACGTCCGCGGCAGCCCCCACCAACTGGAAAGAAGCTTCGCGGGACGGTCGGCACGCAGGGCACGCCCACCGCGCATGCGCGGCCGTCTTCCCGCCCGTGCGCGACCGCTCCCGCCAGTTGAATGACTAGCAAAAGATGAAACACACAACTCCAAAGGGGAGGAGGGAGGGTAGGTGAGAACAATCAGCCTGCTGTCCTCGGAGAACACCTGCTACAGGTATGTATCATTCACTTTCTCCGAGGACAAGCAGGCTGCTTGTTCTCACGACTGGGGTATCCCTAGCTCTCAGGCTCACTCAAAACAATAACCCAGGTCAATTGAACCTCGCAACGGCGAGGGTACAACAGAAATTGACCTACGAAGAACAACTAACTGAGAGTGCAGCCTGACCAGAATAAATTCGGGTCCTGGAGGGTGGAGTTGGATTTACACCCCAAACAGATTCTGCAGCACCGACTGCCCGAACCGACTGTCGCGTCGGGTATCCTGCTGGAGGCAGTAATGAGATGTGAATGTGTGGACAGATGACCACGTCGCAGCTTTGCAAATTTCTTCAATAGTGGCTGACTTCAGGTGGGCCACTGACGCTGCCATGGCTCTAACACTATGAGCCGTGACATGACCCTCAAGAGCCAGGCCAGCCTGGGCGTAAGTGAAGGAAATGCAATCTGCTAGCCAATTGGAGATGGTGCGTTTCCCGACAGCGACCCCTAGCCTGTTAGGGTCGAAAGAAATAAACAATTGGGCGGACTGTCTGTTGGGCTGTGTCCGCTCCAAGTAGAAGGCCAATGCTCTCTTGCAGTCCAATGTGTGCAACTGACGTTCAGCAGGGCGGGTATGCGGCCTGGGGAAGAATGTTGGCAAGACAATTGACTGGTTAAGATGGAACTCCGACACCACCTTCGGCAGGAACTTTGGGTGGGTGCGGAGCACTACTCTGTTGTGATGAAATTTGGTATATGGAGCATGAGCTACTAGGGCTTGAAGCTCACTGACCCTACGAGCGGAAGTAACTGCCACCAAGAAAATGACCTTCCAGGTCAAGTACTTCAGATGGCAGGTATTCAGTGGCTCAAAAGGAGGTTTCATCAGCTGGGTGAGGACGACGTTGAGATCCCATGACACAGTAGGAGGCTTGATAGGGGGCTTTGACAAAAGCAAGCCTCTCATGAATCGAACGACTAAAGGCTGTCCAGAGATGGCTTTACCTTCCACACGATAATGGTAAGCACTAATCGCACTAAGGTGATTCCTTACTGAGTTGGTCTTGAGGCCAGACTCTGATAAGTGCAGAAGGTATTCAAGCAGGTTCTGTGCAGGGCAAGAACGAGGTTCTAGGGCCTTGCTCTCACACCACACGACAAACCTCCTCCACTTGAAAAAGTAACTCTTTTTAGTGGAATCCTTCCTAGAGGCAAGCAAGACCCGGGAGACACCCTCAGGCAGGCCCAACGCAGCGAAGTCTACGCCCTCAACATCCAGGCCGTGAGAGCCAGGGATGGAAGGTTGGGGTGCAGCAACGCTCCGTCGTTCTGCGAGATGAGAGTCGGAAAACACTCCAATCTCCACGGTTCTTCGGAGGACAACTCCAGAAGAAGAGGGAACCAGATCTGACGGGGCCAAAAGGGCGCTATCAGAATCATGGTGCCGCGGTCTTGCTTGAGCTTCAGTAAGGTCTTCCCCACCAAAGGTATGGGAGGATAAGCATACAGGAGGCCGGTCCCCCAATGGAGGAGAAAGGCATCCGACGCTAGTCTGCCGTGTGCCTGAAGTCTGGAACAGAACAGAGGCAGCTTGTGATTGGTCTGAGAGGCGAAAAGGTCCACCGAGGGAGTGCCCCACTCTCGGAAGATCTTGCGTACCACTCTGGCATGGAGCGACCACTCGTGCGGTTGCATGACTCTGCTCAGTCTGTCGGCCAGACTGTTGTTTACGCCTGCCAGGTACGTGGCTTGGAGGAGCATGCCAAACCGGCACGCCCAACGCCACAGCCCGACGGCTTCCTGACACAGGGGGCGAGATCCGGTGCCCCCCTGCTTGTTGACGTAATACATTGCAACCTGATTGTCTGTCCGAATTTGGATAATTTGGCAGGACAGCCGATCTCTGAAAGCCTTCAGTGCGTTCCAGATCGCTCGGAGCTCCAGGAGGTTGATCTGCAGATCCTTTTCCTGGAGGGACCACAGACCCTGGGTGAGAAGCCCATCGACATGAGCTCCCCACCCCAGGCGAGATGCATCCGTCGTCAGCACTTTCGTGGGCTGTGGAATTTGGAATGGACGTCCCAGGGTCAAATTGGTCCGGATGGTCCACCAGAGCAGTGAAGTGCGGCAACTGGTGGAGAGGCGGATGACATCTTCTAGATTCCCGGTGGCTTGGAACCACTGGGAAGCTAGGGTCCATTGAGCAGATCTCATGTGAAGACGAGCCATGGGAGTCACATAAACTGTGGAGGCCATATGACCCAGAAGTCTCAACATCTGCCGAGCTGTGATCCGCTGAGACGCTCTGGTCTGCGAAGCCAGGGCCAGGAGATTGGTGGCCCTCGCTTCGGGAAGGTAGGCCTGAGCCGTCTGGGTATTCAGCAGAGCTCCTATGAATTCCAGAGACTGGGTTGGCTGGAGATGGGACTTTGGGTAATTTATCACAAACCCCAGCAGCTCCAGAAGTTGAATAGTGCACTGCATGGACCGGAGGGCTCCTGCCTCCGAGGTGTTCTTGACCAGCCAATCGTCGAGATATGGGAACACGTGCACTCCCAGCTTGCGTAGGTAGGCCGCTACCACCACGAGGCACTTGGTAAACACTCGTGGGGCAGAGGCGAGCCCAAAGGGCAGCACACAATACTGAAAGTGCCTTGCGCCCAGGCGGAATCTGAGATACTGTCTGTGAGCTGGCAGTATCGGTATGTGAGTATAGGCGTCCTTTAAATCCAGGGAACATAGCCAATCGTTTTCCTGAATCATTGGCAGAAGGGTGCCCAAGGAAAGCATCCTGAACTTTTCTTTGACCAGGAATTTGTTCAGGCCTCTCAGGTCTAGGATGGGACGCATCCCCCCTGTTTTCTTTTCCACAAGGAAGTACCTGGAATAGAATCCCTGCCCTTCCTGCCCGGGTGGTATGGGCTCGACCACATTGGCGCTGAGAAGGGCGGAGAGTTCCTCTGCAAGTACCTGCTTGTGGCGGGAGCTGAAAGACTGAGCTCCCGGAGGGCAATTTGGAGGCAGGGAGGCCAAATTCAGGGCGTATCCGCACCGCACTATTTGGAGAACCCACTGGTCGGAGGTTATGAGAGGCCACCTTTGGTGAAAAAATTTTAACCTCCCTCCGACCGGCAGATCGTCCGGTACGGACACTTGTAGGGCGGCTATGTTCCCATGGATCCAGTCAAAAGCCCGTCCCCGGCTTTTGCTGTGGAGGCGCAGGGAGCTGCTTAGGCGCACGCTGTTGACGAGAACGAGCGCGCTGGGGCTGTCCCTGTGCCTGACGAGGCCTTCGGGCCGGCTGGTTGTATCTACGCTTCGCAAAAGAATAGGGTGCAGCCTGCCGGGCCCGGGAAAAACGTCCACCTGTGGAGGTGGATGCTGAAGGCGCCCGGTGGGAGAGCTTGTCGAGAGCGGTTTCCCGCTGATGCAGTTGGTCCACCATCTGCTCGACCTTCTCACCAAAAATGTTATCCCCCCGGCAAGGGACGTCGGCCAGTCTCTGCTGGGTGCGGTTGTCCAGGTCAGAGGCGCGCAGCCATGAGAGCCTGCGCATCACTATACCTTGGGCCGCAGCACGAGATGCCACGTCACAGGTGTCATAAATACCCCTGGACAGGAACTTTCTGCACGCCTTCAGCTGCCTGACCACCTCCTGATAAGGCCTGGACTGCTCCGGCGGGAGCTTCTCGACCAGGTCCGCCAGTTGTTGCACATAGGTCCGCATGTGAATGCTCATATAGAGCAGGTATGATTGGATGCGGGTCACGAGCATGGAGGATTGGTAGGCCTTCCTCCCAAACGAGTCCAGAGTGCGAGACTCCCACCCCGGGGGCGCCGAGGCGGTATCCCTCGAACTCCGTGCCCTCTTGAGAGCAGAATCCACGACCGCCGAGTCATGGGGCAATTGTGGCCGCATTAGCTCTGGGTCAGAGTGGATCCTGTACTGGGACTCTGCTTTCTTGGGAATGGTGGGGTTAGTTAATGGTCGCACCCAGTTCCGAAGCAGCGTCTCCTTTAGGACATTGTGCAGCGGCACCGTGGAGGACTCTCTAGGTGGTGATGGATAGTCGAGGACCTCGAGCATCTCGGCCCTCGGCTCTTCCACAGAGACCACGGGGAAGGGAATGCTGATAGACATATCCCGCACAAAGGAGGCAAAAGAGAGACTCTCGGGAGGTGAGAGTTTCCTCTCCGGTGAAGGCGTGGGGTCCGAGGGAAGGCCCGTAGACTCCTCTGAGGAGAAATATCTAGGGTCCTCCTCTTCCCCCCACGAGTCCTCATCCTCGGTGTCGGACAAAAGCTCATGTAGCTGAGTCCTGAACCGGGCCCGGCTCGACGTCGAGGCACCAGGGTCTTGGTGTCGTCGAGCGGTGGACTCCCGCGCCGGCGGGGACGGAGCTCCCTCCATCGACGTCGACGGGGACTCCACCTGCGTGGCGGTCGAGACCGGCACCGCAAGCGGCGGCGGTGTCGACGGCCCCGGCGCCGGGCTAGAGCTCGCCGGCGCCACAGTCATCGGCGCCGAGGGCGCAAGCACCCCCGGCGCCGGCACAGCCTGGCGCATCAGCCCTTCCAGGATCCCCGGAAGGATGGCTCTGAGGCACTCGTCCAGGCCCGCTGCCGGGAAAGGCGGTGGGGCCGGTAGGGGTGTCGGTGCCAGAAGCTGCTGGGAGCCAGGAGACGGCACCGAGGTGCCGGAACCCCGACGCGTCGGTACCTCTACAACCGACGGAGACCGCTCCTCTCGACGGTGACGCTTCGGCGTCGCCTCCTCTCCGACATCGGGCTGCACCGAGGGCGACCGGTGACGACGCTTCTTGTCTTTTTTCCGATGCCCGTCACCGGCGCCGGAGGGCATGGAGGAGGAGGAGGTCGATCCCCCTCGGTCTCGAGGTACCGGGTCAGACAGGGTTCGGTCCCGTGGCCCACGAGCTGAGGGAGTGACCGGGGCCGACTGCCCACGCGGCCTCTCACCCCCACTCTCACCGGAGGACCGGCGGGCCGACGGGACCTGTTCTCCTGGGGTCGCTGCCATCGGTGCCGATGTCTCGGGCATCGATACCGGTACCGAAGGACCGGGCGTCGATACCGATGCCTTCGAGGTCGACGTCGAGGGGCCGGCGCAAGTTCCAAAAAGACGGTCCCGTAGAACTTGCCTCGCAACCTGAATCCGTTTCCGGAGACCGAGACACAAAGCACACGACTTGAGATTGTGCTCCGGCCCGAGGCACTGGAGGCACCAAGCGTGGGTGTCGGTCTGCGAGATCGGCCGGCCGCAGCGACCACACTTTTTAAATCCACTCGGGACCTTCGAGGACATCGACGGAAAAATCGCGTCGGCGAAGTCAAAGTCGTCAATGGTGGCTGAAATCACACCACGAAAAAGCAAAACGACCGTGCGGCCACTAGGCCGCAATGTGGCGGCCCCGCTGGAAGCGAGGGAAAAAAGGGAGCGCGTGCCCCACACGCGCAGGGTTTCTTTTTTTTTTTTTTTTTTTTTTAGTAAAAAGAAACCGGGCGGTAACGAAAACCGTTAGTAAAAAGTAGAAAAAAGCACGATCAGCGTACACGCGATCGAACAATCCGGCGGCTGAACAGAGAGAGCGGCAAGGCACGACTCTCTCCAGGCGCGGAAAAAAAGGAACTGGCGGGAGCGGTCGCGCACGGGCGGGAAGACGGCCGCGCATGCGCGGTGGGCGTGCCCTGCGTGCCGACCGTCCCGCGAAGCTTCTTTCCGGTTGGTGGGGGCTGCCGCGGACGTCACCCAGTCGTGAGAACAAGCAGCCTGCTTGTCCTCGGAGAACGTGTAATTAAACTCTGGAATTCGTTGCCGGAGAACGTGGTGAAGGCGGTTAGCTTGGCAGAGTTTAAAAAGGGGTTAGACGGTTTCCTAAAGAACAAGTCCATAAACCGCTACTAAATGGACTTGGGAAAAATCCACAATTCCAGGAATAACATGTATAGAATGTTTGTATGTTTGGGAAGCTCGCCAGGTACCCTTGGCCTGGATTGGCCGCTGTCGTGGACAGGATGCTGGGCTCGATGGATCCTTGGTCTTTTCCCAGTGTGGCATTACTTATGTACTTATGTACTAATTTGTATTGTTATTTTAATATTTTGACTGCTGTAAATGCCTATTGCTCATGCTTGATCTATTCTTACTGTACACCGCTTTGAGTGAATTCCTTCAAAAAGACGGTAAATAAATCCTAATAAATAAATAAATAAATATGACTGTGTTAGCACTCTATTTATAAAATTTATTTTACTCTTGTAAACACAGGTCATATTGTTCTTTGCATGATGGTGCTCATTAAATAAATCTTCAATTTCATCCCTTGAGATCTCTTGGTTTTGTGGAAATCCACATTCATCCCTAATTTCTGTTTGCTGTGTTCCAGTTTACTTAGGGGTTTGCTCCTGTTCTTGTCTGCATGGATTTCATTTGTAACCATCTCTGGGAAAAAGTAACTAAACTCACCAGAAACAAAAAATGAGGTTTTAATGAATTCTGTCAGAGCAAACAATTTGCAGTACAACAGTTCAAATCCCATCCTTTTATGTGAAAAAAAAAGTTACAGAAGTTCAAATATGTAAATTTTGCAAACTGCTTATGGACTCATGAGGTGAAAAATCAGACATTCTCAACCTTTTGAATTTGCTACTCTGACACCTTTTCCCACAGATGGTCACCTTTATTAGAGGAGCTAAATTCTACAATGATTAAGGTATATACAATGATTAGCTATATACACACAATAATGAAAAACAATCATAAACAATCATTACATCACTGGTCTCTACATCTAAGCAATGCAAAGAGTTCTTAGACCATGAAAGAAGCAATACATACACTATACATAAAACATCACTGGTCTCCATCATCCAGGCTCTTATCATTAGCTGGGGGGGGGGGGGGGGGGGGCCCGGTTCACAGTGAGATCTAGGCGCTTCAGACCAGGAACAGACCCTCTGCACGACACATCTGCCCACAGATGAACCCCCCACTCTGCTGTGACAAGCCCTCCCTTTTTATTAGGCTCTGAGTGCATATTCAGAGCTATGGAAAGTTACAGAATGCTTCTTTATTTAGGACTGTGGGAACATGGTCACATGCTTTCCAAAGTCCAGGTAGCCAAGCTGGGCCCGGAAAAACAAGTGCCATCCTCCCCATCACATACCAAATTAGTTAGAGCTGTGTCTTATCTTCTGCATTCCAACTTATTTTCACACAATCAAAGTTAAACAACCATTTTTAAACAGAACTACTTCTAATCAACAATACAGACCCTGAGTGCACTGGTCAGTCCAGATAGGGTTGAAAAACAATCTTTAAAATTCACTTCCATTACACGTGCACTAAACACTAGAGACTTCAATGTATTCCTATGGGCGTCTTTAGCATTTATCGCTAAAAACACCAGCACGCCTTAGTAAAAGACCCAGTTTTTGGAGGGTACTTGACCTGAAGGTGGATCTCAGTTGGCGACTGTTTTAAAATCTAGGACAATTTCTAGAAGATGTAATTACTTACGGTTAGCTTTTTCTTCAACAAAAAATGTGCAGTTTAAAGCTGCTTTTTCTTATTCATTTTTGCTCTTAGCTGTTCGCTGTTGGAATAATCTTCCTTTTGAATTACACTCGTTGGGAGTTCTTATTCACAAAGCCTTAAAAACATATTTGTTTGTTAGGCCTGGGGGTAGGGTTAATATTTGCTTTTTATTATGTCACTTTCTTGAAATTGTGAAAGTTCTGAAGTTTGCTGTCAGTTTTTTAAAAATGTTTTTATTTATAATATTCAACAAATCATTACATCCGAAGAATTAACTATTAGATGATAACAGCAAAAATGGCAAAATAATAATATCACTCACAATAGTGAGAAGGAAATAAGAAAAATGGAAATAACATTACAACTTAGTCCACAAATAATTAGGCCAAGATACAAGGAAATTATAGTTCACTAGAAAATATTAATTAATACAAAATTAATCACAAGCAGTGGGAAGAGATAAGCAATTGCAGCCAATCTAACAGCATCATTACATCAAGCGGGATTATTTAAGGAAGCATTTTTTTCACCTTCTTTAACAGAAATAAATTCAAGCAACTTCTTGGGATCAAAAATATATAATTATTAAGACTTAGAGATACCAAACACCTGCAGGAAAAGTTTAATACAAAGTAACCACCCAAGGAGAGAACTCTAGGCCTTAAAACTAAGAATTCTTGTCTCCTTTTCTGAGTATCTCTAGCAAGATCAGGAAAAATTTGAACTTTTGAACTTCAAAATGTTGCATTCATATGACGAAAATATAATTGAAAAATATTTTTTCTATTACTTATTTTTTTATATTGAATATAACTCACCCTGAATCTTATATTAGAGAGCTGGCGAGAGATAAGTCCCTCATAACATAACATAACAACATAACATATCATATTGGAGGAAGAGTGGAAAAACAACACATCCCCTAGGTCTCAACTTTCAACTGGCTTGCCTTGTACCATCCTCTCAGTTTTAGTGTCGTTCTTCACTGACAGCTCGTGAATGACACAAATATATATATATATATATATATATATATATATATATATATATATATATATATATATAAATGCTGAAAAAGGTACCCACCAATAATACCTGACACAAAAACAATAAACACTAATATATTATATCCTCAAAACACTGCTAATCTACATTTTCAATTCATGAACACCTAGGAATAGAAGCCCTAATCAATATTATTATTACTATGATCTAATTTGCTTATTTCAAAGGCAATCTTGCTGTTCTAGTCGTGGATCATTCTGATATTTCAGCATTTTTCTATGATCATACCATCACTATGATTGTAAGTTTGCCTATAATCAGTCACATTTGCTGTTTACCACCTTGGGTGTAGGTTATAAAGAAGGTGGCAAAAATATGAATAAATAAATATATGAATGAACATTTTCTTCTTTTATTGAAATTTGAAAGTAAACTACAGTAGAAATGAAATTATAGTACAATTATTTGTACCATCATTACCATAATGGGAAGAAAAACAACTTATTCAAATCATCACACTATAGAAGCTAACCTTAATGTAGAGAAAAAGAGAAAAATTACAAAACATAATTCTCTTCCAGGGCTGCTAACCTCTTAATGCTACTGTGGCCAGAGAACTCTAGTATTCAAATAGGGACATGGCCATTTTCAAGCACTCACCCTCAGATTCTACAAATGGGACTAGATTCTATATGTCACGCCAAAACATACGCCTAGTTTATTCTTTAAACTGTACCTAAAGTTAAGTGCAGTTTATAGAATACGCCTAAATCTAGTTGTGGTTTATAGAATACACCCAACACCCATTTTCTGTGACTATATTTATTCGTGGCCATTTACACCAATGAAAACCTGGTGTAAATGCCGATACCTAAATTAAGCACGGAACTGGCATATTCTATATCAGTATGTGTAAATTCTATAAATGCCCATGACCCGCCCATGGCCATGCCCCCATTTCAGAGTGTGTCTTAGAATTTACACACATCACTTTATAGTATACACTTAGATATTTATGTGTGTAAATTCTAATTAATGCCAATTAGTGTCAATAATTGCTTGTTAAGTTCAATTATCAACACTGATTGGCTTGTTAAGCTAATTAAGTTGCATGCGCAAATCCAAAATACGACTAAATTTGCACACACAACTCAAGTCGCACTGTATAAAATCCAGGGCATGGTACCCAAATTTGGATGCACTGCTGAGATGGGCATACAAATTAATTGGTTAATGAGCTCTTAGGAAAACAAAAAAGGAGTGGAAGAAAAATGTTCCAAGGTAATCAGGTCCAAGTTTCTAAAAAAACTCTTTATTCTTCAATGGGTAATTAAGTTGGTATATAATCTTGACCAGCCAAAGGCATAAAAAGTCCTTACCTTTTTAACACAGGCCTTGTTTTGGCATAAATCCTTCCTCAGGGGTTTATCAATAACAACAAAATGGCTAAGTGGGTCAGGACTGTTTACGCCTTTGGTGGGTCAAGATTGTACACCAGCTTGATCAGTCATTGAAGAATAAAGAGTTTTTTTTAGAAGCTTGGACTTCTTTTTTTGTCTGATTACCATGGAACCTTTTTTCTTCCACTCCTTTTTTGTTTTCCTTTGACTTACTCTGGAAGTTTTGCTTCCCCCTTTGTGTGTTTAACGATCTCTTAACCATCAGTAATTGGGTGACAGGTGGCACTCATTGAAATTTGTGTGTGCATCTGTCTGTACAATATTCTATCAGGCATGGCACCTAACTCTTCTGGGAGATCTTTTGCTTAGGCGTGCTGGTGTTTTTAGTGTGAGTTAAAAATAGGCATGGACTAAACGCTAAAGACGCCCATAGGAATGCATTGGTGTCTTTAGCGTTTAACGTGTGCCCATTTTTAATGCACACTAAAAACACCAGTGTGCCTTAGTAAAAGACCCTCCTAGTGTGTAGCTCAAAAGGTGGCATGGCCATGGGCATTTCAGGGGCATTGTGAAAAGTTAGACGTGTAGTTATAGAATACTACCTTAGGGCAGTGGCGTAGCAAGGGGGGGGCGGGAGGGGCGGTCCGCCCCAAGTGTCGGCTCGGGGGGGGGGGGTGTGTGTGTGCTCCCTGCCAGCTCCCCCCCTCGGCGCATCGACACACCCCTCCCAGCTCCCGCACCCTACCTTTAAAAAGAATATCGGAATCTGAGGTGAGGCGCAGCGCCTCGTGCCTGCCCTGCACATAAAAGAAATGTGGACCGTAGGGCCTTCCCTCGCTCTATCTGTCCCACCCTCCGCTGACGCAACTTCCTATTTCCGCAAGGGCGGGACAGACAGAGCGAGAGAAGGGCCAACGGTCCACATTTCTTTTACGTGCAGGGCAGGCGCGAGGGGCTGCGCCTCGCCTCGGATTCCGACATTCTTTTTAAAGGTAGGGTGCGGGAGCTGGTCGGGGGGAAGGGGGGTGTCGATGCGCCGAGGGGGGGGGGGATGTCATCTTGCTGCACCCGGGGGGGGGGGTGCAACGGCGAACCGCCCCGCCCAGGGTGGCAGCCCCCCCTACTACGCCACTGCCTTAGGGGCCCTTTTACTAAGCAAAAGTAGGGCTAATGCACAGGTAGCATGCACCAAATTGGCACTATCGTCAGGGTATTGTGGGTGCCCAGTGGTAATTCTGAATTTGGTGTGCACTGTTTCCTGCGTGAGCCCTTACCAGGGGCGTAGCCAGACCTCGCCGGGAGGGGGAGCCAGAGCCCAAGATGGGGGGCACTGTTTAGCAACCCCCCTGCCATCCCCCAGCTGCCGCCGCCAGCACATTGGACCCCTCCCTGCTGACGACCCCCTTGAACCCCCCTCCTGCCACCAACCCTCCCCCGCCGTCACTGCCCGCCCCGCCGCCGCATCAGATACTTTGTTTGCTGGCGGGGGTCCCCGAACCCTGCCAGCCGAAGAGTCTTCTTCAGCGCTGGAGTAGCGCCGTCATTCAACTAAGTTCCTGGTGTGATCAGCTGTTTCTGATGCCTTACATCCTGCACCGTGCATATAGCCCCATGCAGGACTTAAGGCGTCAGAAACAGCTGATCACACCAGGAACTTAGTTGAACGACGGCGCTACTCCGGCGCTGAAGAAGACTCTCTTCAGCTGGCGGGCTTCGGGGTCCCCCGCCAGCAAACAAGGTATCTGATGCGGCGGCGGGGCGGGCGGTGACAGTGGGGGAGGGTTGATGCAGGAGGGGGGTTCAAGGGGATTGTCGGCAGGGGGGCCAGGCCAAATCTACGGGGTCCAGGCCCCCTCAGGTCCCACGTAGCTAAGCCACTGGCCCTTACCACCAAGTAAATAGGTGGCAGTAAGGGCTCAGGCAGTAAATAACTGTACACTACTTTTACTTTTAGCTTACAGACATTTACTGCCCCCAGTAAAAAATGGCCCAGTGCGCCAATTTCATGCATCCAAACTAACGCAGGCAACTTTTTACCACAGGTTAGTAAAAGGGCCCTTAGTGTGCCTAACTTGGGTGCTAACATTAACACCAGCTTTCAGCAGGCATAAGTCTGCCACTTAAAGTTAGGTGCGGAAATTGGTCCCCAACACACTTTAAAGAATAACGCTTAACATTTGTTTTTTTTCTGTGCCCATTTTTGAGCACTATTTACAGAATTTCTCCCTGAGTGCATATCCATTTCATTATCAAACTCAGTACATTTGCTGAGGGCCTTTCTCCATTCTGTATCTATTGGGATAAGAAGTTTAGCAAATAAGGCCTATATTGTGTATTTATGAATTGTAAAGAAGTTATTGACATACATCATGGTGTATAAAATCTGGATAACTCCCCATGAAATGAATGGAGTCAGCTCACTTTCAATTTAAATTTAATTAATTCACAGAGAAGATCAGGCAGAGACAAATGGCACGTTTTCAAGAAGGTCCCAGAGGCAAATGAAGACAAAGTAGCTTCATCACATGAGACAGCCCCAAGACTAACAGCAGGTCCCAATGCGCATTTTATCCCTGGTTCCCTCATGTAAGCAACTGTAAAAAAATCACTATATATTTTTAAAGCCTATGCATCATTACTTCTTTGAGACATTGTATATTTGGGGGTGTGAGGTGGTACCCACCCAAAATCTTGGCCAAGGTCCCATTGTTAATGGCTGACCTTGAACTCAAGTCCTAGGAATTAGACTGTTCAGTGCTCTAACTGAAGGGTTTAAATTTCATTTCTATTTTTTACATTGTTTCACATTGGTAAGATGCAAATCATACAATAGAGGATACAATTTTTTTTGTTTTGATTCATCAATGAGTGTATGCTACAGTTTCACAATATTTTATGAATATTTTGCCCATGTACCATCCAAACCGAGCTTTACGCTCTGTGGCAGCAAAGCAATTGTGAATTTCTGAAAGTCATTTCTCTGATACGTGTAACCAAGCTTTCTCTATAGCTGGAGCAAATTTATAGAACCATCTACCTGGTTATTTAAGACTTTGTTCAAGTAAATAGCAATTTAAGAAATATGTAAAGACGTAACGCTTTAATTGAAGAATGATCTTGGATCTATTTCAGTAATTCTCCCTGGAGTTTGTATTACTTTATAATGATAGTTAATGTGGTAAACTGTATTGTTATTTGTAATGATTTCATGAATGTTTTTATTGTAACCCGCTTTGGATATAAAGTGAAATATAAATCTGAAAATAAAATAAAAAAATACTTGAAATATGTGTATTATCGGCATTCAGGTGCACACACTTATGCCAGCTCTATGGCTGGCTCATATGTGTATGTCCACCTGGATATAGTAACATAGTAGATGACGGCAGAAAAAGACCTGCACGGTCCATCCAGTCTACCCAACAAGATAACTCATATGTGCCACATTTTGTGTATACCTTACCTTGATTTGTACCTGTCTTTTTCAGGGCACAGACCGTATAAGTCTGCCCAGCACTATCCCCCCCCCCCCCCCCCAACTACCAGCCCCGCCTCCCACCACCGGCTCTGACACAGACCGTATAAGTCTGCCCAGAATTATCCCCGCCTCCCACCCACCAGTCCCGCCTCCTACCACCAACTCTGGCACAGACCGTATAAGTCTGCCCAGCACTATCCCTGCCTTTAAGTCCAGAGAGCATAGCCAATCTTTCTCTTGAATCATGGGAAGAACGGTGCCCTATGTTAGTATTTTCTAAAGGAAAGCAGGCACCTATTCTCCGTTATAGAATATCCTCTAGATTCTATATATGGCACTTTAACTTGTGCATGCTAATTTGCCTACATGGCCAAATTGCATGCACAACTTAATTGATTAACAAGCCAATCAGCACCAATAACTGTTACTTAACAACCAATTAGCAGCACTAATTGGCTTTAATTAGAATGTACGTGCACAACTTTCTAGGCATATTCTATAATGCGGTGTGCACAAATTCTAATGCATGCAGTTGAAAAGGGGGCATAGACATAGCCATGGGCAGATTATGGGCTATTATGGAATACACTTAATCTGAGCCTAATTTAAGTGCAGGTACTTAAGCCTGGCTTTAGGTGGGCTAAATAGGTGTGCCTAAATTTTAGTTGCAAAAATGGCGTGTGACCCTATTCTATAAACTACACCTAACTTTAGGCATAGTTTATAGAATCATGCTAACTGCGTGGTTTTTCGGCGCTGAATTTTAAGGCACCATTTATAGAATTTAGTCCTATGCCCCTATGTATAGACAGGCAGTTATAGAATTACCCCATGCCCATAAAAATGTGCAAGGGATCTAGAGGACCTGCTGCAAAAACATTCCCAGCAGAGTGCATCAGCCCCTTCATGTCACCTGAAGCGACTGGCAGAGTATCCTTAATATGCAGTGACACATGAATGGTGTCTGAAAGTGAATTTCAGTCAAGCCCTTACTTTTAGGGGATTTCTAGACAGTTGCTGGGAAGTAAATCATCTTTAAACTGAAGTTAACATCCTAGTTGAATAAATATTTTACCAACAGCTAAGAAAATTAGCTTTAAAAGAGTACATTTTCAATGGTTCAACTAGGAGGTATTCAAGTAAGAACAGAGGTTTCAGGGTAGAATTACTGAGGGGTCCTATTAGAAAGGCGCACAGAAAAATGGCTTGCGGTAGTGTAGGCGTGGGCTTTTGGCACACGCAGAATCATTTTTCAGTGCACCTGTAAAAAAGCCCTCTTTTTTCCCCCGAAAATGGACGTGTGGCAAAATCAAAATTGCTGCGTGTCCATTTTGGGTCTGAAACCTTACCACCAGCCATAGACCTAGCGGTAAAGAATTTGGACAGTAATGACCTACGCATGTCAGATGCCACTTGGCACACGTTCACTACGCGTGTCAGAAAATAATAAATATTTATCAGACGCATGTATCAGACGTGTGCCAATAATGAAATTACCGTAAGAGCCACACAGTAGTCAGGTAGTGACTCCATTTTGGCACACATTGGGCGCACGTAGGTGCCTACGCAGCTTTGTAAAAGGGGCCCTGAATCTGCCTCAGTGGATTTTCAGCCAGCTGATAGTATGGAACACTTTTAGCCACAGTAAAGAGTCAAGGAGGAAAGTTTCAGAAATTTACTCAGGTAGGGTAAAATACATATATTTCTCCAGTGCTTACCAGACTTTCTGTGCCCACTTCCCCATTTTCATGGCTCCAAACAAACATACAACCCCAAGGACCTAGTTTGGATCTGTGCCACTGTTCCTTGCCCTTCAGAATTATCTACAATGCAGTTGCTATCCCCCATCTTCTGTGAAGTCTGCATAGGTTTATTTATACCGCCAGAAATGTGAGCAGACCAAAGGACAGACCAAGTAGTCCAAAGTAATCCAAATCACCATTTATTGGCAATAACACTGGAGGGGTTAGGAGATTATTAATGTGCACTTAACGCATGCAAACAGGTATGATATTGCCTGCAGCAACAGTGCTTGGTATGGAGGGAGAGAGACATTTCTATCAGATTTGGTGCAAGCCTTTTTATTGCACAGGTCTGGTACTACTGGCCCTTGAGGCAGCCCAAGAAGAGTGCATATATAAGTACATAAGTATTGCCATACTGGGACAGACCAAAGGTCCATCAAGCCCAGCATCCTGTTTCCAACAGTGGCCAATCCAGATCACAAATACCTGGCAAGATCCCAAAAAAGTACAAAACATTTTATGCTGCTTATCCCAGAAATAAGCAGTGGAGTTTCCCCAAGTCCATTTTAATAATGGTCTACGGACTTTTTGTTTAGGAAGCCATCCAAACCTTCTTTAAATCCCGCTAAGCTAACTGCCTTTACCACATTCTCTGGCAACGAATTCTAGAGTTTAATTACACGTTAAGTGAAGAAACATTTTCTCTAATTCGTTTTAAATTTGCTACTTTGCAGCTTCATCAAATGTCCCCTAGTCCTACCCTTTCCACTCCACTCATTATTTTATAGACCTCTATCATATCGCCCCTCAGCCGTCTTTTCTCCAAGCTGAAGAGCTCTAGTCAATTTAGCCTTTCCTCATAGGGAAGTCGTCCCACCCCCTTTATCATTTTCGTCTCCCTTCTCTGCACCTTTTCTAATTCCACTATATCTTGGGCACTGTACTAACCCCTCCAGTGTTGTTGCTAATAAACTGTGATTTGGATTACTTGTTTTGTTCTTCAATCTGCTCACTTTTCTGATGGTCTGGAGTTTGCAGACGGACTGCCTACTTATTTTTTGGGACCAGGCTTCTTTATACTACAGGCTCAAGAAGAGGCCTTATCACAACCCCAAAAAGAGATTTTGAAACCCTGTTTGGGGTTCAGGACTCACAGTTTGGGAAGTGCTGCTTTAATCCACTGTTTTAGAAGGTGCAAGGGTATGTGTGTTCTTTTAACCACATAGGCCAAAATTCAAAAGAGCACATCCAGGTACCTTGTGTTTGAAAACTGGTTGGATTTATGATAACTACAGCCGTAGCATGGTAAGTGGGAAAGTTATCTGGATATTTTTATTTTTTGAACTTTACTTGCATATTCAGGGGCACTTATCCAGATCTAAGGCCCAGATGCATCAACCAAACGTAAAAAAAGCAAAATCGTAAAAGCCATTACCGAATTTAAAAAAACGAACAATACTCCAAAAAAACCAAGTTGCACAAGTTCGGTGTTGTATTGTAAAGAACCATGCATCAATCCCCGTCGGTAATCGGCTCCTAAAGCATGCGCAGAGCAGCCAAGCATTATGCTGGCTGCTGTGCGCATGCCAGAAACGTCAAAACCAAAAAACAAAAGAAAACAGTACAAACACGTGGCTCCCCGCTTTCCCCTGCATAAAAAAATGTCTCCACAAACATTAACAAAGGATCGGGAGGGGGCAAAGGCACTCAATCAGGAGCGTTCTGTGTGGACGGCCTTGCCCCCCCCTCCCCGCCCGAGATCGCCGCTGCTCCCCGCTTCTCCGTTCATGAAATACAAAATGTTAAAAATCTAAACTTCTGCATCGCCGGGCCCCCCGCCCTTCCTGTCTCTCTCTTCTGCTACTGTCGGCAATGTTCCGCCTCCCGCCATCCTCCGCTTCTGGCCCCGCCCCCCTGAGTTTGTCGCCGCCGCTCCCCCTCCACCAGACCCCCCTCCTCTCTGCCATAATGGCCGGTGCAGTGCCTCTCACCTGTGTGTGAAGGCGCTGCACGGGTTGGATCAGCTGTTCTCGATCGCTTCTGTCTCCTCCGACGTCTCTCTCCTTCTTCCTGTGCCCACCCTTATCTGACGTTAGAGGAGGGCAGGCACAGGAAGAAGGAGAGAGACATCGGAGGAGACAGAAGCGATCGAGAACAGCTGATCCAACCCGTGCAGCGCCTTCACACACAGGTGAGAGGCGCTGCACCGGCCATTACGGCAGAGGGGGGTCCGGTGGAGGGGGGGAGTGGCGGCGACGAACTCAGGGGGCGGGGCCGGAGGCGGAGGATGGCGGGAGGCAGAGCATTGCCGACAGTAGCAGAAGAGAGAGACAGGAAGGGCGGGGGGCCCGGCAATGCAGAAATTTAGATTTTTAACATTTTGTATTTCATGAACAGAGAAGCGGGGAGCAGCGGCGATCTCGGGCGGGGGGCAAGGTCGCCCACACAGGACGCTCCTAATGAGCGCCTTTGCCCCCTCCCGATGCTTTGTTAATGTTTGTGGAGACATTTTTTTATGTAGGGGAAAGCGGGGAGTTCACTTTTCTTTTTTAAACTACTACTACACATGATTTTTATGGTGCAGGGGGCAGCGGGGAGATGACAGCTCAGGCCTTAACGACAGGTCTGAGCTGATGTTAAATTTCTGACGGTAAATGGTTCGTTGCAGTTGTTGGTATGGTTAGTGCATTCCGAACTGACCACATTTCAATAGTAGTTTCTCGTTTGCATTGCCTTGTCGGAAAATGGCCTTTAATGCATGCTACAGTTTAAAATTTCCTCGTTAAAGGGTCGTTAAAGTTTTGTGCATCTGGGCCTAAGTGCCCTGAATATATTCAATTAAAGCTAACCAGATAAAGATAAATATAGGACAACATAGGACAGCCCCCAGATGTAACCAGCAGTGTCTGAATAAACTGTATCCATGTTCCCCAGAATGCTTTCAGTGTCGCTTCCTCTTAACCAGGTAGGGTTTGTGTGGCCAGTTCAGTAAGCAATGAAGGGGGGTTGGAATCCATTTAAGGGCTTTTTCACTAAGATGCACTAACAGATGGGCTTAGCATGCCCTAACATGGGTCTTTCTCACATGTTAAGCCCATTTTTTGCGTGGCCATAAAAAGGGTTCTTTTCAATTGGTTTTATTAATGGCTGTTCTTTAATGTTTACAAACAACAATAGAAAATGGAAGAGCAAAAAATATATATTCAGTAATGTAAAAAATATTTTGCTCTGACAGATTGAGAAAGGCAACCGTGTCTATTAGCAAATATTTTAAAATAATTAAGCCTCAACTGCCCTGGGAAAAATCATAGACTTTTACAATGTCCAAGGGATAGAGCATAGCAAGTCACAAATCTGGTACCACATATCTTGATATCACAATGTCCATATCACATTCATATTCAAGAATCCTAAATTTAAGTATTACAAACTGCAGGATCCTATCTGCTCATATCCCGAAACCTCAACAAGGGCCCCATTGTTTTGTGGAGCTGTGTTGGGAAGGGGAACCTTCAATACGTGCTTTTAATGTTTCATTTGTGCGTGGCCATTTGAAAGAATTAATGTGGGAGCACTTACCATCTCCAATTTAGGATGCAGTAAGGGCTAACCAGTTAAAGCATGCCAATGTTCACTCACTAACTGGTTACCGCTTCCACGCCCACTTTCCGTCCATTCTCCACCCTTGACACGCCCCCTCAAAAGATTTTTAAAAAATTATATAAATACCGTAGGCTTAGCATGGCAAAATAACGCAGGAGCAACTCACACAAACAGGTAGGTGCAGCTACGTAAAATCAACCAAAACCAGCTGTAGGGATATAAAAAAGTCCTTTAATAAAAGCACTAGCGACTATACCCGACATGTCCATGTTTCGGCAGAAATCCTCCTGCTTCAGGTGTCACAATACAACTATATGGATAAAACAAAATGGACACAATAAGTATAAAATACAATACATAACAAAGCTATCAATGTAAAAAAGATTGACAATAAAATGCTGTGAAAAGAGAGTCATATGACTAAAACAGGTATGAAAATAAGGAATACATTAAAAAAAACTCATAAAAAAGGTGAACATAACAAATAGAACAGAGGATAAAACCATAAAAGCATCAAAAGTAGAGGAAAATATCTAAAAGAACATCCAAACAGTGTGCCTTTGAAATACACTTATGAAATCCATTTTGCCCTAGAAAAAAAGTACAGCCTACCTTTCTAAGCACAGCAACAATCAGGGAAACCTGGTGCAGAGCTAACACACTTGGAGGAACAGAGAGGATGGACACTTGTAAGATGAGGACCAATACAAAATATATGTCAAGGGGATACAATAAAATGTATTTATTTATTTATTTATTCTAATTATCCAAAAACAAGTTTCGGCTCAATGTAGCTTACAATTATTAAATAATTAAATATTAAATATATCTGTCACGGGGATAAAAACACCTTTAGAACTAGTAAAGGATGCCATTGCTAATTACACCTTGTTGCCAAAGCCGGTAAAAATGGAGAACAGTTAAAAGAACAAACTGGACAGAGTGCCACAATGTCCAGTTTATTAACCAGTTACAGTGGGGGAAATAAGTATTTGATCCCTTGCTGATTTTGTAAGTTTGCCCACTGACAAAGACATGAGCAGCCCATAATTGAAGGGTAGGTTATTGGTAACAGTGAGAGATAGCACATCACAAATTAAATCCGGAAAATCACATTGTGGAAAGTATATGAATTTATTTGCATTCTGCAGAGGGAAATAAGTATTTGATCCCCCACCAACCAGTAAGAGATCTGGCCCCTACAGACCAGGTAGATGCTCCAAATCAACTCGTTACCTGCATGACAGACAGCTGTCGGCAATGGTCACCTGTATGAAAGACACCTGTCCACAGACTCAGTGAATCAGTCAGACTCTAACCTCTACAAAATGGCCAAGAGCAAGGAGCTGTCTAAGGATGTCAGGGACAAGATCATACACCTGCACAAGGCTGGAATGGGCTACAAAACCATCAGTAAGACGCTGGGCGAGAAGGAGATAACTGTTGGTGCCATAGTAAGAAAATGGAAGAAGTACAAAATGACTGTCAATCGACAAAGATCTGGGGCTCCACGCAAAATCTCACCTCGTGGGGTATCCTTGATCATGAGGAAGGTTAGAAATCAGCCTACAACTACAAGGGGGGAACTTGTCAATGATCTCAAGGCAGCTGGGACCACTGTCACCACGAAAACCATTGGTAACACATTACGACATAACGGATTGCAATCCTGCAGTGCCCGCAAGGTCCCCCTGCTCCGGAAGGCACATGTGACGGCCCGTCTGAAGTTTGCCAGTGAACACCTGGATGATGCCGAGAGTGTTGGGAGAAGGTGCTGTGGTCAGATGAGACAAAAATTGAGCTCTTTGGCATGAACTCAACTCGCCGTGTTTGGAGGAAGAGAAATGCTGCCTATGACCCAAAATACACCGTCCCCACTGTCAAGCATGGAGGTGGAAATGTTATGTTTTGGGGGTGTTTCTCTGCTAAGGGCACAGGACTACTTCACCGCATCAATGGGAGAATGGATGGGGCCATGTACCGTACAATTCTGAGTGACAACCTCCTTCCCTCCGCCAGGGCCTTAAAAATGGGTCGTGGCTGGGTCTTCCAGCACGACAATGACCCAAAACATACAGCCAAGGCAACAAAGGAGTGGCTCAGGAAGAAGCACATTAGGGTCATGGAGTGGCCTAGCCAGTCACCAGACCTTAATCCCATTGAAAACTTATGGAGGGAGCTGAAGCTGCGAGTTGCCAAGCGACAGCCCAGAACTCTTAATGATTTAGAGATGATCTGCAAAGAGGAGTGGACCAAAATTCCTCCTGACATGTGTGCAAACCTCATCATCAACTACAGAAGACGTCTGACCGCTGTGCTTGCCAACAAGGGTTTTGCCACCAAGTATTAGGTCTTGTTTGCCAGAGGGATTAAATACTTATTTCCCTCTGCAGAATGCAAATAAATTCATATACTTTCCACAATGTGATTTTCCGGACTTAATTTGTGATGTCCTATCTCTCACTGTTACCAATAACCTACCCTTCAATTATGGGCTGCTCATGTCTTTGTCAGTGGGCAAACTTACAAAATCAGCAAGGGATCAAATACTTATTTCCCCCACTGTATGTCTAAGCCTGGTCAAGTATATAACTGGTTAGCACTGCCCGGTTATATCGGTAATAAGCAAAACTTATAAAGCCTTACCTGGAAGTAATGTCGGATAGACACAGTAGCGTGGGATAAACCAACAGCAATTCAATCTAGAGTAAACAGACACATAGAGCCGACAAATTTAAATTCATATGCATTACTAACGTGCATATACACATGAGAGCCGGCTAGATGGTAGATGACGGACATGAACATAACCAGCTATCAAAATACAACCGGGTATATATAAAGGGCATAACTGGTTACCTTTAAAAAAGCAAACAGCCCAGCTAAAAAAAAAGATAAAAAGAATAAACATATAAAAAGAAAGGCAAATACATTGAACAACATATCAATCAATCAATAAATAAATAATACACATAAGAATAACTAACAAGATCACACCATACTGCACTGATACTTCCCAGAACAAATCATGGACTGCTGGATATATGTCATAAAACCAAAACACAGAACTGTTATTGCACATGTCTAATCAAAGAAAATAATAATGCTCTATTTCAGCGTTCAAACCATCAAGCAATAGAGACCCTACATGAAAAATGCATCTTTGTTCTTCCTGTACAAGCATTCTATCTATATTGCCACCTCTCTAGGATGTTCTCATCACTTTAAAAACAAAAAACGTAGGGGCCCTTTTACTAAGCCTTGTAAGTGTCTACTCGTACCCAACACACACCAAAATGGAGTTACCACATGGCTATCACATGGCTCTTGCAGTCATTTCATTTTTGCTGCGCATCCGATACTCGTGTCTGGAAAATCATTTTTATTTTCTGCCACGCATATCGAACGTGGCATTTGGCGCTCATAGGTCATTATCACCCGGTTACCACATGAGACTTTACCACTAGGTCAATGGCTGGCGGTATGGTATCAGACCCAAAGTGGACGCGTGGCAATTTTCAATTTGTCACACGTCCATTTTCAGCAAAAAGTTTAAAAAGGCCTTTTTACAGGTGCGCTGAAAAATGATTCTGAGCGCACCCAAAACCGCGCCTACACTATCGCAGGCTATTTTTCAGTGCACCTTAGTAAAAGGACCTCTTAAAGTCACTGATGGTATGATTCAAAACTGCCAATGTTCTACAACATGTTTCCCAAGTCAATGAATATGCATGAAATAGCTTGGCATACAATGGAGGCAGTGTATGCAAATCAACCTCATGCATATATATATTTTTTGTTACATTTGTACCCCACACTTTCCCACTCATGGCAGGCTCAATGCGGCTTACGTGGGGCAATGGAGGGTTAAGTGACTTGCCCAGAGTCACAAGGAGCTGCCTGTGCCCAGGAGCGTAGCCAGACACCCAAATTTGGGTGGGCCTGGGCCCAAGATGGGTGGGCAGAACTCCGCCCTGTCCCACAAGTGATTTGGTCTCTCCCTCTCTTGCCTGCATGCCATATGGTCTCTCAAACATCCCTCCTCCCCCATACCTTTTAAATAGCAGATTTTCACTGGCAGCGAGCAGCATCTAATACACACTGCTCATGCTGGCCCCACAGCCTTCCCTCTGATGCAACTTCCTGTTTCTGCATAGGCGGGAATACATTAGAGGGAAGGCTGGCATGCAGGAAGGACATTTGTTGGGAATTTTTGGCTGGTGGGGCTTGGGGAACCCTGCCAGACACTTCATAGGTGTGCTGCTACTGGGTGGTCCTGAGCCCAAAACGGGTGGGCCTGGGCCCACCCTTGGCTACGCCACTGCCTGTGCCTGAAGTGGGAATTGAACTCAGTTCCTCAGGACCAAAGGCCACCACCCTAACCACTAGGCCACTCCTCTACTCATATTCATTGTGGATATCCTGAAAACCTGACTGGCAAGGGGGTATTCTGTGACCAACTTGGGAAACACTATTCTACAAGAGGTGCAGATGTGATATTGTGTCTAATGCAGCTTCTGTGTTCAATGATGCTTGTTTTTATTGCATGTTTTGTTTTACCAATGTATAACTTCTGACTTGGGCAAATGATAACATAGATAACTTGAGCCATATCGCAATTTGAAGCATGTCTAAGATGATATATTTTTCTAGTCTTGGATGAATAAAGTGGTCCATGATTAAAGCAAGTGTGCAAATACTGCATTTTCCATACCACCTATGGCCTAAAAAAATGGCCACAAAGGGATCTTATAATGGATCTGGGAGGGCAGATGGGACGATCTTCTCTTTTTAGGTTCTTGTTCCTAGAGTAAGCAATGACCAATTCTTTCTTCGTAAAGCCATCATGCCCCTCTAATGTATGCCTGTGCTTCCTCAAAACTTTCTGTATTCATCCAGCAATATGTGAATATTTCAAAGTACACACCAAAGTGCACACGCCTTTTTAGCTGGTTTTACAGTCAAAAGTTCTACTCTAGGCTGCTGGCTTGTCTTCAGGAATCTGCCACTGACACAGAAGGGCCCAGATTCACAAAACCTAGGGGGTCTTTTACTAAGCGGCTCCAGTTGTTCTATCAAAAGCTTCCTTTCCTTAAATGTGTACGAGTAGAAGGTTAACACTCTCCATTTGCTGCCCATTGAGTGACTTTGAAAGTGCTTTCAGACACTACCATGTCGGTTGCAGATTTCAGCAGAATGTTGGTGTGAATGGGGTTCTTTTTTCTTGTTAACTGCAATCCTGTCTTGTCTATTTATGAAAGAAGCTAAATTGATATACAGGAAACATGCTATTTAGGGCCCATTTTATAAAGCAGCGGTACAGGAGGAGTAGCCTAGTGGCTAGTGCAGTGGACTTTGATCCTGGAGAACTGAGTTTGATTCCCACTGCAGCTCCCTGTGACTCTGGGCAAATCACTTAACCCTCCATTGCCCCTGGTACAAAATAAGTACCTGAATATATGTAAACCACTTTGAATGTAGTTGCAAAAACCTCAGAAAGGCAGTATATCAAGTCCCATTTCCCTTCCCCTACTGTTACCACCACATTGCCATGCACCAATCTGGCCCTACCACTGGGCTACCACAGGAGCCTGGTGGTAGTGTCTGCCCCCAACACATGACATTTCCAGTGCTGAAAAAATAGGGTTGTTTTTAGCATCGGGGGCTTACCTGGCGGTAATTGTGCAGCCCCTGGAAATGGAGGTGGTAAGTGCTCCCCCCGGAAATGGCTGCCAGCAAGAGTTACACTTACCGTACCACCATTTATATTAAAAAAAAAGTCCTTTTACCTGCTGCAGTAAAAGGTGGCCTCGGAGCATGGCAAATCCACGAACCAACGCTACCTTGGGGCACTTTTACCGCAGCTTTGTAAAAGGGGCCCTAAGTGATTCCACAGCCAATTTTGAGAAAGACTTGTACTTTTCTCAATTAAACTACACTTTTTCAAACAATCCTTTTGCTTGATTTTACGCTGCATATAAAGTTTGTTCATATACATGTTTATACTGCAGGCTTGCATTTTGTACTTTAACGTACTGAACTAAAACCCAGATGATCAGAAGCCCTGAGCTATTCCAAACAGTGCTCTAAAAATAAAGCCAGAAGAGCACGGGGCTATAACGCCCCTATGATCAGAGCTAATAACATGCAAATTTAGGCACGCTATTAGCTCTGCTCATAGGGGTAAAAGTGCGGGAGAACTGTGCCTAAGCATGTGCTCAGGCCCAATCCTTCTACACTCATTTGACAGGTTTAGGCTGTCAAAAGCCTGGACCTGTCAAACTCAGGAGATAGAGGTCCGTGGGACCCCCCAGACCTCTGTCATTGCTTCGGCCCTGGTGGCCTAATGCCATACAAAGTTCCCTCCAGACAGCGACACTGGGGCTGGAGGTCCTGCAAACCTCCAGTCCCCCCGACCCTCCCACCCCAGGGTGCACTGGGCAGGGCAGGGTGCCGCTATTTTGAATGTGGCAGTGGAAGAGGAGGGAGTGTGCTACTCCCTCATCCATCAGAGAGGTATGGAAGGTGGGAGGGGTCTGCTAGACCACCAGGTAGGGGGGTTGGGTTTGCTGCCCACTGCGCCACCAGGGAATATTTTCTTTGGGTGTGGGGGGGGGGGGGGTTAAGGGACTGGAGATCCACCAGATTTCCAGCCCTCCCATACTCTTGTGTTGGGGGTGGGGGTTCTGGAGGTCCACCGCACCTCTAGCCCTCATGTTGCTGTCTGGCAGGGGCTTGGGGTAGGGGGATTCAGGGCTCCTGTGGGGGGGCATTCCTCCCCAATGTTCTGTGAATCCAAACACCAGTTCTGAGCTGGTGTAGGATTTACAGAGGTAGCAGCACAGTAGTTTGGTGCACTGCCCGCTGAGCATTGAGGATGAATACTAATGTCCCTGTTTAGCATGCATTCGCATGCTATTAACATTCAGATCCAGCATGCGCATTGTTACATGCACTCGCTGGCTGTGATCCTGGGACGCAAACAAACTCAGGCGCTAGTCCAGTGCTAATGGCCTATAGTGCCTGTGTTTCCTTTTGATCATCTTGGCCTAAATGGGACTACCAGGGCATGAGATTACATTATGCCCCCCCCGGGGGGGGGGGGGGGGGGGAGTTTGTTGAGCAATTGGGGAGAGAGGGAATCTTTGGTCACAGTGAGTTTCAACAGCAGATTTTCTCTATTCAATTATCTGTACAAATATCCAGTGCGTTTTATCTAGCAAAAAAGGTGCCGGCACTCAAATGCCAGGCCACCCTTCATGTGTGGGGTGATCCTTGAGGGACCCACCCTAAAATAGTCAGGCACCCTGCAACCAGTCACAGAATCTTTGACAAGGCAGAATTGGTGTGTAGAGCCTGAGCTCTTTCATTAAAACTTGGTGATCATTGGTCAATTTTAGCAGACAGTGGAAAAGGTGCCGGTACTCAGTACCCCCAAGTACCCCCTCAAAAAGCCCTGCAAATATCTTAACTGCAGTGCTTCAGTACTGTATGTACCTCAGAGCAGCTCATTCTTTATATTTCACTTTTACAAGTCTAGACAGAGGTGTGTTGGTGACTTTCTCCTTTAAATGGCTTATTAGGGAGCTCAAAACCATCCACATGCTATACCCCAGGATTAAGCGATCATTCACCATGCATTGTGTGATAGGATAACAATTCTTCCAAAGTCACACTCAATGTATTTCTTTCTAATTAAGCTTTTAGCTGAACCTCATCCACGTTTTGTTTTCCATCTTCAGTGAAAATGGCTCTATAAAAATGCATTCTTATTATCATCTATTAATCTATTCTCCTCGACCACAGAATTTCTACTACCATTCCATTACGTTAATTTTTTCTCGGCTTTCTGAGGTCCCGGGAGGCAATTGTCATTCTGTATCACAGAAGGATCAGTCATTTTCCCCAACCTAAGGTTGTTCACCATTATGAAAGTCAAAATGCTAATTTATCTAAACAGCAGTCATTATCCACAGTATGAACACCTTCAAGTTTAGGCAGTGATATATTTCCTATGTTTTTACAACTGAGCAGAAATCATTGAGACTAGACCCCTGTCCTTTTGAATTTGATCGAAGTACTGTCACTTTCTCTGAACAAAAATAGTTTCATACCATCTCTACCCTTATACACACATATAAAAATGATTATTTCCTTAATTGCATCATTTTTTAATAATTTGCCTAATATTTTTTTAGTCTGCTTACAATCACAAAATAATAATAAAATAAAAAAAATTATCAAATTAAGGGGTCCTTTTACTAAAATGCATTAGAAAATGGACTTAATGCATTTTAATGTGGGACTTTTCCAGCCTCCTAAGCTCATTTTTAGCAGTGCCCTTAAATAGGGCTTTTCTCTTTTTGAAGGCCCCACGCTAATTTTTCCATTAGTGTGTGAGACCTGCAAAAAATAAACACTGGCGCACCTATCGCTTCCTATTTAGGAGATGCTAAGAGCTCCTGCATTAGCTCTGCGTTACCCTGTTAGGACCAGATTCTATATAAGGTGTGGCGAGTAGCGAGCATTAAATTGTGCACGCAGCCAATTTACTGATGCTACTCAATTGAGTAACGAGCCGATCAGTGATGATAATTGTCCGATAACAACCAGTTATCATCACAGATTTGCAATAATTGGAATGTGCACGTGCCTTGTAGGTATATTCTAAAAAGGGGTGCACGTAAATTCTAACGCATGTAGCTGAAAAGGGGGTAAGTCCATGGGAGGAGCATGGGCGTGTGAGGGGCATTACTTGAATTTACATGTGTTGTTATAGAATTCAGGGGACCATGCAGGGGCAGCCTGACCATTACGCCACCTGAGGCGGGCGTCTCAGGCGGCAGATTTTAGATGCCATTTACAGAATTTGGCCCTTAGTGTGCACTAAATGGAATGCATTAACTGGTTAATGTCCATGGTATGCCCCCTTCCAAAAATCTGTTTATACAAATTCATTAATGCGTGTTTAATGCATGGAAAAGGCAAAATTACCACAAAACACATTTTGTGATAAACGTTTTCCCATATGCTAAGCACCTATTAAAGCTTAATGCCTTTTTGTTAAAGGTCCCCTAAGTACCACCCCTCAGAATTTCCATTATTTTGAGGGCAGTTTTCAAAGCCATTTACATGAGTAAAATAGTTTGTTTGAAAATTGCTTTCCCCAGAGCAGGCAAAAATATACGGGGGCTTCCACACCCTGCGTATCTCTAGCCACAGAGGAAAGAAAAGGCACTCCAGGGAAGGATAATAATATTTGTAAGTTCAATTGTTTTTGCCTTTTTTGCGGATGACATGAAGATTACAAACAGAGTGGATACCCTAGAGGGAGTAGAAAACATGAGAAGAGATCTACAAAAATTGGAAGAATAGTCTAAGGACAGGCAGTTAAAATTTAATGCAAAGAAGTGCAAAGTGATGCACTTGGGAAGCACAAATCCAAAGGAGATTGGAAGTGAGAGACTGATAAGCACAGCCCAGGAGCATTGGCGTAGCCACAGGTGGGCCTGGGTGGGCCAGGGCCCACCCACTTAGGGCTCAGGCCCATTCAACAGTAGCACATGGTAATGAAAATGCTGCTCTCCACAATACTGTCACCTTTGCATGCTCAGTTTTCAGTGCATGCCTGCTGCAGACTACCAAGGTGGAGACTGGAGAGAAGCATTTCCCCACCAGCTGAGATATTATTTTGATGTGGGGGTGGGGAGAGAACATTTGATGCCCACCCACTTCTTGCCTAGGCCCACTCAAAATCTGCTGTCTGGCTACGTCCCTGCCCAGGAGAGCACTGTTGTGCAGTATCCCAGTACTAGTTATGCATTGCTGTTATTGATTACTTTTTTTGAGTAATCAATTACTCTGCAAACTACTAATTAACTATAGTAACAGCATTACTATAGTTAATTACATGTTGACTGGTAATGCAGTGACTACTTCACGTAACCAGTGGCCAGGGGCGCGGCATCTTTCCATCACTCTGAGCCTACATGGTTCCCATTGGAGTGTATGTGCCCCAGTAACCGCTTACCCAGGGTTCTCCAAGACATTGAAGTACCGCTTTCTCCTCCCTTCAATAATTCAGCACAGCTGCACTTGCTGTCTGCCTGGGCTGATGCAGCAAGAAGATTCGCTGCACGTGGAGGTCAGCACACGCACACACGCACCAGTAGATCAGGTGACCTCCAATGTCACTGGCCTGTGCATGTGTCAGTGTGAACCTTGCTGTATCAACTTGGGCAAAGAGCGAGTGCAGCTGTGTTGAATTATTTATTTATTTATTGCATTTATGCATCCCATATTTTCCCACCTATTTGCAGTCTCAATGTGGCTTACATAGCACCGTGCTGGCGATCGCCAGTTCCGGTATGACAAATACATAGAGATATCATGGTAGAGATCATGTGTGACAGACACATTATGGAATTGGAAAGGAGGAAGAGTTATGTTATGTCCATTTCGAGTATTAGATTTGTTGTGTTGCAGGGTTCAGGCATTTAAGATGGATCATTCGGATATGCTTTTTTGAACAGGTAAGTTTTTAGTGACTTTCAGAAGATTGGTAGGTCTTGCGTTGCTTTCACGGTGTTTGGTAGTGCATTCCATAGGAGCTGGGTGCATAGGTTGATTTATTTGAGTCCTTTGCAACTTGGGTGGTGGAGATTTAGGTATGTGCATGTTGACCTTGTTATTGAAGCGAGGACTCGGAGGACTTGCTGCACAGTGCCAGTTAACCATCCCTGGTCTGTGGTTTTTGCCACCAAAAGTGATAGGTGACTTGGGGCCCCTTTTACAAAGCCGTGTAGGCGCCTATGAGCGCCCAATGTGTGCAAAAATGGACTTACCGACCGACTACCACGTGGCTTTTGTGGTAATTTCATTTTGGGAGTGCGTCCGATACGTGCATCTGAAAAGATATTTTCTATTTTTGGACGCGCGTAGCAGATATGTGCCGAGTGGCATCTGACATGCGTAGGTCCTTATCTCTCAAATTATTTACCGCCCAAATTATTTGCCGCATGTCCATTTTGGGGGAAAAAAGAGGCCTTTTTTACAGGTGTGCTGAAAAATGATTCTGCGCGTGCCCAAATCCCACACCTACACTACCGCAAGCCACTTTTCAGCACGGTGGTCGCTTAAAGCATATATGTTACTATCGAAAGAAAAGTTTGGCTCTAGTGTTTTCAAAAGAGTTTGCCACAGCACATAGTGATGGGGAAAAAAGTCTTTATTGCTCTCACGGACCATGTTTCTTCTGCTAATGCTATTGTTAAACATTTTTATAGCACTGCAAAGTGTATCCAGCCCTGTATAGAGACATATTTATGCTGATGGGGGTGTAGAGGATAGTTGTGGGATTCCTGGAGAAGCCAATAGGAGGGATAGGGAAAAAAGAAAAAAGGAAGGAATGAGCTAAAAGGGAAGACTGGTTTGTTAAAGACAGGTGTAGTGAGGGAATAGAACAAGACAGGAGGAGAGGAGAAATGAGAAATGGACAACAACCAATAGAAAGAGCACAGAAGGCAGGAAAACAGAAGAAACTGGGACCAGCATCATTGGAAAATAAAATGTACAGACAACAAAGATAGAAAATAAGTATTTATTTTGAATTTATTAATCGGAATATGTTAACTTTGGGAAATGTGCATTGCAAATGACTTTGCATTATGTTCAGTATAGAGGAAAAATGCATTTCTGTTTTTATTTCTCCATTGTTGCAATGCATGCTGAGTTTGACTTCTTGGGCTTTTCAGTTCAATTTTTGTCTTCATATTTCTATTTGCATCCATGTCATGTTCAAAAGTGAAGGAAAAGTAATTAGTTAAACTGGTAACTATAATCAGTACTTAACTACAAATTCAATTACCATAATTAATTATTTTAAGGTAAGAAGTAAAAGTATTTCCTGAAGTGTAGTTTGGCCAGCAGGTGGTGCATGCTTATGTTTTGAAGCTGTTGCAGAACTAAGGCTGTTCTCTTTATTTAAGCCTTTTGGAAAGGCAGTTGCAGTGTACTTTCAAAGATTTTCGTTCTGGGCTATGATTGGCCCAGGAGCTCATTTCATTTGGATTTTACTGGCTTTTCCCCAGTCATAGCCTGGGAGAAGAGAGATACAGATCTCTTTGCTGAGGCCCTATGATCAGTTATATTTGATAATCTGTGAGCAGCGTATTTGCTGATCTCCCCAGGTACTTTTTAGAAAGTAAACAAATGTTTAGTGCTATAATTGATCCATTGACCTGTTATTGTTAGCTGATTGCACTTTTTCTGTTCATTTTCTATTTTAAAGACAATAAACAATTTTCAGTTTGTTGACTCTGTCTGTCTGGACTGATAAAGAATCCTGGTGGTTTGTGTGTTGGGTCTGCGAGTGCTTTTCAGGAACTGTGGGACCACTGGTAGTATGGCCTCCAGTAACCTAGAAATCACTGGGAATAATTTGAAAGTGGGAGACTCGCCCAAAGGTGGTTGTGATTCAGTCAGCGGGAGGAGAGTGCTACTGTAGAGCACAAGTGGAATGTGCAGGCAGACCTGAGCTTTGCTGAGGATAGACCCTCTAAGTTGCCGCAGGGTAACCTCAGGCGGGTGGCTAGGCGTTTTGTGATAGCCACTGTAGCTCACTAAGGGGTCTTTTACTAAGTGGTGGTAAGCCCAGCATGGAAGTACTGCTGGGCTGCTAGTTCCCACCCCCAGCACATGCCATTTACGGTGTTTACCTGGCAGTAATCAGGCAGTGCCCCATGCTGCCCGGTTACTGCAGGGTTAGTGCGGGAGCCCTTACCGCCAGCTTACCGCCACCTCAATTGGTGGCGGTAAGTGCTCCCCCCCCCAAAAAAAAAGGCCACATGGAAAGTGCTTCACTTGCCACACAGCCAGTTCTTTTAAAAAACCCAACCTTTTACCTGCTGCAGTAAAAGGAGGCCTCAGCGCAGATCAAAAACTTGTGCTGATGTCAGTACAGGCCCCTTTTGCTGCAGCTTAGTAAAAGGACCCCATAGTTCTCCCATCCTAGGGTGTGTAATGAACGTGTGCTAATTCCATTAACATTCTATAGAACTCCTTGCTTGGATAGTTGCCCTATGCATCCTGTGTCCTTCATTCTTTTGAATGCTAGATCTGTTAGAAACTAAGTTGCTGTGGTAGATAACTTATTGATTGTAAGTATGATTTTATTTGTGTCACTGAATCTTGGCTGAGTGAACCTGATTCAGTTTGTTCTTACTCAAGCATTCCCTTCTGGATATTCCGTTTTCTCTAAACCTCGACATGATAGATGTGGGGGTAGATTGTTATTCATTTATAAGGATGAGCTGACATTTGTAATATCTTAAACAGTTCTGAAACAGTTATGAAATGCTATATCTGACCTCACCATCCTTGAATATTTTACTGTTTTATTGTCACCCAGATCTGCTTTATGAAGATTACACTCGAGTTGAAGAAGCTTTACTCAGTCAGGAAATTAGTCCTAAGAACACTATTTTAGTAGGGGATTTTAATCTACATATAGCTGAGCCAGAGAAAGATAAGACCGCTGATGATTTTATTTCTATTCTTTCCTCTTTGGGCTGAACCCAAATAGTCGGGAACCTACCCATGTACTAGGACACACACTTGGTTTGATTTTTATCAGTGATCACTTTTCTAAATCAGGGAAGGAACGGGTGAATTTTTACCATGGTCATCTCATACATTGATTTATTTATGAAGCAGTCACAGATTTGTCAAGACGTAAGAATTATGAATGGATTGATCTTAAGAAGAAATGGCTTCCTATGCTATCACCAACAGATGATTATTCTGTTACTAAGACTCTTGATTTATGGAACTCTTCTTTATTATCATCCTTAGATGAGATTGCCCCTATGACTGACCTTATGAAAAAGAGAATTTGGACTGCACCTTGGTGCCCTCCGCAGTTAAAAATAGAAACACACTCTGCACAAATTAGAATGTGTATGGAGAAAAGTACCTTGTCCTGAGACCAAGTGAGACTATTTTTAGCCCTAGAAACCTACCATAAATCTACCAATGTAGCTAAAAATAAATTATTATGACTATCAGATCTTGACAGCTTCATCTAATTCACTTGAATTATTTAAAGTTGTTTCTAAGATAACTTTTGTGTCCGTACCCATAATGTCAGATCTACCTTCATGTCAACAATTTGCAGACAGATTTCGACAGAAGGTTACCAATATTGTTTCATCATTTGACACTTCAATTATCCCTGATAGGGATACTGATTTGATGCTACTTCAAATTGGGATACTTTTTCCGATGTTTCAACTACTCAGGTCTCAGAAGTCATCAAATCTTTAAACAATTCATCTTGTACTTGGAATAATTGTTCTACCTCAGTTATGAAAGCGTTAGCAAATGATATTTCTCCAGTAGTTATGAGTATTGTGAATAAATCACTTCACAAGGGAGCAGTACCATCTGTACTGAAACAAGCAATTGCTAGATCATTTTAACAAAAATGGCAAGCTTGAGCATCTTAATCCTGACAATTATCATCCTATCTCCTCACTGCCTTTCTTGGCAAAAGTTCTTAAGAGAATAGTGTTATCCCAATTACAGTCTTTTATTGATGAGAAAGGAATTTTGGGTCTTTAGCAGTTCGGATTTCGCTTTAAGCACAATACTGAGGCTCTATTGTTACCTGTTTTTGACTCTATACGCTCAGGTTTCGGTAGAGAAATAGACTACTTAGACATTTCCAAAGGCATTTGACACTTTCGAACCACGATCTGTTAATGCATCATTTGATTACTTAGGGGATTTCCAGTACTGCTTTGGAATTAAATCTTTTCTGTCTGACCGACAATTTCAGGTTTCTATTGGGACTGACAAGTTTGATTGGAAAAATATTGATTCAGGTGTACCTCAATGTTTGTTGTTATCTGCCCTGTTTTTTTAAACATTAATGTGACATCCATTTGCAGAGTTCTGGGTTGTTTGGGAGTAAATTATATTGTTCCTGAATCATGGGGAATAGGGTGCTAAGGAAAACCATCCTGAAACTTTTGTTGTAACAGATACTTGTTCAGGACCCTTAGATCTAGGATGGGACAGAATGCCCCGTTTTCTTTGTGACCAGGAGGTACTTGGAATAAAATCCCTTCCCCCTTTCCCTTGGTGGAATGGGTTTGACTGTTTTGCTTTGGAAAAGGGAGGAGTGTTCCTTTGTAAACAATTCCTGGTGTTGAGAGCTTAAGTTTGATGCTCTTGATAGGCAGTTTGATGAGATTATTTCTAAATGTAGCGTGTAGCCTGTCTATACTATTTTAAAAATCCACGGTCTGAGGTTGCAAGGGGCCACCTCACTTGGAAAACTTTCAGCTTTCTTTCTACTGGTAGATTGTCTGGAACAGCTATTTTTATTGCTTATCCTTTGCTTTGACTGGAAATCTGGCTGGGACTTCTTAGCTCTCTGTTGCTCTGTGTGGCGGCATTTTGGGGAGCTCAAGAGACAGGAGGAAACCTATGCCTTTGAGAGTAGTAGGGCTTCATTGCCCTCTGTCAGAGTATCTCCTGGATGAGGAGGCCAAGCCAGGAGTTGGTCAGGAAAGCGATTTGATAGTTTCAGAATTCTTTTAATTAAAACAGGGACCTCCTCCACCTTGTCACAAAAAATATCACCCCAACGCAGAATGCCCACCTGCTTTTCCTGAACCACGGGTTCCAGGTCCGAGGCACGCAGCCAGGCAAGTCTGCACAATTCAATACCCATAGCAAAGGCCCTGGATGTTGTATCAAAAGCATCATAGGTTGCCCAGATCATGTGCTTTCCACACTCCCGCTGCTTGGCTCCTAGTTGACAGAGTTCTGCAGCTTTCTATGACTGTGCACTTTGTTCTGCAAATGCAAGTGCATCACCTTTATGCTGGTGGCATTCACTTTCTGATTCTTTTAGCTTTTTTATTGTTCTGTTGGAGAATTTTGAATTCTCAGCTGTCCATGAATAAGGTTTGCCTAAATCATGCTAAGACTGTCATGTCCCCTACCTCAACGCAAGCGGCATCCTCGGGCTGCACGGGGTCCTGTCGACATGCACACTTGACTGGCACAGCCCTGAGCCATGTGTGTGTAGTTCTTCTCTGGCTGCAGGCTCCTTGATTGCTTTACTTCCATGCACCTGGGTCTGCTCTCTCTCTGCCTGGCTTCCAGACTCCTTGATTGCTTTGCTTCCACACACCTGTCTGCTCTCTGTCTGGCTTCCCTTGCTTCTCTCCTATTGGTCTTCCAGTTCCTCCTCCCCCTGCTCTTGTCCTATGGCTTTGCTCCTTCTCCCTGCTGGTTCCTGCTGATGTCAGAAGACAGCACTTTATCAGCTGAGCTCTTCCTGAACTCCATGCTTCGGCTTCTACTTTGGTAGGTGTTACTTGCTCAGTAGTTTGCTTCTTCTCTACTTTGTCCCTCGTTGCTGACTTTGCCTGTACCTGGATTACTCTCTTGCCTGCTGCCTGCCTATTGACTTTACCTGTGCCTGGATTACTCTCTCGTCTGTTGTTTGCCTATTGACATTGCCTGTACCTGGATTACTCCCCTGCCCGCTGCCTGCCTATTGACTTTGCTTATACCTGGATCACTCTCATGCCTGCTGCCTGCCTGGCTGATACATTCACCACCCTGATTCCAGCTCTGTCTCATAAGTCCTGCAGGCCGCCCGCACCTAGAGGCTCAACCTCTGAGGAATGGCGGTCAGCGCAGGTGAAACCCAGGGTTGTCCGGCCACCAAGCAGAACCTGGTCTGAGTACCAGGCTCAGCAGCGCTTTACTTGGTACAAGAACTCACAAGTCTGACAAAGACTCAGATTTTGTTTCTTTCCAGTTCTCTGGATGATGATGTTCCAACTTCTTTTTCTTTCAGTGGGGACTGATATTCACATTTTGAGGGAATTGCAATATTTGGGTATAATCTTAGATTCAGCTTTATCAATGAATTTGCATAAATTGTAGTTCAAAAAGTGTTATTCGAACTGGATGGTAGATCATTTATGCAATTTTTTTTCTTTTATTTATTGATATTCAAACAGTTCTTACAAGTCAAATACTTGAACAAGAAAAATGGAGAAGTAGACAATCCAGCTTTTAATCGAAAGAGAAAAACGCCTATATTGCGACCCAAATCGGGAGATGGGCGTCTTTCTCCCGTGGGCGCCCAAATCGGTATAATCGAAAGCCGATTTTGGGCATTTCCAACTGCAATCTGTCGCGGAAATGGGTAAAGTTGACGGGGGCGTGTTCCTCTTTACCCTGTAATTCCCTTGCCCGTAATGTCTTGTCTGTCTGTTTTACCTAGATTGTAAGCTCTTTGAGCAGGGACTGTCTCTCTATGTCAAATGTTCAGCGCTGCGTGCGTCTGGTAGCGCTATATAAATGCTATTAGTAGTAGTAGTAGTAGTAGTAGTAGTAGTAGTAACTGGGGCGTGGTTATCGGCTGAGGAGAGATGGACGTCTTTAGCTGATAATCGAAAAAAGGCGTTTTTACCGCGATTTTGGGTCACTTTTTTTGGACCCTTTTTTTTCACGAACAGGTCCCAAAAAAGTGCCCCAACTGACCAGATGACCACTGGAGGGAATCGGGGATGACCTCCCCAGACTCCCCCAGTAGTCACTAACCCCCTCCCACCAAAAAACCCCCACTTTAAAAACTTTTTTTCCAGCCTGTATGCCAGCCTCAAATGCCATACCCACCTCCATGACAGTAGAATGTGTTCTATCCTCTGACAGCCTTTCCCTGGTTCTGATGTGGCTCTCGGGTGAGTGTGACACCTTTTCTGTTATGCGCACTGCAGAGTCACATCAGCAATGCATTGTAGTGGGTGTAGGGTATTGGGCTCCATGATTCCACTAGCTTGTGGCAAATGCTCACGATGTTGGTAGTTGGTAGGCTCTACTCCCATGGTGCTTTTCCCTCTGCTTACTGGGTCAGAGTGTGCCCTGTTTTGTTTCCGGTAGTCCATGAGGTAGTGGCCATTTTTGTAAGCCAGTTTTAGATCCCTTTCACGTGTTAGCCACATTAGAGAACTTAGTTCTTACCTTGAATGTGGCTGAAAGAGGGCATTGTACAGCATTCTGCCATCTCTGACCTACTGCTCATCTCAGTACCAGGGAGACTCGTTGCCAGTGGGGCACAACCTCTGATTTGCAGTTAACTGTGAGTAAGCGTGCTTATTCCAATAAAGGACATTTTCAGACAGATTATGTTGGATTATTTGTAGTAAATAATTAGCAGATTTTATACACACAGCTTCAGCTTTAGAAATGTTAATTTCTTTTCTTCATCTCTCTCATACACCCCAGAATAATTCACTGCTGAGTCACTTTAAAGTTGAAGTAACAAAACATCTGTTTACTCACAGTTTGTTGTTAGATTATATTCAGACAGGCTTATATATACATAATACTATACATTTGGATTATCAGCTCTTTCCATGTGCTTAGATGGTAATGGATGCTCACACCATGGATCCTCTCAGGTTAGGAGAGAACATGAGCTCCATGTGCTGTGCCTAACCCCCACAGGAAGTTGCATAGCTGTGACCTCTCTAAGCAATTTACATCAGAGGTCACAGAGTAATCACAGAGAAAAAATTGGTGACAGGCAATGCATGTAAAATACAATACATTATTCCAACAAACCCCTTCTCATGCATAACTGTCATGCAATTATTAATTCACACAAAGTCCAAGCTTTATACGCAGATTCTCAAAACGTTCTCTGGGTAACGGTTTGGTCATGATGTCAGCTGTCATTTCACTGGTGTGACAATAGTGTAGACTGATGACCCCTTCTTTCGCCAGCTCTCGCACGTTGTGGTATTTCGTTGCGATGTGCTTGGTGCGTGACTGAACCTTGTCATTCTGTGACAGTCTGATGCAGCTCTGATTATCTTCCATTATCTGGATTGGTCTCTTTTCAGCTATTCCAAAATCCAGCAAAAGTTTTTCAATCCACATCAGTTCTCTGCATGCTTCTGATACAGCCACATATTCAGCTTCTGTAGAAGACAGACTCACAATACTTTGTTTATGACTGGCCCAAGAAATTTGTACATTTCCATACATAAACACATATCCACTTGTGGATTTATAATCAGAATGATCCCCTGCCCAATCTGAATCACAGTAACATATTAGTTTTGGATTACTATTGGCTGAAATCTTTAATTTACAATCAATGGTACCTTTTAAATACCTTACCATCCTTTTAACTGCAGTCCAATCTGATTTGGTAGGTGAGCTGACCCTTCTGCTCAAAATTCCTACTGCATTTGCTATATCAGCCCTGTATGTGGTAGTTAGATATAAAAGCTTACCTATGGCTGATCTATATTGGATGTTATCTGGTAAAGGTTCTCTTACTGTTTCATCCTTCAGAAAATCAGTGATCATGGGAGTGCTTACAACTTGGGCATCTTGCATACCTAAACTTTCAATAAGCTCATTTATTTTCTGCTTCTGGCTTAGAAGATAAGAACCATCATTTTGTTTCTCAATTTCTATACCAAGATAGTATGACACATTACCAAGTTCTTTTATCTCAACATTCAGGTTTAAATATTTTACAATGTCCTTGTACTCTTGCTCACTTTCGCTTGCAATGAGCAGATCATCAACAAAAGCTAAAATGTATGCATATTGTCCATTTCTGCATTTTGCACTTTGCTTTAATCCATAAAGACCTTTGTTTAATTTACACACTAGCTGTCTTTGTTTTGTATTTATGAAACCTGTTGGCTGTTCCATGTACAAGTCTTCAGTTATATCTCCATGAAGAAATGCTGTTTTCACATCAATGTGGTTGACTTGCATGCCTTTTGAGACTGCAATGCTCAGAAGTGTTCTTATTGTCGTGTGTTTCACTACAGGTGCAAACACTTCATCAAAATCTTCTCCATATTTTTGAAGATATCCCTTTGCGACTAATCTGGCTTTATACCTTTCCACTTTTCCTTGTGCATTCCTTTTTAACTTGAATACCCATTTGCATCCTATAGCTTTCTTGCCAGGAGGTAATTTTGTAAGAATCCAAGTATTATTTTTATCCAATGCATCAATTTCTTCTTGTGCAGCTTTACGCCATTCAGCAGCTTCTTCTGCTGGCATTTTCTCAATCTCATCCCATGTTAAGGGCTCTTGAGCTTCTGCTGACTTTGTTAGGTAAGACAGTCTTGGGGGTGGAACACCTTTGTTTTCCCTGGATGAGCGTCTGACAACAGGTTGGTCTGACCTTTCCGCATCCTCTAAATCTGAGAGTCCTTCTCCAATTGATTCCCCTTCTCCAACTGTACTGTCTCCTGCAATGATCCTTTCTGTGCCTGCTTCCTCTGCCTGTTCCTCGCCAGATACAGGTGAGTTGCTTTCAGACATCTGCCTTGGTATGGCATTTATATACACTGGCATGTCTATTATGGTTCTAGTTTCATATTCTGGATGATAAGGCTCATCTGGGATAATCCAGCCTTTATCAACCCTTTTGTTTTCATCAAAATATGTAACATGTCTTATGCCAACAATGCCAGTTTTCAGATTCAAAATTCTATATCCTTTGTGTCCTGGAGCATAGCCAACTAAAATGCCCCTTTCTGTTGTGGAATCCAGCTTATGCCTTCTTTGCTTTGGTACATGAGCATATGCTGTACTTCCAAATGTTCTTATGTGTGACAGGTTTGGCTTCCTACCATGCCATATCTCATGTGGTGTGCGCTCAGCGCCTTTAGTTGGCATTCTGTTTTGTAGGTACACTGCTGTGAGAATGGCTTCCCCCCATAGTCTTTTAGGGAGATTGCTATCTGACAGCATACATCTGGTCATTTCCACAAGTGACCTAAATTTTCTCTCTGCAACAGAATTTTGCTCTGGTGTATAAGCTACTGTTGTGATATGCTGAATGCCTTCTTGTTCTAGAAATGTGCGCATGCTTTGTGAAGTGAACTCACCACCATTGTCGGTCTGAAGAACCTTTGGTTTTCTTTCAAATTTATTGCTCACCATGGCTACGTATTTCTTCAGCATGTCTGTGACTTGACTTTTTTCTTTCAGCAAATAGGCCACACAGTATCTAGAGAAATCATCCAAGAATATTAGCACAAATCTGTTATTTCCCAATGATGGGATATTAAACGGTCCACATAAGTCACTGTGTATTAAGTCCAGCACTTTATTACTCCTATTTCCTGTGTATGCAGGAAATGAGGGTCTCACACCTTTTTGAGTAACACAGTCTATGCATTTCTCCATTTTACCAGTATTTGCACTTATCTGAATGCCTGTGGCTAGTTGCCTACTGTAAAGATCCTGGATCACCTTAAAATCACGATGTCCCAGGCGGCGGTGCCAGATTTCCAGACTACATTTACCATCATTCTTCCTTACTTGCGCCATATGTGAGGCTTCACCTGAAATGCTCAGTTTATAAATATCATTATGCATAAAAGCTTCAGCATACACTTCATCATTTTTAGAGATTGTGCACTTACTGTTTTCAAAATGAATCACAAATCCCTTCTTATCTAATGTAGATACACTAAGCATATTGCAAACTGCTTGGGGAATATACAAGACATCACTTACAGGAATTTCTTTAACTTCATTAGACACTTTGCATTTTAAGAATCCAATGCCTCTTGCTTGGATCTTAGCAGTCCCTGCGTTTGCAGTATTAAGAATACCTTCTTCTGGACACATTTCCTGAAAGAAATCCTTAGAATTGGTTAAATGGCATGTGCTCCCCGAATCCAAAATCCAAGTACTTTCATTTGAATTATTATTTACCATAGTCAAAGATTTTTCTACCATTAGAAAGCTCTTATGTTTATTATTGTCCTTCATACATTTCCTGGTTGGAGAATTCTTTTGTTCCATTGGCTTAGGTGAGCTAGAGGGGGTGTTTTGTGTTTCCTTACACCATTTAGATACATGTCCCTCCTTTCCACATGAATAGCAAATCAGCTTGCCCTTGGGTGGAGTTTTCCCATAGCTCCGCCTTCCTCTGTTCTTTGCCAAGAAATTTGTTTCATTTCTCTCTGACTTGCTTTGAGAACACATCTCCTCAGAATCATTAATTATGCATTCCTGCCTTAGTTTTGATGCTGCCTGTTCAAAAGATTGCCCTTCAATGGCTTCATTTACAGACCTAAAAACATCAAACTTCTTTGATAGTGAGGTAAAAAGAAATGCTCTTTTCAATGCATCACACATGGGAATTCCAGAAAGTTCTAACTTTTGAAATGAAGACATAAGATGCATAATGTGATCATTACATTTACTTTTATCCCTTAATTTGGTTTCATTCAACTCTGCTAACCAAATTGGTTGCTGCTTTGCATATGTAGTTGCATACATAGTTCTCAGTTTATATAAAATGTCCTTTGGTGTATCTTTTCCCTCCACTAATATGGCTTGTTTCTCTGAGAGAGCTTCCAAAAACATGCACTTCACATAATAGTTTGCATTGTCCCATTCAGCCATATTTTCAGCTGTTCTGTTTTGGTCTAAGCATATATTTAATCCTTTTGCTTGGAGGAGACATATGAATCTTAATTCCCACTGCTGATAATTAAATTCAGTTAATTTAGGCACCTTGAGAGAGTAGAAAAATGGTGAATTTCCTCCCTCAGCCATTTTCTTAGCCTTGCCTGCTGTTTGGTGTGTGGGGGGAGAGAGAGACAGACTGAATCTTTCTTTTAAAACTTAAGAGAAAAATGTGGCTTTTTTTACTGCCTGGTAATATTTCTCTTCTTTTTCAATTCCTGAGCCCTGGGCCCATAATCCTTTTGTTGGATTATTTGTAGTAAATAATTAGCAGATTTTATACACACAGCTTCAGCTTTAGAAATGTTAATTTCTTTTCTTCATCTCTCTCATACACCCCAGAATAATTCACTGCTGAGTCACTTTAAAGTTGAAGTAACAAAACATCTGTTTACTCACAGTTTGTTGTTAGATTATATTCAGACAGGCTTATATATACATAATACTATACATTTGGATTATCAGCTCTTTCCATGTGCTTAGATGGTAATGGATGCTCACACCATGGATCCTCTCAGGTTAGGAGAGAACATGAGCTCCATGTGCTGTGCCTAACCCCCACAGGAAGTTGCATAGCTGTGACCTCTCTAAGCAATTTACATCAGAGGTCACAGAGTAATCACAGAGAAAAAATTGGTGACAGGCAATGCATGTAAAATACAATACATTATTCCAACAGATTAGTCTTCAGGTGTCAACTGGTGTGCCAATGTTATATAGCAGCAACAAGTCCTAGAGGCCTGCGTGTATGCAGGTCCCTGGAGCACTTTTAGTGGGTACCGCAGTGCACTTCAGCCAGGCGGACCCAGGCCCACCCCCCCTACCTGTAACACTTGTGCTGGTAAATGGGAGGTCTCCAAAACCCACTGTACCCACATGTAGGTGCCCCCTTCACCCCTAAGAGCTATGGTAGTGTAGGTAGTGGGTTTTGGGGGAGGCGGGTTGGGTGCTCAGCACTCGTGGTAAGGGAGCTATGCATGTGGGAGCGTTGTCTGAAGTCCACCGCACTGACCTCTAGGGTGCCCAGTTGGTGTCCTGGCATGTCAGGGGGGCGGGTGTACTACGAATCGTGGCCCCTCCCATGACCAAATGGCTCGGATTAGGACGTTTTTGAGCTGGGCATTTTTAGTTTCCATTATCACTAAAATAAACAAACGCCCAGCTGAAAATACGGTCTGTCCCGCCTCTTCACGTACCCGTTTTCAGACATAGACACCCATGGAGATAGGCGTTTGCGTTTGATTATGCCACTCCACATAAATCGGCATATATCACTTTTGGGGGACGTGTAAAATAGAAAACTCAGGAGACAAGCTTAAAGAAATAACTTCAGGAATGCTTAACACGCTAATAACCCCGCCCAAGCTGTAGCGTAATCTGAACTATTGGATATTACCTGTGGCCACCCTTTTTAAGTCTATAAAGGCACATAATTGCTCTGGAAGAAATAATACATATTTTAACCCAATATATTTAACTACACATTTACATGGATAGGTAAGATAGAAAGATGCCCCTATTGACAAAGTTTCCATTCTCAGAGCCAAAAAAGCCTTCTTCCTCTGTTGTGTTTGTTTTGTAACATCAGGGAATACCTTAATTTATTTGCCATAAAACAAAGTTTGTAGATTTCGAAGGAATAAACGCTTCACCGCCTCTAAATCTTGCTCGAATACAAATGAGACCAATAAAGTCACTCTTTCAGAATCTTCAGACAACGATGCTTCCAATAATTCAGATACATTTAATAAATGTTTCTTATTTTCTTGATGAATCATTTCCAAGGATTCCTCTGAGACCCTTTTATTTGGTATGTAGTACAGTATATCCAATTTATCGGGGGAATAGTTTCCGGGATATATTTTAAAATTTCAAGCAAATATTTCTTAAACGCTTCCAAAGGGGAAACATCCGGGGATTTCGGAAATTTCAAAAAACGAAGATTTAATCTGTGATTATAATTCTCAATCTGCTCAAGTTTGCAATGCAATATCATGTTGTCTTTTATCATTGTAGCTGAAAAATCTTGTAACCTCTTAATGTCTTCTTTAATTGTAATCACTTGAATATTAAATTCTGTCTTAATGCCTTCTAAAGAGTTAGATAAGGTATCAACAGTACTCACTATTGCTGAAACTTCAGCTGTGGATTTGGCCACTGTAATATCCAATTGTTGGAGAGCTTCCCATATGCTCTCCAATGTTACCGCCTCTGGCTTCTGTGTTAGTGCGTCACGCCCATTTGAGAGACAAACAGGCCTCAAACCTCCATCGGGAAAGCCTTCTCAGAGCCTCGAACCAGAGGTCTACCCTCAATGCATTCCGATTCGGGGGGGCCTCCGCTGAGATAAGCGTCCTTCGGGGAGAGGCGGTGGGTTGAGAACCGGGGGAGAGAGAGTAACATCCAGCCCCAAGTCTCCAGAGTCTCCTCCTCCTAGAGCAACAGCAGGGCTCCTCTTGGTGTTTTGGGCGGGGGTTCTTGTGGCGGACCTTTCAATTGACTCCTGCTGTGGAGAGGAGGTTCTGGCCATCGAGGAACCAGCCTTAACCGTCCCTTTGCATTTAGTATGAGGCATCAGAATTGAGGAAAAACTGTTAATACAGAGCAACCAGCGAGAGAGCTCAGCCAAGATCAGCAGCGTGCCGCCATCTTGACACCCCCCTACAAATTTTTGCATTTTAACAATTTTAGAACTGTTGTTCAAGCTTTCAGTTTTCCATTATGTGATTACTGTAATGGACTGTTTCTTGGCTTGTCTCAGAAATCACTGCAGGCTATTCAAGTAGCCCAGAATGCTACAGTGTATTCGATATTTATTTTAAACATTTAAAAACATTTCTATCCTGTTTAAACCTATACAATATTCCTTATTTTGCAAGCATTTCTCCTGTTTTGTTTCAACTTCACTGGTTACTTATTCACTTTTAGATTTTTTTTTTAAAGATCCTTACATTCCTTTACACATCTCTGCATGGTAATACTCCTTCCTCTGTCTTTTTCCCTTTTGAAAATGTACAATCCATCCTGCCCATTAAGATCTACTAATAAAGAACTGATATAAGAACCTTCTTTTAGACTCATCAAGCTTAACATCTATCAAGAGTCTCTTTTTTGAATTGCTGGCCCACCATATGGAATGCTCTACCTGACATACCCCTAGTTTACTAAATAAATATTATGTATATTCAGTGTTATTAATTAAATTGATTTCACCGCTGAATATACAAATAAAGGGCCTCTTTTATCTAGCCACGCTAGCGGTTCCTGGTGCGGCAGTGCTGACAAAGCCCATTCACTTTGAATGGGCTCCGTTGGCATTGCTGCATGGGAACCGCTAGCGTGGCTTGATAAAAGAGGCTCAAAACTAATTACTATTGACAGCATTCAAGTTTATACACTATTGGGTCCCTTTGAAAATTGGGCCCATATATAACATTTATCCATTCTGACAAGGACAGAATTCTATAATGCAAATGCATTTTTGTAACGCCTTCTTTTCCTCTCCAAGCCACAGAATTAGCAAAAGCTTACGTGGATAAGATAAGGGAAGATTCCATAAAGTCACAACATGTCTGTGCAAGTTCCAAGAAATAGAATGGGTTCACTTTGTTTTTCATAAGTAGTTGGAAGAGACAGGTTGTGTCTGCACTCTGCATGTGTGTACTGCATGTTATAAAGTATGTGTCTAAATCTCAACTCTGCCCTGCTCCTCCAAATTATGCCCTGAGAATTCCTATGTGTTATCATATAACAGTAGGTACTGTCTTGACATATGCCTGCTTTTTACATCCATATATAGTCACAACGTCTAAACCCGCTTAGCCTCAGCACTCCAGCTAATGATGGTGATATCATTAGTATAGAACCATCAGCCAGACAATAGTTCTTGCGTCACTATGAGCCATGGTGAAAACTGATCATGGAGCAGAGGAGCAGCAGACAGGCTTCAGAACTTAATGAAAAATTTAAGTGGACTAACTGAAGATAAAAAGGAGGTAATGCGCTGCTAATTTTATCCCCCTGGCTTAGGACTAAAGTTCATACCTGTCATGATATAAATAAAATGAACCCACTTGGAGAAAGTGTCATCCCCTCACCTATATACACATGTAGAATAATTTTATAACAGATTACCTAGGATGAGAAGCCAAGGAGGCACCTGTTTAAGCCTATTTGATAAAAGACACAGAGGCAGCAGTTCAAGGTATAGATCTGTCTCGAATTTGCCATTTTTAAAGCTAAATTGATTGAAAAGAGCTATGCTGAGCTAATTATCATCCCTTTTGGAGAGCTTCCAGGGACTGTAGATTTACTCTTTAGGGATGTGCACAGCAAAAGTTTTCAGCTCGGTTTGTCTTTTTTTCAATCACCTGTTCAGTTCACTTTCGGATTCTGAACTATTCAGATCATTTGGGTCTATTAAAGTGTATGAGCAATCATTAGGTTTTAAATGTTTTTGAAAAACATTTTAAATTTAATTATATCATTGTGTTTCAAGTAACTTAAAAAATATATATAAATAAAATTGCCACTTCTATTCATGACAGGCATAGTGCCAAGTTTCAAATCAAATTCTGCTTCATGGACAAAAATATTGCACAGTCCTGAGAAGGCCAACTGTGTTCGACTCCGTTGCTCCACACTTCATGCTCCGTACACCTGAAAGTCATTTGAAACACAATTATTAGTGGAAGATAATAATAGCACCTTTAGACCTATTTATGATGTCTAAATCCAATTTTGGATGTTTTGGGAAAAACATCCAAAAATCCAGTAGCAAACACAGCCATTTTCAAACCAGAAAAATGTTAAACTTTTTATTTTGGAAATGACCATTTGCTAGATGTTTTTGTGCTCAGTGCATCTATCTTTTAAGATCATTAAAAAAAAAAAGTCAAAGGGAAAAACACACACAAAAAGAAACCAAGCTATTGGGATGTATGGGGGGAGGGATCAGCATTCTTAGTATCTAAGTAGACTGGCCACATACACATCCCAGCAGAGCAGGGGGGCACTCTAGGGGGCACTGCAGTGGACTTCACCTAAAATGCCCCAGGTATACATCTTACCATTACCTCCTTAGATTGTATGGGGATCCTAATTTTTATTATATTTCACAAATTACCTCAGAAATGTTAGGATCAACATTGATTTTGTAAGTACTACTTTGGTTGATTTCCCAAGGGATTTGGATATTGACAGTTTATCATTTTAGTGAGGGAGAGGTAGGCGTGTAGCATTCTTACAATGCCAGATGTTCCTAGTGAAATGCATGTTTCTACTCTCTGCCTTGGCAGGCTGTCCCTGCAGCTCTGTATGACACTGATATACAGGCTGATGATCACCTACCTACTAAACATTGACCCCAATTTACCATGTCACCACCTTCAAGGCTAGCTACACTTTCCCTGGGACAGAGACGCAAATCACTACTCCATTTTCCCCATGGGGACTTACTTCAATGTGCATAAGGGCTCCTCGCCTGAAGAGGCAGAGGGTTCAGCTTGGGAAATTGGTTACTTCTGTTCTGTAGCTTTTACATAAGAACATAAGTGTTGCCATACTGGGACAGACTGAAGGACCATCAAGCCCAGTAAGCTGTTTCCAACAGTGACCAATCCAGGTCACAAGTACCTGGCAAAATCCCAAAAGAGTAAAACTTTTATGCTGCTTATCCTAGAAATAAGCAGTGGATTTTTCCCAAGTTCATCTTAATAATGGTTTATGGATTTTTCTTTTAGGAAATTATGCAAACCTTTTTTAAACCCTGCTAAGCTAACTGCTTTTACCACATTTTTGGGCAATGAATTCCAAAATGTAATTATGCATTGAGTGAAGAAATATTTTGTCCAATTTGTTTTAAATTTGCTACTTAGTAGCTTCACTGCATGCCCCCTAGCCCTAGTATTTTTGGAAAGAGTAAACAAGTGCTTCACATCTACTCATTCCACTTCACTCAATATTTTATAAACCTCTATCATATCTCACCTCAGTCGCCTCTACTCCAAGTGCAAGAGCTCTAGTCACTTTAGTCTTTACTCATAGGGAAGACATCCTATCCCCTTTATCATTTTTGTTGCCCTTCTCTGTACCTTTCCTAATTCGGCTACATCTTTTTTGAGGTATAGTGACCAGAATTGCACACAGTATTTAAGGTGCAGTGGCACCATGCAGCAATATAAAGGCATTATAACATTCTCATTTTTGCTTTCCATTCCTTTCCTAATAATTCCTAACATTCTTTCTTACCCGCTGCTGCACACTGAGCAGAGGGTTGCAACGCATCCTCAACGTATCCTTCCCCTGGGTGATGACTCCTAATGTGAAACCATGCATCATGTATCTATAGGTTGGGTTCCTCTTTCCCACATACATCACTTTGCACTTGCTCATGTGAGAAAGGGCATTGTCGATATGACGTCCAAATGGAGAAATGAACATTTATCGGAAAACGTTTAAACACTGGAATCCATAATGGAAGAAAACAATAGACATTTTCCGATATTCATGCACTGAGGTCCCTTTTTTGTTGCAATACATGTTATTGCTTTTTCATAAGAAAGAAAACAAAAACATTGCTGTAATCAGAATGTACACAGTATCCAATATCCAATGACAACTAACTATGGGGCCCCCCTCCACTATCCACACAATGCTAAAATGAGGGGCTGCATACATCTCGTCCCCAAAGCTCCATCCTCTGATCCCAGCCCACACCTACATTCTGATGGGAATACTTGCAACAGCTCACTAAAGTACATTGAGACGCCCAAAGGCTACCTCATTGCCCATCCCCATCTCCCAACAACAGTGAACAAGTTCAACAGAAAGGCCACCATGCCACCCTCTGTCCTCATGGCCACCTCAGTTCACACAGGACCTGTGCCTGCGTAATTCATAACCATCCCTCAGCTCCCCCCTCCCCCTCAATCTGCTTGTTGCCATCTGTCACAGCCTATGTGAGGAGCATTGCACATGTTGTCCAAAATAATAATGTAGAAGATAAAATAAAGAGGCAGATCTTGTAACAAACACACAGTCTTTATTCAGTAAAAGGCTCCCAAGTTTTCAAGCATCTGTGCCAGACATGGCCATGTTTCGCTAAAGAAATTGGCTGCATCAGGGGCAGAACAAATGCAGAGTCTTCTGATTCCTGCAGGCTGCTGCTGCTTCTCCCAATGAACAGCAGCGGCGGTGGCCAAACGTGGGGCCACAGTCTTCAGGAATGTGCTGTCGGCTCTGCTAGATCCCTGCCACCTCTGACATCAACTTCCTGTTCTGGGGCAGGGGACCAGCATAGCTGACAGCACATTCCTGAAGACTGCGGCCCCCACACCTGCTTTTTATTGGTTTTCCATTGCTGCTGCTGCTGCTTGGGAGAAGCAACAGCGGCGGCAGGTTCGGCAGTGGCTCAGAGGGAGAATTTCCCGCTTTGACTGGAGTACGAGAGATGACCTGCCAAAGTGGGAGACTTGGCAGGTCTGATGAGGATTGATAGAAATGAAAGATCAAGGGCATCCCTCATGCTCTCCTCTATCTGCTCTATCTGTGGGTGCATGGCCTGGCAGTATAATTTTCTGTCTCCTCACTGGCACTTGGTATGCTAACAGTTTGATTTCCCAGGCCCTCCTCAGCTATAACATTTTCAATATCTGAAGATTCTGGACATCTCTCACATGATGGTTCATTAGATTCTACATCTGCAGACTCATCACATGCACACATCAGCAGGGAACAAGGTTTGCCTCCCATAGTGCTATGTAGGCAGCTGTTTTACCTGCTGCTTCTCTTCTGCTCCAACCCTGCTCTGCCTCAGCCTTCTTTTGCCCCGAGGTAGGAGCAGACATTTCACTGAGAGCTTTAGCCATTGGTAATTTCCTTTTAAAGAAATCTCTCTTCAGCATGGCTGGCAGACTATAGGGGGCTTAAGACTGTCCGCTCTGTTCCTCTCTACTACTACTGCTGCTGGTCCTACATTTCATGGGAGTATCAATCTTCACTCCTCTGTTTTTACATTTCCACATCTACCCCATTCAATCATTGCAATTTAATCAGATTAGATTATAATCTCTATTTAGCAAGGATTCTTTGTTTGTATATGTTTGCACAGCATTGCACACACGTGGTGGTAGCAATTTAGAAATTTTAAGGAGTAATAGATGACTGCCTGACTCTGCTTATCTGTCCTGCCTGCATTCTTTAGTTTAGTTTTATATTTGATGGTTTTCCTACAATTAATAATCTCTAAGGGGTTGATATTCAAAGTGATGTAAATGGCCATGAGAGGTTCCTGGACATTTAAATCATTTGATTGGGGTTAAACGTAGATATTCAGTGGCATTTACCCAGAAAGTGCCACTGAATATTTGCAGTTAGCACCTAAGCCAAAACTGGCTAATATGGGTGGTCCAGGGGTGAAGTCAATATTTATGTGTAGGACAACCTTTAGAGAGTGACTGAAACTGGGTTTTTCAGTTTTGGCTGAAACAGAATCTGTGGCCAAAATTCACCACAGTTTCAGCCAAAACCAAAGCTGAAACCAAAACCAATATGGCATGCCCCCCCAATCAAAAATACAGAAAGTGGGCCCTTGCCACATGACAGAAAGCAGGCTCCCTGTCCCCCCCACCCCCCCCAGTTCAGTTTTTTGCTTTCATATCTCTATTACTGATCTGTGGTCCCTTGTTTCATATTTGCTGAGGGTTGGTCTGTGCTTTGCATGTTTAACCCTAGAACGCATGACGTTAAAAATATACATATTAACGTCATGGGGGCCTTTTAGGCCCCCATGCACATAATGTAGAAAAACACACTTAAATAACTTTCACAAGTTTATTTCAAAATTGCTCAATAAAATATGAATAGTGGACAACATTTTAATTATAATTTTTCACAGAAAACACCAAAAAATCTTTTTTTTCCCAAATTTCACGCAAAGACATGAAAACACACAAAAATGCATAGAAATCTATAGCAAACTAGCTGCAGCTACATTTTTATTCTAACTTTCTTTTCTATTATATTAGTCTTCCAAACAATTCTGACATGTTATTTTTTCAGAAGAGTGTTCTTTGCAAACAGTTTCCTTACAAGTGGAACAATATCGCTCAGTTTTCCTCTCTATGTTTCTTGGACACATGAAACAACGCTTTCGTTTTCTTTCTCCTGGCTCTGGAGTAATCTGAAACTGTACGCCACACCGTTTCATTGCTTCTTTAGTTTTCTTTGGCAAGCATTTCAAGTCGCTTCGCTCTATCATGTGAGGTATTACAAGTTCATGACAAAGGTCCTTCAAGAATAAGCGTCTCCTGTCCTTCCTCTGTGCATGAAATTCAGGATGAGTTTCTGTATAAATAATGAATGAATTTAGGGCTGCTACATCAAGCATATTTGAAAATAGTACTACAGGCCATCGTTTTGTTTGCCTCTTACACGAATATTCTCCCACCATCTCATCCATTTTATCTACACCTCCTTTTGTTGCATTGTAATGCAGGATGATTTCTGGTTTCAATTTTGGTTATTGCTGTCAACACTGCAATCGTGATGCATGGTACTGAGTAAAATTACAGATTTCTCCTTCTTTGCCTTGTAAGATACCAAAGTCGCTTTGTTATTGAATCCAAAGACACTCTCATAAAGTGCTCGCTGACGATTGTGTTTGAGTGCTGCTGGAATTTCTCGTCTGTTTTGCTTTATAGTACCAACAAGTGTAATAGTTTTTGCAAGCAGAAAATTGCCTAGTTCAACATTGGTGAAATAATTGTCCATGGTGATGTTTCTACCTGAATTGAATATTGGAACAGCAAGAGTTTTGACTATTTCAGACCCCAGATACTTCTGTACTGGTGCACCAACCTCTTTGCCTCAGTAGATTACGCCATTTATGCCATAATAATTTGCAGAATCACACATCCAGAAGATTTTTATACCGTACTTGGCTGGCTTGCTGGGCATGTATTGTATGAATTTGCAGCGTCCTCTGAACGGTACAAGTTGCTCATCTACAGTAACATTAGTACTAGGATTGTAAAGTTTTGTGCAATTTTTGATAAATATATTCCAGATATAACTGATAGGGGCTAATTTGTCTGTTTCAAACCTCGCTGCATGAGTTCGCTTATCATCAAAGCGAATGATCCTTCTAATTTCCTCATATCTGCCCACTGACATTGTCGCCTTATAGTGTGGATCAGAAAGTGGGTCCAGAAATAATTCTCGTATTGGGACATCATACGATTTTTGACTCCCTGCCAGCAGGAAAAGTCCAATATATGCATAAAGTTCCTCTTTTGAGATATTTTTCCAGGACTTATTTTTTGCTGAAGCGATACGTCTTCCTTCTAGGTTTGAACATAATAGGACCTCTTCTGCAATATTGTCAGAAAAATAAGTACAGAATACATCTTTAGGGGTAAAGTAACTGGGACTTCCCACAGCTCCTTGAGCCTGTCTCACAATATTGTGTATTGGAGTACGTCCGACTAATGTAGGATTACTGTCCCAAAAAACATTCGTTTTGGATGTTCTACTTATCACTTCTTGAGGATCCACTAGATTCACTTCTTCATCATCAGAAGAATCACTGGATGAGGATGTTTGATTAGCTGGTGGCAGATATTCTTCATCAGACAAAGATAGTTCACTTTCATCATCGCTTTGAAACATAATCGCTTCAATCTCTTGGTCAGTCAGACACTTGGAGGAAGACTGTGCCATTGCTGACTAGATGTTAGAAAATGAAACAGATTTCCTCTCAACAGCTTATCTTATCACAGGTCCTTCAGCAATTAGCTCACAGTGTATACTGTCCTCAGTGTTCAGAGGACCTGAGGTGATGTCATGGCCTTATCACTCCCTCCAAAAATCACATGACATCCTCACATGTTATTATCCACACCCTGGCCCCTCCACCAGCATTACTGAGTACAAATAAAGTAACTTGAGACACAAACACTTCTGAGAACATGATAAAAACAGCGGGGGCCTAAAAGGCCCCCAATTCGTACAGATGTAGTTTTCACCAAACAAGCATTGTTACACCATAATGCCTATGAAAAAAAATTATATGAACAACTGGATATTATCAACAATGACATACTTGAGTAATACCTTGAGTTTCAAAATTCTAACTAAAGTAATTTTGCAGATAATAGCAAAAATGTAAGCATGGGGGCCTAAAAGGCCCCCAATATGCGTTCTAGGGTTAACCAAGGTGCAGTGTTCTGTTAGCATGTAATTTCTGTGTAGAGATATGTAGCAGTACCACTTGTTCTGTTTTCTCACTAGATGGTGCATTGGTGTTTTACGGACTAGTGCTGCTTTTTCATGGATAAGGCTGTTTCTCTTTGAGTCTTGGCAGTTAGCGCTGTTATGGAATAGTAAGGTGTTTGTGTATGGTGTTTTCCAGTGGAGGGATTGTGTGTTGGCCTTACTAAGGGGACATCAAAACTGTAATATAATTTTAGTTTGTCTTAATATCAGACAAGGTTTGTGAAATAATCATAGAACATTTGTATGTGTCATTTTTGATTCTGAGATGGCAACCGTAGTGCAGACAGTTGGTTGTTGAAAGGCAGGACAGGAGAAGGGTGAAACAATAGGTTTGGGTAGGGACTTGGGACAGGTCATGGGGTGAGAAAAGGGAAGGGCATGGAGCAAGGCAGATATCAGGTTTTTCTCTGTCAAAAAGCTGGCAATCCTAAATGGTACATCATTCACAACTTAGGGCCCACATATCAAAAAGGCATCCACTGGAACTCCTCCAATTTAAACACAGAAAGAAGTGACAACTTGAGGAAGTTTTAATGTGAAGAATGCAGGAGTCATGATGTGACATACTCAGACAGAAGATCTGATTGGAGTATGCAGGCTGTCTGGGTCCATAGAACCTAAGAGACTTTTAAAACACTGTTTAATGTGACACTGTGAAACTAGAACTACCTGCCTGTGCCTTGTTTCCAAGTTTATTAATCATTTACTACCCCTCCCATCGGAGACCATCAGGGCGGTTTACAATCTAAGATAAAATGAAAAGAGGGTAGAGAGGAGAGAACAAAAGCAAGAGAGTAAGGATCACAAGAGAACATGTAATAAGGGTAGTGAGGAAGGAATTACAGTCATGATAAAAGAGAGGGTAGGATAAAACAAAAGGATTGCTCTGCTGTTCCAGTTAACTCTGTTCGGGCATTCAAGAAGGAATCAATGTAAGCATCTGCAGATAGGTAGGTTTTGAGTTTGGCTTAGAAAATTGATAAAGTGGATTGAAGTCTCAGCGGTCGAGGAAGGGCATTCTAAAGACTTGGTTCTTGTACTGAAAAGATGGAATCTCAAACGTGTTCGTGAATTAGTATACGGTAACTTGGGATAATAAGCTGGTTTTGACTGGGCAGACCTCAGCGAGTTGTTTGGACAGTAAGGAATAAGAAGCCTAGAAAGGTATTGTGGTTCATTATGAGAAAGAGTTTTGAATACAAGTAACAAAATTTTAAAGATAATGCGATAAGTTATAGGGAAATGGGACTTGATATACCACCTTTCTGTGGTATTTTTCAACTACATTCAAAGCGGTTTACATATAAACAGGTACAATGAGTGTCTATTAGAAGAGGTTTAACGTGATCAAACTTCCTAGTCTTGGTTATCGGCCTAATAGCAGTATTTTGTATGATTTGAAGGCAACGTATTTCTTTAACCCTGATTCCTTGATATAAGGAGTTGCATCATGATTAGAGAGTGAACCAGAATGTTGAGTACTAGGGGCATTATCAGGAATTGAATAGAGCAAATCAGTAGGAGTTTGTAAAAACAGCTATGGACTACATGGGAAATTTGTGGGCAGAAGGAAAAATCGGAGTCCAAATATAACCCCCAGAATGTGGACTTTGTCTACCTGAGGTACTGAAATTCCTGAGATCAGAATGGGTGTGGGCAGAAGCTGATTTGCTGTTTTTGAAAAGAGAACTGCTTTGGATTTCGCAGGATTTAATATTAAATTAGTATTATGGAGCCAGTCTGTGATTGTCGTAAGTTTGTGATTTAAAGTAGTGAGTTTGGTTGAAGTACAGAAATCTAGAGAGTAAAGTATCTGAATGTCGTTCGCGTAAACATTCATTGTCAATCCAAGAGTTTGGGCCAAAGTTAGAAGAGGGGCCAGAAATATGTTAAAAAGTATTGGTTTTGAGCAGGGACTGTCTTTTCTTCATGTTCAATTGTGAAGAGCTGCGTACGACTGGTAGCGCTATAGAAATGATTTGTAGTAGTAGTAGTGGTGAGAGAAAGGATCCTTGAGAAACCCCTGCTCCTGGTTTGAAAGGTGTAGATGTGGACCCATTAGAAGTTACAGTATATGTGCAGTCTGTTAGATAAGAAGTGAACCAATCCAATACCGTGCCTGTGATACCTAGAGTATTGAGACGATGCAGAAGGATGGAATGATCGATTAAATCAAATGCTGCTGAAAGGTCAAGAGACAAAAAAATATTAATTTACGTTGATCTAGTGTATAATAGAGAAAGGTAGTGAGACTTTGCAGTGATTTTTCGGTGCTGTGATGTTTCCTAAATGCGGTTTGATTAGCATGGAGAACTGAAGTTTTGGAGATAAAATCAAGAAGTTGTGAATGGGCGACTGCTTCAACAATTTTAGATGTGAATGAAAGGCTGGCCACTGGTCGTAATTGGTGAGAATGTCGATTGAACCCTTAGTATCTTTAATCTTTGGTTTGATAGTTGCGATTTTCCAAAAGTCTGGGATTAATCCTGCAGTCAAACTGTTGATGATCATGGCATGGAGAAATAGAAGTAAAGAGTGAGGCAGATGGGATGGGGTCAGTAGGAGATGTTTTAGTCTTCATGGAGAACATAAGGTGGCCTTGGTTATTTTATTTTTATTATTTTTATTTTTGGTTCAGTTTCTCACTTTCTATGCTCTGTCTGTAGATCCACATCTACAGAGCCAAGGATTTTTAAAAGACCATGAGACAGAGTTCAGAGTGAGGGCCACTCTGTGACTATGTTGGGTAGGCCCTGGAGAGAAGATTATACATGATTGAGAAGATTTTACTACCTGCAGGGTATTTTGTACCAGGGGTAGAGGGTACAACTGTGATCTCAGGGCTAGCTGCCCCTTTAAAGATTATAGGCCACAATCTCATTGCCATGGCTGGGAATGCACTTCATTTCCTTGCTGCCTCAGTGCTCATTCACAGGCCCAGTGCAGGATTCATTAAACCACTATATTCAGGTACCTTAGTTTAGTGAATCTCACAGGAATGTACTCGAGATAAAACGATGCAGCAATGCAGTATTTCACTGCAGTTTACTAAACAAGGCTTCTAATTATCAACTGAATTTTTGATGTTTGACGTTAATCTCCAGTTAGTTTTTTATTGAAAGTTTTAAGCTATTTCCTTTTTGAATTCCACCAGTTTTTCTTCTGAAAATGCAGGAATATAACAAGAGCTGTGAATCATTGCTGACAAATGCGCTATGACAGATGTGACCCTTTTAAATAACTGCGGTGCTACCCTTGTAGAAGCACAGCAGATCTTAAAAACAAAGGGATCAGGTGTCACTGCTTCTTGGTTGACTGATAGCTAAATGGAAATAAATCACGCACATGGTCTCTGGGGGCCACTGTTCCAACAGTGTATCTTCCTGGACAACTACTGGGACCCCTAGGATGGGTCATAGGGCATTTTCCTCCTAAAAACAGTAAGGGAGCATCTTTTGTCTGTTCATAAATTGTGTGTGGTTACTGGGATTCTCGCACATTGTTTTCGCTGGCAGTGTGAATCATTATTTTAGCATCTGTGTGACCAGCAGTTCAGAAGAAAATCTGAGTTGATAGATTCGCAAAAGAAGCAGGAGTCCTGCCAAAACGCAGCTGTATCAGAGCAGTATGAATATACATCTTGAATAAAACAATGTAAAGTGCATGAAAAAATAAACAATTTTGGGCTTCTGATCTGCTAATTATGAGGATAATTTTATAAAGGCGTTTTTGTACCTATATGTCGGTACATGCGTGTAAAATGCCTCTTTAAAAGTTACCTCAAGCATAACAGTACATTGATGACTGGAAGTGCCTATTTGTAGCCTATGAATAGGAGCATTTGAGGGCAAGTTTTGGAAGGAACATAGATTTAGTTCTGATTTCATTGTGATCATAAAATACATGCATTTTCATGCACTTTGAATTTCCCTTAAAGTTAGGCAAATATCAAAGAGAAAGAAACCCCCCAAAAAGAGGGTCTCAGAAGATGGCAATATGTATATGTAACAGTTTATTGAAAGTCCAGCCTGTAAATAGTGATGCTCTCAAATTCAAATACAAGAAATGTTCCAAAACATAAAAAGAGGGACTTGACACGGTGCAATATTTCAGTGGGAATACCTACATCAGAAGCCAACAACATCTGAACGAATTTAACAAGCCACCTCCTTGAAATTCACAGAAGCAGAACTGTTGCATACTATGCCTTTATGGTTAGATTGATTATCACTGTCACACAAAATACCTTTGGAATATGATCCATTGATATCATTTATTAACATCTGCTTGAGTTGGTTTGTTTAATTATGTAGGAAACTGCGTAAATGGCAGTATTCTAGTCAATAATGCTTATGTGGCAACTTATGTGCGTGAATGACCTTGTCCAGAATACCACCCAGCAGAAAAAGATGTTCCATGATTTCATAGTACTTACTTTGCTGGTGTCCGTATGAATGAGTGGAATTGGGTGCAGCATGGGCACAGCACACTGATATATGCATAAGTGCATATCTGCTAACATCTAGGTGCATGCATTTATACCAGCCATAGGCGGTTTGGGGAGGCTAAAGGGGGCGGGGTTAAGGGGTGGGGTCAGGGGTGGAGCTTAAATCCATAATTGTCTGATAACATGCAGAAAAAATAAATAAATAAAAATAAAAGTTACAATTAATACCTTTTATTAAATTTAGATATTAGATATGTATCATATGTCAAAGAATAAAGTGGGTGCTCAAAGCATATTCTAACCACAATCGCTCAACTGCAAAACACTATGCACAACTTTGTCCAAAAACACACTCAGAACCTTACTGTACCATAAATATTACACTGGGCAGAACCTAATACACCAATATACCACCCATACGGAAAATGCAGACTGTCAACAATATGAAACAAGGGATCATATCATCACAATTCTCATGTAGAGCCACAAAACACCCTAATTCATGTTTAATGTGGGATAAAATGCCATAAATAAGTAAATATATATAAACTTTTAATGTTGAGCACCTGAATCTCAAAGTGGACATATTCCAAACACTATCATGAAAATAAAATGATCTTTTCTACCTTTGTTGTCTGGTGACTTTTTCTGATCATGCTAGCCCAGTATCTGTTCTACTGCTATCTGTCCTCAGTGAAGGTCAGGAAGTCATCCTCGTTAAATATCTCTCTGGCAACCCAGGACACCTCCAGCCAACCCCCCCTGCTTTCCCAGCAGTAAGGTAAACAAACCATAAACCAATTTCTACAACTGCTAGAGGGCTTTCACTGCAGCTCCTGCTGTGAGGATGGAGGTCAATCAACAATTTAATCCCCTCAGAGCAGCTGGACTCCACAGCTGATCCATTCTGCTGCAGCAGGGGGGAGGCTTAGCCTCTCCAAGCCTCTTATACCGGGCGCCTATGATACCAGCCATACTTACTTCAAATCTAATATCAAATCTGATCATTTTATGATCACTGTTATCAAGCGGCCCCATCACCATTACCTCCCGCACTAAATCATGCGTTCCACTAAGGACTAGGTCTAGAATTTTTCCTTCTCTTGTCGGCTCCTATACCAGCTGCTCCATAAAGCAGTCCTTGATTTTGTCAAGGAATTTTACCTCCCTAGCATGCCCTGATCTTACATTTACCCAGTCAATATTGTGGTATTTGAAATCACCGATTATTATTGTGTTGCCCAATTTGTTAACCTCCCTAATTTCTGATAACATTTTATATCCGTCTGTTCATCCTGGCCAGGCGGACGGTAATACACTCCTATCACTATCCTTTTCCCCTTTACAAATGGAATTTCAATCCATAGGGATTCCAAGATATGTTTTGTTTCCTGTAGAATTTTCAATCTATTTGAATCAAGGCCCTCTCTAACATACAATGCTACCCCTCCATCAATTTGATCCACCCTATCACTACGATATAATTTGTACCCCAGAATGACAGTGTCCAACTGGTTGTCCTCCTTCCACCAGGTCTCAGAGATGCCTATTATATCAAATTTTTCATTTAGTGCAATATATTCTAACTCTCCCATCTTATTTCTCAGGCTTCTGGCATTTGCATATAGACATTTCAAACTATGTTTGTTGTTCCTATTTACATCATGCTCAGTACTTGACAGTACTAATTTGCAATCTTTTGTCTGATTTTTATTTTTATTTAAGGACACCTGATCTACTACTGTCTCTTTTGCAACCTCACTATCAGGATACCCTATCTTCCCTGTTTTGGTGATCTTCTTTGCTGTAAAGCTGTTACAGGGAACTGAATGTTAGTTTCCTTTAATACAAGCAGGAAGCAAGCAACAGTATACTTTTAAATCTTGTTGACTGGGCTCTGATTAGCCTGGAGTTTGAAAAATTACCCAGTAGTACTGGTTGTTGTTTCAGTCTTAGCCCGGGAGAAAAAAAAAAGACAGATCTCTTTGCTAAGGCTCTCTGAATAGATATATGTCCTGATCTTCCCAGGTACTGTTTAGACAATATGCAAATGTTTAGTTAGTTTTCTAATTGATCCATTTTCCAAAAGGCTGTAGTGGCAGCGATTCCCATAGGCTGCCCTGCCGTGGTGCCACTGGCACCAGCCTGTTCGCTACTGCATCCCGCTTCTGACGAAACAGAAAGTTATGTCAAGAGGCTGGCCGCAGTAGGAGAAGAGGCTGGTGCTGGCAGCAGGGCAGCCTATAGGAATCGCTGCTGCTGACACTGCACTGCCACCTTTTGGTAAAGAAACAAATAAGGTAAAGGGTTGAGGAGGAAAGGGGAAAGTTCTGCTCCTGTGGCATGCTGCCTGAGGCCCCCCACCTCAGATGGCTTAATGGTAGGGCTGCCATTGTTTCTGATGCCATTAAAGCCTGCTAAGTATTAGTAAAAGAGACCTTTTCTGTGAAGTGCTGCTACATTGCCATCTTTCACTGGCAGAAAATGTAGGTATCTATTTCTAACATTTATAGATCACCTTACTGATTCAAAAGAATCATCCAAAATGATGTACAAAGAAGAGCAATAAATAAGCACAACTAAAATCAAAAGATACAAATGTTATGCAAAAGTACAGTAATTAAAATAAAATCATCTTAATAAACACACAACAGCTTGTCCCTCAGCATGACAATTATGCACCTCGCATTATGGGAACAGCCCAGCTTTCATTCATTCCTCCTCTTTTCTATCTACACTTCTTCCCTTGGTTCATTAATCTCATCCCATGGCTTTTCCTACCACCTCTATGCTGATGACTCCCAAATCTACCTTTCTACCCCTGATATCTCACCTTGCATCCAAACCAAAGTTTCAGCGTGCTTGTCTGACATTGCTGCCTGGATGTCTCAACGCCACCTGAAATTAAATATGACCAAAACCGAGCTTCTCATTTTCCCCCCCAAACCCACCTCCCCGCTCCCCCCGTTTTCTATTTCTGTTGATGGCTCTCTCATTCTCCCTGTCTCCTCAGCTCGAAACCTTGGGGTCATCTTTGACTCTTCTCTCTCCTTCTCTGCTCATATCCAGCAGACCGCCAAGACCTGTCGTTTCTTTCTTTACAACATCCGTAAAATCCGCCCCTTTCTTTCCGAGCACTCTACCAAAACCCTCATCCACACCCTTGTCACCTCTCGTTTAGACTACTGCAATCTGCTTCTTGCTGGCCTCCCACTTAGTCACCTCTCCCCTCTCCAGTCAGTTCAAAACTCTGCTGCCCGTCTCATCTTCCGCCAGGGTCGCTTTACTCATACTACCCCTCTCCTCAAGACCCTTCACTGGCTCCCTATCCGTTTTCGCATCCTGTTCAAACTTCTTCTACTAACCTATAAATGTACTCACTCTGCTGCTCCCCAGTATCTCTCCACACTCGTCCTTCCCTACACCCCTTCCCGTGCACTCCGCTCCATGGATAAATCCTTCTTATCTGTTCCCTTCTCCACTACTGCCAACTCCAGACTTCGCGCCTTCTGTCTCGCTGCACCCTACGCCTGGAATAAACTTCCTGAGCCCCTACGTCTTGCCCCATCCTTGGCCACCTTTAAATCTAGACTGAAAACCCACCTCTTTAACATTGCTTTTGACTCGTAACCACTTGTAACCACTCGCCTCCACCTACCCTCCTCTCTTCCTTCCCGTTCACATTAATTGATTTGATTTGCTTACTTTATTTTACTTTATTTATTTTTTGTCTATTAGATTGTAAGCTCTTTGAGCAGGGACTGTCTTTCTTCTATGTTTGTACAGCGCTGCGTATGCCTTGTAGCGCTATAGAAATGCTAAATAGTAGTAGTAGTAGTAGTGTACAGTGGTTTTCAACCCAGTCCTTAAGGACCATATGGCCAGTTGGGTTTTCAGGATATCCACAATGAATATGCATGAAATGTATTAGCATGCACTTCCTCCATTATAATCAAATATCTCTTTTGCATATTTATTATGGGTGTCCTGAAAACCTGAATGGCCAGGTGGTCCCTGAGGACTGGGTTGAAAGCATTGCTATAGTATGTATTCCTGTTTCTACATTGGGACTTACCTTGCCATCTCCAAATTGTATTTATGTTTGTGTTTGATTATTTCACTATCATTATGCTGTTAACAAAATAGGTATGTTTTATGACAAACTTTATCTGCTGTACCTTGGGTGAATCAGTTCATAAAGGTGGTTAATAAATCCAAATTAATAATATTCTTCCAAATATACAATATAGAAAATGGAAGTTTATTCTATAGGAGTGGTGCCATCCCCTGGCATATATCCTATTCTTTACTTTTACTTTACTCTAGGTTTTTATAACCCGCTGTTTCTTCTAAAGGATTCAGTGTGGTATAATGTTTCATGAAGCTGATTCCATACTTAATCAGGATAATACAATATTGCCCTTCACAATTGCATCAATATGTAATATATCATCAACTAATAAAGCATTCTATAAAAGTGTGTTTTAACAATTTCTGAAATGACAAATAAGAGCCAAGAAAGAGTCATTCAACCTGCAACGAGTTTCAAACCTTTGCAATTTGATTTTTAAAAAATGAAAACTCATGAATTTATTTCAGTCTCAGATGTTTCACAGAGGGGAAACACAGCAGAAAAGTCCCACATTTTGACATAAGTTACTAAACCATAAATGTCTAATAGAAGAACAGAGATTCTCAGATAAGTATTCTTCCAATGAGTTCAATACTATTCTGTAGGTATCTAGGGCTCATTCCTTTACGAACATTAAAAATAAAAACAAGATCTTATATAAGTACATAAGTGTTGCCATACTGGGACAGACCGAAGGTCCTTCAAGCCTAGTATCCTGTTTCCAACAGTGGCCAATCCAGGTCTCAAGTACCTGGCAAGATCCTAAAACAGTACAATACATTTTATGCTGCTTATCCTAGAAATAAGCAGTGGATTTTCCCAAGTCCATTTTAATAATGGCTTATGGACTTTTCTTTTATCCAAACCTATTGGTGTATGTGCTTGGCTGAGGAGCCAACGGGGCGAAGCTAACTCTTTGTGAGGCAGGTACTCAGTGAAGATGTTGTAATAGAAGTTCTGGGGGTTCAAACCTCAAACAACCTCATAATAACCTAGACATCACATTTTGTGCTACCTGAAGGAGGACAATAATGTGCCTCAGCTGTGACCCATAGGCTGTAGTTTGGTCATATAACTTTAGGCTTGGAGCAGGATTTATTGTTACATTATACAAAGTTGTCAAAACTATCCCTACAGATTTGACCGAAAAGAGATCAGTTTTCATCTTCAAAATCTGATTGTTTTCTTTTCCTTTTCAACAACATCCTAAAGTAGCGGTTCTCGACGCAGTCCTCGGGACACACCTAGCCAGTTAGGTTTTCAGGATATACCCACAATAAACATGCATGCGATAAATTTGCATACCATGGAGGGCATTCAGACCTATCTCATACATATTCATTGTGGGTATCTTAAATATTTGACTGGCTAGGTGTGTCCCAAGGACTAGATTGAGAACCTCTGTCCTAAAGGTACAGTTCAAAAAGGGAATAAATGGGTAGATTCAAGAAAGTGCACCAAAAATTAGACATGAAAAATATGGATGGAAAGCACCAAGTCTATAACAGTAATAGCATGTGAAGGAAGCGTAAGTCAGCATGCGTGCGTCTAACTGTAGACGCAAGCACCTACATCATCTGAAAGGCTGCTGTAAATGGTTGCGCCTAAAGTTGGCAGTTGCACGCACAAGTGATAGTATTCTATAACGTATGTGTGCAGCCTCAAGGCATGCCCCTGATCTGCCCATGTGCATGCCCCTTTGTAGTTGTGCCCTATAACATTTAGATGTTAAGGACCAGATTCTATATATGGCAACTTAAAACCCGCACAGTAAAGATTTCCACCTAAACATATTCTATAAGCAGTGCATAGATTTAGGTGCGGTATATAGAATACACTTAGTTAGAAATCCTAGTGCCTAAAACTATATGTGTCCACTTAGGCCAACAAAAACATGACCTAACTCCCTGCAAGTAGATTTACATGCACTTGGTCGTATTCTATAACTGCGTGCATAAATCTTTGGAATGCCCATGAAACGCCCATTTCTCCACCCATAATTACACCCCCTTTTTGCCTGCACGCTTTAGAAGTTAGGCATGCTGCATTACAAAATACACTTAGCAAGTTGTGCGCATGAATTCTAATTATTGCCAATTAGTGCTCATTATTGCTTGTTAAGTGCTGTTATCAATGCTAAATAGCTTGTTAAGCCAATTAAGATATACTCGTTGTTATTGAATATGCTTGGATTTTAGTGCGGATCTCTAGGTGTGCTATATAGAATCTAGGGGTAAATTTATCGAACAGCTTTTAGGTGCAGTTTCACACTGGAAAGAGAAAAAAAAGTCTTTATTTCCTTATGAAATCTTAATAACTTTGGTGCCTAATTTAACAATTAAGTTAGGTGTGCAACTGACACTGTTCTATAATTTGTGTGCCCAAATTTGCACACTGGTCGGAAACTGGGTTTAAAAAAAGGTTTGGACAAATTCCTGGAAGAAAAGTCCATAGTCTGCTATTGAGACAGACATTGGAAGCAACTGCTTGCCCTGGGATTTGTAGTATGGAGTGTTGCCATGATTTGGGTTTGTGCCAGGTACTTGTGACCTGGCTTGGCCACTGTTTGGAAAACAGGATAATGGGCTAGATGGACCACTGGTCTGACCCATTATGGCTACTCTTATGTTTTTATGTATGCAAACTTCATAGAATCTGGGCCATAATGTCTTCCGTGAGTTCATAAATGTGTCACCTTATGCATGAAGAAGCTTTTGGATTTTTGGGTGTCGGAAAGAGGAATACAGAGAAGTGCTTCTTTCTGTATCAGCCTGCTTCATGATACATGCTTGTACTGGATGACATAATTCTGATCTATTTTAGTTTGTCATAATGAATCTGCACTACTGTGAGTCATTCTTACCTATTACTGTTTTTGGTACTGTTCATTAGCCAATAATAGTTGGGCCTCATCCGTCTTTCAGTCTCCTTTAGCAGAATGACTTGTATCCTCTTCTGGTAAATAATTATAGAGCTAGATATTGATTACTTTCTGTCTGAATCTATCTCTACTTCTATTTGGAGTGTTGGTGGAGGTGAGCAGGAGTCTACTGCAATGGTGTCAGTTGATGGAACTGAGAAACTTCTTTCTCATATGTTCAATATCCCATCTGGCCTAGACCTTTATTCTGTGATGAATGGTAAGGATATAAACACTGTTGCTGCTTTTTCTCTAGCACAGGTAATGAATGCTTCATTGTTGGAGGGTTTCCTGCCCCTATTATGGAAAAAGCCAACATGGGGCCTATTTTGAAGAAATCATCTTTATATCCTCTGGACCTGCATAGTTATCGTTTGTTTCCTAGTTTACCATTTTTTGGAAAAGTGAATGAACAGCTGCCTTATAACAGCTTCAAGAATTCCTTAATGAGAATGTTATTCTTGATATACAGCAATATGGCTTTCCATATTGCTTTCATGAGACCAGGGGTGGACAGACAGGAATCTGAGCTCCCAAGCATTGAGGGTCATGGACCCCTAACTACCTATCAAAAATGATTAAACTATGAGAGAGTGGGCCCCCTACTAATGTGGGCCCTCAAGTATTGCCCTATTGTGACAGTGGTCAGTCCACCCCTGGCTAAGACCCTGCTGGTGTCTACTTTGGATCCAGTTGGTTTAGGGTTGCCAACTGGATCCAGATTAACCAGAAAGGGTTGATCCGGTCCTGGCCTTACCTCATTGAAAATATAGACTTGTAGCCTTGCTTTTCTAAGGGGTCCTTTTATAGATCGGTGGTAAGCCCAAAGCAGGCTTACTGCATGCTAATCTGGAACTACCGCTGGCCAAACGTGGGTGCTAGTGGTAGTTCCAGCCCCAGTGTGCACCATCTGCTGCACTATGGAAAATAGCTAGCTATTTTCTAGCATGGTGCTAACCCGGTGGTAATTAGGCAGCACTGCGTGCTACCGAGATACCGCTCTTAATGCCACCTCAGTGGGTGGCATTAAGTGCTCCCCCATGCATGGCCACATGGTAAGTGAAATCTTACTGCATGGCCATGCAGTGGCGTTCCTAGGGGGGGCGGTGGGTGCGGTCCGCCCCGGGTGCACGCCGCTGGGGGGGGGGGGGTGCCACGCACCTGTCGGCGCCGCTCGTTCCGTGCTCCCTCTGCCCCGGAACAGGTTACTTCCTGTTCCGGGGCAGAGGGAGCATGGAACGAGCGACACCGACAGGCGCGCGGCACCCCCGCAGCAGGTAAAAATGCACCCGGGGGGGTGTCGTTTTGCCGGGGGAGGGGAGAGAAGGTATCATTTCGCTGGGGGGGGGGCACTGCACCCGGGGGGGGGGGCACATTGCCGATCCGCCCCGGGTGTCAGCCACCCTAGGAACGCCACTGTGGCTATGCCATTTTTTGGCCTTTTTACCTGCTATGATAAAAATGCTGCAGCTAGAAGCAAAGAGGACCCCGCCACTAGCATAGGACCCTTTTTACCGCAGCTTGGTAAAAGGACCCCTTAGGGAATCCAATGGGCAAATCAGAACTACAAGTCCCTGCATGCAATGAGGTAAGTCCAGGACTGGATCAGCTCTGTTGAGCGAACCTGGATCTGGTTATCAACCCTATAATGGCTTAATGTGAATCTTTTTTGGCCTCACAAATGCAGGAGGTATTTAGTCATCTCAGGCTGGAAGCTATTACAAATGGGTGTGCCTGAGAGACCTATCTGTACCCTCTTCGTGAAATTTGAAAAAGCACAATGTTAATTATCATATTTTTACAAATGATATCATAACCTGGATCCTTGACCAAAAAGACCCTATAATCTTAGACCTATGCCCTCCAGGATACAAAATCACACACTGGACCAGAAAGGGAAAAAGAGGAGGAGGCATAGCTCTAATCTATCGATCCCATTTTACCATTGAAATCACTGCTGAATCCATAACACCCCAACTTGAAATTGCCTCTATCAGAATCCACAACAAAACCCTATGGGATCATCTGAATTGTGTCCTGTTCTACAGACCTCCAGACAACTGGAGCGAAAGCCAGACTAACTTCATGGACTTCATCTCAAACACATGCGTAATCAACTCCAACATACTAGTATTAGGAGAGATTAACCTTCATTTAGAAGACCCAAACTCTAGCAACGCATGAGACTGTAAGGAATTCCTCCACATATGGGATCTTAAATGACCACAATTGCAAAAAACCCACGTCAAAGGGCACACACACGACCTCATATGGAATGGAGGAGTGGCCTAGTGGTTAGGGTGGTGGACTCTGGTCCTGGGGAACTGAGTTTGATTCCCACTTCAGGCACGGGCAGCTCCTTGTGACTCTGGGCAAGTCACTTAACCCTCCATTGCCCCAGGTACAAATAAGTACCTGTATATGTAAGCTGCATTGAGCCTGCCATGAGTGGGAAAGCGCGGGGTACAAATGTAACAAAAAAAAATGTCACACAAGCTTTCAACAGACCAGAACTTCAAAATAACATGTCAAATGGACAGAAACACTTTGAACCGACCACTACAAACTCAACCTCTCCCTACATTGGAGGAAGAAGGGTTTACAATGAACACAAGAACACACATCATACAGCACAAGAGGTCAAGTAGACACGAAAATGATCTGGCAACTGATGTACAATAACGATTGGTCAGCACAAATGGAATCCACAGACTACCTCATAGAATGGGACAAAATAATATAGCACCCTTACGAGCAAGAACCTCACACAGGCACAACTCAATACCATGGTTTAACGACGAACTGAAAAAACTAAAAACACACTCCAGGAAACTTGAACGAGCATGGAAAAAAAACAAAGATGAACACACACTCAACACAAGGAAACAAATACAAAGAAAATACAAATACGCTATAAGGCAGACCAAAAGATCTTACTATAAAACTAAAATAGGGACAAAACATGATTTCAAAGTGCAACACCCCTTCGCGAAAAACTTCACTGGCTCCCAATCAAAGAACGCATCACCTTCAAAATCTGCACAATGGTTCACAAGATCATCTACAGCAAAACACCGGGATACATGACAGACTTGATTGACATATCAACCAGAAATGCATCTGCATCAGCACAAAAATACCTAAATCTCAACTACCCAAGCTGCAAAGGACTAAAATACAAATCAATTTATGCATCCAGTTTTTCCTACATCAGCACACAACTATGGAACACACTTCCAAAAGCCTTGAAAACCACGTATGACCACCTCCAATTCAGGAAAAAACTAAAAACTCAACTGTTCCAAAAGGCTTACCCTCCCAACCCAACATAAATGCCTAAACTCTGCGACACCACAACACTACAGTTCGTAATGATCACCAAACTGTCTCATCTGTTCTTGTCTTCCTCTATGTGGTCCAACCACATGAATCTTTATGTGGTTCCTACCACATAAACCTTTTCCTACCACAACCTAACCTAGTATTTGTATTTGTTTCACTTCAGAGTCTATCAACACCTCTCCGGTACCATGTAAGCCACATTGAGCCTGCAAATAGGTGGGAAAACGTGGGGTACAAATGTAACAAAATAAATAAATAAATAAATAAATACAATTACAAAGACACAAAGAAATTATACCAACTTGTGAACAAACTCCTTGACACCAACCTGGTCGCTACAACGAATACAGACACCCTATCGGCTGATGAACTTGCTAAGTATTTCAATGAAAAAATTATAAACCTATGTAATACGTTACCTCAAGCTACCACTGACATCGATCACTTCCTCAATGAGTTGGACCCCACCACTGGAGCATACCTGGCTGACCGGACTTGGCTAAACTTCACCCTCCTTACTGTCAAAACAGTCACCCAGGTGATTAACAGGTTCTCCAACATTCACTGTAAACTAGATACCTGCCCCAGCTACCTAATGAAATCTGCCCCTGACCGCTTCATAGAAGACCTTACATCCCACCTAACTTACATGCTTCAGAAAGGTCTCTTCCACAAGGAAAATGGAAATATCCTACTTACCCCGATACCAAAAGACACTAAGAAAAAAATAAATGAAATCACTACCGTCCAGTAGTATCGATCTCGTTAGTAATCAAATTGATGGAAAGCATGGTAACCAAACAACTAACAGATTATATATACAAATTCTCAATACTACAAGAATCACAGTCAGGTTTTCGCCCCCTCCACAGCACTGAAACAGTTCTACTCACCCTCCTAGCCAAATTCAAGCAGGAAATAGCAATAGGCAAAAACACCCTTCTTCCTCCAATTCGACATGTCTAGTGCATTCGACATGGTAAATCACAATATATTAATAAGACTATTAGACAACTTCTGGATTGGTGGAAACATACTTAACATCAAACTCTAGCATATCATCACTGTGGAAAGCAGACTGTGGAGTTCCACAAGGATCACCGTTATCACCAATCCTCTTCAACTTAATGATGACCCTGCTAGCCAAATCCTTATCCACCCTAGGCCTTAACCCGTTCATATATGCAGACGATGTCATAATATACATACCGTACAAATCCAAACTGACTGAAATCACCAGCGAAACCAAACTCAGCTTAAACATCATGGACTCATGGGCAAATGCATTTCAGCTAAAACTCAACAAAGAAAAACACACATTGTCTTATCCTCTCATACCAACACAGCGCGGACAACCCCACAACTATCAACACCGCAAACTACACCCTTCCTATCTCAGAGAGCCTGAAAATCCTTGGAGTTACAATAGACCGTAACTTAACGCAAGAGAGCCAAGTGACATCCACAACAAAGAAAATGTTCCACTCAATGTGGAAACTCAAACGCCTGAAACAATTCTTCCCATGTGATACATTTTGCAACCTGGTACAATCAATGGTACTCAGCCACTTAGATTACTGCAACGGAATTTACGCGGGATGCAAGGAACAAACTTTAAAGAAGCTTCAGACTGCTCAGAACACAGCAGCTAGGCTTATATTTGGAAAAACACAATACAGAAGTGCAAAACCCCTCCGCGAAAAACTACACTGGCTCCCAATTAAAGAACGCATTGCCTTCAAAATCTGCACCATAGTTCACAAAATAATCTACAGAGAAGCACTTGGATATATGACAGACCTAATCGACTTACCAACTAGAAACACCTCAAAATCAACACGAACATATGTAAATCTGCACTACCCAAGCTGCAAAGGCCTCAAATAGAAATCAACTTACGCATCCAGCTTTTCCTACATAAGCACACAACTCTGGAATGCATTACCAAAAGCCTTGAAAACAACGCATAACCACCTAAACTTCCGGAAATCACTAAAAACTAATCTATTCAAAAAGGCATACCCTGCCAATCCAACCTAAATGCCTGATCTCTGCGACACAACAAAATTAAAGTACCTGAAGTACATACACATACAAAAGAACTCCACTCTTCCTGATGTGAGTAAAGCCATAAGCATATATTTTAAATTGAAAGGAAAAAAAACACCTCAAACTGGTAAAGGTATTATATTAAAAGAAGTGCTCAACCTTCATAAAATCATTGGCAAAAAAAAAAAAAGCATCCTTCCAACCTACAGTGGTTGCACTTGGGAGCCTGCAGCAGCAGTGGGGCAGTGTCTCATCTCCCTACCCCCCACTTCCCTCTTCTCTTCCTCCTGTCACTGCCACAGCCTTCCCTCTTCCAACGCCAACAAGAAAAGTTGATTGAGCACTGGCATGGGGCCTTGAAGCACAGGCCAATGCTAAACCGTTGCATATTCTGCTCCATCCCCTCTGAGAGAAAGTACTGTGTTGGAGGAGGGTGGGACATGCTGAAAGGGTGAGTAGTAGGGAAGCAAAGTGGAGGAATGGCCTAGTGGTTAGGGTGGTGGACTTTGGTCCTGAGGAACTGCGTTCGATTCCCAGCACAGGCAGCCCCTTGTGACTTTGGGCAAATCACTTAACCCTCCACTGCCTGCCGCATTGAGCCTGCCATGAGTGGGAAAGCACAGGGTACAAATGAAATAAAATGATGGACTTTTTTTTTGGGGGGGGGCGGGCAGAATATGCTGGATTTTGGAGGGGGTTAGAAAGGGAAAAAGGAGATGTAGGTCTGCTGTGGGGTTAAGAATGAAAAAGAGAGATATTGGACTATTGAGGGGTTAGGAAGGGACCATGGAGATGCTGGACTGTTGAGGTAGGGAAGAGAAGATGGGAGAAGCTGGACTAAGGGGTTGGTAGTGTGATATAAGGCCTTGATCAGGCCCTAGGGTGGGGGATGGGGGTGCTTAGGGTGTTGTGCCAGCCCTGCTGAGGACAGTTTTTATATAGAGAGTAGCCTAATGGTTAACACCATAGGCTAAGAACCAGGTTCAATTCCCACTGCAGCTCCTTGTGACTCTGGGCAAGTTACTTAATTTTCCATCACTCCAGATACAAATCTTAGACTGTAAGCCCACTAGGGACAGAGAAAGTATCTGCAGATAATATACATAAACCACTTTGTACCACAGAAAGGCAGTATATCAAATCCACGACCCTTACCCTTATAGGTATTATCATCTGTTAAATACTATAACTCAAATTATTTGGGGTTACAACTGTCCTCTTTGTTTATATTACAGTTAATTCAGAATGTAACCATCTTCTTGCTGAATGAGCTCTATGAGAGCACATCACTCCTGTTTTATACAGCCCCTCTACCTCCCACTGGCTTCCTATTTTTTTTGATGTGCTACATTTGAGACAACAATGCTACTCTTCAAGGCTCTTAGAGTTCTATCTTCTACCTATTTAGGAGCTATTGTCCTTGTTTATCAACTTAGTCAACCTCTTTGATCAGGGATGCTTGCAAGCAGGGACAGATCATAAGTTTGTGGGCACCTAGACCAACTAGCACGTAGGCCCTCCTTCCCAGCCTCAACTGCCAAGTACATCGTTGTACTATCCTTCACACAAGGAACACAATATGCATGCAACTGTGCAAGTATTTTAAATGTATACAAGTACATATATAACATCAAATCCTTTTTAAACAAATATGTGTATAACATCACTTAAAGGCTTACAATCAATTTAGCAACAACAGTATCAACAACAACTGACAAAATGTTAACGACAAATGATATAAATGACATAAGCGGAAGTAGGTTGCATAGAGTACAAAACATAGAGATTGGTAGGTTTATCACATTCCTGAAAAACACAATCACCAGATTGTACAGGTAGGCTGCTAAGCAAAGCCCGCTTTGATAATGAGAAGGGCTCCCTCAAATCTTTGGGCCCCTGGGCCATGCAGGGATCTGTCTCTGCTTGCAAGGACCATCTGTAAAGATTTACATAAATTGGAGACCTATCAACTAGCTTTCTTAGTGGTAGTGCCTTTACTCTAAAATACATTACCTACAGAACTGCAGTTTAAGGTTATTAAGATTTCATAAAGACTTTACTCTGAATTATAACTTAAGGAGAGAGCTATAACATATAAATAAATATTATCATTCCTGATATTTGCCATGTCCAGGTTTAGTGGTGGACTTTAAGACAGCTTAATTATTTCCTGTGTCATTTTTCAAACAATTTTATTGCATTGTTAAAATGTCTTTCTCTGTTACAAGAATATAAGTCTTGGATTTATATTGATCATTTCATTAAACAAAAAGTTCAAAAAATAAATATATATAAGATGTTATCCACAGAGATACTATATCTATATCTTATGAAGACTTAGGAGACCTTATACTAGAGTACGCTACAATCTGGGCTTAACATGTTGTAACATAGGATTTTACTGCATGCTAACCCCAGATTTAATGCAACACCTTTTAAGGCTGTTCCCTTTATTTTTTATTGCAGGTCATTAGCACACAGAACCTGCAGGATGTTAATGCAAGACCACTTACTGCTTTCTATTTAGGAGAAGCTCGTTTTTCCTGCTACTCCAGTTTTTGAAAAGCCTTGAAAACTTGTATGTTTCAAAATACTTTTGGTGATTCTTAATTGCATCTTCTTCTGAGCTTTTATTATGAATATTGATGGGTGGGATTTAATTTTAATTGTCTTATTTATTGTATTATGCTTTTTAAAATTTGTTATTGCAAACTGCTTTAACACATGTGTAAGGCAGTATATCAAATTGTTAAATCAAATCAAATCATTAAGCAGTTAGCACGCAGTATAATACACTAGCTGGCTAATGCTTCCATGCCCACTTTCTGCCTATGCCATGCCCTCTCAGAGAAAAAATCAGAAAAATGCAATAACGCACAGTGTAATGTGTGGTAACAGGCAAACTACCGTCCAGCCCCTGAAAGCACTTGTGCCTGCTACTATACACTAACCACACCTTATAGACTAGATTCTATAAATTACACCTAAAATAAAATCGGCACTGAAAAACCACACACACACAGCACTATTCTATAAACCTTGCCTACAATTAGGCATAACAGTCATCCCCATGACTAAAACTTAGGCTTAGCCATTTATGCCAACTAAAACCTGCTGTAAATGCCCACACCTATTTATTTATTTTATTAGGATTTATTGACCGCCTGTTTGAAGGAATTCACTCAAGGGGGCCTTTTTACAAAGGCGCAGTAGGCTCTATGCGTGTGCAGCATGCACCAAAATGAGACTACCGTCAGGCTAGCATGCCCCCGGTGGTAATTTTAGATTTGGCTTGTGCTCATGCTGCCGAGACAAATTATTTTTTTATTTCCTAACACATATGGCGTTTCCAGTGTTAATTGGCAGTTGGTGCACACCGACCGGTCACCACACGTGTAGCGTGTGAGCCCTTACAGCTAGATCAATGGGTGGCGTTAAGGGCTCAGGCCATAAATAGGTGTGTGCTGGTTTCAATTTTACAGCAGGCCCTTTTCCCAGCCCATTGAAAAAAAGCCCTTCTTCCCAGATGCAGTAAAAACTAGCCACTTTTTGCTGTGGCTTTGTAAAACGATCCCTCAAGGCAGTGTACAATACGAATAAATCAAGCATAAACAAAAGACAATTACAGCAGTAAAAATATTCAAACAACAAAACAAAGTATGGCATAGTATGCTACATTACAATGCCAACACAATACACAATAAAACATTTTAATACATAGCATAGGGTGTAAGCAAAGATGGAATATATAGATACATAAGATAGAGTAACAGGAGTAAGAAAATAAGGGACTAAAGAGAGTTGGAAATGAGGTCAGAAAGGTGCATGAACATTATCTTGGCTAGGGTAGGAATGGAAAAACATGTTCTGCTATACTGTGTGCAGCCGGTGTCATTTACTTCTTCCATTGAAGAGCCAAGCTTTCACCTGCTTCCTGAAGTAGAGATAGTCTTGTGTTAAGCGGAGTCTTTTAGGCAGTGCATTCCAGAGTGTGGGGGCTACTCCGTAGAAGGCTTGCTTGCGGGTATCACATCGTGTGATGTCCTTTGGAGAGGGTGTGGTTAGGGAAACTCCTTGGGAGGACCTTAGTGACCTTGAAGGTGTGTAGACAGATCCTGTTCTTCAAGTACTCTGAGCCATTTCCTTTAAGGGCCTTGAAGGTCAAACAGAGAGTTTTAAATTTGGCTCTGTATTGTACTGGTAGCCAGTGAAGTTTATGCAAAAATGGTGCGATGTGGTCACATCGCTTCTATTAGTCTTGCTGCAGCATTCTGAATCAATTTATGCACAGATAGGGCATATTCTATAACAGTTTAGGAATGTCCATGACCTGCCCATGCCCTTCCCGTGGCCACACCCACTTTTGAGATCTGTGTATTAGAATTTACATGCACCACTTTACACAATACACTTAGAAAGTAGAGCATGTAAATTCTAATTATCAGCACTAATTAGCTTGTTAAACAATTACGTTGCGTGTGCTAATCCACTACGTATGCTAATTTGCATGCACAACTTTAGTTGCCGTTTATGGAAGCTGGGGGGATGTGCTTAACACCCTTTAGTAAAAAGGCCTCATAGGCGCCCCGTATAAGAGGCTTGGGGAGGCTAAGCCTCCCCAGCCCGCCACTGCCCCGCCCCCGTCGTACCTTTAAATATTATAGTTTTGCTGGAGTTGCGGGCAGCCGGCATTGAAGACATCGGCAGGCTTACGCCGGTTCCAGCAGCCTTTCCTTCCCTCGTTGCAAGTCGGATGATGGCTCCGCCCTCTTCTGACGTATTTCCTGTTTCTACGAGGGCGGAGCCATCATCCGACTTGCAACGAGGGAAGGGAAGGCTGCTGGAACCGGCGTAAGCCTGCCGATGTCTTCAATGCCGGCTGCCCGCGACTCCAGCGAAACTATAATATTTAAAGGTACGGCGGGGGGGGGGGGGGGCAGGAAGGAAACAGGGCAGACGGGAGAGGAGAGGAGGGTTGCTGCACATGGTGGAAGAAGGGGAGAGGAGGGTTGCTGGATATGGTGGAAAAAGGGGAGAGGAGGGTTGCTGGATGGAGGGAAGGGGAGAGGAGGGTTGCTGGACATGGTGGAAGAAGGGGAGAGGAGAGGGCAGGGGAGAGGAGGGTTGATGGAGGGAAGGGGAGAGGAGGGTTGCTGGACATGGTGGAAGAAGGGGAGAGGAGGGTTGCTGGACATGGTGGAAGATGGGGAGAGGAGAGGGCAGGGGAGAGGAGGGTTGCTGGATGGAGGGAAGGGGAGAGGAGGGTTGCTGGACATGGTGGAAGAAGGGGAGAGGAGGGTTGCTGGATATAGTGGAAGAAGGGGAGAGGAGGGTTGCTGGATATGGTGGAAGAAGGGGAGAGGAGGGTTGCTGGATGGAGGGAAGGGGAGAGGAGGGTTGCTGGACATGGTGGAAGAAGGGGAGAGGAGGGTTGCTGGATATGGTGGAAGAAGGGGAGAGGAGGGTTGCTGGATGGAGGGAAGGGGAGAGGAGGGTTGCTGGACATGGTGGAAGAAGGGGAGAGGAGAGGGCAGGGGAGAGGAGGGTTGATGGAGGGAAGGGGAGAGGAGGGTTGCTGGACATGGTGGAAGAAGGGGAGAGGAGGGTTGCTGGACATGGTGGAAGACGGGGAGAGGAGAGGGCAGGGGAGAGGAGGGTTGCTGGATGGAGGGAAGGGGAGAGGAGGGTTGCTGGACATGGTGGAAGAAGGGGAGAGGAGAGGGCAGGGGAGAGGAGAGGAGAGTTGCTGGATGGAGGGAAGGGAAGAGGAGGGTTGCTGGACATGGAGGGGGAGGGAGGAGTGAGGAAGGAGATGAGATAACAGAAAAGGAAGAGAGTAGAAAAACTGCACATGGATGAAGAAAATAGGCAAAAGCTGGATCCACTGGACAGTCAAGTTTGCAGAGGACCCAGCTTTTACTTATGGATGTAGGACAAGAAATGAAGAAGAAAGGCGGAAAGTAAACAAATAAATGGAAAAGAAGCCCTGGAAACGGAGTTAAGAGGACAGATAGCAGCAGAATCGGATACTGGGCCAGCACAATCAGAAAAACAAAGTCACCAGACAACAAAGGTAGAAAAGATCATTTTATTTTCATTATAGTGTTTGGAATATGTCCACTTTGAGAATTAGGTGTTCAACATTAAAAGTTGATTTACTTATTTATGACATTTTATCCCACATTAAACATGAATTAGGATGTTTTGTGGCTCTACATGAGAATTGTGATATTATGATCCCTTGTTTCAATATTGTTGATGGTCTGCATTTTCCGTATGGGTGGTATATTGGTGTATTAGGGTCTACCTAGTGTAATATTTATGGTACAGTAAGGTTCTGAGTGTGTTTTTGCACAAAGTTGTGCATAGTGTTTTGCAGTTGAGCGATTGTGGTTAGTATATGCTTTGAGCAACCACTTTATTCTTTGACATATGATACATAGCTAATATCTAAATTTAATAAAAGGTATTAATTGTGACATTTATTTTTTTTTCTGTGTGTGATCAGACAATTATGGATTTAAGCCCCCCCCCCTGGCCCCCCCCCTAACCCCCCCCCCCCCCATTTTGCCTCCCCAAACAGTTGGAGAAAGGCCCCTTAATGACCACACCAAGCCTTGTTAAACACATCAACTAAAAATGATTAGGTTAAACCAGAAAAGTATCACAAGAGCAGCTCTTTAATGAAATAGACATCTAAGATATGACTTCACAGAAAACAGCTGTCTCTAAATGGAGCTCTTTTTGCTGAAGAGACCTCAGTTTGTAAATTCAATATTGTTCCCTTGGTCTTAATGATGATCACTATCACCTCCCCTTTGATTTATGTTAAGTTTGTCATTTTTGGAATATTTTGTGTCTACACAATCTTCTAAAAGCAGTTTCTGTGCTCAATAATAGACTGACATTAGCCCCCTGTTTTATCAATATTTAGCAACTCACTTCCAGGTTTTCTTAGAGATGATGTGGAAAGTACTCATACTGGTGCCTAATTAAAAAATAATGCCATTATGGGTCTTTATGTTCTTGTATTCACAAAGATTTGTTATCTGCAGGGCTGGTGTTAGACATGGAGGGGCCGAGGGTTAAGAATGGAGAGGGGGCACCAAAGTCTGTCTTCAGGCTGTGTCTCTTTCAGCTTCAGGCAGGCTTGGCAGGGAAGCCCAGGGCAATTGCCCTGTTTGCCACCCCCTAATGCTGGCCCAAAAAGTTTACTAGTTGACCAACAAATCCGGTAAACTTCATTACTGTGAAAACAAAATGAAGAGGGTTTTCAGGTTTCAGAGTTTATCCGCATTTCTTCTGATCTGGTCATCCAGCTCGCTATTAACTTCCCAATATCTGTTTTAGAATCAATTTGATCTACAAAATTAATTGTTTAAAAGCTTTTATATGATATTGGAAGGGGGCAAGAGGACATCACTCATGCACTGAGATCTATAGGTGTTGGTGTAATTTTTAAAAATTGGATTTTGATTTTTAATTTTCTTTTACAATGTGAAGAAGAGGAATGGTATATTGCAGACTTATCCCATGAGTCTTTGGCTTTCCCCAGGGACTACAGTACAACCAGCTGTAGAGTGGAGGATTGTGTTGGTTAGGCCATCTTTATTGCCTTGGACTCCAGGGATGGATTGACCATTGGAACTCTCCCCTAACCTCCATCTAGTTTAATCAATTTTGATAGGTACCTAGGGGCCCATGACCCTTTTTGCCTGAGGGCCCAGAACACTGTCAGTCTGCCCCTGCTGGATTCTGTACTCTGTTTTGACCATTTAAATTGACTTGAGATTTGTTAGAATAACCCAATACTGGGCAAACAAAGCAGAATCAGCAGAGTGAGCTGCTGACTGTGCAACTTCTCATCCCTGCTTTAGGTTAAAGAAATTGTACACAGAGAATTGAAGAACTTTGAAAATCAAACACAGGAGGCTTTTGAATTTTCCATTTTGGATAGAAATATTCAAGAAGCATCTCACTGAAGTCCTTCATATTCTTCCAGGAAATATGCCACCTTTGAATAATATTTATTACTAGGAAAGAAGGCCCGTTTCTCAGAGCAATGAAACGGGCGCTAGCTTTTGGGGGGGGGGGGGGTGACTCACATATGGAGAACAGTGGCGATTTTCCTGGGCCGCCCCGTGGCTCGTCGCGGTTGTAGCTGGTTCGTGCGCCGCCGCTGTTGCTAGCATTGTAGCTCTGTGTGGGTGGCGATTTTCCTGGGCCGCCCTCGACGTCATCGCATTTGGACGCGAGGGCGGAGTACAGGTACAGTAATAAAACTCACCCTCGACGTTTGCTCCGCCCTCGATGTCATGACGTTTGATGAGAGGGCGGGGCCCGGTGGCTTCACCACCACGAACCTTCGAACCTGAAGGAACTGAAGTCAGTGTCCTCAGAACGTTGAAGGTGAGTTTTATTATAGTAGATGTTTTTATGTTTATGATGGTATGCCAGTCAAAGTAGTTTACATAAAAAAAACAAAAGGAAAAAGAAACGAACACCAACTAATCTGATGGGGAAAAGGAGAGCCAGCAAAGGGAGGGGGAGGGGGGATAAGGCAAAGGACCAAGACAGTCAAAGAAGTAGGGCAATAGCAGGGATATACAGGACCCTATGGCATGCCCACACCTCCAAGTGTCCCTCTGAAGTTCTGTTTAAAAGAATAGGTTTTCAGACTGGATCTGTAAGAGGGATAGGTGCAGAGTAATGGACATGTATTCTAAAGAGTTGGTATGGAAAAGACAAAAGGCAATTTCTCTAGAAGACTCAAGGCAAGCTCTGAAAACAGAAGGGATAGACAGATGACAATCTTGGATTAAAGGGCTCTGGACAGGGTATATGATGTGTTTTATTTTGTTGCTGTTTTTCACTTAACAGTAATATTTCTGTTTAAGTTTAAAGTAAATCAATAAAAATAATGAAACATAAAAAAAAAATACGCATCACAACCACAGTCATGTAGTCCTTTTACCAGATTGCATGACACGGGAAAAATTAAACATTTTAGGACTATTTTGCACAATTGTCAACTTCAGATTTATGAAAAGTATGAAATACTAGTTATTTTCATTCTCATATGTATGAATCATTATTATTTCTTCCTTCTTTTCTGGACCACTAGCATAATCCTGTTATACTGACCAATCAGACCATACTCCTTGCAGGCTGTGGTAGCATATGCCATTATCCATTGCCATCCAATATTTTCTCCATTTGTAGTCCTTTTCTTCTCCTTCCTCAGTGTATGCAAGGAGGCAGCGAGACTAATATTTCCATTACATAGTAACATCGTAGACAACGGCAGATAAAGACCTGTACAGTCCATCCAGTCTGCCCAGCAAGATACCATATGTAATGAGTTTATGATGTGATACTTCATATGTATACCTGGTATTGATTTGTCCTTACCATTTTCAAGGCACAGACTAGAAGTCTGCCCAGCACTGTCTTTGTTCTAAATTTCTGAAGTTGTCAAAACCCCTGTAAAGCTCCACTCCTGCCCATCCAAATCTATTCAGCCACAATCAGGGCACAGACCGGAGAAGTCTTGCCTAGCACTGGCTTTGCTTTCCAATTAGCAGTGTTGCTACCTAATCTCTGCTAAGCTTCTTCGGATCCATTCCTTCCAATCAGGAGTCCCTATTAGGTTTTGGTTACATGTCTGCATACTAACCCAAATCAAGATATTAGTGATGCTATAGCAGAGAGCAGTGTTTGACATAAGGAAATTTGTTGGGTGGAGCTGAGCTCAGTCAAGAAGCCAGTCAGATTTTCAGGATACCCATACAGAATATGCCGGACATAGATTTGCATGCGCTGCAAAAATAAACAAGTTTAGTTAAAAATAAACTTCCACGTAATGAGAATGAAGAAGAAAAATGGTGAGGTTATATTCTGTACCAATTCTGTGGTGTCTGGCCTCAAGGTCTGCAACCTCATTTCATACAATGCATGCCCGCTTCTCTTTCTCACCTCACCCTAATTAGGTGGAATAAGTGCTGTAGCTTTACAGCTCAGCTCTACCCAATTTTCTCCATTATAAACAGCATGAAATGTAATAATAAGACATTTGAGACTGCATCATGACACATTAAGGGCACAGGTTTCCTCATTCTACCATAGCTATAATTACACGGACAGATTTCCGGTTGTCTTTTTGCTGGAGTCTCACCATAATGACAGAGGAGCATGGTAAATTTAAAAAATGCCTTACTCTGGTGTCCTGGTAATTTGTTGTTTGCTCAGATTATTAAGAGGTCAAAGGTAGCAACTGTACTTCTATATTCAACATACATCGCTTTTTAAAGCACAAGACAAATATTGTTAGATTATGGAAATCATTCTTTTCAAGTGAGAAACTGCGATATGTCTCAGAAAACTTTCTTTTCTTTATTTTTAATTTGGTTTAATTTTATTGAAAATCTCTTTTATTGATGATAGCTATTTCTACAATATCCATTACAAAGTCAATTTTCACCAAGTATACTGAAAAGGGATGCAAAATAAGACCAAGAATATTATAATGCCTCTGTATCTCTCCATGGTGCGGCCTCCTTGAATATTTTGTTCAATTCTGGTCGCTGTATCTCAAAAAAGATATAGTAGAATTAGAAAAGATTCAAAGGAGAGAGACCATGGTAAAGGTGATGGAACTCCTCTCATATGCGGAAATGCTAAAGAGACTAGGGCCTCTTCAGCTTGGAAAATTGAAGGCTGAAGGAAGATATGATTGAGGTTTATAAAATTCTGAGTTGTGTAGGACAGGTAAAAGTGAATCGATTTTTCACTCTTTCAAAAAGTACAAAGCCTAGGGGACACTCAGTGAAATTATATGAAAATACTTTTAAAATAAATAGGAGAAAATATTTTTTCACTCAAAGATTAATTAAGCTCTTGAACTCATTGCCGGAGGATGTGGTAACAGCGGGTAGCATATCTGGGTTTAAAAAAGGTTTGGGCATGTTCCTGGAGGAAAAATCCATACTCTGTTATTGGGATGGATATTGGGGAAGCCACTGCTTGCCCCGGGATTGGTAGCATGGAATGTTGCTACTATTTGGGTTTCTGCCAGGTACTTGTGACCTAAATTGGTCACTGTTGGAAATAGGATGCTGGTCTAGATAGACCATTGGCTAGACCCATTATGGCTATTCTTATGTTCATACCAACTTAATAATCACCAAAACCATCCCTTCTTTTGTTTGCTTCATAGGGGTTTGGCAAGGAGTGTCTTTCTTCTTTTACCCCCTCCCCCCCCATACTATTATTGGGTTTATTGGGTTTAGCTCATACCTGTAATAGCTCAAGATGAGTTATATTCAGGTACAATAGGTAATTTCCCTGTCCCTGGAGAGCTCACAATCTAAGGGGTCCTTTTACAAAGGCATGCTAGCAGTTTTAGTACACGCTAATGATTAGCGCACACTAAACACTAGAGATTCCATAGAAATATATGAGCGTCTCTAACATTTGGCACGTGCTTATTTTTAGTGCAAGCTAAAAATGCTTGTGCACCTTTGTAAAAGGAACCTTTTAGTATATAACTGAGGGAATGGAAGGTTACTGACTTACCCCAATATCACGAGGAGCAGCAGCAGGATTTGAAACAAACTTCCCTGGTTGTCATCCTGGTAATGTAATCACTGCCTCATCACTGCCTTGCTTCCTTCCCCTACCACCCCAAATTCCAACCTCTCTTCCCCATTCACCCCCCCCCCCCCCACCCCAGGAACCAGTTACACTCCACTCTTTGTCTGGCTCTCAATCATCTCCCCACAAGCCCTTTCTTCCTCTCTTCACTCTCCCCCCCCCCCCCCCCCTTTTTTTCCTTTCCATGATATTGAAGACTAAACTTGGTCCCATACTATTAAATGTTGTTTCTTTCATTTAGGATAATCTTCACCTCTTCTTGTTCCATTATCATTAAATTAAGCAGTTTATTCATCCACAGTCAAAACAAAGGTGGATCTTCTTGCTCCAAATATTGAAGAACACATTTCTTCCCCACAGCACTTGCTTTACATATAAATAGTGTTGCCCCTTTCTCCTGTACTGCCAGTGCTGCTGCTTTATACAATATGAGTCCTTCCAGGCTAAATTTGACAGGCTGTCCCACTAAACTCCACCAATATTGAATAATCTCTTTCATGTAGGCCCGCACCTGTTTGCAACTCTATAAACCATGTATGAGAGTGCCTTCACCTCTTTACATTTTATACATAGTGGTGCTGGTTCCCTACCAGCTTTCTGCACCTGGACTTGAGAAAAATAAGCCCTATGTAAGCCCTCTGTATAATTCAAAACTAGCATCCCCTCAAATCTGCACTAAAGACAATGAAATGGAGTTCCTGGTATGCCTATATCTGCTCTCCATTTATTTGCCAGCTCTCCTAGATCTCTCTGTGTTCCTGTTGCCTGCAGTACTTTATGCTAGAGTTGTGACTGCCTGGAAGAAGGGGCGGACTGAGAGTGGTCTTGGGCCCCTGCTTGGCCGCTGCCCAACACCCCCATACCACTGCGCTTCTGCCCCCTACTGCCGCAGCTGATGCCCTCGCTGCCCCGGTCCTACCTGAAGGACCCTGGTGGTCTAGTGGTCTCTGCAGGGGAAGGGAGCATGTTCTTTCCTGCCCGCTGCTCTGTCACTATTCCCTCACCTGCTGGCGCCACCGTGTTTTCAAAATGGTGGCCAAGACCTCCTGCGGTTGTCTCGCAGTTCTCGACAGTCTCGCGAGACTTCCGCAGGGAGTCTCGGCTGCCATTTTTAAAAGTATGGCGGTGCTGGGCAGGGGGAATAGCGGCAGCACAATGGACAGGAAAGAACATGTTCCCCCCTGCAGAGGTCACTAGATCACCAGTGGCATGCCTTTAAAGGTAGGACCAGGGAAGGCTGTAGTGTGCAGTGGGCATCCAGGCAGAGCCTCTGGGCCCTCAGGCACTGCCCGGTTGCCCGAATGGTCAGTCCGCCCCTGCCTGAAAGCAAAAATGTCTCCCTGCCCAGTAAGCTCTCTGCTGCAAATCCTGATATCTCATTATTGTACCCTCCGCATCATCAGATGTTCTATTACTCTTCCGTTTGCCTATGTGGTTCTTGGTGAAGTCAGCATTGCTCCATAGGGGTAGTTGACTTGAACTCTGTGGATTCTGTCCCAATAGTTTAGCTAATTCTTTCCATGTGTCTCTTAACAGAGTTATTATTAGACTTTGTCTGAAATGAATTAGCATTTTTCTCTTAGGGGCATGTACAGTAGCAAGTAAGGTTCTAAGGATGAGATAAATGCTTTCATAAAAAAGGGGAGTAAAATCCTAGCTACCAAAGAGTCAATCCTGCAGGTGTCTTAACAAGCATGCCTGATTGTATTTTTTTCATATCTGGTAGGCCAAGTCCACCTTGTTGCCAATTATCAGAAATCCTCCTTAAGCACACCTTAGCTTTCTTTTTCTACCAATAATATTTAGGGATCCTTTTACTAAGCTGCAGTAAGCATATATATCCGTAAACCGCTCTGAAGAGTAATCAAAGAAGGGTATAACATAACAAGTACTGTTGACAGGAACAGAAAAATATTCTTCCAAAAAAAAGTAGCAAAAAGCAAAAATGTTTTCAATGCCTGTCTGAACTGCATCAAATTATCCAAATAACATAGCACTAATAGTAATTTCCACCACAGAGAAATAGCACAAGACCAGGCATGGCTCTTGGCCACAGCTGACCTTATTATCATCTTTAATGGAGAAATCAGTAACGGCCTCTCTCATCAAAATTGCAAAGAGCAGACGGAGATAATATATTAACTGCTCTACAAGGCAAGTAGGTCTTATATTAAGCAGAATTTTAAAGGCCAGTATCAGAACCTTAAAATAAACACACTGGATCACCAGTAATCAATGGAGAGACTGTTAAGTAGGAAAAATATGGCCTTTCAGTCTTGAACTAATGGACAACTTGGCTGCAGCATTCTGACTCTGTCTTGTACTTTTTAAGGAATACCCCATCAATTCTTTTATTTTTCAACTAGTATAAAAGGCCCGTTTCGGAAAGAAATGAAACGGGTGCTAGGCAGGTTTTCCTCGTAGTGTGTATGTTTGAGTGAGTGTGTGTGTGAGAGTGACTGTGTGAGAGAGAGAGAGACTGTGCTATTGTGTGTCACATAGAGATTGAGACGGGGTGCTTGTGTATCTGTGAGTGAGTGTTTGTGTTTCAGAATGACTGTGTGCGAGTGCGTATGTTGGACAGAGTGAGTGAGAGAGACAGAGTTTTCTCAGAGATACAGTTTGTTTGACAGAGAGTCTGGTTTTCCCCCTTCTCTCCCCATCCTACCTTTCCCTTCCGTTGGTCTCCCCCCCTCCTTTTCCTCCCTCCCTCTACTGAGTGAGTGAGCCCCTCCCCTCTCGCAGGGTCCCCACCCCCATCTCTCTGGTGTGAGGACCCCCTCCCCGCCTCCTTTTCCCTCTGTTAAGCGTTTCTGTCTTCCTTCCCTGACTTCCTCTTCCTCCATGCCTGCGTTATTGCAAGAGATCGGGCAGGCTTTCCATTGCGAAATACCGAGGGGGGTTCCGGGATCTCCTCCAAGTCCTCTGTCGTCACTGCTGTGTGTACCGCCCCGCCCTCGACGTCATCAAGGGCGGAGCTACATTTCCCTTTCTTTTTTTTTTTTGTTGTTGTTGCCTCGCCGGTACTCCTCCGTCGGGAGTTTAGACTTCCGTTTGTTTCTGTTTTTTGAAGCGCGATTCTTTTATGGCGATTGTCCCCCCCTTGACGTCATGACGTTTGGACGTGAGGGCGGAGCTTACAGAGATGGAGCCTGAGCTTCAGAGGTTATAAACCCTTCACTGAAGCCACAGAGTCAGCTTCAGAATGTTGAGGTTGGTTTTTATTATATAGGATTGTAACTGGCACAAAAAAAAAAACAGACTTGATGAAGCTAGAAATATAGCATTCAAAAGACAGACCCAAATCTAATTCTACTGCTAGACTATGTACTTGATCCTTTCCTTCACTAGTAACATAGCAAACGTCGGCAGATAAAGACATGCACAGTCCACCCAGTCTTCTCAACAAGGTGGCCAGAGTTGAATCTGAATCTCTACACAGGTTCCACTTTTTCATGATTAAATGCTGGTACACTTGATCTCTGTCTTTCCTTACCAATTCTGAGGCACAGACCATAGAAGTCTGCCCGGCACTGGTCCTACGTCCCACTACTGGAGTTGCCATCGAAGCCCTGCTCCAGCCTTCATCCTGATCTCTTTTTGCCATTTACAAGACCCAAACCATAGAAGTCTGCCCGGCATTGATCTTACTTCCCAACCTCTGAAGCTGCTATCAAAGCTCACTCCAGATATCAGGCCATTTAAGTTTTGCTTGAACTAGATTCCATCCTTTTTCTATACAGTGCTCCTCAGGGCCCAGTATTCAGCCGGCGATGGGCAGCACATTTGCTCTTTGCCACTGGTGTTAAACCCTAATATTCAATACTGGGCCATTTTTGGCGACCAACATTGAATATACAGGTTTATTTTGGCTGCTAAAAAGTTAACCGGCTATGCTGATATTCAGCGCTAACCGGTTAACTTTTTAGCGATCAAAGATAGGCCTATTATTTAAGCGGCCTATTTGAGAATAGCTCTTGTGCAGAATTTTGCATTTAGAAATATGCACGCTATTAATAGCATGCATGTAAATGTGGGAGCCTAGATGAAATAATTGCCCCTTATAATGGACAGACCCTATTCCTTGGAGTTTACAATCTAACCAAGGCAAGCAGGCAAAACAACAATAAAAAAATAAGGGGCTTTGAGTTAAAGAAGTAAGATAGCTGCTCTCAAGGGTGACCTCTGAGTGAGGCAGGGCCATGTGCCTCATTCTGGGACCTCATTTGTATAAGTCAGTAGAGGCCAAAAAGCAGGGATGAAAAGTGGGGCAATGAGCAAAAGACACATTTGCTCAATGTTAGGGCCAATCTGCCTGCTCTTGAGATAGGTGTCACCTAAACTAATTGAGTAAAAGTGCAAGAAAGCTGGCCTATATGTCCCAAAACAATTTATAAAAGGCAAGAAGAGTCAGGGGAGGGTGCCTGAGGAGATGGATGTCACATAAGCCACTCTGAACATGTCTGTCCAAAGACCCCCAGAGACTCCCTAATTGACCACCATTAATGTTGATTTAGCCCTTTGAGGAGGGAAGGGCTGCCTTTAAGGTGAGGGAGTGGGAGGGGGCTTGATCTTGGGTGGGGTGGGTGGGGCTTGAGTCAGGGGGCCTTAAGCCAGGGGGGAATCCTATTCTGGCATTCCAATAGCATTGGGATGCTGGTTTGCAGCCTGATGCTCCCTGGCACACAGAATAAGGCTACTTGTGAGGTGGCTCTCAAGCAGCATTATTCATTTACCACAGGATTCAGCAACCTGTGGTACCAGGGTCCCACAGGTTGCTGAATCTGGTGGAAAATGAACGTAAAAGGCAAACTTTTACTGCACCTTGATAAATTCTCCCCTCACATACATTAAAGTCAGTAGTTATCTTTATGTCAGGTAAGATACTCTGAAGAAAAGAATGTTTAACCATTTAAAAAAGGGAAGACTTTTCTTACTTTCTACCCAAATTGCAGTGTGTAAAACAAAAGAATAACTGATTTCAAGGATCAGCTTAATCCCATTCAATCTTCCCATGCACAGTTATTCAAAAACAGAGGCATTCTAGGTTTTAATGTACAAAGAAAATTAAATGACAAAAGATAAATCCTTCATGAACTTGTGCAAAAAGGGCCCCATATACAGCCAGTAATGGGCAACACTTGTGCTGTCCGCCGCCGGGGTTAAACCTGGATATTCAATACCAGGCCATTTCCAGCAACTGGCATTAAATATCCGGACTTTTTTAACTGATAAACAGTTAACCAGTTATGTCGATATTCAGTGCTAACAGGTTAACCTGTTAGGACATCTATTTATGCGTTCCCATTTGACTGCTAAATTTATCTGGTTAGGCGCTGAATATTGGCATCTAACTGGATAAGTCATGTGATATAGCCAGTTATTCTAGGTTCTATCTGGCAGTATTCAGCAAAGATAACCAGTTATCTCCCACTGAATATTAGCGATTAGGTGCCGATATGCTATTTAACTGATCAGTGGCTGTGTCTGGCCAGTTAAATAGATTTGAATATTGGGGGTAAATGTCCTTCTGTGCTTCATAGGGTAACTCTAAACACCATAACACAAACATTTCCTGTCATAAAGCACCGAAATGAACATCCAGTGGAAACTCAAGGAGCAGGAATAGGGTGGGACTCAAAGCCAATTTTCCTTATTGTCCTCAGTTGCAGACTAGAAAAGAGCAGCAGCAGCCTTCTAAAATACACACAGACAAAGAAAATTTAAATAAATATAATACACCTTTTATGCTGAAAAAAGTACTCTTGTTTTCCATAGAATGGATGTTGAGTGTATGTACTTATGTTTGAAATCTGTGAGTCTGATGTTTGTGTGGACTTCTAGACATGGTACAGAGCAAGAGGTATATGGAAGAAAATGAGAGAGACAAAGTGAGAAAACTAGATGTTGGGAGAAGGGGAGCAGTTTGGGGTTAGGTGTGTCCAAAGAAGTTTGAAAAAAATAGAAGAGAGGAATAAATAATGAAGAGTAGGGTTGCAGTATACTGGAGGCCAGATAGAACAAAGGACAAACATGTTAAAGATGGTTCTAACTTTTAAAAAGGAGATAGAGGAGCTTTTAAACTAGAATGGGAGGGGGGGGGGGGGGAGTTGACAGTCGCCCAGGAGCGCATGGTTCGGTGTGGAGTATTCTTGAAGGATACTATTAAAACAAGCCTGTGAGGGAATCCATGGGACCGTTAGATCATGAAGCAGCAAAAGGGACGCTCAGGGAGGACAAGGCCATAGTGGAGAAACTGAAAGAATTCTTTGCTTCTGTCTTTACGGAAGAAGATGTAAGAGATCTGCCTGTACTGGAAATGGTTTTTAAGGGTTATGATGCAAAAAAATTGAAAGAAATATCGGTGAACCTGGAAGATGTACTGAGCCAAATTAACAAATTAAATAGTAGTAAATCACCTGGACCGGATGGCATACATCCAAGGGTACTCAAAGAACTCATGTAAACTGTCATTAAAATCATCTGTAGTACCTGAAGTTTGGAGGGTGACCAATGTGAAGCTGACTTTTAAAAAGGGTTCTAGGGATGATCCAGGAACTTATAGACCGGGAAGTCTGATGTCGGTGCCAGGCAAAATAGTGGAAACTATTATAAAGAATAAAATTATAGAACACATAGATAAACATGGTTTAATGGGACAGAGTCAGCATGGGTTCAGTTGAGGGAAGTCTTGCCTCACCAATTTCCTTCATTTCTTTGAAGGTGTGAATAAACATGTGGATAAAGGTGAGTCAGTTGATGTAGTGTATCTAGATTTTCAGAAAGCTTTTGATAAAGTTCCTCATGAGAGACTCCTGAAAAAAATAAAGAGTCATGGGATAGGAGGCAAGGTTCTGGTGTGGATTAGAAATTGGTTATTGAACAGAAAACAGAGGGTGGGGTTAAATGGTCATTTCTCTCAATGGAGGAGAGTGAACAGTGGAGTGCTGCAAGGCTCTGTACTGGGACCAGTACTATTTAACATATTTATAAATTATATGGAAATCGGAACAACAAGTGAGGTGATCAAATTTGCAGATAGTACAAATTCAAGGTTGTTAAAACACGTGCGGACTGTGAAATATTGCAGGAAGTCCTTAGGAAATTGGAAGACTGGGCATCCAAATGGCAGATGAAATTTAATGTGGACAAATGCAAAGGTGATGCACATTGGAAAGAATAATCCTAATCACAGTTACCTGATGCTAGGGTCCACCTTGGGGATTAGTGCTCAAGAAAAAGACCTGGGTGTTGTTGTAGATAATACTCTGAAATCTTCTGCTCAGTGTGCAGCGACAGCCAAAAAAGCAAACAGGATGCTAAGAATTATTAGGAAAGGGATGGTGAATAAGACCGAAAATACTATAATGCCTTTGTATCGCTCCATGGTGCATCCGCACCTTCAGTATTGCATTCAGTTCTGGTCGCCCTATCTCAAGATATAGTGGAATTAGAAAAGGTACAGAGAAGGGCGATGAAAATGATAAAGGGGATGAGACTTCCTTATGAGGAAAGGTTGAAGCAAAATTAGATAAGGTTCAAAGAAAAGTGACTAAAATGATAAAGGGGATGGAACTCCTCTCGTATGTGGAAAGGCTAAAGAGGTTAGGGCTCTTCAGCTTGGAAAAGAGATGGATGAAGGGAGATATGATTGAGGTCTACAAAATCCTGAGTGGTGTAGAACAAGTAAAATTAAATCGATTTTTTACTTGTTCCAAAAGTGCAAAGACTAGGGGACACTTGAGGAAGTTACATGGAAATACTTTTAAAACAAATAGGAAATATTTTTTCATTCAACAAATAGTTAAGCTGTGGAACTCTTTGCTGGAAGAGGTAGTAACAGCGGTTAGCATATCTGGGTTTAAAAAAGGTTTGGACAAATTCCTGGAGGAGAAGTCCATAGTCTGCTATTGAGACAGACATGGGAAGCAACTGCTTGCCCTGGGATTTGTAGTGTAGAGTGTTGCCACAATTTGGGTTTCTGCTATGTACTTGTGACCTGACTTGGCCACTGTTTGGAAACCAGGGTACTGGGCTAGATGGACTATTGGTCTGACCTAGTATGGCTACTCTTAAGTTCTTTTGTTCTTATGAAAATAATACTGGTGGTACTGGTAGGAGAGAGGTCAGAATGAGAACAGATGATAACAGATGGACATCAATCCTTTTTGTATAATTCATTCCAAAAGTCCATATACAAACTCCATTCTATGATCCCATGATCCTAAATAAAAACCTACAGTCAAATGCCCAATTGTTTGTTTAAATGATGTTTAATAGTAAAATGTATTTATATTATATATACTGGGCTAGATTCTATATATGGCACCTAAAAAATCAGCACAAAAAAAAAACCCGCTTAAGTGGTTTTCTATAGGCCATACCCAAAGTATGGTGTGGTTTCTAGAATAATGCTTAAGTGGACCATTTGCACCAATGAAAACGTGATGCAAATGCCTGCACCAAAATTTACACATGGAGCACCCATATTATATAGGTATGTGCGTAACTGAAAAATATGCCCCTTATCCGCCCTGAGTGCCCAGGACTCTCTCATTTCTGTGCCACCTTTTTTGAGCCAAACATAAATTTTAGGCATGGATCCCATGCCTAAATTTACGCACATTAGTCCTAATTAAATGTAATATGTGCCAATAATTGCTTATTAACAAGCTAATTATTGGCACTAATTGGCTTGTTTTTTAATTAAATTGCACATGCAAATGGGGGCCGCACCTAAATTTGCACATGCAATTTTTGGTGACTTTTATAGAATCGGGGGGAGGGGGGCTACATATATGTTATCACTTTGTGTATGCTATATGTCCAGAAGTCAGGCAGAGAAGATATGGTTAACTGAAAGCTGATGCTATGTGAAGCAGGGGTGTAAATGCTAAATGTGGACATTAGTTTTGTGCTAGTGAATGTAGTAGCTAAGTAGTTATTATAAGTAGCAATTCATGCTTGCTGATATAGCATTGAGATTGCAGTAGGTCTGGGTTTTTTGATCTCTTGATGGTGCTAGAGATCTATAATGTCATGGACGGGTATTGTGTGATAGAAAGGAGGAAAGCTGTGTATGTCAGAAAGCAGTTACATGAAAGTAGACAACGGGATTATATGAGGTGAAACTGAAGGAGTAAGAGAGAAAGGGTGAAAAATTCTGCATGAAAGGAAAAAGACACCTGGATTAGGATAAAAGATGAGATGATTGCTCTAAGAGTAATGTAAGTGAAAGAGAAGGCCAAAATGTTTTTAAAGGAGGAACACTAACAGGCATCAATGGCCCTTGTTCAAATGCATATTTTATGAAGGAAACTTTGGTTAGAGCTACAAAAATGGGAAAACGTTAAACATCTTATCATTGCCATCTAATACATTAATTTAAAAAGCGTGCTCCAGCTATCTTTCCTAATATTTCTTCCAATGCAAAAAAAAAATGTTTTGAAGGTGTCCAGTTCAATTGGATAGGAAATAATGGGAACTGCACTGTTCTGGCAGCCCTCAGACATAAGTACATATATTTAGGTTCTGGATTTCTGGAGGCAAATTAAAGGTGTGTAAGTATTTGAATGGTTAGATTTTTGTTTATAGATCTGAGGATGGAATGGAAGATTTTAATGAAATATCTATGGAGGCTGATTCCCCTGTCTGCTTTCAATAGCTTCATGGTATCAGAAATATTTTCTTTTTTCCAGATATTTCATAATGCTCTTCTTTATATTAATTGCTGTAAAGCTAAGTCCACGTGGAGGGGCATTTTCGAAAGAGATGTCCAAGTTGCGATTTGGACGTCCTTGCAAAACGTCCAAATGTTATTTTTGAAACAAGATGGACATCCATCTTTCGTTTTGAAAATACTTTCAGGGACGTCCAAATCCTTAAATTTCGCTGTCCCTCGATTTGGATGTCCCTAGACATGGACGTTTCTGATGTTCGGTGATTTTCGAAACCAAAGACGTCCATGTCAAAAATGACCAAATGCAAGCCATTTGGTCATGGGAGGAACGAGCATTTGTAGTGCACTGGTCCCCTGACATGCCAGGACACAAACCGGGCACTCTAGGGGGCACTGCAGTGGACTTCATAAATTGCTCCCAGGAACATAGCTCCCTTACCTTGTGTGCTGAGCCCCAGTGGCGTACCAAGGGGGGGGGGGCGGTCCGCCCCAGGTGCACGCCGCTGGGGGAGTGCCGCGTGCGCCTGTCCTTCGTTCGTTCCATGCTCCTTCTGCCCCGGAACAGGTTACTTCCTGTTCCGGGGCAAAGGGAGCATGGAATGAATGAAGGACAGGCACGCGGCACCCCCCCAGCGGCGTGCACCTGGGGGGGTTCTTTCGCGGGGGGGGTCCTTTCACCGGGGGGGGTCGCACTGCATCCGGCGGGGGGGGGGGGGCGCTGCACCCGGGGGGTGGGGCGCATCGGTGAGCCGCCCTGGGTGTCAGCCCCCCTAGGAACGCCACTGCTGAGCCCCCCAAAACCCACTACCCCCAAATGTACACCACTACCATAGCCCTTACGGGTGAAGGGGGCACCTAGATGTGGGTACAGTGGGTTTGTGGTGGGTTTTGGAGGGCTCGCTGTTTCCTCCACAAATGTAACAGGTAGGCAGGGGTATGGGCCTGGGTCCACCTGTCTGAAGTGCACTACAGTATCCACTAAAACTGCTCCTGGGACCTTCATGCACTGTCATGGACATGAGTATGACATCTGAGGCTGGCACGAAAGATGTTTTTTGAGGGTGGAAGGGGGTTAGTGACCACTGGGGGAGTAACGGGAGGTCATCCCCGATTCCCTCTGGTGGTCATGTGATCATTTCGGGCACCTTTTTGTGCCTTAGTCGTAAGAAAAACAGGTCTGGGTGAAAACGTTCAAGTGCTCGTCAGGGACGTCCTTGTTTTTTTCGGTTATGGGTCAAGAACGTCCAAATGTTAGGCATGTCCAAGTCCTGCCTTCACTATGCCTCCGACATGCCCCCTTGAACTTTGGCCGTCCTTGCGACGGAGTGCAGTTGAAGACATCCTAAATCGAGCTTTGATTATACTGATTTGGACGTCCCTGGGAGAAGGATGTCCATTTTCCGATTTATGTCAAAAGATGGACGTCCTTATCTTTCGAAAATGAGCCCGATAGTCCCATTCTTTGCCCTGCTAAATGTCAAATAGATGAATGGGTAGAGAAAATCATCCCCAATATTTACATAGAAGCTTATGTAGATTTAACAATCTCTCTCAAACAGAAATAGCTCCTGGAGATGAGGAGGTGGAAACAGGATTTAAGCATAACATGAGTGAAAAGGAAAAGTGTTGTTGCAAAAAAATGTAAGGTAGAAGAATTGAGTGTTGTGATGATTAATGCACGTCTGGCACATTTTAAAAATGGAAGCATTATTTGTGGAAGCCAGAAACTCTGCCTGTTACCTTAGATTTTAAATTTAAATTGCTGAAAAATTGACTGGAGTTCACAATAGGATATTTATCAAAATAAAAGGTATGCCAGAGCTGCAGAAGTATCCTATCAAAGCGCCCATCTTGCAGAGATACTGGAGCAGCACAATTTGAGCCAAACCTAATTCACTCTAAATGTGTGGTGAATAATTGACCGCTGGTGATGTAGCAATTTTCGTTGTCTGGAAGCATCTTGGAGATTATTTTGCTGTTTGCTTGGTGGATGAGCAATGCACGTGGAACAGAATTATTTCTTGTTTCTTTTACAGCCCTTTTCATTAAATATAGGGCATCTGCTGAGCTGTAGCCATTTCTGTTCATTTTAGTACGTCACATAGAGAGTGCTGGTCAGAGGTAACACATTATAACAATTCTACCTGTCAGGAACATACTGATAAACAAGAGTCTACCACTTCATCCAGCTACGAAGCTGGAAATTATAATTGGATTTATGGAGAGCTTATGTAATCCTGTGTCAGTTTCCCAAGAGGGTTTTAAAACTTTCTGAAATGCTCAGTATAGAAAAGGCAGACTCTCACACTGTTAGAATAATGTCCCTTTCTTATCTGCACAGTGTGAGCACACTGCTGAGTGGCAAGAGGCATAGTAGGGCAGGGGACTTGTTTGTTTCCCTGTTTGCATCATTTCAGAGGAAACAATAAGAGGAGAACCACAAGCCTTTTAGGGATAATGCCAAAGCTTTCCTGATACAAACCCCAGCTGAGGGCTCCTATTTATGCTGGTTCGTATAATTTGTACAGAGGAACTTGAGTTCTCTGCAGTAAGACAAGCTTCAACTGTAATGAATTTTTTTTTACTTGCTCTTACAATTAGTAGGGTTTTAAAAATAGCATCCTTAAACAAGTGAAGACAGCATGCAGAGCAGGGTTTATGGGACTCTTTCCAAGCTCTCTGCATGTACATGCATGTATTGTGTGTGTGTGTATTGGGGAAGAGGCAAAGGGATGGGTGTGTACATGTTTGTGTATGTCTGTGCATGTGTATTTGGGTATTGGTATGTGCATATGTACATGTTTGTGTGTGTGCTTTCTGTATGCATGATCAGGAGAAGAGATGAGCGGGGAAGGCAGTTTGAAATGTGCAAGTCCTTAATTACTACGGGTTTCTTTTACAAAGCCATGCTAGCGATTCCCATGTGGCAAATGAAAGGAAGCCCATAGGAATTTAATGGGCTTCCTCTCATTTGCTGCACTGTGAATCAGTGGTTGTGTACACTGGTGGAACTACTTCTCCCATAGAAAAGAATTGGCATTATTTGGAGGAGGTTCATTTCTCTTCTGCCCCTCACCACATGTAGGAACTTGGCAATTCCAGTAGCAGGGAACTGAGGCTGGTGCTGGACAGATTTCTATGGTCTGTGGCCCGCAAATTGCAAAAGACAGATGAAGATCAAGTCTGTGTCTTATATATCACTTTTCTATAATATGCTATGAGTGAGGATGCTCTGAATCTCAGTGGGGAGGGGAAGACATCTTAATGTTGAAATTTGCAAGTTAAATAAACTAGTGTTTAGTCATGAATGCCAATTACCTGAACAGAGTGGTGGGTGTGGTTCTGGCCGCCTTGTTGGACAAACTGGATGGACCGTGCAAGTCTTTATCTGCCGTCATTTACTGTGTGTGTTACTTCTACAGAACAGAAACTTCCTCCAGATCACTACCTTCCTTCCTGTGACTAGAGTGCCATCATCCGCTGCCACCACTGCCTTCCCATTGATTAGATCCTACCTACAGTCTCTGCTGCAAGATACAATGGCAACAGATAGAGCAGGCTCACTCACACTGAAGGAGGGGGAGTAAACAACTGCAGGTAGAGATCTTAAACTCAGAAAAATAGCCACACATATTATCCATCTTTCTACCTTCTAGACGTTAACGTAACAATCTTCTGACTTCTAAAGAAAACCTCTAGAGTCCCAAGCATATCTCACAAGACCTTCCTAAGCATATGGGCAAAAAGTATGTGCAAAGTTTGCCAATGGTTTAGGGTAGCTGTGGGGTACTAATTTGGGGGGAGCAATTTCTAGGGTGAGTCAGTTGCAGGTAGGGTACGTTTTGGAATGAGTACTGTGCAAGATAATGGGGCAGCTGTTGGGGTTAGTTTTGGGATGGAGCAGTTTGTGGGCTGGGGGGATAGTTTATGGGGCAGTTTTGAGAGAGTAGGAGCAGTTTAGAAGTTTGGAAGAATAGGGATTGTCATCTTTTAAATTGACTTGCCCTGGTCTCTAACTGCTACATCTCACTGTTTCTATGCTACAGAGGCTGGAACTCACTTCCCATAGAAAAGCATTGGAACATATTTTGGGGTGCCTATTTTTCTATAACCCCATTTCCAATTTAATCCATATTCAAACTCAGTGTGTCTTTTTATTGGTTTTCTCACATATGTAGTTTCATCACATTCCATTAAATTTTCAATGTTGCAGAAGCTAAAACTCCACTTTTGAGGGGGGTCCTTATTTCTCTAGAACCCCCATTCTCCATTGGCCCATTTTTGAACTCATTGCCTTTTTCTGTTTTTCCCTCATGTCAAGTTTCATCCTATTTCTTTAAATTTCAGAGAGTTATATTTTCCCCAGACAGACAGACATTCTCAACTCCTTTTGTATAATTCTTTCCAACTTCCCTCGGGTTGAAAAGTATAAAAATATACTACCGGATTCTATATAGCATGCTTAGTGTTCCATGCTGAAATCTAAGCGTATTCTATAACAACATGCATAAATTAATTGGTTTAACAAGCTAATCTGCGTTGATAATAGCACCTAACAAGCAATAATGAGCACTAATTGGCAATAATTAAAATTAATGCACACAATTTGTTAAGCGTATTCTAATGTGTGAAGTTCAAAAGGGGAATGGTTGGTTATAGGTGGAGAAGTGGGTAATGTATGGGCATTCCAAAATTTACATGCAGTTATAGAATATGGCCCAATTCGTGTAAATCTATGTGCAGGGATTTGTGCCACATTTTCGTTGTGTAAGTGGAGGCATGTAGTTTTAGGCACTGGGATATCAATTAAGCAAATTCTATATACTTCACCTACATCTAAGTGCTGCTTATAGAACATAGTCAAAATTGTTTTCCACATGGATTTTTTTAGGCGCCTTATATAGAATCTGGCCCATAATGTTTCCAGTTCTAAATTTCTGGCACCCCAGGAGCTCTTTAAAAGATTTCTGGCATTGGTTTGAAGATCACAGAGTCTAATATTCCTCCTGTTCAGAAATTATATTTTCTAAGACAGAGTCGGAAGCTATGAAAGCAGGGAAAAGCCTGGATATTTCTGGGCTTCTTGAATCTTCGGCTGTTGAAATCTCTAGTAGAATGCCTCTTCTGGCTTCTTTTGTTTTTCTCCAAGACAAAGCAATGATTTAGAGACTTTATTATAGAATTAAGAATGTCTCTTTTTAGGGGGAGGGGAGACAGGGTATTAATATTTCCTGATGTCTCGAGACAACTTCAGAAGAAGAAATGTTTTACATTTCATCATGCTTGGAATAGATCTGCATTCAAGGAACCACAGATTTATTTTTACAATTACAGATTTTTTTTTTAGAAGGTAAAGGGGTCTGTATGACACCTTCAAGTACCCCCTAGTAGTTTAGGTTCTGATTATATTTATTGACAGGTTCTGCTTCTTTTCTTTTGACATTTTTATGTTGTATTTTAGTTTTCCATGGATTTTTTTCCTTGACTCTCCCTCTCAAAGTTGTTCTTTGAATTGTAAATTAGAAACGCAAATTAAAAACAAATATGTTAGAAATATTGTTTAAATCATGTGACTATGTTGCCTAATACCATTTAAAGCTATCATGTATGGCCTTAAAAGTTTCCCTTTATACACTGACTTACAAGGTATCTTAATTACCTATTCTGGCTTGATGAGGTAGAAGTATTTTTGGAGCTGGTTCATGACTTCTCTATGACCTACATTCTATAGTATTTCTGTAGCTACTCCTGGAGTAATCCCTTGCCATTCTGGTTTTCAGGATATCTACAATGAATATGAATAAAATCAATTTGCATTCAGTGGAGACAGTACATGCATATCTATCTCATACATATTCATGGTGGATATCCTGAAAATCAGACTAGCTAGGGGTTCTCTCAGAAATGGCTTCAGAAACACTGATCTATGTAATCAGTGCTATAATTAGCACTCTGCCTTCCTATCATTGTTGGCATGACATGAATGCTCTGTTCTGCTCCCTAGGCTAGGGGTCCCTTTACTAAGGAGTGCCAAAAAGTGGCCTACACTGGTGTAACATAGTAAATGATGGCAGATAAGGACCTGTACGGTCCATCCAGTCTGCCGAAGATAAACTCATTTTACATGGTATACAATTTCTTCAACAACTGTTATATTTGAATATCAATCTTTATTGAATACTTAACTCATATAACTATCATTGCCATTCATGTTTTAAAAACCTTCACACACCACCACACATACCTCACTCTTACTTCCATTCATACTACACACAATTGTTATTCATTTATACACCAAATTCTAAAACTCTAATATTTTCATGTGTCTCAAAAGTCATTTCCAAGGATTGGTCTAGTGATTACTCCACCAAAGTTACAGTCTGTTTATCCAAATGACTAATTCACCATAGATTGACACTAGTATTTCTTCTCACAAATCCAAAATTATGTCTGATCATTTACATCAAGTTTTCTTCAATATATAATCACTTTCACAATCTTCGTACTCGAAACTGTTGTAAACTTCTTCCGAAGTCACTTTCCAAATTTACTCATCCAGACTAACATGTTATTGTCCAAGGAGTAATCCACTCTCGTTATGTAAACCCCTTTTCCTTAATTGTTAGTCACGCTTGTAACTCGGAGTTCACAAACTCTCCTATTCCATCATATTATCTTCATTAATAACTGACCGAAAGATCACATGATCATCAAACCACCTCACTTAGTGGCGACTGCCTTGATACTGGTTTCTTCTGTTGTAGCAGTATTCATCTCACATCAAGACCCTACACGCACGTGTTTCACTCCATAGAGCGTCTTCAGGGGTCATATTTTCGGCTACCACAGGTTGTTGAGCACTCAAAACCCAGCTGCTCGTGAAGACACCACAAAAACACCACTATTTAGATGATGGTGGTTAAATACTGAGGTCCTGTGGTAATTCAGACACATGCGTGGGCGTTTTTTTGGCATTTTCACGAGCAGCTGGGTTTCGAGTGCTCAACAACCTGTGAATCTCAAGAATCTTGCCTAGAGAATCCATCAACTCTAGGCACAGTGACCCTAACAATCTAGTCACCAGAATGGGAGATCCCCTTGAGATATCCCAACTCACAGCACACCACTTCTAGAGTATCTGCAAAAGTCTGAGGAGAGGCTATTTGCATCAACTCCAACCAAAGTGCTGTTGAAAAGGATCTAGCAGACTCTCCCTATTAGATGGAAATGAGTGGTGTGAGGGTGGAGGAAAGGAATGAGCAAGCTAATGTTCCAAGTCAGAAGTACTGAGTATTAAGACAATAAAATCTGAGTGTGTAGCTCTCTATACAGGAGTAAGACCAGAGGAGTGAGAGGGCTAGATCAAATCAGGCTAGCAAAGATACTTGAACAGCTAAAAGGAGGCATTTAGACTCACACTTTGTGCAACAGCAACAATGCAGCATGAGCACATCTTCTTTGGGCTTCCTGATCTGGTGAAAGATATGTTCAACGGAGATCAACTTAATTCTGCATAATCTGTTGTACAGTGGCCTTTGCCCTCTATGCCTGTATTGGCAACAGTGGTTGATGAGTGGAGGAGTAGCCTAGTGGTTCCTGGGGAACTGAGTTCAATTCCCACTGCAGCTCCTTGTGACTCCAGGCAAGTCACTTAACCCTCCATTGCCCCTGGTACAAATTAAGTACTTGAATATATGTAAACTGCTTTGAATGTAGTTGCAAAAACCTCAGAAAGGCAGTATATCAAGTCCCATTTCCCATTTCATCTTTGCCATGTGCACAGGTTTCAGAGCACTCTCACTGTTGTATGGACTTTGTTAAGGTTCCTTCACCTCCATGACCTAAAGAGTCCTATCTGTGCAGAGAGTCACATACTCAGATCGTACTGTCTAGTTTCAACTTGGAACATGTGCCTGCTCATTCACTTCCTCCACCCTCACCAGACCCACTTTCATCTAATGGGGAGAGTCTACTAGATTCTTTTGGTCTTCTTGAATTTTTTTTCTTCAATGCTGTTCTTGTCATTTTATCTTTTATTTTCAAAGAGAAAAAAAGACTACAGCAGTTATTTTAGAAATCCTATTTGTGATTTACATGTTTAAGTACTGGAATTTACAAGTGTATCATGTCATCCAGAGCATGAGGAGGCATGAGGAGAAAGGCTCTATAGGGATTCCATCAGATCCTTCTCTACCACCCTCAAAAAATGAGTTTCCATATGAGGATGTTTTCTATCCACAGTTTGTTAACAAAATGTCTAAGAAGGTTTCTTTTTCCCTTTAACAGGAAATAGAACTCATATTGAATGTCTTTGGACTTCCCAAAAATATAAAGATACCTAAGACAACAGTAGCTGTACTTGTTCGTGGCATGGTTAAGCACCAACATAGAAACATAGAAAAATGAAGACAGTTAAAGACCATATGGCCTATCCAGTCTGCCCATCCATGCCATCTACCCTCTCTTTCACTCTCTCAGAAATCCTATGTACTTGACCCAAGTTTTCTTGAATTCAAATACAGTTTTCAACTCCACCACCTCCATCTGGAGGCTATTCAATGAATTCACTATCCTTTGTGTGAAGAAGTATTTCCTCAAGTTACTTCTGAGTCTATCCCCTTTCATCTTCATCATATGCCCCCTCATTCTAGAGTTTACTTTCAAAAGAGAGTCGCCTCCTGTGCATTTATGCCATATAGGTATTTCAATATCTCCATCATATCTCCCTTCTCCTGCCTTTCCTCCAAAGTATACATATTGAGATCTTTAAGTGTGTCTCATATGCTTTATGATTAAGACCAATGACTATTTTAATAGCCACCCTCTGGACTGACTCAATCATGTTTATATCTTTTTGAAGGTGCGGTCTCGAGAATTGAAAATGATATACGCTTGCTTAGGCAACGTCTGCCTATCATTTTTGATGGGCCCTTTTAGTTAGAAAATATAAATAACACACAAGAAAACAATTTATTTCTGTGGAAAGAAATTTCTAGAGCAAGAAGTCATGATGTTAGACTTGAAGGGAAAAGGAATGGATATACTGCCTTTCTATGGGTTTTGCAACTACTTTCAAAGCAGTTTGCATAGTATATACAGGTACTTATTTGTACCTGGGGTAATAAAGGGTTAAGTGACTTGCCCAGAATGACAAGGAGCTGCAGCTGGAATCAAACCCAGTTCACCAGGATTAAAGTCTGCTGTACTAGCCACTAGACTACTCTGCTCCACAAGGGAATAAACTCAGGAATAACACTAGAAAATATTTCTTTAGGGAAAAGTAGGTGGATTTGTGGAATGATCTTCAATTGATAGTACTGGAGGCAAAACAGAAGCAGAATTCAAGAAAGAATGGGATACATATAAATGATCTTTAGTTGACAAGAAAAAGCTAGAGATGAATTGTGGCCTATGACATGCAAAACCTAACAAAAGGGGTAGACTAGGTAAGCCTTGTAGGTCTTATCTGATGTTATTGGTGTCCTTTTACTAAGCTGTGGTATAAAGTAGCCTTAGAGTGCCATTTTTGGGTTTTTCCCCATGCACTAAAGCCAGTCAGAAAATGGCTGATTTTTCATTTTTCAAATTAATAGCCATGCGCTAATGTTGCCTTTAGTGAATAGCCTTTACCAAAAATTAGCTCATCAGCCCCTATCACCACCTCTTTTATAGGCAGTAACGGCTCATAAGCTATTCCCGCTCTATTCAGTTTGCACACAGTAAAGTGGCTGTGGTGATTCAAGCTGTCATGCCCACTCTCTGACCCCCCCCCAGACACACCCCCTAAAAGAAAAATAAAGACAACCTTTTGAGCACATACTTTGTGCATGCACATTGGACTTTTACCACAGGATACCTGAGTGCGTCCTGCAGTAAGGCCTTTTAAGCTGCAGCAAGGGGTCCTTTTACTAAGCTGCGACAAAAGGGGCCCTGCGGTAGTGGTGAGGGCCATTTTCCCCATGCACCAGGGTCATTTTTCTCACAGCGGGTAAAAATCCCCTAACAAAATGGCCATGCGGCAGGGTGCACTTACCACACCACTCACTGAGGTGATGGTTAGGGCCCCCGTAGTAACCTGGTGGTAAACAGACAGCACACGGTGCTGCCCAATTACTGCAGGGTTAGTGCTGTGATAAAAATTACAAAAATGTTTTTCATGGCACCGGAAATGGTGCACGCTCGAGGTGGAACTACCGCCAGAGACTGTGTTGGGCTGGTGGTAGTTCCGGGTTACCGTGTAGCAGTCCTTTAATAAAAGGACCCTTAGATGTGTCATTATTCATTGTTACTAGAAACATAGAACCAGACTATGGGCTTCTTTTACTAAGCTGCGGTAATTGCGGCAGCTCCGCCTCAAGTATGTGCCATTTCTGGCGCAATAATTTTTACCGTGGCACTAACTGGTGGCAGTTACTGCCAGGTTCACAAAGAAAGAGTGGGAAGTGGACCAAGGACCCCAGAGACTGGGGCAACCAGGTTGAACACAAATGAACTTTATTGCAGACTCAACACAGATCTGTGTTTCGGCCACAGGCCTGCCTCAGGAGTCTTTGATGGTCTGTATTCGGATGTAGAGTCCTGGTATAGAAAATCTTGAAGAAGACTTTTGGGTAATAAGATAGAAGATAAAAATTGTTGAGCGTAGCTTGTATCTGCAAGGCTTTGGGGCCTCTGGTTTGGCTAGTGGGGATCCCCAAGCCCTGCCAGCAGAAGCCTTCCTCCAGCACTGTTCTCCGCCGCATTGCCTGCCTTGCGGCAGCATTTCCCCAAAAGCATCCGCAAGGCAGGCAATGTGGAGAACTGGAGGAAGGCTTCAGCCAAGGTAAGTGGAGTTGCAGCGGGGGCAGGGAGGTGGGGCAAAATGTGCCCCCTCCCCCACACACACACTTTGGGCTCCGGCCACTTCAATTTTTGTGGTCTGGCTACGTGGTGGTCTGGGGAGGGGTAGCAACAGCAGTCCTGAGGAGGGGGGACTCAGCAGCGGCAGCACTGCCCCAGGCCCGGCTCAGTCTCTCGGTGGCCTTGGATTAAGGGAGTAATTCTTCTCAATCCTCTATTCTTGTTTATTTCTGCCTCTGATGTGAAACAAACTTAAAACATTGTGGCCTCATTACTTAATTGGCTGCTTTTACACATCAAGATTTGTAAAATGGAACATCTGCACATAGACACAGTGCCGCTTACAAGTGGAAACTGGAAAATCGCTGCTTCCAAGTGGAAGTGCCAACACTTCCATGTGGAAACTGCTGGGTTCATGCTCCATATTTTCTCCATGTGTATATTTGTGCAATGGCTGTTCCCACTGTGCATACTAGAAAATGTATGTGCACATTTGCATGTTCTTATAGGTACTTTACCAAAGGCTTCACATTTGGCAGAGTGTAAAATACCATTGGAATTAAACACATCCTAGGGTTACCTTACGTCCTCATTTAAGAGGACATGTCCTCCTTTTGGACTTCTTCAGATATGTCCTCCAGGTTTTTTAATTTTTAGGAAAATGTCCTCTATTTCTTTAATGTGCATATGACTAACACACCTACCCACATAATGACAGAAACCATCTCTGGCCTATTAGTCAGTCTGAACACATGGGGGGTGCTAAAGAGAGAGAAAGGCATTGCTGATCTTTTCTGTTTCTCTGCTGGTTGAATCTGTCAAAGGAATTTTGTTTGTGCAGCACAACGTTATGCATATGTCATGCAAAGACTTTCGCATGTATCTCAGAAGCCAGCCAAAGTTATTGAGGGATATCTCTTTTGAAAAGCACATATGGGCTCAGACTCAGACAAACTCAAGTTTGGAAGTTTTTGAAAAGTAGATTATTATCTACTGCTGTACTGTAAGTCAGTCACTGTTTGATGTGTGTTCATTAACTAAAATCCATTAACACATTTGCTATGATTAAATATTTCTTTAGCACAGGTAGCAACCACTTTTATTTTTTATGTCCTCATTTTTTTTTTAATCTCCACAAATATGATAACCCTAACACATCCTGACCTGTGTGTCTGAATTCCATTCTCAATGTTCTATGTAAAATGGGCCTTTGTACGCAGAATAGTCTGATGCTGAGTTGTCAGAACATGTAAAAGCAATCCCAGCAAGGTAGGTTTCAAGAACAAATGGATGCTTACAGAATCACACATCAGCATGCTACATTTACTGGACTCTACACATAACATTGTTCCACAAAGAGCTGGAGGTTTTTTGTGGTCTTTTGAGGTGATTTGTGAGTGATGGAGATCCATCTATTGATAGTTCTATGCAAAAAGAATGGAGCTTCCTGGGGGAACAGATATTTGAAACCATCTGCCCTGTGCATTAGTGTGCAGCGAGTTTTGCCTGGCATGACAGTTCACAGATCTACAGAAAACAATCCCACTGCCTGGGGAATTAGTATCAGTGTTGTTGCTGTTATTCCAGACTAATGGTTCATTTTAAATGCAGCTTATTTTGCAGCAGTAGGATGCAGAGTGAATATTTTAAGCACTGAAGTAAGAGGCTGAAGTTTCAAGGTAGCTATACAGTACTCAGATTGTTTTTCATGTGTTTTAGATTATGAATTTGCTGCTTTAAAATTAGCCATTAAAATCATATAAATTCTATGAATGTGCAAGTAGATATATCAGTTTTCCCACAGTAGTTTTGCCCCAGTGCAAAATATTATCATAGTTCTGACCCTGCACTTTCCCACTGAAAAATGGATATTTCTATTAATAAATCTGAAGCAAATCTTTTACACTGTAAGAAAACTTTCAGGTAATCACACTATGGTTTCTAAACATAAAGGGTCATTTTCAAAGTTGATGCCTTTTACACTGATTACAATTAATTAACCCACCTAATTAGTCATACTCTGATTAATGGATATTTACCCACCAGAAAGTCTATATAGAATTCCCCTCATTCTGGGGCCCTTTTACTATAGGGTTGGCACGCAGCAATGGGCTTGCTGTGCGCCAATCCAGAACTACCACAGGAGCCTAGCGGTACTTCCCACCCCCAGCGCACGCCATTTTCTATTTTTGTAGTGCTGGTGCTTACCTGGTGGTAATCGGTTACCGCCGGATTAGTGTGAGAGCCCTTACCGCCACCTCAATGGGTGGCAGTAAGTACTCCCCTCCCCCAAAATGGCTACACGTTAAGTGGTTCACTTACCACACAGCCATTTCTTTTTGGGAAACGAAGACAGCCTTTTACCTGCTGCAGTAAAAAGGGGCCTCAGTGCACATCAAAAACACACGCTAATGCTAGTGCAGGCCCCCTTTTACAGCAGCTTAGTAAAAGGACCCCTTTTTAACTTGGCATCCAAGTGAGTGTGTAATGTAAAGAATGCTAGCATTTATATGTGTGAGAGGCGCCAATAATTGGCTATTCTATAAAATATATGCCAAATGCCACTTAGTGCATCATTGCGAGGGGATATACACATGGGTGGAGCATGGGCAGCCCAAGGGCATATCACCAAGCGACACATGCAACACATAGAATATTATCAATAGCACACATTGCATGGCACACTTAGGTAAACCAACTTACAAAGCCATGGACCTATCATAAATGAACACACCTAAATTTTGTCATGCCAAAGCAGCTTTACACTAGTATTCATAATGGCTTAGGCACATCTAAGTGCTGTTATGCAGTTGGCGCTAGGCACCTACATCTAAGCGCCAAGTTATAAAATTGGCTCTCATGTATTTTCATACACCCAGCCAAATTAGGCAGCCAAAACTCAATCAGCTAATCAAAGTGTCTTTTTAAAAAAATAGATCTCATAGGTCTGATTGATTTACCTCTTAGCTATTAGTGAACAAGAACTATCACTTCAGTCCTTATATCGAATATGGTCTCTCCATTGTCGATGACCTAATGTATGTTATAATTCAATTATCACTCAGGAACCTTCATGTAATACCATAATGTATTCCTCTTTATCATGTATGTATGCACATGGTATATATATATATATATATACAGTGGGGGAAATAAGTATTTGATCCCTTGCTGATTTTGTAAGTTTGCCCACTGACAAAGACATGAGCAGCCCATAATTGAAGGGTAGGTTATTGGTAACAGTGAGAGATAGCACATCACAAATTAAATCCGGAAAATCACATTGTGGAAAGTATATGAATTTATTTGCATTCTGCAGAGGGAAATAAGTATTTGATCCCCCACCAACCAGTAAGAGATCTGGCCCCTACAGACCAGGTAGATGCTCCAAATCAACTCGTTACCTGCATGACAGACAGCTGTCGGCAATGGTCACCTGTATGAAAGACACCTGTCCACAGACTCAGTGAATCAGTCAGACTCTAACCTCTACAAAATGGCCAAGAGCAAGGAGCTGTCTAAGGATGTCAGGGACAAGATCATACACCTGCACAAGGCTGGAATGGGCTACAAAACCATCAGTAAGACGCTGGGCGAGAAGGAGACAACTGTTGGTGCCATAGTAAGAAAATGGAAGAAGTACAAAATGACTGTCAATCGACAAAGATCTGGGGCTCCACGCAAAATCTCACCTCGTGGGGTATCCTTGATCATGAGGAAGGTTAGAAATCAGCCTACAACTACAAGGGGGGAACTTGTCAATGATCTCAAGGCAGCTGGGACCACTGTCACCACGAAAACCATTGGTAACACATTACGACATAACGGATTGCAATCCTGCAGTGCCCGCAAGGTCCCCCTGCTCCGGAAGGCACATGTGACGGCCCGTCTGAAGTTTGCCAGTGAACACCTGGATGATGCCGAGAGTGATTGGGAGAAGGTGCTGTGGTCAGATGAGACAAAAATTGAGCTCTTTGGCATGAACTCAACTCGCCGTGTTTGGAGGAAGAGAAATGCTGCCTATGACCCAAAGAACACCGTCCCCACTGTCAAGCATGGAGGTGGAAATGTTATGTTTTGGGGGTGTTTCTCTGCTAAGGGCACAGGACTACTTCACCGCATCAATGGGAGAATGGATGGGGCCATGTACCGTACAATTCTGAGTGACAACCTCCTTCCCTCCGCCAGGGCCTTAAAAATGGGTCGTGGCTGGGTCTTCCAGCACGACAATGACCCAAAACATACAGCCAAGGCAACAAAGGAGTGGCTCAGGAAGAAGCACATTAGGGTCATGGAGTGGCCTAGCCAGTCACCAGACCTTAATCCCATTGAAAACTTATGGAGGGAGCTGAAGCTGCGAGTTGCCAAGCGACAGCCCAGAACTCTTAATGATTTAGAGATGATCTGCAAAGAGGAGTGGACCAAAATTCCTCCTGACATGTGTGCAAACCTCATCATCAACTACAGAAGACGTCTGACCGCTGTGCTTGCCAACAAGGGTTTTGCCACCAAGTATTAGGTCTTGTTTGCCAGAGGGATTAAATACTTATTTCCCTCTGCAGAATGCAAATAAATTCATATACTTTCCACAATGTGATTTTCCGGATTTAATTTGTGATGTGCTATCTCTCACTGTTACCAATAACCTACCCTTCAATTATGGGCTGCTCATGTCTTTGTCAGTGGGCAAACTTACAAAATCAGCAAGGGATCAAATACTTATTTCCCCCACTGTATATATACCATGAACTGTTCCATGTATATTATGTTCCATTTATGTTACCATATAGGTATGCACCTTAACGTAATACCATATGTTATACTGTACCCGGAAATTGCGAGCGCCATTATGGCAAATGTAAGCCACATTGAGCCTGTAAATTGGTGGGAAGATGTGGGATACAAATGTTACAAATAAATAAATAAATATACATATTTTATAGAGGTGTCACAGGTAGAAATATCACCAGAGAACACATTGTCCTTGTGAAGATTGTCATCATTGCCCCTACTTATAACACTTACCTCCTCAGCAGGCTACATAGATCCCTCAGCTTGCTACCATGTTGCACCTGGCTTCTCTGTTATTGGCTCAGCATATTGAGGGGCCAGATGGTGTATAGCTTATCTCTCTGTCCCCTTTCTTCTAGTACCTCACTCTCAGCTTGGAGCCTTTGGTAGTCTGTCTTGCCCACATGTGTTGTCATTTACAGCCACAGAGATCAGTGATAGGCCCAGTCATCTTAAATGTCTTTATAATTGCCATTGTGAAGGGTCTAGAAGGTAAAGGGGCTCATTTTCGAAACAGAAAAACATCCAAAAAGTGGCACAAAACAGCAGATGGGCGTTTTTTTCTTTTTTGACAAAATGCCCAAATCGCTGTTTTTGAAACCCATTTTCAAGACATATTTCTATGCAGTTTGTATGTAGTGTGTCCAAATCACAAGGAGGCAAGTCCGGAGTGTGTTGGGGTGGGATTTGGGTTTTCCCAAAACTTGGGCGTTTTTCTGGAACAAAGCAAAAACGTCCAGGGCTAAAAGTTAGACATTTTGGTTTAGACCTATTTCATCATGACTAAGTCACAAAAAGGTGGCCTTAACGACCTCCCTTATAAAGTGGTCACTGGCCCCCTCCCACCCCCCACAGATGTGAAAGAAACAGTATATACAACAGCCTCCATGACAGCTTCAGATGTTATGCCAGTGCTATTAGAGCATCAAGCAGGTCCCTGGAGTAGCCTAATGGTTGGTACAGTACACTGTAAAGAAGGGGACCCAGACTCATAATCCACTCTAACTGGTACACTTGTGGTAGAAAGTGTGAGCTGTTCAAAACCCACCAAAAGCCTACTGTACCCAGATAAACGTGGCATTTGCAGGCAAAAGGGCTATTGTAGTGGTGTACAGTTGGGTACAGGTGGGTTTTGGAGGGCTCACCATAAAAAAGGGTAATATAACATAACAATAAAATTTATATTCCGATATATACCTTTTGGTTCAATGCGGATCACATTAAAGAGACTGGTCATGCCCAGGAATTACAAAAACAATTTATATTAAAACAGACCGATTGCACCTTGTAAATCGGATATGATTCAATACAAATTTCTTAGATAAGTTTTTATCTGTTTCCGAAACTACCTGTAATTAGTCGTGGAAAATAGTATGCTTTGGATGTACTTATCCAAACAAGCAGCCTGATAAAAGAATGACTAAGGTGGTCTTTACTAAAGCTTAGCTCGAGTTATCTGCAGCAGGGCCCATAGGAATAAAATGGGTCCTGCTGCAGATAACTCGCGCTAAGCTTTAGTAAAAGAACCCCTAAAAGTTTAGTCCTGGTCTTTGAGTATTGTATCAATGGAAAAGTAAATAAAGCCAATGATCTAGTAGTCCTAGATTTTTGTCATAGAACAAAATGGTGCATAAGCTATGATGGAGCAAGATCATATAATATAAAGAAAACAATAAAATGTAAACCATAATCTGGCCTGTAGAGGTAACCAGTGTAGATTTCTATAATATTGACTAACAGAATCATACTTTGATAGTGAATAAATGAGTCATAGTGCCACATTTTGAACTGTATGAAGTTTAAGATTTATTTAGATGCTTCTAAATAAATAATGCAACAATTACAGTCTCCTCGACCTATTGTGAATACAGTGGTGATTTCAAGTAATAAGACTATTCCAGATATTTTTGGTTTCCCTACAAGAGCCGATGACCTAACAGTAGAAGAATGGATTGAAAGCACCCAATCTGCTTTAAACAATTTTGAGAGTATCACCTGAACATCAATTGGAGACACTATGAGATCATGTCAAGGGTCAAGCTAAAGAAACAATCAAATATTCATTACCAAGAAGAGGGGCCATGGTTGCAATGATATTTGAAATCTTTCTACATGTGTATGGAGATACTATGAGTCAAAAATGTTCTTGATCAAAATATTTTCTAACACGTCATAAATTTCGCATCAGCAAGAATGATCTTTGTGTTAGTTTATTAATCTGCAAGTCTAAAGAGAGCCTATTGTCCAACTGAATCCCCAGTATTCATATAGAAGAAGAGAAGTGATATAAATTCTGGTTGATCATCATAGAAGTTTCATTTTCTTTTCTAGAACGACTAACAAAAAACTTTGTTTTGTCTGAATTCAATTTCAATTTAGTTTGTTTCATCCAAGAATCCAAAGTATAAGAATATTGTGAAGTAAATCTAATTAAGAAGAGACTGAAGAAAGAATAGGAACCATAATTGTTATGTCATCCGCAAAATTATACAGATAGACATCCAAATTTTCCAGGACATATCCCAAGGAGTACATATAGATGTTAAAAAGTATGGGGGAAAGTGGAGAACCATGAGGAGTGCCACTAATATTATTCCATTTGTTTGAAAAATTACCTTCAAACTTAACTCTATAAAAATGGTCTTTTAAAAATCCAGAAAACCAGTTATATACATTTCCAGCTACACCTATACTATCAAGCATCTGCAGAAGGATGTCATGGTCAACCAGATCAAATGCACTAGAGAGGTCAAACTGCAGCACCAGATCTTTTTTACCTTCAGAAAGGAGTCTTCGGATGTTATCAAAAAGGGAACAAATAACCGTCTTGGTGCTATAGTTTGATCTGAACCCCAACTGTGAATAATTCAATACATTATGAGGTTCCAAATAGTAAGCTGCAAAGCCATCACCCCCTCCATAAATTTACAGTGCAAAGGAATGGAAGTAACTGGTCTATTGTTAGTTAACAGGTGACTGGGTTCCTTATTATCCTTAACGATGAGAGTTATAATAATTTCTCCCATATGAGAAGGAAAAATCCCGGAGTCTAGAGAGGAATGTAACCCTTCAAGTAATAGCAATTTAAATTTTCTAGATGCCGATTTCATAACATATGGTGGACATGAATCTAGGCAACAAAATTTTGTTATATATTTTTAAAATAAATTCTCTACCATACTCCAAGATACAGGAGAAGTCTTTCCATATTTTATCCACTGGGGAAGAGTTCAATTCAGAAACCAAGAAATTCTGAATTGGATAGCTGTTATCAAAAAGGTTTCTTATTGTACTAATCTTTTCACTGAAATATTCTGCCAACTGTGCGGCTGATGGTTTATTATCTGCTATTAAGGTTGTACAAGTTTCAGTACTAGTAAGACTGTAAAGAGTATTAAAAATCATCTTAGTATCTATTGGTGAGATGTGTTGTGCTCTGCTGAGATATCTATGTCTAAGAATTCTGGCTCCCCATATATCCCAATAGCTTGTTTTTGTGTTTTCCCCTTGGATTTTTGTTTTTCAAAAATGGTCAAAAAAGATAGATATACTGAGCACAAAAACATCTAGCAAATGGCCATTTTCAAAACAAAAAGATAGATGTTTTTATGGTTTGAAAATCGCTACATTCACCACTTGATTTGTTTGTGGCTTGGGGTGTGATAATGAACATAGAAGAAATGTTGACTCAAGTACAGGTACAAAAGAATATACTCACAACAGGAGGACCATTTTGGAGGTCAGGGCAACCTGCAGAAAGAGCGTGATGGGAAATATGGGTTCAAAGAGTGAAAGATCACAGCAGGGAGTTTGGATCTGATGAACAACAGTATCACTGCAAGGAATCTGGATCCAAGGAGTAACAGAAATATGACAGGGAATCAGGACCCAAAATCTTGAAAATACATCAATCTCTTGCACCACCAACCCTAATGATCACTAGGGGGCACTAGATTTAAAGATAGTTAGGGTCACCCTTTGTGTGCTGAATAAATCTCTCTCTCTCTCTCTCTTTCTGAACTTTCTTTTTTGATAGATAGTACTTATATGTGACTTCTCTCCTCTTCTTAGAATTTTCTGCCATCCTTTCTGACCATCATTAAGATAAGATCTAATGATAGGCTTTTCTATCATTATTATGTCTTAAAAAGCAAATTAGTTGAACTTTGAATTAATCACCATGCTTTTCTTTTACAAGCAGTTGCATGTTAACTTCTACTGACAGCAGTGAATTTGATTGCATGGCTCAAGTGCTATATAGTATAATTTTGTCTCCCCCCCCCCCCCCTTTATTTTTTACTTTATGTGATGGAGTGTGTGCAGTAAGCTTGATTCCCTTTCAGTTCATTCCCTTACAGGGCCTCATTAAGACTGTTGTATCTTTTTCTTAGAAACAAAGCCATCTGCATTTATCCATACTTCCTTAAAATATATAGCGGTAAGCTAAATCTCCTTCCTTATTTTCTTTATGTGAAGCTAAGCAGAACACATTACTTATTTATGGAGTGTTTATTCCAAGCCTACAGCATCTGACTTTTATTTGTTCTTACTATGAACGAGCACTTCAAGGTTACAATAAAATTTTGTTACCTTTAATAGTCACAGAAATAATACAATTGAGGTAGGATTTTTTTAAAATCCAGTGACAAAAAGAGAGACAAGATTTAGCTAGTCCCAACCAATCTGCACTAGTGGGCTTAATAACTTCTGTATTATCTATGTACATTCTGCACATGATATGCTCATGTTCTTAAACAAGGTTCTGAATGAGTTTATAAGTTATCCTATCAATGGCTGAATTTCACCATTGACTACCTAATTCTATAAAAGTCACCAAAATTGCATGCACAAATGTGGGGGCGTGCCCAATTAGCACGTGCAATTTAATTGACTAAGGAGCCAATTAGTGCCAATTGGCATTTTAACAAGCAACTGCATTAAAAACATCTATTTCAAGATGCCTTCCATCCCTAAGTTATGACTACTTCCTACTCCTTCCAGGTTCCTTCTTGCCTTCATTCTCCATGGACCAGGACATCAGCTACCACCTCTGGCCAATCTTTTTGCCTTATTTTTTAAATTGTTTTCAGTATCTTTCCTACTCTTTCCTTTTAATAATTGTAGTTCTTTTTCCTTTCATTTTGTTTCTGATTTTATAAATACATTGTAAACCGCTCAGAAGGCCTGCCCAAAGACAGTATATCAAGATGTAAATAAACTTAATTATCGGCACTAATTTGATTTAATTGAAACTTACATGCATAAATTTAGGCGTGGGATCTGCACCAAAATTTTATGTGTGAGTAAAAAAAAGGGGCACAGAAATAGGAGGTTCATGGGCAGAACGGGAGCATTTCTATGTGCTATTATAGAATAACGGGGATATGCGCCTAATTAAGAAATGTAATTTGCACCACATTTCAGTTGGTGCAAATGGCCGTGCTTAAGTTAGGCACAAGTCCCAGGCGTAAGCACTATTCTATAAACCACACCTAACTTTAAGTGCGGCTTATAGAATAGCGCTTTTTTGGCCGAATTCACCCCTAAGAGGGGATTCTATATATGGTGCCTAAACATTTCTGCCTAAGCATATTCTATAAGCAGTTCAAAAATTTAGCTGCAGTATATAGAATACGCTTAGCTGATATCCCAGCTCCTAAAACTGCGTGCATCCATTTACACCAACAAAATCATGGCATAAATCCCGGCATGTAGATTTAGGCACACTGGGCCATATTCTATAACTACGTGCATAAGTTTTGGAATGCCCATGGAATGCCCATTTCCCCATCCATAACCACACCCCTTTTTGCCTGTGCACATTAGAATTTAGGCACACTGGTTGCAGAATACGCGTAGGGAGTTGTGCCTGTAAATTCTAATTATTGCCAATTCGTGCTTATTACTGCTTAACTGCTGTTAACAATGCTGATTGACTTGCTAAGCCAATTAAGTTACACGCTTACAGAATAAGCTTGGATTTCAGCATGGATCTTTAGGTGCACTATATAGAATCCAGGGGCAAATTAATACATTTGAATGCTTCCCCAAGCCTGCTCCAAAGCACACCCCATTTTAAAACAGATAAATTTAACTGTTTAGCAGAAAAGTTATCAATGTGGGCTACTATTAAGGAAAAAAGTTAATATGCATTATTTTACTATTAATTAGGGTTATTAATAACTAGATCTCATTGCATAAAATGGGACCTGTGCTAAAATAACACAAGTTAATTGTAAAATAATCTGCCTTAATGGTAGCCCACATTGAGAAATCCCCCACTAAATAAAGCAGATTTTCAAAATCCTGTGACATGCTTCACAGCACTCTCTTCTCTGATTTTTGCCAAAGGAAATCACAATGGATACCTTTAGGACCAGTCAATCCTCTGATCTCATCATTTTATCAATGTGTTTTAAGAACATTGATAATCTAGAGAAAAAGAAAAAATGTACATTTTTTCAAGAATAGAAGAATGCCCATAATGGTCTGAGAAATAATAGTGAGATTGTAATCAAATTGGCAGATAATAAAGGAGGTGTGGAGGGGCATTTTTGATATGACGTCTAAGTCAGACCGGACTAAATGTCCCAAATCCAAATAGGAAATGTGGAGGGGCATAATCGAACGCAAACGCCTATCTCCATGGGTGTTTATCTCTGAGAACGGGTCCGTGAAGGGGCGGGCTGAACCGTATTTTCGAAAAAATGGACGTTTTTGAGCTGGGCGTTTGTTTTTTTTAGCGATAGTGGTTAGAGTGGTGGACTTTGGTTCCTGGGGAACTGAGGAACTTAGTTCGATTCCCGGCACAGGCAGCTCCTTGTGACTCTGGGCAAGTCACTTAACCCTCCATTGCCCACCGCATTGAGCCTGCCATGAGTGGGAAAGCGCGGGGTACAAATGTAACAAAAAAAACCCAAACTAAAAACGCCCAGCTCAAAAACGTCCTAATCTTGGTCGTGGGAGGGGCCAGGATTAGTAGTACACTGGCCCCCCTGATATGCCAGGACACCAACTGGGCACCCTAGGTCAGTGCGGTGGACTTCAGAAAAAGCTCCCACATGAATAGCTCCCTTACCACGGGTGCTGAGCTCCCAAACCCCCTCCCCCAAAACCCACTACCCACAAATGTACAACACTACCATAGCCTTAGGGGTGAAGGGGGCACCTACATGTGGGTACAGTGGGTTTTGGAGGCCTCCCATTTACCAACACAAGTGTTGCAGGTGGGGGGGATGGGCCTGGGTCCACCTGCCTGAAGTGCACTGTGGTACCCACTAAAAGTGCTCCAGGGACCTGCATACATGCAGGCCTCTAGGACTTGTTGCTGCTGTATAACATTGGCACACCAGTTGACACCTGAAGACTAATCTCTCCGGAAACGTCCTTTATTGGAATAAGCACGTTTACTCACAGTTAACTGCAGAGGTTGTGCCCCACTGGCAACCAGTCTCCCTGGTACTGAGATTAGCAGTAGGTCAGAGCTGGCAGAATGCTGTACAATGCCCTCTTTCAGCCACATTCAAGGTAAGAACTAAGTTGTCTAACGTGGCTAACACAGGAAAGGGAACTAAAACTGGCTTACAAAAATGGCCACTACTGCATGGATTACAACAGGAAACACAACAGGGCACACTCTGACCTAGTAGGCAGGGGGAAAAGCACCATGAGAGAAGAGCCTACCAACTACCAACATCGTGAGACTGTAACACAAGCTAATGAAATCACGGAGCTCAATACTCTACACCCACCACAATGCAATGCTGATGTGACCCTGTAGTGCACCCGAGAGCCACATCTGACCCAGGGAAAGGCTGTGACAGGATCGAACACATTCTGCTGTCATGGAGGTGGGTACGGCATTTGAGGCTGGCATACAGGCTGGGAAAAAAGTTTTTAAAGTGGGGTTTGTTTTGGTGGGAGGGGGTTAGTGACCACTGGGGGAGTCCGGGGACGTCATCCCCGATTCCCTTCAGTGGTCATCTGGGCAGTTGGGGCACTTTTTGGGGACTTGTTCGTGAAAAAAAAGGGTCCAAAAAAAGTGACCCAAAATCATGGTAAAAACGCCTTTTTTTTCGATTATCAGCTACAGACGCCCATCTCTCCTTGGCTGATAACCACGCCCTAGTCCCGCCTCCAACATGCCTCTGACACGCCCCCATCAACTTTATTCGTTTCCATGATGGAGTGCAGTTGGAAACGCCCAAAATCGACTTTCGATTATACCTATTTTATACCTATTTGGGCGCCTTTGCGAGAAAAACGCCCATCTCCCGATTTGGGTCAAAATATAGGCGTTTTTCTCTTTCGATTATAAGCTGGATAGCCATTTTTAAAACAACAAAACATCTATCTTTTTTTTTTTTTTTTAATGACCACATGCAAGATGCTTTTGTGTTTATCTTTTTGGTCTATTTAAAAAAAAAAAAATAATAATACCAAAGTGAAAAACACAGAAAATCCTTTCATCCCACAGATAAAATCATACATACAAGACTCAAGCCACATTATAAATCTTGTACTTTATTTTGATGCAGGCTTAAGTGATCTCATTCTTGTCACTTTCAATGTTGAATCACTATACATCAGTATTCCTCAAGATGTGACATAGAGAATTGTTTTTATTAACCCCTCTCTAGATCTCCGTGGGACCCGTGCCCACAGAGGTGAAGAGAGGGTTTCAGAAGGCTCATTTTAAGTCTGTTAACTAGGACCTCAGCTTACTGACTCCTAGTGTTTAAGTGTATCTTTGGGCATCTATTCTCCCACATAATGCACTAATGAGTAGGAGTTTCCTTGCTTATGTGAATACTACGGGGAATAATTTGTGTAGGTGTGTTCAGAGAAATAGGTATGCAGGCAAGAAATTAGGCACAGACTAGAGGAATAAATGTTAGAATTGATCTTTATTCTCACCAACTGGTACTCCAATCAATCTGGCACGCTCATCAGTCAAGATCTTAGGTTAAACGACCGTAGTTCTGCCCTCTGGGTAGAGTTGGGGAAAAATCCAAACTCCTCCCCAACTGGCACACATTTTTTTTCATATGTGAATCATACTTTCTGACAGTTAGCTTAACCGCAGATCGGAAGCCCATTCCTCCCTCCTTTCACCTATTTCTTCATAACTGTAACTTCCTGAGTTGTAAACAACTTATCTAAGATACAGAGACCAGTATTCATGTTTCATGAACAGGACACCATCTTTACAAAACCAAACTCCATTTTCTTGACCTAACTTTCCAATATCCTAGCCATTTATTCCTTCATCCTGGCCCTTACACTGTATTTGGATGTCACACCAGATCCTGATAAGGCTTGCCAACCGGTCCCTGCTTCAGCAAGTACTTAGCTGCAAGGCCATCATCAGATTTTCAGGCCTAGTCAGTGCTTTTTAGCAGCCTAGGCTATAGAGCTCGGCCCACCACTATTCCAATGGAGGGGTCTCTAGTTGTAACACATATTAACAGAATATTCAATGAAACACTTAACAATAGGAACAACAATCTTAGGGTGCCCATCTCCTTTTTAATTCAGTTAGCCACTTTGGCTCTAGAGAAAAATTATTTTTGTTTTAAAGGAAACTTTTTTGAAAGAAATTAAGAGGACAGCAATGGAGGCAACTATCGCATACAAAGTTTCAATTTTATATATGGCCTCTTTTGAAGCTTAGTTCTTGAAAACACATTCTTTCTCAAATGAAGTCAAATTTTGCCATTGATATACTAATGCTGTGGTAAAGTTGTATCAACTGTATGCAAGAATATTTTTCTTAATTTGTAATTCCTGTATTCTGTTCTGCTATCTTGTATTGTGAACCACATTGAACCTCACAGTATATGTGGTATATAAGACTTAATTGTATTGTATTGTATCGTATCATCAGGATCCCTGGTGGTTCAGTGGTCTTCAGTCAGGAGCTATCCCCAGTTACTCCTGCCCTAACAGTGCTGTTTCCAAAATAGTGCCCCTAGTGGTAGTCTTGCACTACTACACTAGGGGTCATATATCTTTAAAAGGAGGTAGCAAGGAGCGTTATTCTCTTACCACAGCAGTCTTCAACCTGCGGGTCTGTTATACTTCAGGTTTCTGGCTCCCCTTGGTAAATCAAGGTACAGTAAAAGCTCACCTTTTTCTGCACCTTGATAACTTCCCCTTTATAGTAGCCCTCATTGATAACTTCCTCCCTTAGTTACCAGTAAGTTTTAGAATTCAGTTTAAGTTTTATCATTGGTACGTAAGATGTTATTCAGGAAAAGCCTCTTTATCATAGCAATTTTCTTAAGCTATATATTCCAAGAAGAACACTATGATACAATACTTTTAACATGCCTGCGTGGTGCTTCAAACTGAATTCAGTGGTGATGAATCCTGGGAACTTGGCTTTTGATGTTGCTGCAGTGATGTCACTGCATAAATTTTAGGAGTGCAGTAATGTCAAAAACAATGCTCTCATTATCGCAGTGCTAAATAGGAACAAAACGTTTGAGTCAAATACTGTAAACCATGCAGAAACAGAAATAGTCACAGCATTCTATCTTTAAACCCATTAATATTTACACCAAATTAATAGTTAAGTGGAAGACAATGGTCACAAAGTAAAGAGGTTTCTGTACTTTGCTCAGTCAGCAAAAGCATGAGCAGAACTGGTGTTTAGTAGGTACCTTTTATTGAAATTTCATCCTTGCATCCTCCTCAATTAACTTACCTAGGATCCTACAAAATGCATAATTGACATTATACTTTTAAATATTAAGCTTCTATAATATACATATACTGTAGCTATACATACCTACATAATGGGGTGATTTTATAAATCGTTTGTTTTACACACAGAAATGGATTTTAAAAATTGCCTGACCACATAAGCATATAGAAAGTAGACATATAGAAAGGGTGAGAACATAAGAACATAAGCATTGCCATAATGGGACAGACTGAAGGTCTATCAAGCTCAGTATCCTGTTTCTAACAGGTCATCATATCCTTGTGGCACATTTGATGGATTTGAAATCACTGTAACTGTACTGAACTGGTTTATGTCTTTACTTATTATTATTTTTTGAATCTTATAATTATCTTACCTCTGTTTCAGCTACATTTTCATATGGAGTTCTTCAAGCATCCAACTTGCACCTATTATGTAATATTTACATAGTAACACTATGGGGCTCATTTTCAAAAGGGAAAAACATCAAGAAAGTGGCATAAATCTGCATTTGGACATTTTTCTCACAAAAATGTCTAAATTAGTATTTTCAAAACCAATTTTTAGACATTTTTCTATGACATCCTACTGAAGTGCGTTCTAATCACAAGAAAGCATGTCAGGAGCGTGTTAAAGACAGGATATGGGCTATTGTAGTGGTGTACAGTTGAGGGTAGTGGGTTTTGGGTGGGTTCTGGGGAGCTCAGCAGACAAAATAAGGGAGCAACAGTGAGATGTGTACCTGGGAGCATTTATTTGAAGTCCACTGAGGTGCCCCATTGGGTGCCCCATTGCTCTTCTGGGATGTTTGTGTGGCCAATCTGCTAAGAATCCTGGCTCCTCCTATATCCCAGTGGCTTCATTTTGTTCATATTTCACTTGGACTTTTTTTTTTTTTTTTAATGGACCAAAAAGATACACGCACAGAGCACAAAAACACCTGTCATATAGCCATTTCTGTTTTGAAAATGGCTATATTCCCCACTTGAATTTTGGATGTTTTTAGCAAAACGTCCAAAATTGGACTTGGACATTCAAAATGTCCCTCCGTGTATGTTATTATGTTACTATGTTTTTGGTACCATTGACTAATACAATCCAGAGCATGGGCTTTAGCACATTTCTCTGTGCTGATGACATTCACATTGTGGCATTCTTTAAGTTTTCTGCTATTGAAGTTATCTATTTTATTGCTAGTTTGGATAGGGTTTTTGGGTGTTTATCAGTCAATGGTCTTTTCTCCAGGTAAAAGCAGGGCTTTATGGATATCTCAAAGACTGCCCTCTCCAATTTTGGCATTTCTAGAACTTCATTAAAACTTTAGGATTTCTGGTGGACTCCCAGCTAACATTTGACTAGCAAATCTCAGCAGTGGTGAAATAATCCTTTTCCCCGCCTCAATAAATTAGATCAATTAAACATTTTCTAGAACATGTTGATTTGCTGCTTCCTATGCATGCCCTTATTTTCAGGAGGTGACTATTGTAATTCTCTGTATAGTGATCATTGTCTTGCTATTAATTTTGCTCATAACACTTGTAGGTTTGACCTTTTTTTAATAGCAAATGATTTCCTGCCTGATCCTTGGAGGATAAAATTTGTTATTACCAACTCATAAAACTTTGCCTACAGATAATCCTTGTTATTTGGCTAAAGATCTATGATCCCGATTATGTTGGCTCTCAAAATAATAATATCTGAGATTATGTGGGAGTGTATAGCAGTTTAGGAAAAGCTTGAAAACACTTTTTTTTGTTAAGTGTGGGGTTGAGCTTGCCGTTCGTTGGACTGATGATGAGTGATTTGCTTTCGATGTCCGATTTTTATTATGTATTTTTTATTGTACTCCACTTAGTTGTAAGTGGATTAGAAATTTTTAAATAAATAAATAAAAATGTTGTAAGAGTTTTAATTATAATATGCTGGAGCATATTTGTTAAGTGGGTTTTTTTCATATTCTCTTTCTCTTCAAAGAGAATACTCGTATTGAAAGTTTAAAAGTAGCTTAATTGTTTTCTCCCTTACCCAGACCTTTGGCAATGACTTGTGAGCTGGTGCCTGCTGGGACCTCTGATGATGTGACTCTTCTGCTGTCTTCTTTTATATTGTTTGTTGATGTTAATGTTTTTATTTTCTTACCAATATGCACTAGTGAATGGGCTTAGAGGCCATTTAAAAGAATTTAATGTGGGAGTCCTTACCATCTGCTGCGTTAAGTGCACATTAACCAGTTGGTGAGTAGTAATGTCAGCACGCTAACCGGTTAACATTTCCATGCCCATCTGCCACTCCCCCTCTTAAAAATTAATAGTAAATAATTACCACTCAATTATCACATGCAAACAGGGGTCCAGCGATTTTCAACTGGAAAGCCTGCGTTAGGGATTAGCACAGCTTTGTAAACGAGCCCCTAAGTTTACTAGTGTGTGTGCGCATGTGTATTAATTATTGATGGATTGTTAACCCTTAGATCTGTTTTATGTCCACTTTTCTTTCATTTCTTTTGATTGTCATTGTTACGTTAAATTAATTTTTTATTTATTCATTATTTATTGTAAACATAGGAGTCCTTTTATTAAGCTGAGGTAAAAAGTGGCCTTTGCACACTTCTGAGTACGTTTTCCCATGTGCTAAGACCATTTTTGCCACAGCCATAAACCCCTGGATTCTATATATAGTGCCTAGATTCCACACAGAGATATGCATGTAACTTAAATGGCGTAACAAGGTAATCAGCATTTTTAACAATACTAAACCAGCAATAATGAGCATAAATTGGCAATTATCACAATTTATGTACATATATCACTAACAGGTGAATTTTCGAAAGAGAAGGACGCCCATCTTCCAACACAAATCGGGAGATAGGCGTCCTTCTCGCAAGGTCGCCCAAATCAGCATAACTGAAAGCCGATTTTGGGCACCCTCAACTGCTTTCCATCGTGGGGATGACCAAAGTTCACGGGGGCGTGTCAGCAGTGTAGCGAAGGCGGGACTTGGGCGTGCTTAGGAGATAGGCGTCCTCGGCCGATAATGGAAAAAAAAGGGCATCCCTGATGAACACTTGGCCGACTTTACTTGGTCCATTTTTTTCACGGCCAAGCATCAAAAAGGTGCCCGAACTGACCAGATGACCACCAGAGAGAATCGGGGATCACCTCCCCTTACTCCCCCAGTGGTCACTAACCCCCTCCCACCCTCAAAAAAAATCTTTAAAAATACGTTTTTACCAGCCTCTATGACAGCCTCAAATGCCATACTCAGGTCCATTGCAGCAGTATGCAGTATCTGGAGCAGTTGTAGTGGGTGCAGTGTACTTTAGGCAGGTGGACCCAGACCCATCCCCCCTACCTGTTACACATGTGGTGGTAAATGTGAGCCCTCCAAAACCCACCAGAAACTCACTGTACTCACATGTAGGTGCCCCCCTTCATCCCTAAGGGCTATGGTAGTGGTGTACAGTTGTGGGTTTTGGGGGGGGGGGTTGGGGGGCTCAGCACCCAAGGTAAGGGAGCTATGCACCTGGGACCTTTTTCTGAAGTCCACTGCAGTGCCCCCTAGGGTGCCCGGTTGATGTTCTGGCATGTGAGGGGAATCAGTGCACTATGAATGTTGGCTCCTCCCATGTCCAAATGCCTTTGTTTTGGTCATTTTTGAGATGGACGTCTTCACTTTCCATTATCGCCGAAAACCAGGGACGACCATCTCAAAAACGACCTAAGGACGACCATCTCTAAGGTCGACCTAAATTTCATGATTTGGGCGTCCCCGACCGTATTATCGAAACGAAAGATGGATGCCCATCTTGATTCGCTAATACGGGTTGCCCTGCCCCTTTATGGGGCCGTCCTGCGAGGACGCCCTCATGAAAACCTGGGTGCCCCGTTCGATTATGCCCCTCCATGCGTATTCTATAAAGAACTGTGCCTAAATTGCAAAGCGCACAGTTCAAAATAAACACACGTAGCTTAAAAGGGACATGTTTATAGGTGTTTCATGGGCGTTCCAAAATTTCCATGCGTAATTATAGAATAAGGGTCAGTGCCCCTAAATCTACGTGCAGGGATTTATACCAGGTTTTATTAGCCTAGCCTAAATGGGTGAGCATAGATTTAGGCACTATGGTATTGACTAAGCTTATTCTATACACCACACTTAAATCTTATAGAATATGCTTAATTCCGTGCGGCTTTTTTAGGCATCATATATAGAATCTGGCCCCAAATGGCCAATCTTTAATGTTTCCCATTATGGCCACATGTTAATATTGCCATTAGCATACAGTCATTAATAAAATTTATCATGTCAGCATCTAACGCCACCCTTTTTGTAGGTGGTAAGTGCTCAGTGGTTATTTATTTATTTATTTATTGCATTTGTATCCCACAATATCCCACCTATTTGCAAGCTCAATGTGGCTTACATAGTTTTGTTATGACATTGTCATTCCAAAGTATCAGATACAGTTAGTAGTGTGAAGAGATTAAGTAGGGAAGTTATTGGGCGGGTGATAGTAGAAGTGGATTTTCCTAACTGGTTGGGTTGGGAGAGTGAATTAGTGGAGCTGTTGGTTCTCATTGTAGGCCTTGTTGAAGAAGTATGTCTTCAGAGATTTGCGAAAATTATTTGATTCGACTATTGATTTCAGGTCTTTGGGTAGAGCGTTCCATATTTGCGTGCTTGTGTAGGAGAAGGTAGTGCCATGCATCAGCTTGTATTTTAGTAATCCTACCAATTAGCACGTGGTAATGTAGCTATGCTAACCAAACAAAACAATTACACTATTTTTAGAGCAGGTGTAAATTTGTTCATGGGCATTTGTGCACCTTTGGGGCTGATTCCAAAGACCTATCTTACAAGAGCATAGAGGCAGCTTTGTTCTCTTTAAAAATAGGCTTAAAATAGGTGCTTTTTTTGACATCTCACATAGGCCTCCTCTTATGAATTTATCTCCTACATGGCAATTTCCAAAACCATTTACATGGGAGAAATGGACTATTTGAAAACTGCCTACTGAGACAGACGGTTCTGTGATTAGGTCCACAGGTGGGATTGTACCTATCCAGAGCCAAACAACCTGGGGTGCAGCTGCCCTCATTCGGGTTGGGTTCCGAGCAGCTCCTGAATGCTAGACAAATGCCCAAATACATAATGAAAAACCCACCAGAATGGTTCCTCAAATGCACCACCAAACACACCACATATATGCTGACAAAAGGTCAATTCCCAAAAGATAAAGATAAAATCATACTCACTCCAATCCCCAAGAACACAACTAACAAGATCAGAGATCTCACAAACTATAGACCAGTGCCCTCAATACCATTACTGACCAAAACAATGGAGGGATCGATAACACAACACCTAATGGAATACCTAACAAAATTCTCAATCCTACATAAATCCCAATCAGGTTTCAGACCACAACATAGCACTGAAATGGTCCTAGCCACTTTGAAAACGAAGTTCAGAAGCTTAATAAGTCAAGGTCAGAACATACTATTAATGCAATTCAGACATGTCAAGTGTGTTCGACCTAGTTGACCATGCAACATTGATGACCCTGCTCAACTACTCTGTAAAGAAAAGATCCTACATTGTTATGATGTCCAACCAGCTATCAACGTCCTGGATCTCCGAGTGTGGAGTACCGCAGGGCTCTCCAATATCAGCAACACTATTTAATGTAATGATGGCTCCATTTGGAAAACACTGGAGAAAATGTGATTCAACCCACTCATCTATGCAGATGATGTCACCACAAGAATTTTTCATAAAAAGGGATGAATGTTATTGTAGGGAAGGATTTTGTCAATGATGAAGTGACGATCGCTATGATCAATTCAGCTGTTTAAATCTGTAAGATTTTGAACTCTTTGAGGCTTTTCCTTCCCTATCATAAACAGTCATCATTGTCATACTGTGGATTAGCTTATGTTGGTTTATTCTTTTGAAGTTCTAACTCCACACCACGTTGTTGTTACTTTAGACATACCTTTCAACAAGAATATCACAGAAATGATGGACAAAGGCAAAACAGGACTGGACATTATGGAAAACTAGACTGAAACCTTCAAACTCAGACAAAACCAAATTCCTGGTTCTGTCAAGCCCGCAGAACCCCATAGCCTACCAAAACTTCACAATCAACCACCAGCCATACCAATTTGAAACACAGTTAAAAATACTGGGAATAATTCTCAACAAACATCTAACACCAGATCACATGTTAGACAAGAAATGTGTATCCTGAAACCAGAAGCTGCCTGCTTCTCCACCTGCTAACTTGTAGAAACAGAACCTACAAATCTACTTACATGGCTGGACTAAACTACCTGGATTCCAAATGGTGGAACTCTATACCAAAGATCACAAGAAGCATTTACGGACTATCTTCAGGTCAGAAAAGAACTGAAAACATATCTTTTTAAAAAAATCTACAACAAATAATTTAGCCATCAATGTCTATTCTGGTTATTAAACACAAACCATCATACAACTCACATTCGCAATATAAATTGCACTTGCAAACCATCACTATAAGCCACAACTAAACTGCAAATGTAAACAAATACTGTAACTGCTACCCAGAATGTAATTTCTAAGCCACTTTGAAAACAAAACTTGTTTTTCGATAACAGTGGAATACAAGAATGCATAAATAAATAAATACATATAAATAAATAAATGAACCATGTGAAGAATATGGTGGTAATCAACATTTCCAAGATACAAAAGAATAGATGCCAGTCATGACTCAAACCCAGGTTTCTAACATGACAGCACATTACTGAATCAGCGAACCATCTATGCACAACGATGTTAAAGTACTTTTAGGAGAATGCATCCATTCCTTATCCCTGCCTCCATCCTGCTAAGATCATTTTATTACATGGCATTTGGCAGGTATGCATCCCCTCTCTTGTGCCCAGTATTTATATATGATCACTTTAAAAATCTTATTTATTTAATGTTGCAACGAAGGCTATTAACATATTTTGAATGCTAATTTATATTCCTGAATCAATGTACTTTCAGCTCAGGCAATTCTCAGAAACGACCAGGGGTGACAAAAATTTGATACTGTGTGATTATGTTCTGTTGGAATAGTTTCACCAAAGAAGCAATTATGTGCAGACAGGAATAATGGGGATACCCCATGGGGAAGAGAGCTCCTATGTGGTTATTGAAATGGAAATCGCAGGCAGATCAGAGATTTAAATATCATCTGGGACTCAATGTGACTCTACAATCAGAACCTTCTGCTCTTCTTAATTTAATTTGATTCTGTAATGATGGAATGCCTCATCTGGTTTCCAGGATGTGACTTGAAATGTTTAAATTTTCAGGGAAATGAATGAAGGGATAGGCAAGGAAGAATTACTACATACTGATGAGTGTGAGAAACCAGTGGCCACTGGATCACAGTGTTATTTACCCTTAGTTTATAGTAATCATAGGCTCTGCTTATTTCTGATACAATGAGGGTTTTTTTTTCTATCTTTGTGTCAATAGCAAAAGAATACACATTCTATGTTGTTGATATTTTATTTTGGCCCCTCTTTTGGACTTTTACACCTGTGTTTACAAACGCGCACTATAGGCGCCTTAGCATTTTTAACACGCACCTTTAGGAATATATTGGCACATTAGCGTTTAACACACCTTAACTTTAAAGTCTCGTTAAAAACGCTAACACACCTTAGTAAACATACCCATTAGTTCGAACCAGCCTCTATTATGCTACAATGCCATGAATCTTCCTTCTCAATGATTTTTCTGACAATTTTTTATATTCTCCTTTGAATTCAGACCAGCTAGCATAGCGAAAGCCTTTGGCCAAGCACAGGGCCACAATCTGTGACTCCCTAGGGAACCTGGTTAATACGGATGCTAAGTCCAGTCACTAGCAGGGAGATATTCAAAGAACCGTTAAGAGCAAAGCTAACCAGCTCGTTTTAACAGGTTTACTTTTTCTGGAGATTCAGCCACAGCTAACTCACTGCAAATCTGGTTGTAGGCTGAATTTAATTGCACAAAATTTTGGCGGTCATTTGGCTGTCAGCGGCGTTAGTGACACGAACTATACGTACTTCTTATCTTCCCCACTCGAAGTGGGATAGCATTTACTACACATTTTTATTTTTTCCTGAACAGAAATGGGATTATTGTGCGCCATTTAGTGGAATATGCACAGAAGACTTCTTTTATCATTTAAGTGTTCTGAATTTTCAGTGACCTCGGATGCAGGCACTTGGTCGCCGAAACACAGCCCGTGTCAGGTCTTGTCAATAAAGTACTTTTTATTGCCCTGTTTCTGGAGGTCAGTGTGTGCTTTTTCTGCATTGTCTGTTTGGTATACTTATTTATTTGTTTATTAGGATTTATTTACTGCGTTTTTGAAGGAATTCACTCAAGGCGGTGTACAGTAAGAATAGATCAAACATGAGCAATAGGCAATTAGAGCAGTAAAAATATTCGAAGTATGGCATGGTATACTACTTGCAATGACAACACAATATGTACTAGAACATTATAATTGGTAGTGAGGGTAAGGCAAAGTTGTAACATATAGATAAGTAAGAAAGTAGGAAGAATTAGAAAGTAAGGTGATTGATTTGAAGAAAGTTGCACGTGAGGTCAGAGAGATGGTTAAATATTATCTCAGCTAGGGTAGGAGTGGATAAACAAGTCCTGCTGCAGTATTTGCAGCCTGAGTCACTCCTTGTGTGTGTGTGTGAGTGAGACTAACAAGTTAATTACTTCTTCCATTAAAGGCCTGGTTGAAGAGCCAAACTTTCACCTGCTTCCTGAAGTAGAGGTAGTCTTGTGTTAAGCGGAGCCTTTCAGGCAATGCATTCCAAAGTGTGGGGGCTACTCTGGAGAAGGCTCACTTGCAGGTATCACATCGTGTAATGTCTTTTGGAGAGGGTGTAGTTAGTGAAAGTCCTTGGGAGGACCTTAGTGTCCTTGGCGGTGTGTGGAGGATCATCCTATTCTTTTTTTACCCTATCTTTTCTGATTGTGTTTAGATATAAAGCAGCCATTAGTGAACTCAGGAGGACAAATTAACTAGCTAGCACTGAATATCACACTAAGGGGCTTATTTCAAAGCATTTGCTCACAAAGTTCCATAGGTTACTATGGAACATTGTAAGTCTAAGGGACCCTTTTACTAAAGGGTTGGCATGTGGCGATGGGCTTGCTGTGCACCAGTCCGGAACTACAGCCAGGCTACTGCAAGAGCTCGACGGTAGTTCCCACACTCAGCGCCATCATTTTCTATTTTTGTAGTGCTGGTGGTTACCCAGTGGTAATTAAACCGCGCTGTGCGCTGCTCATTTACCACTCGGTTAGTGCAGGAGCCCTTACTGCCAAGTCAATGGTGGAGGTAAGTGCTCAGCCCTGAAATGGCTGCACAGTAATCGGTTTACTTACCGCATGGCCATTTCTTGTCAAGAAAAAAAAGACAGCCTTTTACCCGCTGCAGTACAAGGGGGCCTCAGTGCGCATCAAAAGCATGTGCTGAAGCTAGCATAGGCCCCCTTTTACCACAGCTTATTTATTTATTTAGATTTTGCTCACACCTTGTTCAGTAGTAGCTCAAGGTGAGTTACATTCAGGTACATTGGATATTTCTCTGTCCCAGGAGGGCTCACAATCTAAGTTTGTACCTGAAGCAATGGAGGGTTAAGTGACTTGCCCAAGATCACAAGGAGCAGCAGCGGGATTTGAACTAGCCACCTCTGGATTGCAAGTCTGGTGCTCTAACCACTAGGCCACTCCTCCACTCCCTTAGTTAAAGGACCCCTAAGTGCTTTGAAAATACGCCCATAATTGGCTAAATTTGAACACTCTACCCCTGCACATCCAGATCTGGTCCCATTTTTGTCTGCTAAAACTGTGCACACTTTGATTTTGTGCAAACTGCTTAGTTCCACAAGGGAAAGAGAGATTTCTAACCAGTTAGATTTATATGGTTCTAACTACATAAGTTTATTGAAAATCAACTTCTTCTGTTGCTGGTGTTAGAGAACAGAAACTCCCCCTGCAAGAGGCTGTAAGCACTACCTCCACAGCATGGCCAACTTCAGACAGATAGGGAGCAGAAGCTGGATCCGGGAACCAAGCCTGGGGCTTTTGTATAATAATGCAGTACCATTGCCACTGAGTCACTAGGCCAGCTCTTGAGTTGATAATTCATGCCATTTTTCCACCTGTACTAAAAGGAACAGGGCAATGTGAAAATGGTGAAGTTAATGTTCTTGCAAAGAATATGAAGACTTAGTAATTGTATTCTAATGGAACTGTTAAGTCCTTGCAAAGTATTACTTATACTAGGCTTGACATTCAGTTTACACCAGAGTATAGAACATCATTATGAGAAGACTCAGAACTGTTGAGCCAATATCTTCTTTAATGCAATAACTAAACGAGGAAAAATAACTTACAGTTCAGATGTACTGGACAAGAGTTTTTGCCTTGCAAACTGGGAGTCTGTTCTCAACCAGCCTTCTCTCCATGCAAAAGAGGCTGGAGATTTTCAGCAACACGTTGAATAATAATGCTGTTTATACTTTTACACTATAGTTTGAAGGAATCATGCAACAGAAATACAGCACAAGCAGTTTCAGTTCACAGAGGAAATATGCTGCAGATTGACTTTTACAGACCTGATGGAAAAGGAAAGTGGGGGGTGGGGGTGGGGGGTAACTTGCCCAGCAAGATAAAAGAACATGGCAAGCCAATAGAAAGAGGCCCATCAGACACAGGGAACTGGCCATGTACTCTGAAACAGCCTATTACAGGGAACTACAGGATTATAGGAATTTGTAGGCCAAGGACATAACCCAATTCCCTGCCTCCTTGCAAATAGGAAGCCCATGATTTAGACTCCAGCATGACAAGATGGCGAGCAAACACCATAAAAGTTTTTTTGGCTGCAAGTATAGCTCCTGATGAAGGAATACGAAACGGAGCATCTTGTAGAGCTGCAGTCAGTGTACAGGACGCTATGTGATTTTTGTGATATATGTATTTTGTTTTCAAGAGTTGGAATAATTTTTGGAATGGGGCATATGAAATTTTTTGCACAATGTATTGCTTTATAGACTCAGCAACACATAATAGTTTTATTCAAATATAAAGTTGCACATATATTTATGATGTGGTTCACAAAAGGTGTCATGGTGATGTGTAAACATCGTCACCGATGTCAGCAGAAGTAGCTAATAGCTTTGTTCTGCATAAGTGACGCACTTGTGCGCATGGGCGGCATTTTCAATATGACGCCTAAGTCTGACTTTGGACACTTTGCAAAAAATGTCCAAAGTCTGAATAGCAAAGAAGGTCATTTTCAAAAAAGAAAAAGGTTTATCTTTTGTTTTCGAAAATAAAAGGTTTTGTGATTTGGACATTTTATTTTTGGTCCATTTTCGAAAAATAAACGTCCAAGTGCAAAATGCACAAAATCAAGCCTTTGGGATGTAGGAGGAGCCAACATTTTAATACACTGGTCCCCCTGACATCCCAAGAAAGCAATAGGGCACCCTAGGGGGTACTGCAGTGGACTTCATAAAATGCTCCCAGGTACACATCTCACCATTGCTTCCTTACCTTGTCTGTTGAGCCCCCAAAACCCACTGCCCCCAACTGTACACCACTACCATAGCCCTTACGGGTGAAGGGGGCACCTATATGTGGGTACAGTGGGTTTCTGGTGAGTTTTCCTTCACAAGTGTAACAGGTAGGGGGAGATATGGGCCTGGGTCCACCTGTCTGCAGTGCACTGCATCCACCACTAGACTACTCCAGGGATCTGCGTGCTATTCTAATGGACCTGAGTGTAACAACTGAGGCTGGCACAGAGACTGGCAAGCAATGTTCTTCATCACATTTTTTGGGGTGGAAGGAGGTTAGTGACCACTGGGGGAATAAGGGGAGGTCATCCCTGATCCCCTTCAGTGGTCAGCTGGGTATTTAGGGCACCTTTTTGTGCCTTATTCGTTATAAAAACAGGTCCATCTGTAAACGTGTTAGTTTTAGTCCTTGACGTTTTTGTTTTCTTCCATTATGGCTGAAAAATGTCGAAGTCTCAGGAACGCCCAAGCCCCGCCCTGAACACACCCCTCATATGCCCCCCTTGAGATTTGGATGCACTTCTGATGGACTTCAAAGAAAAAACATCTAAAAATAGGTTTTGAAAATACTGATTTGGATGTTTTTGTGAGAAAAACATCCAAATGCTGCTTTATGACACTTTTTAGATGTTTTTCAGTTTTGAAAATGAGCCTGATGGTGACACCAAATGATTTCTTATACACATTTAATAATATAGTGTGTATATAGTGCATATATAGTGTTCTTTAGAGTAATACATATTGGAGTAGAGAGTTTTTGAAGCGTAGTAATTTGTATTCTCTTCACACAGACTTTTTATTTTCAAGATCCTTGCAAATAGGGGCAGAACATGAACTGATGCAATTGTTTTTTCATATGCAACTTCTTAAAATAAGTGTCATTCTGAGATGAGGTGCAGAGTCACCCAACTGAGTAAAAGCACTAATATTTAGTACAGTAGTGTAATTACCTATGGGAATGTTCAACTGTTTTGCTGCTAGAAAGCACACAAAAGGCAACTAGCAATATGCAATTCTCTCCTAGAATTGGGCCTTTTCAGGTGACTAATAACAATGAATTGTACACAGAGGAGATACTCACCCTGCTTTGTGTTGTGGAATACATTAATTGCTCTATTTCCCTATGTTTGAGGCTCATTATCTCTTTTCAGTATGCAAATTTGCGTGTGAAGTCAGTCACCTATTAACCAAAACCAGGAAATCAATCTCGATCTGAGAATGCTGTAATGACCATGCAATCTAAGGTCAGGAAACTGTGAGGAGAGGAGATGCCTAGAAATTCATACCTTGCATTCTGACTTAGTAAAGGTTGCTAATAAACTAAAATAGCCAGAGGGAATTAAAATCAAGAGCTCAAAGTATTTGAAAGCATCAGAAAAAGACTGGAGACAGGCTGGCTCCACCTCCTTTTACTGCCAAACACAGGATCACTAGAATTGGAGGCCGAGCACATGGCACAATGAACAGGCAAGCTGGCTGAGGTTCCTTTAACTAGAGCTGACTTAACTGGATGTGTTCAATGTAAACAGAGGTATCAATGGTTAAGAACAAATTCGTGGAAAAGGATGACGCTTCACCTGAACTTTGCAGCCAGTGATCTGAAGTGCTCTGATAGTTTGTATCCAGCATATTCTGTTTGGTGCTACGTGATCAGTGAGTTGACAACACATATACAAGTAGGACTCTTCGTTTTGCATTCATTACTTGGTGTATTTATTGACCCCTGATGCAGACGCTTTTTAGCGTCGAAACACGGCCTGTGTCGGGTCGTTATCTCTGATATAATAAAAACTGTTGGACTCACGTCTCCAGTGGTGAATCGTCTATTAGTCTCTACTTTTGCCTTCTGTGATTCATCATCGTAGAGAACTTTTCCTGTTCTATATTGCTGGCTTGGATCCCCAAGCCCTGACAGCTGAAGATTCCTGGCATCTTTCCCTCCCCTCCACCGCAGGTGATTGAATCTTGCAACAAACCTTAGCCTTTGTTCCAGCTGGTATTAATTTGTGGAATGCATTGTCTGCATAGTGTAAAGGGGGGGGGGGGGGTCCGCTTCCTTCTCTTGGGTGGAGCCAGCAAGCCTGCGGGGCTCCCAGGGTTCCAGGACAGAATGCTGCTGATACTGGGACTCAGGGCCAAAGTATTTTATTATCAAGGCAATTTCATACCAATTTCATACCTGCTGAGAAACCCTTGAGAGGGGAATAGGATCAAAGCTATTACTGTTAATTTCCTGAGCCAAATAGAGAAGCCAACCTGCGGGCTGGAGATTGGGAAGTCTCGCCGCAAACAGGGCTTAAGGGTAGGAGGAGTGGCCTAGTGGTTAGGGTGGTGGACTTTGGTCCTGGGGAACTGAGGAACTGAGTTCAATTCCCACTTCAGGCATAGGCAGCTCCTTGTGACTCTGGGCAAGTCACTTAACCCTCCATTGCCCCAGGTACAAATAAGTACCTTTGTACAATATGTAAGCCACATTGAGCCTGCCATGAGTGGGAAAGCGCAGAGTACAAATGTAACAAAAACAAACAAAAAAAAGGTATAGCCCTCTTAATATAGTATTCAAAAGAAAAAGGTACAGTCCTCATAAGATAATCTTCAAAAGAAAAAAAAGGTACAGTCCAGGTCCCAAAATTCCTCAGCAAACGCTGAGCTCCTCAGGTCTTCTATTAGGGCATTAGCTTTCCCTTTCCCCTCCTTCAGAAGGGTTTTAGTAAGAGTTCAGCACACTTCCAATATAGAAAAAAAAACAGTTCAGAACAAATCTTCATGGACAGTCTTTGCACATCAAACCAATACCACAAATCACCTGCCTTTTCACAGCACAGAGGGAAGCCTGTAAGGAGCAGGGTTGGCAGTTTCTCCCACCTCTCAGCACCACATCCGGTGTAGCCTCCTCCGCTGCCTTCAAGTGCTGGGCAGGGCAACCTTTGAATTCTCCCACTCCATGGTAGCTGGCTCCTCCTCTCCCTTAGGCAGCTCTAGCGGCAGGCTACTTCCTTCCTCCACATACTTCATGGAATCTCTCTCTCCATTAATCTCCCCTCTCTCCTGGTGACTGAGAGCCTCCAGGAAATCTGCTCTCCCCTTCTCACAGCTGGGGGGAATTATATACTGATGGTGAAGCCAGGGAAACTGAGCTTCATCCTTCCCTTGCCATCTAGTGGGGAAGGGAGTAACAGGCTCACCATGCCTCAAGCCATTGCTCCCCCTGCTGGGTCTGGGAATCCATTCCATCTTTTTAGGACTACTCTCCTCACTCACTCTTGCAAGGACTTCTGGGACACGTAGTTCTGGGCTCAACTGCTTCACTGGGGAATCTCTGGGGTTTGCCTTGTCACAATAGCTTTGGCAATGTAGTAGTAAAACACAATTTAGAAAGTTGTTGAAAACACAATTGTTTGTGTCTGCCTTTTTAAAAATTTTTATGAAGAGGAGATCATGTGATGCAGTGAGGGGAAGAAGACGTGAGTTTCTCCTCTCTGGGGGTCCCGCTCTCTGTACCTAAATTATCGCCCGAAGGAGACCGTCAAGGAGATATTTTTTGAGCTTCAAGGCTGCAATAACCTGCATTGACAAATATATTCGAACTTTAAGTGGGGAGATGACAGGAAAGTCCCAGAAAATGGTGAAAGAAAAACTGCGACCAGCGGAGACAAAGGTGGCGGACGGGCAGCAAGAGACTGCGCAGTTCACTGAACAGCAATTAGTGTAGCTCACAAAGGCAATAGAACAAGCACTAGAACCGAAGTTTCAACAACTTTCGAATCAGATGACCAGTATGGAAACATTGTTGGCTGAAACAACAAGAAGAGCAGGAGAATTAGAACATCGAATGTCGGCCTTGGAGGAACAGCAACGATCATAGAGAAGCTTACCCAGCAGTTGCGAGATCAAGCCCAGAAGCTGCAGGATCTAGAGAACAGATCAAGGCACAGTAATCTTCACCTTATAGGACTGCCAGAGACAATAGCAGAGGGCTTATTATCGACGGAATTGGAACGCTGATTGTCTACAGAGTTGGCATTATTGGACAGTAAAGGACGATTATGTCTAGAAAGAGCGCATAGAGTGGGACGGCCACATGAAAATAAACAGAAGTCACGTATGGTGGTGATAAAGGTTCATAATTATATTCATAAATTGGAAATCCTGAGAGGCTACCAGCAGAAAAAAGGATCCCTAACATATGATGGAATACAAAGAAACATTTTTCAAGATTACTCGGCATCTGTCCAGGAAAAGAGACGGAGATTTTCTCCCTTGTGTACTAAGCTGGTGTCACAGGGAGCGAGGTTCGTCTTACAATACCCGGCCACTCTGAAAATTATGAGGGAAGGGGCATGGCGCACCTTTGAAACCCCGGAGCAAGCAGAAGCAGATATGGCGGGGTACTGGGGGGATGGGGAAGTAGAGTTGAGAGTTGCCTAGTTGCCTGATTGCCTGGGGTGGGGAAGGGAAGGGAGGGGAGGAGAGGGAAAGATTCTGGGCAGGGGACAAGGGTGTCATGCCCACCCACTTTTGGCTCAGGCCCTCCCAAATCTATATTGTGACCTGGACTAGCCACTGCTAAAACAGGATTCTGGGCTTGATGAACCTTTGCCCTGAGTATGGTAAGTATGCTTTGGGATCATGAGAGGTGCTTGTGACTTGAGTTAGTCACTGTCAGAATGCTGGACTCAGTGGGCCTTTGGTCTGGCTCAGCATATGGAGCAGACTTTCCATAACTAATGCTGTATGTGGGAAATAAGTACATAAGTATATAAGTACGTAAGTTCATAAATATTGCCATACTGGGACAGACCAAAGGTCCTCCACCCCAACATCCTGTTTCTAACAGTGGCCAATCCAGGTCACAAGTACCTGGCAAGATCCCCAAAAAGTATAATACATTTTATGTTGCTTATCCTAGAAATAAGCAGTGAATTTTCCCCAAGTCCATTTTAATAATGGTCTATGGACTTTTCCATTAGGAAGCCATCCAAACCTTTTTTAAACCCCCCTAAGCTAACTGCTTTTGCTACATTCTCTAGCAATGAATTCCAGAGTTTAATTACACATTGAGTGAAGAAAACGTTTCTCTGATTCATTTTAAATTTACTACTGTGTAGCTTCATAGCATGCCCCCTAGTCCTAGTAATTTTGGAAAAAGTAAGCAAGCAATTCCTGTCTACCCATTCCACTCCACTCATTATTTTATAGACCTCTATCATATCTCCCCCTCAGCCATCTTTTCTCCAACCTGAAGAGCCCTAGCTGCTTCAGCCTTTCCTCATAGGGAAATCTTCCCATCCCCTTTATCATTTTCATCACCCTTCTTGGTACCTTTTCTAATTCCACTATTGGGCTCATTTTCAAAACAGAAAAACATTTAAAAAGTGTCATAAAGTAGCATTTGGACGTTTTTCTCACAAAAACATCCAAATCAGTATTTTCAAAAACTATTTTTAGACGTTTTTTTATGAAGTCCGTCAGAGGTGCGTCCAGATCTCAGCCATAGTGGAACAAAATGATAGAAACGTTATAGATAGAAATGATAGACATGATAGAAACGTTTAAATATCTCAAAGGCATTTATGTACAGGAAGAGAGCCTTTCTCAAATGAAGGAGAGCTCTGGAATGAGGAGGCATACGACAAAGTTAAGAGGGAATAGGCTTAGGAGTATCCTAAGGAAGTATTATTTCACAGAACGGGTGGTGGAGGTGTGGAATAGCCTCCCGGTGGAGGTGGTGGAGTCAAGGACTGTTCCAGAATTTAAAAAGGCATGGGATAAGCATGTGGGATCGCTTAGGAACAAGAAGAATTAGAGGTTACAGAGGATGGGCAGACTGGATGAGTCATATGGCCTTTATCTGCCGGCATGTTTCTATGACCTAGACTTGTTTTTATAACGAGGCACAAAAAGCTGCCCTAAGTACCCAGATGACCACTGGAGAGAATCAGGGATGACCTCCTCTTATTCCCCAGTGGTCACTAACCCCCTCCCACCCCACAAAAATATGATGAAAAACACTACTTGCCAGTCTCTATGCCAGCCTCAGATGTTATACTCGGGTCCATTAGAACAGCATGCAGGTCCCTGGAGTAGTCTACTGTTAGGTGCAGTGCACTGCAGACAGGTGGACCCAGGCTCCTACCTCCCCCTACCTGTTACACTTGTGGAGGAAACTGTAAGCCCTCCAAAACTCACTAGAAACCCACTGTACCCACATATAGGTGTCCCCTTCACCTATATGTGAAGGTATACAGTTGGGGGTAGTGGGTTTTGGGTGGGTTTGGGGGGCTCAGCAAACAAGGTAAGGGAGCAATGGTGAGATATGTACCTGGGAGCATTTTATGAAGTCCACTGTAGTGCCCCCTAGGCTGCCTTATTGCCTTCCTGGGATGTCAGGGGGACCAGTCTACTAAAAATTCTGGCTCCTCCTACATCCCAAATTCTTGATTTTGTGTGTTTTGCACTTGGATGTTGTTTTTGGAAAATGGACCAAAAAACAAAATGTCCAAATCACAAAACCTTGTATTTTCAAAAACAGAAGATAGACGTTTTTCTTTTTTGAAAATGTCCTTCCTTCCTATTCAAATTTTGGACATTTCCAAAGTCAGACTTAGACGTCATATCGAAAGTGCCCCACCACATCTTTTTTGAGATGCAATGACCAGGACTAGGAGTGGCCTAGTGGTTAGGGTGGTGGACTTTGTTCCTGAGGAACTGAGTTCAATTCCCACTTCAGGCACAGGCAGCTCCTTGTGACTCTGGGCAAGTCACTTAACCCTTCATTGCCCCATGTAAGCCACATTGAGCCTGCCATGAGTGGGAAAGTGCAGTACAAATATAACAAAACAATATTCAAGGTGCAGTCGCACCATGGAGCAATATAAAGGCATTATAACATCCTCATTTTTATTTTCCATTCCTTTTCTAATAACACCTAGCATTCTATTTGCTTTCTTAGCCACTGCCACACACTGAACAGAGGGTTTCAACGTGTCATCAATGACAACGCCTAAATCCCTTTCCTGGTCGGTGACTCCTAATGTGGAACCTTGCATTACTTAACTATAATTCGGGGTCCTCTTTCCTACATGCATCACTTTGCACTTGCTCACTTTAAACGTCATCTGCCATTTAGATGCCCAACTTCCCAGTCTCATAAGGTCCTCTTGCAATTAATGTAATATATTGGTGAGGCAAGATTTCCCTTCACTAAATCCATGTTGGCTTTGTCTCATCGATCCATGCTTATGAATATGCTCTGTAAATTTGTTCTTTATAATAGTCTCTACCATTTTTCCTGGGACCGACGTCAGGCTCCCTGGTCTATAATTTCCCAGATCTCCTCTGGAGCCTTTTTAATAAATCAGCATTACATTGGCCACTCTCCAATCTTCCAGAGTGGAGAAAACATAAACAAATACTTCATTAAGCAAAGCAACAGTGGTTTGCTAATCAAGTTTTCAGTCTTGAAAAGAAAGCAATGACAATCAGACAACAGGCAACAAAAGAGAATTTTCTTACCTTAATTGACAGATATGAAACCATCTGGCTCGCAGGTGGTTCTATGGTGCCTATTCTTTATCCGGTGTTATTAGGTCAACAGGTATCTTTGTCTGCTCAACTTAAAACTCTCAGTGTTACCTTAGATACTGTACTTTCATTTAATCCTCATGCTGCAAATGTTGTTAAGTCTCATTTTTACACCTTATGTCAGATACGATGTTTTCCTTGTCCTCTCAAAAGATGCAATCCATCCTCTTTTGCATGCCCAGTCTCCCTACAAGAAGCACTCAGGCATCCACTGATGTTTTCAGCATTCATATTTGAACATGTTCAAATATGATCAAGGGGTTGCTCCCGCTGAATGTAGGAGACTTTCACCCTCGTTCTGTGGCAGGTCGCTTAAAATTTCTGTGCCTACCACAGTCCACATAGTTAATTGTACACTGTTCCATTTATAGATACGTGATGCTAGGTTCCACATTAGAAGTCAACACCAAGGAAAAGGATTTAAAGGTCATTGTGGACCTTTCCTCATATGAAAGGAGTTCCATCCCCTTTATCATTTTAATCACTCCTATATCTTTTTTGAGATATGGCGACCAGAACTGAACGCAATACTCAAGGTGCAGACGCACCATGGAGCGATACAAAGGCATTATAGTATTTTCGGTATTATTCACCGTCCCTTTCCTAATAATTCTTAGCATCCTGTTTGCTTTTTTGGCCGCCACCACACACTGAGCAGAAGATTTCAGCATTTTAACTACAACGACACCGAAATCTTTTTCTTGAGCACTGACTCCCAAGATGGACCCTAGCATCAGGTAACTATGATTCGGATTATTCTTTCCAATGTGCATCACCTTGCATTTGTCTATATTAAATTTCATCTGCCATTTGGATGCCCAGTCTTTCCTAAGGTCTTCCTGCAATATTTCACTGTCCACACGTGTTTTAGCACCCATCCCATGACTCTGTTTTTCTCAGGAGTCTCATGAGGAACTTTATCAAAAGCTTTCTGAAAATCTAGATACACTACATCAACCGGCTCACCTTTATCCACATATTTATTCACGCCTTCAAAGAAATGAAGCAAGATGGTGAGGAAAGACTTCCCTCGGCTGAACCCATGCTAACTCTGTCCCATTAAACCATGTTTGTCTACGTATTCTATAATTATATTCTTTATAATAGTTTCCACTATTTTGCCCAGCACCAATATCAGGCTTACTGCTCTATAATTTCCCAGATCACCCCTAGAACCCTTTTTAAAAATCGGCATCACATTGGCCACCATCCAATCTTCAGGTACTACAGATGATTTTAATGACAGGTTACATATTACTAACAGCAGATCAGCAATTTCATGCTTGAGTACCCTTGGATGTATGCCATCCGGTCCAGGGGATTTATTACTCTTTAATTTGTCATTTTGGCTCAGTACACCTTCAAGGTTCACCAATATTTCTTTCAATTCCTCTGTATTATCACCATTGAAAATCATTTCTGGTACAGGCAGAACTCTTACATCCTCTTCCGTGAGGAGTGGCCTAGTGGTTAGGGTGGTGGACTTTGGTCCTGGGGAAATGAGGAACTGAGTTCAATTCCCACTTCAGGCACTGGCAGCTCCTTGTACCTCTGGGCAAGTCACTTAACCCTCCATTGCCCCATGTAAGCCACATTGAGCCTGCCATGAGTGGGAAAGCACGGGGTACAAATGTAACAAAAAAAAAAAAGACAGAAGCAAAGAATTCATTCATATTCTCCACTATGGCCTTGTCCTCCCTGGGCACCCCTTTTGCTCCTTTGTGATCTAACGGTCCCACAGATTCCCTCCTAGAGAAGCAACAGCTAAGGGGGAGATATGACAGGGGTCTACTGTCATGGTCAGCGCCGTGCCCCCACACCCTGTCTCACCTCATCCCTTTGAGGGTGAGGCCCCACTGCTGGCTCAGGCTCTTGAGCTTCCCACATCATGCTGACCCATTGGTGGGTCACACTCAGTGTCCCACAGCCTCCTCTGGCTCAGAAAGAGACTTCCTCTGCACAATGCCAGCAGACACCAGTTTCCTGGGGCACATAAGCGCACAAGTCCTGGGGATTTTAAGGGTGAAAGATGAAGTACAGTCTTCGCACCCAGAGGTGCAATCATCAGGGGAAGACCTATGTAAAGGAGTCTGGGCATCCTCCTGATTGCCTTCGTAATGGGTCGCTTTTGGATCGTGAGTACCTAGCCTTTGTCTTCAAGCCTTGCCTTGCCTTGCCTAGCCCAGCCTCTGTCCTGTTTTACCTCTAGCCCAGCCTTTGTCTTCCCACTCCATCTTGCCCTGCTTTCATCCTGTCTTGCTTCTGGTCTTACCCTGTCTCCAGCCTTCCTTGCCTCCAGCCTCACCCAGTCCCCACCTGTTCCTGTTTTTCCCCAGGTCCTGGATCTGCCAGTCATGTCCCCAAGGGCTCTTTTCACAGTCATCCCATTTCCCAGTTCTGCCAGGCTTGCCCCCAAGGGCTCTTCAGAGCCACCCCAGATCCAGGTCCTGCCGGGCCTGCTCCCAAGGGCTCTTTTCAGAGCCACCTGTTTGCTGCTGCCTCTGAAGAAGTGACTCACCTGCCATCAGCTGGGACCCTCCTGACCTCCAGGTTGGGGGAAAACAGTTGTGGCCGTAGGGATTACCCTAGACCAGTGACAGATTGCAAAGGCCATGAGCTCGAGCAAGTCACTAGCATTGCAGTTGATGAGTTCCTTGAGCAGTTCTAAAGAGTCTTTGAGGAACCGAGGAGGACCTTCTCTGCAGCTTCCCAGCTCTTTAAACTGCGACAGGGTTGCAAACCTTGGGCAACTATACCATTCAGTTTTGTACCTTGGCTTCAGAGCTGGAGTGGAATAATGAAAGCCTTGTTGCCATGTTCTGGCGGGGTCTGGCACCCTAGATTAAGGATGAATTGGTGAGAAGGGATCTCCTGATGGTATTGGATGACCTCATTGACCTTCGCAACTGGGTAGACATCCAGTTCCAAGAGCAGGCTCAGAAGCAGCAATCCTTCTGCAAAACAGTCCATCTGGCACCCAATTTTCAGCATGCCCTCCACACACTTCTAAAGCTATCACACCTACCGACTCCAGTGACCGACTCTGATGCAAGTAACCAGTCCTTCCTCTCTGATCAGAAGAAACAATAATGTTGGTCATGGAATTTGTGCCTGTATTGTGGTGAGAAATAGCCCTATGCATTGAAATGCCCCAACAAGTCAGAAAAATATCAGGCCTAGCCCTGGGCAGGGAAACAGGGCTAGGTTCTTCTGTCAGGAATCCCCGCATGCAGTTCTTAGTTCCCACTTCCTTAGAATTGGACCATGAACTTACTATCAAAGCTTTCATTGACGAGGTCCAGGAGGGACCTTTACCAATGAGGCCATTGCGCATCATTACAACATCCCTACCCAGGAGTTTCCTAAAGCCATCCTGCTCTCTTCGGTTTATGGAAATGACATCAAGACCCAAACAATTCCCCTACAACTAAGAATCAGGATACTACACAGGGAAGCAATAGTCCTGTACGTTCTACAGACATCTATAAATCTGATCATCCTGGGACTCCCTTAGCTACAAAAACACAACTCAGGTATAGACTACAACAGTAAAGAGCTGTCAGCCTGGAGTATGTTCTGCCAGCTCTGCTGCCTAAACCCGATAGTCCTTATAACGTTCTTGGCCGTCACCAAGATGAGTACTGCAGGATCCCTTTCTCTGGCTGCATGAGTGTGCCTATTTAAGGTCTATTCTATTAAGTAACAGTAGGCATCTACTTTTCCTCATAGAATATAAGCTTAACTGAATAAATAACAACATAAGACTAGCCATACTGGGTCAGACCAATGGTCCATCTAGCCCAGTATCCTGTTTCCAACAGTGGCCATGCCAGGTCCTGGCAGAAACCCAAATCATGGCAACATTCCATGCTACCAATCCCAGGGCAAGCAGTAGCTTTCCCATGTCTGTCTCAATAGCAGACTATGGATTTTTCCTCCAGGAATTTGTCCAAACCTTTTTAAATCTCCGATATACTACATAGGAGCCAACTTTTCAAAATTATTGGGGGTGCTAAGCCCAGTGGATATAACCCCTCCCTGGACACATACTGTACATGATAAATGGCCTTTAATACCAGAGAAGGTCACTACAAGTATCTGGTCATGCTGTTCAGGCTCTCTAATGCCCCTGCCATTTTTCAGAACTTTATCAATTACATCTTCTGTCACTACCCCCTTAGGAGGATCATCATAGCCAAAAACATCCTTGCCATCTCCTTCAAAAAAACTCACAAAGGAGAGCTCCTCTGGTGGAGACTTTCTCCTTTCCTTGCTAAACCTCAGATGTCCAGGAATAGTAAATTACTCCTCCTGAGTAGGCTGGGTCAATGTCTGCCTTGGTCTATTAGACTGGTTATGGTTATGCTTTATTAAGTTTCATATACCATTATTCATGCTATTGGCATAACAAACAGGTTTATAATATAAAATCAGTCATTTACTGCCCCATTAAAAAAATGCCTTTCTTCCCAGCCACAGTAAAAAAAATGGTACAGTGCACGCCAAAAAACATGCACCCACTCTACCGCAAGCCACTTTTTCCCACAGCTTAGTGGGCCCCTAAGAGTGGGGAGGTATTTTTATGGTTGATGCTCAACTTAATATATCAGTGGGTGAAGATCAGAATCAGGTCATTGCTAATTTAAAATTATATTTGGTAGTTGTGTATAGTTAGCTTGATAACCTGAATGATGGAAAATCAGATTGTTAGCTTGCAGCTGGTCATTCTATCAAAAGTACTGAACTAATGTGGTGAAAGACTTAGGGGTAGTATTAAATCCTAATGTTCCATTTGGGCATCATTTGCAAATTTGCATCTACTATGGCATATTCAGTTTCTTAAAATGAAAAAGGATTTTGCTTTTCTTATGTGTGAATTAATTATTAATAGGCAGGATTATTACACCTTTACTGTGGTTTATTTAAAATACAGTTGAGGTGATTACATGTGTTTAAAAATACGGTGGCATATTTATTAGCAAAACCGCAGAGATGGATGCACATTGGTCATTCTTTAAAGATACTCATTGGCTGTCCTTCAAGTTTAAAATGTTTTACAATTCTTAGTATAATTGTTTTTATTTAATATTTATTAGGTTTTCAAAAACTACATAAACAAAAGACAGTATTATACACAGGAAACAAGTGAATAGAAGTCCAATCAGTGTAAGGAAATACTCAAAATAATATATTCTATTCTTCACCTGACATTAAAAAAAAAACTTGGAGGCCAGAAAATGGCAATGGTAAAAAAAATAAATAAATAAAAAGAAAACCTGAAGAAATAGGAAATAATTCAACATTGCCCTTTAGTTTTCAAATTGTTCTTTTCTACAATCACCTACAGCTAGTTTACACACCCCCTGAAGGCAAAGCACTATCCATCCCAGCTTCTCTATCAGGAAGCAGTTCTTTGAATTGGGCAGGATCAAAGAAAACATATTATCTTCCAGCATGCTTAACTAAACACTTACCGGACAAGGGAAAGAAAAAAGACATACCCAAGGCCAAGTAAGCAGTGCAATTTTAAAACTTCTCTCCTGAGCTGTTGTATCTTGGAAGACAAGTCTGAATAAGCATATTTTCTTTGACCATGGAAGGGTGTCATTCACACTTAAAAAAAAAATAGATAAGACTTTTTAGTTCTAAGACACTGTGGAAAGTCACCACCACTACACTGTGATGTGTTTAGTGGTCTCTTGCAAAGAAATGTCATTAAATTAGAATCAATGGATTGATCCCCACACCACCCAAGTTCTTAATCAATCCTAGGATATAAAAAGCTGTAGCAATCTACAGGTAGCAAGGCGGATTCAAAATCTGAAGAAAATACTGTTTTAGCATTTCCAGCGGAGAAAGGAACTGACTAAAAATAATAAGAAATAGCATAAGGAATAGCAAGTTAAATGCAAAGCGCTGATAAGAAAGGCAAAGAGGGACTTTGAAAAAAAGATTGTGTTGGAGGGAAAAACACATAGAAGGGCATAATCGAACGCAGACGCCCATCTCCATGGCGACTATCTCCGAGGACGGGTCCGCAAAGGGGCGGGACAGACCGTATTTTTGAAAAAGATGGGCGTCCATCTTTTGTTTCGATAATACGGTTGGTGCCGGGCAAATGCATCGCATTTGGGCAGATTTGAGATGGGCGGTATTGGTTTTCAGCGATAATGGAAACCGAAGCCACCCAGCTCAAAAACGAACAACTCCAAGGCATATGGTCGTGGGAGGGGCCAGGGTTCGTAGTGCACTGGTCCCCCTCACATGCCAGGACACCAACCGGGCACCCGAGGGGGCACTTGTAAAAAGTAAAAAAAATAATTAAAATACCTCCCAAGTCCATAGCTCCCTTACCTTGTGTGCTGAGCCCCCAAATCCCCCCCCCCCAAACCCACTGCCCACAACTCTACACCATTACCATAGCACTTATGGGTGAAGGGGGGCACCTAGATGTGGGTACAGTGGGTTTTGGGGGCGGTTTGGAGGGCTCCTATTTACCACCACAAGTGTAACAGGTAGGGAGGGTGGGCCTGGGTCCACCTGCCTAAAGTCCACTGCACCCACTGACAACTGCTCCAGGGACCTGCATACTGCTGTGATGGAGCTGGGTATGGCATTTGAGGCTGGCATACAGGCTGACAAAAAACGTTTTTAAAGTTCTTTTTTTTGGGGGGGGGGAGGGGGTTAGTGACCACTGGGGGAGTCAGGGGAGGTCATCCCCAATTCCCTCCGGTGGACATATGGGCAGTTGGGGCACTTTTTGGGACTTATTCGTGGAAAAAAAGGGTCCAAAAAAGCAGGCCAAATTCTCGCTTCTGCTGCCCTTCTTTTTTCCATTATCGGCCGAGGGTGCCCAACTCTCCTCGGCCAATAAACACGCCTAAGTCCTGCCTTCACCACGCCTCCGACACGCCCCCATCAACTTTGTTCATTCCCATGACAGACTGCAATTGGAGGCGCCCAAAATCGGCTTTCGATTATACCGATTTGGGCGTCCATGAGAGAAGGGTACCCATCTCCCGATTTGGGTCGAAATATGGGTGTCTTTCTCTTTCGAAAATAAGCCAGATTGTAAACATTTTTTTTAAGGTATATTAAAAGCAAGAAGCTGGCAAAAGAATCAGTTGGACCTCTAGATGACCATAGCAGATAGATTAAATGAATTCTTTGCTTCGGTCTTCACTGAGGAAGATTTGGGAGAGATTCCCATGCCAGAAATGGTATTCAAAGCTGACCAGTCAGTTCCTTCTTCCATTTTCTGAAGGATTTTCTTTTAGCTGTAATAGCTTCCTTCACCTCACTTTTTAACTATGCCGGCTGTTGTTTGGTCTTCCTTCCTCCTTTTTTAATACATGAAATATATTTGGACTAGGCTTTCAGGATGGTATTTTTGAATAGCATCCACGCCTGATGTAAATTTTTGACCTTTGCAGCTGATCCTCTAAGGTTTTTTTTTTCACCGTTCTTCTTACTCCAAGAGATTCTGGTCAACTAGGTCAAACGCACTTAATAAGTCAAATTGTAACAAATAATACACATCTGTAAATGCTGATTTCCCTCCTAATATTAGAAATCAAGGTACTCATAACCGTTTCAGTACTATATCCACTGCAGAACCCTGATTGGTGTCTGCTTTACCATGAACACATTTTAAAGCCATTTTATACCGTGTTACATACCAACATATAGGATCCAAAGTACAAAGTCATACTGTAATTTTTCCTGGTCCAAATATAGCATGGTTTGCTTAGATTCTTTTCTACATTAACCACTTGGTCTAACTGGCAACTTCTAATGTCTTCAGGCCAGGATGGTGCAGATATGATTATGGGACTATGTTAGCAACTGTCATAACAAATGCTTCAAAATAATAATAAAGGAACATAATTGCAGACACTGCATGATGGATAAAAGTGGAATTCTCATGTAATCACAAAGCAGAAAAAATAATTTAAAAATAGCCATCAGGGTACCTAGTTTGGAAAAGATAAATAATCTGGAATGGACAGATTTGACAAAAGTTTGAACTTAATTGGATCAAGATAATTTGTTATAAAGTATAGGAGCAGGAAGAGCAAACACATGGGGTAGGAAAAAGTCAAAGAAGACCTGATATTGAGAACCAAGAGAATGGAAAGATGAATAAACCCAGAAAGGTGAAGAAGAGCAAAAGCCTTTTACTAAGCTTCAGTGAACTGTGCAAAGAACTCTTTGTATTTTTTCCTGTTTTGCTATTGATCAGAAGGATTCCCCAGACCGATGTTTTAATTTCTATTGAACCCTGATGGAGGCAGTAGCTGAAACATGGGCCATGTCGGTCATGAATAAATATTTGCTTCCTGTGATTCCTGAGTCCGCCCTGTTGTTCCATCTGTGTCCTCATACACTCTACTTCCAGTACTCTGGGCCATTTCCTTTAAGGGCCTTGAAGATCAGACATAGAGTTTTAAATTTAGCCCTGTATTGACCTAATAGACAGAGGAGTTCTTGCAAAAATGGTATGATGTGGTCACATCACTTATAATCTTCTATTAGATTTGCTGCAGTATTCTGAAACAGTTGGAGCTGGTTCAAACCCTTTGTAGTCAGATAAGTGCATTACAGTAATCCAATCTTGATGTTATAAAGGCATACACAACTGTGATAAGACTTGCCTTCTCAATGTAAGGAGAGAGACAGCATAGTTGTTGGCTTGTCGCAAATGATAGTAGCAGCTCTTGAAGGTTGCTTGGATTGGGGAATCAGTCTCAGTCTAGCTGTACCCCAAGGTTTCTGAATTGTGATTTAAGGGGGAGTTTGTATCTCCCAAAAAGAAACTTTGATGTCAGGTCGTGTCCAATTGAATTAGGAACCCACAGGAGCTTAGTTTTACTTGAGTTCAGGTAAAGTTGTTTTTAGCCCATTCTTGTATTGCTGTTAATCAGGAAGTCAGTTTATTCAGGGCTGTAGGTGAGTCTTATTCATTGGGTATGAGTAGCTACACATCATCTGCATAGATAAAGAATTGGGTGTCCCTCAACTGAATCAGCTCGACTAGTGACTTGAGGTAGATATTTAACAGAATAGGTGACAGTATCGATCCTTGTGGTACCCCACAGGTCGGTGTCCATGGTGGAAATAAGGTGCTGTTAAACAGTATGGACTGTTGCCTGTCAGATAGGATCTAAACCAAGCAGGTGCTGTTCCATTGACACCTGTTTCTTCCAGTCGTGCTATCATGATATTGTGATCCACAGTGTCAAAACCTGATGAGAAATCTAGCAGTAATTACACTGACACAAATCACTTGTCTTGTTTTTTTTTGTGAAGATCATATAGTAGGGATAAAAGGACCTTTTCTGTTCCATAACCGGGTCTGAATCCAGATCGACATGGATCTAGTCAGTTTCTCTCTTCTAGCCAACCATTGAGTTGAACACAGACTGTTGCATAAGTTTTCCTAGAAATGAGATGTTAGATTCTGGCCAGTAACTTTCAAGTTTGTCTTGGTCAAGGTTGTTCTTCTTTAGCAATGGACGCACCTCTGCCCTTTTTAATGTTGTTGGTAGTTGCCCTTTAGAAAGAGAGGAGTTCCTCCTTCTATGAGGCCCCTACTTGTCTGTTGCCCTATCTTTCTTGGGCAGAGGTCAAAGGAGAAGGTAGTTGAAGGTCTTTTAGGAGTTTGTCAAGACCTTCTTCTGTTATTGGGTTAAAAGAGTCCCATATGTCTGTGTCAGGAGTGAGTGAGTTTGTGTGTTCTAGTTAGCTGATTGGAGACTGGGTAGGACTGCCTTTAAATCCTGGTGAAGGCTTTTAATTTTGGTGGCAAAGTATGCAGCAAAATCATTGCAGTTCAGTTTTGACTGGGCATATCCTGGCTCTGTTGTGTGCATTTCAGTAGGCTGTTTACTATGCTGAAGAGGTGCTTGGTTGAATTGGCAGAGTGTTTAATGCATTGAGAGAAATATTGTTTTTTGGCTACTGTTAATGTTTGATAGCACTTTTGTCATGTGTTTCCTACAATTTAGCATGTCCACATTGAGGTGAGATTTATGTCATCTCCTTTCCAGTTTTTGTCCTTTGCACTTGTATCCAAAATTCTGGAGAAAAACCAAGGTGACTGTTTGTGAGTGGCGCATAAGACCTTTTTAGTGGTGCTGTCATGTATGCATGTATATGTTCATGTACTTGCATAAATGACTATAAAACCAACATTTGCATGCTTACTTGCCGTTTACATGGCTTAAGAATAGCCATACTGGATCAGACCAATGGTCCATCTAGCCCAGTATCCTGTTTCCAACAGTGGCCAAGCTAGGTCATAAGTACTGAACACATACATGCATACATGAAAATAATCCCACTGTGAACTATTCTGTAACTGTGCATCTATCTTCAATGGCACAAATTTGCAGGTAGATGTTCACATATGTGGAGTCTGGGTGGAGCATGGGTGGTGCACACATATGTATAAAGTTTAGCATACCATATATTCAGTGTGTTTTTTTTCTAACAAAAAAGGTACCGGTACTCAAATGCTAGGCCACCCTTCAGGGGTGGGGTGATCACTGAGGAACCCACCCCACAATAGCTATGCCTCCTGCAACCAGTCACAGAATCTATGACAAGGCAGAATTGGTGTGTAGAGCCTGAGCTCTTTCATTAAAACTTAGGGACCATGGGTCAATTTTAGCAGACAATGAAAAAGGTGTCGGTGCTCAGTACCCCCAGGTACCCCATCAAAAGAAGTCCTGCATATATTATACAAAGATTGGGGACAATCAAGGAAGTTACATGGAAATATTTTTAAAACAAATAGGAGGAAATATTTTTTCACTCAGGGGCTCTTTTATTAAGGCGCACAGGCACCTATGCATATCCAGCGTGCGCCAAATTGGAACTACCGCCCGGTTATCACTTGTCCCAGGTGGTAATTAGATTTTTGACATGCGTCCGAAACACACGGTAGAAAATATTTTCTATTTTTTACCATGTAGTTCTTACCCAGCACTAATCGGCAGTTTATGCTCGATGGTCGCTTACCGCCCGGTTAGCACTTGAGACCTTACTGCTAAGTCAATAGGCAGCGGTAAGGTCTTAGGCTGAAAATGGACTCGTGCTGGTTTTAATTATGCCGCACATCTATTTGTGGCCACAAAACAGTGACTTTTTTCCAGGCGTACTGAAAAAATGACCTGCGCATGTCCAAAACACGTGCCTACACCAGCGCAGGCCACTTTTTTATGCGTGGCTTAATAAAAAGGCCCCTCAACAAATAGTTAAGCTTTTTGCCAGAGGATGTAGTAACAGTGGTTGGCATAGGAGCCGACTCTATGGGTGCTGTGGGTGCTTGAACACCCCCAATATTGAGAAAATTCCTTGTATGTGTCCAGGGAGGGGTTATATCCACTGGGCTTAGCACCCCCAATAATTTTGAAAAGTTGGCTCCTATGTAGTATATCGGAGATTTAAAAAGGTTTGGACAAATTCCTGGAGGAAAAATCCATAGTCTGCTATTGAGACAGACATGGGAAAGCTACTGCTTGCCCTGGGATTGGTAGCATGGAATGTTGCCATGATTTGGGTTTCTGCCAGGACCTGGCATGGCCACTGTTGGAAACAGGATACTGGGCTAAATGGACCATTGGTCTGACCCAGTATGGCTAGTCTTATGTTCTTATTTATTCAGTTAAGCTTATATTCTATGAGGAAAAGTAGATGCCTACTGTTACTTAATAGAATAGACCTTAAATAGGCACACTCATGGTGCCAAAAGAGGGCGTCCTCATGTAGAATTGCCCTAAAAACTGTCTTACAGAGTAAACTAGATTTTTTTTTAAGACAGAGTGAAAAGAATGGCACTACAGTTCCATTAACATCTAATGCTCTATAATTTTTCAGATGTGAAACCAAACCTGTGGTGCAAATTCTGTATATGAAAGTGTATTGTGTTTAAATTCAGTTCTCTCCAAGTGTTAGAATTGGCAGCTGCGTTTCTGTGGAGACTATTTATGCTTAATTTTTCAAAGTTGTGCTCAGCTGTTTCTTCTGCTATAAGTGAACTGGTATGATATGATTTTGCAGTAATCAAGAGAGATTCCCGGGGATTACCTGGAAGTATAAATCATTTTTATTGAAGCAAAGCTAACAGATAACCTGCCATCTGTGATCCAATTTGCCTTGGGCCTTTTCTTATATCTGGAGAGGTCACGGAGGTGATTTCAGTTTTCACATGTGATTGATGGCACTGTATAAAAATAGAATGTTCTAAAAGCTTCATGCTTTTATGCATGCGCTAACACAAAAAATAGGCAACACAGCAAAGGGTTCTTTTTTAAAAGGCATCACCGAAAAGGCTTTGTATTGAATGCTCAGAATCACTGATGTTCAGCCAGACACTAGTTACCAGGCAAACTTTGGGTGTGTCTCAAAGAGAATGTTGAAGATACCATAAGTAAAACGTATGGAGGGACATCTACAATGCTTCACATAGTCATAGTAACATACTAACATAGTAGCAGATAAAGGGCTGTCGACACCTTGAAAACAATGGAGAAAAAGCAAAGCTACTGCTGATAAATCCAGCTGGAAGCTTGTTTTTCGTCACTATAAACTGAAGGTAGCCGAATCCAAATGAAATTACTATAGTAGCTTAGTAGGCCAGGATATCCTCAACAATAAAAAAGACCTATCCACCCAGTGTAACCTCCACAAACACTGTTGAAAATATGCATCAAGCATGTCCCTCTGCTCAAGAATTAGCTGACTATTTCGCTAACAAGATCACTCAAATCCGGTCTGATCTATCTAAAAGTAATCCAACAGATGAAAATGGAAAAAAACTCTGATTTGGGAGCGGGCACTGGTTTATGTCCAGTTCAGGGAATTAAGGTAGATCAGATATGGGATGTTTTCAACCGTTACCACTTGAACAGGTAAAATCACTGTTGCTGAAATGTTCACGATTGCATTGCTTCCATGATTATTGCCCCAAATTTCTGTTTCTATCCATTCCAACTGAGGTTGTTCAATGGCTAATGGATTGTCTTAATGGGCTACTAGAATCAGGTTCTCTTCCAACAGATATGGGCAAAAACATTCTTACACTTCTGTAGAAGGGCTCAGGTTTAGATAGAACCTCGACTGCAAGTTATCATCCTGTGGCTAGCATACCCTCTTTACTAAAATGCTGGAATCCTACGTTAGAAGGCAATTTTCCAAATATCTGGACAAATTTTCTACTTTACACTGGTCTCAATTCGGATTCAGAACTGCACATAGTACAGAAACCATGCTGCTTGCTCTAACAACATACATTAAACAATATTTATGTAAGGGGAATCAGGTTCTGTTACTTCAGTTTGACATTTTGGCAGCGTTTGATGCAGGGGATCACATAATGCTACTTGAATGACTGGATCAGATAGGAATAACATGATCTGTCTTTAAGCAGTTCAACGAATTCCTCTCAAACTGAAGCTATTCTGTAAAACAAAATACACAATTTTCCAACTATTGGTTTCTGAAATGTGGAGTCCCCAAGGGATCCCTGCTTTCTCTTATTTTGTTTACCATCTTTATGTCCTCCCTTTACTCAATACACCTAAGATTAGGTGAACTACTATTATCATATGCTGACATTCTGCTTCTCCTATCGTTGACTTCTTCACGTCAAGATCTAATCCAATCTGTAACAACTGGGATGAATTCTATTAAGATGAGCATTGGCAAATAAGCTAAAACTGAATGTGCAAAAGACTGTGATCCTATGGTTCTGGAATCAAGCAGTTGAGGTCCCAGCTTCAATAACACTGTCTAATGATAGAACCTTTGCAGTTGAATTGAAAGCAAGAGTGCTTGGGGGTCTTGACTCATCCCTAAAATTTTCCTCCCATATTAACTGTCATGAAATGCCTAGCCACCCACCTGGGGTTACCCTGCGACCATTTAAAGGGTCTAGCCCCAGCACAGCTCAGGTCTGTCTGCACCTGCCGCTTGTGCTCTACACTAGCACCATCCTCCCACTGACTGGGTCACAACTGCCTCTGGGCGAGTCTCCTGCTCTCAAATTATCCCCAGTGATTTCTAGGTTACTGGAGCCACACTCCCAGTGGTCCTACAGTTCCTAGAAAGCATTCACAGACCCAACAAACAAACTACCATTATTCTTTATAAGTCCAGACAAAGAAACAATAAACTAAACTATTTATTGTCTTAAAAATTGAACAGTGTACAAAAAATATGCAATCAGCAAACAATAACAGGTAACTGAAATATGAATCAATTCTAACACTAACTAAATATTTAATTTCTAAAATGTACCTGGGAAGATTAGGACATATAGCTGCGCACAAGTTATCAAATGTGACTGTTTACAGAGCCTTAGCAAAGAGATCTGTCTCTCTCTTCTTCCTGGATTAGACTGAACTCAAAACCAGTACACTCTAAAGGAAATGAGCTTCTGGGCCAATCAGAGCACAGAACAACAAAATTCAAAAATATACTGCTTCTTGCTTCCTGTTTGTGTGCTAAAACTAAAGAAAAGAACATTCTCTGTAACAGCTTTACAGCAAAGAAACACCACCTGCTGGCCAAATAGGAGGAATACACTTCAGGACACAATGCAGGAAAATATCCAATACATTTTACAGGCTTAAAACACTCTGTTTCTTCACATTAACCAATTTGGAGGAAGACACTGTTTAAAATGAGACAACTACGTCTAGTCAGGTCATTCTGCGATTAAAAAACCTTTGCACTGTTGGTCCAAATGCTGATCCTACCACATCTGGACTACGGTAATGTCTTATTTGTTGTTATTAAGTCCCAACATCAAAAAAACCTGCAGATCATACAGAACACAGTGGCAAGACTAATTTTTAAACTGACTAGATATACTAGCGTTTCATCATATCTTGTCAAACTGCATTGGCTACCCATAGCTGAAAGAATTAAGTTTAAAGTTGCTTGTTAGTTTTTCAAATTTTACACGGCTTCACATCTGAATTGTTGATTAATGTCTCATCATTACATATCATTCAATCCAACAGACTGAAAGAACAATTGATTTTAGCATCACTGTTGTATAAGGGAATCCAATTTCAGAAGATCTTTAGCTCTCTCTCTTCCCTGTATTAGGAGTTTCTTTATGGAACTCTCTGCCTCTTGTTATTAGATCAGAGATTAACTACCTCAGCTTCTGGAAGAGGTTAAAAGCTTTTCTCTTTTCAAAGACTGCTGCATAACAACCACTTCTACTTTTATATCCCTTAACTGTCTACAGGACTGTTATATGAAGCACCTTTTCACTCTTGCATTCTCTAGTAGCATATAAAATTGTATTCGACCAATATTCAACCTACAATTTTGTATCCATCCTATGTTCCACCTATGATGTAAACCACACTGAACCCTGAAAGGTATACAATATTTGCTTTGATTTGAATTTAAATGGAATTGAACTGTATAGTACATCCAGGCTGCCCAAACAAGATAAATTCATAGCATAAGGTATGATGTGATACTACAGTACATATGTATACTTGATCTTCATTTGTCCTTGCCATTTTCAGAGCACAGACCATAGAAGTCTGCCTGGCACTGGCCTTGTTCTCCAATTACTGAAGCTGTCATCAATGCCTCACTCCAGCCCTCCAAATCCGTCTAGCCATGGTCAGGGCACAGACCGTAGAAGTCTGCCTCATTACCTGTGCTGCCATCTAAGCACACTGTTTGTTTGGTTCCATTCTCTTTCCATACAGGATTCCTTTGTGTTTATCCCACGCACTTTTGAATTCCGTTATTGTTTTCATCTGCACCATCATCATCTGCGGGAGGGCATTCCAGGTATCTACCACTCTGTCCGTGAAAAGTACTTCCTGATGTTACTCCTGACTATTTGGATAGTCTCCTTTACTTTCAAATTTCAGTCTTGCAACAAGTTCTACTGGTGTTCTTTCACAAATTTGCAAAAGACATTGCCGGTGTTATTTTAACATCACAGGCAATAATGAATAAAAACGTCAAATGCTAAAAAATCTGTGCTCCCTGTCTGCTTCCGGTGAATCAGGCCACTGCTGCTGTTGTATCATTTGTGAATTCAGAACAAAAATAGAATTCCTTCTGTGTAGTTACTAGGAAAGTTAAAACCCCGATCAGTCAATATTGCCATGACCTCCTACATCATCTCCCTCTAAGTGTCTTCTTAGCATAGGAAGAAACACCAGTCAAACCATAACAAAGAACTGGAAGATTGGGAGCCAGTATTCAAAAGATTTGTCAGGTTGGTATTGGGAATTAACCATATAAATCTTCACCTTCATATTTCCTTTCCTGATCGCCAGATAAATTTTATCCTGACTGCTCATGTCCAGTTAAATATTAACCAGTTACTCTATGGAGAAGAAACAGGTGTGTTGGGGGTGCAGTTATAATTTTGCTATTTGGTCAAAGAAAATTGGTTAAATCTGGTTGGAAAAACCACTGTCCTAAAGTTAACCAGGCAATTTTACCAGAGATTTTTAATGATCTCCGGTTGTGTCTTTGAATATCTGATTAACAATAACTGGATATCCTGCAGTTGAATATCAGCCCCCAGATTACCCTGTGAGCTGAATAGGGTATTGGAACACAATGAAGAAGGTACTAAACAGCATTGCTGTAGGATAGAACTTCTTGAGTCAGCCCTAAATTACAGATTATTATAAGTACACTATATTATGGGGCAATTTTGAATAGCTTCAACATTTGTAATGCACATAGCAATATATAAGAAAATTAGAGTTGCCCTACCAGGTCAGATCAAGGCTCCATCTAACTCAGCATCCTAATTCCAACAGTAGCCAGTCCAGGTCACAAGTACCTGGCAGAATCCCAAATAGTAGCAAGATTCCATGCTACTAATCCCAGGGATAAGCAGTAGATTCCCCAGGTAACATAGGGGGGCATTTTCAAAAGAAACGTCCAAGTTGGGATTTGGACGTCTTTGTAAAACCATATTTTCGAAAAAAGATTGACTTCCATCTTTCGTTTCAAAAATACCAAGGACGTCCTTGGATTTGGACGTCCTAAGAGATGCACATTCTTAGACATGGATGTCTCTGACTTTCGGCGATTTTCGAAACCAAAGACGTCCATGTCAAAAACGTCCAAATGCAAGCCATTTGGAAGTGGGAGGAGCCAGCATTTGTAGTGCACTGGTCCCCCTGACATGTCAGGACACCAACCGGGCACCCTAGGGGGCACTGCAGTGGACTTCATAAATTGCTCCCAGGTACATAACTCCATTACCATGTGTGCTGAGCCCCCCAACCCTCACAAAACCCACTACCCCCAACTGTACACCACTACCATAGCCCTTACGGGTGAAGGGGGGCACCTAGATGTGGGTACAGTGAGTTTGTGGTGGGTTTTGGAGGGCTCGCTCTTTCCTCCACAAACGTAACAGGTAGAGGGGTATAGGCCTGGGTCCGTCTGTCTGAAGTGCACTGAACCCACTAAAACTGCTCCAGGGACCTGCATGCGCTGTCATGGACCTGAGTATGGCATCTGAGGCTGGCGTAGAGTTTGGCAAGTAATATTTTTAATGATGTGTTTTTGAGGGTGGGAGGGGGTTAGTGACCACTGGGGAAGTAATGGGAGGTCATCCCCGATTCCCTCCAGTGGTCATCTGGTCATTTTGGGCACCTTTTTGTGCCTTATTCATAAAAAAACACATCCGGGTGAAAACGTTAGGACATCCCTGCTTTTTTCGATTATGGCTCAAAGATGTCCAAGTGTTAGGCACGCCCAAGTCCCACCTTCACCGCGCCTCCAGCACGCCCCCTTGAAATTGGGACGTCCTTGCAACGGACTGCAGTTGGAGATGTCCAAAATCAGGTTTCGATTATACCGATTTGGATGTCTCTGGGAGATGGACGTCTGTATTCCGATTTATGTCGAAAGATGGACGTCCATCTCTTTTAAAAATGAGCCTGATAGTAACACAGTAACACAGTAAATGATGAAAGTCTGCCCAAGTCAGCCAAAGTCACCCTACCGCTCCATGCAGGTTACACTCCTTCATAATTGAACACTGGCATCACAATCAGGGCAGCTGGTAATTTGTTGCATGCCTGTCATATGCAGTCAGTTCAATATGATGTCACAATATCAAAACACTGTTCCAATAGTCTGAAGAGTGGGTTTATTATTATAGCCTCAGCATAGTCATATTCATTATGATAACAAACCAACAATCAGACCATATTGCTAATTAACAGCATTTTACTTTCCAATTTCAACTATAAGATGCCTTCCTCTCACATAGAGATACACAACACCCACACTCAAAGAGTGCAATATAAATGTAATGCAAAATACGCAAACTTACTACTACTACTACTACTACTATTTAGCATTTTTATAGCGCTACAAGGCGTACGCAGCGCTGCAAACTTGATACTGACCTGTCTTTGCCATTTTTGGAACAGCACTGGTTTTACTTCCCGTATACTTTCCTGCATTTTTTGTCTGTATAAGTTATACTCAGTTTTCAAAGAGAAATAACGCTCTGTCCCTTTCACATTTAAAAGTCACAGAGACACAGACTCACATGTACTTTAGAGCTATTTCTATGGGTGAGCGGCCCTGAGGTGGGAGAGGGGGCAGCAAAATAAAGCAGCCACATTTGAAAATGTCAATAGAGTGTACTATTTTACACCACTGACCTAAACACACCCAAATAATGTCCTTATTTAACCCAACTTATAGAATGGACACTCACCGTGGAAGCCCACATATGCTCTCAGCCAGATAAAGGAGGACAATTTCAACTAAACCATTTCCCAATGGTTTTGAAAATTGTCTTTTACATGGCTTACATTATGCATAAGTAGGATTTTATGCATACATGGACTGTTATCAAATTAGGTCACAACTAAATGTGCGCACGTGTCCATAAGCGACACATCTCTTTCAATCCACTAACGGTCTTTATAAAGACTACTTATGCTCATATTTTAAAGATACATCAACGAAAATATCTGTGATTGTTAAATATTTTCATTAAAACTCCTGAAGCAGGCACTAATGTACCAAAACATGGTACTGTGTCGAGTCATAATCAAATAAAATTTTTCAGCTACATATCAAGAGTCCTTGGTCTATTTTCGAAGAGCCTGATCCTGTTCCCACTTTTTGTCTGATTGCTCTTTCATGTGGGACTTTGGTGTTCTTTCCACTTTCGTGGTTCCTTCGCACATGTAAACCAGCATGTACTTGTACCATAGGTGAGCACAGGGCAAAGTTAAGATGTATGGTGGGGCTGGGGGTGGAAAGGCAGATAGAAGATACTGGATGGCTGGGACGAGAGAAAGAAAGTGATAGTGGCAATGCTGGATGGGGAGAGAGAGTGAGTGATAAAGAAGGAAATGCTGGATGTTGGGAAGTGAAAGAGATTGGGGCAATGCTGAATGGTGCAGGTGGAAGAAAGAGAGAGAAGGGCAATGCTGGGTATAAAGTTTAAAATCTTAACACTCATCTTTACACAATGGTGTCCCACTGACCTTTGCACAGAGTTTGAAAGTGTATTGTCTCTCAAAGAATTTTAGATCACAAAATCAGTATCTTTTAGATGTTCCTTCTTTTTGGTAAGTTCGTCTGGAGGAAGATTGTTCACGCATATTTTTTATAGTTGGACCAATTTTGAGGAACACTCTTCCTTTGGAAATGTGCCAAATGACTTCTTTATTGACATTCTAAAAGCAATTAAAAATGTTTTTGTTTGAATAGGCATTTTATTAAAGGAGGTGTTTTATTAAGGAGTTTAAGCTAAATATGCAGGGTTATTAGATGCTATATGTTTTGTTATGCTGTATATAGTCAATCTATCCTGCTTTAATGGGACCTCAAACTGTATAATAAATAAGCAAAACTTAAACAAAAATAGTTTGAAATTTATCACATTCACCTGTTCTTATCAAACCAAATTTTGAACAACAAAGACCTCAAATCTCCCGATAGTGACAAATACCAAGGTATTACATCAAATATCTTAACTGGGAGTGAGATATTATCATTGGGCAGTAATCAAAAAACGAAGAGGAAGAAAGAATCAACATCAAAAACTCTAAAATAATGGAGAAAATCTACTGATTAAAAAAAAAAACCCTCTTTCCACTAAATAGAACAGTGAATGAACATACAAAAATGTTATGTCAAAAATAGTTCAAAAATCCATAGAAATCCTACATACTTTACTGAATCAAAATACATTTTCAAGCTAGACCCCTGCAAGTAAGCTTATGGTATACAGTGTTCAAAATTCAAAGGAACATATATAAAAAAAAAAACAAAAATGGCCCAGATAGGAAGAATCACAAAATTTTGTTTTTATACCACCATGTTTGAGTCAGCGATGATGGTGTAAAAATCCTTGGAAATATCGCGATTCTCCCTGAAGCAGCAATGAAAGCAGTTAAACAAGACGATGTTGTTGATGAAGAAATGTAATTGATTACCTTTTAAGTGAACTGGCAGTGCACTGCTCAATGTTGTGAGCGGGGGATCGGTTTGGGCTACACGAGGGACACTTGAATGTCAGATGAGCAGCAAGGTTCAGCTAAGTGATTTGGTTGGGCTGTCTTCCATTCAACCAGTTCCTAACCAGGTCAGTCACTTCAGGGCCCATGCTGAGGGCACTCAGTTTTTTTATTAGTTGGGTGGTGGAAGCATGGATTGGCCTCCCGGTGGAGGTTGTGGAGTCAAGGACTGTGTCAGAATTTAAGAAGGCATGGGATAAACACGTGGGATCGCTTAGGAAAAGGAAGAGTTAGGGGTTTCAGAGAATGGGCAGCTGGATAGGCCATTTGACTTTTATCTGCAGTCATGTTTCTATGCAGAATCATGTGAAGGCTTTGTTAAAATCTAAATACACCACATCTAGTGCTCTCCCTCGATGCTAATTCTCTGGTTACCCAGTCAAAGAAATTAATCAGATTTGTTTGACAAGACCTGCCTGTAGTGAAACCATGTTGCTTTGACTCCTGAAACCATTAGATTAAAAAACTTTATTATTTTTATTTTAAAAGTGTTTCCATTAATTTGCTTACCACAGAAGTCAGGCTTGTAGTTCCCAACCTCTTCCTTACTTCTGCTTATGTGGAGAGAGACCACATCTGCTCTTCTCTGGGACCACTTTCAACTCTAGAGAAGTGTTGAAAAGGTCAGCCAGTGGAGCAGCTAGAACTTCTAAGTTCCTTTAGTACTCTTGGATGTATGCCATCTGGTCCCATCGCTTTGTTCACCTTAGTTTAGCTAGCACCTCACGAACACAGTCCTCAGGGACTACCACCTCTCCATTTCTATTTGTGTTTGTCTTCTGCAGTCCTGCTCCCAGCCCTTCAGCTGTGAACACAGAAAAGAAATTCCGCCTTATCTTTATCATCTTCTACATATTCCTCCCCTTCAACTTTTAGTCTCACAATGCCACTTTTGCACTTCCTCCTATCACTATCATATCTAAAAAAAATATCTTGTCTACACAATTTACCCTATTGGCTATTTTGTTTTCTTCCATTTGCATCTTTGCTTTCCTGACTGCTCTACCAGCTTCTCTTAGCCTTTCCAGATATTGTCGCCTGTCTTCTTATTACTTCATAGCTTTATACTTTCTCCCCTCTTTTTCTTCCAATAAATTTCTCCTTTTATGATGTAATAGTCAGCAACATTTAACTTCCAGCTGGAACACACTTACAGCTCAGATAGAAACATAGAAACAGAGAAAACTGAAGGCAGATAAAGACTATATAGCCTATCAGGTCTGCCCATCCATCTACTCTCTCTTTCATTTCCTTAGAGATTTTCATGTTCATTTTCAAAGCAGATAGATGTCTTTAAAAATTCATTAAAAAACCATCATCCGCTAAAAACATCAAAATCCTGATTTAGGAAAGTCAGAATTTGGACATTCCATACTGCACTTCATCCAAACAGCAAGGCAGCGTGTTGTAGGTGTTTTGGGTAAGACTAGGGCGCTGCTACCTCAATCCACTTTCGGAGTCAGACTCTGAAAGTGGATTGAGGTAGCAGTGCCAGCTTCTTTGAACAGCATGGAGTGACGGAGCCTAGGACGAAGAAGAATTTAAAAGCGGCAGGAGGAAGCGGACCTCGGCTGGCGGGAGTTGGGGTCCCACGCCAGCAAAGGTAGGTGACGGCGGCAGGGGGGGTCGGCAATGGTGGCCGGGGAGGGGGGGTCAGAAATGACGGTGGTGGCGGAGGGGGGGCTATAATGTGCCCCCTCACTCTGACTCCGGCCCCCGCTACCGCCGACTTTCAGATACGCCCCTGGTTCAATATATTTGTGAGTGACATCGCCGAAGGGTTAGAAGGTAAAGTTTGCCTTTTTGCAGATGATACTAAGATTTGTCAGAGTGGACACCCAGGAGGGAGTGGAAAACATGAAAAAGAATCTGCAGAAGCTAGAAGAATGGTCTAAGGTTTGGCAATTAAAATTCAATGCGAAGAAATGCAAAGTGTTGCACTTAGGGAATAGAAATCCATGGGAGACGTATGTGTTAGGCGGTGAGAGTCTGATATGTACAGACGGGGAGAGGGATTTTGGGGTGATAGCATCTGAGGATCTGAAGGCGACGAAACAGTGTGACAAGGCGGTGACCGTAGCTAGAAGGTTGCTAGGCTGTATAGAGAGAGATGTGACCAGCAGAAGAAAGGAGGTGTTGATGCCCCTGTATAAGTTGTTGGTGAGGCCCCACCTGGAGTATTGTGTTCAGTTTTGGAGGCCGTATCTTGCTAAGGATGTAAAAAGAATTGAAGCAGTGCAAAGAAAAGCTACAAGAATGTTATGGGATTTGCATTACAAGAGAGAGACTTGCTGACCTGAACATGTATACCCTGGAGGAAAGGAGAAACAGGGGTGATATGATACAGACGTTCAAATATTTGAAAGGTATTAATCCGCAAACGAACCTTTTCCGTAGATGGGAAGGCGGTAGAACTAGAGGACATGAAATGAGATTGAAGGGGGGCAGACTCAAGAAAAATGTCAGGAAGTATTTTTTCACGGAGAGAGCGGTGGATAATTGGAATGCCTTCCCGCGGGAGGTGGCGGAGATGAAAACGGTAACGGAATTCAAAAATGTGTGGGATAAACATAAAGGACTCCTGTTCAGAAGGAAGGAATCCTCAGAAGCTTAGCGGAGATTGGGTGGCAGAGCCGGTGGTGGGAGGCGGGGCTAGTGCTGGGCAGACTTCTATAGTCTGTGCCCTGAAAATGACAGATACAAATCAAGGTCAGGTATACACATAAAGTAGCACATATGAGTTTATCTTGTTGGGCAGACTGGATGGACTGTGCGGGTCTTTCTCTGCCGTCATCTACTATGTTAATATCCTGCTTATTTTCAAAAGAGAAGGCCGGCCATCTTCTGGCACAAATGGCCGGCCATCTCCTGAAGCCGGTGAAATCGGTATAATCGAAAACCGATTTTTGCCGGCTTCAACTGCTTTCCGTCGCAGGGCCGGCCAAAGTTCAAGGGGGCGTTTTGGCAGGGTATGGAAGGCGGGACGGGGTGTGGTTACGAGATGACCAGCTTCGGCCGATAATGGAAAAAAGAAGGCCGGCTCTGACGAGCACTTGGCCGGCTTCACTTGGTCCATTTATTTTTAGGACCAAGCCTCCAAAAAGAGGACAATCGGAGGGAATCGGGGATCACCCCCCCCCCCTTACTTCCCCAGTGGTCACCAACCCCCTCCCACCCAAAAAAATTAAAAATTATTTCTTTTCCAGCCTCTATGCCAGCCTGAAATGTCATACCCAGCTCCATGACAGCAGTATGCAGGTCTCTGGAGAAGTTTTTAGTGGGTGCAGTGCACTTCAGGCAGGTGGACCCAGGTCCATCCCCCCCTACCTGTTACACCTGTGGTGGTAAATGGGAGCCCTCCAACCCCCTCCCCCCCCAAATCCACTGTACCCACATGTAGGTGTCCCCCATAAGGGCTATGGTAATGGTGTACAGTTGTGGGGAGTGAGTTTTGGGAGGGATATGGAGGGCTCAGCTCCCAAGGGAAGGGAGCTATGTATCTGGGAGCTATTAATGAAGTCCACTGCAGTGCCCCCTAGGGTGCCCGGTTGGTATCCTGGCATATCAGGGGGACCAGTGCACTGTGAATGCTGGCCCCTCCCACGACCAAATGCATTGGATTTGGCCGGGTTTGAGATGGCTGGCATCGGTTTCCATTATCGGCAAAAACCGATGCCGGCCATCTCAAACCCGGCCATCTCTGACATTTGGCCGGCCCCAACCATATTATCGAAGCGAAAGATGGCCGGCTATCTTGTTTTGATAATATGGTTCGGGACACTCCTTTATGGCGCCGGCCTTAGAGATGGCCGCCCATATAGATGGCCGGCGCCGTTCAATTATGCCCCTACAAGTTACTATGTAGCTTCAGATTAGCATGTGGTAAGCCTGTGTTGGGCATACCGCCGCTTTGTAAAAGGGCCCTTAAGTTCATACTTTATGAAATCCACACATACATTCATAAATTTGCTCAAAATTCAAACATCCTGCTTACATAGAGAAAACATCCCCTGTCTTTTCTCAAAAGGAAGACTTCTCTAATGTTTCCATTAGCATGAGGCCATTAAAAATATTACCGTTTGAGCACTTACCAACACCTATTTTGTAGGCTATAAGACAGGGGCGTAGCCAGCCTTCCGTGGGGGAGGGGTGCAGAGCCCGAGGGGAGGGGGCACATTTTAGCCCTCCCCCCGGCGCCGCCCCCCCCACCGCCGACATTGCCGCCCCCCCCCCGCTGCGAACCCGCCGCCGCTGCAGCCTACCTTTATTTTTGCTGGCAGGGGATCCCACTCCCCGCCAGCTGACGTCTTCTTCTCAGTCGCTTCCTGCTCTTCAATTTGTTTGCTGACGTCCTGCACGTACAATTACGTGCAGGACGTCAGCAAACAAATTGAAGAGCAGGAAGGACTGAGAAGACGTCGGCTGGCGGGGAGTGGGATCCCCCGCCAGCAAAAGTAAAGGTAGGCGGCGGCGGGGGGCGGGTTCGCCGGGAGGGGGTCCTGGGGTGAATCTGCGGGGGCCCCGGCCCCCTCCGGCCCCACGTAGCTACGCCACTGCTATAAGAGCTCACATGGCAATCCTGCACTAACTGCTAATATAGGCACACTAACTGATTAGCACACGCCTGGAATTCTGTAACACTGTGTGTGACTTCTCAGAATGCCCCTGACCTGCCCATGCTCCTCCCATGGCCATGCACCCTTTTGGATTGGGTGCTAGGGGATTTGGGCACTCCATGTTATAGAGCGCAGTCAGTTGCACGCACAAATCTTGATTGGTGCCAATTAATGTCCATAATTGTTAGCATCCAATTATTGACTGTTAATGGCTCATTAACCTATTAAATTGCGCATGCATCTCAGGATTGCGCTCAAATTTTGACACACGACCCTTATAGAATCCAGGGCTTTGTCTTTTCCATAGTTGCTGTAGAAAGACTTCACAGCATTGCTCAGCCCTATATATGAATTTTTCCATCATGGCTGTTTTCAAATTGTCTGTAGGGATGAGACCAGGCAAACATGTTTGATTTATTATGTTTGATCTATTTTTGGAATTTTCAGAATGTTTCCAGTTTTATGGGTGCTTGATTTAACAAAAAATTAAATGCACATTAGAACTTTTTAATGCAAACAAATTTATTGTGCATGTGTTAATTCACAGGTTAATGCACATTAAATTGATTTTGCATGCACTAAGGGGACCTTTGCTAAGCTGTGTTAGGCGCTAAAGCATGCTTATGCAGCAGAAATGGCCTAACACAGGATAAGCTAAAGCCTCTTCAAGGCCCTTATAGAAAATGGTCCAGAGTACTTGAAGAACAGAATCATCCTCTATACACCTGCAAGGTCACTAAGGTCCTCTCAAGGAGTACCTCTAACCACACCCTCTCCCAAGGACATCACACAATGTGATACCCGCCAGCAAGCATTCTCCGGAGTAGCCCCTACACTCTGGAATGCACTCCCTGAAACACAAGACTATCTCTACTTCAGGAAGCAGGTGAAAGCTTGGCTCTTCAACAAGGCCTTTCTTAGCTAAGGGGTCCTGTTACTAAGCTGCAGTAGGGCTACCGTTTGGGTAATACGGGTCAAATCGACCATACTGCCAGGGTAGCATGGGACCTGGCAGTAGTTCTGATGTTGACGTGCACAGTTTTCCCCGGTAGAAAATAATTTTCTATTTTCTACCATGGGGGCGTTCCCATCAGTAATCAGTAGCATGGCCACATTGTCATGCGCTGCCCAATTATCACATGAGTAGCGCGTGAGCCCTTACCGCCTCCTCAATAGGTGGCGGTAAGGGCTCAGGCGGTAAATAGCTGCATGCTAATTTTAATATTAGTGCATGGATATTTACTGCCCCATTTTAAAAAGGCCTTTTTCCCGCCTCGGTAAAATTGGCCAGGTATGCGCTAATTTCATTCACCAAAGCTAGCACAGGACACTTTTTACCACAGCTTAGTAAAATGGCCCCTAAGATAATATTCAAGCTCCTTTCTAACCTCGTGTACAACTTTCTTAAACGAATACCTTATTTTCATACTCCTGTTACTCTATCTTACCTATCTATGGGGCCCTTTTACAAAGGCACATTAGGCACTACACGCGTGCAGCGTGTGCCAACACGAGACTACCACACCCCCTTGGCAGTAATTTCAGATTTGGCACGCCCATACCACCCGGATGATTTATTTCCTCCCACGCGCGTCACTTCCGGCAGGAATTGGCACTTGGCGCGCGCTGCCCAGTCACCGTGTGTGTAGCGCATGAATCCTTACTGCTAGATCAATGGGTGGCATTAAGGACTCAGGCCGGTTTTGGGCGCGCTTTTCCTGTCCCATTTTTTAAAAAACGCCCTCTTTTGCAGACGTGGTAAAAACTGGCCTGGCGCACACCCAATACACATGCCTGCACTACCGCAGGCCACTTTTTTTACCGCAGCTTAGTAAAAGGACCCCTATATGTTCCATCCTTGCTTACACTCTATGTTCTCTATTAAAATGTTTTATTAAGCTCGCAGCCAGATCTTGAACCGGTTGCCATGGGGCATTAAAGGAGGCATGGAATAGCTTGGTCTGGGCAAGCATGCCGAATAAAAGATGGAGGAATCAGGCAAGGGAGGGGAGGGTGGGGTGGAGGGGTTTAGACAGTGGCGTTCCTAGGGGGGGCGATAGGTGCGGTCCACCCCGGGTGCATGCCGCTGGGGGGGTGTGGCGCTCGCCTGTCCTCCTTTGTTCCATGCTTCTTCTCTGCCCCGGAATAGGTTGCTTCCTGTTCCGGGACAGAGAAGAAGCATGGAACAACGGAGGACAGGCACGCGTGGCACCCCCCCAGCGGCGTGCACCCAGGGGGGGTTCCTTCGCGGGGGTGTCCATTCGCTGGGGGGGGGTCCGCGCTGCACCCGGGGGGGTGGGGCGCATCGGCGATCCGCCCCGGGTGTTAGCCCCTCTAGGAACGCCACTGGGTTTAGAGAAGGGATGGGGAGGAGAGGTGGGGTGGAGGGGGGAGGGAGGTCTAAGCGTTAATGAGCTTTAAGGAGTAATGTTGTGTAGGTTTGTGATGGTTCTACTAGAGCTTCTGTTACTATATATGGGGGAAAGGGGGAGTTAATGGTTAAACAAAACTAATTGATGGAAAAACGCAAGCCTAGTTAGTGACCAGCCTGTTTTCCTTTCTTGCACTTTTTGTTTTGGACCAATAGGCTAAACATGAAAAGTTTGTAATGTTTTATCTTTGTTACCATCAATAAAAAATTGTGAAACGTTAAAAAATCTGATTAAAATAGGCACCTCTCTAAACTTCTCACATAACTGCCCTGTTATAAATGAATCCTATGCCTTACATCATTTTTAAGCCATGTATTAATAGCATAGCTAAATCAATTAAGTTGTTCCAATTAAAAAATATATCCTTAAAATGTTTTATTACATATTGTGCTAACATTGTAAGTACTATAGTATACCATACTTTGTACTGTTTGAATATTTTCAACTGCTGTATTGGTCTGTTGCTTTTGTTTGACTTGTACACCACCTTGAGTGAATTCCTTCAAAAAGGCGGTAAATAAATCCTAATAAATAAATAAGTGCATGTTATTTATTTGTTCTTAGTTTTTTTTTGAGAGGGCGTGTTGGGGGTGGAGAATGAGCATTAATGCACTAGCTAGCATGCCGACATTACTGTTGTACTAACTGGTTAGTGCTTCCAGTAGTGCCTCCTGAATAGTGGGTGGTAAGTGCAATACTTTTTTGAAATGGTCGTACACTAATGCTAACATTATTATATGGCCAAAAATAAAACAAATTGGCAAAAGTCTTTTTTGACAGCCATGCTCACGTAAGGGTGCTCTAAATCAGCCCCTAAAGCGCTAACAAATGCATTAACAAATGAACATCCCAATTAGAATGCAGAACTGTAAGATCTGGACACCAAACCCAGGAGCTGGTTTGATTTTGCCAAAGAACAAATCAATTCAGAAAGAATTCAGTACTAATCCCTCCACCTACCACCCTGCTGCATGCCATGCAACTTTTCAGTGAGCTTCCAGTCATATTTTTTTTACAGGCATACACAATTTTCTCTCTTTTCCAGTGCAGGATAAGCTTTGTTAATTCAAATTGAGCTATTCTTCAGCTGTTTTCCATGATAGATAAAAAGGGTAATTTTAAAAGGCTTCTCTACAGGTAAAATATAGTTTAAATATACAATGGGGCTCATTTTTGAAAGAGATAAACATCTAAAAAGTGGCAAAAAGCAGCATTTTCTCACAAAAACGTACAAATCAGTATTTTTGAAACCTATTTTAAGGACTTTTTCTATCTGTTCATCTGCAGTGTGTCCAAATCTCAAGTTACTCAAGGGGGCATGTCGGGGGCATGTTAATGGTGGGATTTGGCCAATCCTAAAACAGATATTTTTCAGCCATAACGGAACAAAACTAAACTAAAATTAAGATGCTTTGAGCTAGACCTGCTTTTATAATGAATAAGGCACAAAAAGGTGCCCTAAATGACCAGATGACCACTGGAGAGAATCAGGTATGACCCTGTGGTCACTGACAAACTCCCACCCCCCAAAAATGTGAATAAAAATATAATTTACCAGCCATCTGACTGCCTCAGATGTTATAGCCAGGTCTATTAGAGTAGCATGCAGGTCGCTGGAGTAGTGTAGTGATCAGTGCAGTGCACTAAGGAGTGGGAGACTTGGGCCCCTATCTCTTTCTACCTGTCACACTTGTGGTGGAAACTGTGACCCCTCTCAAAGTCACCAAAACCCTACTGTACCCACATATAGGTGCCCACTTCACCCTTAAGGGCTATTGTAGTGTTGTACAGTGGCGGGGGGGCAGTAGGTTTTGGGTGGGTTTTAGAGGGCTCAGGGGACAAGATAATTGAGCAAAGGTAAGATGTGTATTTGGGAGCATTTTTATGACGTGCACATAGGTTCCCCCTAGGGTGCCCCATTGCTCTCCTGGGAAGTCTGGGGGACCAGTCTGCTAAAAATACTGGCACCTCCTACATTCCAATGGCTTGATTTTCTACATTTTGCACTTATTCAGTTTTTTAATTTTATGGGCCAAAAAAAACAAAACATACAAAACACAAAAAACTTGTTTGAAGCAGTATTTAAAAAAAAAAAAAAAAAAGACGTTTTTCTTTTCGAAAATTACCTTCTTTCCTATTCAGATTTTGGATGTTTGTGCAAAACGTCTAAAGTCAGACTTAAACATCATATCGAAAATGCCCCTCCACAGCTAGTAGGCATATGAGTGTTGGTTTTCTTGGATAAATGTGATTAGGTCTTTCCTGTTGATTCTATGGAGTTCCTTTCTAATTTTATGTATTTGATTGTGTATTGTAAACCACTCTGGTCCAGTAAAGGTGAGCAGTATATCATGGGCGTAGACTGGGGGGGGGCGAGGGGGGGCTTTGCCCCCCCAAACGACGACGACCCACAGCGGCGAACGGGCGGCCGGCAGTAGTAAAGGCAGCAAGTAGCAGACAGGCTCGACTCCGCTTTCCTGCTCTCTCTGCGTCCCGCCCGAAAGGAAATGACATCAGAGGAAGGCGAGACGCAGAGAGAGCAGGAAAGCAGAGTCGAGCCTGTCTGCTACTTGCTGCCTTTACTACTGCCGGCCGCCCGTTCGCCGCTTCAACTTCGGTACCAGGGGCTGTTGGTAGCGGCACTGCAGCGATTACAACAGTCTGCCTCGGAGCCTCAGCCTTCCCTGCCACACGTCCCGCCTATGCGGAACAGGAAGTTGTACCAGAGGAGGCGGGACATGTAGCAGGGAAGGCCGAGGCAGACTGCTGTTATTGTTGGCTGGCTGCAGTGCCGCTACCGGCAGCGATCAATGCAAGTGAGTGAGGAGGAAGGAAAAAGGAGAGACGCTGGAACCGGGATGGGGGGGTGAGAAAAGGAGAAAAATGGAGGTACTGTTCAGCTGCACCTTTGGGAGGAGCGAGGTGATGGAACCATGTGGGTAGGGGTGAATGGAGGGCAGAAGGAGGATCTACAGGATGGAGGGAGAGAGGTGCAGGTCTGCTGTGCTGGATATTTTTTTGGGGGGGGATGATGAACAGAGAGGAAGAGGTGATGGATTGGGGGGGAGAAGGGATTGTTAGATGTGGATTAGCTGGTAGGAGGGAAGAAGGGAGAATGGATGGTAGGAGGAAGGGAAGAGAAAAGAGAGTGTCAGGGAGACAGAGAAGCGAGATTGTGGTCATTGAGGGAGCATAGAGACAGGGACACAAAGGGACAATGCTGGACAGAGAGGGGATAAGGGCATACAGGGACAATGCTGGGAGGGAAAAGGGGATATTGGAAGATGATGGACATAGGGTGAGTAAGAAGACAGGGGAGATGCTGGAAATGGGGAGGTAAGAAAATGATGGGGGGTGTGCTAGACATTGTATGGGGATGGGGACAAAGAGGGGATATGCTGGATATAGGAGAAATAATGATATAATGGAGAAGCTGACATGGAAGGGAAGGGGACATGGAGGGATGCTGGATTGAAGTAAGGGAAGGAGGATATGCTGGACAGAAGAGGGTGAGAGAAAGAGAATATACTGGTCAGAGGAGTGAAAATAGGGAGAGAGGGTGCTGTATAGAAAGGAGGAAATAGAAAGAGAGGGTGCTGGAAGAGGGGAGAATTAACAAAAAACACAGGAATAACAGGATGAAGATTGGGGTGAGGGACACGTTGAGGGCAGATACTGAAACTCGAGGAAGGGTAGAGACAGGGCTACTGCATAAAGAAGGCACTGCATAAAACAGAAGACACTGGGACCAAAGCGAATAGAAAAACTAAATGATGAGACAGCAAAGGTAGAAAAAAGTATTTTATTCAGAATTTATTAATTGGAATATGTCAGCTTTTGGAAATGTGTATCTGTGATATTTTGCATGTAAGGTTCAATTTTTCTGGTATTGCTGCATGCTGAGTCTGTCCTTGGAATTAGTGCTGTTATGGTTTAGTAAGAATATGAGTGTGTTTTTGTACAAGTTTGTGTATAGCGTTTTGCAGTGGATAGATTGTGTGTTGGCCTTACTGAGGTGGCACCAAAACATCAGAAAGGGTGTAGAGCCTAAATCACGACACACTACCTCTTGAAGGATCTACATATAGAGCCTATGCATTTCTAAGGTCAACACTGGTATGGTATGGGAAAGGGGGGCGGGAAATACTACTGGAGATGAAGAGGGAGTGCTGGGTAAGGAGGAAAGAAGAAAGGAAGGGAGGGAGAAAGAGCTGGCTTGATATCTCATACATATTCATTATGGTTATTCCCCCAAAAAGCCAGCTCTTTTTCCCTTCCTTCCTCCATATTAGCATATTCATTTGCATATGTATATATGCAAATGAATATGCTAATATGCTCCGCCCCATCCCTTGCCCCCCCCCCAAATAAAACAGTCAAACTACGCCTATGCAGTATATCAAGTTTTTAATAAAACATAAACATAACACATTAAACAATATTTTATATGCAGAAATAGCCCTTTGCAGAACTACCCAGGTTATGTGCACCTAACTTCTGTGCTTACCTCCCAAAAGCACATACATTCATCGAACCTGCATGGTGGCATTCTGCTAGGAGAGGTTGGGACAGAATTTGGACTTAACATTCAAACTATAATAGCAAGCATGTAAATAAATGGGGAACTGTGTGTGTGCCGAAGGATAGGTGTAAATATGTGTGGGGACTTTCCATGGGGTAATTTTCAAAAGTATGGTGTGTGCATATTTTTCAATACCTGTGTATGCCTGCCTTCCAAGTTATATTCTAAGGTGGCAATTTTCATACTGCCTACATACCCCCAAATTCTATAGATATGGTGCTTTAAGTTGTGTGTGCTAATTTGGCCGCCTGACTTAATTGATTAACAAGCCAATCAGCACCGATAATTGGTACTTAACAACAAATTAGCAGCACTAATTGTCTTTAATTAAAATTAATATGCACAACTTTCGAAACATATTCTATAATGCAGTGCATGTTAATTCTAATGCAGATAGTTGAAAAGAGGGTGTGGCCATGGGTGTTGAATGGGCGGGCTGTGGGCGTTTCAAAAAAACTATAAGTGCTATTATAGAATACACCCGATCTGCGCCAAACTTAGGTGCAGGTATTAGGCCTGGTTTTAAGTGGGCTAAATAGGTGCACCTAAAGTTTAGTTGCAAGAATCCTCCCATAGTTCATAGTCCAGAATTACTTTTCATCCTTCAGAATTTGTTCTGATTTTCAAAGTATGTGGCTACTTTGTCTTGAAAACTTTCATACGCAAATATATCCAGAGACATTTGTATCACCTTTTTGTGTGGCTTCTTTTTTTTTAAATTTCTTTTACTTAAAACATATATGTTTTGGAAAATAACATTCATGTTGTTTTAGTCTATGCCTTAACACATGTAAATAAAATTATGCTTGCATTGAAACAATGTGCATATTTTCCCCTTTATACAGGGTGAGCTATTTTCAAATAACCCATTTACTTGAGGACAACACAGTTTTTAGGTTATCCTTTTACGAAGCTGCAGCGAAAGGGAGCCCACGCTGGCATCAGTGCGTGTTTTTGACATGCATGGAGGCCCCCTTTTACCACAGCGAGTAAACGTCTTCTTTTTTTTCCACGTGCCCATTGGGGGGGGGGGGGGGGAGCACTTACAGGCACCCAATGAGGTGGCGGTAAGGACTCCCATACTAACCCAGCGGTAACTGGGAAGCGTGCAACACTGCATGATTACTGCCGGGTACACTGGCACTACAAAAATTGAAATATTTTTGCAGCGCTAGAAATGGTGTGTGTTGGGAGCAAGTAGTAAACCAGTGTGGTACTTCCTTTGTAGCAAGCAGTAAGCCTACGTTGGGCTTACTGTGGCTTCGTAAAAGGGCCCCTTAGCCACTAACCTCTTTGAAGACTGTTCTTTTCACTGGTAAAATGGAATTAAAGATATTCATTTTTTACTTAATGTACAACTGTTTCAATGTGAAACTGTTTCATTTTACTCTCCAGCAAAAATCAGGCTTGCATTTGCAGACACCTATCAGTGTTGGAATTTACTTGCTGTGAAGGGTGATGTATCATACATCGGAATAACCTAAAACTAAACTAATGAATAATATCCAGAGATAGAGAGTGAAATTTCAGCTTAAAAATCTGACATGAAATTATTTTTTTTTGTATTTTGCTACTGCAAAGCCCAGATCTGTTTGTTCTTCACTGGAAAATTCATTATTGTATATGTTCTGTTGTTAATGTTGGTTTCGGGATACCTGCTGAGTTATTCTCATTGAACTTTTCCCCAGGAATTGATGTGCTTGCAATTGACGGGTCATTATGCTGCTGCACCTGTGTAGTGTTAAGGTCAGTGCGTTTTTATGATTATAAAAACCATCCATACCATTCCATTATAAATTCACAATCATTCATAATGGAATGCACCATGTTTTCCTCACAGCTAGATGCAGCCACACCCTCAATTACACAAACGATTCACAACCTGTGCTAATAAGCTAAAATCCAATGAAAAACAAACTCGACACCATTTGAAACTACTGAATTTGGATTTAATTTCCAAATTGAACGTCACATGTTGTATATACAGATTGTGCTGTGCACAAGTCGTAAAAGATAATGGAGTCCTCTTTCCATGCAGGTTACGACGTAAAGGGACTTGGTGCAATTGCTTACATTCATATAGCCCCTTCTCAAACAGGAATTCATACATCTGCTGCTCAAGGTGACATGACATTTATTTAGATTCTGGATTTCCAGTCATAATTATTACATCTGTCATATTGCTGTTCCTGTTGATACTCAGATTACATAATCAAATATCAAATAATATTTCATATCATATATAATCATAGCTATCGGTTCTTTGAAGTTCGGAAACTGTTTCAATTTGTAGAACACAGGCCATCCAAACTAATGAAGGAAAGTCACAATGTGGACTCCAAGGAGGTAATTTATCATTGTTTTTGGTGTGTAAAAAGAAAGAGTAAAATAGCTTTTTTAAAATTACCCCATGGGGTATGCTTGTAAAGGTATGGACAGGGATAAAACATTGCATACATTTATAGACATATGTGTAGGTATGTTCTTGGGCACAAAGAGAGTAGAGCACAGGCTTAAAATGGCTGCTTTCTTACCCTTTGAACCAAGGTGACCTATAAGGTCCATACCGAGCTATAGTACTATCCTGTACGACTGAACCACTGCCACCCTCTACCCTGCTAACTTCACCACTGCCAATGAGAGGAGATGGTGGGCTAGGAACAATTTTTGAACCTCCTCATTATTTGTGCCCTGTGTGGCCACACCACTTACACAGGCTGTAACCTGTTAGCCCTCCCCCATCCCCTCCCCAAATGACTAAGATTCACAAATACATAATAAGGATATATATTTGTTTTGGGGCAATTGGTAAAATGTGACATTTAGTCCATTTTCAGTTTGAATACATGTAAACAAGCCAAATGAACACAGGACCTGAATGGCCCAAAATCTATCTGTTTTCAGCAACTATTATAGTCTATGGGACAAGGAAAAAAAGCACCTGTTTTTATAAAGTCAGTGTGCAGCTCTTTGGGGTTTAATCCCATGACCCTTGGTAGTGGAGACTAGAGGTATAAATTTGAAGCCACAGGAGCCACATTCTAGAAGTTAGAGAATAGTTATTGTCTGGGCAGCAGAAACTTCTGGAGGAGACCATTGGATTGGGCATATGTTCACTAATTACATTTCCACTGTCTGTGCCACTATGCCTACTCAATTCCCCAATTTCGGTGCCATGGGGTTTTCATGATGTCTTGACATCCCTTTGCCTGTTGTACAGATTCCTGTCAGAAGGTTAAAAAATAATAATAATTAGCATTAGCCTTCAAGATTAATTACATTGTCACTTTGTATCTGAGGCAGCAGAGGGATCTGAAACTTGGCTGCTTTGGACCTTAGCTCATTGTTCTGAGTGCTAAGCTATTCCTCCACTCCAGGGTCAGATCCACTTCATTGAAAATGAATGGTAAACTCCACTGACAGAATTGCAACTGACTTTGATCAAAACAAACCATTTGTGGACCGATATTCAGACTGCGGGAGGCAGCTCGGCTACCTCCTCCAGTCGGCGGTGAGGCTGGATATTCAATGCCGGGCCATTTCTAGTGACCGACATTGAATATCTGGTTTATTTTTGGCCAGTTTAAACTTAACCGGCCAAGCCAATGTTCAGGCCAAAGACAGGCCTTCTATTTGGGCAGCCTGATTTGGCTGCCAAACTTAGCCAGCAATGTGCTGAATATTTGCGGATAACTGGTTATATCGCGCAATATAACCAGTTAGCCGCTAAGCACTGACCAAGAATATTCAGCAGGAGATTACTTGCTATCTGCCGCTGAATATTCGTGGATAGACAATTAAGTACTATTCAACAGGCCAGGAGCCGTTCCTGGCCGGTTAAATAGTGCTAAATATTGGGGGGTTAGTATCCAAAAGGAATCAAACTGAATTTTTTTCCCATACACATCCCTAATATATAAAGATCATTGCTGTTAAGTTTAACATACACAAAGAGAGGGTGAGAAAGTTCACACATATGGAGCATGTGCATGCTCACCCGCAGCAGACATGCTCTGGGGGACAGGTTCAGGATGTATTTGCATATGTTCACCAAAGGAGAGGATAGTATTCTGGCAGTAATTTTCAAAGATTGTACTTTCACTTTGAAAATCCAGTGAAGTCTGCAGTGCAGAAAGTCTATATATACTTTTTACTAACGTGAGCAATTATGGAATTACTATACCTCCTCAGGGCTACAGATCTTTTGTGCACATTAAAAATAGAGTGCAATCCAGCATGGACTTAACATGTATGTTAAGATGATCCTCAATTACCTTGGGAGGTAATTTCATAACTGCCTGCATTAATGGAAAGTATGCATGTGCTTTTCACTATGTGGGTCTTTTACAAGGGTAAGTTCGCATTTTTAGTGTGCACTAAAAATTAGTGTGCTCTAACTGTGTAGATTTTAATTATATTCCTATGGGCATGTACACGGTTAGGGAGCGCTAAAAATGCTAGTGCACCTTTGTAAGTGGAGAGGAGTGGCCTAGTGGTTAGGGTGGTGGACTTTGGTCCTGAGGAACTGAGTTCAATTCCCAGCACAGGCAGCTCCTTGTGACTCTGGGCAAGTCACTTAATCCTCCATTGCCTGCCACATTGAGCCTGCCATGAGTGGGAAAGCACAGGGTACAAATGTAACAAAAATAAAAGGGGCCCTATGAGGCTTTGCTGGATTTTTAAAGTGAAAATATGTGAATGCTGCCATTTTGAAATTTACTCCAGGTAAACAAGTCATGTGTATTTACACCCTCTGTTTGATAATCATTCCAGCCGATATTCAAAATTATTTAACTGCCTGGAAATGGCTGCTGACTGGTTAAATCGCTTGTCGCAGCTATCCAGTCATTTTCAGTGGAACTTAACCAGTTATCTTCACTGAAAATGACCAGTTAGCACTGATTTCAAAATCAGCTAACTTGTGGGTGTTCCAGGGGCAGAGTCAGGTTAAGTGCCGATATATACCCTGCCCCCCCCCCCCCCCCCCCCCCCCCCACATATATATATATTTAAGCGGTTTGGCTTATATGGTCAAGGGCTGAATATTGATGTAGCTGCTCAAAAAAAAAAAAAAAAGGATATTCAGTGCCATAGTCTGGATAAGGCCGGCATTTAACATTTCGGGAACAAGGCTGACAGTTGGCAGCAAAACGATGCCGGCTGAATATTGTGCAGATTGGTTTTAGTAAAAAGCATTTGAATGTTCCGATAGCATTTGCATAAATACAAGCCCCTTCCCTTCCCCTCCTCTGTGAATGCCTCTGCCTGCTGCAGGTAACAGTATGCACTCTAGGACGTATGCCTACACTGTTACATACATATTGGGTGGGCAGTTTTGTAAAAATTCTTTTCTGGGTTAGCAATGGAAATGGCTTTGAAAATTAACCTTTTAGGGATCTATTTACTAAACTATGTTAGTTGTTAAAGTGGCAATTAACACATCAAGGGGTCCTTTAACTAAGACGCACTAACAGACTTACAGGCAGATGATCAAAAGCCCCGCGCTGTTCCAAACAGCACTCTAAAATAGCGCTGGAACCGCGCGGGGCGCTATTAGACCTATGATCAGAGATAATGCATGCAAATTTAAGCAGTGCAATTATCTCTGATTAATGGGTAGAAGTGCGGGAGAATTGTGCCTGAGCACGCACTCAGCACAATCCTCCCGTACTTGTTTGACAGGTCTGGGCTGGAGACCAATGAAAAGAGAAGGATGCCCATCTTTAATTCGGAAGATGGACGTCCTCAACTGCCCTGTTGCAGGGACGGCCAAATTTCAAGGGGGTGTTGGAGGTATAGCGACGGGGCAGTTGAGGATGTCCAAAATGTGGACGTTTCTGTGACGGTACAGTTGAGGACGTCCAAATTTTGGACGTTTCTGCAATGGAAAATCCACATTAGGCTAGTATTCAGGAAAGAGCACTCAGCGCCGAGCACCCTTTTCTGAATATTAGCTTAGGGGCCATTTTATTAAGCTGTGGTAGGGCTACTGCATGGGTAGCACGCAAAAAAATCAACACTACTGCTGCTGGGGTAGTGCAGGCACCCGGCGGTAATTCCAAAGTTGGCGCACGCTGTTTCCCGCAGTAGAAAATAATTTCCTATTTTCTACTGCTGGGTCATTCCCAGTGGTAATCGGCAGTGCAGTCACATTGCCATGTGTTGCCTGATTACAGCATAAGTACCATGTGAGCTCTTACCACCCATAAATAGGTGACGGTAAGAGCTCAGGCAGTAAATAGCCGCATGCTACTTTTAATTGGGGGCGTAGCCAGACTTCGACGGGAGGGGGGTCCAGAGCCTGAGGTGAGGGGGCACATTTTAGCCCCCCCAGTGCCGCCGACCCCCCCAGCCATTATCGACCCGCCACCGCCGACCCTCCCGCCATTGCCGACCCACCGCCGCCACCAACTTTGATGACCCCTTCTGATGACCCTCTCAACCCCCCCTCCCCCGCCATCGCCGTGGGCTACCTTTGCTGGCGGGGGACTCCAATCCCCGCCAGCCAAGGACGTCCTCTTCTTCCCGCGAAGGCTTTGTTCTGTTTCTGACGTCCTGCAGACTCACAGAAACAGAACAACGTGCAGGACGTCAGAAACAGAACAAAGCCTTCGCGGGAAGAAGAGGACCTCCTCGGCTGGCGGGGATTGGGGTCCCCCGCCAGCAAAGGTAGCCCACGGCGATGGCAGGGGAGGGTTGGCGGCAGGAGGGGGTCGAGAGGGTCGTCGGCAGGAGGCTCCAGGGCCAAATCTACGGGGGCCCAGGCCCCCTGGCCCCACGTAGCTACGCCACTGCTTTTAATATTAGCACACGGCCATTTGAAAGGCCTTTTTATTCACTGTGGTAAAAAATAGCCCAGTGCACGCCAATTTCACGCACCCACAGTAGCACAGGCCACTTTTTACTGCAGCTTAGTAAAAGGGCCCTTAACGTAGATCTTTCCGGTCATTTGGGTGCCATTTACTGAATTCTGCCCTGTCAACAAAGCACATACCCCCAAATTCTTTAAATGGCGCTCAAAACTGTGCACACAGATTTGGGCATGTGTCCATTTTGCGTGTGCAATTCAATTGACTAACGAGCCAGTTAGCACTGATACCTGGATGCTAACAATTATTGGCATTAATTGGCATCAATTTGGATTTATGCTGCATCAGTGGCGTACAGGTGGGCCTGGATGGGTCAGGGCCCACCTAATTAGGGCTCAGGCCCACCCAACAGTAGCACACATTTAGCGGTAGCTGGTGGGGATCCCAAGCTCCACCAGCTGAAGACTTCCACCTGATGGAAATGAAAATGCTACTCTCCATGATACCAGCACTTGCACATGCTTAGTTTTCAGCGCATGCGTGCCGCAGGCTGCCAAGGTGGAAAGAAGCGCTTTCCTGCCAGCTGAGATTTTATTTGGGTGGTGGTGGTGGGGGGGGGGGGGGGGGGAGGAGAACAGTCGGTGCCCACCCACTTCTTGCCTAGGCCCACCCAAAATCTGTTTTCTGGCTATGCCCCTGCATTGCATCTTTCTAAGTACTATTCAACAAAGATGCACAGACAAAGTTTTAGCATACAACTGAAAAGGGGGTATGGCCATGGGAGGGGCATGGATGGGAATTATTACAGAATTCGGTGGATCCGCACCTAATTTAGGCATGAGGATTTACAGCAGGTTTCAGCTGGTGTAAATTCTCACTGCAAACAGTAGGGCGCAGATCGCAGATCTATATGCTATTCTATAAACAGCACCCAACTGGAGCACCATTTATAGCACAGCGCTCAGCATGCATTTTTTTTGGCACCCAAATTTAGGTGCCATTTACTGAATTTAGTCCATAACATGGGATAGTTAACACCATCTGTATCTAACTGCAAGTCAGCTAATGCATGTAAAAAAAAATGTTCTCTGCATGAACAGAATGGGAACTTGCTGGCAATGTCCCCAACAGAATAGATATAGGGGACATCATCTGAATATTGCTAGACATCCATTGCCCTAAGGGGAATACCTTTGCTCCACTCCTGCATTATCTGGATAGCACCAGGGCAGTTTGTGTAACTCTTCTGCAGCACTCTCCAGATAGTGCTGCTAAAAATGTACAACATAAGAACATAAGAGCAGCCATACTGAGTCAGACCAATGGTCCATCTAGCCCAGTGTCCTGTTTCCAACCTTGACCAAGCCAGGTCTCAAAACTGAGCATGCGCGGCCTGAGGGCCCAGCAGCTGCTAGGCAGGCAATGGAAGGGGGGGGGGCCTGGTGCCGGAGTTTTCTCTATCCTGCTCCTGTTGGGATATGATCACCCGGGTCCCGTCAGGAGTAGGAGAGAGAAAGAGAGACCCCTGTGCAGAGAAAGAGACCCCTGCGTCGGGCCCCCCCTGGAGGCCTGGGCCCGGGGAATTTTGCCTCCCCCTCTTGGCAGCTATGGACAGGAGGACACCACATCAGATGGGGGAGTGTCGCACAGGGTGCATTTAGCACTTGAGACATTCCTTACCTTGGGTGCTGAGCTCCCCAACCCCCCCCCAAAAAACCCACTACCCACAACTGTACAACACTACCATAGCACTAAGGGGTGAAGGGGGGCACCTACATGTGGGTACAGTGGGTTTCTGGTGGGTTTTGAAGGGCTCACATTTACCACCACAAGTGTAACAGGTTGGGGGGGATGGGCCTGGGTCCGCCTGCCTGAAGTGCACTGCACCCACTAAACCTGCTCCAGGGACCTGCATACTGCTGTCATGGAGCTGGGTATGACATTTGAGGCTGGCATAGAGGCTGGCAAAAAATATTTAAAAAGTTTTTTTTTTAGGGTGGGAGGGGGTTGGTGACCACTGGGGGAGTAAGGGGAGGTCTTCCCCAATTCCCTCCGGTGGTCATCTGGTCAGTTCAGGTACCTTTTTCAGGCTTGGTCGTAACAAAAAAATGGACCAAGTAAAGTCGCCCAAGTGCTCGTGAGGGACGCCCTTCTTTTTTCCCATTATCGGTCAAGGACGCCCATGTGTTAGGCACGCCCGAGTCCCGCCTTTGCTATGCTTCTGACATGCCCCTGTGAACTTTGTTCGTCCCCACGACGGAAAGCAGTTGAGGACACCCAAAATCGGCTTTTGATTATGCCGATTTGGGGACCCTGGGAGAAGGATGCCCATCTCCCGATTTGCGTCAAAAGATGGGCGCCCTTCTCTTTCGAAAATAAGCCTGATAGGGATCCATGTTCAGCGAGCCTTTCGTAAAATACTCTGCAAAATTGGGAAGGTCCAGACTTAGAAATCTCTTCTTTTTTTTTTTTACCTAGACAACTTATAATTAAAGGCTGTTGATTTGTCACACATTGAGGAAATTCACCTGGATCTTTTGATGATTTCAAACTTCAACCCAACATATTTAAGTTAATGTAAATAAAACTGAGCTTTATAGCTTACTTTTCTCCATAAGAGTTGAAACCTGTTACCAAAGAGTTAACCAGATCATAGCTTACATATTTATGCATGGTCCATCTAGTCTGCCAATAAGATGGCCAGAGCAATACATGCCACTCCATGCAGGTTACACTCCTTAATGATCAAATACTGGCATCATAAAGCCAACCACACGTGGAGGGGTATTTTCCATATGATGCCTAAGTCCGACTTTGGACATTTTGCTCAAAACGTCCAAAATCCAAATAGGAAAGAAGGTAATTTTCAAAAAAGAAAAGCATCTATCTTTTATTGCGAAAATACTATTTTAAACAATGTTTTGTGCTTTGGACGTTTTGGTCCATTTTCAAAAACCAAATAAGTGCAAAACAGAGAAAATCAAGCCATTGGGATGTAGGAGCAGTCAGCATTTTTAGCAGACTGGTCCCCCAGACGTCCCAGGAGAGCAATGGGGCACCTAGAGGGAACTTCTGTGCACTTCATTAAAATGCTTCCAGGTATACATCTCACCTTTGCTCCCTTACTTCGTCCCCTGAGCCCTCCAAAACCTACTCAAAACCTACTGCCCCCCCCCACACACTGTACACCACTACAATAGCCCTTATGGGTGAAGGGGGCATCTACATGTGGGTACAGTAGGGTTTAGGTGATTTTGGGAAGGGTCACAGTTTCCACCACAAGTGTGATAGGTATAGGGAGATAGGGACCTGAGTCCCCCACTCCATAATGTGCTAAACCGATTACTATACTACTCCAGCGACCTACATGCTGCTCTAATAGACCTGACTTTAACATCTGAGGCTGTCATAGAGGCTGGTAAGTTGTATTCACATTTTTCGGGGGTGGGAGGGAGTCAGTGTCCACTGGGGGTATTGGGGGTAACCCCTGATTCCCTCCAGTGGTCATCTGGTAATTTAGGACACCTTTTTTTGCCATATTTGTTCTAAAAACAGGTATAACTCAAAACATCTTAGATTTAGTCCTAGACAGTTTTGTTTTGTTCCATTATGGCTGAAAAACATCCAAAGTCTTAGGAACGCCCAAATCCCACCCTTACCATGTCCCAACATGCCCCCTTGAGATTTGGACACACTACAGAAGAACAGTATAGAAAAATAGGTTTCGTAAATACTGATTTGGACATTTTTGTGAGAAAAATGGCCAAATGCTGCTTTATGCCACTTTTTGCACATTTTTCTCTTTTGAAAATGAGCCCCTTAGGCAATTATATTTGAATCAATTTTGGAAGAGTAGATTTATCATTTTGGTTGCAGCATAGTCAAATTCATTGTCAATGCTTGAGTTAAGCAATAATCCAACAATGTTGCAAACTGACAGCATTTTGTTTCACCTCCCCCTCTGAGATACACTCATAGCATATAATATGAATGTGATATAAAACATGCATACTTGTTCTTGATCTGTTATTGCTATTTTCAGGTCGCAGACCTTAGAAGTCTGCCAGGCACTGGCCTTTACTTTCCAACTGCTGGAGTTGCTGTCAAAGCCCACTACAGCCCTTCCAGATCTGTCATGCCATCTTTGGGACACAGACTGTAGATGTCTACCCAGCACTGGCCTTACTTCTGAACTACTGGAGTTGCTGTCTAAGCATTGCTAAGTTTTGTTTTGATTTCATCCAGTTTCCATATAGGGATCCTTTGTGTTTAGTCCAAGCATCTTTGAATTCCATCAAAATTTTGCCTCCATTATTTCCCCTGGGAGAGCATTCCAGGCATCCACCATCCCCTCTGTGGAAAGGTTCTTCCTGACAGTACTCCTAAGTTGGTCACCTTGTAACCTCAATTTATGTTCTATTGCTTCCCCATCTCTAGAAAAGATTTATTTGTATATTAATACCTTTCAAGCATTTAAGTATCTACATCATATCTCCCCTATCCCTACTTTCCTCTAGGAAATACATATTCAGATCATGAAGTCTCTTCTCATATATCTTTTGACACAAGCCCCATACCACTTTTATCACTTTTCTCTGAACCACTTCAAGCCTTTTCATGACTTCAGCTAGCTATGATCTGCAAAAGGTGAATGCAGTTCTCCAAATGGGGCCTCACCAATGACTTTAAAGGGGCATTAACACGCCCTATGCAGCCTAGTATTCTTAAGTGGGGATGGGTTACAATCAAGGCAGTTTACATATTATGTACAGGTACTTATTTTGTACCTGGGGCAATAGAAGGTTAAATGACTTGCCAGAGTCACAAGGAGCAGTAGTGGGAACTGAACCTAGTTTACCAGAATCAAAACCTGCAACACTAACCACTAGGCTATTCCGCCACTCCTTCTGACTATGGCCACTGCCTTATCACAGTTGTTTAGCCAACTTAAGATTCTCAGACACTGTCACCCCAAGGTCTCTCTCCTGAACTGTGCTTATCAGTCTCTCACTCCCTATCTCATACATTTCCTCTGGATTTCTACACCCCAAGTTCATTGCTCTGCACTTCTTTGCATTCAGTTTTAACTGCCAGACCTTAGACCATTCTTCTAATTTTTGTAGCTCTTTTCTCATGTTTTCTACTCCCTCTGTGGTGTCCGATCTGTTGGAAATATTTGTGTCATCCATAAAAGGACACACCTGTCCTTATAACCCTTTGGCAATGTTGCCCACAAATATATTAAATAGAATTGGTCCCAGTACCGATCCCTTAAGCATTCCACTACTCACTTTTCTTTCCTCCAAGTCAATCCTTTCATCACCATCTTCTGTTGTCTGTCAGTCAACTAGTTTCTAATCCATTTCACCATTTGAGTCCTAAGTTCAGCATCAAAGACTTTGCTGAAAACCAAGTAGATTACATTTAGCACATGTCCTTTATCCATTTCTCTCGTCACCCAGTCAAATCAATTGGATTTGTTTGGCATGACTTTTCTTTGGTGAAAATGTGTTGCCTCAGATCTTGCAGCCTGTTGGATTCTGGGAAGTTCACTATCCTTTCCTTCAGCAGCGCTTCCATTATTTTTCCAACCACCAAGTGAGGCCTCTGGTTTCCCCTATTCTTTCCTATCCCAGCTTTTTGAAGAGGGACACATCCACTCATCTCCAATCCCATGGAATCTCTCTCATCTCCAAGGATTCATTAAATAAATCTTTATGAGTTCCTGCCAGGATTTTTCTGAGCTCTCTCAATATTCTGGGATGTATCCCATCCAATCCTATGGCTTTTACCCACTTTCAGATTTTCAAGTGTAAGTTGAGAATACATGCATACAATACCTTTTTAGACTTCTCACATACAGGCTCATTTTCAAAGCACTTAGCCTCCCAAAGTTCCATAGAAACCTATGGAACTTAGCCTCCCAAAGTGCTTTGAAAATATGCCTCTTCTCCTCATTATAAATCAGGCTCATATTCCCCAAAAGTAGGCACCATGAGGGTAATTTATAAATCATTTTCACGTGCAAAGCATGTTTTACACATGAAAAATTGGTACATAAAATTGCATGAAAGAAAAGTATATATATGCATAAAAAGTAGAGAGAACACAAGATTGTGCCTACTTTTATGTGATTTGCATGTAGATGGTCCCAGGGGTATAGTTTTGGACAGAGCTGTGGCAGAGTTGTTATGTACATACATCCTATATAATAAAACGCACCTCCAACATTCTGAAGCTGACTGCATGGCTGAGGCATTCCTGCTCTCTGTATCCATCTCCTGAATTGACATCACATACTTCCGGGTTCATCACAAGCAGAAGTGACCAACCACATGAGGTTTCTCGGCTTCAGAATGTTAGAGGTGCATTCTATTAAATAGGATTGGTCTGTTCCTTGAAGCACAGCCAGAGCTCAGCATCCTGCACAGTAACAGCTCAGACACTAGAGAGAGAAGGGGGGGGGGGCCTGACACCAGAGAGAGGGAGGGAGGGGAGCCTGACACCAGAGGGGGGGGGGAGGTCTCTGTCACACACACACTCTCTCTCTTTCTCTCACACACTCTCTCTCTCTCTCTCAGTCAATGTCTTTCTCTCTCTCACTCTCTCTTACACACTGTCTCTCACACACTCTATGTCTCACACTGTATCACATTCACACTCTATGTGTCACACAGTCACTCACACACTATCTTGGTCTCATACACTCAATCTCACAGAGAGTCTGTGTCTCACACACACTCTCTCTCTCTCTCTCTCTCTCTCGCACACACTGTATCTGTGTGAAACACACTTTTTCTCTCTCACACTGTGTCTCACATACACACTTGCACACACTCTTATTCTCTCACACACACTCTCTCTCACAGACACACTCGCACCCAGACTCACTCTCTCTCTAACACACACACACACTCTCGCACCCAGACTCACTCTCTCTCTCTCACACACACACTCGCACATTCACTCTCTCTCTCACACACAGTCACTCTCACATACCCTCTTTCAAACATACACACTATGAGGAAAACCTTGCTAGCACCCGTTTCATTTGTGTCAGAAACAGGCCTTTTTTACTAGTTGTCTATAAAATATGGAGGTTATTTTAGAAGCATCTCCATTTGAAAATGGAAGCTTTTAAATGTCTGGAGAGGCCCAGATTTTTAAATGACTCTGTAGGTGTTTAGGTAGGGGTATACTATCAGTATTAAAAAGAATACAATCTGAGATTCTGGCAGGGACAGCATTCACCCTATTCCTCCTCCACTGTGATTTATGCAGACATCAATTCATGGATACTCAAGCAAGACATACCATGTTTGTTTGTTTTTTAGAAAGATGTGCACCGAATAATCAGTACTTTGCATAATACAGGGTTTTGCTTTACCATTCTCCAAGTGTGATGTTTGTTCTGTGCTGATTTGGTCATTTTTAACTCTAGTTAGTTGTGTACAGTACATGATAATGGACATATTTCAGTGAGACTAATCATTCAGATTTTAACAGATTGTCAAATTTATGAAACGCAGATGACAGTTTTATAAATCAAAATCTAATTTCATAATAACTTAAAATATGTCATGTGACAAATTGTTCTGCATTGACATCTTTTGTTTACAGTAAGCCAGATCTTTTTTGATAAAACTGAGAAGGGGGTAAACTAAATAGTTTTCTTCATTCAGTTATGACTGGAAATATGAATCACAGTGACAGGGTGCTCTGTTCTGCAGTATTTATTTATTTATACATTCTTGTATCCCACTATTATCCGAAAACAGGTTTAGGTTCATAGCGATTTACAGATTACATCTAGGTGAAATTACAGTAGTGTTTTACATTTATTGCGTAGGGAGATCATCGATAGCTAAGATGGTTAGCTGTAAAATGTTTTGAAGAGGTAGGTAGGACTGTAGATAGTTAGTGATATGTCTTGTGGCTTTTGGTATTGAGTTCCACCATTTGGCGCCCAGGTAGCTAAATCTTGCTGTGTAGATGGTTTTGTACATTGTGTTTCTGTAGTTGGGTAGGTGGAGAAGTAGGTAACTTCTGGTTTCTGGGCTTGCCTTTCTTGGAGATAATTTGATCATGTCTTGCATATATTCAGGTGCCATTCCAAACAGTATTTGTGCACATTACTCTTTTTATTTTTTTATTTTATTTTTGTTACATTTGTACCCCGCGCTTTCCCACTCATGGCAGGCTCATTTTGTTGTGGGGTAGGGTTTCAAGATTTCTTTTTGTTTCATTAATGTATTTTAACGCTCAAGTTAGATAGAACATAGAAATAGAAATTGATATGTCCCAATTAGGACATGACAAATTCCAGTACTATTTTAGAAAAGGGTCCGCTGATGTGTGTGTACTGGTTATGTGTAGTGGGAGTAGCCATTTTACAACTGTCAGAAAACAGTGGGAAATGGACTCTGGCTTTCCAAGGACAAACGGAAGAAACTTCAAAGGTTCAATGAAACAATGTTTATTGATGATTGAAGAGTTGACATAGCACTGTGGTTCGGCTAAGGGCCTCCTTCAGATGTCTTGATGCTGTGTCTGAAGAAAAAAAACGTCCAATGGTTTCAATATGCCAATAAGTCAAAATACCAAAAGGTATTGAAGAAATGGTCTTGAAAAAGACCTTTGGTAAATCTTCTGCAAATGCAAGCCACTGTTTTCTTACCTTTGTGCCTTTTGTGGGATTCCAGCATTCTTCCACTAAGATGGACTGTTTTGGTATTTTATAACTGTCAACATCTAAAACATCAATGGAAGCAACATGGCAACATATCCATCTAAGTGGTGGAACTTACACATTCATGTTGGTATTTCAGAACCGAAGCATGTAAGTACCAACAAATAGATTTGTATGTTTGCCATTTTGGAAACCTACATGTTTAAATGCAACTAATTAAATATAGGGGTGAAAATTATGCAGCACATTTGATTATTGGGGGGGGGGGGACTGGGGGATTAAAGGGATTGCTACCCAAAGCAAGCACTTTTCCTCAATCTTGATGTATCTGGGGGCAGCTGTAAATCCCGACACTGATCTTTGTGATCATAGAGCTGCATTCCCCTTCTGAAATGGGAAATGCATATATATTTTTTGGTCCTGTTCCAGTCATGCCCAAACTATGCCCTAGTCCTGACCAAACCATGCCATCTTGTCATATGCATGCATTACAGATTTGTACGTTGTCATGTCATGAATTCTATTCTGGCTTTCTAAAATTGGGTTTTCTGTGTATATATGAGATGCATGTGTAAATCACAACTAGGCCTTCCAAAATAACAACTTTATTTCTTTTTATGTTTCACTTGATGTATGCTATTCACAAATAAAGCACACTAAAGGAGTAATTGCATAAAACATTTTCCAAATGTTAAGCACATTTTCCATGGGATAAAGAGGTCTTATAAAACTGTGTGGTGAATATGTGAATATTAATTGGGTAGAACAGGAGCAGAGTTATGATGTATGCACATATTGTATAACATACAAGTGATCATCCATAGAGACACACATACACATTTGCACCTTCTTCAGAGCAGGTGTACATTTGTGGAAGAGGACTTGCACATTAGAATATGGCCACAATTCCTGCTGAGTTCTTTGAAATTGTATTTTAATTGTGTTTGAATGCTGATTTTTATTGTGCTTTGTAAATTGCTTTGGTCATTTTTGGATGGAAAAGTATTATGAGGGTAATTTTATAAGGGAGCACATTTCTTAAGTGGTAAAGGACTGTGGTGACCAGCCAGTGCTTAGCTCCCAAAACAGAGAAGGAATATGAGAAGCGATTGGAAAAACCCCACCTTACCAGAGAGGCAGATCCCAATAGCCATCTTCCTTAAGAACAGGGAGCTGCACTAGTGGAATCTGAACAAACATGGTCACCAGGAAGAACTACATCTCCTATGAATCTGCAGAGCAAGGCGAGGGAAAGTAGGTTGGTGAGTGGAGCCAGAAATTGAAAGCAGGTGCTCATTAAGAGTAACAGTGCCAAATTAAAAAGTCTTTTCCTTGCAGAACAAACCAGTGTTTGGAACAGAGGAGATTTACTCCCTTGCAGGGCCAGCCCAAGAGTATCTGACATCCAAGGCAAACCCTCAGGCATGTGTCGCCACACCTACCCCAGGGTAGCTCAAGAGTGTCTGTCCCACCCCCTCACATCTAGCATCTCCTCTTCCCTTCTGCAGTCTAGAATCTCCCCGACTTCCCTCCCCCATGCTGTTCAGCACAGTGGCGTAGCCACGGGGGACCTCGGGGGCCCAGGCCCCCATCCCTCTCTCAGGCCCCCCTATGCTGGTGGCCACTAGTTGCCTGCATAGATGCCCCATATCAGAGGCCAGCCAAAAGGCCAAGCAATGCAACTTTTACCCTCTCCCCTGCCACCTTACTGCAATTAATGTCCGGGAGCCAGGACTGCTGGTATTTTTCTCTCCATCCCCTTCATCCCCCTCCCCCAGTCTGTTCAAACATGCTCTGCTGCTAGCAACACTACAGCGATCAAACCTGGCTGTTTCGGGGCCTTCCCTAGTGAAACAGGAAGTAGCACCAGAGGAGGGGGTGCATTACAGGGAAGGACCGAAGCAGCATGGAAAAAAGAAAGCCCACGTAAACTGCTTAATGTGGGAGTGGGTGTGATATGACCAAGATGGATCAGAGGAGTGGCCTGCTGTGACAGCTAGTGCAAGGTCTCTATTTCTCATGACTGCTGACAGGATGGCTGCACTTATCAACACCTCAAGAGGAGGTAGTATTCAGGGCAGTGCCAAGGGTCTGTGGCGCCCCCCTGCAAGGGATCGGGTGCTGCGCCCCCCCCCCCCCCCCGCAGACAAGCGGTTGGAGCGCCCCCCCCCCCATGAAGATGATCGCTGACCTCTCTCCCCTGCCCTCTTGCTCCCATGTCCCAACTGCCCACCCTCTTCTCCCCCCAACAAAATCTCTTTTAAATTTACCTCCGTCTGGCTGGCAGGGCAGCGAAGGCGCAGCGTCAGTGAAGGAGGCGGCGCTCCCGACGTCTCTATTAGTCTTCCCTTTGCTCAATGTCCCGTCTTCTTCTGACGTCAAGGAAATGACATCAGAAGAAGGTGGGACATTGAGCAAAGGGAAGACTAGTAGAGACGTCGGGACTCGGGAGCGCCGCCTCCTTCACTGACGCTGCACCTTCGGTGCCCTGCCAGCCGGACGAAACTAAATTTAAAAGAGATTTTGTTGGGGGGGAGAAGAGGGCGGGCAGTTGGGACATGGGAGCAAGAGGGCAGGGGAGAGAGGTCAGCGATCATCTTCATGGGGGGGGGCGCTCCAACCGCTTGTCTGCGGGGGGGGGGGGGGCGCAGCACCCGATCCCTTGCAGGGGGGCGCCACAGACCCTTGGCACTGCCCAAAGGACGGCGCCCCCCTGCCACGCTTACCTCGCTTATGGCGTTGGCACAGCCCTGGTGGTATTGCAGTGGCACTAACAGCAGTCCAATAGCATGGCTGCTATCACAAGTTCCATGGGCGCTCTCACCCCCACTGTCTAATCTCAACACCCTCTGCATATCCATCCCTTCTTGATACCTCCTACTCATCCAGTTCCCCATCCTGACACCCCTGCATGTCTGATCCCTCCCTCTAGACAATTCCCTCAGTAACAACCTCCTCAGACATCTTCCCAATCTGATCTCCCCCATTCAAAGTCACATCACCCTGCACACCCCCCCCCCCCCCAATCCAATCCCTCCCAGTCAAGGTCCCATTCCCCTGGGTACCCCACAATCTGATCTTCTCCCCCAAAGTCCCAAATTGTGCCCCCAAATTCAGAAACCCTACTCCCTGGTCATTAACACCCCTCCCTGTAGCCACCCCTCCCCATCTCCCCAACTGTTTTGCTTGTATTGTGTTGTAATTAGTTTTATTATTTCTTATGTTTACTGTGCACTGCTTAGAAATTATTGATTTGTGGCATAGAAATATTATAAATCAATAAATATGTTCACTTTGACTTTCGCTTGTAGGGGAAATAAGACTTTTGAACAAAATCCCTGCAACTCCATTTTCTGTCTGTTTGGCCAATCTATACTTACCATTAGACAATTTGAAATGAACCTCTAAACATATCTTTGAAAGGGAGTTGAATTTTCAGCTATTGGAAGCAATCACGCTATCGCTTAAATCCTCAATAATAGTTTAATGTAGTCTTTGGCAACCATTGTAACGTATCCCTTTAGAATATAATGATGTGATGTCATGGGTTCTATTCTAGTAAATGCATTTATCAAACCCATGCTCAGTGCAAATGACTCGCCTAAATTGCACCCAATTGAAGTAATTGGTACTACCTTGAAGGAACTCCCTAAGGTAGAATGTCAGCTTCCTACAGGAAAAGAAAAATAATCTCAACCTCATGATGTAGATTACACCATCTCCCTTTATTAATTCCTCAATAATACCTCTACTGTGTGGTAAATGTTTCAGCAGTCCCTTCCTTTAGGGTGCTTGCTCATCTTTTGAGGAAAGAAATACTCATTGTACATGAAAGGGTGCTTGAGGAATGTAACTGTGCTACTTCTAAAATTGAAAAGTTATTGATTTTAGCACTGTCAAATGGACAAGCCTGACTCTATGAATCATCACCTGCCCTCTGTGCCGGAGCAGAGCACTTTTAGAAATAATGCTCCATAGTAAAAAATGTATCTCTGGGGTAACAATCCAATGACATCAGATAGGGAAATGAATATTTAAGTTCAATGCTTAAAAAGCATATTTGATAGAGATGCATCCAGAGCCATCCCACAATCCAGTACTAGTTTCCTTTCCTTTATTTGGAGAGATGGATCTTAAAAATACTTGTTTATTGATCCATCTCTCCAGGTCTTGTATTTCTGTGGTCAAACATCCCACTTTCTTCCATACCTGTGTTCTCCCGTGGGGCGTTCGAGTTCTGAACCTTTCCTTTATTTACCTACTTTTTTAATGACAGTTGAGGGAACTGGGCTCATTGCCCCCAGGATGCTGCACAGATTTGTTATAACTATTTCTCCAAAATGTGCGCCACTGACCAAAATGATAAAGGTCCCTTGAATAGCGACTATTTGGAGGACTCGGGCCTTCTCAGTTTGCCACCGGCAGCAAAACAGCAGTTGGGGGCACCCTTACGCACCCTTGAAGTTTAGAAGGTTATAAAATCATTGGCTGCAGGAAGTGCTCCGGGCCCCAATGGTTTTTCCACTAAATATTACAAAATATTGTCCCCTCGGGTGAGTGGCCCCTTGGTAGCCTATTATGACTTGGTTGTCTCACAGAGTTATTCCCCCCCCTCCCCCATGCTAATGAAGTTTTAATAACTTTGCTTCCTGGGCAGATTGAAAGAACGACTGGAATCTTTCCGGCCAATTTCCTTGTTGAATGTAGATACTAAGATCTTGGCCCGGGTGCTCGCCAATCGATTAGCCTCTCATATGCCCTCTTTAGTGGGAGAACACCAAGTGGGTTTTGTTCACGGCCACCAGTCAGTCCTAAATGTAAGGAAGGTCCTCCTTTGTATTGCAGATAGTCAAGCTACCCAGGAACCATTGTTATTGGACAACCTGGACGCTGAGAAAGCATTTGATCAGGTGCACTGGGATTATTTGTTTCAGGTGCTGGCTTAGGTGGGTATGGAAGGGTGGTTTCTTCAGGCCATAGCTACTCTGTATCAGAGGCCTACTGCTGTGATGCTAATTAATGGGACCCGGACCCTGGCCTTTGCGGATGAAAAGGGCACTTGCCAGGGGTGCCCCATCCCCCCTTTTATTCCTATTGTATTTGGAACCTCTGCTCCAGACTGTACAACTTGACCCAGCCATTTCGGGTGTGACACTTCTGGGGCTGCCTGTGAAGGTCCTGACTTTTGCCTAGCCCCAGAAGGTTGTTAAGTGTTATTGATGAGTATAGCTTTTTCATTTATTTAAATTTACAGAAATCTATGACTTTACCAGTGCAGACTTCTATAATGGAGGATTGGGTGGGCCCCTTCCACTTCAATGGGTGACAGGTACCATCAAATATTGGAGTGCATGTGACTCCAGATCTGTCCCACCTTTATGATGTCAATGTGGAACAAAATTACTGAGCACATTCAAAAGCATGGATTAATGAGACTAAGCCAACATGGATTTAGTGAAGGGAAATCTATTACATTTCTCTGAAGGGGTGAATAAACATGAGGATAAAGATGAGCCGGTTGATATTGTGTATCTGGATTTTCAAAAAGTGTTTGACAAAGTACCTCATGAAAGACTCCAGAGGAAATTGGAGAGTCATGGGATAGGAGGTAGTGTTCTATTGTGGATTCAAAACTGGTTAAAAGATAGAAAACAGAGAGTAGGGTTAAATGGTCAGTATTCTCAATGGAGAAGGGTAGTTAGTGGGGTTCCCCAGGGGTCTGTGTTGGGACCGCTGCTTTTTAACATATTTATAAATGACCTAGAGATGGGAGTAACTAGTGAGGTAATTAAATTTGCTGACAACACAAAGGGCCCCTTTTACTAAGCCACGTAAGCATCTACGCACGCCCAACATGCGCCAAAATGAACTTACCACCCGACTATCATGTGGCTGTTTGGTAATTTCATTTTTGGTATGTGTCTGCTATGCGCATCTGAAAAATATTTTTTATTTTCTCCCACGCATAGCAGATGCGCGCCAAGTGGCATCTGGCATGCATAGGTCGTTACTGTGCAGATTTCTTACCACTTGGTCTATGGCTAGCGGTAAGATCAAACATCCAAAATGGACGCGCAGCAATTTTAATTTTGCCACACGTTCATTTTTGGGGAAAAATTTAAAAAGGCATGTTTGGTACGAGCGCTGAAAAATATTTCAGCACACGCCCAAAACCTGTGCCTACACTACCGCAAGCCACTTTTTACCACGGCTTAGTAAAAGTTATTTAAATTTGTTAAATCGCAAAAGGATTGTGAAAAATTTCAAGACTGGGAGACTGGGCATCTAAATGGCAGATGACTTTTAATGTGAGCAAGTGGAAAGTGTTGCATGTGGGAAAGAGGAACCCAAATTATAGTTATGTAATGCAAGGATCCACATTAGGAGTCACCAACTGGGAAAAGGATCTAGGCGTCATCGTTGATGATACATTGAAACCCTCTGCTCAGTGTGTGGTGGTGGCTTAGAAAGCAAATAGAATGTTAGGTATTATTAGGAAAGGAATGGAAAACAAAAATGAGGACGTTATAATGCCTTTGTATCGCTCCATGGTGCAACAGCACCTCGAATATTGTGTTCAATTCTGGTCACTGCATCTCAAAAAAAATATAGTGGAATTAGAAAAGGTACAGAGAATGGCGACAAAAATGATAAAGGGGGTGGGACGACTTCCCCATGAGGAAAGGCTAAAGCGGCTAGGGCTCCTCAGCTTCGAGAAAAGACGGCTGAGGGGAGATATGATAGAGGTCTATAAAATAATGAGTGAAGTGGAACGGGTAGACGTGAATTGCTTGTTTACTCTTTCCAAAAGTACTAGGACTAGGGGGCATGCAATGAAGTTAGAAAGTAGCAAATTTAAAACGAACTAGAGAAAATATTTCTTCACTCAATGTGTAATTAAACTCTGGAATTCACTCCCAAAGAATGTAGTAAAAGCAGTTAGCTTAGCGGGGTTAAAAAAAGGTTTGGATGGCTGCCTAAAGGAAAAGTCCATAGACTATGAATAAAATGGACTTGGGGAAAATCCACTGCTTATTTCTAAAATAAGCAGCATAAAATGTATTGTACTGTTTTGGGATCTTGCCAGGTCTTGTGACCTGGTTGGCCACTGTTGGAAACAGGATGCTGGGCTTGATGGACCCTCAGTCTTTCCCAGCATGGCAATACTTATATAGTGGCACATTATAATGAGTTGCCATGTTGATTTATCCCTTCTAATTTATTTACCTCTTTTTTCTTACTTTGGTTTATATGGCTGTGTGAGGTACTGTCTTTTTGAAATACAGCAGAGCCTTGACTCAGTGTTTTCCTATGCGCTTACTTCATTCTTCGCAGAAGGCCTTCTAGGACCAGTGTGCAAGGGCACATTTTTTTGCTCCTGGCCCTGCAGCCTGAAATGCCCTCACATTCACATTATGAACTGGACTTATCAAGATTTAGGAATCCAAAGACCCTGCCATTCATGAAAGATTTTGGTAATCTTGGTGGAAATTTTGTTTTTATTGTTATACTTTTATCTAGTGCATCATTTCTGCCTGGAGCTTATTTCAGCAGTAAATAGGACGATAAGAGAAACTTGAACTGTATGTGAAGGCAGATGGGGAGCCAATGAAGTGTCTTGAGCAGAGGGAGGTTATAGGAGCATAGTGACAAGTTTGAAAGATAATTAACATAGCTGAATTTTAAATAGATTACAGTAGAGATGGTTCAGTAGGAGCCCTGGGAAGAGCAAATTTCATCAGTCTCAGTGGAAGGTAATGAGAGAGTAGATAAGGTAATACATAGAAATAAGACAAAAAAAGATGATACCTTTTTCTTGGACTAATTTAATGCATTTTTGACTAGCATTCAAAAGCCAGAACCTTCTTCGTCAGGTCATGACATTATGAGCAAATTTGATAATATCAGAATATATAAGTTAAACTAAAGGCATTCCAGTACTTCTTGGAGTATGTGAGTCTCAAGGGAAAGGTATGCGTGGAGACTGAGAAACAGGAAGAGATGATTGGGGTAATCAGAAGGTTTATAAAAGTATAATTTTATGATTTGTGGAGGGGCATAATTGAACGGAAACGCCTATCTCCATGGGCGTTTATCTCTGAGAACGGGTCCGTGAAGGGGCGGGCCGAACCGTATTTTTGAAAAAATGGACGTTTTTGAGCTGTTTTTTTTTTTTTAGCTATAATGGAAAGTAAAAACGCCCAGCTCAAAAACGTCCTAATCCGAGCCATTTGGTTGTGGGAGGGGCCAGGATTCGTAGTACACTGGCCCCCCTGATATGCCAGGACACCAACTGGGTACCCTAGAGGTCAGTGCGGTGGACTTCAGACAACGCTCCCACATGCATAGCTCCCTTACCATGGGTGCTGAGCACCCAACCCCAACCCCCTCCCCCAAAACCCACTACCCACAAATGTACAACACTACCATAGCTCTTAGGGATGAAGGGGGCACCTATATGTGGTTACAGTGGGTTTTGAAGGCCTCCTATTTACCAGCACAAGTGTTACAGGTGGGGGGGGGATGGGCCTGGGTCCACCTGGCTGAAGTGCACTGCGATACCCACTAAAAGTGCTCCAGGGACCTGCATACACGCAGGCCTCTAGGACTGGTTGCTGCTATATAACATTGGCACACCAGTTCACACCTGAAGACTAATCTCTCCGAAAACGTCCTTTATTGGAATAACCACCTTTACTCACAGTTAACTGCAGATCAGAGGTTGTGCCCCACTGGCAACGAGTCTCCCTGGTACTGAGATGAGCAGTAGGTCAGAGCTGGCAGAATGATGTACAATGCCCTCTTTCAGCCACACTCAAGGTAAGAACTAAGTTCTGTAACGTGGCTAACACAGGAAAGGGAACTAAAACTGGCTTACAAAAATGGCCACTACCGCATGGACTACAACTGGAAACACAACAGGGCACACTCTGGCCCAGTAGGCAGGGGGAAAAGCACCATGGGAGAAGAGCCTACCAACTACCAACATCGTGAGACTGTAACCAGGGGCGTATCTGCCTGGGCCCCCGCAGATTTTGCCCCGGACCCCCCTACCGCCGTTAACCCTCCCTCCCTCGCCTACCGCCATCACCTACCCCGAGGTCCGCTTCCTCCGGCTTTTTAAAATATTGCTTCAGATGGCGGGGGACCCCAACCCCCCGCCAGCCCAGCCGCGATCTTTAACTTTTTCATCCTCGTCGTGCAGCGCGCTGTGAAAGCTGCATGCATCTTTAGATCCAGTTGGATGGAGTCTGTCTGACGTCGCAGCACGTTGACGTTACAACATGCTGCGACGTCAGACTCCATCCAACTGGATCTAAAGATGCATGCAGCTTTCACAGCATGCTGCACGACGAGGATGAAAAAGTTAAAGATCGCGGCTGGGCTGGCGGGGGGTTGGGGTCCCCCGCCAGCTGAAGCAATATTTTAAAAAGCCGGAGGAAGCGGACCTCGGGTAGGTGACGGCGGTAGGTGGGGGAGGGAGGGAGTGTTAACGGCGGTAGGGGGGGGTTGACGGCGGTGGGGGGGTTGACGGCAGTAGGGGGGGGGCTGACGGCGGTAGGGGGGGCTATAATGTGCCCCCTCACTCTAGCCCTTGCCCCCCCACCGCCGAACCTCAGATATGCCCCTGACTGTAACACAAGCTAATGAAATCACGAAGCCCAATACCCTACACCCACCACAATGCAATGCTGATGTGACCCTGTACTGCACCCGAGAGCCACATCTGACCCAGGGAAAGGCTGTGACAGGATCGAACACATTCTGCTGTCATGGAGGTGGGTACGGCATTTGAGGCTGGCATACAGGCTGGGAAAAAAGTTTGTAAAGTGGGTTTTTTTTGGTGGGAGGGGGTTAGTGGCCACTGGGGGAGTCCGGGAAGGTCATCTCCGATTCCCTCCAGTGGTCATCTGGGCAGTTGGGGCACTTTTTTTGGGACTTCGTGAAAAAAAAGGGTCCAAAAAAGTGACCCAAAATCGCGGTAAAAACGCCTTTTTTTTATTATCAGCTAAAGACGTCCATCTCTCCTCGGCCGATAACCACGCCCCAGTTCCGCCTCCACCACGCCTCCGACACGCCCCCATCAACTTTATTCGTTTCCGCGACGGACTGCAGTTGGAAACGCCCAAAATCGGCTTTCGATTATACCGATTTGGGCGCCTTTGCGAGATAAACGTCTATCTCCCGATTCAGGTCGCACTATAGGCGTTTTTCTCTTTCGAAAATAAGCTGAATAGTGTGATAGAAAAACCAGATCTCTCTTGTCATGTCTCATCGGTGCCTGATTTGTTTTAAAAATTGCTGTTAGTATTCTGACCATACTTTTATCGATGCAGTGCTCTGGTCCTGAAAAATGGTCACCTATAGAAGTGTCATTTTTGTTTGCTTTGTGGTGTCTGATGTGGCGTCTTTAGCATCTGGCCCATATCGCCAATATAGAACCCTTCACATTCTCTGCATTAAATAATAATATTTACAGTACTACTTTGAGGAAGAACATGAGTACGATCCCTTTACATTGAATATTTTCTTGATATGGGTAACAGTAAGGTCCTTGGACTCGAGACTACCTCGACGTCAGGAAGCAGATGAAAGCATGACTCTTCTCACAAGCCTTTAATACACAGAGAGGGGCATAATCGAACGGGGCGCCCAGGTTTTCCTGAGGACATCCTCGCAGGACGTCCCAGTGAAGGGGCGGGGAAACCCGTATTATCAAAACAAGATGGGCGTCCATCTTTCATTTTGATAATACAGTTGGGGACATCCAAATTGCGAAATTTAGGTCAACCTTAGAGATGGTTGTCCTTAGAGATGGTCGTCCCCGGTTTTCGGCAATAATGGAAACCAAGGACGCCCATCTCAGAAACGAACAAATCCAAGCCATTTGGTCATGGGAGGAGCCAGCATTCGTAGTGCACTTGTCCCCCTGTCATGCCAGGACACCAACCGGGCACCCTAGGGGGCACTGCAGCGGACTTCAGAAATTGCTCCCAGGTGCATAACTCCCTTACCTTGTGTGCTGAGCCCCCCAAAACCCAGTACCTACAACTACCATACAACACTACCATACAACACTACCATACAACACTACCATAGCCCTAAGGGGTGAAGGGGGTCACCTACATGTGGGTACAGTGGGTTTCTGGTGGGTTTTGAAGGGCTCACATTTACCACCACAAGTGTAACAGGTAGGGGGGGATGGGCCTGGGTCCGCCTGCCTGAAGTGCACTACACCCACTAAAACTGCTCCAGGGACCTGTATACTGCTGTCAGGGAGCTGGGTATGACATTTGAGGCTGGTATAGAGGCTGGCAAAAAATATTTTAAAAGTTTTTTAGGGTGGGAGGGGGTTAGTGACCACTGGGGGAGTAAGGGGAGGACTTCCCCGATTCCTCCAATGGTCATCTGGTCATTTAGGGCACATTTTTGTGGCTTGGTCATAAAAAAAAGGACCAAGTAAAGTCGCCCAAGTGTTCGTCAGGGACACCCTTCTTTTTTCCATTATCGGCCGAGGACACCCATGTGTTAAGCACGCCCAAGTCCCGCCTTCGCTATGCTTCCGACATGCCCCCTGGAACTTTGGTCATCCCCTCGATGGAAAGCAGTTGAGGGTGCCCAAAATAAGCTTCGATTATGCCAATTTGGGCGACCCTGGGAGAAGGATGCCCATCTTCTGATTTGTGTCGAAAGATGGGTGTCCTTCTCTTTTGAAAATAAGCCTGAGAGTGACTTGACTATACACTCATTCTGCCTATGGACTAGTTTTCCACACCCACTGTAAATTAGATCAGTTCCTTTTATCTTGCTTAACTGTACAATGAACTTGCCTTGAGTTTAGCCAACCATCTATCTATCCCAACTGACTGTACCATTCATATTGTCCCACCTATACATCTGCACTTGGTCCCTCAGCTATATGGTAAGCTGTATTATAGAAATCTTCAGCATCATATCGATGTTAATTGAATGTTCTAATCAGGGCCGGTCTTAGCAACTGCAGGGCCCTGTGCAGACCAGTTCGCTGGGGGGCCCCCAGACCCACTGTCCAGCCCCGCCCCCACCCAGCTGAGAGAGAAGGGGAAGGTTTAAAGGCTAGAGGTGAGCCTACGTTTTTGCTGCTGCTGCCGCTGCGGCGACTTTTTAAACACAGGGCGCAGGGCCGTGCCTAGGGTCTCTGGCGCCCCCCTGCAGACTATCAGTTGGTGCCCCCCCCCCGTGAAAATGATCACGCCCCCCCCCCCCCCCCCCATGAAAATGATCGCTCACCACTTGCCACACTGAAAGGAATTGTCAGCAATATTCTTAGAAACAAATTGCTATACATTGCAAAATAAGATAGCAGATGTAAATTCTCAAAGTGGACATATTCCAAACGCTAAAATGAAAATAAAATAATTTTTTTCTACCTTTGTTGTCTGGTGACTTTCTTTTTTCAATCATGCTGGTCCAGTATCTGATTCTGCTGCTATATGTCCTCTTAACTCCATTTCCAGGGCTTCCTTTCCATTTATTTCTTTACTTTTCTCCTTTCTTCTTCATTTCTTGCTCTATATCCATTTCCAGCAATTTCTCCTCTCTCCCTGGGTCCTGCCCTCCCATCCATGTCCATTCTTGTCCCTCTCTGCCCTTCCCTCCTCCATCCATAGCCAGCAATCCTCCTCTCTCCCCTCCCCTCCATTTCCAGCAATTTGTCCTCTCCCTGGGCCCCCATGTCCATCCTTGTCCCTCTCTGCCCTTCCCTCCTCCATCCATAGCCAGCAATCCTTGCCTCCTCTATCCCCTCCATTTCCAGCAATTTGTCCTCTCCCTGAGCCCCCATGTCCATCCTTGTCCCTCTCTGCCCTTCCCTCCTCCATCCATAGCCAGCAATCCTCTCTCCCCTCCCCTCCCCTTCCAGCAATTTGTCCTCTCCTTGGGCCCTGCCCTCCCATCCATGCCTCTCTGCCCTTCCCTCCGCACCCTGGGGCCTTTAAATCTTTTACTTCCGGTCGCAGCAGCGTCAGTGAAAGCGGAGCGCTGCCGACGTCTCCCTTCCCTTTGCGCTCTTGGTTCCCTCAGTGTCCGCCTTCTTCTGACGTCAGAAGAAGCAGGACACTGAGGGAACCAACGAGTGCAAGGCAAGGGAGACGTCGGCAGCAGTGGCGTAGCTAGTGTAGTTGACACCCGGGGCCGGTCATTGTTTAACACCCCCCCCCCCCAAATCCAGTACTAGGCATACCGAGAATACAAAACACTCACGACCTATAGAGCAATTTTACCATACCATAAGCAGTCGTTTCTACGAGTCACACAAGGGAAAGGAAAGCATCTTAAACACTAGTGAGCACTAGAACATCAATTCACCTATTGTAAAACGAAAACAGACAGATTAGTACAGATCGTCGATCCTGCACAGTCAATGCCAACCGAAAGCCACGTCTTTTTCACAAATAGATACACCCTAATCCACTATAGAATAAGTAATCATAAACTTTCTATTTAGACAAAAATTAAACTGAACCCCCGATGCCAGACTCTGTATACAATGCAACACCACAGAAACAGAAACTGTCCCCTAGTACTGTGCAAAATATAAAGACAGCAGATGTAAATTTGAAAAAAACTAACAAATACCAATCACCACTTTACAAATTAACAAATAGAAATAAAACAAATACAGAAAATAAAATAATACCATTTTATTGGACTAATACATTTAGCTTCCAGAGGCCAAAATCTCCTTCCTCAGGTCAATACAGTATAGTGCTGTTACAGTATCCTATCCTGATCTGAGGAAGGGGGTTTTGTTCTCTGAAAGTTAAGTCAAAATGTATTAAAATTAGTCCAATAAAAGATTACCTTATTTACATGTTCTATTTATAAACATTTATTAACACAGCTAAAATACTATATCCTAAAGCAAAATAATAAAAATATATATTTACAGTTTGTTGTCTTTGGTTTCTGCTTTCCTCATCTTCTTTTCACCGTCTTCCTTCCATCCAGCATCTGTCTTCGCTCTCTCTCTGCTCTCCAGTGTCTGCCCTCTCTAATGTCCCTTCCATCCACATCTGCCCTCTATTTCTGCTCCTTCCATCCACCATCTGCCCCAGTCTGCCATCTCTCTCTCCCCCTTCCATCCACCATCTGCCCTCTCTCTCTCCTTTCCCTCTAGCATTTGCCCTCTATCTCTGCCCCCTTCCATCCACTTTCTGCTCTTTCACTCCCTTCTATCCACTGTCTGCCCTTTCTCTCTGCTCCTTCGATTCACCATTTGCCCTCTCTCTTTCCCCCTCCCATCCATTCAGGGTCTGCCCTCCCTCTCACTCCCCATTCCATCCAGGATCTATCCCCCCTCTCTCACTGCCCCCTCTTTTCGGCTCCCAGTTCCCACCTGCGGCTGCCCCTAGTTCCAGATCCATTGATTCTCCCATCCACCCCTGCCCCAGGCATGACCCCATTCTCCCTCCTGCTCATTTTTCAGACCCCAGTTCCAGCTCCATGCCCCTTCTCCCATCTGTCTCCCACCCAGTCCCTTCTGCCCATCCGAGTCCCCCCTCACCCCATCTGTCTCCCACCCAGTCCCTTCTGCTATCCAAGTGCCCCCACCCTCACCCCATCATCTCTCTCCCACCCAGTCCCTTCTGCCCATCCGAGTCCCCCTCACCCCATCTGTCTCTCACCCAGTCCCTTCTGCTATCCAAGTGCCCCGCACCCTCACCCCATCATCTGTCTCCCACCCAGTCCCTTCTGCCCATCCGAGTCCCCCTCACCCCATCTGTCTCCCACCTAGTCCCTTCTGCTATCCAAGTGCCCCCCACCCTCACCCCATCTGTCTCCCACCCAGTCCCTTCTGCCCATCCGAGTCCCCCTCACCCCATCTGGCTCCCACCCAGTCCCTTCTGCTATCCAAGTGCCCCCCACTCTCACCCCATCTGTCTCCCACCCAGTCCCTTCTGCCCATCCGAGTCCCCCTCACCCCATCTGTCTCCCACCCAGTCCCTTCTGCCCATCCGAGTCCCCCTCACCCCATCTGGCTCCCACCCAGTCCCTTCTGCTATCCAAGTGCCCCGCACCCTCACCCCATCATCTGTCTCCCACCCAGTCCCTTCTGCCCATCCGAGTCCCCCTCACCCCATCTGTCTCCCACCTAGTCCCTTCTGCTATCCAAGTGCCCCCCACCCTCACCCCATCTGTCTCCCACCCAGTCCCTTCTGCCCATCCGAGTCCCCCTCACCCCATCTGGCTCCCACCCAGTCCCTTCTGCTATCCAAGTGCCCCCCACTCTCACCCCATCTGTCTCCCACCCAGTCCCTTCTGCCCATCCGAGCCCCCCTCACCCCATCTGTCTCCCACCCAGTCCCTTCTGCCCATCCGAGTCCCCCTCACCCCATCTGGCTCCCACCCAGTCCCTTCTGCTATCCAAGTGCCCCGCACCCTCACCCCATCATCTGTCTCCCACCCAGTCCCTTCTGCCCATCCGAGTCCCCCTCACCCCATCTGTCTCCCACCTAGTCCCTTCTGCTATCCAAGTGCCCCCCACCCTCACCCCATCTGTCTCCCACCCAGTCCCTTCTGCCCATCCAAGTCCCCCTCACCCCATCTGGCTCCCACCCAGTCCCTTCTGCTATCCAAGTGCCCCCCACTCTCACCCCATCTGTCTCCCACCCAGTCCCTTCTGCCCATCCGAGTCCCCCTCACCCCATCTGTCTCCCACCCAGTCCCTTCTGCCCATCCGAGTCCCCCTCACCCCATCTGTCTCCCACCCAGTCCCTTCTGCTATCCGAGTCCTCCCCCACCTTCACGGTCACCCCATCTGTCCCCCACCCTCACCCTGCCTCGTCTTCTCCCTGCCACCCGTTTTTAAAAAGAAATTGCCGACGCGATAGCGAGCGCAGCACCTCATGTGGAAGTAAAAGAAGCGAATCCGATCATCTCATTGGGCCTTCCTTCACTGTCCCGCCCTAGAGGAAATAGGAAGTTGCGTCAGAGGAGGGCGGGACAGTGAGGGAAGGCCCAATGAGATGATCGGATCCGCTTCCACACGAGGTGCTGCGCTCGCTATCGCGTCGGCAAATAAATTTAAAGGGCTGGTGCGGGGGGGGGGTGCCAGGATGAAGACAGCGGGAGCGGCGGCACCCCCCCTTTCTGGTGACACCCGGGGCGACCAAAAGATTTAAAGGCCTCGGCGGGGCGAGGGTAAGCTCCGCGGCGGCGCCCTCCAGAGGTGGGCGCCCCCCTGCGGCGCTTACCTCGCTTACCGCATCGGCACGGCCCTGACAGGGCGGCTGGAAGGAAAGCAGCTGAGCGACGATATGGCAGGGAGCGACAGGAAGCGCCGTGGGGCCCCTGGAGGCGCGAGGCCCTGTGCAACCGCTCCTGTCACCCCTGCCTAAGGCCAGCCTTGGTTCTAATGCATGCTTATTAGGTGTATCTTTAGTATTATGCTAACATTTTATTATATCTCTGGTATTTGAATTCTAGTGCTGTTAAATGTGTATATTTTGATACAATTTCATGGTAGTCCTATTATTAGGTTTCAATTTGCTGTTTTCAAGTGTACCTCAATTATTGTATTTATGTTTATATTTGGTCATTTTTCTATTGTTTTGCTGTTAACAAAATTGTAAGTTTGATGTTAAACTGTACCTGCTGTACACCTCCTTGGGTGAATCTCTTCATAAAGGCAGTTAATAAATCCCAATAAATAAACAAATAAATAAAAATAAACTATATGCTGGCACAATTTGCAGGTTAGTATGTTACAGAGACTTATGCCGTTCCCTTTTTTGTTTGTTTTATTTCTAATTTTTACCTTTAAAGTGGACTAATACAGCAAGCGCAGTACTTTATCCAAAAGTAGGTAAGGGTTTTGGTGGAATGATCAGAAAGGAAGGGATAGGTTTTAATCATGTTACAAAGAAATAAATGACACTTTGTAGCAGTGTTTTAAATGTGTGATAAGAAAGAATCTATTTATTTAAAATATTTCTATTCCACTCATTCCACAGTTCACGGCAGATCACAGTTGTAGACATATATAATATAATCAAAATACAATAAAACAATAATATGAGAACTGAAAACAACCCCAATGTTATGAGCTGAGGGGAAAGGGTGGACAGCAGTGTTATACACAGTAATGGAGAAACAAGGAAGAAGGGAAGATATCATTAGCAGCAACATTGGGATCGTGTACCAGAAGATCCCTTTCAATATTAACCGCACACATGCATATAAGCACACATGTTGCATAGAAGTATATGTACTCAGACTTCTGCATTCACATTTCTACATGCATGTTTTTGCTTAGAAACATGGGATCTCTGTAGGAGCGGTAAAGATAAGCCTATTTTGTAAGGGTTTAAACAGAGATAATGCCCAGATTGAGAAGGGATAGCCATGATCAGTGATCATTTCCAACTAAAGATAAGTAGAGAAGTGTGACGAAGAAGGGCAACCTTCGAAAGCTAATCAAGAAATGTATTAAGTTATGTCCAATAAAAAAGGTACCATCTTATTTTCTTTTCCATGTTTTATTTTGTTTGGTTTCTATTGACAACTAAAGATAAAAATGTGACAATAGTGAAGAAAGCAATGAAAACAACAACAATCTTAGCAAATCACTTCCTACCAACACAGCAGGAAGTGAGACCAAACAAAAAACTAAACAGAAGATGAGACTGCCACTGAAATGTAACTGGAAAGCAATGATCACAAATGCCCACAGTCTAAGCAGCAAAGTTCATGATCTGCAAGCCCTGATGTTACAAGCAGACTTAGACATTGCTGCTATCTCAGAGACATGGTTCAATGATTCCCATACGTTATCCCCTGGATTCTGTATAGCATGCCTAGAGATCCGCACCGAAATCCAGGTGGATTCTATAAAAACACACAGGCTTAACAAGCTAATTAGCGTTGATAACAGCACTCAACCAGCAATAATGAACACTAATTGGCAATAATCAGAACTTACCCGCACAACTCACTATACACATTCTGTAATGCAGTGTGCCTAACTTCTAATGCAGGCAGGCAAAAACGGGCATGGCTATGGGTGCAGAAATGGGCATTTCGTGAGTGTTCTAAAATTTACATGCATAGTTATAGAATATGGCCCTCTATGCCTAAATCTGCGTGCAGGGATTTACAACATATTTTCATTGGTATAAATGGAAACACATAGTTTTAGGCGCTGGGATATCAACTAAGCATATTCAATACATTGTGCCTAAAGTAGCCTAGTGGTTAGTGCAGTGGACTTTGATTCTGGGGAACTGAGTTCAATTCCCTCTGCAGCTCCTTGTGACTCTGGGCAAGTCACCTAACCCTCCATTGTCCCTACTACAAAATAAGTACCTAAATATATGTAAACCACTTTGAATGTAGTTGCAAAAACCTCAGAAAGGCAGTATATCAAGTCCCATTTCCCTTAGGTGAAAATGTTTTCCACATGGATTTTTAGACGCTATATATAGAATCCCCCCCTATGGAGGATGTTCTATATATGGCGCTTAAAAGATCAATGCTGAAATCATTGCCAACTAAGCGTATTCTATAATCGGCACCTAGACTTAGGCACCAATTATAGAATATACTACTGATATTTCAGCACCTAAATCTGCACGCGTCCATTTACACCAACTAAAACATGGTGTAAATCCCGGCGTGTAGATTTAGTCACACCGGGCCATTTTCTATAACTAGGCACCTAAATTTCAGGACACCCACGAAAACACCCATTTCCCTGCCAATAACCACACCCCTTTTTGCCTGCATGCGTTAGAAGTTCGACGCACATCATTACAGAATACGCTTAGCGTGTTGTGGGCCTAAATTCTAATCAGTGCCAAGTACTGCTCATTATTGCTTATTAAGTGCTGATATCAGCACTCATTAGCTTGTTAAGCCAATTAAGTTACGTGTGGTGTTAAAGAATCCGCGCCAATTTTGGCACCTAAATCTAAGCACACTATATAGAATCCGGGGGTATATGTGTTTCAACAGAACTTAGGCACACATACTTACACCATCTTTATGGCTGGCATAAGTTCTCACAACTAAGAATAAATGTATGTATGTATATACCTGGTTACGCTAGTATTCTATGAAGTAAAGTGGGTGTTTGCCCTCCTTTATAGAACATGTAGCTATCAGGCATCTTCTGAGTGCCTATAGATAGGCACAATGTTATAGAATTATTACCTAGGAGGCCCTTTTACTAAGCTGTGGTAGGCTTGACAAATATGCAGTGCGCACGCCCAAATGGGACTACCGCAAGGTAAAAATGCCCCCCTGGCGGTCATTTCAAATTTGGCATGCGCTCATAACACCTGGATGAATTATTTATTTATTTCCTTCCATGTACCCCGTTTCTGGCGGTAATCAGCAGTTGGCATACGCCGACTGGTCACTGCGTGTGTAGCGCATGAGCCCTTACCTCTAGGTCAATGGGTGGCATTAAGGGATCAGGCCGGTTTTAGACACGCGCTGGTTTCAGTTTTACCACATGCCCTTTTCCCCATCACATTAATAAAAACCCCTTTTTTGCAGATACGGTAAAAACTGGCCTGGTACGCGCCTAAACTGCCGCAGGCCACTTTTTACCGTGGCTTAGTAAACTGACTCCTATGTCTGGTCACTAGGAGAAAACCCATTTAATATAATTGAAACTTAAATATTTAACCAAATAGGGCTATTTCCATCTATGAAGAACTAACCTGATAATGTAATTGCTCAACTGAGGTAATGATATGGAATGATATAGAGAAGTCTTTTTCATTAATTATAGAAGGTTGAATTAGGTAACACATAGACCTTTATTTCTCTGTTTTTAAAAGTGAACATTCAGGGTTTTTTCCTCCATGGAGCCATAAACAAGAGAGGTCTCATCATGGCACATGGAGTTGGAAATCAAGGAAAATACTGAAACAGTACAGTCTGGGGTTCACTTTTTTCCAGAATGAGATGGGAGTTTGGCATTGCTGTTTGCTTTTTAGAAAAGAAAGATGTCATAAAGCTTTTAAATGTAGATTTTTTGGAAATCGATTGCCTTTGCTAAGGAATATATTAAGAGCTCTCATTTGAACTGCTCACACTGGCTGGAATCTACTAAAATGACTTCAAATCTATTTTAAGGAGATTTTCATTTTCTTTTCATTTTAATAACTTCTACAAAATATTTGAAAAACAGGGAATCACAAGCAATAAGTTAAATGAATTCATATTTAATATGGGTTTTTCTTTTTCTTGCTCTTCCAGAATTTGTACCAAAACAGGTTCCTCGGCCTGGCTGCCATGGCATCCCCATCAAGGAATTCTCAGAGCAGACGCCGGTGCAAAGAACCTCTCAGATACAGCTACAATCCTGACCAGTTCCAGAACATTGACATCAGGACTGGCTCTCATCAAGCAGTAACAATCCCTCGATCCACCAGCGATACAGATCTGGTTACGTCTGATAGTCGATCAACTCTAATGGTCAGCAGTTCCTATTATGCTATTGGGCACTCCCAGGACTTAATCATATATTGGGATATAAAGGAAGAGGTGGATGCAGGTGATTGGATTGGAATGTATCTCATTGGTAAGTGCATTCTCTTTTCTAGCAACTTTCATCTTTTCACACTGTAGTGCATGTACTACTTTCATTTTATCTATAAAAAATGCTTAGGGTGTGGAAATACACAATTGTGGGAAACTACCAAAGTAAATACATTTCCACCAAATTTTCTGCAGTGTCATGGTTGTGCCCATGTTTCGTGCTCTCCTTCCTCTCGCCACCTGGTGGCCAGACCTGGTGGCTGCAATGAACTGTCTGGTTATTGTCACCCGTTCCAGATTTCAGGCTAGTCCGGTCCGGATCTTCCAGGCTGCCAGACTTGCTCTGTTTGTTTGAACCTGCACAGCACCCGTAGTTGCCTGGTGATTGCTGCAGCTGAGCCTCAGCTGCTGCTGGGCTTATTAGCCATTCTGAAATCTTTCTGCTTTGCCTTTGCATCGCCTAAGGCCCTCAGGTTTTTCGGTGTGCTGTGTGCACGTCTGCCTAGTCTGGTTTTATTGTATTGATTCTTGCCTGAGATTCTTGTCTGTTCTAGTTAGTCTGTGTGTGGTTTAGATTAGGTTGTTGCTTGTTCTCTAGTCTTGTCTCTGAGTTGTAGTTTTGTGTCTAGTCCTTGTCTGTTTGTGTGTTTAGTGGCTGCTCTGCAGCTTCCAGTCCTGTCTCCTCTCTGTCAGTATTTGTTCCCTGCTTTAGTGGCTGCTTGCAGCTTTCAGTTTTGTCCTTTAGCTTATCCCTTCCTTGCCCTGCTGTTCCTGTATTTTCCTTCCCCTCTGACCCTCAGTCCCTGTGCAGCCTTGTTGGGATCCTGTTCCTGCCCTGTCCTATAAGTCCTGCTGGCCACTTGCAGCCAGGGGCTCAACTCCTGGTGAAAGGTGGCCATGTGCAGGTGAAGTCTCACTGTTTGTCAGAGTTCTGCCTTGCCTCTGGTGTGGGGTGGTTTTGCCTGCCGCTGCCGCTCCTTGGCAGTGGTCCAAGAGCTCACAAACCTAGTTACTGCTCTGAAGCCCTAACATTCAGTTACCCTCTTTGTCACATGACCATCCAGGAAATTACAGTAACCCAACACTCTTGAAAACAGGAAACAGGTCCCTCACTTTCTTTGATCACTTTTCTGTCTTTACTTGGAGAAGAAATGCAAAGGGAAAATGAAAGGGAGAAGAAAGAGAACGAGAATTACACTACTAAGTACATACAGGTTTGCTTCCGGCCTGTAGGATCCTTCATCTGCAATCAATCTGGATCTGCTGTAGTGGGATTTTGGATTCTTGAAAATATTACCTTGAGCTTCTAGGGGCTCTTTTACAAAGTGGCGGTAGAGCTACCACAACTGTAGCAAGTACCAAATCGACACTACTACCCGGTTAGTGTGCCCACTCAGCAGTAAGGGCTCAAGCAGTAAATAGCTGTGCACTACTTTTAATTCTAGCGCATGGCCATTTACTGCCCCCATTAAAAAAAGTATTTTTTCCCAGCAGCGGTACAAAATAGCCTAGTGCGCGCCAAAAACACATGCCCACTTTTACCACGGTTTAGTAAAAAGGACCCCTTAGATTTTTCCAAGATAGAGGGAAATCCAACTGCATAATCCTACAAAATACCAGTCTGGGATGGACTAATTACGACTTTAGAAAATGAAAAACCTTTATCAATAAAAAATTAAAACATGTGGTAAAAACTTTTTTTTAGGTATATTAGAAGTAAGAAGCCAGCAAAAGAATCAATTGGGCTGCTAGATGACTGAGGGGGTAAAAGGGGCACTCAGGAAAGACAAAGCCATAGCGGGGAGATTAAATTAATTCTTTGCTTTGGACTTCACTGATGAGTCAGAGAAACTGAATCAAATCTCTATAAACCTGGAAGATATAATGGGACAATTTGACAAATTGAAGAGTAGCAAATCACCTGGACTGGATGGTATTCACCTTAGAGCAAGAAACTGGAAGATTCATCAGAGAAAGCGAGACGCTAGAGAGAGAGGAGCTCTGGCTAGAGAGGAGCAGTGTGTGCTTAGCACTGCCATTTGTACAGACAAGTTCAGAGGGCTGCCAGGGGGAGGGAGAATGAGATGCCAGAGAACGCAGTGCAGCAGAAGAGAAAAGGCTACTGGAGCATGTGGGGGGGGGGCAGGAAAGAAAAGCTACATGAGCATCTGGGGAAGGAGAGAGAGAGAGAGAGAGAGAGAGAGAGAAAGAGAGGTAGTGGAGCAAAGAGCAGGCAGCATGATGCAATTAATGCATTAAACTTATTAATGCAAGTTAACATTTTAACATGTTAACTGTGTTAAAAATGCGTTGGGTTTTTTTTTTAATTTTTATTTGTACCCCGCACTTTTTCCCTCTCATGGCAGGCTCAATACGGCAGGCAATGGAGGGTTAAGTGACTTGCCCAGAGTCACAAGGAGCTGCCTGGGCCGTTAAATGTGCAGCCCTAGTTTAGACCAATGTTTCTCAGCCCAATCCTGGAGTTTCATGTAACAGGTCAGATTTCCATGATATTCAAATGAATGTGCTGGAAACAATATATAAAAATATATCTAATGTATATTTATTCTGGATATCCTGAAAACCTGAAAATTGGTGAAATACAAGCAGCATGTATGGAATTACTGGATTAGACAATTATCTGTTTTACATGGTTTGGGTACAGTTTATGCTGGTTAGAGGCAGGAAAATGCACAAGATGATCCCTTGAGATCTCTTTGTGATTCACTTTTGTGACAGGTACAGGTTGGACCCTGTCACTTAGGTGCCATAGGGAGGAGCTCTAGCCTCCTGTTTCCATGGTAAAACTAAGGTAAACGTAAGAATTTGCATTTCCCTTTTAAGCACCCACCCCTTTCACCTCCCCCGTCACACACCCCTAAGGGTGTCCTATCCTCCACTCTCCTTACCTTAATATACTTCCCTGGTGGTCTAGTGACCTCTTCAGGGCAGGAAAGAGCCCCCTCTTTCCTGCCCAGAGCACCTGTATACTGCTCCTTGTTGACTTCGGTCTCTGTGCCGATCCAAAATGGCCACCGAGAGTGGAAGCGGCATCGCAAGACTCTCGGCGGCCATTTTGAATTGGCACCAGAACCGTCAGCAAGGAAGTAGTATGCAGGCACTCCGGGCAGGAAAGAGGGGGCTCTTTCCTGCCCTGAAGAGGACACTAGACCACCAGGACAGTATAGTAAGGTAAGGGGAGTGGAATGGAGAATAGGACACCACTAGGCCCGCCCGCCAGCCTGCCCATTTGTCCGGTATGCTGAAGGATGTTTACAGGAGAAGGTCTGTATGAGAGCGTGTAAAAGAACTGTAAAGAAGATGGTGCTCCTGGAGCATCTAACCCTCAGCCTTTGCCCTCGCAAGTGATTTCAGCACAGCAACGCTGAGCCATCAGCATTTAAACAACTCACTGCCACAGTACACTGAAGGAAGTTTGTTGAAGAAGGCCTGTGTGAGAATGTGCAAAGTGACTATAAAGGAGGTGGTATTTTAAGAACATCTGATCCTTGACCCTGGCCTTCATGAGTGGCATCAGTGGAATGCCTTTCTAGGAGAGGTGGAAGCATGGTGAGACTGGTACAGGTTTCACTGCCTCTCCAGTTACCCATCTTGTCTTTAGAGCTCAATGAATCTATCTGCATCTCTCTGTATATAAGGTTGTGGCCATATATACAGATCTAGTTGTATAAGTAGAACTATGTAAGCCACATTGAGCCTAGAAATAGGTGGGGAAATGTGGGATACAAATGTAACAAATAAAAAAAAAATGTGTGATTTTTAGGCTGGCAGTGACACTGACGAGAAATCATAAGTGTTACATGAAGGAATAATGCATTAGTTAGAGCAGTGGGTTGAGAACCAGGGAAGCCAGGGTTGAAATACCCCTGCTGCTCCTTGTGGCCTCAGATAAGTCACATAACCCTTCATAGTTGTAGATTGTAAGCCTTGTATCTACTATTTCTGAACATAACTCACCTTGAGCTACCAATGAAAAAGCGTAAGCTAGGTTCAACTAAATAAACATAAGCAGAAGTAAAATATATTGGGGTCAAAATTCAACTGTTGGCACTCAGTGTTATGCTGACTGCCACCAGCATTGTGCCTGGAAATTAAATGCTAGGTTATGTCCGGGCTATGGCATTGAATTTCTGGGTTTATAGCCGGTTAAGGGGCCCTTTTACTAAGCCACGTAAACATCTATGCGCGCCAATTTGAAGCTACTGCGTGGCTCATGCAGTAATTTCATTTTTGGCACGTGTCCGATACCCATGCCTGAAAAATAATTTTTATTTTCTGGTGCGCGTCCACTACATGTGCCAAGTGGTATTTGACACACGTAGGTCATTACCACCCGGTTAACATGTGAAACCTTAGCGCTAAGTCAATGGCTGGCGGTAAGGTCTCAGACCCAAAACAGACATGTGCCAATTTTTATTTTGCCGCAGGTCCATGTTCGGCAAAAACTTTAAAAAGTCATTTTTTGCAGGCATGCTAAAAATTGGATATGCGCATGGCCAAAACATGCACCTACACTACCTCTGGCCATTTTTCAGCACATCTTAGTACAAGGACCCTTAAGTGTGATATTCAGCACCTAACCAGCTAGGGCGACCCATATAAATATAGGCCTGATTTTTATGTGGTTCTATTTATGCAGTTACCTTGGCCAGTTAAGTACTGAATATTAGCACTTAACCGGCCAAGTGATGCCTCTGCTCCGGAACACCCCTAAAATAGCCTGTTTTGAGTTAGGCACTAACCAGACATTTTCAGCGATACTACCAGTTAAGTGCCACTGAAAATTAGCGGTTAGCTACGAACAAGTGATTTAGCCGGCCAGGAGCCATTTCTAGCAGTTAAATCCAGGGCCATGCCTAGGGTCTCTGGTGCCCCCCTGCAGACCATCAGTTGACACCCCCCTGCAGACTATCAGTTGGCGCGCGCCCCCCCCCCCCCCTCCCAGACCTGCCTGGCTCCAAGGCACGTCTGGGGCATGATGGAGGAAATGACTGGGTTTGGCCTGAGCCTCCACTCCATCCCCGATTCCCCGGCGCTTTAAATTTACCTCTCTCCGCCTCCGGCTCCAACGTCTGCGCAGCGTCAGTGAAAGCGCTGCCTGTCTGACGTCTCTCCACCAGGCTTCCTTTCGCTCGTTCGTTCCCTCTGTGTCTCGCCTTCTTCTGATGTCATTTCCTTGAGGGCGGGACATAGAGAGAACGAACGGGCAAAGGGAAGGCTGGTGGAGAGACGTCAGACAGGCAGCGCTTTCACTGATGCTGCACAGACATCGGAGGTGGAGTGAGGAAAATTTAAAGCACCGGGGAATCGGGGATGGAGCGGAGGAGTAAGCTTTTTTTTTTAAATACAGCTTGACAGTGCGGCGCCCTTGAAGGCAGGTGCCCCCCTGCAGTGCTTACCGCGCTTACTGTGTTGGTACGGCCCTGGTTAAATCACTTTGAATATCGACCCCACTGTGTTGAAGATCCTTCAGTGACTACTCACTTCTTTTATTCACATACCCAATGTGGTGAGAATTTTGTCATCATCTGCTGCATCGGGCGTATAAAACAGAATTCAAATTAGTGTTCACAGCAGTTTTTCAGTGCATGACATGATCAAAGGAAGAATGACCAGCTGCATAAATATTGTTAAGGCATTTTTCATTGGAAACAAGAAATGCTTGTCAATATATTTACCGATACTTCTTTATTGTACTTGTCACTGTAATAGTACCCCTATACTGTATTTGTTCACACCGGAGTGTGTAACCACCTCTCCGGAACTATGTAAGCCATTTTTAGCCTACTAATAAGTGGGAAAAGGTGGGATACAAATGTAACAAATAAATAAAATAAATAAAAATAATATCAGATTTAAAGAACCACTAATTGATAAATAAAAAGGGAAGCACCTAGATAACATGTCAAAGCATTTTCAGTTGTTCCAGGAACATTAATTGGTCATTAAATGTTTGCAAACTTACAATAAACTGTTAGCGTTCCTGTTTATTCCAAAAGATTATTGTTATGGTTGCAAAACCTAGCACCCTGATACTTGAATACTTGCATTCAACAGCACATGCCTGGGCCAGCATTACCCTCATCAGTCTTACTTGGTAAAGCTCCATTCCCCTTGATCTTAAATTAATTACAGATGTGCTTGTCTTTAGAAAAACATGCAAAACATGCTTATCTGAGCTAGCTCTTACCGTAGTAATGAATTACAATGCAATTAATTTAATTGGATGATCTCTTTTTGCTTTCTATTTGCTTTATTATTATTATTTGTAGTATATTTTGTATGGTATTCTTTTTGATGTAATTTTATATTGCTTTTGTAAACCACTTTGTAGCCTTTGGGGAGAGGCAAACTATAAACTGGATGAATAAAAAGCAAATTTTTCCCTTTGAAAGCGGACATAAAGTCTGTGGGTAAAATGTACCCGCTGACTTTACATTTAAGTGCACTTCTTGAAAATAGCCCCCTTGGTGCAAATGAAATCTAGCTTAATTGTCCGATGTGCTGCCAGTGTAATAACAGTGTGTTCTAAAGGGATTTTCTGTTATCAGTATTCATGAGAAGATAAAAGGTGCATTTATTAGTTAGGTGCACCATGTAAAGCTGATCTAAGATCTCAGTGTATAGCGAAGGCTTCTATTCCTAAGTATTTCTAAATTGTAAAATTAGGATTTTAATTTCCAGCTAATTGGGAATTCTTTGAAAGCATAAAAGTGTTTTCTCAGAGCAGATATCACTGCTGGGTACTCTTCCAGTTGAATCAAATACATACATTTGTTCAGCTGAGGAGTCATCAGAGTGATAAAGCAGAAAAACAGAGTAAAGAATTCAAGATAGGCAAGCGGAGAAGTGAGAGACCACATACAGCTGTGGACTGGGTCAATGTGGTTTCTGGCTGGAACATCAGTGACTTTCTTGAGCTTGATAGATTGTGGATGCTGGGAATTAATTTGCTGTTGAATCCAAGAAAAAAAAACATAAACAAAACAAAATTATAAACCGAGGCTTTGGTTGTCAGTGAACTTAATACCTATTATTTGACTTTTACCTTATGTTGGATGATGTTTTCTTGGTTGTCAAGAATCTAATAAAAAGAATGAAGATGCTTCTTCCGTCAGGCCTCTCATGTATCAGCTATGGTTCATGCTTCCTTTCTGTTTCCTTGCCTGAATCAGCAACAAGTTTTTTCTTCTTTCTGGATAAACATAGTTTAACTACATTTATTTATACATTCATGTAGACTAGACTATGAGAAGAACAAATATAACACTTGAATTAGTAAAAGTGCCTGACAATCATGTTTCACCCTATAGGCTGCATCAGGGGCAAAGGCACTGTATTAAATAAACAATGATGTGTTAGCAAAATCATAATAAACAATGAGCCATAAATAAGTAAATAAGGGGTCCTTATAATAACACATGCTTACTGCAGCTTAAAATGACTTGCTGGAGGACACACTTAGGAATCCTTCAGTAAGTTCCAAAACAGCACACACTATAGTAACATAGTAATATAGTAGATGACGGCAGAAAAAGACCTGCACGGTCCATCCAGTCTGCCCAACAAGACAACATATGTGTAAACCTTACCTTGATTTGTACCTGCCTTATTCAGGGCACAGACCGTACAAGTCTGCGCAGCTGTACTTCCCGCCTCCCAACCACCAGTCCCACCTCCCAGCACCGGCTTTGGCACAGACTGTATAAGTCTGCTCTCCACTATCCTCGCCTCCCAACCACCAACCCCACTTCCCCCCACCTGCTCCGCCACCCAATTTGGGCTAAGCTTCTGAGGATCTATTCCTTCTGCACAGGATTCCTTTATGCATATCCCACGCATGTTTGAATTCCGTTACCGTTTTCATCTCCACCACCTCCCGCGGGAGGGCATTCCAAGCATCCACCACCCTCTCCGTAAAAAAATACTTCCTGACATCGTTCCTGAGGCTGCCCCCCTTCAACCTCATTTCATGTCATAGTAACATAGTAGATGATGGCAGAAAAAGACCTGCACGGTCCATCCAGTCTGCCCAACAAGATAACTCATATTTGCTGCTTTTTGTGTATACCCTACTTTGATTTGTACCTGTGCTCTTCAGGGCACAGACCGTATAAGTGTGCCCAGCACTATCCCCGCCTCCCAACCACCAGCCCCTCCTCCCAACCACCGGCTCTGGCACAGAGCGTATAAGTCTGCCCAGCACTATCCTCACCTCCCAACCACCGGCTCTGGCACAGACTGTACAAGTCTGTCCAGCACTATCCCTGCCTCCCAACCACCAGTCCCGCTTCCCACCACCGGCTCTGGCACAGACCGTATAAGTCTGCCCAGCACTATCCCCGCTTCCCAACCACCAGCCCCGCCTCCCGTTCCTCTTGTTCTACCGCCTAAAAAATGTTTTTTTATTTTTTGTTGGAGGGGGCATGTCTGGGTTCAGAGAGTAGGCATTCCTGTACCAATTAGTTAGCACATCTGTATTACTGTGTGGAGGAGTGGCCTAGTGGTTAGAACAGTGGTGGCCAGTTCAAATCCCACTGCTGCTCTTTGTGATCTTGGGCAAGTCACTTAACCCTCCATTGCCACAGGTACAAACTTAAATTGTGAGCCCTCCAGAGAAATATCCAGAGTACCTGAATGTAACTCACCTTGAGCCAGGGCGTAGCCATGGGTGGGCCCGGACGTGCCCAGGCCCAACCACTTTCCCTCCAGGCCCGCCCATGTTGCTGTCGGTCCCGCGGCTCCACTGGTCCGGGAAGCAGCATTGCCTGCCTGCCTGCCTGCCTGCCTTTCAAAATAATTCATCTCCCCAGGCTCCACTGGCGCTGCATTTACTTCTTTGTACGTCGCAAAGCGCTGCCATTCGCACAGGCAGCGCTTCGCTTCCCTTTACCGCGTCCATCCGGACCTCTCTGATCCACTTCCTGTAGTGGATACGTAAGGCCAGATGGATGCGGTAAAGCGGAGCGCTGCCTGTGCGAACGGCAGTGCTTTGTGACGTGCAAAGAAGTAAATGCAGCGCCAGCGGAGCCTGGGGAGATGAATTATTTTAAAAGGTAGGCAGGCAACATTGCTTCCCGCCCACCCAGTCCATCCCCAGGCCCACCCAAAAATTTAGGTCTAGCTGCGCTATTGCCTTGAGCTACTACTGAAAAAGGTGTGGGCAAAACCTAAATAAATGAATAACTGGTTAGTGAGCTCTTATCACCTACAAATTATTGGCCCTGGTTACTAAGGTGCACTAGTGTTTAGGCACCCATAGGATATGAGTGTCTCTAGCATTAGTGCATGCTAAAAACACTGGTGCAAGTACAGCATGGCTTAGTAAACAGGGCCCTAGGTGTTGGTAATTGTTTTTGATGACTATGAGCTAACAATATTAGCACATAGCTATAAATAGAAAAACCTGCGTAGCTACGCTAAACTATATTTTATCGCAGCTTAGTAAAAGGAGCCCTAAATAAGAGGCCCTTTTACTAAGCCATGTAAGCGTCTATGCGCGCCCAACGCACACCACAATGGAGATATTGCCCGGCTACCAAGTGGCTCTTGCGGTAATTTCATTTTTGGCGTGCGTCTGATATGTGCATCCGAAATATAATTTTTTATTTTCTCACATGCATCTGCTATGTGTGCCAAGTGGCATTTGACGTGCGTAGGTCATTACTGCCCGGTTACCATGTAAGACTTTACCACTAGGTCAATGTCTGGGGGTAAGGTCTGAGACCCAAAATGGACGCGTACCAGTTTTGATTTTGCTGCACGTCCATTTTCGGTACAAATTTTAAAAAGGTATTTTTTGCAGACGCTGAACAATGGAACTGCAACTGCCCAAAATACGCACCTAAGCTACCACAGGCCATTTTTCAGTGCACCTTAGTAAAAGGACCCCTAAGTTAAAAATGCATATTAATAAATTGATTATGTAAACTCAGTTAGCATAAGAACAATGACTTAAAGGTACCAAAACCATGACAATAATAAAGTGGACAGGATAAACAATATATAAGCACATCAAGAAAAGGATAAATCAGTAGCCTGTATATTGATGAATAAAAATGTAAAAATATAAGAACCAGAACTTAAAAAGTACCAAAAAAACCATGAAAATACATTGTGGAATATTGCAAATCACATGATTATATAACTTATATAGATAATACAAGGTGTAAGTGTGATAAATAAATAAATATGGTGTACATAACCAAAATGGTAAACTGGAAAGTATCAGTAATCCATTTACTAAGGGTCTTTCCATAGTGGTCTACAGAGACCAATCTTTTTATCTGGAGTTCCATGTATAGATACAATGTGTGGACTTTCTAGTTGGAGTGACGAACAGGCTTAGAAAGGGAGGCAGGAAGCAGGCCCACCCAGAAGCAGTTATATGAACTAAGTACCTTTAGTCCCCCGTGTGACGGAGTCAGAAAGAGGTCTATAAGAAGAGGTGAATAAAAACAGTGGTGACCCCGACGTGATTCGAACACGCAGCCTTCTGATTCCCAGGAGACCACATAAATCTTATAAAGTTTTGCCAAATATGGCATTCCTGGAATAAGTTTCAGCCTGGACTCTCGTGGCCCCGTAAGGGCACTTTTAATACCAAAACTTTGCAAAGGTTATTAAACTTTATTTACATATACACACCCGATTCCACCCGTCATTTCCACTATCAGATTCTCAGTAGATGGGTATCGACTATCACTGATTACGTGATCCCAGACACTGTCGATCTGACATCGTTATTGATACCTGGTGAGGTGAATCTTAATCCACGACCTAGTAGACGGCCCCCTGCAAGAGGCGATTCACCCATTCCACATAAATTCAATGCTCCTAGCATTAACAATCAGTGCCGGGACTGTCGCTCTCAACCTACTCCCAGCCACCGATTGGGACATAACGCCATGGAATGTCCATGCCGGCACTGTCCTCATAGTCAATACCGTCAACCTCCTTCAGACTCCCCATCGCTGCATGTCTCCCGGATGCAGATACGACAGCCACAGAGAGACCGCAGGCGCCCGAGTGACCTCCCCTCACTAGATAACCCACATCGCCAAGACTGTAGGAATGATTACCCTGATAATCGTGGCTGCCGCGCCCAACCTCAGCGAGGTCCCCTACGGGGGCCCCCTGATTCCACTAGACAACCCAGAGACTACCGTTCCCGGCCTAGTCCTGATCGCTTTCCAGATGTCCTGTGTTATCGCTGCCAGCAATATGGCCATTATGCCTTTCAGTGTTCTCAACCATTACGGAATCTGCCCCGAGCTCAAGTTCGGGCAATGCGGCTATTACGCAGCCGTCTGTCCACGACCACGACTACGCGTACCTAGAAAACACAGAGGAAAAAAAAAACAGATTCACCAAAACCTCAACTGTCGTGCCAACGTGGAATGTTTCCGTTGCTATCACATCGACCATTCTGCATCGCAGTGTCTACTACCCGTTCAACGCTAGCCCAGAAATCAAAATCGCCTACCCCACCCGTCCATAATGACTAGGCGTATTCCGAACCCGATCTGATTTTGTAGTTCACAGTTACTCATAGTACTCAGCTCCTCATTTAGTATCCAGAAACCATTTCTCTGTATATGTGTTGGTGTGATGTTTCTGTTTCTATTGCAGGTAACGTGTTTTTATTTTATATTTCTCCTGGTTTAATTTCAAGTGTATATTTATGGTACCATACAAATGACCTAACTGAGTCAGCAAGTTATTTAGTTGTTTCTATGCATACCTTCCCTGGGGAGTTCTTATCAACTGCAGGGGTGAGTGATCCCCAGAGGATGTTTATTTTATGTTTTTTATATGTATACCTGAACTGACTTATTTATGCCATTTTACTTTATACGGGATCCCTGTTTAATAAAAGCTGTGTATTGCACATTTTTAAAATGTTTTCTGCTTTAACTATTAAGCTGTTTAAATTGATGTGACATTTACTTCTTTAGTTTTTTATGAATATAAAGCCTTCATTTTTGAAATCTCTCTATGATATGTGTGACATCTGAAAGCTTTTCATTATTTCCTGGTCTAAGAAAGAAGACATATTTACTAACCATTATCCGTTATATGGAAAAAACGCGAGAAATACTCCCTTGAACTGGCCATTTGGGGGAGCATTTTGTGCTGATCATACAATTTGTAGTATTCTTGAACAGAGAATTGGTGAAGCTTTCGGACATGAATAAGGAAAATTATGCACTCCACTTTTTAATTCCTTTCTATTTACAACAGGTAATCACAATAACCCCAACTATTGGTTTTTTTATCTGTCTGTCTTTCACTGCGAGTGATTGTGAGACAAACTGGTGTAGATTATTTGGGTGCAACAGTCCTGGAATTCATGCTTTGTGTGTTTAACTAACACCTTGCTTCAACTAACTCTTGCCGCGTGGTGGATTTGTCTTGAAGCGATATGCTTCTTCCTACTTCTTTGTCTGATTGAAAAAGGTTACTTAAACTCTATGTGAAGGAAAAATCACTGGTGTCTGCACTTTTGAATGTTTTTTTCATTTGTCTTTTTCAAGGAACCTTTTTTCTGGCATTGCCTTCTGAATATGCCTTGCTGCAATTCAGATGTATCATATTTTGTTTTTTTATTATTAAGCCTATTTTTATCTTACACCCTTCAGGGTGCTTTTTTAATTTTTTTTAATTTTTTCCATTCTCGATGCTTTGTTTCTTACCAAGCCTCTTTCCTGGCCCCCATTTATACCCACGACCCTCCTCCTAGCATTCTGACTTCTTTCAATAACTTAACCACATAAATTGCACTACTGGTCTGTTTAAGTTTTGCCTTTCCCCAGATGGAGGAGACGACTGCTAGCAAAGAAGAGCTACCCGATAATGTATCTGATCTGAAGGCTATGTTGCAGCAAAGAATCGCTAAATTAAAAGACAGATGCACAGACCCCAACATTACCTGGTGTGAGAAACGAGACATTATTCAGCGTGAGTTTCGACAGATGCATCAATTGGTCCATGAGCAAAAGAGATAGGCTCTCCACTTGCTGGAGTTACACAAAGCTTTGGCCTCTACCCTTCCTTCTGAATCATCTAGCTCGTAAGTCCTGCTGGCCTCCTGCAGCTGAGGGCTCAACCCTTGGTGAATGGTAGTCATCGTAGGTGAAGATTCCATATCTATTGGGGATAAATTGCGACGCATTGCCCTCCATACATCAATAAATGAACATTTACCATCATCTCTTTTGTTCCACATACTTAACCATTGTTATTTGATCATGTCTTCGTAAAGATTACCAATCTGTCTTGCACGTTATGCAAGCCAGAAGTGGGGATATATTATGCAAATCCCAATTCCTAGTATTAAGAGGGTTGCAGTTGAAGCTCTAATCCCTACCAATCAGGAGATATAATTTCATATATACTATTGCTATTTATGAAAATTGGCTTTTCATTATTGAACCCTTCTAGTTTCCCTTTTGCTGTTTTGCACTTAATTAGCACTGTTTTCTCCATGTTGACATTGTCTTTCATGTCTATTCAATTCACACCGCATTATGCCCACTAAGATATAGCAATGTATCATTCAAGCATACAGTTATTTTGCTTATTCCTTTGCCAGCCTCTGGCTCTTGATGGACTGATTATGATAGTGTATGCCTAGAATAAAGACATGAAAAGATCCCACTTTGTACACCACAAGTACGTCTTCAAAATTTATCCTGGCCCAAATGATGTTAGATCCCCCAAGGTTGTGGCAATAACCTTTACACCTTGCAAACTACTGGACCACAAGTCTTGGGTCCATGTGAAAGATATACGTGTTTACTCCGCCGCAGAACCAGATGTTACGAGCCTAACCATCTCAAGACCGGCAACTTCCTTCAGCAAGCCAGCCTGAAAACCCAGCCCTGTTGGATCTTCCAGAACTCCGTCCAGATTCTTCAACGCTTCCACCGCCTCGACCATGTTCGATGAAAGAAACTTTTGAACTGATACTTAATTTGAGAACTACTGTTGCTGTTTATGGACATTATAGATTCATATTATGTTTTATTTTCAGTTTAGCAGCAATCCTGTCTAGATATTGAAAAGGTTTTATTTTTATTTTCCTATTATTTCCTTTAATTGTTCTAATTGTTTTTCCACGAGTTTCCCCGTTATTTCTGTTTATGTAATTTAAATTGAAATTAATATTGTTCAGATACAAGGATAACATCATACTGGCTAAGATATCATAATGTAGATGTAAACTCTGTTAGTATCAACCTGTTATGCAATTGTTTAACTTTGGTGTAGGCTTACTTGAGCTGCATGTCTTTCTGTAGGGGTAACGGATATATACAATGCTTCCCATACTTCCAGGTCATTATGCATATGTCAAGATCCATGCATGACCTTGGTTAATATAAATTTTCCTAGGATTGACCATTTTTGCTGTATGAGGCAACCTCATACTTGCTATCCACTTATTAGTGCTCATGATTGGATGCTAATGATGAGTAATAGTAAGGTCCAGGAATTCCGACCTGTTTAAGGATTCTGAATACCTACAACCTTAAACAGCTTGCAATCTGAATACTAACCATATATTTGTTGAGCCACCATAACAATGCTTAATCAAAACCACTATTCCTTCCGAGGACCACTGAGATACATACATTAGATTATCTCCCCATGTACTATGCAACAGATACAATAGAAGTCATAGCAAGACTTGAAAGTATTTATTAGTATGATCCACCTGAAATTGCTATTACCCGCATACCTATACTTCATGGGATTTTGTAGATGAACTCATTCATAAAACCTCTCTCACTACAGGTTTGAGTACGCCTCAAGAGGGGTAACATCAAGATTAAGGCCCAAGGGGTTGGGTAATATAAAGGGAATTCCATATGCCCAAAACAATACCACCTAAGAGTGAAGTTTTCTGTCTTGCATAATATCTGCTAGCAATCCATAAGAACAAAACTCCCCCTCTCGTTTGATAGCTTGCCACCTTCTGGAATGGATGATGACGAGCTTGACGAGCTTTGTGTCACCCCTCCTCAGAGGGGGTGACAAGTGGGGAATGTATAATTATACTACAGCAAGATGCCCACCGGAAGGGTGGAAGGCCAGATTTTAGGACTCAGGCTGTAAAAATACCAGCTAGGTTTAAAAATCTATGACTGGCTGAGCAAGGACTTGCTCTTCCTGCAAGTTAATAGAATCTGAAAAAAAAAAAGCAGATGATACAATGATACAGAGGTAATACAGAGTTCATGAGATGGTATGAAAGGTATTGAGATGGTATGAAAAGTATTGCAGCCGGAAGATGTGAAACTGTTATCTCAACGCTTCCCAAAACATGTTGATAATTAGCAGTAGCTGAGAACGGAAGGAGGTGGGCACATCCGACAGCAGACAGCATGGGAAAGTATGCTCTCAGAAATGCGAAATATTAGCTAGGTATCTCACCATTCACTTCTATGGAGAGGATAGAGTATAAAAGAAGGAAGATTTTGGCTTGGTTAGAGAGTCTTCTCCAAAGCTTCAGTCAGACGGCGAAGCCCTGTGCGGCTGAAACCAGAATCTGATGTCTGTATTTGTATCAACTTGAAGACTTGTGTTTGGGTAAGAAATAAAATGTACCTATCTATCTAAACCTATCTCTGTCTCTATTTTTATTGATTCTATCTTCTCTTTACCTAACATTTAGCCTAAGGTAGATCACATACAAGTGATACTCAGTTTTGGACAGAAAGAGTAGTTATGGGAATTAGTTTTCAATTACGGCTCCTAATGCCACCCCAGAACAGACCCCCTTATGATTGGGTGACAATGGAGGTTAGAGAAACTATACAGAACCTGATATATGAACTAAGTACCTTTAGTCCCCCGTGTGACGGAGTCAGAAAGAGGTCTATAAGAAGAGGTGAATAAAAACAAAAGGAAAGAAAAAATAGGGAAGCTACTACTACTACAAATCATTTCTACAGCGCTACCAGTCGTACGCAGCGCTTCACAATTGAACATGAAGAAAAGACAGTCCCTGCTCAAAAGAGCTTACAATCTAATTCAGGACAGACAGACAGGACCAATAAGGATAAGGGTAAGACAGTCAGAAGGACACATAGGGAAAGGGACTATTGAAGAGAGGAAGACAAGATAAAGGTTACGAGCAGGTGACAAGTTAGGAATTAAAAGCAGCATCAAACAGGTAAGCCTTTAGCCCGGATTTGAAGGCGGCCAGGGATGGAGCTTGACGTAATTTATTTTATTTATTTATTTATTCAGAACATTTATACCCCGCTTTATACCACTTAAAGCAGCCTCAAAGCGGCTTACAATGAACTGAGGAAACAATTACAATGACAGTAGAGAGGGTAAAAGGAACAGAGGAAGAAGGGAAGGGAAAATGCACTGAAAAGTTTTGGCCAGATCAGAGGAGATACAAGTACAATGAAATCAGAAATTGATTAGATAGAAACAAAGAAACAGAGAAAAATAGACAATAAGGAAAGGTGAAAAAACTCCAAAATGGTCCATAAATATGTTGGTAGGAAGGACTTCAGGTGATATTTTGAGGCCGAGGTGTAGGGTGAACCCCCTTTTGCTGCCTGTGCCAGTCTCTGATGGTAGAGAAGGTTTTGATTCAGTTGGATTGAACAGATGCAACCGGCCACCCAACCGTGGCAGGATGAGATGAGAGCGACCGAACAGGCCAAGTCGAAAAAGCAGGCTGCAGAAGAAGTTGAAAGCTGCTCCTCAACTGTCCGCTCCAGCTCCTCAGACGATGGATGCAGCTACCAGGCAACGCAGTTCCAAAAGGCCCAACGGCCCAGCCGCAACGATCAACGGATGATGAACAGGCCCGGGGTGAACGGGTGGCAGGCTGAGTGCCTATAGGTGCAACCAAAATGCGACAGCAGTAGTAAGCAGCCTGAAGAGAAGAAGAGGGAACCAGAGGCAAACGGCAGCAGCTGGAGACTGTCATTGCTCGGCAGAACAGCTGATCGCACGCAATGAAGGCAGGGCCCAGGATGCCAAAGGGGCCCGGCGACAACACCGCCAAGGAGTAGGGACATTAGTACGCCTGGTTCAGAGGCTGCCATCTCCCCACAGTATCTGGAACCAACAAGGCAAGCTGAGACTCACGGTTGTAATGGCTCAGGAAGTCTATTCCAGGCGTAAGGTGTGGCGAGATAAAAGGAACGGAGTCTGGAGTTAGCGATGGAGGAGAAGGGTGCAATTAGGAGAGATTTGCCTAGTGAATGGAGTTCCTGGGAAGGAGTGTAGGGAGAGATGAGGGTGGAGAGGTAGTGAGGGGCAGCAGAGTGAATGCACTTATAGGTCAATAAGAGGAGCTTGAACTGTATATGGAAACGGATAGGGAACCAGTGAAGTGACTTCAGAAGAGGGCTGATATGGGCATAGTGATTTTGGTGAAATATTAATCGTGCAGCAGAATTGTGAACAGATTGAAGAGGAGAGAGATGGCTGAGTGGAAGACCTGTGAGAAGCAAGTTGCAGTAGTCCAAGCGAGATGTGATGACAGTGTGGATGAGGGTTCTGGTAGCGTGCTCAGAAAGGAGAGGGCAAATTTTGGCGATATTATAGAGGAAGAAATGACAGGTTTTAGCAATCTGTTGAATATGTGCTGAGAAGGAGAGGCAGGAGTCGAAGATGACCCCAAGGTTACGAGCAGATGAGAGAGGAAGAATGAGTGTGTTGTCGACAGAAATAGAGAGTGGGGGAAGGGGAGAGGTTGGTTTAGGTGGGAAGATAAGGAGCTCAGTTTTGGACATATTGAGCTTCAGGTGGCGGTGAGACATCCTGGTAGCAATGTCAGACAGGCAGACAGATATCTTGGCCTGGATTTCTGCCTAGATTTCTGGTGTGGAAGCTATTTATTTTATTTATTGCATTTGTATCCCACATTTTCCCACCTCTTTGCAGGCTCAATGTGGCTTACATTACATCATGAATAGTGGAGGTACATAAGAAAATAGATATTCAGTATTGCAGGATCTTGGGTACATGATAATGATAGAGCATGATAGTAGTATAACAAGTAAATATCATAGGGCTGTTCTGGATACATGTGTAGGAGTTCACATTTGTTGATCTTTGTGGTATACCTTGTTAAAGAGATGCGTCTTCAGTAGTTTGCGGAAGTTAGTTAGTTCGTAGATCATTTTTAGATTGCGCGGCAGCGCGTTGCAGAATTGTGTGCTCAAGTAGGAAAAGGTTGATGCATGCATTAATTTGTACTTTAGACCTTTGCAGAAAAATGAGGGGGTCTTTACTAAAGGTTAGCTCGAGTTATCTGCAGCAGGTCCCATTTTATTCCTATGGGCCCTGCTGCAGATAACTAATGAGAGCAGTAAGGGAAAAAAAAGTATGGGTAATTGCATTGTTTAATGAAGCTACAGTCTGGTGAAAGTAAAGTGCAAAGTGTTTTCAGGAAACAAAGACAACCTTTTTCCTGCTGTGGTTAAAGAGGGCCTCAGTGCGCATCAAAAACACGTTCTGATGCACAGGTCCCCTTTTACCACAGCTTAGTAAAAGGACCTCTTAGGTAGTTAAGTCCCGAGTCCTCCCCTGGACCACCCACAAAATAGCCAGTTTTCAGTTTAGCACTAACCGGTAGAGTTCTGCTGCTGAACATCAGCTGAGGGAACCAACACGAGCCATTTGACCAGCCAGGAGCCTCTCCTGAACTCTTAAATTACTTTGAATATCAACCTGATTGTTGTTTTACCAGTGTTTTATACATGCAGGTATATTTGTGTGTATAGATAAATAGCTAAAGAGATGTATTGTCACATGTGGTTTGATCTGCACAAGATTCCCCCTGGTCAGACTGCTGCTAATCTTTGTGATCCTGGCCACTCTTGCTTGAAACACATCCTCACAACATACTACTTAGTTCAGGACACTAAAAATCCAGAGATAACTGTTTTATGCCCCCAGGGCAGGCTCTAGGTAAGCCCCTAAGTGCAGAAGTTTGCAGCTGGGTTCCACTTTTAATAGCAGAGAACAACTTCCCTTGGAGCTGAGGGTTCCACATCCCTTTAGCTCTGTGCAGTTCTCTCAGACACTCAACTGGTGGGACTCCTCCATACCTTGGGCTTTGATATACTCTGCTCAAGCCCATGGTGGATTCCTAGCCACTTTCCCGTTGTCATGCAGTCCCCAGGAACTGGGCACTGGATTCCTGTGCATCTTTGGCTCATTTGGAGGGGGGAGGGGCAGATCTCACAGACCACGTTATTGGTATATCCAATGCATCATTGCAGGATAGGGTTTATCTATCTCTGTTGAAGACTGCCCTGTCAAAAATGGAGCACAGATCTCACAAAACTAGAATGGCCTGATCTCTTTTATTCATACAGTGTGGGATACTACTACTACTACTACTTAACATTTCTAGAGCGCTACTAGGGTTACGCAGCGCTGTACAGTTTAACAAAAAGGACAGTCCCTGCTCAAAAGAGCTTACAATCTAATGGGCGAAATGTCAAGTTGGAGCAGTCTAGATTTCCTGAATAGAGGTATGGTGGTTAGGTGCCGAAGGCGACATTGAAGAGGTGGGCTTTGAGCAAGGCTTTGAAGATGGGTAGGGAGGGGGCCTGGCGTATTGGCTCAGAGAGTTTATTCCAGGCATGGGGTGAGGCGAGGCAGAACGGGTGGAGCCTGGAGTTGGCGGTGGTGGAGAAGGGTACTGAAAGGAGGGATTTGTCTTGAGAGCGGAGGTTACGGATAGGAACGTAAGGGGAGATGAGGGTAGAGAGGTAAGGAGGGGCTGCAGATCGAGTGCATTTGTAGGTTAACAGGAGAAGCTTGAACTGTATGCGGTACCTGATCGGAAGCCAGTGAAGTGACTTGAGGAGTCTTGGACCACAATAGGGACCTTTTCAGTGTTGCCTTCAGCATTAAACTCCAATTGTCTCTCAACTCCCAGTATCCCCTATGTGGGCACTCAACCACATCATAGTCATCTGCTCAACCACTTTTGCCAAGAAAGCTAAATGGAGTGGAGGAATAACCTATGGTTAGAGCACTGGGCTGACAACCAGGAAACCTAGTTCAAATTCCACTGCTGCTCCTTGTGATGGTGGGCAAGTCACTTAGCTAGTGCTATAGAAATGATAAGTAGTAGTAGTAGCAGTAGTAGTAGTAGTTAACCCTCTATTTCCTCAGACACAAACTTAGATTAGAAGCCCTCCAGGTACAAGGAAATGACTAGTGTATCTGAAATTAGAAGTGTAATGCAAACAATAACCCCACTTACCCTTCCTATACTATCAAACATCTAAACAAATGAGACACCAAGCCCTCTTAAACTATACCTACACTGTATAAGCCTCAGGACAGAGCCAAGTTGCATGGTAAATTAGCAATGCAAATAATACCTCCCAATTTACCCTCTCCTCTCAGATGCACATCTAAACAAATCAGACCCCTCTTTAAACTACCCAGATCTGTCATATGCCTCTGTCCACTAGGAAGTGCATTCCACCACTGCAGTTCCTGAATTAAGAAAGTCCTATCCCAATGACACTACTTTTGTATAAGGTACATACAACATGCTGGCCCCCTACAAGTGCATTCTCTCTCTCTCTCTCTCTCTCTCTCTCTCTCTCTCTCTCTCTCTCTCTCTCTCTCTCTTGGGCTCCTCTTACATCCCAATGGCATGAATCTCTACATTTTGAACTTATTTGTTTTCCTATTCAGATTTTGGATGTTTTGTTCAAAACATCCAAAGTTGGACTTAGACGTCATATCAAAAATATAACTTTATAAGTCCAAGTGCTTTCAAAATATGCTTCCACGTGTGTTTACTCCACATTTATCACTGTCTGACTTCAGAATTTGAACTCCTGATGCAGGTAGTCATGCCAAAACACAGTCCGTGTCGAGTCTTTCTGAACCTGATAGTTTATTGAAGTAAAATAATAGATTTCAAACTATCAGGTTCAAAGACTCAATGTCTTTTGTGTATCACGTATCCACTCCTCTTTTTGTGGTAATCCCTACTGGACTTGTTTTGCTTTACCAAGCCGTGGGGTACCAGTTCTACTCTTACAATAATGAAGCCATGGCCCAACTAGCACTCTGGTTACCTACATGAAGTTCTGCTGAGAGAATTATGGCTGAAACTGACAAATAAGCTGTGAAACCCTGAAAAAGACCCCCTCACCACTATCAAAATGTTATCCTTCAACTGCAATCCTGAATACACCCAAATCCCAACAGGATCCCTTTTAAAATCAATTCTTATCCTGGGGAACCAGGATCAACACCTGAACATCATTAGCATGCATGAAAAAATTAACCCTACCCATAGGTAATCTAATGGGAAGGAAGTATAATTTGAACAAATAAGGGGACAGAACTGAACCCTGAGTCACACTGAGCCAAGGGCTAAGATCTTGAAGATTCATTCTCATTCTCCACTTTCACCCCTTGAGCATTGTAGGACTCCTCCACGGAGGCACATTTTAGAAAGACATTGCTCTAACATTCTCTGACTGAACGTATCAAACTCTGCTGACACATCCAACAATAATGAAACACATTGCTGACCATGATTCAGCATCAGATGCAGGTCATCCAAGAGATCTACCAGTAGTGTTTCAGTACTATGAAAACAGTAGAAACCCACCTGATTATCATCCAGCACATGATAGATCTCCAGATAGTCTAACAGCTGATGAGCCATGACTTTCTTAATAATCTTGCCTAAAGGGCACATTCAAGGCAGGCCAACAATTCTCAACCTGAGATGGATCCAAGGATTTACCCTTTAAATGGGTGTCAGAAGGGCAGTCTTCAACAGAGAAGGAAAATCCTATTTCACAATTATGCACTTACCATGTCAATTATGTGGCCTGGCAGGACCTGCACACCCCCTCCCCCCAAATAAACCAACAAAATGCACAGGGATCAATGCACATGTAATTAACTTCATAAAATGGAGTATCATGGATATGTGCTGAACTTACAAAACCTGATGAACCCCAATTACTGTCTAAATCCTACAACGTTGCCCAGTCCACTTGCCCCCTCCCCCATCCCCTCAAATTTCCCCACCAACCAAGAAACCTTGAACTCAAAAAACAAAGTCAGCAAACTGAACAACCGGGTCTAGGAGATACGCAGTCCTTTGAATTCACAAAGAATAGTACACTTACATTACTTAAATAAAACTGAATTTGTGCAACCAAATACATCCTTTTAGACTTCTATAACTGAAGGGGTCTTTTACAATGGCACGCTAGCATTTTTAGTGCACAATAAATTCTAGAGAATCGCATAGGAATAGGTGGGCGTCTGTAATGTTTAGAGCATGCTTATTTTTAGTGCGTGCTAAAAACAACAGCTTGCCTTCCTAAAAAGGGTGGTGGACTTTGGTCCTGGGGAACTAAGGAACTGAGTTCGATTCCCACTTCAGGCACAGGCAGCTCCTTGTGACTCTGGGCAAGTCACTTAACCCTCCATTGCCCCATGTAAGCCGCATTGAGCCATGAGTGGGAAAGCGCGGGGTACAAATGTAACGAAAAAAAGACCCCTGAGTCCTGTATGCCATAGCCATACTCTTCCTAGCACTAAGCTGATCCTCACCCCTCAACCTCCACCATGTTTTCTCCTGTCACCTACTACTCTCCTTCAAAGTTCTACTGCTGGTCTTTAAGGCATAACATGATGAAGCACCTATTGTTATCTCATAGAAACATAGAAATATGACAGCAGATAAATGTCATCCTCCGTAACTTAACACTTCCTTTTCCTAAGGGATCCCACATGCGTGTCCCACGCTTTCTTAAAGATTTACCGCCCACCTAGAATGTTGAGGTTGCAAGGAAAATGCCTTTTGGATGTTCCTTTGTTTCATCAGATCTGTCTAGAGGAGGATTGAGCATGAAATGTTTTTATAGCTGGACCTACTATATTGAACACTCTTCCTCTGGAGTTTTGCCTATTGTTCTCTTTGCTTATATTTAAGAAACAGTTAAAAACACATTTGTTTCAAGAAGCTTTTTTAAAGAGCTAATTAATATATTTGGAAGATAAATGAGCATTCTCATATGATTTAATGCTGATAAATGAATTATTTATGTCATAAGTTTATAATTTATATGTGATTTTTGTTCTGGTTATTTTAATTACTTATGTATGTTTTCCTTTGTAACCAGCTTAGATCTAGTGGATAGTGTGGGATATAAGCTTGATAAATAAATAAATAAATATCAGTATACCATGGTGCAGCCGTTTGCCTATTCCCTGGCACCTTTATTTGCTGAATAGGAATGAAAACCTTATACATCATTCACATTCCTTCATTCTATTCCTTAACCACTCCATCAGCACTGTGATCCACCTCACCAGAATGACAAACTCTCAACCACTACCACTTTGATAATCTCTTGAACTTTTTTCACTTCACACCACACCCAACTAGGCAGTCTTCCTTCTACCTCAATATCTTCCATAAATTATAGCACGTGATAGTCAGACCACAATTCCACCATCTTCTGAGAATCATTCAAACTAAATGTTACTCCACCTCCCTGAATCTGAAAAATCAACAGATACCCTCCCACATGCATTTCCCATTTCACCTCCTGTACAGAGCCAAGATCTAACGTTGCCAACTGCAAACATTGTTCACAAGGCTGCTGGGGCCCATCAAAATTAACATTAAAATCTTCAAGTCAACCTATTGGACTCCACTATAACTTGCACTGCTAAAAAATCAACAAAATGCCCAACTTTTCCTTCATTACATGCCTTACCAGCAACCATTCAACCCCAGCTAAATTTGGCAGGGAGACTTGCACAAAACCCAACAATTTCTTAAAAAGAAACCCAACCCTGCCACCATGTTTCTCAGCCGTATATACTTCACACTAACCATAATAATCCTCTGGGTACAGCTGACTCTCAAACACTACTTCTTCCTCACACAACCGCATTTCAGTAATAAAGGCTGTCCCCCAGCCATGTTCCTGCCTCTCATCTACCAGCAATTCTGCCTTATTTCATATTGAGCAAGCATTCAACACCCCCTTCTTCCCCTGCCTCATCCCTACTGCTACAGAAATAGACTGCAGCTCCCTATGACATCTTCTTCTCTACAAGGGAAATCATACTGCCTATACTCCATCATCACCCCAACAAACTCCATCCATGGAACTGGAACACCAAAATCTCCCCTCCCCAAAACCTTCCCTATCCCCTCTTTCCCACCCACCCTCTTCCCATAACAACTGAAATAGCCATCCCACCATTCTCTCCTACCAAACCTGATACTTCATAAACCATATTCACCACACCAAACAACCAAAAGGAATAAATGTCCAGTAAGTTCCTAATGTGATTGTTCTACTGTTTTTAAAGTAACTTTCCTATTTTTAATAGATTTCTGAGTTAATTCTTTTAAAATATATTTTTATTATATTGTTCACTGCCTTGACCTATATCACAGAAAATGCGGTATAGCATGTTTTTTAAAATAAGCATAAACATAAATTAAACTTCCCCAAAAAACAGTTCCCCCTCTTATTCCATCAAACATACAAACCCTGCCAACCTTTGAACCCCCTCCCCCAACCATCCACTTTACCCCGTAATAACATCATGTAAATTAATCTTATTGACTTCTTTGACTGGGTGACCAAAGAACTGGATGAAGGACGTGCATTAGATGTAATCTACTTGGATTTCAGCAAAGCCTTTGATACGGTCCCCCACAGAAGACTCGTGAATAAGCTGAAAGGGTTGAACTTAGGACCAAAATTAGTGAACTGGATAGGAAACTGGTTGACCGACAGGTAGCAGAGAGTGGTAGTAAATAGAATCCCCTCAGAGGAAAGAAAGGTGCGCAGTGATTGGTGCTGGGGCCTATTCTGTTTAGTATATTTGTAGGAGATATTGCTGAAGGGTTGGAAGGAAAGGTTTGCCTTTTTGTGGATGACACGAAAATAGCCAATAGAGTGGATACACTGGAGGGAGTAGAAACAATGAGAAGGGATCTCTGAACATTAGAAGAATTGTCGAGGGTCTGGCAGTTAACATTTAATGCCAAGAAGTGTAGAGTGATGTATTTGGGTTGCAGAAACCAGAAAGAGAGATACCAGATAGGAGGGGAGAGATTAGTAAGCTTGACTCAGGAGAAAGACCTTGGGGTGTTGGTCTCCAAGGATCTAAAGGTGAAGAAACAATGTGACAAGGTGATGGCCGTGGCCAGAAGGATGCTAGTCTGCACAGAGAGGGGTATAACCAGCAGAAGAAAGGAGGTGTTGATGCCCCTCTACAAGTTGTTGGTGAGGCCCCACTTGGAGTATTGTGTTCAGTTTTGGAGGCCATATCTTACTAAAGATGTAAAAAGACTGGAAGCGATGCAAAGAAAAGCTACAAAAATGGTATGAGATTTGCGTTGCAAACCATACGAGGAGAGACTTGCCGACCTGAACATGTATACCTGGGAGGAAAAGAGAAACAGGGGTGAAATGATACAGATGTTCAAATATTTGAAAGGTTGTAATTCATAAACAAACCTTTTCTGGAGATGGGAAGGTGGTAGAACTAGAGGACATGAATTGAGGTTGATGGGGGGTAGACTCAGGAGTAATGGCAGGAAGTATTTTTTCACGGAGAGGGTGGTGAATATGTGGAATGCCTTCCCTCGGGAGGTGGTGGAGATGAAAACGGTAATGGAATTCAAACATGCATGGGATAAACACAAAGGAATCCTGTTTAGAAGGAATGGATCCATAGAATCTTAGCAGAGATTGGGTGGCGATGCTGGTAATTGGGAAGTGAAACCAGTGCTTGGCAGACTTCTACGGTCTATGCCCTGATCGTGACTGAATCGATATGGATGGGCTTGAGTGTAAATTTTAAGGGGCTTCGACATTAGCTTCAGAACTTTTAGTAAAAGAAGAGTGCTGGGCAGACTTCTACAGTCTGTGCCCTGAGAAATGCAAGCACAAATCAAACTCGGGTATACATACGGTATAAAGTATCACATACCATGTAGAATGAGTTTATCTTGTTGGGAGACTGAATGGACCATTCAGGATTTTTATCTGCCGTCATTTACTATGTTACTATCCAGCTCATTTTCGAAAGTGATCGCCGGCCATCTTCCAACACAAATCGGGAGATGGCCGGCGATCTCCTGAACCCAGCGAAATCGGTATAATCGAAAGCCGATTTTGGCCGGTTTCAACTGCTTTCTGTCGCGGAGTCGGCAAAATATCAAGGTGGCATGTCGATAGAGTAGTGAAGGCGGGACGGGGGCGTGCTCACGAGATGGCCGGCTTCACCTGATAATGGAAAAAAAAGCCAGGCTTGACGAGCATTTCGCCGGCTTTACTTGCTCCCTTTTTTTTTCACGACCAAGCTTCAAAAAGGGGCCCCAACTGACCAAATGACCACCGGAGGGAATCAGGGATGAGCTCTCCTTACTCCCCCAGTGGTCACCAACCCTCTCCCACCCCCCCAAAAAAACTTTTTTTGCCAGCCTCTATGCCAGCCTCAAATGTCATACCCAGCTCCCTGACAGCAGTATGCAAGTCCCTGGAGCAGTTTTTAGTGGATGCAGTGCACTTCAGACAGGTGGACCCAGGCTCATCCCCCCCCCCCCCCCACCTGCCTGTTACACTTGTGGTGGTAAATGGGAGCCCTCCAAAACCCACTGTACCCACATGTAGGTGCCCCCCTTTACTCCTTAGGGCTATGGTAATGGTGTAGAGTTGTGGGGAGTGGGTTTTGGGGGGATTTGGGGGGCTAAACAACCAAGGGAAGGAAGCTATGCATCTGGGAGCTATGTTTTTTTTTAATTTTTAGAAGTGGCCCCTAGGGTGCCCAGTTGGTGTCCTGGCATGTGAGGGAGGCCAGTGCACTACAAATGCTGGCTGCTCCCATGACCAAATGCCTTGGATTTTGCCGGGTTTGAGATCGCCTGCATTATTTTCCATTATGGCCGAAAACCGATGCCGGCCATCTCAAACCCGGCGAACTCTGACATTTGGCCGGGCCCAACCGTATTAGCGAAGAAAAAGATGGCCGGCCATCTTTTTCAAAAATACGGTTGGCTCCGCCTGCTTACGGCGCCAGCCCCGGAGATGGCCGGCCAGCTATTTGGCCGGCGCCGTTCGATTATGCCCCTCCACATTATGTAATTAGGCCAAAAGGGCATTCCTCAGCTTATGGGTCAGAACCTTCACGGTGATGCTGGCCAAAAAGAGGTTGCTTCAGATGCTCCAGTTTATTTGATCTGAAGAGAAACCAGTGTTACTTGAAAAGTAGATGATATTTCCCCGAGTCAGATTGGATTTATGAAAATTGAAGTTGTTAAGGAACTCAGAGAAGGTGCAATGACCCAGGGGCTTCCAATAATCTGAGATCAGTTGCACTTGACATACTGAAGTTAATTTAATTTAGGTAAATTAAATGAAAACTATTAAGGTGAAAATCTGCCTTTCTATCTTAACTATCAGTGCTTAAAGGTTCAACTGTCGTATAATTATAATAGAGTGAACAATATATAACTGAGAATCTCATATGCCATTGGCATATCTAACATTATGATGTACTGTCTCATACTGCCATAGCATTTTGCTGTCTTCCCTTTTTAACTCCACTTTCCTTCCTTTAATCTACCTCTTCATTTGTCTTTTTCATCTCCATCTCAATTTCACCTTTCTCATGTATTTTGTTTTTCAACTAATAATAAAATGCGATTAACGGTGACATTTCCATATAGTGGAAACTGATTCCCTGATTTTTTTTGAAGTATTTTCAATTAGTTTGCCATAAACTAATGGAATGTTCATGACAACAGATTTACACAAGTCTGCATTCAATTTATTTGATTTTCATCACAGACAAAGCAACCACCACACAAGGAAGGGGAGGACAAGTCAAAAACATCAGCCACTTCATAGCCAGGTTGCAAGACGTAGGCTAGCATTCAGGTCTGACAGGCTCACAGGCTTTCAGACAGAGAGGAGATTTCATGGGGGTTACAATGTTTTTGCAAAAAAAAACAACAGAACTTTAGAAGCAGTTAAAAAAGAAATATCTACCAGACAGCACACAGCACACACACTTCTCTTGATTTCTGGCTGCTCTTACAGTGAAATACTTTTTATTTTCTGTAGGGATCAGTAAAGTTACATGCATGGACAGGATTGAAGAAAGGTGTGTTTACTGCTTGCTTAACTTCCAAGGGGCTAATGCATGGGTTTAAGCTGGTTTTACCACAGAAATGGTTTTAACATGGGTGTTGACTTGCGTAAGAACCATAACTGCACACCTCATTAGAACGCATTAAAATATACATTTTAAAAACATAGTAATGTAGTCATTAACAGTTCCATGGCCATGCAAAAAAAAGTTTTTGATGTGTGTTTAATGCAGGAATCTTTTCACCAGGTCTTGGTCAGCGTAGAAGCCTCAATTGAGAGGAGCAGGTATCTAGCAGCACCCCTTCTCTCCTTCCAGTTCCAACCCAACCATCCTGCCCTAAATTGCTTGCTGGTTTGTTCCTTTATCGAAGGAGGAAGGGACATTTTGCTCTGAATGCATGAATTAACTACCTCTTAGAGTGGATGGAATATTCCTTCTTTATTTCATGAGGAAGGAGTTTTGGTTGATGCATATTTGACCTCTGACACAGGTGCTGTGCGCCGAAACAAGGCCCGTGCCGGGTCCACATTGGACAATTGTTTTTATAATTAAAGCAACTATGTCCCATTTCTGAAGGCTCTTGTTTCTTTTTGCTGTACTTTTTACCACTTCTTGGAGGAACAGTCTGCTTGCATTTTGTAACAGTAAATGCACGTGTGTGTGAAATGTGTCATGAGTCTGTATCACATAACAGTAGTGTTAAAAAGTTGTCATGGAACAAAAAAATGGAGACTCCAAATGTGACCACTGAATGTATGCCTTTTTTCCTGGGCATGCACAGAACAACAACATTTTCCAAGAGACTTTTCTGTGCATCTGCTAGGTGCTTTCCCTACTGAGGCGCTTGCAGAATTTCCGTGTATCTGATTTGCATGTGATTTGAGCTTTGAGCATCGGCCACTGTTTCAAAATCCGTAAACTGAACTGCGGCTGTAAATACACATGGTATTTGATGGCGACTTTTGAGCATCTGCTCCTGAGTGAAAGTACTAACTTGATGCAGTTTTATTTGTTACTAGTAACGAAGGCCCGTTTCAAATCGCAATGAAATGGGTGCTGGCAAGGCTCCCCTCCGTCCCTTTGTGTGTCCGTGTGTCGCCGGCCCCCCTGCAGCCTCCGTGCGAGAGCTACAGTGCAGTACAACGTTGGAGCTGAGAATATGCTCCGCCCTCAACGTCATAACGTTTGACGCGAGGGCGGGGCCCACAGACTGTGATTTTGTGTGGCTTCAGAGCTTCGAACTTACGAACCTGGCTTCAGTGACGTCAGTGCAAATAGAACGTTGAGGGTGAGTTTTATATATATAGATAGTATTGTCTCAATTATGATCTTCCGCCTAGTTTTACATCTGCTTTCCTGTGCTATGAATAAGTGGAGCGTGTGCTGCCATTTGTTCTGTCTTGACTAAAATCTAAATTGGTGCAGAGTTGAGGAAGTCCTTTTTTCTGTTCCCTTGACTGCAGTAAGGGAATGGGGAAGAGGGGGGAGGGACTGCTCGCACTGAACTGTTTTTAAACGCCCTTTGTTTGAAATGTGTAAGTGACGATTGGTACAAGTGCAGCAATAGGTTTTATTTCATGCTGCTGTTCTAGAAAGCAGATGGTGTCTTAAATTAAACCTTTTGTTTATTCCCTATATGTCAGTTTAGATTTAGGGTTATAGTTTCCTGCTTTAGTGACAAGAAAAGATAACAGAGAGTTATAGCACTGACTGACGATGGAGGTCTTTTGGAAAAAAAGTGATTTAAAAATTTGTTTGGCTCTAGAAAAGATGTTATTCTGATTCTAGATTCAGTGTCTTGTTTTATTTTTGTTGTTCAAAAATTCACTGTCTTGCTTGCTTGTGACACTTCCTATGTACAGTTGCTTAATTCAGGAAGACGCAAAAAGAAAAAAGTGAGGACAATCCAAGGTGGATAACAAAAAGTCTTTATTAAAAAAAACTATAAAAACTGAAAATACTAAAAAATGACCCGACACGGCTGTGTTTTGGCCCTAAGGCCTGCCTCAGGGGTCTTGATCAATCTACATGAAGAAAACAGACATAAACATGTATAGTGTGCGGTTGGAAATACATAGATAAATGAATAAATTGTGTGAAAATATACATCTGAAGTAAAGCAAAATAAAATGAAGTAAAACAAATAGGTTATAAGCATATAAAACACATGATATGACATATAAAACTAATGGTAAAGACATTTAGAATATATAAAAATATTATTGATTATATAAAATAAATATTGTTACATGTATTAATGTTATACAAAATAAAGGATATTTGTATCCAATTGGTATAAAAATCTTATAGACATCCATTATACAAACACATGGGTAATGTAATGAAGATTATTATGATGGCAAACATAATTGTTATGCATAGGATATGCCATATATGAAAAATATTGAAAAACTTTATGTGCAATTTTAAAAACATAAAAACGTGCGTTAACTAATATTGTGATTAAAAAGTGAAGAACGGGTAATCAATAATGAGTGATGATAAAAAATAATAATAACAAATATAAAAAGTATATAAATTCTAATAAAGTAAGATGAAAGTGAAAAACATGTCGTGTGGCAAAAAGAATAAATGAATTGGTAATACATTTTTTTGTGGTTCCTCTGGTGTTGCAGTGTTTGCTTCTCATGGTTTCGTGAGGGTTTTTTTTCCTCCTTTTTGGTTGTTTTGCTTAATTCAGGAAGCCACTATGTTAGAAGGTTAAATTTGAGTTATATGCAGTAAAGCTATGAAGAGGCTGAAGGATTTGGAAGTAAAATTAATGCATGTTAGTGGCTAAGGGTTAGAGGAATGTTTGAGTAAATGAGAACATGTATTTATAATGAGAAGCTTATTTATTATTGTGTTAAAATTGATAATACAGTGAACAGTCCAATGACAAGGATAGGATAGGCGCTACACTGATTGGGAAAGATGAGGATACTAATAATATTATTAATAAAAGGTTTGCTAGAAGTTATGCTGAGGCAGGGGCGTAGCCAGACCTCGAGGTGGGAGGGGGCCAGAGCCCGAGGTGGGGCGCATTTTAATCTACCACCCCGCCGACGCCCCCCACCACCTCACCGCTCCCCCGACACCTCGCCGCTCCCCCCCCCCAACCTCCCTGCCACACCCTCCGCTGCCCTGCTGCACCCCACAGCAGCAAATACCTTGGCTGGCAAAGGTCCCCAACCCCTGCCAGCCGAAGCCTTCTCCAGTGCCGGTCTCCATCACCGCCGCATTCTCTGCCTTGCACTCTCTTCCTCCTGACGTCCTGCATGCTCCTTTAAGTGAAATTGAGCATGCTGAATTTCGCTGAAAGGAACATGCAGGACGTCAGGAGGAAGAGAGAGCAGGGAATAGAACGGGGCGGCGCCCCAGACCGGCACTGGACAAGGCTTCAGCTGGTGGGGGTTGGGGGCCCCTGCCAGCAAAACCAGGGGCCCAGATGAAATTTGGGGGGCCCAGGCCCCCATGGCCCCACCTAGCTACGCCACTGTGCTGAGGCTGACTGACCTGTGGCCTGAACAAGTATGAGGCCCACATTGCAAATAATAATTAAGATGTTTGATGTATTTTAACTGGATTTTACAGTTTTGACCCCACCTGATTTGAACTATTTTTTCACAAACCCCATTTTAACATTTGTTGAAGCCTTCCATTCACAGTGGTTCCAGAGAAAGGATGACCTCCCCCACCTAGAAGACCATGGCGTGAAGTTCATTCTTGTCATAGAGAAATTACCCCCCAGACCAGACTGTGTTAAAGATCCTGCATGCAAGTTTCCACTGAAACCTCATAAAGAAGTTAAAGAAGGCCCATAGCCAAATATCACAGCCCAACATAGATCCACATAATGTGTAGCATCGGGACCTTTTCCTCATCAGCTACCACAGGGAACCAAATGACTGTTGGGGGCTCATCCGCCACTAGGTTCAGCGTCTACAATTGCCACAAAATTTTATGAGACTGGATAGTACAGCTTCATAGCTTGTTTTTGTTTTTCTTACAGCTAAGGACTTATTTTCATTGTGTTTTAGGAGTTTATTATTTTTCTTTAGCACCTATTAAGTATTGCACCATGTGTATTATTGGGATTATTACTAAGTTTGAGAAAAAAAAAACTTGAGAGAAAGTGATAGTAAATTTTAGAAAAAAAAAAAACCTGAGCACACTTACTTCTGTACTATTCAGGAAGTTACCAGTCTTAATGGGTTATCTAATTGTGAGGATTTCACATTCTCTAGAGTACTATATAATCTAGGGACTGTTAACACGCCCTCCGTTTACACTAATGATCAGCTGTGCCATAAACCGCTACTAAACGGACTTGGAAAACTCCAAAATTCCAGGAATGTATAGAATGTTTGTACGTTTGGGAAGCTTGCCAGGTGCCCTTGGCCTGGATTGGCCGCTGTCGTGGACAGGATGCTGGGCTCGATGGACCCTTGGTCTTTTCCCAGTATGGCATTACTTATGTACTTATGTACTTATCTCTCATTACTGTTACCAGTGAGCATTGCAACTGATTGCTTTCTTTTTGTAAATGCATCTAAGTATATTACTAATGTAACCTATCCTGGTCTCCTGTGCAGTATAACTTCTTTAGTGTCTTTTGCTCATTCTCCTATGTATTTACCCACTGGCTGGTTCCTTTTGTGTGGAAGAATGGCTTTCTCATACATTCCTGCTACTACCTCAGGAGGTCCTTGCACCATTGGAAGACTTACCACAGGAGCCTTTTTTGAGGTGGCCTTCTTCTGGTCATGCCCATAACTGCCCTCCTAAATCACTCACCACTCAATTTTCCTCTAACTGTCACTCTGAAGTATATTTGTTTTCTGAAACTGAAGCTCTTGCCTTTGTCATCTCTTTTGTCAGTGTGCCTGGGTTGGAACTTCGTGTAAATATGGAATTAACCAATCTTGCTTCTGTTTTAGCTAAGACTATTAACCTTACTTCTTCTCTCATTACAGCTTGACCCAAGAAACCCATAGTTTGAGGAAAGCAGTTATCCAAAACCACCTGGTCGTTGATTATTTGCTTCTTAGGGCAAATCATGAGTGAAAGGAATTTGAAGGAATATGTTGTTTTAATCTGACTGATAACAGTATCCTTATTGAACAGAACCTTAAAGACCTTAGAAATGTGTCTTCTAGAATTCAGCACTCTACAGCAGGGAATAGTTTTTTGTCAATCTCTGATTGGTTTGATAGTTGGCTGCCTAATATTGCCTGGCTGCATGGCCTCTTGTTTACAATAATGGGCTTCTTTGATACACTTATTGACATGTGCTGTTTTCTGCATTGTTGCTGCTCCATCTGTCAGCTCAGCAAGGACGCATTCCTCAGAACTGCTCCTGTTAATAGCACTATTATATTGCAAACTATGTGTGGTTTTGGACAGAATCAAAGGGGGTACTGTGGAAGATGTCCATTAGGAGACCAAGGAAAGGTGAAGAACTTGTGTCAGTGAGGTCCAGTAGGAGGCCAAGGAGAAATGGAGAGTTTGTGTCAGTCATATAGAGAAGAATTATTAAATTCTGATGATGATGAGAGCTGTAATCTTGGAGGGAATGAGCTGTGAATATTATCTGTTATCTGTAACTATTGAACCAGAATGTACTAGACAGGACCTTGAGAAACCTTACATAAGAAAGGAAATGTGTGTGTAGTCTAGCCAGGAAATGTGTATTTAGGCTAGCTAAAGAAGTTAAGGTGTGATGTAAATGTTACAAGCAATGTGTGTGAAAGAGAAAAGTATATTGTTAAACCAAATGTGTGATTATGTAATGGAATGTAGTGCAATCATCCTTCATTATTGCTAATAAGAAAACAGATCTTAGAAGAGAATTCAGAAGTCATAAATACATAAGTATTGCCACACTGGGGCAGACCAAAGGTCCATGAAGCCCTGCATCCTGTTTCCAAAAGTGGCCAATCCAGGTCACAAATACCTGGCAAGATCCGGAAAAGTTCAATACATTTTATGCTGCTTAACCCAGAAATAGCAGTGGATTTTCCCCAAGTCAATTTAATAATGGTCTATGGACTTTTCCTTTAGGAAGCCGTCAAGACCTTTTTTAAACCCCTCTAAGCTAACTGCCTTTACCACGTTCTCTGGCAACGAATTCCACAGTTTAATTACACGTTGAGTGAAGAAACATTTTCTCCGATTCATATAAAATTTACTACTTTGTAGCTTCATCACATGCCCCCTAGTCCTAGTATTTTTGGAAAGAGTAGACAAACAATTCACGTCTATCCGTCTCACCCCACTCATTATTTTATAGACCTCTATCATATCTCCCCTCAGCTGTCTTTTCTCCATGCTGAAGAGCCCTAGACGCTTCACCCTTTCCTCATAGGGGAGTCGTCCCATCCCCTTTATCATTTTCATCGTCCTTCTCTGTACCTTTTCTAATTCCACTATATCTTTTTTGAGATGCAGTGACCAGAATTGAACATAATATTTGAGGTGTGGTCAGTCAAGAAAAGCTGCTGGATTTTGCAGCTGTGACGCTGACTTCCTAAAGCTTTAGCAAACTTGCAAGTACATTTGGTGTTGTATCTTATTCCCTCGTACAGACCTCAGGCTCTGAAACACAAGAGCCGAGGATACACATATTGTGTACCTGGACCAGAACCAGACCATATCGCCAACATTCAGCACTGGTACCCTGATAAATAACTGGGTAAGTTAAGAGCACAAGATAGATGTCCTAATTTACCTAGATAATTATCGGGGTACCAACATTTAATATCATCAATACCTGCACAACTTCCAGTAGTTGGTGGATATTCAACACCAGTATTCCAGTACCAGTCAGTGCTGAATTTCCCACTATAACTTTAAACCACATTACCAGTGTTATAAAGCCAATTACAGCACTATTCAGGGGTAAGTGAGGCACTGGAGGATTAGTTGATGTGCCCAAGATCACAAGGAATGACAGTGGGATTTCTGTTCTGGTTTCCTTGCCTCTCTGCCCATTTCACCAACCATTGGGCTACTCCTCTACTTCACACATGCTTGAATATTACAATAGCTTATTGCACCTGTCTGGCTCACAAGCAGAGACATTTTTTCCTAACAATCTCTCACCCACTGGCTGTACAGAAAAGTCACCCAATTGAAGGCAACAAGCTTGTAGCATAAAATAATTAAGATATACTACTACTACTATTTAGCATTTCTATAGCGCTACAAGGCATACGCAGCGCTGCACAAACATAGAAGAAAGACAGTCCCTGCTCAAAGAGCTTACAATCTAATAGGATTTGTTGTATAAATTTTCAAAGCTAATCTAGTTTTGAGGACGGATTCCACCTTGCAGTCTGCTGAAAGTCTTCTCCCATCTGACTAGAACAGCAGCAGGAGGTTAAACTTCCACTTCTGCTATTTTTAAATTCTAAAATGCCAATAGAGTTATGTAGGATTGTAAAGATTCATAAAAGATTGACAGTCTCTGTTGGTCAGAGCTCACACAATCTAGTCAGATCACATCATAGTGCGTGGGAAGCATAGCTGTGGAAATGGTTGTTTAAAAACGAACTTGGGAAGGCAGATGAGATCAGCAGCAGCACAAGTGTGTGCCACAAACTGAGGCAGGTGAGCCCTTGGGCTGCAGCTGAGTTTACGTTGCCTAAGCCGGAGATTAGGTAGGCCCTGATTGGCGACAGGCAGGGGTGTAGCCAGATCTCGACAGAAGGGAGGACCAGATCCCAAGGTGGGGGGGGGCACATTTAGGCCCACCGCCACTTCTACCCCCCGCTGCCGCTACTGCCTCCCCGCCACTGCCCTCATGGCGCTGCTTCCCCCCCCCCCCCACCGCCACTGTGAAGGTACCTTGGCTAGCGGGGTTTCCCAACCCCTGCCAGCCAAATTGGGGACCCCAGAGCCAATTTGGGGGGCCAGGCCACCGTGGCCCACATAGCTATGCCACTGGCGGCAGGCAAGTTGCTCCCAGGCTAGGGTCAGGGCTGGCCGAGTCTGAGATACCAGAAGAGCCAGCTGGATTTGTAGAGTGAATGGATAACTAGAAGGAAGTACTGAATGGAGGCCAAAGGAAGTCCAAATAACACAGACAGCGACAAAGGCCAGGACAGTCTAATCAATACCACAGATCAGGGCTGGCTGTGATCAGGGTACATCTAGTCAAGCAAGCGTCAGGGCAGGTGTCAGTCCAGAGGAGATGAGTCGGGGTCAAAGCCAAGAAGTCTATTCAAAGTAGGGAGCAGGAATGACTGGAGACACAGACTGGAACAAGAGCAGGTTGGCTAGAGACACATAATGGAACAGGGGCAGGCTGGTTGGAGACACAGACTGGAACAAAAACAGGTTGGCTGTAGACACACACTGGAACAGGGATAGGCTGACTGGAGACACAGTAAATGACGACAGATAAAGACCTGTACGGTCCATCCAGTCTGTCCAACAAGATAAACTCATTTTACATGGTATGTGATACTGTTACCTCATCCCTACCTGAGATTTCAACAACACTCTCCTCTTTGCTCTTTCCCTTTTTCTGCTTCAAAAAGTTCCATTCCTCTCTACGAATCATCCCATCCTCGTCACCAAAATATACTGCTAAGGATTTACAGCCTGCTTCACTAACACAGACTACTCAGTAATTACTGTGGATTCTTTTGGATTCGTATTAGGTAAATGAGACCTTTATTAGAGGTGCAAAAATCTACAATGATTAAGATATATACAATGATTAAGACATATACAATGATTAGCTATATACACACAATGATTAGCTATATAACTAAAAAGAAACAATACCTATCTATAAACAATCATTACATCACTGGTCTCTACATCTAAGCAATGCTAAGAGTTCCTAGACCAGGAAAAGAAGCAATAAAACAATCATCACTGGTCCTTACATCATCCAGGCTCTTATCATCAGCTGGGGGTTCCTGTTCACAGTGAAAGCCAGGAGCTTCTTTGACCAAGAAACATGGTACTCTGCGCAGTTCGTACGTTACTCGCAGATGAGCTCCCAATTTCACTGAAAGAAACTCCCCTTTTTATTAGGCTTAGAACTCATGTTCAGAGCTAAGGAAAATTACAGGATGCTTGAGAAACAAGCCATACTGTGGGAATGTGGTCACATGTTTCTCAGTCCAGGTGGCCAATCTGAATTCAAAAACAAGCTCCATCTTTCCCTTCACATAACAAATTAATTAGAGCTGTGTCTTATCTTCTACATTCCAACTTATTTTCACACAATCAAAATTAAACAATCATTTCCAAACAGAACCACTTCTAATCAAAAATATAGACCCCATATGCACTGGTTGGTCAAGGCAGAGTTGAAAGCAATCTTTCAAATTCACTTTTATTACACAATTGAACCCTTACCACTTACAAAATAGGTGTAGTTAAGAACTTGTGTGCTAATGGAAAAATTAGCAGGTGGATATTATTGCTGAAATACAAAAATATTTTACCCCCACATTAAAAAGTGGTCTAGAGTGCGGGACAGTCCCACATTAGGGCTAGTGCAGACCACTTTTTAACACCATTTAGTAAAAGGGCCCCTTAGATCTTCATCTCTATTATTAGAACTCCAAATTTGGTTTCTTGTCCTAAACTGAAATGGAGGAATAAGGGCCTTTAGTAAGGTCGGCCTGAGGTTTTGGAATAAATTGCCTACCGAATAGCAAGATAGAGCAACTTTAACATCTTTTAGGAAACACTTGAACGTACCTCCTTAATACATATTAATGTTACCTTTTGTGTTTTATTTAGGATGAGATTAAGGAGTCGAGATTCAGACCGTGGGAGTTAAACCGTGGTTGACAATAAGCCCGGATATTCAATATTGGGCCATCTCTGGTGGGCAGCATTGACTATCTAGTTTGCTTTTGGCCAGTTTAAATATAGCCGGCTATTTAAAGTGGCCAAAAATATCCCACATTTTCACGTGGCCAAATATGGCCACTAAACCGGCTTAAAAAATCGGCAGATAGCCAGTTACATCAGCCAATATAGCTGTCTATCTGCTAGCCACTAACCAGGCATACTCCTTGGGGGATAGCCAATTATCCCCTGCCGAATATAGGCAGATAGCCGGTTAAGCATTATTTAACTAGTCAGCAGTCGTTCTGGACAGTTAAATAGGGCTAAATATGGTAAGTCTTTGGTATTTTCTTTTGTTCTGTCTTTTTTTGTGTGTTTTGTGAATGATGTGAACCACTCTGAAGTCCATAAAAGTGGTATAAACTTTTATAATGATCATTGAATAATTCGGTATACAAAAACTAAACAAACAGGGTTCAGGAATGAATTTTAGCAGACATGAAAATTTTTAATCACACTTTTTAATACGCACGTCCTACTAAAATTTTGTTAGTGTAGGTTTATTCTTCTTTTTAACTTATTTCACCAAAGTAGCATCCCTTTGCATTTTCTGCAGTGAAAGATGCATACTAAATTAGGAGTACTAATAGGATACCCTTATGTCGAAAGTCTTTCCCACATGACCAACTGTGGGGTCTTGTGAAACATGTTTGCAGTATTTATAATGTGGTGTACTACAAGAATTTGTGTGCACTTCTTTTTTCTGAGGTCCTGTTTGAAGCTAGCTTCATCCTGGTTAAATGGTTGTCAAAAGGCTAGTACTGGAGTAGCAGATGATTTCTTTCCTATCGATGATTTCTAGTTCCTTTCCATTATATGCCTTAGTGTGTACACCACCTAGCACTGCTTGTCAGATCTGTGTGGTATAGTAAATATGAATACAAAATAAAGAATCGTACTGTCAGAGATGGATAAACTATACATCTTTATCACTGTGCATGTTTATCTACTCCTACCCTAGCTGGTGGAGTAGCCTAGTGGTTAGTGCAGCAGACTGGGTTCAGTTCCCACTGCAGCTCCTTGTGACTCTGTGCAAGTCACTTAACCCTCCATTGCCCCAGGTACCAATAAGTACCTGTATATACTATGTAAACCATGTTGAATGTAGTTGCAAAAAACACAGAAAGGTGGTATATCAAGTCCCATTTTCCCAGGGCCGTGCCTAGGGTCTCTGGTGCCCCCCTGCAGACTATCGGTTGGCGCCCCCCCCCCCCCCCCCCCCCCGTCCAGCAGAGCAGGAACAGAAGGGAGCAGGCAAGTAAGCCGGACCTCAGGAAAAAATAGCACTGTATGTATCCCTCATTGATAAGTCTCTGACTCTAAAGTTTAGCAATTTCATTAAAGCAAAATGTATTTTCACATATCACATCCTATCCAAGGAGAATGTTTTATATATGTCACCCGTCTGTGGTAAAACTTCACACAGTATCAAAATACCTCTAATATGTAGTCGTGCCAGCCGAGGAAACTAACTGTGCTCAGCTCACAAGAGACAGAGTGAACATAAAATAAAACTTCATCCTTAAAAGATAATATCGGATGAATGCATGAAGGTGAATATGAATTCCTGTGAATGGAATCAATTTGATTTACAATAAATCCAGATACTACTCCCTCATATATATAACAAAAAATTATTTAAGTGGAATGGAATTATTTGACTGTACTGGTAAACAGAAAGAAATACTCTATTGCATTCTAATCTCCTTTGCACCAAAGGATATAATTCAGATCAAACATTTATCTCTGATCAACTATCTCAGATCAAATATTTATTTCAGATCAAATATTAAGGTTTCCTTGCTTACAGTCACTTAAATCTACCTAGCCTTTATATAGCTTATAGAATTTAAACACTCTTAAACTGAAATTCACCCTTTTCTATTCTTCATAAACTTCAAGTAATCCTGAAATATTCAGATCCTTTTCTCACTAGAGAAACTTCAATCGCCACCAATCTCTTTTCACTTATATTTTCTCATTTACCACAATCAGGCACTCTTTTATAACTTCAGTCAACAAACACAGGAAGTCACAGCTGGATGTCTCTCTTGGCAAAGGACAGCTCTCACTCCCGGGCAGATTCCCGGGCAGATTTCTTAACAGAAGCTGATCATCCAATCAGAGAGCTTTATTTGAATGCAGATTAACATACAGACACTCATGGGAATGTTTAGTGAAAAACACCGGACTAATTTGCATATGATTTAAACAAATCTGAGCATATGATAACCAAGTACAGACTCCCAGCACCTGAATTCTGCAATTAGATTTAAGGCAAATACTTTTAAAACTTATTTTTAGCACTTTTAAAATTTCAGGTTCTCTTTAATTTGAATGCTGTTTCAAGCTCTGAAACTCACCCTGACTGAGGAGCTAGCCCCAAACTGAAGCATAAATAGCAATCTGGTTGTATTTCCAAGTAATTTGAAGAGCGTACCTGCCTCAATTAATACTGCTCCTTTGCATGAAAAGGGGAGGGCAGCGGAAACAGGAGAATCACAAGTTCAGGTGAAAGATTTTGCAAGTGAGCAGACGGACGACGAAGGCAAGCGCCTCCCTGACCTCGCTTACTGCATCAGCACAGCCCTGCATTTTCCTTTCCTCTTTCCCATTTAATCACCTCTCTGACCTGATGTGCAACATTCTTAAATTAGTCACCTCATTTTCCAACTCCTCTTACTCTTTTACCTATTTATATGTTCCATCTTTACTTATACCCTAGGCTGTCTGTTATAATGTTTTATTACGTACTAGTAAAAAAGGCCCGTTTCCGAAACCAATGAAACGGGCGCTAGCATGTAGCTTTTTTTGTGTGTGTGTGTATGTGTCACAGAGTTATTTTGTGTGTGTGTGTGTGTGACTGTGTGAGGGTGGGGTGTGTGTGCAGGTTGTTGATGTGTGTCTTTTTTTTTATTTGTTTTTTGGGTGGGGGGTTGGGGGATATGCTGTGCTGGCAAAGTGGGATGGATTGGTGTGTGGCTTTGAGGGTGTGTTTCTGTTGTATTGTGTGTGTGTGTGGTTTTGTCTGTCAAGGAGGTTTGTGGAGGGGGGTCTTTCTGTTGGTGAAATGTAAATGTGGTTGTAGGGGGGTCATCCTTTGCTGAGTGGTGGATTGTTTTTTCCGGGGGGGGTGGGGGTTGTGTTGTGCTGAGGCAGCAGTGTTGTTTTAGATGGGCAGAAAGTAGAGGAGCACGTTCTTGGTCTGTCGTTATTTTTTGGCCTTTTCAGGGCTGCTGTAGGGGAACACTGGAAGTGAAATGTGCTGTGGGAAGCAGCACCGTCTTTTTCCGTTGGGCTGGGGTTCTGAGCATCCTGGAGGTGGGAGACGGCTTGCCTGAGGACGGGGATGGTTGTTTTAAGTTGGCGGAAGGGAGAGGAGCACGGTCTTGGGCCGTCGGGGGGGTGATCCAGTATGTTCGGTCCATTTCAGGTCTGCTGCAGGGGAATGCTCGAACATTTATGCGCTGCGGGAAGCAGCGCCGTCTTTTTCCGGGTGCTTGGGGAATCCCCGAGGTGGGAGACGGCTTACCTGAGGCTGGGGATGGTTGGGTACGTCCTTGGCCGCTTCGGCAAAAGGGAAAGAGGAAGGGGGTAGGGAGTTACCTGCAGCTGCGTGAGAAACCGGGTATTCTTTGTTTGTTTTGTATTATTAGTTTGCATTTCTGTTGCAGAAAGAGTGGATGCCTTTCGAATGATGGAGGTGGTGCGTCGGTGTGCAGTTGTTTCGTTAGTTTGGCAGCCAGTCTCCAGCGATTCCTAGGCAGGGAAGGAGTAGGGAAACACGCTTCGCGTGTTTCCTACTCCTCCCCCTTCCTTGGTCGCTGTTTGCTGCTGGCTGGGTCGCGGGTAATCCTTCCAGCTGGGCCACAGCTTGTCCTGTTCACCCACGTCCCAGATGGTGAGGTGCACACTGTTCTCTGGCTCCACCGGCTCCACCGACTCCACGTCAAGCGAACCTAAATATAGTCTGTGCGATAGGCCCTCCGGCACTCTTTAGTACCGGCATTGGGCATTTAAAAATTTCTTCCCCCCCCCCCCCCGGTCTATTTTTGCACATACCCACAGCAGGAATATTCTTCTCTCGTTCCAGCAATGGTTCTGTGCTCTCCGTGCTGCACAGATAATGAGCCGTTCTGCTGGTGAATGCTCCTCCCTTTTTGCCACGTAGTTTCCTCTGATAGGTCCATCTTACGTTGCCTAGCGTTGCCTGGGAATGGTTTTCTGATGGTCCTTTGTGCTTCAGAACGTTGAGTGTGTTTTTTCTGATTGATCCATCATGTGAGGGCGGGGCTGAGAGACATGGTCAGTGTAGTGGCTTCACCACCATGAACTGACGAACCCTTCAGGGAGTGTCTGAGTGACTTCAGAACGTTGTCTTCAGAATGTTGAGGGTGAGTTTTATTATAGTAGATTGTGTTGACATTGCAAGTAGTATACTATCCAGCTTATTTTCGAAAGAGAAAAACGCCTATATTGCAACCCAAATCGGGAGATGGGCGTATTTCTCCCGTGGGCGCCCAAATCGGTATAATCGAAAGCCGATTTTGGGCGTTTCCAATTGCAATCCGTCGTGGAAACGGGTAAAGTTGACGGGGGCGTGTCGGAGGTGTGGTGAAGGCGGAACTGGGGCATGGTTATCGGCCGAGGAGAGATGGGCGTTTTTAGCTGATAATAGAAAAAAAAAGGCGTTTTTACCGCGATTTTGGGTCACTTTTTTTGGACCCTTTTTTTCACAAACAAGTCCCAAAAAACTGCCCCAACTGCCCAGCTGACCACTGGAGGGAATCGGGGATGACCTCCCCGGACTCCCCCAGTGGTCACTAACCCCCTCCCACCAAAAAAAACCCCACTTTAAAAACTTTTTTCCCAGCCTGTATGCCAGCCTCAAATGCCGTACCCACCTCCATTACAGCAGAATGTGTTCGATCCTCTCACAGCCTTTCCCTGGGTCAGATGTGGCTCTCGGGTGCACTACAGGGTCACATCAGCATTGCATTGTGGTGGGTGTAGGGTATTGGGCTCCTTGATTTCATTAGCTTGTGTTACAGTCTCACGATGTTGGTAGTTGGTAGGCTCTTCTCCCATGGTGCTTTTCCCCCTTCCTACTGGGTCAGAGTGTGCCCTGTTGTGTTTCCTGTTGTAGTCCATGTGGCAGTGGCCATTTTTGTAAGCCAGTTTGACTTCCCTTTCCTGTGTTAGCCATGTTAGAGAAGTTAGTTCTTACCTTGAATGTGGCTGAAAGAGGGCATTGTACAGCATTCTGCCAGCTCTGACCTACTGCTCATCTCAGTACCAGGGAGACTTGTTGCCAGTGGGGCACAACCTCTGATCTGCAGTTAATTGTGAGTAAAGACGGTTATTCCAATAAAGGACGTTTTCGGAGAGGTTAGTCTTCAGGTGTCAACTGGTGTGCCAATGTTATACAGCAGCAACAAGTCCTAGAGGCCTGCGTGTATGCAGGTCCCTGGAGCACTTTTAGTGGGTACCGCAGTGCACTTCAGCCAGGTGGACCCAGGCCCATCCCCCCCTACCTGTAACACTTGTGCTGGTAAGGGAGGCTTCCAAAACCCACTGTACCCACATGTAGGTGCCCCCTTCACCCCTAAGAGCTATGGTAGTGTTGTACATTTGTGGGTAGTGGGTTTTGGGGGAGGGGGGTTGGGGGCTCAGCACCCGTGGTAAGGGAGCTATGCATGTGGGAACGTTGTCTGAAGTCCACCGCACTGACCTCTAGGGTGCCCAGTTGGTGTCCTGGCATGTCATGAGGGCGAGTGTACTACGGATCGTGACCCCTCCCACGACCAAATGGCTCAGATTAGGACGTTTTTGAGCTGGGCGTTTTTACTTCCCATTATAGCTAAAAAAAAAAAAAAAACGCCCAGCTCAAAAACGTCCATTTTTTCGAAAATACGGTTCAGCCCACCCCTTCACGGACCCATTCTCGGAGATAAACGCCCATGGAGATAGGCGTTTCCGTTCGATTATGCCCTTCCATGCCATACTTTGTATTGTTGTTTGAATATTTTTACTGCTGTAACTTCATTTCATTTTCATTTATTAATATTTACATTCTGCTCTTATCCAGAGTGGAGTACAAAACAACACATACAATTAAAAATATGTATACAACAAACAAAACAAACTATACCTACATAGAGCACACAAAAGGCTATTCACAAATCATGTCCACTGGTACCTGAAATCAAGTTCAATAGTCTGTTGCTTATATTTGACTTATTCTTGCTGTACACCACCTTGAGTGAATTCCTTCAAAAACGCGATAAATAAATCCTAATAAATAAATATTACCAAACTACCAATCGCTCAATTCAGTTATTTATCAAACTTACCATATCAGTTTAGCAGCATTTATTTTAAGACACATATATCTTTTATGCTTCTTGCTCATATATTCAACTAACGAGTGTTATCACATTCTTCTTTCTGTTTGCATGCAGATGAAGTCTTATCTGAAAACTTTCTGGATTACAAGAATCGAGGTGTCAACGGCTCTCACCGAGGTCAAATTGTCTGGAAGATTGATGCCAGCTCTTACTTTGTGGAGCGTAAGTACTTTCAGATGAAACCTGCCTGAATGAGTGGAGAAAGAGCAAAGACTTCCGTGTAGGGTCTAATGATGCAGTTCTTGAATTTTGTCACTTTTTATTGAATGCATTGTAGGAAGTCTAACAATAAAAATGCACGTATCAAACAGAATTAGAATTAGAACAACATCCTGGGCCTGATATTTAAAAGGGTTTAACCAGGTAAGAAAGGCTCCTTCCTGGTTAAACTATGCTGAGTGGGCTGGAAGAGGAGATTCAGTGGCACTGAACCAGGCAGTCCCACTGAGTATCTCCTTTGACCAGTGCGGCACTCTCCAGGCAATGCCAGGACAGAGTGGGGGCACAGCTGTATTTTACCCAGATAGCAGTGATATTCAACTGTTAACTGTGTCCTAACATTATCCGCCAAGCTACCCAGGCATCATCCTAAATATTAGCTGGTGCCCAGGTAATTTCTGGGTAGCTGCACTGACCCGAATATTAAATTCCAGTGCCCAGACATGGCCTGCTATTTAATATCTGGGCTTAATTTAGCTCACAGTTGGCAGTGGCTTAAAAACCTGTAACTAAATATCAGCCCTCTCCCCCTGTTTTTTCCATTTTTAGTTCACAATAGATTTAGGGGCCCTTGTACTAAAGTGCTTGCTAAGGATGTAAATAGACTTGAAGTGGTTCAGAGAAAAGCGACAAAAATGGTATGGGGTTTACATAGCAAGATGTACACGGAGAGGATGACCTAAACTTGTATACCCTGGAGGAAAGGATAAACAGGGGTGGTATGATACAGACATTCAAATATTTGAAAGGTATTAATCTGCAAACGGACCTTTTCCAAGACGGGAAGGTAGTAGAACTCAGTGGCGTACCAAGGGTGGGGCAGTGGGGGCGGTCCGCCCCGGGTGCATGCCGCTAGAGGGGTGCAGAGAGCAGCCGGGTGCCTGTCGGCTCCGCTAGTTCCCTGCTCCCTCTGCCTCGGAACAGGTTACTTCCTGTTCCAGGGCAGAGGGAGCAGGGAGCCAGCGGAGCTGAAAGCTGCGCGGCTGCTCCCAGCAGCTAAAAATGCACCCGGGGGGGGGGGGGGGGTGCGCATCAGTGATCTGCCCCAGATGGCAGCCGACCTAGGATCGTCACTGGTAGAACTAAAGGGCATGAATTGAGGTTGAAAGGGGGCTGACTCAGGAATAACGTCAGGAAGTATATTTTTCACTGAGCAGGTGGTAGATATCTGGAATGCCCTCCCGTGGAAGGTTGTGGAGATGGTAGAGATACCTAAGCACAAATGCTTGTATTTACTCAATTATGCTAGCATTTTATAAAGGAAATTAGATGCCTTCTTTCCTTTAGAGAATATGCACCAATCTAGGTGCCTATATATAAGTGCCTCGTTATACAATTACTCCCTTAATGCACATTAATTGATTTAACATGCCTTAATTCATAAGTTAATGCTCATTAAGGGGCCTGTTCAATAAGCTTTTCATTTACTGTACTTTAGGTACACAAATTATGACATTGTAAGTGCAATGCCTGCAGAGTAACTGGGGTATGGTCAGCATCTGCCCTGCAGTTACCTTAAGGACAGTGCAGATCTCTAACACATTGTGTATTAAAACTAGTAAAACTTGCTTTATACAAAATGATTGCTTTATCTTCAACGTGTTATATTGTCACATGTTGATGAGGTGGGTACTATTGGGTTTCTGAAGGTAATCAAAGGTACTTCCTCATAAATACTAAGCAGATACTAGCAACTTACCCATGGGAACCTGCCATAGTTTAGCAGAGGTTGTTGTGTTTCTGAATATTTTAAAAGAGATTTTAAAATATTCAGGTTTTCAGCATTTCTTTTCCTCCTGACATCTGCTCATCCACCTAGCCCCTTTTCTCCCACTCATCAAAAAAACAAACAAACAAACCCCCAAAAACAGGCTAGGATGAGTGTCATAAAAGACACCACATATGGTAAGGCCCATTTGTAGCATCTAATATCTTTTTGTATGCTTATCAGCATGAAGGTACCTGGTCATAAAGATAAGCAACGGGGATGGCAGCTGAAATAATTTTTAAAATATCCATTTAAAACCAAGCGCTTCAGTTCATGTAGGGTGTTAAGTGCTGCTCCCCATGAGAATTTCTGAATACAGTTCTATTTTAAGACTGCTATTGAACTACATTAAGGCTCTACAATGAATGCATCAAACTATTTGCCAATAAACGTATTCCAGAGTACAGGATTTGCTCAGTTTAATATTTTTAAAGGCAAAAAAAAAAAATAAATCCTGTCTAAATTGGGATGTTCTCATGATTTGAAAATCTGTCTTGGGGATCTTACAGCTTGTTGGGCTTTCAGGATATCTGCTATGAATATTGATGAGCAGGGGCAGCCCAAGGCAAGGTGCCGCCTGAAGCAGAGATGAGTTGCCATTCCCCCCAGGCCAAGATCTGCCATCTCCCCCTTCCCTTCCTCCCTCCTACCCCCTTCCCCGAGTTTACCTTCTTTTTACATTTTCCAAAAACCGGCGGTGGCAGGGATTCCCATATGCTGTCCTGCCGCCAGCACCAGACTCTTCTCTACTATGGCCCGCCTCTGAAGAAACAGGAAATTATGTCAGAGAGGTGGGCCACAATGAAGAGAAGAGGCCGGTGCCAGTGGAAATCGCTGCTGATGTCGACTTTTGAAAAATGGAAAAAGAAGGTAAACTTGGGGAAGAGGGTGGAGGAAGAAAGAGAGAGATGCTGCTCCAGGAAGAGTGCCGTGTGAGGCCCTTACCTCAGGGGGCCTAACAGTAGGACCACCACTGTGCGTGAGGTATATTTGCATACGCCAACTCTCCAATATATGCAAATCTATCCCATGCATATCTGTTGTGGTTATCCTGGAAACCTGACTGTGGGGTACACAGGACATTTGGAAAGCTGTCTTTTAATAAAGCCAAAAGAAGAAAAAGATACTCTGGGATTGATATTCAGTGTGGTTTAAGCAGTCAGGAGAGGTTCCTGCAGTCTTAAAATATGCTGAGCTGGCTGGTCGCCAATATTCAGTGGTGCTTAATTGGTCCTGGTCACCCTGCTGGAAATACACAGCTACGTCCAACTTCTCCTTTACTCCTTGATCCCAGGAGTGGGTGCAGCAGATTCCCCCTTTCCACTGTCCTAGTCACAGTGCAGAGCTTAAGCAGCCACTGCTAGGTGCTCCTAGGTTTTTCCTTATAGATGTCCAGTGCTTGCTTGGGTTTAGATGGCTAGGGCCTATGGGATAGATGGACTCTCCTTTCACATGCAGGTCATTGGCCAAGGAGGCAAGAAGACAAAGACACAGATATGGCTTGTGTTCAGGGTTTTATACCCCTGGAAAGCTCCCTCTAAAACCAACCTCTTTCCCTGATTATAGTACTGGTCACAGTGGGGACTCTTTCTCTCTAGCAATCAGTAATGTCATAATAAAGTAGAAGTATGTTTTTCTAGATGTCATTGCAAGCACCATTAATGCATGATAATTTTACATGTGCTACTAAAATAATATGTTTAGCAATTAAGGTGAAAAGGACTGAGAAACATGGGGGGAGGAACAAAGAGACAAAGAAGTGGTGAAGGGAAATTGAAAGGAGCTACTGGGAAGTAAGACAAAGACAGATATTAAAGGTTTGAAGGGCTCTGTTGCTGCAATTATTAAATATTAGGATTAACCAGAGATTGGAGCAGTTTGAGAACTTTAATAGAAGATTAAACCTCCGGCTGGAATGTCCCCTGTTGATTTCTTTAAGAAATATTTGTTGGAAATTTTGAAAAATTTCCCCTACAGCTATTCCTCCTTTGCATAAAGTGTACTATTTGCTGATACCTCAAAAAAATACAGGGAGGGGGAAAAGCCAGCTGCAGGAGGTCAGGTTCAGCTTTGAATGGAGGATTTGCAAAATTTGTCTGCTATTTTGGAAGTCTCTTTGTCTGATGTAGTGAATTAAATGACACTCCTGGTCTCTTTTGTATTCGAGGAGGACTTGAATTCAGTTATGAGACTGTTTTTTTTCGGAATTCACAGAGTTTATTTTGTGGTCAGAAGGTGTGGTTGTATCCTGATGTTGTTGAAAGTACACAGGATAGGAGAAAATTCTTTCAGGCTATGAGAGCTGAAACATGCTCTTTAGGAGCATCATTCTTACTAGCATATCCATATAAATGTATTATACATTATTTAGGAGTTAAATATGTATTTTTTGACCCTCAACACTTCCTAGATACTAAGAAGATCTCCAGTGGGATTTGATCATTGTAGTGCATGATGCTTATAAATGACTGCAGATTATTCAGTTTATGGCCTTCTCTTTACTAATAATTTCTTTTCTTGTGTTCTCCTTGTAAATTCAAATTTACTTAAATATAGTTACTTAATTATTTAGTTTTCTTTTCAGAATATAATCTCTGTATTGCTGTAACAAGTGTTGACTTGAAATATATTTAAAATTTTTTAAATCAAAGCAGTTACTGGGAAGTGTTGGAAGGGGCAGAAAGGAACCGTAATGGGAAGAAAGGCTTTGTGATAGAGCCAGAGTCTGGAAGTGGAGCTGAGAAAAAGGAGTAAAAATTGGTTGTGAGAGTGAGAGAAATTCAAGGAGGGCATGGAATGTGATCGAAAAAGGGGACATAATCTGGAAGAGAGGGAGGTGATTAGGCAGAGGGAGTATAAGCTGCAGAGGAAAGAGGAGCTGAAGAAGTTAGAGAATAGCTGTGTGGGACTGGAAAAAGAAGAGTTGAAGGAAAGACTGTCATGGGGTCAGGAGTAGTGAGCCCTTGGGCTACTGCCAGCGACCGGCAGCATCAGGCCAACCACTCAAACTGGGAATGATGCTGAAAACAGACAGAGCTGGTACAAGCAGGACCGGAACAAGCAGGACTGGAACTGAAGCTGTAAGTAGGCAGGGCTGGAATAAGCACGACTGGAACAACAGGACTGGAGATGAAGCTGTAGACAGGCAGGGCTGGAACAAGCAGGGCTGGAACTGAGGCTGAAGACTTACAGGACTGAAACAAGCAGGACTGAAAGGGAAGCTGAAAGCAGACAGGGTTGGAACAAGCAGTGGAGGAACTGAAGCTGATGACAGATAAGGCAGGAACAAGCAGGGTTAGAACTGAAGCTGAACAAGCAGAGTTGGAATAGAAGTTGAAGACTGGCAGGACAAGAACTAGCAGGGCTGGAACTGCAACAAACACACACAGATGAAAACTCATCTGAAGACCTCTGTTGCAAGGGCAAAACCTGGAAGTTCCCAGGTGCTTAATAAAGGCATTTACTGATTATGTCACAAGTAAGAGTGAGGCTTGGCAGCAGGAACACCAGAGCACGGCTTGGCTACAAGAACACCAAAGCGAGGCTTGGCAGCAGGAACACCAGGGCAAGGCTTGGCTGCAAGAGCACCAAAGCAAGTCTGGAATGCTGGAACATCAGAATAGGACTGGAATGATCTCTGGAACACGTTTGGGAAACAGGAAGAAGGCAGTCCACAGCAGCCACAGGGCCTGGTCACCAGGAGGCGAGGTGAGTGTAGGCATGGGATACAGCCACAACCATGTCAAAGACTGTGATAGGAAAGGGAGCTCATGGTAAAGAGAACATGAAGGAGAGAAAAGGGCAAGAAGTGTGAGACTGGAAGGAACTGAGGTGAGAGAAGATAAACTATAGAGAGACAAACACACATAGAGGAAAGAAAAATTATGAAGAGATTGGAAGAGAATTTTGAAAAGAGAAGGAACATAAAGGCAGAGAGGAAACCAAGAACAAGTAGAGACAGAGGACTGAAGTTAAGCTACATACACAAAGGCTGGAAAATTGCTCAAGGTTTCAGTAAAGGTTTCTGTGCCAGCTGGGTTGGATCAAGGGTAGGGAGTGGCTAGTATTTTCCCCTTCTCCTCCAGCCCTGTAGTCAGCAGGATTAATACATTATTATATTGGAAGGATACTGGGGAGCATGAAAGAGTTATAGCAGTATATATATGCTATGGTCTGAAAAAAATTAAAACTGTACCTCTTTGGCAGTTATAGATCAGGGAGGAACAATTAGTAAACTCCCAAATGGAAAGGGGAATGGAGAGGAACACCATTCCCTTTTTGTCACCAAAATAAAACAATCATTCCCACTATTACATCCTATAGAAGACAGCAGGAATAGGTGACATGAGAGATGAGTGAAATTTGGATAGGAGAAAGAGGTACACTGTCCCCCAAACTATGCTCCTCATTCTATAACTTGGTGACTACTATTAGGCACCAACCCCCAAATTCTATAAAAGGCACTAAAAATTGCATGCCCAATTTGTGTGCAAAATTTAATTGAATAACAAGCCAATTAGTGCCAATAATTGGGTCCTAACAATTATCGGTGATAATTGGCATTAATTAAAATTTACATGTGTAAATTGACATGGCTGGATCCTCAGATCCAAAAAGGGGGTGCGGCCATGGAAGGGTCATAGGCAGATCGGGGGTATTCCCACAATTTATCCGCACTGTTATAGAATAAAGGGGATCTGCACCTAGGCATAGAGATCTACACCAAGGTTTTGTTGGTGTAAATGGTCATGCCTAAAAGTAGTTGAACTTCCTGGCGCTAACCGCTATTGTATAAATGCTGCCTATCTTTGAGCACCATATATAGAATAGAAATAGAGCTAAATGCTATGTTTTTTGGTGCCAATTTTTTTAGGTACCATTTATTGAATTTATCCCAAGTGCATTTATGTATGTAAGAGGTAGGCGCTATTCTAAGGTGTTGTAGAGTCATCTGAGGAGTTCGTTGGTGTATTTTCCTGTGGGGAAACTGGTTAGATCGGGGGTGAGAAACCTCCATCCTCGAAGGCTGCAACTCATTCAGGTTTTCAGGATTTTTCTAATAAATATCCATGAGATCTATTTACAAACATTGGAAACAGTACACACAAATAAATCTCATACACATTCTTTGCAAAAATCCTGACAACCCAACTAGGTTGCAGCCCTCGACCAAGGTTGTCCACCTCTGAGTTAGATACACAAGTACTTTGATTTTATTGTTCAGTTTGTTTTGAAGTTTAAATACTGTATATTGCTGGGAGACATTAATCTACACTTTGAAAACTTAAAAGACCCTAATGTGTCAGATTTTATTGATTTCTCGGAGACGCTAGGTTTTAAATTTTATAGTTCATATGAGAAGGGACATCAATTAGATGTTTTTGCCTTTTTGGCAGAACCTACTCAGAATCTTTACCCTACTGATATCTGTTGGTCGCCTATTACACTGGACAACATGATTTTTGGATACTGTACGGTTTTCTAAAAATGTGTTACAACACATGTGCATCAACTTGACATCATTACTAAATGAACACCAGTCAGTTTAAATATATTATGATGTCATTTAGCCCTATTTTTATGTATTTCTTCTAGCAGAAGTAGCAGTATGGACGCGTGTTTTTGGCGAATGCTGGACCCTTATTGTACTGTGTATGGAAAAAGGGGATTTTTTTTTTTTTTACTAGGCTGGAAAATGGACGTGCAACAAACTGAAAACCAGCGCGCATCCATTTTCGGCCTGAGACCTTAGTACCACCCATTGACTCAGCAGGAAGATGTCACATGCTACCCAGGTGGTAAGAATGTAGTGCGTGCCAACTGCCATTTACCGCTGGGTAGGTGCCCCACGGTAGAAAATAGAAAATATTTTCTACTGCATGTTTTTGCTGCACATCAAATTCTAAATTCTCGCCTGGGGCATGCGGCAGCCGGCTGGTAATGTCAGTATGGTGTGAGCTGGATGCACGTAGGCCCTTACACACCTTTATAAAGGAGCCCCTCAGGCTTTTAGAACTCTGTGGAAATTGAAATGGATAAGAAATTGTATTTCAACAGAAGCCTGTCATTTGTTAGTTCTGTCTCTGGTGCTTACTAATTTACCCCTCCCCCATTTACTAACCAGTGCTAGCAGCTGGTGGTGCACTTATGCCAACACAACCCATTCACTTTGAATGGGCTATGTCGGCGTTGCAATGCGGCAGTCACTAGCACAGCTTAGTAAACAGGGGGGTTAGACTATCGTAATATTGTGTATAGTATTTGTAAAAATACTTTGTTGGTAAAGCTTCAGATGGTTTGAGACATCACTGCTCATCTGATTCACAGTGTATCAGAATTTGAAATGGCTTCACCTTCATTGGTAAGATTGCATTGATTACCAGTCAAGGCACGTTCAGTTTTTAAGCTTTGTGTGTCTATATTTCAAATAATATATGGTATTGCACCTGGCTATATGTAAGGTTTAATAAATTTGGTAGACATGAATGCAGCCACACAGTCTAGGAAATTTCTCCCTCTTTATTTTCCCAGTTGTAGGAAAATTATATACAAATTATTCCATTCAGCATCATGCTTTCCCTTTTAAGCTTCAAAATGGTAGAATATTCTACCTTTGGAGTTATGAATTTCTGATAATTATGGTAGATTTCGGAAAATGTGAAACTATTTTCTATTTTGAAAGTTTTTGACGTTATCATGAGACTTCATTTCTGTGCTATAAGTTTCATTAGATGAAGTTTTTGTCCAGTATTTGCTCATTTTATCTGTTGATGTTTGCTCTGTAAGCATCATTGAACTTTATGGCTAATGTGGGATAGAAATGTCCTTTAATGTAATGTAATTTTGTGCTACATTTGCGGTGTATTCTGTTTGAAGGTGAAAAGAAAAACCACGACTCCACTGGTGAAGAAGGACTATGAACTGTATTTTGGATGTAAAGCTGGCGAGCAAGACAAATGTTTGGGTCCCCATATTTGTTGTACATCATCAGGCTTATTTTCGAAAGAGAAAGACATACATCTTCCGACACAAATCGGGAGATGGGCGTCCTATCTCTCAGGGGCGCCCAAATCGGCATAATCGAAAGCCTAATTTGGGCATCCTCAACTGCTTCCCATCGCGGAGACGACCAAAGTTCACGGGGGTGTGTCGGCACCGTAGCGAAGGTGGGACTGGGGCATGATTAAGAGATGGACGTCCTCGGCTGATAATGGAAAAAAGAAGGGCGTCCCTGACGAGCACTTGGCCGACTTTACTTGGTCCATTTTTTGTTGCTACCAAGCCTCAAAAATGTGCTCAAACTGACCAGATGACCACCAGAGGGTATCGGGGATGACCTCCCCTTACTCCCTCAGTGGCCACCAACCCCCTCCCACCCTAAAAAAAACCTTTAAAAACATTTGTTGCCAGCCTCTATGCCAGCCTCAAATGTCATACCCAGCTCCATGACAGCAGTATGCAGGTTCCCTGGAGCAGTTTTAGTGGGTGCAGTGCACTTCAGGCAGGCGTACCCAGGCCCATCCCCCCCTACCTGTTACACTTGTGGTGGTAAATGTGAGCCCTCCAAAACCCACCCGAAACCCACTGTACCCTCATGTAGGTGCTCCCCTTCACCCCTTAGGGCTATGGTAGTGATGTACTACTACTACTTAGCATTTCTATAGTGCTGCCAGGGTTACGCAGCGCTATACAAGTTTAACATGGGGAAGGACCGTCCCTGCTCAAAAGAGCTTACAATCTACAGTTGTGGGGAGTGGGTTTGGGGGGCTCAGCACCCAAGGTAAGGGAGCTATACACCTGGAAGCAATTTGTGAAGTCCACTGCAGTGCCCCCTAGGGTGCCCGATTGGTGTCCTGGCATGTCAGGGGGACCAGTGCACTACAAATTCTGGCTCCTCCCACGACCAAAGGGCAAGGATTTGGTCGTTTTTGAGATAGGCATCCTCAGTTTCCATTATGACTGAAAACTGGGGACGACCATCTCTAAGGTTGACCATCTCAACATTTAGGTCTACCATCTCTAAGGTCGACCTAAATGTTGAGATTTGGGCGTCCCCAACCATATTATCGAAACAAAAGATGGACGCCCATCTTGTTTCGATAATACAGGTTTCCCCGCCCCTTCGCGGGGCCATCCTTCGAGGATGCCTTCATGAAAACTTGGGCGCCCCATTCGATTATGCCCCTCCATGTGAGCTTGAATCAAAGGTTCACAGCCATCCATTCTATTTGCTGTCCCAATGATATGGAGAGGGAACAGAAAGATCATGTTACAGGCTGTTATTTCTGTTTGAGAAATGTTTTAGGATTTTCTTCTAAAAAACAGATAATTTCATAACCTATTCTGCCACTGACTTTGAGACCAATGCCACATGACATGCTTCTATATGGATGACAGAAATATTGCAAGATTGGGATCCAAGATGGCTGCTTGATCATTTGCTGCACCAGACGCGCTTGATTGAGCACAGCATAGCAGTTCAGAAGGAACTGATTTCCCAGTTATGGGGAAGCGGAGAGGGAAAACTCGAGTGCCTCCCTCTACACCGAATGGAACCCACCTTCAGAATCAGCCGACGCTGGAGCGATATGGGGTGCTTCTGGGACCGAGTAGCACTTCTTCCCCTGCTGTCGGGACCGGCGTGAGTGGGCCAGCCAGCAGTCATGATGGGGTGTCGTTTAGCCCCGTCGAACGCACGGGGCCCCCGCAACCAAGAGGATTGGAAGGAGAAACGAGGTCTGCGCTGCTCTCTCCAGAAAGTGTGGGACCAACGCAGCGAGGGAACCCGTTTTCCCCGTTGGAAGGCTCAGGAACAGCTACGGTGGAAGAAGAGACCGTGAGTAACCTGAGAAAAATTATTAACGCCCCCCTTTTGGCTTTAGAATCGGGAGTAATTCAAAAACCTCCCGTGGTGACTTTAGAAGCACTCTGGGACCTAACTGCAATCATGCATGCCTCTTTACAACAACAGACTTTGAGAAATTCATCAGATATAAAGACATTATCCAGTGTGTCCCTCCAGCAAGCACAAACAATTATAAATACAGTTTCCAACTTGGAGAAAATTGGAGGAAAAATGCAAACAATGGAAGCCCTTAATCAGGGAATGATTAAGGACAGAGACTATATGGCAAGACGTTTGGAATACCTGAAAAATAAATCTAGAAGATTAAATTTAAGATTTACGAATTTTCCTAAGTCTCCTCTGATTTCCCCCATAGATATGGTAAAAAAATATTTGATGGAGACTTTGGGTATGTCGAGTGAAAACTTACCCCCTATTGTACGAGCACAATATTTGCCTAATAGAACTAGTGCGGAGAATATTACCTCTCAACTCAATAGAGGGAACGAGTTGAACTTGACATCCTTCTTAGAATCCTCATTGGAGGTTGTAACTCAAAGATTAACATTACTAGTTGTTTTTGCTTTAGAAATGGACCGGGACGCTGTTTTGAGGCTTTCCTTTAGGCACTTACAATCAACTTTTTTGAGCTCAAAAGTAAGGTTATATCCAGATTTGGCGAGAGAAACTCAGAAACGGCGAAGTGCTTTCTTAGCACTACGCCTGAGAACTCTCGCCATAGGAGCTAACTTTATCTTAAAATTTCCTTGCATATGTAGAATTGTGTATCAAACAAAAATGTTTCAGTTTTTTGACCCAAAACAACTGATAGATTTTTTTGGTCTCTAAAGAGGATGTTAATGTAACAGTTGGGTCACCAGACGAAACTGCTAGATAGGCTAAGGGAAGAGATGCTTCTTGGTAGCAGCAACTATTACTTTATCTTTTTGTATTTTCTTTAAAATCTTGGATCATTGCCTTAATTTTATGGTCGATAGTTAAAGAAAAATAATTTCTATTTAAATTTTTTGTTGAAGGATTTTTGAAATTGCTTGTATGTCTGTGACTCTTAAGAGTTTGTTTAAAATAAAAGTTGATAAATTAAAAAAAAAAAAAAGAAATATTGCAAGATTATATTTTGATTCAGGGTTGCAAATTCTAGTAAGTTAACCAAAATTTGTTGAACAATCAAATATTTTCCTGAAATTTCTTCTTCATTGTTATATGGTCCAAACATTTTTATTGGGATTCATTCTTAAGTGGAAAGCTATAATACTTACATATAAACAGGTGAGGCAAAAATACACCACTAGAGGAAAAATTGATGTTAATCAATTTTAATCATTGTTATCACCCCCATCTTAAGATATTGTCATCTAATCTGGCTAGTTTTAACAACTGGAATCAATATTTTGAATTGGTATTACTGGAAGAGTACAAAAGAGTACTAAATTGGTTTGAGGTATTGGCATAACTAGGACTGAATGGGCCCTGGGGTGGAAAAATTAAGATGAATCCCTATAACACCATCTCTCCCTAGGTGGTGGGGACAGAGGTTGGAAGGAATGGAGGAGGAACTCCTTCAGAACTCCAGTAAACAAACCCTGCAAAAAGCAAACACATTCCAGATCTATAAAGAAAACCTATCCTAGTAACAGAAATAGAAACTAAAATGCAAGATATCAGAAATGCACATTTCCCAAAGCTGACATATGACAATTAATATATTCAGAAAAAATACTTTTTTTAACCTTTGTTGTCTGAGCATTGCTTTGGTCTCAGTGTCTCTCTCGTCTGCTTTTTTCATTTTTTTAAACTCTCTTTCCAGGATGTCCTATCCTTTTGACATTTCTTCTCTATGTCCACCATCCATCTTCTATATGTGTCCCTTATTTACCCTCTATCCCCCACTGTCTCATCTGAGCTCTCTCTTTCTTCAACTCCCTCTCCGGTGCAGCATCTTTCTCTCCCCACCCCTATGTTTTGTCATCTCTGTCCTACTTCCCCCTTTCCTGCATTCTGGCATCTCTCTCCATTTTTCCCCTTCCAATGGTCTGGAAACGAATCTCTTACCCTTTCTTCCAACCCATCTCCCAATATAGTCCAGCATGTCTCCTTCTTCCTCCTGCCGACCCTCCCGGTCTGGTATCTCCCTCGACCTTCCTCCCTCCGGCAATCCTCCAACATTCCTGTGGGCCACTGGCAGCATCATCAAGCTGCTTTGGCTGGCTACCATCCTGAACATATCGAAGTACTCTTTCAGGAGTAGCTCAAGGCTGTAAGCCAAAGACAAAGTTTCTTCGCTGGGCTGGTATTTATAGGAGCCCTGTTTTTCCTCCAGAAGATGGATCCTCCTATCCTGCCACTCAGGAAGGAAGATACAGCTCCTTGTTTTGGAAAGTGTTGGGGTTAGAAAAAGGTCTCCGATAGTGTGCTGAAGATTCTGGTACTGCTGCCTAGGAAGAACCTTAAAAACATTAAAACATTAAAAAATTTATTGAACTTCAGAGAGCAATACCATATTTTCTCTTTGCAAACAGTGGCACCGAAAGGTTTAAATTTAGAGATTGAATGGACTACTCTAATCTAGTTTAAACTGTTCCACCTTACCACCGGCAGCATTTTTAGGAGATCCCTTGCTGCTGGTGGAACGCCCTGGGGGCGGGGTTTGATGAGTCATCAATCAGCTGTTATTTAATGTGAATGAAAAAACGCTGGCGCCATCTTGGCTATTAAATTTCTTTTGCTGAGCTGACGCTAATGAAAAGACCGGGTGAGTTTAGATGATGGACAACTTTCCCCTGGGTCCGACAAAACAATAAAATAAGATGAGATAAGTGAAAAAAAGTTTTCAAAAAAATATAAAATATATAGAATGTTTAATGTGTAAGAACCAATGAAGATTTTGATGTTAATTATATCACTGCAGTTGAAGTTGCAGTGATTAACATCACTGAGGTTTTGGGAGAATTAGTTTTGAATAAGATATAAGATATAAGACAGAATTCACACATGATTTTGGAAGATTGTTGAATCTTTATATGTAAAATTCTTTTACTGGATCTCAGAAATATAGATTATACAGTAGGAAGAACCTTAGCCATTTCTAAGCTAGCAGTGATGACCTTACACAACACAAAACTGTAATTGGTTTTACATTTTCATACTACAAAAAGTGCATAGAAATTAGTCATTTCCAGTCTGTAATTTATTTTTAACTTTCCTGCCCACATCTGCATTCCCACTGGTTTATGGCATCTTACCCGTGGGCGCAAGGTGTTAATTCTTTCTTGGATGAGTCAAGCAAAATGAAACAAAATGAATCTAGAGGCACAGTGAATGCAAGAGAGACTGCTATGTTAACAAATCTCCTTCCTAAGCATATTACATATTCCACTTGGTCTGCACTGTGTGTTAGACATTATTTACACTATTGAATTCAGAACCTTTTATTATCAAATTATAAGGCATATCTACGTTCAAAAATAGCTCTGTTTGTACTCTATACTGCTATAACATGAGCCTACAACAATATAGTACAATATTACGATTTCAGGCTTCTCCCAATACTAAACCAGCATAACAACACCAAACAATAAATCCTCATACCCTACCCATCCTTCCCAATGACATTTCCCCCCTCCCCTGCCACATACACATACACACACACCCCTACACTTTATTTAGCTGAGATATAACACTGATTTCTACATGGTTATCTAAAAAGGATAATTGTGTTAAAGGGACAAACAAATAGTGCATGCCTGCATGGTATGTTCTTCCCACTGCAACTCTATTTACAACAATACATCTTGCTCTGTGAACAGAGCTTAGAAATGGGCCTTTTAAACATTCAGGAACTGCTGACATGTTTTCATAGTCATGTACAGTTTTAATCTCCACTTCATGAGCAGCAGGGTTTTTGCAGTCTCCGGCATGAATTTTTGCCATTAAAAATGCTTCCCTCACAAAGAGTTTTTCTTTCATAACCTTTATGCTGTACAAACAAGCTTAGAGAGATCTTCAAAAATATACTTGTGAAATTTCTTTTGTTCTCTTGCTATCTTTCCCCAGAAATTATTAATATAACTGCCTAAGCAGAAAGAGGGATTCAGCAACTTGATTTTCTTTAATATATGATGCATATATCTGATTGGGCATTGGCAGCTATAAAGGCCAGGTTCTAGGATATTCAAAGCCTCTATGGAGACTTATATAGTGTTTTTCTTAATAATGTTTTATCTTTTATCTTTTAATAATCATGTTTATTCACCAGTATCACATTGACTGGGTACATTAGAAATATTACACCCGTCAACCCACTCTCACATTCCTCTTCTGTGACCCCTGATAAACATCATCCCACGAGTATTCGACAAGGTCCCCACCTTAGCCATTGAGGAGGTGACTTCGGGCTTCAGATATCAAAGAAGTCCAAAATGGTTCCCATATATCCTGGAATTTCTTGCCCGACACTGAGTTCATTTCCATGACCTACATCACTGCATGGCTGCTTGCTGTAGCAATAATGTCCTCCACTGACCCAGTGTTGGGGCTTCCACTATCATATAGTAGTACAATATACATTTCTTACACATTAATATTGAGTGATGGACAAAGCCCAGGTATCACTGAGGTGCTGGCAGGGCACAACCAACCTTACTAAATAAACCAAGAGCATATGGCCTCCTCCGCCATCACCAAAGGGAAGATACATTTGATACAACTGCCAACCAAAAGATTTGAATGGAGGGGCAGGTTCAGAACATATGACCCAAACTGGTGTGAGAGTGATCCCATTTCAGACAATTAGGTGTAGATCTGAACTTCGCCAAAAAGGCCCTATGCGGTGAGATATAGAGACATAAAAGGAATTTATAGTGCATCTCTCCATGTAAAGCATTATGTGTTAATGAGTCCTTAGCTAGTAGGCTACGTTAAATTGTTCCACTGTGAGTATGATCCCCAAATCTACCGCCTAGCTCATACCACCAGTATAACTTATGTCAGGCTCTTTGTCTTGTAAAAAAATTATGATAGCATTTCATAGGAATAGACTGCTGAGCATTCAACCAGTATATAGCCACCATTGGTTCATGTATCATCTTAGAAAGGACTACTGCTGGTAATGAGGACACAATGAGGGGCATTTTCTAAAGAAACATCTAAATCAGAATTTGGATGTTTTACAAAAATGTCCAAATTCTGAACAGAAAAGAAGGTCATTTTCAAAAAAGATGGATGTCTATCTTTTGTGTTCAAAAATACTATGGACGTCCTTTTTTTTTTTGGGGGGGGGGGGGTTCATTTTCAAACAAAAGACGTCCAAATACATAAAGAGGAAAGGTCCCACTGAACCTTCTTTCTGAGAAGTTCTGAGAGAATAGGACATTTCTCCTGTAAGTGAACACTACTTTGCTTTGTGCTTTGGGAACTTAAAGATTGGGGTTTAAAGGAGGAATTGTAGGTTAATGTTAGGCAAAATAAAAATATAAAAAGCAAATTTTAACAACTAATCTCCATAGGCTTTTCCACTTAGTTTTAAAAGCTTTGTACCACAGCATTAACAGATAGAATCTAACAGGCACTGCAGGATCTAGTTTAGTCTTCCCACCCACCCCTAGGACAACTCTTCAATTATAGTCAGTTATTTTAATTAAGGTAACAAGCAAGGAGTGCTCTTGCAGAGTTTTAAATACATTTCATTACCATCTAAGAAGGAAACACTAAATAAATCATACAATATACTATATAAACTAAAAGACACTTTTATATTAGGCTAATATCCTTAATACTGTAGCAAGTTTTAAATTATTGAAAAACTCAAAAACACCAAGATGGAGTCAGCAGTCCAGCAGCGAGAGGGGTGCTATCCAGTCTTTTGCATTGAGTGTCACATGTATGCTTATCTCCCAGTTGGTGAGATGTCATATGTGTGTACCCGATGCAAAGAGCTCCTAGCTCTTAGAGAACGTGTCCGTTCTCTTGAGGCTAGAGTAGCAGACTTGGTGGAGCTGAGGGAGACAGAGAGGTACATAGAGGAGACCTACAGGGATGTTGTAGAGAAGTCCCATCTCCAGTCTGGTAGCCCTTGTGCTACCTTGGAGAAGGGAGGTCTCCTAGAAGGAGAGCATCACCCTGGTGAAGTAGGAAATACTCCTGTAGCCAGGACCTGCCCACCAGGGGATGTACTATCCTCTCGCACCGAGGATATGTCTCCAAGTGCTGACCGGGAGGGAAAGGTTAGGACAGCCGTTGTAGTTGGTGATTCGATCATTAGGCATATAGATAGCTGGGTGGCTGGTGGACATCAGGATCACCTGGTGACTAGCCTGCCTGGTGCGAAGGTGGCGGACCTCACGCATCACCTAGATAGGATTTTAGATAGTGCTGGGGAGGAGTCAGCTGTCTTGGTACATGACATAGAAAAATGTGGGAGAGAGGTTCTGGAAGCCAAATTTAGGCTCTTAAGTAGAAAGCTCAAATCCAGATCCTCTAGGGTAGCATTTTCTGAAATGCTACCTGTTCCACGCGCAGGGCCAAAGAGACAGGCAGAGCTCCGGAGTCTCAATGCGTGGATGAGACGATGGTGTAGGGAGGAGGGTTTTAGATTTGTTAGGAACTGGGCAACATTCTGGGGAAGGGGGAGCCTATTCCGAAAGGATGGGCTCCATCTTAACCAGGGTGGGACCAGGCTGCTGGCATCGGTATTTAAAAAGGAGATAGAGCAGCTTTTACACTAGAAATGGGGGGAAAAATAATGTGCATAAAGAATGTGTACTAATTGAATTTATGCACCTAAAACCTCTGAATTAATGTATGTAAAGGTGATTCATACATATTAAAACTTTTGCATCTGTTAATCAAATTTTTCAGGGGCCCTTTTACAAAGGCGCAGGAGGGCTAATGTGCGGGTAGCACATGTCTAATCGGCACTACCGCCGTGGTACCTCTCCTCTCCCCTCTTTCTCTATTTCTGTGCATGGCACTCTTATTCTCCCTGTCTCATCAGCACGAAACCTTGGGGTCATCTTTGACTCCTCTCTCTCCTTCTCTGCTCATATTCAACAGATTGCCAAAACCTGTCGTTTCTTTCTCTATAACATTAGCAAAATCCGTCCCTTCATCTCTGAGCACTCTGCCAGAACCCTTATCCACACTCTTATCACCTCTTGTCTTGATTATTGTAACCTGCTTCTCACCGGCCTCCCTCTCAGCCATCTCTCTTATTTTGCTGTGTCAGTCTATATTCAGCTGGCATGATATGTTTTGAGAAGTCTCTGCTCCAGGGCTTTCAGCTCTATTTCATGGTTCATTTTAAACCCAGTCATCTGCTTACTCCGTGAGATCTGCAAAATAAAATGGTGTCAGTGTTTTAATCTTGAAGACTGATAAAAGTGTGTGGCCCATAGACAATCAATCATAATTCAAAATCATCCTATCACTTGCGTTCAGGTTACATAAGAGAGGGGCAATCAAATTCCATTTTCAAATCATTTGTAATCACAGTAACAAGTTTAAATATCAAAAATTGGTTCTTTTATTGGCATCCACTCACATGAATATGATAAAAGTATACAAGATCACTTGAAGGGCTTGTAGAAAATCATATAGTCCTTCGAGTGATGTTGTATTCTTTTATCATATCTATGTGAGCGGATGCAGTAACAGAACTTCTTTTTTGAAGACACCTTTGGCTACACTCTGGTCTCCTTGGACATCTCCATTGTCTTGTGTTGCACTTTGAGGTGTGGAATTGTGTCCTTCGTTTCTGTTAGTCTTGTGGTACTAACACTAAAGGTCAGCCTTCCATATGGAGACCAGCTCTAGAATCTTTGGTTGTCATTTTACAGCTGAAGCTTCCAGGGGCAGGAGCAAATAGGGTTCACTCCTACTCAACCTACTCCATTAGACCACCAGGGAGCTAAAGGTAGGCCTTCAGGTAGGTGGATGAGTGGGGGGGGGGGGGGGGTTGGCAGAGGTATTTGCTATCGGTAGGATGGGGGGAGATTCGGAGGTAGGTTCTTCTCTCAGGAAGGATCGGAATTGGGGAAGAAGAAAGAAAATGACTCCTTATATGAGTTTTAGCCAATATTCAATCAGGACCTACATAAGTCTCTTATGCAGATTGTAGCTGAAATATTGGCCAGGACCCACTTAAGCCCTGGTGTCAGCACATATCAAGTGCTTGGACACAACCCAATATTGAGTATCTGGGTCTACTGTAGCTGGCAATAGTCAGCTCATGAAAAATGCTGACTGCCACTGGCTGAATATTGACCGCTTAGGGTGTATATAATTTTGTGGTTGTATTGTGTGTTGGTTTCTGGACTGCATGATATTATTGGTTACTGGAATTTAAGGTAGACTTTTTATGTCATGAGCCTTTTGGATGAAAGAATAATAAATTGAACAAATAAATGGTGGAAAACTATTTGAAAGCATTTTTTCCTTATAATTTACTTTTATTTATCTGTTTTTGAGGGGAAGAGGTTTGTCTTCCATTTTTTGTTGTTATTTCTTTGGGGGGTTTTTTGTATGCTTTTTTTCTTTCTCCAGCTTCCTTTCATCATTTTCTCTTCCCCCTCTCCCAGCTCTATTTTTCTTTTCCCCTTCCTTCTAGCCTCTTTTACCCACTTCTTTCCTTCAATGACTCCTCTTTCTCCTTTCAGCCTTTCCTCTACACCCCAGAGGGTATCCCTGGGCCCCAGCTTTGCCAATGGCTCCTCTTGGTGTCTTCTCTGGCTGTGGGTTGTGGTGGCTGTGGTAATATTTCCTCTTACATTAGGCCTCAGCAGTGGCTCCTGTTAGGCCAAACCTCCTCACTGAAAATTGCATTTGACAAACACAACAAGGGAGAACAAAAAAGCAAGTGGTTAGTTATTTGTCTCCATTTGCTATAACAGCAATATCCTCCATTTTATTGCCTCATCTGTTTCACTGCCCAGGTGGTATTAAAGCTGTCTTCTGCTGAGATGTAAAGATTCCTGCGGAGAAAATTACACAGACGCAATTCAATCTGGGCTTTTTGTTCTGTGACAGTACAAGCTCATGTAGCCTGATTATGTAGAAACAGAAACAGCCACAATACAGCTTCAGACATGATAGCTGTACAGTTTAACTAATCTGATTTGCAAATCAAGACATCACGATTGTCCAGAGATGGTTGAGGCTCATTAAACCTTAATGCTTGCCATGTAAGGAATAACTTTAGCAAGTCATCTCATGGGCATTTTACTGCCAATATAAAAAAAGGAATATAAATCCATATACTGGGACTATAGTGCAGCAAACTGTAATATACCAATTTCCCCAAACTTAGTGTAATGAAACGTTCCAGAAGTCTCCTTGCCTCCTGAAGCATTTCAGTGCCATAGGTGCTGAAAGAGATGCTAAAGAGAAGAATCTTGCTTAAGTGGAACATAGGTTTTTAAGGAATCATTTTCTTTCTCTCTCTTTTTATTTTTTCAGCTGAAACAAAAATATGTTTCAAGTATTACCATGGAGTGAGTGGAGCTCTTCGTGCTACAACTCCCAGCATCACTGTGAAAAACCCATCTGCTCCAGTAAGTTATAATTCCAATTGAATAATTTTTTTTATATACTTAGTTATCCAGTGTACAATGGGGAGGGGTTTCCTTTGAGGTTAAGCTCATTGTATTAAAGCAATTACAGTAGTTGCTAGAAGAGAATTGCTTAGCAAGTAACAAAATATTGCTTGTAACTATGATCCTCCTAGTTCCTGTTGGAGATAAGATCATACCTGTGGCAATTGTGTTAAATCTGAGTCTGCCCCCATCATGCTTCTGTTCACAAAGAAATGGTCTAGCCCTGACAGTAAGGGACCTATTTACTAAGCAGCGTTATCAAATATTGTGCCATTTAAAGCTTGCTACAGTTAATGTGGGTGCCAAATTACCAGTTAATGCAGTGCATTGACTGCTTGTGCTAATGTCCACATTAACAGCTAATGCAAAAGAAGGCAGAAAATGAGTGGGGACTGCACCATATAGATAACATAGAGGTAGTTGCAGCACATTAAGAAGGTCATTTTATAGACCGTTTTTGTGCTTAAAATGCTGTTTTAGTTGTGTAAATGGACTCTTATATAATTAGGCCAAGCCTAGCGGTGTACACGGTGCAACTCAGCATGTACATTTACAATAGGCATTCACAGGGGTGGAGTGTGGGCGGGGCATGTGTGGTCTCAGTTTATGCACATATTTTGTAAAAGATGCTTCTGCATGTGTAAAGTGCACTCTAACATTTACTCCTGCTCTTGAGTGATGTGGAGGGGTATTTTTGATATGATGTTTAAATCTGACTTTGGACATTTTGCTGAAAGCATCCAAAAATCTAGTAGTGAAAATGATAGTTTTCAAACTAAAAAAATCTACCTTTTTTTCTTTGAAAATGACCGTTTTCTAGATGATGCTGTGCTTAGTACATGTATCTTTTTGGACCATTCCCCCCCCCCACCCAAAAAAAAAAACTAATCCAAGTGAAAAAAAAAAAAGCACAAAATCAAGCCGCTGGGATGTATGAGAGCCAGCATTCTTAGTAGACTGGCCAAACACATATCCCAGCAGTGCAGTGGGCTTCATATAAAAGGTCCTAGGTACAGATCTCACCATTACCCCCTTCTATTATATGATGAACCCTTCAAAACTCATGAAAAACCTACTGTACCCAACTATCCACCACTACAATTGCCCTTATGCTGCAGGTGTCACCTATAAGTGGGTATAGTAGGTTTTTTTTTGGGGGGGGGGGAGGGCTGATACTTTCCACCACAAGTGTAATAGTTAGAGTGGATTATGGGCCTGGGTCACCTTTTCTACAGTGCACCGCACCCATCACTAGGCCATTCCAGGAACTTGCTTTCTGCTCTAATAGGACTGGCCATAACAGCTGAAGCTGTCATAGAGGTTGGTATGTACTGTTTCATTTACATTTTTGCAGGGTGAGAGGGTGTCAGTGATCACTGAAAGAGTAAGGGGTTCTTATTCCTTTATTCCTGCAGTGGTCATCTAGTCATTTAAGCATTTAGGGCACTTTTTTGTGGCCTATTCATTAATAAAACAGGTCTAGAGCAAAACCTCCAACTTATAGCCCTGGCCATATGGCAGAAAAATGTCCAGTGTTAGGAACGCCAAAATCCCGCCCTTAACACACCCCTGACATGCCCTTTTGTGATTTGAACACACTTCTGATGGACTTCAGAGAAAAAAAAAATCTAAAAACTGGTTTTGAAAATACCAGTTTGGATGTTTTTATGAGAAAAACATCCAAATGCTGATTTATGCCAATTTTTGGATGTTTTTCTCTTTTGAAATTGAGCCTCATAATGCCTGGGTCTTAAATGTTGGTGATGCACTTGCACTAATATTTACAGTTCTACATGGTGTCAATAAAAAACAGGACCCCAATATTTTTCCAAATAATCCAAAAACAAATATATTATTATTAAAAAATTACTACTATTATTGACAGGTGTTACTACAAAATGCTGTAAAAACTGGATGATCCCTGCTTTCAAAATGACATCATTCAGGAAGTGACAATTAAGTTCCATTTTAGCAAAATAGCATTTAGCGAAGAAGATAAAGTTGTGATTACATTTTTGTGACAAAATAAGGCATATGGTGCAAAGTGTTTGCTAAGGGAGTTTCCTAATAAATGTTGGGCTAATGTATTTTCAAAGGGCCCTGTTTACTAAGCCACAGTAGAGGCGCGTTAGTGCTTTTAGTTTGTCACCAGTCAGGCTCCTTCTCTCTACTGCGGGCAGCCCGCCTCTCTGATGTAATTTCCTATTTTCTCGGAGGTGGGCCACCTGCAGTAGAGAGAAGGGGCTGGGACCCGGGGCAGGGCAGCCTATGGGATTGGCTTCCGCTGCCTTCTTTTGAAAAACAAGAAAAGAAAAGAAAAAGGTAATTTCGGGGAAGGAGGTTGGGGAGAGAAGGGTGGGAGGGCATTGCTGCCTCACAAGAGTGCCACCTGAGGCCCCCACCTCAGGTGACCTAACAGTAGGGCCACCATTGGCCACAGTTATGTCAGGTCTATGGCTGGTGTAACTGCAGGCATCTAAAGTTTAGATGCCCCAATACTGGGTTGCTCTAGTATTCTATCATGAAATCCAAGCGGCTAGATGCCATTATAGAACAGACTTTCACTGGGCAGCATCAGGGCACCGGCCTATAGAATTACTCCCTTAGGGTCACTTTATTAAGGAGTGGTAAAAATAGCTAACCCCGGTGCAGGTCTCTCACGTGCACTAAGGCCTCTTTTAGTTCTGCCGTGAAACGGCCAATTTTCCTATTTCTACAATAATGGCCATGTGCTAATTTTCCCATTACTATATGGCCATTACCATGTGAGCTCTTATTGGCACCTGTTGTGTAGGTGGTAAAGGCTCTTGCGCTAATCGGTTAGCGCACGGCATGCAATGTAACTGCACTAATCGATTAACACAGAACATGGCTACTGTCCTCCCCTAGATCTGATCCCAGTGCTAAACAAATGAAAACTATTTTATAGCACGTGGGTAGCACACACACTTGCAAAAACTACCATGGGACACCTGAGCAAACCCAGTGGTAGTGCATTTTAACCTACAATAAGCACGTGCTAGTGCTTACCACAGCTTAGTAAAAGGACCCCTTAATGCAGAGATTTGGCAGTTATCACTTGATAATTTTGGCCATTATCAGCAGCAACTTTAAAACCTTACTGCAGTTTAGTAAATATTCCATAAATGTGATTATATGTCGCTTAAATGTATTTCAGGGAGTAAAGGTACAAAAGATTTTTCTTTGGCATTCTCTGAAGACCAAAAGCTAATGTCATAAGCAGTGATTGAGAGATCATAACCTGGAATTGACAATGATATACTGAGTATCATAACGTACAAAAGAAACCAATTGTCTCCCTGATAATAGCTGCGAGAATGTTACATTGTCCTAAATGAAGTGAAATATGTGAGGTGAAGCATGCAAACAGTCCTTTAATTATAACTTTTAAATGAAAGGCTGTAAGATTTTGCAATAGTTTTTCACTTTGAATATGAATTGTGCAGTTGTCATTTTGGTGCAGAGGGTATGTTAAACTGTTCCAGTGTGAAATGCTTCTGTATTTTCTCATTCAGCTGTGATTCACAAAGGTTTTTCTCCCATTTTGTTCTGTGAGAACAAACCTTTAATATCGGGCCTATACAGGGGCATAATCGAATTGGGCGCCCATGTTTTGCTGAGGACATCCTCGCAGGACGTCCCCGTGAAGGGGCGGGGAAACCCGTATTATTGAAACAAGATGGGCGGCTATCTTTCGTTTTGATAATACGGTCAGGGGCGCCCAAATCTCAACATTTAGGTTGTCCTTAGAGATGTTCGTCCCCGGTTTTCAGCGATAATGGAAACTGAGGACGCCCATCTCAGAAACAACCAAATCCAAGCCATTTGGTCGTGGGAGGAGCCAGCATTCATAGTGCACTGGTCCCCCTCACATGCCAGGACACCAACTGGGCACCCTAGGGGGCACTGCAGTGGACTTCACAAATTGCTCCCAGGTGCATAGCTCCCTTACCTTAGGTGCTGAGCCCCCCAAAACCCACTACCCACAACTGTACAACACTACCATAGACCTAGGGGGTGAAGGGGGGCACCTACATGTGGGTACAGTGGGTCTGTGGTGGGTTTTGAAGGGCTCACATTTACCACCACAAGTGTAAGAGGTAGGGAGGGATGGGCCTGGGTCCGCCTGCCTGAAGTGCACTGCACCCACTAAAACTGCTCCAGGGACCTGCATACTGCTGTCAGGGAGCTGTGTATGACATTTGAGGCTGGCATAGAGGCTGGCAAAAAATATTTTTAAAGTTTTTTTTAAGGTGGGATGGGGTTAGTGACCACTGGGGGAGTAAGGGGAGGTCATCCCCGATTCCCTCCGGTGGTCATCTGGTCAGTTCGGGCACCTTTTTGAGGTTTAGTCGCAAGAAAAAGTGGACCAAGTAAAGTTGGCCAAGTGCTCGTCAGGGACGCCCTTCTTTTTTCCATTATCGGCCGAGGACGCCCATGTGTTAAGTATGCCCCAGTCCCGCCTTCAGTATACTTCCGACATGCCCCCGTGAACTTTGGTCGTCCCCACGACGGAAAGCAGTTAAGGACGCCCAAAATCATCTTTTGATTATGCCGATTTGGGCGACTCTGGGAGAAGGACGCCCATCTCCCGATTTGTGTCGAAAGATATTGAGGCTTTACAGTTAACAAGTCTTAAGAGGCTTGACATTCCTGACAGTGCAAAATAAAGTCAACAAATGTAAATTCTCAACACAGGCATAATTCAATCACTAAAATGAAAATAAAATCTTCCTGCCTTTGTGGTCTGGTAATTTTATTATTACAGTCGTCTTGTTCCCAATCTTTGGTTCTGCTTTCCTCTGTCCGTGCCCTTTTTCATTTCCATTTGGAATTTATTCTCTCACCTCTACCCTGCACTGTATCTCATCTCCTCACCAGTTCCAGCTCCATCCCTGTCTCTCCATTCTTCTCTTACCTCCACGCCATGCTTTTAATCTCTTACTTTCCACCCCACTCATATTGCCTCTCTTTCACCACCTTTATAACCCCATTTCCACCCTCACTCAACCCCTTCAGAGATCCCCCCCTTCCTAGGGTTACCATATGGCTCCAGAAAAAGGAGGACAGATTGAGCCAGTCTGGGTTTTACGTCCATTGCTTTCAACTGAAGCAAAACCCGGACTGGATCAATGTGTCCTCCTTTTTCTGGAGCCATATGGTAACACTACCCCTTCCTCTAATACCCCTTCTCAGGACTCCCATCCCTTTTCAATGCTTCTCATCCTCTCTCCAGTCTACCAGGTCATTCACATTATGTCTCAGCCTTCCCTCCACAGTTCCCCTCTCTTACCCCCTCCCACATTTCACACCCTCACTCATTCTCCCAAATCATCAACATACCCTCACTGTTACCTACTAATTGTATGATCCTCACTATCCCCTCAAAAGTCTCTCTCCATCTCTTCCATCCATAGTCCCCCCCCCCCCCCACAAACACTCCCCAACTCAATCCCCACTTCCCAGTCATCATCTGCTCTGTTCTCCTAACCCTGAGTCCCATCTTTGGCTCTTTCCAGAGACTCCATGTCCACCATTATTCCCTCTGTGTCCTGTCTAGCACCTTCCCACTTTTCCCCATCCCTCCCCCTGTGTCCCTGCCCCTTCTAGTGTCCCGTTTTTTTCCCCTCATCCAAGGACAAGCATCTTCTCTTTTCATCTTTGGATCCAGCGTCTTTCCCACTCTATCCTCTGCTCAGCTACCTCCCCCTCCACAGCATCTCTCTCTCCTCCATTACTCCAGCCTCTCTCCCACTCTTTCTCACTACTTTATCCAATCTCCCTCTCTTCTGTCCGGATCACCTCCCCCTCCCCAGCATCTTTCTCACTCCCTGCCTCGTAGTCAGACGTCTTTGTTTCTCTGTCTGCTATGGTCAGCTCAGCTGATGGGCAGTATTTTTCTCCTCTTCCCCCCCCCCCCCAAGTCAGGCATCTTGCCCCTCCCCCCTCGAACCAGCATCTTCCACCCTTGCCTGCCCCCCTGAACCAACATCTTCCACCCGCACCCACTCCCCCAGGTCTAGCAACTGTTTTTATGCCATTCCTTCTCCCCCGCTGGGACAGGAAGTTGCGTCAGATGAGGTGGGAGCTGCAGAAAGAAAGCTTCCGGGATCGGCCTGTTTCCTTGATCGCTGGCACTGCTGGCACTGAATGAGAAGGTTGAAAGAGCATCAGGGGAGGAGGAAAGGAATAAAAATAGATTCTGGTCCTTAGGGGGTGGGGGTCCTGGGTGGAAATGCAGGTTTGGGCAGGTGGTGGAGGGCATGGGTGGAAGATGCAACTTGTATCTCTGTGGAGGGGATCCTCGTGGCACACCTAGGGGGCAGCTGCAGCACACCAGTTGAAAAACGCTGCAATAAACATTCTACTAAAACAGCTTTAACATATCTTTACAGAAAAAATGAACATGCACTTTAATATTTCGCTTACAAAGTGATGAATTAGAACTTAGTACCGTCATGGAAGGAATATCAATAGTAGCATGACCATGTTACTTTCTGAGGGGAAGATAGTGTGATCAGACTAAACTAAACATGCTCAGTCCCCGTCCCCCCCCCCCCCCCCCCCCCCCCCGTCTTCCTGCTTGCCTTCAAAGTGTATGCAAGTAAACCAGGCACAGAGGAGTTGTTTGTCAGTGCCAGGGGAAGAAGTGAGAGAGTGATTACACTCCAGGAGAGCAGAATTCCCTGACATAATTGCATGTATAGAACCATCTATCTTCTGTCACTGTGTCAGTAAAGATCTTCAGAAAGGTGTCAAAGAGTATGGCTGAGGACAGAAGAGAGCATGCCGCATGGTGTCCCAGGGAGAAATCTGGCTGCCTTGTTTCAGAGGGGCATTAGTATCATACCATTTCCCCACTATGCCCCCTCTCTGCAGTGTAACACACAGAGGGGCATAATCGAACGCGAACGCCCATCTCCATGGGTTTCTAAGTCCGAGAACGGGTATGTGAAGGGGCGGGACAGACTGTATTTTCGAAAAAAAAAAATGGGTGTCCATCTTTTTTTTCGATAATACGGTTTGTGCCAGGCAAATGCATCGGATTTGTGCGGATTTGAGCTGGCATACAGGCTGGAAAAAAAGTTGTTAAAGTTGGGGTTTTTTTGGTGGGAGCGGGCTAGTGACCACTGGGGGAGTCAGGGGTGGTCATCCCCGATTCCCTCCAGTGGTCATCTGGTCATTTAGGGCACGTTTTTGGGACTTGTTCGTGGAAAAAAAGGGTCCAAAAAAAGTGACCCAAATTCGCGCTAAAAACGCCTTTCTTTTTTCGATTATCAGTCGAAGGCGCCCATCTCTCCTCAGCCAATAAACACGCCCCAGTCCTGCCTTCACCATGCCTCTGAAACGCCCCCGTCAACTTTGCCCACTTCCGCGACAGATTGCAGTTGAAGACGCCCAAAATCGGCTTTCGATTATACCGATTTGGGTGCCTTTGCAAGATGGCGCCCATCTCCCGATTTGGGTCGAAATATGGGCGCCCATCACTTTCGAAAATAAGGCTGACAGTCTGTTAGTGCCTCAGTGTTCACAAATATAAGATCTGTGGTCAGACTAATCCAATGGATCAGCTCATAGAAGCTTTTCAAGTTTATATTGCAGTTTACTCTCAAGCCTCTGAATGTCTGTAATGGTCTTTTGCCACACGAACAATGTTGTGACAGCAAAGACCTTTCTGGTCTGAAAACATACTGCTTAGAAATGTATTTACCTTATATAAATAAGTTTTTTTTTTTTTTTGGGGGGGGGGGTTCATTTTTTAAATGTTAAATGTTAAAGTATGTGCAGTGCATATATCTCTTTCTGAAATTCTTTCATTCATCTTCCACCCCCACCCCCACATCTCTCTGTTCTGCTACTGTATTGTAAAAACTCTGTTTGTATAGTTGTACGAAGTTTGCTGAGATTCACTATGTACCAGAGCCCCAAGTTCAAGAAAACATAAACTCCAGTGGTAAAAGGAAATGTTTGTCCCCTGGAAAAGCCCATTGAACTACCAAGAGGTGACTAATTAGTGATCATATATAAGGAGAGCCAAGTAGACACACACCCTTGCTGGACCTATCCTGCATGTGCTACTATCCAACTCCCCTTTACTGTCTAATAGAGCTTCATATCCTATTGTGCTTTGTTCCTAGTTCCTGTACCATGCCTGGTTTCTGCTCCATCCCCAATTCCTGCTCCATGCCTGCATTACTCTACCCTGATTTTGGCCTAGCCACTTCATCTATGCTTTTGCCCAGTAGGTCCTGGCAATTTGATGGGGGGGGGGGGGGAGATTTTAAGGATAGGGGAGAGCCACTGGCAAGTCACTTGTCCCTTGTCAGAACTCCCTTGGAAGAAAGCCCCCTGCTTTTGTGCTTAGGAGGTAAGTTAGGACTGGCCCCTCTTCAAAAATGGCTGTTCATTGACAGACCTTTAAACTCCAGCAGTGCTCACTGGCCAGGGCAATCACAGCAATGATCCTGAAAATCTGGCCACTACCCGAACTCTCATCCACTCTCTCATTACCTCTCGCCTTGACTACTGCAACCTACTCCTTGCTGGCCTCCCACTTAGCTATCTATCCCCCCTTCAGTCCATTCAGAACTCTGCTGCACGTCTTATCTTTCACCTGGACCGATATACTCATATCACCCCTCTCCTCAAGTCACTGCACTGGCTTCCAATTAGGTACCGCATACAGTTCAAGCTTCTCCTACTTACCTACAAATGCACTCGATCTGCAGCCCCTCCCTACCTCTCTACCCTCATCTCCCCCTACGTTCCTACCTGTAGCCTCCGCTCTCAAGAAAAATCCCTCATTTCAGTACCCTTCTCCACCACCGCCAACTCCAGGCTCCGCCCTTTCTGCCTTGCCTCACCCCATGCTTGGAATAAACTCCCTGAGCCCATTCGCCAGGCCCCCTCCCTGCCCATCTTCAAATCCTTGCTCAAAGCCCACCTCTTCAATGTCGCTTTCAGCACCTAACCACCATACTTCTATTCAAGAAATCTAGACTGCCCCAACTTGACATTTCATCCTTTAGATTGTAAGCTCCTTTGAGCAGGGACTGTCCTTCCTTGTTAAACTGTACAGCGCTGCGTAACCCTAGTAGCGCTCTAGAAATGTTAAGTAGTAGTAGTATCTTAGAATGGGTCCATTTCTACACCATTTTGAAACCTCTGTTTCTTCTACATTGTGAGCCTCTACAATGCTTGTAGAGCCTCTGTGATGTGTGACTACTTTGTGTGAGAAAGCATATTTGTAACATGAATATAAGTGTATGTACATGTGTTTATAAGAATTCTTTATTAAAAAAAAAAAGGTGTGTTAGCAGTCTTTTGTTATAAAAAATGTATTCACCCCCAAAGTCCTCTGTTTGAAGTTAATTGAACTCTCTCAATACAAAGCTCATTAAGAAATTATCACCCAGTCAAGGCTGACTCAAGGGTATCTGATGCCTTAGATGAATCTTCTGCCATGCTATCATCCCCCCTTTTGCCTTTGTGAATGGCTCAAGGCCCTATTCCCTGTAGTCTAGCATCTCTCCCTACCTACCTACCTACCTACCGACATTGTTCCTTTTAAGCCGGGGGGGGGGGGGGGTCTCCTCCCAGTCCTGGAGAAACAGCCAGCCTGTCAGGTTTTCAAGATAATCACAGTGAATATGCATCTAACACATTTGTATTTACTCTTTCCATTGTATGCAAATTTATGTCATTGATATTTATTGTGGATATCCTGAAAACCTGACTGGCTGGGTATGTCCCAAGGACTGAGTTATGAACCACTGATCTAAGGTGAACAAGAGTCCTCCATCTGCAGTCCTGCCAATGGAGGGTGCTGTTTCACTATCTCATTTTAATAGCGAGGGACAGGCTTCAGAAGCTTTGTAATTCAGCTGAATGCTGGGGTTTTTTGTTCTTTTGTAACCTGTGGTTAAAAATATGTTTATTTAAATTTACCTGGGCTAAGGAATGCCTGGGGAGGTTTGTCATGGAGATCGCTTTCCTGTCACAATCTGCGGGTTTCCGGACCGCCCCGAAGGTATGGAGAGCTGGCGGGGGCATTTAGAAAAGCCCTTGGTGGTGCTGGGCTATGGTATGCCCTGGGAATCACTGCTTGGGCATGCAAAGCCGCTGCAATGCACAGTGTCATCATCTATGATGTCATGTGCATATGCGCCATTATTTAAAGAGTCCGGATGGCTCTGCAGTTATTCCGGAGCCCGTGAAACGCTGTACCACCAATGTTTTTTTAATATAATGTGGGGAACACCAATTTTGACCCATAAAGGGTCTGCTTTATGAAAATTTGGATTGTGCCTCAATCAGTGCAATTGCACAATTGTCCATGCGCAAATGGCGCATTTATAATTAAATTCAGCCCCTATGGTTGCTGGGAAGGTGAGGGGAGCCAGAAAGCCCACAAATAAACACAAAATGGTGCAGATTTGTGTGCATGCGTTGTGGGGACTAAGGAGACTAGCACTGACACCTGCAATTTAAATTCAATATTTAAATAAATTTTTAAGTGTCTGGAAATTTTCCAAATAAAGAATTTAGGTGTGGGAAACTTGTAGGTATGTGCTATGATGTTATCTGAGCTCCATTCAAATACAAATGAATGCAACTTTAGAGAGTTCTATTGGGAAGTTTATGGGGTATGTAAAAATGCAGATTTTTACATAAAACTGCTTAAAGGTTTTATGAGTGGTTAAAGTATTAAAATGAGGGTTATTAATAGTGGAATTTTAATGTTTTTGAAAGAGCTGTGCAGGGATCTGTTCAGGCAGGCTGTCTCTATAGAAGCTTATGGCATAAATCTGATTGGCTGCCAAGCTCATAGCCAGAACCTGTTTCTAAGGGGAAGTTTAGAACAGGAAAGAAGAAAGGTGTTCAGTGATTGCTGTCTGTGTAGGGTTACCATATGTCTGGATTTACCCGGACATGTCCTCTTTTTGAGGACATGTCCGGGCAACCGGGCGGGTTTTGCCAATCTGCCCATTTGTCCGGATTTCTGGATGAACGGGCAGGCTGGCGGGCGGGCCATCCTATGCTAGCCTCCCGGCCCTCCCCTCCCCTTACTTACTACTCTACTGCCCTGATGGTCTAGTGACCACTTCCGCCTTCGGGGCAGGAAAGAGCCCCCTCTTTCCTGCCCGGAGCGCTGCCCTGCATTCTTGTGCTGATCTCGGCGCTGATTCAAAATGGCCGCCGAGAGTTGAAGCGACCTTGTGAGACTTCAACTCTCGGTGGCTATTTTGAATCGGCGCCGAGATCAGCAACAGGATGCAGGGCAGCGCTCCAGGCAGCAAAGAGGGGGCTCTTTCCTGCCCCGAAGAGGTCACTAGACCACCAGGGCAGTAGAGTAAGGGAAGGGAAGGGGGGTGATGTGGAGGGGGGTAATGGGGTGTGTGTGACAGGGGGGAGGGGAATATGTGACAGGGGGCGATACGAGGGTGTGACAGGGGGCGGAGTGAGGGTGTGAAAGGGGGGCGAGTGGGCCGGGTGTGAAAGGGGGTGGGGTGTGGGGGCGGGGCATGTGTCCTCTTTTTGGGGGGACCAAATTTGGTAACCCTATGTCTGCGTGACTAGTGTGAGGAAATTTAGACAGAAGTAAATTTGAAAGTTATATAGAATTAAAAGCCAAGAAAAGTGTGTGTGTGTATTTGATAAAAGTCTTTATAAAAGATTGTTCTCTCAGATCTGAGAGTAAGCTTTTGGATACATTTTTGAGAATTTAGTATAGGTTACTTAAACTTCCTCTGAATTAAAGAGAGAAGAATATTCTGGTTTCTGAGGAGTTATAAAAAGACTGAAGTTTGTCAGTGTAAAAAAAAAATGAACTGACATTTTAAAATAGGAAGTCAGCACCAAAACATTGAAAGTATTTCAGGATTTTGATTCATTCAACAAAAATCCATTTCATAGAAAGTAAATATAATTTTTAGAAAATTTTCGGAAATAATTCATAAATAAAATATAATCTGAGGTGAGGGCACCTAGGAGTCAGAGAACTACAGTTTGTGACTGAACTCGAGTCAGAAGTTTGAATAGAATACTCTTCTGTGAATATATTGTTAATTAATTATTTCTCTATTACAGTAATCCCAGGGAAATATTATTAACCAGTTTTGATTATTTTGTTACCTTCTGGTTAAACTTTAGTGAAGATGTGGCGAGTGTGAAAGCTGAATGAGAAGAATTTCTCTAAATAATCCAGTTCAACAGAAGATGGATGAATAGATTAAAAATAGGGACTTTAAGAAAAGGGCAGTACAGGAAAAATAGTTGAGGGATTGATAAAATTAGTTTATTTTTGAAAGTAAGATTTTACAGAGTGCAGTAATCCAGATCCTGACAGGAACTCAATGTTAATTTACACACACACATAGATAAGAAGATAGCTTTCTTATTTTTATTTTCTGTAAAATAGTCACAGGTACTGAAGATCATCACCTGAAAAACAAAGAAGAAGAAAGGCCAGCACCACAGCACCAACATTTAAAAGAAATTAAGAAGTTGAAAGTCAGATACGTTTTTGTTCCAGTACTGCACATATAACATCACATTTTAAGACTGAACTAAGTACATTAAAAAAGAAAAAGTTATTTATTGAGCAAAAAGTTCAGAGATCTAATAAAGGACATACTCAGGGCCCTGTTTACTAAGTCGCATTTGGGTGTCTCTAGCGTTAGCACACGCTAATTTTTAGCGTGCGCTAAAAACACTAGCACACCTTAGTAAGCAGGGCCCTCGGTTAAGGAAGAGGGTTTATTTCGGATTCTTACCAGTATTTATTCACCTGAAAAGTAAAGAGTATAAGAAAATAGCTGCTCAAAGTCATAAGTGCATAAGTATTACCATACTGGGAAAGACCAAAGGTCCCTCAAGCCCAGCATCCTGTTTCCAACAGTGGTCAATCCAGGTCACAAATACCTGGCAAGATCCCAAAAAGGTACAAAACATTTTGTACTGCTTATCCCAGAAATAGTGGATTTTCCCCCAAGTCCATTTAATAATGGTCTATGGACTTTTCCTTTAGGAAGTCGTCCAAACCTTTTTAAACTCCGCTAAGCCTTTGCCACATTCTCTGGCAACGAATTCCAGAGTTTAATTACACATTGAGTGAAGAAAACTTTTCTCCGATTCGTTTTAAATTTACTACATTGTAGCTTCATCGCATGACCCCTAGTCCTAGTATTTTTGGAAAGTGTAAACAGACTCTTCACATCTACCCGTTCAACTCCACTCATTATTTTATAGACCTCTATCACATCTCCTCTCAGCCGCCTTTTCTCCAAGCCGAAGAGCCCTAGCCGCTTTAGCCTTTCCTCATAAGGAAGTCGTCCCATCCCCTTTATCATTTTCGTCGCCCTTCTCTGCACCTTTTCTAATTCCAATATATCTTTTTTGAGATGCAGCAACCAGAACTGAACACAATATTCGAGGTGCAGTCGCACCATGGAGCGATACAAAGGCATTATAACATCCTCATTTTTGTTTTCCATTCCTTTCCTAATAATACCTAACATGCTATTTGCTTTCTTAGCTGCAGCAGCACACTGAGCAGAAGATTTCAACATATCATCAACAACGACACCTAGATACCTTTCTTGATCTGTGACTCCTAATGTGGAACCTTGCATGACGTAGCTATAATTCGGGTTCCTCTTTCCCACATGCATCACTTTGCACTTGCTCACATTAAACGACATCTGCCATTTAGACGCCCAGTCTCCCAGTCTCGTAAGGTCCTCTTGTAATTTTTCACAATCCTCCCGCGATTTAACGACTTTGAATAACTTTAATTACCTCACTAGTTACTCCCATCTCTAGGTCATTTATAAATATGTTAAAAATCAGCGGTTCCAGCACAGCCCCCTGGGGAACCCCAATAACTACCCTTTTCCATTGAGAATACTGACCATTTAACCCTGTTCTCTGTTTTCTATCTTTAAACCAGTTTTTAATCCACAATAGAACACTACCTCCTATCTCATGACTCTCCAATTTCCTTTGGAGTCTTTCATGGGGTACTTTTTAGGCTTTGCAAAACATAGGGGTCCTTTTACTAGGGTGCGCTAACAGATTTAGTGCGCTAATGATTAGGAATATAATGGGCGCCTTACCATTCAGTACACACTAATCATTAGCGCACCTTAGTAAAAGGACTCCATAATTTAGCAAACCAAGCATTAGCACATTACAATAGTCCAAGTGTAGAAAAACAGTGCTCTGTGATATTGAGCAGAAATTCATAAAAGACAGAAAATCTCGAATGGGGTCTTTTACTAAGGCATGCTAGCATTTTTAGCATGCACTAATATTTAGGGCACACTAAACATTAGAGACGTCCATATATTCCTATGGAAGTCTCTAAAGTTCAGCGGGCCCTAAATATTAGCAAATGCTAAAAACGCTAGCGCACCTTACTAAAGCAGTCTAAGTTTATAGAAAATAGTTCTAATGACATGTTTCTATGCATGCATAATGTAGTATTTATTAATACACCCAAGTATCAAATTTCCTTGTTGATGGAGATGAGACAACCATTCATCAAAAAAATGTGGCATTTTGCTACCACCTATGCATTCAGTAAGTATACAATTACCTGCAAATGTGTAGGTGTTCTGTACATTCTCATGCACAGGTGGTGCTTAAGTATGGGCACCCACTTATAGAATTGCCCGGTAATGCAGGAGGTGGTCTGTAAAGATATTCAGAGATGCTGTCTGGACAGCACCTCGTCTTAGAACATCCGGGTCAGCAGCACTTCTCAGGATAACTGGTGTGTCTTATCTGGATAAGTGCTTTTGAATATTGACCTGAAAGTAAATAAAGAATGAATGAAATAATGATCTAATATTTCAGTATATTTTTTTCTATCATTATCAGACCATTGTTAGCTTAGCCCTGGAAATTGATTATATTAAATTAGGGCCACAGCCAGCAAGCAACATAGACAGTGCTTGATGAATTATGCATTCATTTTTTCTGTTCCTCTTACCCACTCTTGCTCAGCTAGGTTTGTGCAACTGACATGCCTGTGAGTCGATTATTGTAATTGCAGGGGGAAGCTTTGTTGTCTGTGGTTTTTGTTTCAAACATCTATGTAAACCCATAGTTTACAAGCTTAGAGCTTGACATGGTTTACTCAGCCTTTCATTCCTCCCTCAGAGACAACATTGTAATTACATATTATTAATGGTGAATTTTCTTTAAAGTCCTTTCTGGCAAATGCAGTTATGTAAGTGCAATATTATTTTGATGCTATTATAATTATTATCAGTAAATTAACAAAAAAACAAACAAAAAACAATGGAAACACAGAGCAGCAAGAGTCTGAAACTTTGTGGCGGTGGTAGAGGCTCACCAGCTGTAGTATTCTAGCAAGACCCACTTGAAGAATTGTGAGTTTATGAGGGTACAAAAAACTGATGGTGTCTGATGTCATCAGTACCCACCATTAAAACCAAAAGAGCTGTGTGGTCCATGGCTGATGGGGTGTGCCCAAAGAGACACTCTGGTCGTTGTAGCACTGAGGAGAAGCTAGACAATTCTAGGAGTTGGAGTTCTTTTCTAAATTTTCTTCATATGTTAGGGGTGAGTGTTTCTTCATTTTTTAATAGAGAAAAAGAAGACTATGTCCAAACCTGGGGCACCTTCTCTGTCTACTGTGGATAGACATGTAACATCTGTGACTAATGTAAATGATAATTCTGCGGTACATAAGTATTGCCATACTGGGAAAGACCAAAGGTCCATCAAGCCCAGCATTCTGTTTCCAACAGTGGTCAATCCAAGATCCAAAAAAAGTACAAAACATTTTATACAGCTTATCCCAGAAAGAGTGGATTTTCCCAGGTCCATTTAATAATGGTCTATGGACTTTTCCTTTAGGAAGCCGTCCAAACCTTTTTTTAAACTCCGCTAAGCTAACCGCCTTTACCACGTTCTCTGACAACGAATTCCAGAGTTTAATTACACATTGAGCGAAGAAACATTTTCTCCGATTCGTTTTAAATTTACTACATTGTAGCTTCATCGCATGCCCCCTAGTCCTAGTATTTTTGGAAAGCGTAAACAGACACATCACATCTACCCGTTCAACTCCACTCATTATTTTATAGACCTCTATCATATCTCCCCTCAGCTACCTTTCCTCCAAGCTCAAAAGCCCTAGCCGCTTTAGCCTTTCCTTATAGGGAAGTCGTCCCATCCCCTTTATAATTTTCATCGCCCTTCTCTGCACCTTTTCTAATTCCACTATTTCTTTTTTTTTTGAGGTGCGGCGACCAGCATTGAACACAATATTCGAGGTGCGGTCGCACCATGGAGTGATACAAAGGCATTATAACATCCTCATTTTTGTTTTCCATTCCTTTCCTAATAATACCTAACATTCTGTTTGCTTTCTTAGCCGCAGCAGCACACTGAGCAGAAGGTTTTAGCGTATCATCAACGACGACACCTAGATCCCTTTCTTAGTCCGTGACTCCTAACGTGGAAACTTGCATAATGTAGCTATAATTTGGGTTCCTCTTTCCCACATGCATCACTTTGCACTTGCTCACATTAAATGTCATCTGCCATTTAGGCACCCAGTCTCCCAGTCTCGTAAGGTCCTCTTATAATTGTTCACAATACTCCCGCGATTTAACGACTTTGAATAACTTTGTGTCATCAGCAAATTTAATTACCTCACTAGTTACTCCCATCTCTAGGTCATTTATAAATATGTTAAAAAGCAGCGGTCCCAACACAGACACCTGGGGAACCCCACTAACTCTCTTCTCCATTGAGAATACTGACCATTTAACCCTACTCTCTTGTTTTCTATCTTTTACTAGTTTTTAATCCACAACAGAACACTACCTCCTATCCCATGCTCTCCAATTTCCTCTGGAGTCTTTCATGAGGTACTTTGTCAAACGCCTTCTGAAAATCCAGATACACTATATCAACCAGCTCACCTTTATCCACATGTTTGTTCACCCCTTCAAAGAAATGTAGTAGATTAGTGAGGCAAGATTTCCCTTCACTAAATCCATGTTGACTTTGTCTCATTAATCCATGCTTTTGAATATGCTCTGTAATTTTATTCTTTATAATAGTCTCTACCATTTTTCTCGGCACCAACGTCAGACTTACCAGTCTATAATTTCCCGGATCTCCTCTGGAACCTTTTTAAAAAATTGGCGTTACATTGGCCACCCTCCAATCTTCCAGTACCACGCTCGATTTTAAGGATAAATTACATATTACTAACAATAGCTCTGCAAGCTCATTTTTCAATTCTATCAGTACTCTGGGATGAATACCATCCGGTCCAGGAGATTTGCTACTTTTCAGTGTGTAGAACTGCCCCATTACATCCTTCAGGTTTACAGAGAATTCATTAAGTTTATCTGACTCGTCAGCTTCGAATACCATTTCTGGCACCGGTATCCCACCCAAATCTTCCTCGGTGAAGACCGAAACAATGAAATCATTTAATATCTCCGCTACGGCTTTGTCTTCCCTGATCGCCCCTTTTACTCCTTGGTCATCTAGCGGTCCAACCGATTCTTTTGCCGACTTCCTGCTTTTAATATACTTTAAAAAATGTTTACTATGTGTTTTTGCCTCCAACGCTATCTTTTTTTCGAAGTCCCTCTTAGCCTTCCTTATCAGCGCTGTGCATTTGATTTGACATTCCTTATTATGCTGTATCTTAGTATTTTCAGTCGGTTCCTTCTTCCATTTTCTGAAGGATTTTCTTTTAGCTCTAATAGCTTCTTTCACCTCACTTTTTAACCACTCCGGCTGTCGTTTGGTCTTCCGTCCTCCTTTTTTAATACACCGAATATATTTGGCCTGGGCTTCCAGGATGGTGTTTTTGAACAGCATCCACGCCTGATGTAAATTTTTGACCCTCACAGTCGCTCCTCTAAGTTTTTTTTTCACCATTCTTCTCATTTTATCATAGTCTCCTTTTTTAAAGTTAAATGCTAACATATTTGATTTCCTATGTATACTTACTTCAAAGCTAATATCAAATCCGTTAATATTATGATCACTGTTATCAAGCGGCCCCAGCAACATTACCTCCCGCACCAGATCATCTGCTCCACTAAGGACTAGGTCTAGAATTTTTCCTTCTCTCATCGGCTCCTGTACCAGCTGCTCCATAAAGCTGTCCTTGATTTCATCAAGGAATTTTACCTCCCTAGTGTGCCCCAATGTTACATTTACCCAGTCAATATCGGGGTAATTGAAATCACCCATTATTATTGTGTTGCCCAGTTTGTTTGCATCCCTAATTTCCTTTAACATTTTTGCATTCGTCTGTTCTTCCTGGCCAGATGGACGGTAGTACACTCCTATCACTATCCTTTTCCCCTTTACACATGGAATTTCAATCCACAGTGATTCCAAGAAGCAGTGGCATACCAAGGGGGGGGCGGTGGGGACGGTTCACCCCGGGTGCACGCCGCTGGGGGGGTGCCGCGCGCCGGTCAGCTTCGTTCGTGTGGTCCATGGCTGAAGTAACCTGTTCCGGGGCAGAGGGAGCATGGAAACGAACAAAGCTGACTGGTGCGCGGCACTCCCAGCGGTGTGCACCCGGGGGGAGGGTTCTTTTGCCGGGGTGGGGGGGTGTTCTTTCACTGGGGGGGGGGTGCTGCACCCGGGGGGCGGGGTGCATCGGCGATCCGCCCCGGGTGTCAGCCCCCCTAGGAACGCCACTGCCAAGAAGTGTTTTGTTTCCTGCATAATTTTCAATCTATTTGATTCAAGGCTCTCGTTAATATACAATGCTACCCCTCCACCAATTTGATCCACTTTATCACTACGATATAATTTGTACCCCGGTATGACAGTGTCCCACTGGTTATCCTCCTTCCACCAGGTCTCAGAGATGCCTATTGTATCTAATTTTTCATTTAGTGCAATATATTCTAACTCTCCCATCTTATTTCTTAGGCTCCTGGCATTCGCATATAGACATTTCAAAGTATGTTTGTTGTTCCTATTTACATGATGCTCAGTACTTGACGGTATTAATTTGCAATCTTTTGTCTGATTTTTATTTTTATTTACAGACACCTGCAGGCTCATTTTCAAAGCACTTAGCCTCCCAAAGTTCCATAGAAACCTATGGAACTTAGCCTCCCAAAGTGCTTTGAAAATATGCCTCCTGATCTACTATGGTCTCTTTTGCAACCTCACTATCAGGATACCCTATCTTCCCTGTTTTGGTGATATCTTTGAAAGATACCTTATCCCGAACCATGCGCTTTTGAGCCACTGTCGGCCTTCCCCCTGTTTCTAGTTTGAAAGCTGCTCTATCTCCTTTTTAAATGCCGATGCCAACAGCCTGGTTCCAACCTGGTTAAGGTGGAGCCCATCCTTTCAGAATAGGCTCCCCCTTCCCCAGAATGTTGCCCGGTTCCTAACAAATCTAAAATCCTCCTCCCTGCACCTCGTCTCATCCACGCATTGAAATTCCGGAGCGCTGCCTGTCTCTTGGGCCCTGGGCGTGGAACGGGTAGCATTTCAGAAAATGCTACTCTAGAGGATCTGGATTTGAGCTTTCTACCTAAGAGCCTAAATTTGGCTTCCAGAACCTCTCTTCCACATTTTCCAATGTCATTGGTACCCACATGTACCAAGACAGCTGACTTCTCCCCAGCACTATCTAAAATCCTATCAAGTCACCAGGCGATCCTCTTCTTTAGTCTCAAGTAGGGTCATTTGATCCTGATTGACTCTTTGCAAACCATCAGTGCCTCAGCAATTAAGGATACCTTACTCTTGCATCGCATGGTGGACGCTATGGAGAACCTTGCCGGAGCATAATGCACACTTTCATGTTTTTTTTCTTCTTTGTTCATATTTAATATGTATGTTATCTATATTATGCGCATGCACCTTTGTTGGTTTAAATGGCCTGATTATTATTATCATATTATCTGTCATTGGTTTTCGGCTCACATTATGCATTTTGCATCTGTATATATGGAGTCTGGCTTTTCATTTCATGTTTGTTGATATTGTTTAATTTAATTATACATATTTTTTAAACTTAAGTTTTTATGTTTACTTAATGTTTGTATATATTTGCATTCTCAACAGTCCCCTGATGCAGGCATAGATGCCGAAACACGGCCCATGTCAGGCCTTGCAATAAAGATTCACTTGCTATCCCAGCTCTGGAGGCTCCTGGCACTGTTTTGTTTGCTGCTTTATGCCGTGTACTTTGGTCTCCCTCTTTTTGCTTGCTGCAGAACAAGGAATCACCGTATTCTGAATTTTCCGCTGAGGTCCTTGTGTGGGAACTGAGTTCGATTCCCGGCACAGGCAGCTCCTTGTGACTCTGGGCAAGTCACTTAACCCTCCATTGCTTGCCGTATTGAGCCTGCCATGAGTGGGAAAGCGCGGGGTACAAATGTAACAAAAATAAATATTTTAAAGAGGTACTAGACATATCTAACTCTCATTGTTCTTCAGAAGTGTTACTATCAGGAGGGGGGCGTTTCCAAGATGGCGGATTAGACTTGATGGTGGTCGGAGCGTGTTTGAAACCCTTTCGTCTTACCTGAATTCTAGCACGGTGATTGTTTCTGAAAAAATGCCACATACCAAAAGAAAGGGCGTTGTGAAAAGCATACCGCCGGCAGCTCCAGGTACAACGCAGATTCAAACAACGCTGGACCGATACACCACAAGCACCCCACGCTTGACCGGCGAGAGTGTACCCGCAGTATGGGCAGGTGAAGGAGCATCTAGCCCACAGGGTTTGGAAACATCGTTGTCCTCGCCGGAAGTGAATCCTCCGCCGTGCCCCACTGTAGCCTGGGCGTGTTTGGAGACCCAGGAGCACTCGGAAGTCGTTACTCCAGGTTTTCCGGTCGGCGGTGACACCCCCAGGGAAGCGGGAGGTAACAGCAAGGGAGAAGTTGTAACTCCACCGGCGCCAATACTGGATTCTATTCGGTCCGCGATTCAGTCTTTAACATCTATAGTCTCACAAACTGCCCAGGAGACAACGTCAATAGTGAGTAAACTGGATCTGCTAACAAACGCGTTTGAAACATTGAGACAGGAATCTGTATTAAATAAAGCACAGGTTCAACAGGATATTTCCTCTTTGACTAAAAAAACAGACTCATTGATTAAAGACAAAATGATAATTCATCGAAAATTGGAGAACTTTGAAAACTATAATAGATGCTTGAACCTACGGATTCTTAATTTTCCCCATTCTTCGGAAATAAATGCAACTGAGATGTTCAAAAAATACCTAATTGAAAACCTATCTGTTTCTCCAAACTTAATACCTCCTATTAATAAAATATTTTATATACCTATTTCCAAAAAGAGAACAGATGGGAATCAAGAATTTCAGGATTTGACTGATTTTTTGGAAAACTCCAATGATGGGATATTTGAGAGGCGAACTCTTCTTGTCTCAATGGTTTTCGAACAAGATGTGAACATGATTAAAAAACTTTATTTTCGTAATTTAGCAAAACCATTTTATGGTGAAAAACTTTGGATTTTTCCCGACGTTGCGAAGATCACCCAGGAGAGACGTCGGTCTTCCCTGGCAATGAGAGACGAAGTTAAGGCTTTAGGAGCCAGTTTTATACTGTCCTACCCTTGTAAATATCAGTTAAAATACTTGGATAACAAATATCACTTTTTTGATCCTGGACATTTGAGGAGTTTTATAGATATGAAGAAAGTGAACAGATAGATCTGGTGTTAGTTTAAGACCTGGTAATTCACAATGTGTGTGTTTGATGGGGTGATCCAGGCCATATTCTTGTTAAAAATTTATTCTGATTTAACTCCTTTTAAATTTCTAGCCCCCTTGTTTTAATTTTGTGGTCTAAGAAAGAAGTTTAATTGAAATGGGGGACTATATATATTGAAGTAGAATTTTTCTGTTTCTGTTTTTTCCTAAACAAAATTTATAAAAAAAAAAAAAAGTGTTACTATCTGTCTATGAGGAAACTTCATGAGACTAACCAGCAGGGTGATATGGCAGCTTTGGTCCCGTTGCCTGGTGCTAATTTAACAACTTTTTTGGAAGATTCCACAGATAACAATCTATCCAGATCTACCCTGATTGTACCTTATTTAGGGGTCATTTTTCTAAGCTGCAGTAAAAGGGGACCTGCGCTAGCGTTAGCGTATGTTTTTGATGCACACTGAGGCCCCCTTTTACCACAGCCGGTAAAATACTGGCCATTTTGGGGGGAAAGAAATGGTCATGCGGTAAGTGAACCACTTACCACATGGCCATTTCAGTGGGGAGCCCTTACCCATTGAGATGGTAGTAAGGGCTCCCGGGCAGCACAGATTACCGCCGGTAAGTTCCAGCGCTACAAAAATCTAAAAAATTACTGTAGCACTGAAAATGGTGCATGCTGGGAATGGGAACTACCACCAGGCTCCTGCTGTTGCTGAGCACCAACCCTTAGTAAAAGGGCCCCTTAATGAGAGGATAAAACTTTGGTTTTGAAGTCTTTCTTCAAGAAATAAATCTATGGTTTTCTGTGGTCATCAAACTCAATTTTTCCTAATGTAGTTTGAGCCACATGGGTCACTCAGAAGTTCTTTTTGGTTTTAAGGGCTCATGTTCAGGTTTGGTAATTGAGGAACTGAATAGGTCTTTAAGTGGCAGGTGTTATTCTTTTTATGTTGTTTAAATTCTTTTTTCCCTTTAATTTCTGACTATTCTCCGTGAAGTTCTCTTGAGGGCAATTTCTCCGTATGGGTTAGCTTTGCACATACCAAGACAGGAATGAACCTCACTCCTAAACCAGGGCATGTGACGTATAATCTCAAAATTAACTGCCAACAATCACCGTAAAACTTGCATTGTGCCAAAGAGAGCTTCCCTTCGGAGTTCGTAAGATGTTACTTGTATAGGCAACTGATCCTGGAGTGTTTGGAAATTCTTTTTAATCAAGTCTGTAGCACCCAAAACAATGAGAAATATTTCTCTATCTTTTTTAAAAACTTTTATTTTTATATTTAAAAATAATCACAGTTTATATCGTGACAAAAGGAAATATCACATCTACATCAATCCACAATATAAGATAAATAATTACTTAAACTTTTTGACCACAATAAATGATCCGAGGTTACAAAAGAAATAAAAAGAAAATATATAATTAAATTATCACGGCACTTTCTACTGCTAGCATATTCTAGCTGCCCTCAATGGATTGTGGGACAGATACTTGGATCCTTGCCTCTTTTCTAGACACAAGGAATTCAACCAGTTGGTTTCTAACAAAATAATACAAAAACAAGGAAATTTCAATGTAAACCAGACCCAATGCTTGTACTGTAGGTGGGAAGGCCATGAATTCCTGGCATCAGTTCTGAGTACTAGCCAAATCTTGGAAAACTCTTATTTTTGAACTAAAAAACTTCTCATCCATTACACAGAAATAAGACTTAACCAAAGTACAGTCCAATTCAAAGCAAATGTTGCTATTAAGGTAGTTCTCTAGCTCAAGGGATGATTCTAAAAACTCAGCAACATTCAGCACAGATTGTTACTTTTCTCGTATAAATTCAAAATCGGAACATGCAGAGAAATTTTAAATGTTGAGCCCGTACCACAGGGGGTAGGGATGCTGATGAAATCTTCAGAATTTCATGCTTGTACTTGCATACCATATCAATTGGCACCATTAAAGGAGATTTAGAAAAATATAGGAACCGCAAAGAGTTGTTTCAAGTTTGTTTTTCCAAATATTCCATTTTCTTATGCATGAATACTTTATCCTTTACCAAGTTATCATTGAGCTCTTGATTAATTCCCACATTAACTGCTTAGTGCATGTTGGTAAATAGGTCCTAAGATGTGCTGTGTTTGCTTGAAGGGAAACCATAATGCCATGGACATGAGATTTATGCTAAGACGTCACTTAGGAACCTATTAACTAAAGTGCATTAGAAATGTGCATTAATGTGCTTTTAATTGCAATTTATTACAGCATGTTTACCCCCAAATTGTAGATATGATGCTTAGAAGTGCACACACATATTTAGGCATGTTCCCAATATACGTGTGCAATTTAATTGAATAACAAGTCAATTAGCCAATAATTGGGTGCTAAAAATATCAGTTTCTAATTTGCATTAATTATAATTTTCAGGTGCATTTTTAGTCGCAGGAATCTGTACATAAATTTTACAAGTGGCTCCAAAAAGGGGGTGTGGCCTTGGGAGGGTCATGGGTGGATCAGGGTGTTCCTACAATTTATGCACGCTGTTATAGAATAAATGAAAGGGAAAGGGGATGGGATTCGATATATCACTTTTCTGTAGTTTCAATCAAAGCAGTTTATATATTATATACAGGTATTTTTTTTGTACCTGGGATAATGGAGGGTTAAGAGTCACAAGGAGCTGCAGTGGGAATCAAACCCAGTTTCCCAGGTTTTCAGGCCACTACACTAACCACTAGAGGGAATCCATGTCTTATTTAGGTATGAGGATTTACACTAGGATTTAGTTGATGTAAATCCTCGCATCTAAATTTAGGTGCCAATCTTGGCTCTAAGGACTATTCTATAACGTTTGGCAGTGCTAGTGCTGTTTTTTTCTGCGCTAATTTTTCAGTGCTATATAATGTGCAGTTCACTATAAAGTATGAAACCTTTAGAAGGCTGATTTTAAAGGGACCCTTTTAGTAAAGCTTAGCGTGCAGTAATGGAATTAGCGTGCACTAAATGCTAAGAAGCCTATTTTATACTTGTGGCTTCTTAGCATTTAGCACATGCTAATTCCATCAGCACACTATAAAAAGGCCCTAAAATGACTTATACAGGTACAAAATATGTTACTCACATTAATAGGTTGGCTGAAAATTGCCCTCTCAATTTACAGGGATGCTTTTAAGGGAATGGGACTTGATATACTGCCTTTCTGTGGTTTTGCAATTACATTCAAGGTGGTTTATGTAGTATATACAAGTACTTATTTGTACCTTGGGCAGTATAGGTTTAGGTGACTTGCCTAGTCACAAGGAGCTGCAGTAGGAGTTGAACCCAGTTCCCTATGATCAAGGTCTGCTGCACTAACCGCTAGGCTACTCCTGTACTCCCTTTTCATTCTCCTCTCTTGGGCAGTAGTATGTAATATGATTGAGACCTTAGGTTTCCTGGAGTAGTGTTTCATGTACCTGAATGCTTTGGACAGTAAAAATATTCAACAGGTACTAAATTCCAGGAATAACATGTATAGAATGTTTGTACGTTTGGGAAGCTCCCCAGGTGCCCTTGGCCTGGATTGGCCGCTGTCGTGGACAGGATGCTGGGCTCGATGGACCCTTGGTCTTTTCCCAGTGCGGCATTACTTATGTACTTAAAGTGTGTTTAAAGGGAACAATTCTTAAACCTGGAGTCAACGGTTCCTCTACTTATTTTTCTCCAGTGATTATTGTATTATTTTATTCCTAATGGTTCTGCTCCAATACATTTAGCTCAATTAGACTCTGGGGCCACGATGCTGAGAAGCAAATGTGGGCATTAGAGGCCATTAGCGCTGGACTACTGCCCACATTTGCTAGCGCTGAATGATCAGAGGGCTCAACCATGGGGAACAACGAGCGTGCCAAAGGATAGTGTAATGAGCATGGAAATATAGTAAAATGTAGTTAATTTCCTGTTCCCTACAATGCTGAAAGAGCAGCACAAGAAACAAGGGCACACACCCTAACGCTGGCATTAGCGGTCCAGAAATTAAAGGAAATAGCCCTTATCTATTGCAGGTCTCATCAAAGGGAAAGATTGACCCTGCTGGAAGTCGGACCATCGGAGAGCAAGTGTGAAAAGGAAAATGTGTGGGTGATTTTTTTTTTTAAATCCCTAAAGTATGAATGAGGTATGTTTTCCAGATCTGGTGTTGCAGTTGGCAGTTGCTACCTTATGATTGGGGGCAGGATGATGAATTATCTGGTCCAATAAATTGTGACTTCACTACTTCTTCCAGTGGTGTCTGCAGTGGCTCATAGCTTATTTCTATTTCTCCCCCATTTGCTCCGTCTCCATGCCTCACTTCGTCTCCACCCCTCAGCACAGCTGCATACGCATAACTTTTGAGCACATGCACCAGGCACAGTCCAGAACAGCATGCCAGAACAACGCCCTAATGCTCAATACTAACAGCTTGCCTATATTTGCTTGTCATTAGCGTTGAGCATTATGAAGTTGTTCTGGCGCAATGTTCCAGCGCTGTTCACTACAGAGCCAGGGTTTTGAGCATCAGGGGCCTCCTAATGGTTAGTGCAGCGGGCTTTGATCCTGGCAACCTGGGTTTGACTCCCATTGCAGGTCCTTCTGACCTTCGGCAAGTCACTTAACCCTCCATTGCCCCAGGCACAAAGACTTAGATTGTGAGCCCTCTAGGGACAGAGAAAGTACCTGCATATAATGTGTACAGCACTGAATAAGTCTAGTAGCACTATATAAATGATTAGTAGTAATATTTCTTAACTTTTGAAATGCCTGAGCAGATTCCTGTCTCATCTGTCCTCCCAGCAGCAGGGGTATTATTTGAAATGTAAAGCCATTAAAATACTATTGATCACTGTTTGGGAATCTTTTTTTTTTTTTAAGCAATGCAGAGCTAGCAACACAAAGTCTGACACTTGAAAAGAATATTGTAAAGTAGTTTTCCTCATTAGCCTTCCTCTAGGCTGGATCAAAAGGATGAACACTTCAAAGAAGTGTTTTGTAAATGTGCCTGCCAGCAGTTATGATCTGGCATGTGTTTAAAAGTGATGACCCGAAGCTTTCAAGGGTCACGCGATAGAGCCGAGCACAAGATTTCTACAGCAAATTTAATTCCATCATATGACTGCAAAATTGTTTTTGCATTTAAAATCTAATATCCACAGAATAAACTTATGAATGATAATGGAAACTTATTTGAAAACAACACATCTGTAACAACACATCTGGTATCTTGACCTGTAATGTATTTTAATAATTATTTCTTATTTTTTCTATCTGTAAAAATTTAAGAGATAGAAAAAATAAGAAATAATTATTAAAATACATTACAGGTCAAGATACCAGGAAACAAGGAAAAGAAGAAAGAACATAATATATATACACTATATAATAAAGCAAATGGAGGAATCGGTGCTCGCAGCCAATCTTACAACATATATTATCAAGTGGGACCATCAGCAGAATCATTCCCCACTCATTCCTTAGAAATAACAAATTCCAGCAATTTCTTGGGGGTCAAAGAAAACATAATTAACATTATTTAGAGATTTCATACACCTGCAAGAAAGTTTTAAATTAAAAGTACATATGACTGCAAATTTTAACCATGTAGAACTAGCATGAAAATCGGGGGGAAACCTGCTGGACGCAGTTGCACAAAGGTTTTGTGGTAAGCACTGCATCTTGTGCGCATGTCCAGAGAAAACAAACGTGCTAGCACACAGCAGTGGTTATTCTGCGCAGAAATATTATCCTCCCACTGCCCAATTTGCATGCGCAATTTAATTGAACAGTAAGCCAATTAGCAGCAATAATCGAGCACTAAAAATTACTTATTGCAGCTAATTGGCAGTAATTTGAATTTACACATGTATCTTTGTAGTCAATATTCTATCAGGATATGCATGTAAATTTTTACATGCAGATCCAAAAAGGGGGCTTGGCCATGGGAGGGGCATGGGCGGGTCAGGAACATTCCTAAAATTTGCACACAGTGTTATAGATTATGGCAGATCTGTGCCTAATTTAGATATGAGGATTTACACCAGGTTTCAGTTGGTGTAAATTCTCACTCCCAATTTTGGGCGTGGATCCCGGCACTAAATGCTAAATGATGCCCAACTTTGAGTGCCATTTATAGAATAGTGCTTAGCGCTCTGTTTTTTGGTGCCCAAATTTCAGCGCCATTCATAGAATTTAGCCCAAAAGGGGGGAATTTTGTAAATGGCACCCAAAGGGTCCCTTTTTACTAAGCAGCCGTAAGCCCACTGCAGGCTTCCCATGTGCCAATCTGGAGCTACCGCTGGTCCAATGTAGGCACTGGGGTAGCTCCACACCCAGCGTGCGGCATTTCTGGTGCTAGCGGAAATATTAAAAAAATATTTCCGCAGGGGGATACCCGGTGGTAATCTGGTAATCGGGCAGTGCTACCCGCCACCCAGTTACTGCCGGGTTAGCACAGGAGCCCTTACTGCCACTTCAGTGAATGACAATCAGGGTTCCCCCCCACCCCCCACATGGCCATAGAGTAAAAGCAATCTTACCAGATGGCTATGTATTTTTTTGGGCCTTTTTACCCACTGCAGTAAAAGGAGCCTCAGCGTGTGGCAAAAATGGCCCCCGCCTCTAGCACGTGGCCTCTTTTTTCCACAGTTTAGTAAAAGGGCCCCAGAGTTAAGCACCGGGAAGGTGCGTGCTAAACTTGTATTCTGCAAAGGGAGCTCTGTGTGGAGCACCCTTTATAGAATATTGCCATAGCGCAGATCTCGCGCCTGACTTTGGTTGCGGCACTTACACTCACTTAAACCTGGTGTAAATGCTGATGTGCAGTTAAAGGCATTTGGGTGCGTAACAACCCTATTCTATAACATCGCTCCTAATTTCTGAGAACGCCCCTGACCTGCCCATGTCCCTCCAATGGCTATGCCCTCTTTTGAGTTGCGCACTATAAAATGTAGGCATGCATTTTATAGAATAGGCGAAGGGCGACTAAAATGATAGCAGGGATGGGATGACTTCCCTATGAGGAAAGACTAAGGAGGCTAGGGCTTTTCAGCTTGGAGAAGAGACGGCTGAGGGGAAACATGATAGAGGTATATAAAATAATGAGTGGAGTGGAACAGGTGGATGTGAAGCGTCTGTTCACGCTTTCCAAAAATACTAGGACTAGGGGGCATGCGATGAAATTACAGTATAGTAAATTTAAAACAAGTTGGAGAAACTTTTTCTTCACCCAAGGCATAATTAAACTCTGGAATTCGTGGTGAAGGTGGTTAGCTTAGCAGAGTTTAAAATGGGGTTAGATGGTTTCCTAAAGGACAAGTCCATAAACCACTACTAAATGGATTTGGGAAAAATCCACAATTCCAGGAATAACATGTATAGAATGTTTGTACGTTTGGGAAGCTCGCCAGGTGCCCTTGGCCTGGATTGGCCACTGTCATGGACAGGATGCTGGGCTCGATGGACCCTTGGTCTTTTCCCAGTGTGGCATTACTTATGTACTTATATACTAGGATGCAGGGCAGATCCATGCATAAACCCAAATGAGTAGCAATTAACACCAATTATTAACAGCTCATTAACTAATTAGTTTGCATACAGATCACTAATTAGTTTGTGTGCAGATCTAGGATCCGTGTCCAAATTTTGGTGACCTATAAAAAATCCTAGGGAAAATGTTTTTGAGGCTGATACTTATGCATAGAACAGGCCCAGATGTGTGCTAGTGCTTTGTTTCTACATTAACAGCCTATGTGGTATAAGTACATTTAGTGTGCGGTAAGTCGTGCATTGACCATTTTTGAAAGGAGTGGAAATGGGCGGGGCATGGAAAGTGTTTGGCACTGAACGCACGACACTTACTGTGTGCTGATTAAAATGCCATTAGCACAGGGCCACTTACCGTCTCCTAAATAGAAGATGCTAAGTGCTTCCATGTTAACTACGAGCTGAGTACAGCATGTTATGGTTGTTGTTTTTTTTAAGTTCAAACTTTCTATTAAGTTTCTGTATATATGACAATTACAAACAGAACAGAACATGCCACTCTACATTACAGTCTCTCAAAGCAAAGTGAATGCAATGTCAGTAATCATAGAACTAATCCCCCTGTTCTAAGCCACGGTAATGCCGACACAGCCCATTCACTTTGAAAGGGCTGTGTCGGCATTGTTGTGTGACTTCTAGCGCGGCTTAGTAAACAGGAGGGTAAGCGTATTATCAATAAATGTGAATGCACACATTAACAAAAAGAATATATTTTAAGAGGAAATGTATCAAATGAGTTCAGGATTTGCACAATTGTTCTATGGAATCCCATATGTTGTTAAATATATCTAAAGTATTATGACATTCAGCTAAAATCCTTTCATATTTGATGATGTTACAAATAGAAGACCCACCAAAATTGAAAACAAATATGTTTAGGGGTCTTCCAATTGTGTATTATGGTGGTTAAAGCAATAGCCACAAGGATGTCAAATCATTTTTTTTTGTATTATCAGGAACTGATTTAGGAAGATAATGTGATCACATACTGATGAACTGATATGATAACGGAAAGTTAAGTTTCTTTATCAAACAGATTCTATTCCAAACTTCATCCCAAAAGGGCAATAGGTTAGGACACAAGTAACACATATGTTCTAAGTCATTATTACAGGACCAACATAGATTAGAAATCTTTGGAATGGCCTTATTCTGTTTAATTGGGGTCCATATAGCTTTGTGTGATAAAAGAAATATAAAGATTGCAAAATTGGTGCAGAGATCAAAGGTTTAATGGATTTGGTCCAGAGCTAGATCCATTCTTTCTTGCAAGATGGTATTAATTTCAAGAGACCAACTATTTTGTTAAAGTGAAACATGAGGGTCATGGGACACAAGTGTTAAACTATAAACTGATGAGGCAATCTTAATCTAATGGGCTTTTTAACACAGCAGATGCAGGTTACATGTTGGGCACACCTCCTACTGGGTACTGCAATAGGTTTGCACTTGGCACACATTAATTTCCCTCAAAATCTAACACACTTTAGTAAAAGACTCCTTTAATTACCTCATTACCATACATAGAGTGGAGGAGTGGCCTAGTGGTTAGAGCACCAGTCTTGCAATCCAGAGGTGACTGGTTCAAATCCCGCTGCTGCTCCTTGTGATCTTGGGCCTCCGTTGCCTCAGGTACAAACTTAGATTGTGAGCCCTCCTGGGATAGAGAAATATACAGAGTACCTGAAACTCACCTTGAGCTATTACTGAAAAAAGTGTGAGCAAAATCTAAATAAATAAATAAATGTGCAGCCATGTCCTTTGCAAATTAATACCTGCATTAACCTGTCTCTGCATTGTTGGGCCAATAACATGCACATACAAGCTGCAGAAACCACACAATTAGGCTCACAGTAACTTTCTGTATCAGCCCCTCAGCTTGCAAGCAGCTACTGTCAAAGCATTTTTTTTTAGCAATTCAGCTGCAGTTGGAACAAACAACTGAATTACTAAAACTTCATTCATTACTGTCTCTTCCTCTCTGCTGAATAGATTTCAATCTCTCCTCAGAAGGGACTGTCTCTTGTGTATTTTGTACAACACTGTATATGTTTAAGTAATGCTATAGAAATGAATAATTATTGTTGTAAATTGTTTATTGTTATAAAAGTCTTATAGCCAACATATCAAAATATTCCTATGCAGATAACATAATTTACATACAAAATCAGTTAAAACATATAAACATACATGAAACATACATTTCCAAACAAAATAAAATTTTGAAGACATCAACAACAATACAAAATAAGATTGGAGAACCAGAAAAGTAAACAGATCTGCTACTAAACATCATTTCATTTACTCAACCAAAGCCTGAGGAAACAATACTGTCTTTAATATTGACTTAAATTGCACTATAGATTTTATAGAATGCACTTGATACACCAACTTATTCCATGCCTTGGGTGCATCTATATAAAAAATTTTGATCTTAAATCTTTGAGTCAGACCACATGAAAAAAATGGTACATCATACAAAGGGGCAGCGGACAATCGCAAAGACCACACTGGTTGATGAAGATGTAACAATGCAACAATTATCGGACAAATGTCATTAGTCAGCACTTTATAAACCAATAGTAAGATTTTATACTGAATTCTATTCATCAATGCAGGAGCAATATGTTGAAATCTGTTCAGCCACCGAATTCTGTGCTAATTGGAGAGATTTCAGACTCTTCTTTGGCAAACCTAACAACAAGGCATTACAATGGTTGAAACATGTACTCTGAATAACTTTCCGGAAATTCTGAACAAAAAATAATCTTTCAATCGACGAACCATTCTAAGTCTAGAATAAATAGTTTGAATCATTTTCTTTATATGTTCCTGTGTATTCCGAGCAAGATTTAAAATCACTCCCAATGAACGCATTTTACTTACTAACAACATCTTTATCTGACATCTCAAAATATATTGGAAAGTCTACAGTTGATGAATTAGCTAATAACATTACTTGTGTCTTTGCTATATTTAATTTTCATTTATCTGTTTTCATCTATTGATTCATCGTGTTTAAATACAAACCAAGATATTTTAAAGTATCTTCATGAGAATCACTCATTTTAAAGAATTGAGTGTCATCAGCATAAATTCGGTACTCAACTCCCAGACCTCCTAATAATAGACAAAGTGGTCATAGAAAGATATTAAATAAGGTTGCCGACAAAGCAGTGCCTTGTGGGACACCACACTGCAATTCCAGTAAAGATGACTGATCCTGTTCTTTTGAAACGTAAAAATAATGGGAGGATAAAAAAAATTTAAACCAAGACAAAACAATTCCATTTACACCTATAGCTTCTAGTCATTTTATCAAAATATGATGATTTACTGAATCAAATGCTGCTGATATGTCGAGGGAAACTAACAAAAAGGATTCACCTTTGTCTAAGCCAGTTGTAAATGTGTTTCAGTCTTGTGTTTAGTGCGAAATCCATATTAATGTCTATCTAACATTTGATGAAGATCTAAAAATTCAATCAATTGTATATGGACAGCCTTCTCTATAACTTTTGCAATAAATGGTAATGAAGAAATAGGTCTATATTTCAAGATGATGGTAGGATCCACTTTTGGTTCTTAAACTTTGATTTATATTTCATTACAGATAAGTCTTGTGAGTGTCGGTCGTAACTAATTAATTGCAGCATCTTATAAATCTTTGTTAAACTGGGGAGATGCAATGTTGATCTTTATCAGAATAGAAACATAGGCTGTGATTGTAGACAAGGACTGTAAGGCCCATTTAATGACTTACTTAATAAGGTGCATTAAAGCGTATTATTTATCACATTTCAACTTTCACATATTATTGGTAGTGCACATTTCTAGATTTCACAGCCTCAGGTAGGCTGAAATTACTTTGGATTTCAGCACCAGCAGAGAAGTGGGCCCGAGGCTACCCTCAGATAAAAAAGGTAGGGTGGGTGGGGGTTGTAGGCATAATAAAGGCTCTAAAAGGGATCCTGCATTAATGGGCCTTTTTGTCGGGGGGGGGGGGGGGAGGGAGTCTGCTGAGGACAGATCTTAGGACAGTGGTAGGACTTGCTATCCTGGGTTGTGGGGCTCTACATAGGGAGTAAAGGGATCCCTGGTACTAGGGCTATTTGCCAGTGGGGATATATAAGGGATCATCTTGGTAAGGTGTGTGTGGGACGTTTTGATCCTCTGGGAAGGGTAAGAGAGATTTTAGTGGAAAGAGAATCAGAGCTACCTACCCCACCTGAGATAGTGAGTTGGGTATCCACCTAACTGTTTCCACAACTAGGAACATGTGGATCTTACCAGCACTAGTAATGCTCATGTGTTTGCCATGAAAAGACTAGAGTTGCTAAACTATGGCATTCACTTGCCTCAATTTAAATAAATCAGGTACGAAATACAGTGCATTAGAACCACATATTCATGTGTGGGTTTAACACCCTTTAGCAAACAGACACCCTCATTTGCACAATTTATTTCCTGTTACGGTATGTTAGAGCCAGGACTGGATTTACATATAAGCTAGACAAGCTGCTGCCACTTAGGGCTTCACAATACAAGGGGCCTCTCGCTTCACTAGAATGGAAAACTGTAACCCTAAAATTTACTTCCTACTTAATTGAGTGGGCTCTTTTAAATGCTACAGCTTAGGGGTCACAATACACTACTTAGATCACAAATATTAACACCCTTCATAATAAAAGGCACAGTATATTTATTTAAAATATTTGTTTTTTTTATACATTTCAAAATGCATTTATAGAAATACACAAAGAAAAATGCAAGAAAAAAGTAAAGAATTTACATAAACTACATTTAAAATATTTGACCGCAACCAGCCACAATTCTAGGCAGTGTACAGTGAAAACATACATCATGAAATAAACATAATAAGATAATTAAAACATTTTGGAGCCCTTCTGCTAACGAACATTAACCCCCAGATTCTATATATGGTGCCTTCATTTCCACATGGAAATTAATAATAATGCACATAACTTGTTTAACTAACTAATCAGTGCTGCTGCTACTACTACTACTTAACATTTCTAGAGCGCTACTGGGGTTACGCAGCACTGTACAGATTAACAAAAAAGGACAGTCCCTGCTCCAAGGAGCTTACAATCTAATGGGCGAAATGTCAAGTAGGGGCAGTCCAGATTTCCTGAATAGAGGTATGATGGTTAGGTGCCGAAGGCGACATTGAAGAGGTGGGCTTTTAGCAAGGCTTTGAAGATGGGCAGGGAGGGGGCCTGGTGTATGGGCTCAGGGAGTTTATTCCAGGCATGGGGTGAGGCGAGGCAGAAAGGGTGGATCTGGAGTTGGCGGTGGTGGAGAAGGGTACTGAAAGGAGGGATTTGTCTTGAGAACGGAGGTTACGGGTAGGAATGTAAGGCGAGATGAGGGTAGAGAGGTAGGGAGGGGCTGTAGATCGAGTACATTTGTAGGTTAAAAGGAGAAGCTTTTAACCTACAAATGTACTCGATAAGTGCTGATAAGTGGATGTCAACAAGCAGTTATCAGCACTAATTGGCATTAATTAAGATTTATGTTCTCAACTTGCCAAGTGTATTCTTTAACATGGTGCACGTAAATTCTAAGTCGAAGAGTTGAAAATGGACATGGTTATGGGAGACGAATGGGCAGTTTGTGGGCGTTTCTAAAATCTATGTGCATTATTATGGAATACACCCACTCTGGGCCCAATTCTATATATGGCGCCTAAAATTAACGGGCATTAGGCAATTATGCCTAAGTGTATCCTAACTACTGCATGTAAATCTACGCACGGTATTTATAATATACTTAGGCATAGTTCATGTGACTAAATCTATGCGCGTCCAACGAAAAGCTGGTGTAAATCCCTGTGTGTAGATTTATGCACAGTGGCCCATATTTTATAATATCACATGTAGATTTTGGAACGCCCATGAAGCACCCATTTCCACATCCCTAAGTACACCCCTTTTTTGCCTGCACGTGCTAAAATTTAGGCACGTAAATTACAGAATTCGCTTAGCAATATACATGTGTAAATTCTAATTTTTGCCAATTAGTGCTCGTTATTGCTTGCTAAGAGCTGTTAAGAATGTTTAACAGCTTCTTAAAACAATTAATGTACGCATGTAGTTATAGAATACGCCTAGATTTATGCATGGAACCGCATGGAACTCTAGGAGCACTATATAGAATCCGGGGGTCTGCACCTAATTTAAGCATTGGGATTTACACCAGGTTTTAGTTGGCATAATTGACAATTTAGTCGCGCTGAGCAGCATTCGGCGTATTCTATAACATATGCCTACATTAAAGCGTAGTTTATAGAATCCGCTGTGATTTCCATGCAGAAACTGAGGCACGACATATAGAATCTAGCTGTAAGCCTTTAATGTGCAGTTAGTGTATGCAAACAGGCTACCGTAGAAATGCAATAAAGCATTTTATGGTATTTTGCCTATTTGCGCATTACAGTTTTTAAAAAATATTTTTCATGGGTGTGTTATGGGTGGAGAGTCCAGGTAGCACATTATGATTAGCGTGTACTAACTGGATAGCGCAGAGTTAACGCCGGGGCATGTAACACCTCTTAAATAGGAGGTGATAAGTGTTCCTGTGTTCATTTTTTGTAGGTACCGCATGCTAATGACAGCATGAGCTCTTGACCTCCAATAAAATATATTTTTTACAACCCCCAAAGTGCTACATTAAATCTGGGCTTAGCATGTGGTAAAATTCAAATTACCATGTATTAAGCCCAGATTCCAGCACATTATAGTAACATAAAGGGGCCCTTTTACTAAGCGGCGGTAGGCACTAGCATGTACCTACTGTGCACCAAAAAGCACTGCTGTGGGATGCGCTGAGGTGTCCCTCGGTAGTGCGCCAATTGCTCCGCGCCAATCCCCTGCTAAAAAATAGATTATATTTTTTATCACGAGGGCGTGTTTATACGTGGAGAGTAGGTGTTCCCTGAGTGTGGGGGCATTGCCATGTGCCAACCAGTTAGCACCAGATTAGTGTGGGAGCCCCTAGCACCTACAAAAGAGATGGTGGTAAAAGCTTCCGTGCTAATTGGGAAATTAGCACGTAGCCATTAAGGAAAAAAAATGCGGCCATTTTACTTCCATGCTAAAAGTGTCCTCAGTGCATGGGAAACCTATGTATTAAAAATAGCGCAGGCCACTTTTTAGCACAGCTTAGTAAAAGACCCCAACGTATATTCAATTATATAACCTTCAATCACCAAATGCCTGGCTAAAAAATAGTTTTCTAACATTCTGATTTCATCTGGCAATTTGTTTCATTCAAAAGTCTCATCTAAGAACAAAACATGTTACATGTCTCTACTAATCAGTATAGCATAGCACTGGGTAATTGCATAAGCCTTGCACTTTCAGAGCGTAGAGTTCTGAAAGTTAATATGTTGTCAAATAATAGGGTGCTTCTCAGAAGAATATTTTGAAATCATACATAATAATATAAATTTAACACGCTAGCATAATGCTGTGAAGAAAGAATAGAATTAATATGCTCAAACTGAAAGACACAGTTAACTGGGCCATCGAGCTCTGAATGAATTGTAATGCCTGAATTATAGATAAAAACAGGCCTAAGAACAAAAAATTATAATAATCCAAACATACAAGGCCTGTAGAACTGTCCTAAAATCTGCAGATGCAAGAATCATTTTTAATTGCCCACATAGACACAACCAGAAATCTGATGTAGAAATCAGTCTTGAAAAAAAGGCCTCACAGACAGAATCTAAAATTAGTCCAACACTTTTAATTAGGGTTCTCAGTAGGACAGAGCAACGTCAAGAGCAGCATATCAAAAATAAGCACAAATTATCAATCACAATATTCATAAAATAAGTTACAGCATCAGACAAAACAGAGTCAAAACTTAAAATAGCTCCAAAGACCTCAATGGCCTGACTAAACATAACAGTCCATATTCTAAGGAGGAAACTCTATAAATTGGTGCCATAAATTAGGCATCACAAAAAAGCTGCTCTTACCACCAATTGTGACCATCTCTGGGAAAAGACGACTAAAATAGCAGTATCGAAATGTTGAAAATGGCTGAGTTTTCATGTCATGGCTCCATAAGTAGTCTGCAAAACTTACGTTTGAACTTTTGTAATTTAAAAAAAATGTTTCACATAAAAGGATGGGATTTGGATTGTTTTACTACAAATTGAACATAAGAATATTTATACTGGGTCAGACCAATGGTTCATCTAGCCCAATATCTTGTTACCGACAGTGGCCAATCCAGGTCACAAGTACCTGTCAGAAACCCAATTAGTAGCAACATTCCATGCTATCAATCCCAGTGCAAGCAGTGGTTTCCCTCAAGTCCGTCTCAATAACAAGACTTTGGATTTTTCCTCCAGGAACCTCGCCAAACCTTTTTTAAGCTCGGATATGCTAACTGCTGTTACCGGCAACGAGTTCCAGAGTTCAACTGTTCTTTGAGTGAAAAATATTTCCTTCTATTTGTTTTAAACATATTTCCACGTAATTTCATTGACCTGGTCTTGGTACTTTTTGAAAGCATGAAAAATTGACTCACTTTAACCTGTTCTACACCACTCAGGATTTTATAGACCGCAACCACATCCCCCCCCCCCCTCAGCTGTCTCTTTTCCAAGCTGAAGAACCCTAACCTCTTTAGCCTTTCCTCATGTGGGAGGAGTTCCATCCACTTTATCATTTTGGTTTCTCTTCTTTGAACCTTTTCTAATTCTGCTATATATTTTTTTTTGAGTTACGGCGACCAGAACTGAGCATAATACTTAAGGTGAGTTGCACCATGCAGCGATACAGAGGCATTATAATATTCTTGATCTTATTTACCATCCCTTTCCTAATAATTCCTAGCATCCTGTTTGCTTTTTTGGCCGCCGCCACACACTGGGCAGAAGACTTCAGCGTATTTTCTACAATGACATCTAGAACTTTTTCTTGGGTGCCGAGTCATAAGATAGACATCACCCTAGCATCAGGTAACTATGATTTGGATTATTTTTCCCCAATGTGCATCACTTTACATTTGTCCACATTAAATTTCATCTGCCATTTGGATGTACAAATTTCCAAGTTCCTAAGGTCTTCCTGGAATTTTTCATAGTCCACATGTGTTTTGAGAACTTTGAATAGTTTTGTGTCATCTGCAAATTTAATCACCTTACTCATTGTTCCAATTTCCAGAAAATTTATATCTGTGCTAAATAGCATTTTTTGTTTCTTTCCCCAGAGATGGTCACAATTCTGTAGTGGCGTTTAGGTGTGCCTGAGCTTACAGAATTGCCCTTTAACACTTCAGATTACAAAGTTTACTTTAAAAAAAAATACAAGCTTTAATTTGGCATGTGAAAGCCAGATAATCTAATTCCCAGTGAGCTTCCCACCAGTACTGTAAGTCAAAGATAGAAATAATGCAAAGAAGCAAAACTGTTTATTACTGGAAAGGAACTTCACAAACAAGACGTCACAGTCTGAGTTTGCAAAGGAAAAGACCCAGGAATAATGACAACAAATATTTTTTTTAAAGAAAAGGGTGGTAGATGTATGGAGCAGCCTCCCCCTGAGGTAATAGAGTCAAATTGAAATCAACCTGAGACAACCCAAAAACATTCCTATTTTTGAAGAAATGAAGAAAAATCCTAACATAAAATGGGGTTTATGGCATTGCAAAGAAGCAAAAATTGTAAAATGGACAGGTTATTGGGGGGGGGGGGGGTGAATGGAGTAGTATGATAAACTGTGTGCCCATTTTGGTGTAATTTAGTACTTTACATGCAGTTGTGGCCGCATACACACATAAATGACCTCATACATGCATAAATGACCTCATTCATTTGTAAATGGCGTCATACACATATGAATAATCTCATACATGCATTAATGACCTCATACATGTATAAATGGCCTGATACACATATGAATTACCTCATAAACATGTAAATAGCCTCATACACATTAGTTACCTCATTGATGTATAAGTGGCCTCATACATAAATAACTGATGGCATGTACTCTGTCAGTGGACATGTACGGGGTGGAGTCTGGGGAAAGAGCATGCCTGGAGCATGCAAATATGCACATAGATTATAAAATACTTTACACATGTACTTGACAAATAGTGGTATGGACGTTTACACCAGCTTAAGGGCTTACTTGTCTTTATAAAACAGGTTTCTCATAGGTGCCTTAAAAAGTGCTTTAACCAAATACGTATACATTTTTTTTGCAGGTAAAACACAGATTTACACAAGTAAATAGGATCTTATAAAATACCGACTGGCATATCTGCATGTGCCATGACATAATGGTGAACACTTTGTCCATAGGGTTGTACAAATGCCAAGTCTGAGTGAAGTATGGGCAGAGATCACAAGTACACACATAAATTATAAAATACAGTAATCTATGCACAGTTCAGGTGTGGACATTTCTAGCTGCATAAGACAGGTGTAAGTGTCCACGCCTGCAATGTAGATGCAGTTTCTCCTGCTTAGGCTAGTATTTCATAAAGACTCATAATCGGTGATTCTATAAACTAGGTGCTGACATTTATATGCATGTTATGCATGTAATTATTTAGAACACTAACAAAACATACATAGTAGATGACGGCAGAAAAAGACCTGCACGGTCCATCCAGTCTGCCCAACAAGACAAACTCATATGTGTAAGCCTTACCTTGATTTGTACCTGCCTTATTCATGGCACAGACCGTACAAATCTGCCCAGCAGTACTTCCCGCATCCCAACCACCAGTCTCGCCTCCCATCACCAGCTCTGGCACAGACCGTATAAGTCTGCCCTCCACTATCCTCGCCTCCCAACCACCAACCCCTCTTCCCCCCACCTGCTCCGCCACCCAATTTCGGCTAAGCTTCGGAGGATCTATTCCTTCTGCACAGGATTCCTTTATGCATATCCCACGCATGTTTGAATTCCGTTACCGTTTTCATCTCCACCACCTCCCCTGGGAGGGCATTCACTTATGCTATTCTACAAATATGTGCATATCTTGCACAGCATGTATTTGCAAGAGGGATTACACATAGGTGGAGCATGTGCACAACATAAGCAAGGCTCCCACTTATACTTACAGAATACAGAAGTTAGGCACATCATAGTAACATAGTAGATGACGGCAGATAAAGACCTGTATGGTACATCCAGTCTGCCCAACAAGATAAACTCATAGGCCTAAGAACAAAAAATTATAATAATCCAAACATACAAGGCCTGTAGAACTGTCCTAAAATCTGCAGATGCAAGAATCATTTTTAATTGCCCACATAGACACAACCAGAAATCTGATGTAGAAATCAGTCTTGAAAAAAAGGCCTCATATGATGTGATACTACATACGTACACACTTCATCTTGATTAGTCCTTGCCATTTTCAGGACACAGACCATAGAAGTCTGCCTGGCACTATCCTTGTTCTCTAACTTCTGAAGTTGTCATCAAAGCCCCACTCTGGCCCATCCAAATCTGTCCAGCCACGATCAGGGCACAGTCAGTAGAATTCTGTCCAGCACTGGCTTTGCTTCTCAATTACTGGTGTTGCCAAGATGCTCACACTTAACACCAGTTCTATGGCTGGCATAAGTGCGGGCAGCTGGGGATGTGAGGTGCGCTGATGCTAGTATTCTATAACAGAACCTAAGCGTCACAGTAGAATCAGATCCTACTATCCAGCCTCAGGGCACCTAAATGGAGGCACCCATCTAACTTATGTGTCCTTATAAAACAGTGCCTAACTAGCTGCCTGCTTGCCCTCTTAAGTGCCCTGTTATAAATTACTTCCTTAAGTGCCATCAATTATCAACTGAAGCCATATTATTTTTAATATGGAGGCAGAAATAAAAATCAGGGGATGAAGGAGAATTACTTCCTTAATATCTTGTGTAAAGCAGTTGCCGAAAATTTTAAAATTTTATGTGTGCCTCTGAGTTGTTGTCAAAACTGAGGGTGAAATTTGTTTGCATATACATCCATTTCCATTGTAAAATAGGGAATATCCCCCAGATTCTTTATAGGTCGCCCAAACTTGGATGTGGAACCCAGCTGTGTGTAAACTAATTAGCCAATTAAGCACTAACAATCAAAAATTGGTGTTAACAAGTATTTAATTGGCAATTTGGCAGTAATTAGGACACACAGATCTGCCCTATGCCCTATTCTGTAACATGCGCACCTAAATTTCATAGAGTACAACTCAAAAAAGGGTGTGGCCATGAGAGAGGCATGGGTAGGTCAGAGGCATTCCTATAAATTAGGGGGTCCTTTTACTAAGGTACACTGAAAAATGGCTTGTGGTAGTGTAGGCGCGGGTTTTCGGCGGGTGCCAATCCATTTTTCAGCACTCCTGTAAAAAAGGCCCTTTTAAAAATATTTGCCGAAAATAGATGTGCGGCAAAATCAAAATTGCCAAGTGTCCATTTTGAGTCTGCCACCTTACCGCCAGCCATTGACCTAGCGGTAAAGAGTCACGCAGTAACCGGGCGGTAATGACCTACGCCCCAAATGCCACTTGGCATCCATCCGATACGTGTGTCAGAAAATAAAAATTAGTTTTCGGCCATGTGTATCGGGCGTGCGGCAAAAATGAAATTACTGCAAGAGCCACGCGGTAGCCATGCGGTAACTCCATTTTGGTGCATGTTGGGCGCACGTAGACTCTTACGCAGCTTAGTAAAAGGGCCCCTAGGAATGTTATGGAATAGTTGGATTTGCACATCTAACTGCCATCAGTTGGGTGTGAAGATTTACACCAGCTCCTCACACCCAAAGTTATGCATGGGAAACACACTATGCTAGTATTCTGTAAAGGGTACTCTGTGCACAGCACCCCTTACAGAATATCCACTTAGCACAGATCTTAACGGAGTCTAACTTTGGGCACGATTTACTGAATCTGGCCCTATGTGTATACATTTTCAGCCCATCCACAACACGCCTATGCCCCACCCCCTTGAAAGTTTTGCATCAGTAGAGTATCTCCATGTGTGAATAGTAGCTTCTGAAATCACCATTTATCAAGCTGCTTTTAAAACATCTTCCATTAACTACTAAGAGGGGAAATAATGTGGACTGCATTCTGTGTTAGGAGCTGTGCCATTAATGCTCTGTAGTGACCATAACCTTGCATTAGTGACAGAGCTGCCTTCTTCAAAGTGCTGGGAACTTCCCTAACAGTTACTGCAGAGTTTTTTTTCCATGCACTGCAGGTTCACTATTCATTGCATTAGCTGCAAACCTTTAATGTGATTTAGAAAACAGGACCTAAATTCCTCCAAGAGCCCTTGGACCTTATGTACAAAATGTATTTTTCATATTTAGTGTTTAGTACAGCAGGCCCTTGATGTTACTCTTAATATATCATGGATTTGTTAAAAAATCTATTAGGCAGATCTGTTTACATCTAAGACAAAATAAAAGGCTGACTAGTAACCATGAGGAAAGATGTTGAACTTCCTGGGAAGCAGTGATCTGTTTCCTTACTTTTGCATTAATCGTTAAGTGATTAAGGTGCTCATTTTCAAAGCACATCTGTATGTCCATGTGCTATGAAAATGAGCCTTTAAGTGATGTTTCAAACCCATGCCCTCCCCCCCCTCCCCAATATCTATCTCCTTGTATCTTTTCTTTCCTCCCAGGGCAGCAGAATGGAAAGCATGAAATACTTTGAAGTAGAAGGTTTATAGCACCAATTAATTTCCTGTTGTCATGCAGCAATCAATCAGATGTCTGCTGCAGATTTGCATTAATGGTATTGAACACAGAATATGTTCTTACAGTAGACTAGATGAAGGGGCTCATAGGGTATTTAAAACCACAGCGAAGAATTCACTAAAGAAATATGGACAATCTTTTTTCTTGGGGGAAAAAATATCTTTTCTGCCCTTGAAACTAAGGACAGGATGCACAAAGGTCCCGTTAAGGATCCGTCTGCGTTTCCAAATCGGTAAAAATTTACCAATTTAGAAACACAGAGGGATTCACTAAGAAAATCGCATGCAAATGAGCTGCTCATTGCTTTTGCGACCCAGCTCATTTGCATGCGATATGGGGGAAGCAAGTCGGTGAGCTGAGCATGCACAGAACAGTCAATTGCTATGCATGGCTGCTCTGCGCCTGCTACAGACGGCTCTCATACACGCAGACAAGCTGCGTATATGATAGCAGTAGATTTACCCTTTTTGGTTTTTTGGCAAACACAAAAGTGCTTTTTTTTTTTGGATGGTGTAAAGGCTCCTCGCTCTGGATCGCCTAGGGAATGCCTCCTTCCCCACTGAGGTCAAGGGACTGCTTCAGGAAATCCAGCTGAAGCTCGTTCACTGCTCCACTCTCCTAGGAACCTCTCCACACTGATAGGAATTGTGGGTCCTTCAGGCCAAGGGTACACCGGAAGTCTCATGGAGAAGGCTGCACCCTGCTGGTCCTAGCTGACCCAGCCACGGACCCCCCCCCCCCTTCAGATCCCTTGAGCAACCCCCTCCAAGCTCAAAATAATGCCTCAGCAACTCAGTCAGGGTCCATATATCAGTTTATGTACCCCCCCAGCCAATTTGCAACCCCAGTAGTTCAACAAGGCAAAACAAGGTTCAGACTTCTAGCAGTTTCTGTAAAGAAGTTCATCCCAAACATTTCTCAAACCCCAACAGTTCCTGTAAAACAGTTCCCCAAAAAGGGCTCAAAATCCCAACAGTTCATGTAAAGCAGTTCCCCAAAAAGGGTTCAAAATCCCACCCAACTTGTCCAGTGCTATCCCCCAGCCACCACTCCCCCTTTGACCCGCCAGGGAAAACCTGCTTCTCAGTTCTCCTTTGGAGATAACCACCCTTGGCCTTTTTTCACCCAGCCTCTATACCAAGCCCCCAGCTGCTGCTTTATCTCACCTTTCAATTTAGCCAGAGCTGAGATATCCATCAGCTCCTCCTGTTCCCTTTCCTCTCCCTTTTCTGCCCCTTGCCAGTCCATGGGTTCTTCCCCACACCCTTCTCCCAGCTGCCCCTCCTTTCCTTGATTGGGCAGATTCAGGACCTCTTCCCTTAGCCTAGTTCTCTGTGTCAGGTTTTTCCAATTTCCCGCCCTTGTCCTTCTCTCAACATCCTCCGGGGGCTGATGGGAATGGAAGTCCCTGCTGCGATGGCAAGCCTCACTCAGGGACTCTGGGAAATGTAGTCCCGCATTCTAGGCCATGCTCCTCTCAGGGACTGGTGGGAGTTGTAGTCTCTCTCCTTTCTCCACTTCTCCGGGGAATAGGATCTGCTCCTTTCTCTAGTCCTGTCTTCCCCCCTACCCCCATCATATTCCTTACAATGGGCATACCCAGTGCTTTTTTTGTAGAAAAAAAGGTGCCGGTACTTATTATGGGCGGGGTCACCGCATATGACTCCACCCCTATTATATGCAATGACAAAAGAGAGGGTAATACAGCATACGAATATACAGCACAGACTAAAAAAAGCAACACTGGACCTTTAAGAAAGAGATAATAGCTGTCCTTTATTGTGAAAAAGACCCGACACGGGCCGTGTTTCTGTTGGATTATTTGTAGTAAATAATTAGCAGATTTTAGTACACACAGCTTCAGCTTTAGAAATGTTAATTTCTTTCTTCATCTCTCTCTCATTCACCCCTGAATAATTCACTGCTGAGTCACTTTAAAGTTGAAGTAACAAAACATCTGTTTACTCACAGTTTGCAGTTAGATTATAATCAGACAGGCTTATATATACATATTACTATACATTTGTATTATCAGCTCCTTCCATGTGCTTAGATGGTAATGGATGCTCACACCACCATAGATCCTCTCAGGTTAGGAGAGATCATGAGCTCCATGTGCTCCATGTGCTGCATGTGCTGCATCTAACCCCCACAGGAAGTTGCATAGCTGTGTGACCTCTCTAAGTAATTCACATCAGAGGTCACAGAGTAATCACAGAGAAATAATAGGCGACAGGCAATGCATGCAAAATACAATACATTCCAACAAACCCCTTCTCATGCATAACTGTCATGCAATTATTTATTCATACAAAGTCCAAGCTTTATACGCAGATTCACAAAACGTTCTCTGGGTAACGGTTTGGTCATGATGTCAGCTGTCATCTCACTGGTGTGACAATAGTGTAGACTGATGACCCCTTCTTTCGCCAACTCTCGCACGTTGTGGTATTTCGTTGCGATGTGCTTGGTGCGTGACTGAACCTTGTCATTCTGTGACAGTCGGATGCAGCTCTGATTATCTTCCATTATCTGGATTGGTCTCTTTTCAGCTATTCCAAAATCCAGCAAAAGTTTTTCAATCCACATCAGTTCTCTGCACGCTTCCGATACGGCCACATATTCAGCTTCTGTAGAAGACAGACTCACAATACTTTGTTTATGACTGGCCCATGAAATTTGTACATTTCCATACATAAACACATATCCACTTGTGGATTTATAATCAGAATGATCCCCTGCCCAATCTGAATCACAGTAACATATTAGTTTTGGATTACTATTGGCTGAAATCTTTAATTTACAATCAATGGTACCCTTTAAATACCTTACCATCCTTTTAACTGCAGTCCAATCTGATTTGGTAGGTGAGCTGACCCTTCTGCTCAAAATTCCTACTGCATTTGCTATATCAGCCCTGTATGTGGTAGCTAGATATAAAAGCTTACCTATGGCTGATCTATATTGGATGTTATCTGGTAAAGGTTCTCTTACTGTTTCATCCTTCAGAAAATCAGTGATCATGGGAGTGCTTACAACTTGGGCATCTTGCATACCTAAACTTTCAATAAGCTCATTTATTTTCTGCTTCTGGCTTAGAAGATAAGAACCATCATTTTGTTTCTCAATTTCTATACCAAGATAGTATGACACATTACCCAGTTCTTTTATCTCAACATTGTGGTTTAAACATTTTACAATGTCCTTGTACTCTTGCTCACTTTTGCTTGCAATGAGCAGATCATCAACAAAAGCTAAAATGTATGCATATTGTCCATTTGTGCACCTAGTGTACAAGCATTTATCTGCTTCACCTTGCTTAAATCCTAAATTTGTCAATATTTCATGCAATTTATCATTCCAACATTCTGCACTTTGCTTTAATCCACAAAGACCTTTGTTTAATTTACACACTAGCTGTCTTTGTTTTGTATTTATGAAACCTGTTGGCTGTTCCATGTACAAGTCTTCAGTTATATCTCCGTGAAGAAACGCTGTTTTCACATCAATGTGGTTGACTTGCATGCCTTTTGAGACTGCAATGCTCAGAAGTGTTCTTATTGTCGTGTGTTTCACTACAGGTGCAAACACTTCATCAAAATCTTCTCCATATTTTTGAAGATATCCCTTTGCGACTAATCTGGCTTTATACCTTTCCACTTTTCCTTGTGCATTCCTTTTTAACTTGAATACCCATTTGCATCCTATAGCTTTCTTGCCAGGAGGTAATTTTGTAAGAATCCAAGTATTATTTTTATCCAATGCATCAATTTCTTCTTGTGCAGCTTTACGCCATTCAGCAGCTTCTTCTGCTGGCATTTTCTCAATCTCATCCCATGTTAAGGGCTCTTGAGCTTCTGCTGACTTTGTTAGGTAAGACAGTCTTGGGGGTGGAACACCTTTGTTTTCCCTGGATGAGCGTCTGACTTCAGGTTGGTCTGACCTTTCCGCATCCTCTAAATCTGAGAGTCCTTCTCCAATTGATTCCCCTTCTCCAACTGTACTGTCTTCTTCAATGATTCTTTCTGTGTCTGCTTCCTCTGCCTGTTCCTCGTTAGATACAGATGAGTTGCTTTCAGACATCTGCCTTGGTATGGCATTTATATACACTGGCATGTCTATTATGGTTCTAGTTTCATATTCTGGATGATAAGGCTCATCTGGGATAATCCAGCCTTTATCAACCCTCTTGTTTTCATCAAAATATGTAACATGTCTTATGCCAACAATGCCAGTTTTCAGATTCAAAATTCTATATCCTTTGTGTCCTGGAGCATAGCCAACTAAAATGCCCCTTTCTGTTGTGGAATCCAGCTTATGCCTTCTTTGCTTTGGTACATGAGCATATGCTGTACTTCCAAATGTTCTTATGTGTGACAGGTTTGGCTTCCTACCATGCCATGTCTCATGTGGTGTGCGCTCAGCGCCTTTAGTTGGCATTCTGTTTTGTAGGTACACTGCTGTGAGAATGGCTTCCCCCCATAGTCTTTTAGGGAGATTGCTATCTGACAGCATACATCTGGTCATTTCCACAAGTGACCTAAATTTTCTCTCTGCAACAGAATTTTGCTCTGGTGTATAAGCTACTGTTGTGACATGTTGAATGCCTTCTTGTTCTAGAAATGTGCGCATGCTTTGTGAAATGAACTCACCACCATTGTCGGTCTGAAGAACCTTTGGTTTTCTTTCAAATTTGTTGCTCACCATGGCTACGTATTTCTTCAGCATGTCTGTGACTTGACTTTTTTCTTTCAGCAAATAGGCCACACAATATCTAGAGAAATCATCCAAGAATATTAGCACAAATCTGTTATTTCCCAATGATGGGATATTAAACGGTCCACATAAGTCACTGTGTATTAAGTCCAGCACTTTATTACTCCTATTTCCTGTGTATGCAGGAAATGAGGGTCTCACACCTTTTTGAGTAACACAGTCTATGCATTTCTCCATTTTACCAGCATCTGCACTTATCTGAATGCCAGTGGCTAGTTGCTTACTGTAAAGATCCTGGATCACCTTAGAATCACGATGTCCCAGGCGGCGATGCCAGATTTCCAGACTACATTTACCATCATTCTTCCTTACTTGCACCATATGTGAGGCTTCACCTGAAATGCTCAGTTTATAAACATCATTATGCATAAAAGCTTCAGCATACACTTCATCATTTTTAGAGATTGTGCACTTACTGTTTTCAAAATGAATCACAAATCCCTTCTTATCTAATGTAGATACACTAAGCATATTACAAACTGCTTGGGGAATATACAAGACATCACTTACAGGAATTTCTTTAACTTCATTAGACACTTTGCATTTTAAGAATCCAATACCTTTTGCTTGGATCTTAGCAGTCCCTGCGTTTGCAGTTTTAAGAATACCTTCCTCTGGACACATTTCCTGAAAGAAATCCTTACAATTGGTTAAATGGCATGTGCTCCCCGAATCCAAAATCCAAGTACTTTCATTTGAATTATTATTTACCATAGTCAAAGATTTTTCTGCCATTAGAAAGCCCTTGTGTTTATCTTTGTCCTTCATACATTTCCTGGTTTGAAAATTCTTTAGTTCCATTGGCTTAGGTGAGCTAGAGGGAGTGTTTTGTGTTTCCTTACACCATTTAGATACATGTCCCTCCTTTCCACATGAGTAGCAAATCAGCTTGCCCTTGGGTGGAGTTTTCCCATAGCTCCGCCTTCCTCTGTTCTTTGCCAAGAAATTTGTTTCATTTCTCTCTGACTTGCTTTGAGAACACATCTCCTCAGAATCATTTATTATGCATTCCTGCCTTAGTTTTGATGTTGTCTGTTCAAAAGATTGCCCTTCAATGGCCTCATTTACAGACCTAAAAACATCAAACTTCTTTGATAGTGAGGTAAAAAGAAATGCTCTTTTCAATGCATCACACATGGGAATTCCAGAAAGTTCTAGCTTTTGAAATGAAGACATAAGATGCATAATGTGATCATTACATTTACTTTTATCCCTTAATTTGGTTTCATTCAACTCTGCCAGCCAAATTGGTTGCTGCTTTGCATATGTAGTTGCATACATAGTTCTCAGTTTATATAAAATGTCCTTTGGTGTATCTTTTCCCTCCACTAATATGGCTTGTTTCTCTGAGAGAGCTTCCAAAAGCATGCACTTCACATAATAGTTTGCATTGTCCCATTCAGCCATATTTTCAGCTGTTCTGTCTTGGTCTAAGCATATATCTAATCTTTTTGCTCGAAGGAGACATATGAATCTTAATTCCCACTGCTGATAATTAAACTCAGTTAATTTAGGCACCTTTAGAGAATAGAACAATGGTGAATTTCTTCCCTCAGCCATTTTCTTAGCCTTCTGTCTGCTGTGTGGGGGGAGAGAGAGACAGACTGAATCTTTCCTTTAAAACTTAAGAGAAAAAATGTGGCCTTTTTTTCTGCCTGGTAATATTTCTCTTCTTTTTCAATTCCTGGACCCTGGGCCCATAACCCTTTTGTTGGATTATTTGTAGTAAATAATTAGCAGATTTTAGTACACACAGCTTCAGCTTTAGAAATGTTAATTTCTTTCTTCATCTCTCTCTCATTCACCCCTGAATAATTCACTGCTGAGTCACTTTAAAGTTGAAGTAACAAAACATCTGTTTACTCACAGTTTGCAGTTAGATTATAATCAGACAGGCTTATATATACATATTACTATACATTTGTATTATCAGCTCCTTCCATGTGCTTAGATGGTAATGGATGCTCACACCACCATAGATCCTCTCAGGTTAGGAGAGATCATGAGCTCCATGTGCTCCATGTGCTGCATGTGCTGCATCTAACCCCCACAGGAAGTTGCATAGCTGTGTGACCTCTCTAAGTAATTCACATCAGAGGTCACAGAGTAATCACAGAGAAATAATAGGCGACAGGCAATGCATGCAAAATACAATACATTCCAACAGTTTCGGCACACAAGCCTGCCTCAGGGGTCAAGGTGTATCTTCACAATGAATAAACAGAAGTTCTAATTGAATTGCCAGCTATAGCTGGACGTACATTCAATCACGCTGAACGCTGGCTAGTTAAACTATATGCAAATGAATATGCTAATATGTCCCACCCCATCATTTGCCCCCCAAATGAAACAGTCAAACTATGCCCATGGAACTGTTGTTGTAATTTGCATTGGGAAGCCTGGTGTTATAAAGATGGAATGTATTGTAATTAAATGGAAGCAAAATTAAACTCTCCTTTAATTGGCGCATATTCAATACACACCAGAATGGTATATCAAAATCTTTAATATGTATATCTTCAATCTTCACACCATATTCAAAATGTTTACAGAGTCCCAGGGAAGTATACATATTAAAGATTTTGATATACCATTCTGGTGTGCGTTGAATATGTGACAGCCTACTTCAGTGAAACTGTGAGCATGTACCATACGCAGAATTTTTTTGTAATTTTTTAGCCTTTGGAACAATTTTTGTAAGGATTTTTCCCATAAAGCTACTTTTTTGATTGTTTCTATTTTCCTAAACGGGTATTATTATCATTGTACTTCTCAATTATTGATAATTCTAAGAGTTGGCAGAGGGCAGATTCTGTGCAGATTCCTGTGAACTGGTAAGCCTGGGTCAAATCTGTCACTAGCACCTATGTTTACTAAGGTGCGCTATGGGCGCGTTAGTGTGGTTAACACGTTAAATGCTAACGAGCCCATAGAAATGTATAGGCATGTTAGCGTTTAACGCACCTTAACTTTAAAGGCATGTTAAAAACACCAATGCACCTTAGTAAACATACCCCTAGGTGTCCTACCACTGGCCTTTTGAAAACAGCTCAATTCGCATTTTTTATGCAAGCCTTTGATGTATAAATGCAGAGTTTATTTTATTTTGCTGGCAGTTGTTTTAATTGCTTATCTAGTAGGCATATTTTGTTTTATGTTTATGGTGTTTGTTTTATGAATATGAATGTTTTTATTGTACTCCACTTAGGTTGCAAGTGGATAATAAATGACAAAATGAATATATAAACTAATCAATCAATCAGGTTAGATATTTTTATCCAGATTCACTAGGGGAAAACGTCAACAAATTTCCCCCGTTGATCTAGGGAAAACCAGAAGCAGGCTGAAATTCTGATGAAAGTTTCAGCGTTCAAGTTCATTTATTTCTTGATATACCACAGATCGGGTTGTCTGCTTGGTAGTTTATAATGCCATTAAATCATAGATTAAGAAAAGTGAAAAAAAAAAACCCTAAAAAGTTATGTTGGTAGCAACAGAGAAAAATACTAAAAGAAAAAAGTATAGTATCCAGCACTCACATTGATCCAGGGCCCCTTGCCTTGTCTGCATGGTCAAAGTGGGCCTATGTTCTGGTAATATTTAAAACTGATAATGACAAATACTATAGTTAGAATAAATCACCCAAGTGTTATAAACTTGTTATGACCAGGAACAGAGCCGGGATCTTTTAAGAGTCCCTGTCCCAGGGTAGCAATAATACCTTAACAGAAGGTATTAAAGGAAAAGAAGTATATCCCTTTAAAAGAAGGGGGATGGGAAGAAGATCTTTTATGCAGACTACTAGTCCTCAATTAGAGACTCCCCAGTTACATTATTAATGAGGTAAAATGGTCCAGTCACAGAGGAGGGGAAGGAGAGACAGTAATTCCTCTGTGAGGCATCTAAACTTCCCTGGGATGAGAGAAGGGGCGGAGAAGGGGAGAAAGGAAGAGCCCCAACCCAGGACCTGTAAAAAATGAGCCCTGAGAAACCTTAGGGAAAAAAAGAAATCCTGCTTTTGGAATTCAGATGGGAAAGCCTGACATGGAACAAGACCCTTGCTGACAACTTTGGACAGAAAGGTGCCAGATGCTGGTTTTTAATTTAAATGCAGTGCAAGGAGAGCTGGAGTTCGTTTGCATACCCTCAAACTGCTGGGAAACTGTCTACATGTTTGTGCCAGTGTGGAGAGTAAGGATATGAAGGATTTAATCTTCAGTAAAATAAAGGTTGTAAGACCTCTTTAATCATGACTTCATATATCTGAGAGCTTGCATTGAACTTTCTGTGTACTTCACATTAATGGAAAAAAGACATGGACGGAAGGGCCCGGATAGCTTTTGGACTTGCTTGGGATGGATCTTCCCGCTTATATGTACAGTCCTTTATCTTATCCTTCTTGCTTTTATTGGAGGTTTTACCTCGACAGGTGGAATGTTTATCTTATATTCAACATTCTTGCTGGAATCTTTGGGGTGACACTTTTGAAATAAGTATTTTAAAACTATTCCTAAAGTGGGTTAAGGCAGTGTTTAACTTAAGATACAAAGGGAAGGCATTCTACAGTGCTGGTCTAGCCATACTGAAGGTAGTATGCTGGATAGTATCCAAGCTAGTTATTCTATAGGATAGGGTTACCAGTAACTACTGGTTGAAATATTGCAGAGTCCTAGAAGGAGTGTATGGTATTAGAAAGCCTGCTTGAAAATAGGGCAGGCCTGTATTGTAGATCTTATGAACTAAACAATGAAGTTTAAATCTAACCCTTGCTGAAAAAGTAACCAGTGTTCGCTGTGCAGGAGCGGAGACATATGATCAAGTTTATTGGCATACTGAATCATTTTAACCATTGTATTTGTATTAATTGATGATGTTGAATTTCTTTCACCAGAAGACCACAGGTTTAGCCTGAAAAAGCATTTTTGCATTACAGAAACTGAAATGTGAATGAAAGGACAGTTCTTTATCTAAGATGACACCCAATATCTTAAGTGTTGAAACAAGAGAAATTGGTACGCCATTAACAGCAAGGCATATGATAGTGTAACTGAATGGTTGTTTCTTTCTGAAAGAATGATTGCTTTTGATTTATCTGGATTAAGCCTCATATTTGTGCCTGTTGGATACTAGAAATTTTACATTTCCTTTCAGCAATGTGAAATCAACTGACAGGGCTGGAAGAAGTCCTTTTTCCTGGTAGTGATGCACAACATGCTTAACACAGTGACTAACCTTGTACTCCTTACTAGATAACAATTTACTTTCTTCTTAAAGCACATAAGCACATTTTCTTCATCTAACAATGACAAAATACCAATGACAATCAAAGTGAGAAAGTTTTCAGTGCTAGGACAGTTAAGATTTCCTGTGATTGTCACTTCCTGTGAAGAAATACTGACATAGAAGTAGAGTAGATGCGAATGAAATATTTGTAGCTTTTTGCATTTTGATGTTCATCACTGTCTTTCCCAAAAGGTGTAATTTGTAATTTATCTTAGTCATCTAGAGAATGAGAGAGGCCTAGACGTGATGTAACTTCTTACAGTGTTGTCTTGATCAGTTTTAGCTTGGATGTTATTATCCTTTGGAAACATACTGCACATCCTTTGTAAGCAGAAATGCTATGGTATATGCCACATTAATTTATATAAGCAAAGAGCAGCACAAAAGCTCAGAACACTTATGGGATGCCATTACCGTTTCAATGTTATTAAACCTTCAACAGAGTGATGTTTGAAGAAATAAACATAACTATTGTGATAAGCACAGCTCCCGTTCTTAAACAGGTGTTTCCTTCCTTCTCTCCCAGTTCTCAGGAGCTCACACTACTTGTGTTATAAGGACAATTCTAAAATCCAGGCACCTGCACTTACGCTTCCCTTGTGTGCGTAAATGTCTAGAATACTAGCATTTACGCACGCAAGAGTACACCTCAAAGCTCTTCTGTAATAGCACACCTAATTTATATATACCTAAAAATACACACTTCCAGGATACACTGGGCAGGGCTGGGTGCCGCCATTTTGCGGCGTCAAAGGAAGAGGAGGGAGGCAGGCAGGCAGGCTACCTCCCTCCTCCAACCCACAAGGTAGGGGGGTAGGTAGTGAGGGGGGCGGATTGATTACTGGACCACCAGGGACCCTTTGCTTGGGAGGTTAGGGGGGGCTGGAGACCCGCCGGATCTCCAGCCCTCCTTGAACCTGAGGGGGGGGATTGTGGGGGGGAACCAGAGGTCCAGCGGACCTCCAGCCCCATTGCTTGGGGCAGGGGTAGTTGGGGCATGGTGGTCCTATGGACCTCCAGCCCCTGTGTTTGACAGGCTTGGCCTTTTGACAGCCCAGACCGGTCAAACAAGTGCGGGAGGATTGTGCTGAACGCATGCTCAGGCACAATTCTCCCGCACTTCTACCCCATAATCAGAGATAATTGCACGCTTAAATTTGCATGCAATTATCTCTGATCATAGGTCTAATAATGCCCCATGCTGTCCCAGTGCTATTTTTGGAGCGCTGTTTAGAACAGCACGGGGTTTTGATCATCTGCTTCTCAGTTCTGGTCATCCTATCTCAAAAAAGATATAACAGAATTAGAAAAAGTTCAAAGAAGAGTGACTAAGAAGATAAAGGAGTGGAACTCTTGTCATATGAGGAAAGACTAAAAAGGTTAGGGTTCTTCAGCATGGAAAAGGGACAGCCGAGGGGAGATATAATTGAGGCCTACAAAATCCTGAGAAGTGTAGAACAAGTAGAAATCAATTGATTTTTTTACTCTTTCAAAAAGTACAAAGACTAGGGACACTCAATGAAACTACATGGAAATATGTTTAAAACAAATAGAAGGAAATATTTTTTCACTAAATGAATAGTTAAGCTCTGGAACTCATTGCTGGAGAATGTGGTAACAGTGGTTAGCATATCTGGGTTTTAAAAAGGTTTGGACAAGTTCCTGGAGGAAAAGTTTGTAGTCTGCTACTGTTAGAGACATGGGGAAGCCACCGATTGCCCTGGGATTGGTAGCATGGAATGTTGCTACTATTTACTGTTAGAAACAGGATAATGGGCTAGATGGATGATTGATCTGACCCAGTATGGCTATTCTTATGTTCTTATGTAAGAAATGAACTCTATTAGAGCATTTACCTAATTTGTAAACATTAGACACTGATAATCCATTTCAAATTAAGCTTAGCTGATAAGTAACTTTTTGACTGATATCACAGTACTTTAGATTTTAAAAATTGTTAAAACCCCCACAGAACAATATAAATTTGGATAACAGTAGTAGCAGGAAAGCAAACTGTGCTGTAGCAAAGAATCGTCTTGCTTCTGTTCTTCCTCGCTGTTATGAAACAGGGAGTGGAGCCCTGTCCTTTCGCCTCTGCAATCAGCAAGTGCATGCTGAAAGGCTAAAGCAATAAAACTGTCTTGTTTTTTTTTCAAGATTATAGATTAGATTGTATTCTGTATTGCACAATTCAGCTGCCAGGAAGAAAGAGAGAGAGTGAGAGTGATAACTGAATTTGATTTAACACTGAATTTATCTATGACGTGCAATACTGTGTCTCATTTGTGCATAAAACTATCGAGGAAAAAACAATCAGAATTTCACTTTTAATTCTTACTCTTAGGGCCGGATTCAGTAAATGGTACTGAAAAATAGGCGTCAGGAAAGATCAGCGCTCAGTGCTGTTCTACAAAGGGCACTCTTGGATGACCGTCCTTTATAGCATAGCGCCTAGTAGGGATAGTTGCACCCAACTTTGGGTGTGAGGATTTACACCAACTGAAACCTGCTGTAAATCCTGCTACGCAACTTGGTCGTGCATCCCTTAAATTCTATAACACTGCATGTAATTCATCGGAACACCCCTGACCCATTCATGCCGCTCCCATGGCCACTCTCCTTTTGGGTTGCACATGAGAGGATTTGGGTGCGGATTATTATTAAATCACACAAGGCCAGATCAGCGTGCCAATCCAAATTAGTGCCAATCAGTGTTAATAATTGGATTGTCAGCAGCCAATTATTGATTAACAGCTCCTTAACTAATGTGTTTGCATTCATATCTCAGGATTGCACACAAATTTGGGCCCCATTTATAGATTCCAGGGGATATTGTATAATTGCTTCCTTTGAACTGTGAATATTATTTATTTATTTATTGGGATTTATTAGCCACCTTTATAAAGAGATTCACCCAAGGCAGTGTACAGCAGGTACAGTGTAACATAAAACTTACAATTTTGTTAACAGCATAACAGTAATGAAATAACCAAGCATAAATATAAATACAGTAGATGAGGTAAACTTGAAAAAAAATAGATTGAAACCTAATAATAGAACTACCGTGAAACAGTATCAAAAATCTACATATTTAACAGCACTGAAATTCAAATACCAGAGATATAATACAATGTTAGCATAATACTAATGATACACCTAATAAGAATATGCATCAGACTCAAAGTAATAAATAAAATCCCTGTTGACATACACTTGTAAACATTTGTTATTCCAAATGGCTTGAGGCTTGAGTTTTAGACTTCTCGGGTAAAAAAAGACCTAGGCGTATTCTGTAAAGTACATCTAAATTTTATAGAATATGCTTAAATTTCTACATGGTATATAGAAAACAGAGCATCTCTTCATGTGACCAAATTTGGTCATGTCCATTTAGGCCATGTTTTACTTGGTGAAAATCCTGATGTCTAAATTAGGCACAGAGCCAGGTGTATTCTATAATAATGTGCAAAGATTTTAGAAATGCCCATTACTCACTCATTCCACACCCATAACCACACCCCCTTTTCAGCTATGCGACTTGGAATTACACATTGAGGGGCATAATCGAAAGGGGCGCCCAAGTTTTCCTGGGGCGAGGAAACCTGTATTATCGAAACAAGACGGGCGTCCATCTTTTGTTTCGATAATACAGTCAGGTACGCCCAAATCTTGACATTTAGGTCATCCCTAGAGATGGTCATCCTTAGACTTGGTCATTTCTGATTTTCGGCGATAATGGAAACTAAGGACGCCCATTTCAGAAACGACCAAATGCAAGCCCTTTGGTCGTTGAAGGTGCCAGCATTCCTAGTGCACTGGTCCCTCTGACATGCCAGGACACCAACCGGGCACCCTGGGGGGCACTGCAGTGGACTTCATAATTTGCTCCCAGGTGCATAGCTCCCTTACCTTGTGTGCTGAGCCCCCCCAAAACCCACTACCCACAACTGTACACCACTACCATAGCCCTTATGGGTGAAGGGGGCACCTAGATATGGGTACAGTGGGTTTCTGGTGGGTTTTGAAGGGCTCACATTTACCACCACAAGTGTAACAGGTGGGGGGGATGGGCCTGGGTCCGCCTGCCTGAAGTGCACTGCACCCACTAGAACTGCTCCAGAGACCTGCATACTGCTGTCATGGAGCTGGGTACGATATTTGAGGCTGGCATAGAGGCTGGCAAAAAATATCAAAAAAAATTTTTTGAGGGTGGGAAGGGATTAGTGACCACTGGGGGAGTAAGGGAGGTCATCCCTAATTCCCTACGGTGGTCATCTGGTCAGTTTGGGCACCTTTTTGTGGCTTGGTCGTAAGAAAAAAAGGACCAGTTAAAGTCGTCTAAGTGTTCGTTAGGGACACCCTTTTTTCCCATATGGGCCAAGGACGCCCATGTGTTAGGCACGTCCCAGTCCTGCCTTTGCTACACCTCCAACACATCCCCGGGAACTTTGGTCGTTCCCGCGATGGAAAGCAGTTGGGAACGCCAAAAATCGGCTTTCGATTATACTGATTTGGGCGACTGTGAGAAGGACGCCCATCTTGCGATTTGTGTCAAAAGATGGGTGTCCTCTTTCGAAAATAAGACTGTTAGCGAGTTGTGCGCATAAATCTTAATGCAATTGGAGCTGATAATTACTTCTTAACATTCAATTAACAGTGCTGATTAGCTAATTAACCAATTAAGTTTTGCACACTGTTATAGAATATGCTTCAATTTCTGCGTGGAAATTAAGGCATGGTATATAGAATTTGGGGGTGACCCTTAGAGGCAGTAGTAGTAATGTGTGATAAAGAGTAGTTCTGGAGCAGGGGTTCACAACCCAGTCCTCGGGACACACCCAGCCAGTCAGGTTTTCAGGATACCCACAATGAACATGCATGAGATACATTTGTGTACAATGGAAGCAGAGCATGCAAATGTATCTCATGCATAATCACCATGAATATCCTGAAAATCAGACTGGCTAGCTGTGTCCTGAGGACTGGGTTGAGAACCCCTGTCTTGGAGTACTTTGTCTGATAGGCTGACTCTCTGATGTTATTTCATGAAGATTTTGAACTAGAGAAAATGCCCATCAAAATGACAGGAGCTAAAAAGCATTGAGACAAGAAGTGTAGAAAGAACGGACATGAAATTGTTACTGATATGTGAGTGAGTGACTCTGTATGCAAACATGGCAGAGACAGCATACAAGAAAAGAAAAAATTGCCTTTGACCAGAGAGTGTAAGGGGATAATTTTCAGCATAAGCTGCAAATGGCTTAATTGAAATGCATGTGCTGCCATTTCAATTATACATATATTCAGCATTGCTATTCATACAATCAGGGTGCTGAATATAGATATTAGCTGTTGACCATTGATGCCTCTATCCATTTGGGTTAGGCCTGCTGATGTATAGATTTTCCAAATAGATGCTGAAAATCCCTACTATGATGGATGATATTGCTGCTCTCCTCTTGCCCCACCCTCCCTCACTATATGAATAGCATCGGGCCAGTTAGAGGAATTTTCAACCCAGAACTATCTATATAACCTTTCAAAATACACAGATAAGGAAGTTCTACATTTACCGCCTGCCAGTAAACATACAACTTCCTTTGAATAATTGACCTCTGAGTGTGTGTGGAGCAGCATTTATCAGTTACTTACGAGAGTGTGAGTACATGAGTACGCAGGGGAGTGTGAATGTGTGACAGGATCCTCTGCTCAGTTTCAGTGGCTCCCTTAATTAGAAGAAGAAAGGACCAAAATTAAAAAGATGTTGTACTACATGAGCTTTCAAGACCTCACAGGCCTCTCGTTCAGATATCTTATTTTCATGGTAAATCAAAACTAACTAGAACCTTATCTGGACAGTCCTTTAAATAAGGGTCAGACTCCACCTGTCCCTGCTATGCTGTCAATATACGTATGCTAGAGGTGGGACGCAGGACTGCATATCATTTTCCCCCTCATTCTGTAGCTTGAACATCTAACTATAGGTGCTCAGATTATAGAATACTGGATTTGCGCATAAGTGATAGTTGGGTGCTAAGTGTTATCCTATAATCTGCACACAACTTGCATTGCACGCAAATGAAAGGGGGCATTTATGTGGGTGGTGCATAGGCAACTCCCACAATTACCTGCACATGTATTTATTTCTTAAAAACTTTGATTCTGCACTATTGCAAATGTTCTAGGCAGATTACAATTCATCACATGCACAATATAAAACTGAACAAATTTCCAAATAGATGCTTACAAAGCCACACTAGCGACTGCCAGTTCGGTAATGCCAACACAGTCCATTCACTTTGAATGGACTGTGTCGGCATTGCCATGCAGCTTTGTAAACAAGAGGGTAAACAAAAATATATAAAACCTCTCAGACATCATGATATCCTCTTACAATTCACACTTTGACTCTTTAATAATCATCTCCATAAAAAACAGCCATCAAGCTTTTTTGAATAAACTGATTACCTGTCTAACATCAATTCAAGAATGAGCTAAACACAACAAATTTTGCCTGAACCCAAGTAAAACTGAGCTTCTCTGGGTCCCTAACACAAGTGGATACATACCTGACATCAAAATCCCTTTTGGGAAGTATGAACTCCCCCTCAAATCATAAGTCAGGAACATTGGAATACAGTTAGATTCAACACTTACTCTGATTCCCAAATCCAAGCAACCTTCAAGAGCTGCTTCTACTATATGTGACAGCTACGCTGCCTCTCTCCTTACATTGAGAAGGTAAATCTTATCCCAGTTGTGCATGCCATGGTAACATCAAGACTGGATTACTGCAATGCACTATACAATGGTCTGACTACAAAGGGCCTGCACCAGCTCCAGTTGATTCAGAATGCAGCAACAAGACTCATAGAAGGTTGCAAGCGATGTGACCACATCACACCATTTTTTGCAAAAACTTCATTGGCTACCAGTACAATACAGGGCTAAATTTAAAACTCTATGTCTGATCTTCAAAACCCTGAAAGGGAGTGACCCTAAGTATCTGAAGAATAGGATGATACACCACACACCACCAAGGACACTAAGGTCCTTCCAAGGACTATCACTAACTACACCCTCTCCAAAAGACATTACACGATGTGATACCCACAAGCAAGCCTTCTCCGGAGTAGCCCCCACACTCTAGAATGTACTGCCTGAAAGGCTCCGCTTAACACAAGACTATCTCTACTTCAGGAAGCAGGTAAAAGCTTGGCTCTTCAACCAAGCCTTTAATGGAAGTAACTAACTTGTTAGTCTCACTCACACACACAAGGATTGACTTGGGCTGCACATACTGCAGCGGGACATGTTTATCCACTCCTACCCTAGCTGAGATAATATTTAACCATCTCTCTGACCTCATGTACAACTTTCTTTAAATCAGTCACCTTACTTTCCTACTCTCTTACCTATCTATATATTCCATCTTTGTTTTACCCTTTACTATCAATTAAAATGTTCTATTACATATTGTGTTGACACTGTAAGTAGTATACCATGCCATACTTTGTATTGTTATTTGAATATTTTTACTGCTGTAATTGCCTATTGCTCATGTTTGATCTATTCTTACTGTACACCGCCTTGAGTGAATTCCTTCAAGAAGGTGGTAAATAAATCCTAATAAATAAATAAATAAATATAATTAAAAAATTCTTTTTTGTCAAACCCTTCATATGCTTATAAGAATAAAAAGGTTTTCAATTCTCTCTTGAATTCCCCCAAACTCTGAATCTCTCGCAAACTAATGGGCAATGCATTGTACAATTGAGGTCCGGCAATATAAAAACTCAAGCTATGATTGTCACCTGATTTAATCACATGGTGCGATGGTACTTCTAACAAAAATGTATTTCCTGACCTCAATGATAATAAAGGTTGGTAAATATGAAGCTTAGCAGCAAGCACCTTAATACTTTAAAAATTGTACAAAGGATCTTAAACTGTATTCTGTACGCAATAGGAAGCCAATGGAGCCTCTTCAAGATAACAATTACAACCTATCGACACTGTAGCCACTGAATTTTGGGCCACTTAGAGGGCCCTGAGTTGCTTTTTATGAATCCCCAGAAATGCACCATTACAGTAATCAAAACAAGGTGTGACAATACTCTAAACAACCATCCAAAAATTAACAACAACTTCAATTTCCTAGGCAATCTTAATTTGAAAAAAACATCCTTTATAGTTTTCTGGACATGGAATTTCTGAGACATGTTCTAGAGAAGTGTCATTTACACAATAAGTGCTGCATTTAGGCATGCATTTTTATGCCTAGTGGTTAGTGCAGCAGACTTTGATCCTGGGGAACTGGGTTCAATTCCCACTGCAGCTCCTTGTGACTCTGGGCAAGTATACTGCTATGGATTTACAACCTGTCTCACTACTACAGACTACCCAATAATTACCATGGATTCTTTTGGATTCGTAATAAGTAAATGAAACCTTTATTAGGGAAACTAAATTCTACAATGGCTAATAGATAGATAGATATAATGGTTAGCACATGATTAGCTAAATAAACAATCATTACATCACTGGTCTCTACATCTCTTAGACCAGGAAACGAAGCAATACATTATATACATACAATCATCACTGGTCTCCATCATCCAGGCTCTTATCATCAGCTGGGGGGGCCCAGTTCACAGCGAGAGCTAGGAGCTTCTTAGTCCAGGAATAACAGATCCTCTGCGCAGTCCGTACGTTACTCACAGATGAACCCCACCTTACTGTGACAAGCCCTCCCTTTTTATTAGGCTCTGAGCCCATGTCCAGAACTAAGGAAAGTTATAGAAAGCTTCTATGGAAAATCACAGAATGCTTACGTCTGTGGGAACGTGGTCACATGCTTTCCTAAGTCCAGGTGGCCAAGCTGGGCCTGGGAAATAAGAACCATCCTCCACTTTGCATACCAAATTAGTTAGAGCTGTGTCTTATCTTCTGCATCCCAACTTGTTTTTTTATATTTACAAGAAAAGTTACTTTCGGTCAAAGACAAGATTTCAGAGTGTATTATCGGACAAAAGCAGGGTTCAAAAGCAATCCTTTAAGGTAACACTTAAACAATCATTTTTAAACAGAATTACTTCTAATCAACAATACAGATCACGAGTGCACTGGTCGTTCAAGACAGGGTTGAAAAACAATCTTTAAAATTCACTTCCATTACAGCAAGTCACTTAACCCTCCAATGCCCCAGGTATAAATAAGTGCATGTATATACTATGTAAACCGCTTTGAATGTAGTTGCAAAAACCACAGAAAGGCGGTATATCAAGTCCCATTCCCTTTCCCTATTAAGTCAGTCCACCTAAATGTTGGTGCATAGATGCCAACTTATGCTACTGTCCTATGAAAGAATGTGGGCGGCCAGATCCTGTTATAGAATTTGCGCATAGCACCCAGCATTTTGTGCCTAACTTTGTCGCACTTTCTAGAATTGCCCCCTTTGGGCTAGATACTATATATGGTGCCAGAAAAATCCACACGGAAAATAAATATGTCTAGGCGTATTCTATAAAGTACGCCGAAATTTATAGAATTGGCTTAGAGTTCCATGTGGTATATAGAATACACCGAGCACCTCTCAATGTGACCAAATTTAGAGACATCCATTTATGCCACATTTTACTTGGTGTACATCCTGACACCTAAATTAGGTGCACAGGGAGAGATTCTGTATAAGGCGCCTAAAAAATCAGTGCTGAAATCAGTGTTGACTAAGCATATTCTATAATCAGCACCTAGATTTAGGCACCAATTATAGAATATGCTTTGTTGATATTTCAGTGCCTAAATCTATGTGCATCCATTTACACCAATGAAAATGTGACATAAATCACGGCACAGATTTAGGCACACTGGGCAGTATTCTATAACTAGGCGCATAAATTTTGGAATGCCCATGAAATGCCCATTTCCCCACTCATAACCATGCCCCTTTTGCTTGAGTGATAGGAAGTTCTCCACACATCGTTACCAAATACGCTTAGCAAGTTGTCGCCTAAATTCTAATCAGTTCCAATTAGTGCTCATTATTACTTGTTAAGTGCTGTTATCAGCTCTCAGCTTGTTAAGTTACGCTCATTGTTTTAAAGTCCAAGTCAATTTCAGCACAGATCTCTAGGCATGCTATATAGAATCCGGGGGAAAGCAGGTGTATTCTGTAACAACACGCATAGATTGTAGAAATGCCCATGATCATGCCCATTTTAGGTGCACCACGTTACAGAATACACAGCGAGATGTGCTCATAAATCTGATAATCCAATTAACAGCACTGATTAGCTTGTTAGCTAATTAAGTTATGCACATTGTTATGGAATATGATTTCCGCTTGGAAATTTCAGTGCAATGTATAGAATCCAGGAGTTTGTGTGTAGTTTGGGATTACTATTCTTTTCTATCAGTTGATGTAATGCACTGCTGATATAGACATTCATGCAACATTAAAATGCCAAAGACATCCTAAACTGCACTTCTGAGAAAAGGCAGCTTCTCAATGGCAATTACATTCTTTTCTGGTAAAAGCATTAGCCTACTAAAAGCTTGTTTGGATCAATACTGCAGTTGTCTAAATGCAAGCCTGTAATTGATTCATACTGATGAACTTCAGGAATGAGAGCCATTAAGCTGTTTTGGAGGGATTAACATCATAGTCTTTTCCTGCTTCTTGTAGATTTTCAAGAACATCAACAGTGAAGAAGTGGCTCAAGGACAAGGAAGTCGGAGGTTGATCAGCTTTTCACTATCAGGTACGATTTCTGCTCTTATTCATAAAGCTTAACAGGTTTAGAAGGTAAGACTGGAGAAATGTCTGTATTGTATCCAGAAGCAGTCTGTTTCTAAAAGAAGAATTGCAACTTGACCCTGACTCACTACTGAGTTTTCTGAGGATGGTAGGCTGCGGATGTCGCTGTAACCCTGTCATCCTATGTAATAAGTGGTGCATCTCAGGATCCTGGGTTTCCCTTTACACCTGCACAAGCTTGTGCTGTGCAGCTGCATGAAAGCACTTTTCTGTGCTTTGTTTGTATACTTGCCGGTTTGAAGCAGATATGACTTTCTGAAGCTTCTATGTCCTTCAGCTCTCTTCAGTAATTGTGACTACCCTGAATCAGCTTTTATTTCTTTAAATCCCTTGTAAAGTGAACAGTATGTAAATCATTTAAATCAATAAACAAGGGAAGTTTAAGTAGAAAGTAGCTTTTTATTGACTACTGTTTGCATAAACAATACTTAATTTGAGGGTAGATTGGGAATAAATCACTAATTTGATTTATCTACAGAGAAATTGTAAACTGTAATTCTTTTACAAAATGAAAAAAAGTATAGGGTTAAAACTGAGACTATCAAAAAACTAAAGTAATGTTTCTTTATATTCTACAAGATTCCGGGCCTGGGTGAACTAACAGGCTTATTTTCGAAAGAGAAGGGCGCCCATCTTTCGACAGAAATTGGGAGATGGGCGTCCTTCTCTCAGGGTCGCCCAAATCTGCATAATCGAAAGCCGATTTTGGGCGTCCCCAACTGCTTCCCGTCGCAGGGATGACCAAAGTTCCTGGGGGCGTGTCAGAGGCGTAGCGAAGGCGGGACTGGGGCGTGCCTAACAGATGGGCATCCTCAAGCGATAATGGAAAAAAGAAGGGTGTCCCTGACAAATACTTGGCCGACTTTACTTGGTCCTTTTTTTTTACAACCAAGCCACAAAAATGCACCCTAAATGACCAGATGACCACCAGAGGGAATCGGGGATGACCTCCCCTGACTCCCCCAGTGGTCATTAACCACCTCCCACCCCGAAAAAACTTTCGTCTTTCTTTATCAGAGTATGGGTGAAGGACGTCCTTTGCTATGCCTCCGTTCCAGCAGTTGAGAACGTCCAAAATATGGATGTCCCTGTGAGAAGGATGTCCATGCCTTTGCTATGCCTCTGACACCCCCTTTATATATTTGAATTTTGGATCACAAGTAGCAGCCGTGGGATTTGTACTGGCCACCTCTGGATTGCAAGACCAGTGCTCTAACCACTAGGCCACTCCTCCACACCACTCCCTTGAAATTTGGCTGTCCCTGTGGGGGGGGGGGGCAGTATGCAGGTCCCTGGGGGGGAGGTATGTGTGTGTCAGCAGAGGCATAGCGAAGGCATGGACGTTCTTCTTTCAAACATTTTGGACGTCCTGAACTGCCCCCCCACCCCATAGGGACGGCCAAATTTCAAGGGAGTGGTGTGGAGTGGCGTGGAGTGGAGTGGAGGAGTGGCCTAGTGGTTAGAGCACTGGTCTTGCAATCCAGAGATGGCCACTTCAAATCCCACTGCTGCTACTTGTGATCCAAAATCCAAATAAATAAAGGGGGTGTCAGAGGCATAGCAGGCATGGACATCCTTCTCACAGAAACATCCAGGCATGGATGTCCTTCTCACAGAAACATCCACATTTTGGATGTCCTCAACTGCCATCACAGGGACAGAGGCATAGCGAAGGACGTCCTTCACCCATACTCCAAAAAAAAAGACAAAAGTTTTTAAAGTTGTTTTCTTCAGGGTGGGAGGTGGTTAGTGACCACTGCCTGCCCTTTTCCGTTCAGTTAGTGATTCAGTTAGTCCACTGCAGTGCCCCCTAGGGTCCCCTGTTGGTGTCTTGGCATGTCAGGTGGACAAGTGCACTACGAATGTTGGCTCCTCCCATGACCAAATGACTTGGATTTGGTCATTTTTGAGATGGGCGTCCTCGGTTTCCATTATCACCAAAAACCGGGGACGACCATCTCTAAGGTCGACCATCTCAACATTTATGTCAACCATCTCTAAGGTCAAACTAAATGTTGAGATGTGGGCGTCCCCGACTTTATTATCGAAACAAAAGATGGACGCCCATCTTGTTTCGATAATACAGGTTTCCCCACCCCTTCGCAGGGACGTCCTGCAAGGACGCCCTCAGGAAAACTTGGATGCCCCGTTCGATTATGCCCCTCCACATATCCTTGTGTTTCTTTAATACACTAATGAGTGTGTCAGCATGATAGCATATTCATACAGATAGATCCTGAGAGGGGATTTATACATAATATAACATTTTGCAAAATATCTGCAGCCCTGTTCTTTTCTCATTGTACTGTTGCTTGGGCTCCTTTTTATGTTATCGTTTTCATTACAATAATTTATATACCCCGATGCTAACATTATGTTACAGCCACATAAGTGGATAGGTTGAAAGGTGGCCAGTCACAGTAATACCTCTGAGTAGCATTTTAGAAAGGGTGTGCAGAAGGGAATTCCAATGTCGAAGTCAGGATGTGAGAAGTTTCCATATTGTTTTACAGGAGGCTCTACCAAACTTAAAGTCTCTTGTAAAATAGAAGGGGCATAGAAGAAAGGCTACACAACCAAACTCCGCCATGTCCAGAAGGAGCAGCGATGATAGAAAGCTAGGCACGAGAGGAAAAACATACTTTCCTCCCTATATAGATGTGGGGGCAGCTTTCTAAAATCAGTGCTCCCTGATCCCTCCATCAGTGCGCATCCCCCATCATAGCCCCACCTCAATCCCAGCCTCTCCACCCCTTCCTGACTCCATCTAACATAATCCCTTTGGCATTACCTGACTTCTGATTGTATTCAGCATAGCTCGCCTGCCATTACCCAAGCCCTAACTGCATCCAGCTTAGCCCCTTTCCTATCACCCAACCCCCTGACTGCATCCAGCATAAGCCACCCAGCCATCACCTGAACCCTGACTGCATTAAGCATGGAGTAACCTAGTGGAGTAGAAGGGTAGCCTAGTGGTTAAAGCACCAGTCTTGACCTCCAGAGGTGCCCAGTTAAAATCCCACTGTTGCCCCTTGTGATCTTGGACAAGTCACTTAAAACCCATTGTCTCAGGTACAAAATTAGCTTGTGAGCCCTCCAGGGGCAGGGAAATACCCAGTGTACCTGAATGTAACTCACCATGAGCTATTACTGAAAAAGGTGTGAGCAAAATCCAAATAAATAATATCCTTTTGAAAACAATCCCATTGAAACCATATGCACACCTTCGCACCTACTATTTATTACACAGAATGTTTTCAAGAAAATACATGAGTAGGCCCTTAATTCTAAACCCCAAACCAACACTGTCCCCAGGAATGCCTATGCTTATTTTGGTAAAAAGTATGCACAAAGAGCCATTATACATTTACTTCTACCTGCTTATACTAAAGGAATTTTATAGGAAACCATTTCAATTCATAGTCCTCTGTTTTATGACAATAATTCTATAAGGGAGCACCTATATTTACAACCCTAGAGAACACCTGTTTGGAAACTATCTTTAAAGGAGAGTAGGTGCCTACTTGTGTTTAGGCACAAGCCCTTATAGTAGTCATAGAACTGCTGGTGTTAATGCTTGCACCTAGATTTGGGAGCTAAGGGTCAGATTCTTTAAATGGAGCCGAAACCTGGGCACTAGAGAAGATCGGTGCTAAGTGCGATTCTGTGAAGGGCACACCGCCTTTACAGAATAGAGCCAAGTTCTGATTTCCGTGCCCAGCTCTGGGTACCAGATTTACACCTGCTGAAACATTGTGTAATTCCTGGTGCCCAAGCTGGGCGTCGAGACACCTTATTATATAACACTGCACTGATTTTCTTGGAATTCCCCAGAGCCCCCCCCCCCCCTCCCGTGCCCCTCCCATGGCCATGCCCTCTTTTGGATTGCGCACTATGGGATTTGGGCACCCAGGGTTATGGAATATTGCCCAGGCAGATGTGTATGCAAATCCAAATTATTGCCAATTAACTTCAATGATTGTTAACATCAATTAATTGATGCTAATTGGCTTATTAATCAATTTATTTGCGCATGCATTTTTGTTCTGCGCTGAAATTTTGAAATCTAAATTTTGGTGCTATATATAGAATTTAGGGGTAAGTGCATAACTTATACTGTTCTTTAAGGGGGTCTTTTACTAAGCCACAGTAGCGTTTTTAGCTCGTGGTAAAAATCAGCTAGGGGTAAACACCGAGATGCCATAGGAATATAATGGGCGTCTCAGCATTTACTGTCAGCTGATTTCTACCACAAGCTAAAAACACTATCGCAGCTTAGTAAAAGACTCCCTAAGCTATTCCCGTAAATGTGCATCCCTGCTCAGACTCTGCTTCTGTGAATGCCACCTCCAAAGTAAGTGCTGTTGAAGATGCGCATGTCATAAAAAAAGAGCATAGCCAGACTGTTGATATTTACACATGTAAAACAGATTTTTAAGTTACCCCCATTAATATGCTTTAGTGATTCACTTATAAGCCTTTGGTCTGCGACTCAGTGATCTGGATTATTGTAAATCCTTATACCAGGGTCAGGTGATTATATTATCCCCTGCTTCCAAAATGTGCAAAATTCAGCAACACATCTTATAAATGGTATGAGCACATAACACCTATTTTGAGGAATTTATGTTGATTACCCATTCAATATCATATTCAGTTTAAAGTGTTGTGATTTGTCCATAAATCTTACCATACAGATCTTCCATTATATATTTTTGATATGCTTTTTCCATCATCATCTTCATGCACTATGCATTCATGCTGTATGAACCAGTTAACAATACCATCAAATTGTACTCATAGTTTAGAACAGTGATTTTCAACTCAGTTCTCAGGGACCACTTGGCCAGTTGGGTTTTCAGGATAAGAATACTGTTCGTATTCATTGTGGATATTTTGAAAACCCAACTGGCCAGGTGATCTCTGATTTAGAAGGTATGAGGCAGTCTCGTTTTGCATTTTTGACCAATATTACAGGAATCTCCTTCCACCAGAGTTAGAGGGAGCTAAATTGTGCAAAATGTAATCAGGATTAGACATTTTTTTTTAGCTTGGCCTATGGAAGTGTTGAATCTACCAATAAGATTGCCTGATGAAACTTATTTTCATGTTTATTATACTGGCCTGTTGTACTATAGACAAAGTGGCTGAATTCCTCAGCTGGTGATATCGCTGATATCTTTTATCTGATTTTTCTTTATTCTTGCTTTGTATAATACTGTAATATTTTTCTTTCTTATTGTTATGTACTGTGGAATTGTAATGGATAGATATTCAAAGTGTTAAAAGGAAGAGAAGAGCTTTGTTATGTTTGATAGTATGAGGAATTTCATTATCAAGCTATAAAACTAAATTAAATGATTTGAATATCAAAGTTGCAGTGAGTGATGTATTCATTACTGACAAGTTCCTGGACCAGCTCATACATAGTAATGCAGACAATGCCCTAAGTATAGCAATGAAGTAGGTATTCAATATGTTATAGCAAATGTTAACAGTTTCATGGAATTCGCATGTCTGGATACAATACTGCATGATAGTTGCACGGATTCCTTCTTTTCTCATTACTTTATCGAGGCCCTATCTGTAGTTAAGACACAAAATTAGCATTTCCTGGGGGAAAAATAGCCCATCAGCTGGTTAATAAATAGTAATGCCTATATTTGCATGTATTATATGTTGATGATATGATTAGAAACATATCTACAGTATATGTAACTCCTTGATTAATAACAGTGTAGGAGTATCTCCTAAACCTGTCCTTTTGACCACTATGGCTGCTTGGGTTAACAGAATATCTACAGTGAATGCATATGTGATGCATGTCCATAAATTGCAGGCCTAGTGTATGCAAATTGATCTCATTAATATTCATTCTGGATATCCTAAAAACCCAACTATGAGTTAAATAGCAAACATTTGGGAACTATTCAAGGAAGATAATCATAAAAATGATATTCATGGCCTTAAGTTGTAAGAACATTCTGGTCAATATTCAAAAGCACCCATGTGGCTATCAGTAATGTTGACCACATAAGTGCTTTTTAAAAGATGTATATATAAATCTTTGATCATACATTTTTGAAATCCAGTAGCAATATATACATACAACTTCTTATCATACTAATTCAGAATGTTTCAGAGTCATGTATCTTTGTAACTTATATCTTAATATCTTCAAAGCATCTCACACTGATTTCCCCAGAACCTCAGTGATGTTAATCGCTACAATTTCAATTTGCAGCGATATATACAACATCTAAATCTTCACTGGTTCTTTTACACCTAACCTCCTCTTATAATTATCAAAACTTTTCTACTTATCTCATTGCGTCTTGCTTTATTGTCGGACCCAGGGGGACAGTTGTCCGACATGCACGTTTCGCCCAAACCTGGGCTGTCTCAAGGACCTTCCCCTGCAAATACACAGACCCATGGATTAAATTACATTCCCCAGACATCGGCTCTAAGCCTCCATCAAGGAAAAAAGACAATTTAAAGGTATATAATCTTGTAGCTCACCCTGCATTTTCATTAGCGCCAGCTCAGCAAACGTAACTTATTAGCCAAGATGGCGCTAGAGTTTTTTCACATTAAATATCAGCTGATTGATGACGCGTCTAACCCCGTCGCCAAGGCATTCCACCAACAAATCTTTGGCCATTTTAAATGCACAGTAGTAGTTATTCAAGGGGCATAGTTTAAGGGGCAGGGTTATAAATTTAAGGGCCGATATTCAAAGTGATTTAAGCAGGCAGAAGCCTCCCATGCCTGCTTAAATTGTTTTCTGCTGCCTAAGTAAGGATATTCAGCGGCACTTAACCGGAAGTACTGCTGAATATCCCCTCCTCCCAAGTAAAAAGTGAGCAGGTCAGGGGCAGCGCTGAGAGAGGCACTGAGGAGAAACCCAGGATTATGTGGGTGCTGGGAATATTCAGTGCCGGCATAAGCTGTCCTAAATAACTACTACTACTTATCATTTCTATAGCGCTACTAGATGTATGCAACGCTGTACACTTGAACATGAAGAGACAGTCCCTGCTCGACAGAGCTTACAACCTAATTAGGACAAACAGGACAAATAAGAGATAAGGGAATTACTAAGGTGGGGATGATAAAACAAGGGTACTGAACAAGTGAGTAAGTGCTAGGAATTAAAAGCACCAGCAAAATGTGGGCTTTTAGCCTAGATTTGAAGACAGCTAGAGATGGGGCTTGACGGACTGGTTCAGGAAGTTTATTCCAGGCATATGGTGCAGCAAGATAAAAAGAACGGAGTCTGGAGTTAGCGGTGGAGGAGAAGGGTGCAGATAAGAGAGATTTACCCTGTGAACAGAGTTCCCGGGGAGGAGTGTAGGTAGAGATGAGAGTGGAAAGGTACTGAGGAGCTGCAGAGTGAATGCACTTATAAGTCAATAAGAGGAGTTTGAACTGTATGCGGAAATGGATAGGGAGCCAGTGAAGTGACTTGAGGAGAGGGCTAATATGAGCATAGCGACACTGGCGGAATATAAGTCGTGTGGCAGAATTTTGAACAGATTGAAGAGGAGAGAGATGGCTAAGTGGGAGACCTGTGAGAAGCAAGTTGCAATAGTCTAAGCGAGAGGTGATAAAAGTGTGGATAAGGGTTCTGGTAGTGTGCTCAGAAAGGAAAGGGCAAATTTTGATGATGTTGTAGAAAAAGAAATGACAGGTTTTAGCAGTCTGCTGAATATGTGCAGAGAAGGAGAGAGAGGAGTCAAAGATGACCCCAAGGTTATGAGCTAATGAGACAGGGAGGATGAGTGTGTTATCCACAGAAATAGAGAATGGGGGAAGAGGAGAGGTTGGTTTAGGGGGAAAGATAAGAAGTTCAGTCTTGGCCATGTTTAGTTTCAGATGGCAGTGAGACATCCAGGAGACATCCAGGCAGCAATGTCAGACAGGCAGGCTGATACTTTGGCCTGAATTCCTGCTTAGATTTCTGGTTTGGAGAGGTAGATCTGGGAGTCATCAGCGTAAAGGTGGTACTGAAAACCATGGGATGTGATCAGAGTACCAAGGGAAGAAGTATAGATGGAGAAAAGAAGAGGTCCCAGGACAGATCGCTGAGGTACACCAACTGGCAGTGGGACAGAAGTGGAGAAGGATCCACCAGAGTATACACTAAAGGTACAATGGAAGAGATAAAAAGAAAACCAGGAAAGAACAGAGCCCTGAAATCCAAGTGAGGACAGCGTATCAAGGAGTAGGCTGTGATCAACAGTGTCAAAAGCAGCAGATAGATCGAGAAGGATGAGGATAGAATAGAGGCCTTTGGATCTGGCCAGGAACAGGTCATTGGACACTTTAGCAAGTGCTGTTTCAGTGGCATGAAGGGGGCGAAAGCCAGATTGAAGTGGATCAAGAATAGCTTGAGAAGAAAGAAAGTCTTGGATAGGAAAGGGAGGAGGGAGATGGGGCGATAGTTGGAAGGACAGGTAGAGTCCAATGAAGGTTTTTTAAGGAGTGGTGTGACTACAACATGTTTGAAGGCATCAGGAACAGTCGCAGTGGAAAGTGAAAGATTGAGGATATGACAGATAAAAGGGAATTTGCCAACTGGATGTAATAATCCTCTTTGGCAAGTAAAAGAACAGACTGGAAAGAGGTCAGCAAGAATTTGAAATGTATGAAGTCAGCATAGGAACGGGATTTCATCCAAAGGCAGAGCCATAGCCATGTCGGTAGCCCACTTGAAGAAATTTGCAAGGCCGTGACATGGTCTTCAGTTCACACATTCACATCTCACTACTGCCTTGTGCAGGATACCAATGTGACAGTCAGTTCGGCCAGCTTGAATGCTAGTGATTCCCAACTTGTGAGAAGAAAGAAACCTGCTTTTCCTCGGAGAAATCGAAGATATTTACCTGTAGCAAGTATTCTCCGAGAACATCAGTCTTCATATTCTCACATTCCTTCCCACCTCCCCTTGGAGTTGTCTCCTTGGCTATTTTTACTTTGTTTTTTGCTTTAGTATTAAACGTAGGAGACCGCGTTTGCACAACAAACAGGAAGACACTCGCGCATGAGTGGTGGAGCGCAGCTCACATTCCACAAATCTCTCTTTTTAGCTTTGGCAAAATGCCAGACCTTGGGACGCAGATCGGTGTCACCCACTTGTGAGAATATGAAGCCTGCTGTCCTCAGAGAATACCTGCTACAGGTAAGTATGTTCCCTTTCCCCGCCCATAATCATGCCCCTTTTTGCCTGCATATGTTAGAAGTTTGGCGCACATCGTTACAGAATACATTTAGCGAGTTGTGTGCCTAAATTCAAATCAGTGCCAATCAGTGCTCATTATTGCCTGTTAAGTGCTGTTATCAGCACTCATTAGCTTATTGTTATAGAATTCACAACGATTTGATATAGAATCCACAACAAATGCACACATTGTTACAGAATTCACAATGATTTCGGTGCAGATCTCTAGGCCAGCTATATAGAATTCAGGGTAAATGGCTTACAATAAAAATGTACATAAAGGAGGAAGTGACGTCAGCTCCTGGAGATGGCTGCTTAGCTAAAGAGCTCTGTCAGCTCCGTAGCGAAATTAAGCTATTCCCCACTCAAATTGAAGAGATCTGTTTTCAGATAACGAAATCGCAAGTGCTATGGCGGCGAAGAAGAAGCTGGCCAAATTCAAATTCGCCTCCGAAGCTCCAAAACCAAGCGGGAGTGCAGGAGCGCGAACGCTGATACGAGGCTCCAAAATGGCGGCCGCGGAATACGAGTCCGACCAGGACCTCGAGGAGAACGGGGCAAGTGACACAGAAATCTGCAAGCAGGATTTTGTAAGGTGATTTAAAGAGATAAAGACTGAAATGGTAACAACTAGGCGCAGCCTGCACTCAGCAGTTGCGGAGTTGCGGGAGGAAATGAAAGAGATCGGTAACCGGCTGGCAGAGGCGGAGGAAAAGACTGAAGCTGTGTCAGCGGAGGTTCGGGATCTGCAGAAGTCTATTAAATCGGAACAGCAATCTAAGTTAGAGATAGAGCTGTTGCTGGAGGACTTGGAGAATTGCTCACGGAGGTGCAACTTGAGATTCAAGGGGGTGCCGGAGGAAGATCAATTTAAGGATGCGGCCCAGACGGTTAAGGATATATGCGCCTTCTTATTACAGCAGAACACCAGCTCCGAAGAAGTAGAAAGGGGAGAGCTGGTGGAAATCGAGAGGGCCCACAGGAGTCTGGGGCCCCAACGAGGTGGAATGCCGAGAGACATAATAGCTTGCTTTCACAAGTTTACTGTGAAGGAAGAGGTGTGGCGGAAAGCGAGAAATATGGGAGAAATAGAATGGAAAGCTGGGAAAATCAAAGTGTTCCAGGATTTGGCAAAGAAAACATTACAAAGGAGGAGAGACTTCAAAGAAGTCACGACATATCTCCAGAAGGCTGGTCTGAGGTATCGGTGGCTACACCCCTTTGGAATACAAATTACTGCTGGGAACAACACCCGCAGAGTACAAACTCATTTGGGGGCATGGAAACTTCTGCGCGGCATGGGGTGTACAGATTTGCCGAGATAGGTGGAGGAAGCACAGCTGCAGAAGCCGGGCAGCCCGGCACGAAAGGAGCGGAATGGATGGCTGAAGGTTACCAGACAGAAGGAATATCGATCACAGTCTGGGGGGCGATCGGAACTTGAAAATGAAGATGGTACCTGAAGAAAGTCAAGTACAGACTTTTAGGTTTGAACTTTGGTCTGAAGACAGACACGCGGGGTGACCTGCAGGTTATTAGAGGTTGATGTATGATGGGATAGAGTTGCAGGGGGGGAAGAAATGTTGGGGAATGCTGATGATTGAGTTTGTGGTTAATAAGCGGTCCTCTGGGGAGGGCTCACTTCCTGAGGGGCAAAACTGGCAGACGGGGGAGATGGCCAGTTGAGGGAAAGGCCCATGATTGGGAGGACGGGGGGAGGGAACCGGGGGGGGGAGGGGGGTTAAGGGTGGGGTCATGGAATATAAATGGTTTGAACAGTCCTAATAAGAGGAGCATTATTTTTAGAGAGTTGTGCAGAATGAACTGGGACATTGTTTTCCTACAAGAAACTCACATTAGGTCGCAAGATACACAGTTGATACTCAACAAAGGTATGGGAGAAGGCTTCACGTTGGCGGATCCTAAGGGGAGCAAAACTGAGGGGTTGGCAATATATGTGAAGGATCATGTGCAATTTGTTAAAGAGGATGTCTATAAAGAAAAGGAAGGGAGATGTATTGCCATTAAGGGGAGAACAAATGAGGGCCCACTCACACTTATCAATGTTTATGCACCCAATGCAGGTCAGGGGAGGTTTTATGATCATCTCAGGCAGGAATTAGCAAACTTCGTGGAAGGTAAGATTCTCCTGGGGGGGGGGGGGGACTTTAATTATACGGTAGAAGAGATTGACAACTCTAAAGGGGGAGTGGGTGGGGGGAACTAATAGGCGCATGTTGCGTAAATTGATGAGGGAATTGGATCTACTTGATGTGTGGTGACTCCAACACCCAGCCCAAAGAACATATACTCATTACTCTCATGCTCAGAGCACTTATGCACGAATTGATATGATATGGTGTAGTAGGGAGCTATGGGGCGCAATCTATCAGACAGAGATTGAGAGCATTCATGCCTCAGATCATGCCCCTGTCTGGATCACACTGAAGGGGAGGGGAGGTAAGAGAATGGGAAAGCTGTGGCGTCTTAACGAAACTTTATTATATCAAACGGCAGACTGCCAGGAAATTCGAGAAGCCATTAAAGAATATCTAGAATTTAATGACAACGGAGAGGTGGGGGTGGGAACTGTGTGGGATGCACTGAAGGTGGTGATCCGGGGACACTTTATTCGAAAAGGGGCTTTTAGGAAAAAGGAACGAGATCACCATGAACTACGGGTGCGGAAAGAGCTGGTAAGGCAGGAAGTTAGACATCAACGGGTGGGTGGAGCTCAGAATTGGGAAGAACTCCTGAAGTGGAGAACGGAATTACAAACTATACAGATGAAAAAGATGGAGTTCCATAGAAGGTTAATGCAACAGAATTTTTTTGAATTTAGTAATAGAGCGGGAAATATGCTAGCAAGGAGGCTTAGGGAACGAAGGATAAAAAATACAATCGTAAAAATTAAGGGGGTAAACGATGTGCTTCACTACCAGGATGACGAAATTAGAGAACAATTTGTGAACTTCTATGCTAAACTGTATGCTAAGGGAGCTGGGTCACAGAAACATGATATCCATGAGTTCTTACAGGAACTAGACTTACCAAAGATAACAGCTGAGCAGAGGGCGGAACTGGAAGCCCCAATTGACCTAGAAGAGGTGCTTTCAGTTATAAAAGGTTTGAAGAGTGGGAAGTCACCTGGACTGGACGGTTATACTGCTAAATTCTATAAGATCTTTCAGCAAGAACTGGGGCCGCTTTTGGTAAGGGTTGGGAATGTATGTTTTGTTGAAGGCAATCCGCCATTGAGTATGCGGGAGGCAGGGATATCGATACTACTAAAACCGGGACGAGACCCTACGGTATGTGGGTCATATAGACCGATATCCCTGCGATTGAAGGTACTGCTTCCTTCACTTATACACACAGATCAGTCAGGTTTCAAAATGCACCGACAAGTGAGCGATAATATTAGGCGGACTCTAAATATCATTTGGGGAGCACAGAAAAGGGGGGATTCTCTGGCACTGCTCACAGTCGACGCTGAGAAAGCTTTCGACAGAGTCGAATGGGAGTATTTATGGGAGGTAATGTTGGAAATGGGGCTAGGAAACCTGTTTGTGGGGTGGGTGAAAGGGCTGTATACGACACCGGTGGCCCGGATCAAAGTTAATGGGGGTTGGTCAAATTCATTTGCCATTCAAAGAGGAACGCAGCAGGGCTGCCCTCTCTCTCCGTTGTTATTTGCTATGTCTATAGAGCCACTCGCACAAAGAATTAGAGAGTTAAGAGATGCTAAAGGGATCCGAATGGGGGGGAGAGACCACAAAATGGCATTATTTGCCGACGACATATTGTTTTATGTGGGCTACCCGCTCCTGACGTTACCTATAATAGTGAGGGAATTGAAATTTTTCGGTACCCTATCGGGCTTTAAGGTAAATTTGGATAAGTCCGAATTAATGGGCATCACGATATCAGACCCAGAGATGGTACAGTTGGGGAGTAATTTTGACTTCAGGGTGACAGCCACTAGCTTTAAATATCTAGGTATTAACATCTCGAGAGACCTTAATAGTTTATATATGCTGAATTATGTACCCCTCTTTAGAGAAATCAGAAAAGACTTATGTAGATGGAAGCAGGGTTGGTTGTCCTGGTGGGGTAGGATAGCAGCCATAAAAATGAACATCCTTCCCCGGTTGCTATTCCTGTTCCAGACATTGCCTATTTTAGTCCCTAAAGGGGAGATTTGTAAATTGCAAATGGAGTTCGGTGGATTTGTATGGGGTGGGAAACAGGCCCGGTTATCTAGAAAGCTCATGTGGCGGACTGTGGAACAGGGAGGAAGGGGCATGCCAAATATCCTTTGGTACTATTGGGCAGCCCAATTGCAGCAGTTAGGACTGTGGAGTAAAGTGGACCTCTCTCCAATAACTAACTTGGAGCAGATCTTTGTACAGGGGGGAAATTTGGATGCGCTTCTGTGGGGTTCAATTCCGGAAGTGGAGTACAGGAGGATGGCCTTGAATTCCTTTGTATCCCATTTGCTGAGATTTTGGGGAGCTCTTAAGAAAAGATTGAGGAAAACCCGGAATAGATCCACATATGCTTGGATAACACAAGAGCCAGGGTTTATGGGAGGGAAAGAAAATCGGGTGCTTCTCACATGGTTTCAAAAGGGACTGATTCGGTTTCGGGAACTCCTGGAAAATGGGGCGATCAAAAGTTTTGAGGTACTTAGGAGGGAATATGACTTACCTGCGTCAGACATATTTGCATATATGCAGGTGAAGGATTATATGTGGAGGGAGATAGGGATGAAGGAGGACCCAACCATAATAGAAAAATTTGAAAACTTGTGGGGTAGCATAGATCAACAGGGGAAAGGGATCTCTAAACTTTATGATTATATTAGGGGAGGGGACTTTGTAAAATTACCATACATGAAGGCATGGGAGAGGGATCTGGAAACTGAATTGACTGAAATAGAATGGAGGCGAATTTGCTTAGAGGCCAAAAAAGCATCTATATGTGTCCTTATTAAAGATAATGCGTATAAGATACTAAGCAGATGGAATTACATGCCTGATAAAATAAAAGTAATGTTCCCAGACGCCCATGACACATGTTGGAGATGTAAGAATGGGAGGGGAACATATTTTCATATCTGGTGGGAGTGTCCGGTACTACAGGTATTTTGGGGGGAAGTAACAGGTATGCTAACTACAATGCTGGGTAACACGATACCATGTGATCCTAAGTGGTGCTTACTGGGTTGGGGCAATAGGAGGGGGAAGAGATGGCAATGCAGAATAAAACGAATGGGTTTGGCGGCGGCGAAAACCATTGTGGCCTTAAATTGGAAACAAACAAAGGGTCCTACGGGAAAGGAGTGGGTGGAGAGGTTTAGGATAATAGCGGCTATGGAAAAGATGACGGACAGGCGTAGAGGGAGATATTGTCCCACTGCAGAAGAATGGATGCATTTGGAGATACTCTTTACTGGGAACATAGAGAACAGGGCTGGTTAAGCTACAGTTTTGAAGGGTGGGAAGGGTAGGGGGGGAGGGCAAGGTGGGGGGGTAGGGGGAGGGGGTTGGAGGGTGGGGGGGAAACTTTTGTGGAACTTGATTGAATTTTGACTTGTTGGAAAGTTGTGGGAGTCACGGGCTCCAGACTGTTGTTATAATGATTGATGTTTAATAAAAATGTATAAATTAAAAAAAAAAAAATGTACATAATATTTAAAAGCAAAGACAAAAAAATCAACTAACATACTAACCTCAGGCATTTAAATACTAGGGGAAAGCCTGCAGAAACAAGTGTGTCTTCAATATTTCTTAAACTGTTGAAAATTAGAACAAAAACAAATGTATCCAGGAAGCCTGTACTATAATACCGCTCTGAAAGGAGTTAGAAATGCGTACAGTTTTGTCTGCTTATTACAATATTTATATGGCAGCCAAGGTCAACAAATAAAAATATATAAGATGATACCTTATAATTGAACTCACCTGTACAGTTCATGACCAGCATTTGGGCATTAATATTCCCTTTCTCAGTTTCAAACTGTAATGCAGAACACTTGGATTCATTTCCCAATCAAGTCTTCTCCCTTTGCTGGCCAGTGATAGGGATGCTGGAGAATCACCATTCACAGGCCCCAGGAAAAGGGAGCCCCATTCTCTTTGAAATAGTGACACCTAGAGGCATATTTTCAAAGCACTTTGGGAGGCTAAGTTCCATAGCTTTCTATGGAACTTTGGGAGGCTAAGTGCTTTGAAAATAAGCCTCCTAGTGTCCAGAGTCAAGGCTGCGTGTTGCAAGGGTTTGAAAAGAGCCTTGATGCATGTGCTTGCTTCAAGTCTATTACTGCTATGACTTGGCTAGGTGAGTTGGGGAGATGATATCAATAGGGGAAAAATCACTGGATAGCTGCAATTGAATGTTCTTGGTGGTGAATTTCAGCTTTTGACTGAATGACCTAGAAAATGAAAGGAAGAGAAAAACTTGCTGGAGTTATGGATTAAATTTACAGTGGTATATCACTAGTAACTTTTACAGAAAAAAAAGGCAAGAGGTGGCAAAGTGTCTAAACCTTTTTGATGAGATGGTTTTGCTATCTCTCACTGTCTTACCTCTTTATTTAAGTGTCACAAATTTCTTAGTCAGACAAAAGTGTGTAAAACAGATAATAACTTTTATATTTAATTTCTGCTAGACTTCCAGGCTCTGGGACTGAAAAAAGGAATGTTCTTCAATCCAGACCCATATTTGAAGATATCCATTCAGCCTGGAAAGCACAGTATTTTCCCAGCCCTGCCTCACCACGGACAGGAGAAGAGGTCTAAGATCATATGTAACACTGTCAACCCTGTCTGGAAAAGAGAGGTACAGTAAGGTGCTATTGTAGGTATCCACACACTGTTAACAAAATCTCTGTCCTGCCTCACAAAGCATTCTTTTTTTCTAGCTTATATTTTTAACTCTTCAAGGGGCATGATTGATACTAAATACATTTGTACTGATTCAGTTCAGACACAGTCATACAAGGTTCAAGATACAAACTGCAGTGCTGAAAGTTTGACTTTTAATATTGTTACAGTACAGCAGTGGCATAGCCAGACAGCCAGTTTTAGATGGGCCTGAGCTCAAAGTGGGTGGGCATACATTTTTCTCTTAGCCTCCACCCTTTCCCTGGCACCTCCCAACTCAAAATATAAATACTTTAGCTAATGAGGATCCCCAAGGTCTGGCAGCTGAAGATTTCCTCTGAAGGCAGCCAGAACTCCCTTTTACCAAGCTTGGCAGACAGCAGAAATGTCCATGAGCCACTGATGCCAGCACCCCACACATGTTTAGTGTGGGGTAGCTCAAGGATGCTGCTGTTGACTGCAAAACTTTGTAGAAGAGAGTTCTGGCTGCCTTTGGAGGAGGTCCTCAGCTGGCGATCCCCACCAGCTACAGCAAGAGTCAGGGCTGGTGTTAGACATGCTAGGGCCCAGATCAGAAAATAAAGAAGGGGCCCTCCTGGATGCCCTCTCCTCTCTGCCTCCCCTCTGATCCCCCCACCAGCCAGTACTATCCCACTGAATACCCTCACAAAATTTGTTCTCCCGTGCTTGTACACCGAAGCTTTCTTTGATGAGTGCAATTGTTGGCTTTCTGCATCCAATGGGGGCGTTTGCAAAATCAAGTGTAATCCTGGTCTCACTACAAAGTTCCAGGCACCAGCTAGCTGTGCGGGTCAGATACCCAAACCAGGGCCACAAACAAATGTTTTTATTTCACTGAGCTGGGCGCAGGCCGGGGCAAGTCTTTATCCCAGTAGGCCGTAGAGTTTTAAGCCACACTTGTACTTATTTCTTTGATAATCTTAGAGCAAATTGACTTCACTCTCACTCCAAAAAAAGCTCTACACTCCAGGCATTATGTTAAATGCAAAACTCAATTTTACTGGAATGCTGCAACAGACAAACTTAATACTTTGCTGAAAGAAGTTTTTGTGCCAATCCAAGACTTATGGTGTAAAGTTCCATCTACTAAATCAATAGTTTCTTTATAAATCCATTACGATCCAAAGATCGTAATGGACATACCCCAACCTCCTTCTTCCTCCCTAAGTTCTCAAATACATCAGCCATACATGAACCTTATTCTATCACAATAACACCTTGTATCTGTTTATACTGGAACTGGCGAAAGCCACTACGGTACCATGTAAGCCACATTGAGCCTGCAAATAGGTGGGAAAATGTGGGATACAAATGTAACAAATTAAATTTACATATTTAAAAAATCCACCAGTCCTCAAATACCCATCCTTTCTGGCAAAACAATCCAAGGTTGTGGCTGCCTGTTTCTTCTGTGGCAAGCCGTCCTGCTCACTGAGGACCAGACCTCCGTGTCTGTCCTTCCTCCAGAGGTGCACTTCTAAGAGCTGCTACCTCTGGCACCGAACAGGCTGTTCCTGTTCTGCTCCCTGGCTGGGTTCACCCTTTCTACCCATGCGGAACACTCCTCACAATTACTGCTTTTACAGTAATTACTCCTTAGTTCAGCCTTAGGTTATTGGGCCTGATCAAGATAACCCCCTCCTCACAGGTCTTGGCGAGAGTGAAGGCCAGCAAAGGGTTACCATACGTCTAAATTACATGGAAATACTTTGAAAACAAATAGAAGGAAATATTTTTTCACTCAAAGAATAGTTAAGCTGTGGAACTCATTGCCAGACTGGGCATCCAAATGGCAGATGAAATTTAATGTGGACAAATGTAAAGTGAAAATGAGCACCTCGATGAAATTACATGGAAATACTTTAAAAACAAATAGACCATGGGACACTTACATGGAAATACTTTTAAAACAAATAGGAAATATTTTTTCACTCAAAGAATAGTTAAGCTCTAGAACTCGTTGACGGAGGATGTGGTTCCAACGGTTAGCATATCTGGGTTTAAAAAAGGTTTGGACAACTTCCTGGAGGAAAGTTCTACAGTCTGCTGTTGAGACAGACATGGAGAAGCCACTGCTTGCCCTGGGATTGGTAGCATGCAGTGTTGCTACTATTTGGGTTTCTGGATTGGCCACTGTTGGAAGCAAGATATTGGGCTAGATGGACCATTGGTCTGACCCAGTATGGCTATTCTTACTTTCTTAACTAACAGTAGTAGAAAAAAACAAAGAAAGGTAGAACAAACAACCATCCGGCTAATATTCAAAGCAAGTTAGCCATCCGGGAACGGCCGCTGACTGGTTAACTCGTTTGTATGTGACTATCCGGTCATTTTCAGTGGTAGTTAGCTGGCAGCGGCACTGAAAATGACTGGTTAACACCAAAGTGGAAGTTGGAGGCACTCTGGGGGCATTTCAGGGGTGGAGTCCAGTTAGCTCCCAGTATTCAGAGCTAAGCGGCCATGTTTACCGCATAAATAAGAATGCATACATAACTGTCCTATCTTTAAGCACTAACCCATGGCCGCTTAAATCTGAATATTGATTTAACCGGACATGCACTAGCCATCTTTTTAAAAAAAAAATGGAAGTTCAATGCCAAAGCCTGCACAGGGCCTGGCATCGAATTTCCAGTTTTAGTGCCGGCAGTGGCCAAAAAATACGCTGTCCGCTGGCTCCCGGTTGAGCATTGATACATTTATGTGGAATATCACGGAACCCAACAGCTTTTGTGATTACTTTTGGCATCTTTCAGCATCGTTAGATTGAGCTATGTCTCATTGCAACTTTGTGCACTTATTTCAAGACCCATGACACTGACAGTTTTGCCGAAACACGAACTGTCTGGTCTGTCCAATAAATTTGAGGTGATGGCCCCTATCTTGAAGGCTCCTTGCGCTTTGTTTCTTCATTCCTGTGTGAGTGTACTTTGGTTTCCCTATTCGGTGTTCCTGTACCCACAACAGTCAGCCGTAAAAGGAGGGATATGGAGACCTATAAACAAATAGGGTAGATTAATCAAAGGCATCACTGAACAAATACAGTTAAAGAACTTATCAAAAGATATTTCCAAAATGTATCAAAGATATGTACAATATACACTATAGATACAATAGACAGATAAATACACAGACGATACATTCAGAGTAAAAAGAAAACAAATAGAAGAAATAGATAAACACGAACATCAAATAAACTTTCAAGGTCCATTCTTCAAAGCTCTTCAGAGCTCTGTTATTGGTCTGATATTCTGGCACACAGTCTGTTTTCCCTCCGAACTTGATGACAATACAAGCTAAAATGCATGTAAAACTCGTAATGTGTCCATGCCTTCAGGTTTCCAGCTCCCCCTGCTGCAATCACAGATCATGGAAAATGTAAAAGGATATTACAAACTGAAAGCTTCTAGGATTAAATGGAAATCAAGAGTTAAATGCTTCCAAAAACAAATGGGCTTGAGTCCAGCCTTATAGATGTGGCAATACCTGCTGAAAGTAGAAATGATTTAAAACAACTGGAAAAAAAAAATAACAAAATGCCATGATTTACAAATTGAAGTAGAAAGAATTTGAAGGAAAAAAATCAATGGCAATATCAATTACGATTGAAGCTCTTGCAGCATTACTGATTGCATGCCCAAACACTTGGAAACTATACATTTAAAAGACATAATCCTATCAGTTCAGTAGCTGCAAAATATATGGAACAGCATATATTTTGCATCTCCATCTCTGGGATTTTTAGGTCCTTGGGTAGAACCAACCAACTTAGGGCCAGATGCACTAAACTTAACGAGCCAGCAAAATGGTTTTTAAACTGGTTCTAGCCAGTTTAGCACGCAAGTAGTAAACCGGGACATGCACAAAAGGGTTCTCCGAGCCATTTTCCTGTCACGGTAGCAGCTAACAAAAACGGAACGCAAATGAACTAATTTTTATTATAACGTAGAGAGGTGTGGTAGCCGTGTTAGTCCACTTTTAAAGGTAATCAATAGAAATAAAACAAAATAAAACATGGAAAAGAAAATAAGATGATACCTTTTTTATTGGACATAACTTTATACATTTGTTGATTAGCTTTCGAAGGTTGCCCTTCTTCGTCAGATCAGAAATAAGCAAGTGTTGGTAGATGACAGTTTATATAAGCGATTCCCTTGTAAGTGTTTTATTTCCTTATTACTTATTTGTTTGAACCTAAGAAATTATAAGAGTTTGTGGAAACAGATGAAGAATGCTCTGCAGCAACTTCCTTCAGTTACCACTGTACCGGCTGCAATAACCGATTAACCTTCCTCCCTCAGAAAATGTGAAGTGTAAGATCAACCATTTTGAGTTTTTCTTATTTTCTTTAAGATTGTTTTCCTGATCTTGGATCTTCCAATTGTGGACAATTATGTAAATATATATTGTTGAGAGAAAATGTTTTCCTTTTTTACATTAATTTCTGTATTTCCTTACATTTATGTGATAAATGTGAATGTAATTAAATAAAATGATAAATAAATAAACAGTATCACTTTGATTTTTTAAAGAGGGGGGTCATCTGTATACTTCACAATATAGTACCCAACTCACATATTGTTTAACAGCTTCTTTATAACAGTCACATAGGCATTATTATATAGGATCTATCAGATGTCTCTGTTACCACCATTCAGGCTAATGTGAGCCAGTCACTTTTATGGTGGGCAGATATTCCTCATTTGACCCCATTAGATCCCAACTTTTTATTACAAATTTAGTCAAACTTTAATTTAATTTAAATTCTACTTAGCTTTAAAATTGTAGTATCAATATATTAATATTTCTTCCTTGTTTCTACTACGGAGACACTCAGTCCGACATGAACTCATGTTTCGCAATAATTGCTGTTTCAAGGTATGTCTCCTGAATCAAACTGGAAAACATATCCATGCTTATTCGCCATATATCAAGGAGACATACCTTGAAGCAGCAATTATTGCGAAACATGAGTTCATGTCGGACTGAGTGTCTCCGTAGTAGAAACAAGGAAGAAATATTAATATAGTGATACTACAATTTTAAAGCTAAGTAGAATTTAAATTAAATTAAAGTTTGACTAAATTTGTAATAAAAAGTTGGGATCTAATGGGGTCAAATGAGGAATATCTGCCCACCATAAAAGTGCCTGGCTCACATTAGCCTGAATGGTGGTAACAGAGACATCTGATAGATCCTATATAATAATGCCTATGTGACTGTTATAAAGAAGCTGTTAAACAATATGTGAGTTGGGTACTATATTGTAAAGTATATATAAGTGAAACATCAAAGCATTTCAGTGACAGTCTAACAGGATGGGGGTGGATAGGTGAGAGGAGGGTGACAAACAGAGCAATACAACTTTATGGTTTATAATGGGCTAGAAAACCCGGGCAGACCAATTATATCGGGTATTGGCACACTCATGGAAGAAATATCTGGGCTCATAGAGGGAATTCTGAAACCTCTCGTGCACAAAACAAACAGCTTCATACAAGACACCACAGACTTTCTGAATAAATTGAAAAATATCAAGCAATTACCACCAAGCACCCTTCTGGTCACGATGGATGTAGAATCACTATACAGCAACATTCCGCATGCGGATGGCATAGCTGCATGTGGGAGGCTCCTAAAAACATCCACACTGGACCATTAATACTCACCAGAAACTATTACAAAATTAATCAAATTTATTTTAACTCACAACTACATTCGCTTTAACAATGATATCTACCTACAAATAATGGACACTGCGATGGGCACCAGGACAGCACCCCAATATGCCAACCTTTTTATGGCTGAGCTGGAAGAGACATTTCTGAATACATACCAGACCAAACCTCTAAAATACTACCGGTACATCGATGACATTTTTATGATTTGGACTGAGGGGGAAGAAACTCTGAAACAATTTTACAATTCCTTCAATACATATCATCCTACAATCAGATTCAAAATTGACTACTCCCCAGAAAAAGTCAATTTTTTGTACACCACGGTCTCAATCAGCAATAGCTATATACAAACATCTATATACAAGAAACCCAAAGACAGATGCAGCTACCTGCACAACTCCAGCTTCCACCCGTCACATACAAAGAGATCCATTATTTACAGCCAAGCCACAAGATACCACCGTATCTGCTCTGACCCAAGGGACAGAGACAGACACCTTGAAATCCTGACTGCATCCTTCGAACAGAAAGGCTACAACCCCAAAATAATCTCCAAGAATATTGCCTCCTCCCTCAAAACACCCAGGGAAAATCTGCTACAGTACAAAGAAAAAAAAGCCACAGACAGAATTCCCCTTATAGTGACATACAACCCAGAGCTGGAAAAATTAAGAAAAATCATAAAAGATCTTCAACCTCTACTCCAGGAGGATGAATTACTGAAAGAGATATTCCCATCCCCACCAGTGCTGGCTTTCCAACAGCCATCCAACTTAAAACACAAACTAATCAGAAGTAAGCTCCCAACACAGACTCAAAAAGAAGAGAATGGCACACATCCTTGCAATATATCCAGCTGCAAGCTATGCCAAAACATTTCACAGGACCCCACAGTCATTCACAAAGAAAAATATTCAACATAAAGGAATCCTTTACATGCTCATCTTCCAATGTGGTATACATCATTCCATGTAAAAAATGTGACGAAGGATGCTATATTGGAGAAACAAGCCAGATGCTAAAGACAAGATTTAATTTACATAGACATCACATGAAAAATGCCAGTGCCAGCCAGGATTCCACTCCTGTGGGGCAGTACTTTAGAAAACCAGAACACTGTACCAGTGATTTCATAGTAAGAATCCTGAAAGGTAATTTTAAAACAATACAGGAACGTATGACCTTTGCAGTCAGAATGATTAAATATTTTGACACCCACCAGACAGGACTTAACAAAGATCTGGGTTTTCTAGCACATTATAAGTCATAAAATTGTACTGCTTTGTCACCCTCCTGTCTCCATGCATATCCCCCTGTCCCTCTTCCTGTCTCTCACCTATCCACCCCCATCCTGTTAGTCTGTCACTGGAATGCTTTGATGTTTCACTTATATATACTGTCATCTACCAACATTTGCTTATTTCCGATCTGATGAAGAAGGGCAACCTTCGAAAGCTAATCAAGAAATGTATTAAGTTATGTCCAATAAAAAAGGTATCATCTTATTTTCTTTTCCATGTTTTATTTCTATTGATTACCTTATTATAATGTGAATGCGATGCGATGCACTACCGTTTCCGACCCCATGCACAAAAGCAGTCCCTACCTTTACCATGGAAATTTTAACGTGAGGTGTGGACCTGCCGTTTTTTAATTATTGCAAGTAGGAGAAGGGGAGAAACAAGGCAGGGAAAATGGAGCACAAAAAAAAAAGTATAACAGCTTACACACAGCTTCTTTGCATGTATAAAAGCCGTGCCATATGTTTCTTTTTCAAATTACATTTACTGGCAAGAAATGGGGGTGGGGGGGGAGTACTGAAATATAAAGTATAAAAGTAATGGTGACTTACCAAAAATGCAAGGAAGTTAAGGGTCCATCAAAGAAACAGCATCTGTGGGACAGGGGCTTGGTTCCACCCCCAGCTGTTCCTGCTGCTTCCTTCTATTGGCCGGCTGACATCCTAGAACGCCCATCTCCCTGAAGATGGACTCTCATTGGCTGGCTGCTGTCCCAACTCCTCCTCCCTGCAGGGCTTCCCTGATGACATCACTTTAGAGCTGTGAACTGATTGGAGCCGAACTTCCTGGTGTCCCCCTCCACAGAGAGGGGCTAAACCAATTAGACAGCATCAGCCTGGGATGTTCCTTCCACTCATTACTGGAGGGGGACACCAGGAAGTTCGGCTCCAATCAGTTCACAGCTCTAAAGTGATGTCATCAGGGAAGCCCTGCAGGGAGGAGGAGTTGGGACAGCAGCCAGCCAATGAGAGTCCATCTTCAGGGAGATGGGCGTTCTAGGATGTCAGCCGGCCAATAGAAGGAAGCAGCAGGAACAGCTGGGGGTGGAACCATAGAATTCCCTCTATGAGCCCAGATATTTCTTCCATGAGTGTGCCAATACCCGATATAATTGGTCTGCCCGGGTTTTCTAGCCCATTATAAACCAAGCCCTGATTCTGCTGATTCCTCACAGAAGAGCGGAGAGCAGCAGAGCGAGGTTTTTTTCACTTTTTCCCGGCAGCCGGAGGCAGGGAGCTGCAATACAGGTATGCCCATCCAAAAAAAAGCGCTTTTGTGTCTGCCCAAAAAAAGGGTAAATCTACTGCTATCATAGACGCAGCTTGTCTGCGTGTATGAGAGCCGTCTGTACCATGCGCAGAGCAGCCACGCATAGCAATTGACTGTTCTGCGCATGCTCAGCTCACCGACTTGCTTCCCCCGTATCGTATGCAAATGAGCTGGGTCGCAAAAGCAACGAGTAGCTCATTTGCATGTGATTTTCTTAGTGAATCCCTCTGTGTTTCTAAATCGGTAAATTTTTACCGATTTGGACATGCAGATGGATCCTTAACGGGACCTTTGTGCATCTGGCTCTTAATGAAGTTAAAAGCAGTCAGCTTTGGCTGTGATATGCCACACATGTATCAATTTATTTATTTTGACATTTATATCCCGCATTTTCAATGTGGCTTACAGATACAAATAGTTGACTGCAATTAAGCATAATGTATTTTACAATAAATCTTATAAGTCAAAATAGAAAAACATGCAAATTGTTTCACATGAAAACAATAATAATATTTACGAGTTAGTTGATGCCTTTTTGCTTATACATCAGGACAAATTACTTTCAGGTGCAGCAATAATAATGGTAATATGTTTGGATTTGTGATTTAACATCAGCCATTTATACTCTTGCATTATGCTACTGTAGCTGCTTACTTTGTTTTCATATTTTCATTCCATTGACAATTGGAATGGTACATTTTGGGATAATGAGAAGTCAGATTTAAAGCTAACAGCATAATTCATTTGAACCAGTTATTAATTCATGTAGATTTAAGTAGCTTAGAGTCCTTCTACTAAAGTATGTTACATTTTGGGCTTAACGTGCCTCGTCGTTCAGCTACACATGCCCCCGTTTCTGGAACGCTCTGAGACAGCCGAACACAGCCTATTCAAGAAATCTCTAAAGACTTACCTGTGTAATTGTTCTTACTCCACTCCTGCTTGATCCCCTGCATTCCCTCATTCCTCTCACCTGTTGACCCCCTCTCTTCCCCTCCTCTACTCTCTATTCCATCTTGCATATGACTTATTGTATTGTACTCTTCCTTCAACGTTGTAAGCCACATAGAGCCTGCCTTGGTGGGATTATGTGGGATATAAATGTTCACAATAAATAAATAAATAATGCAGAATTTTAATGCACGGCAAGCCCAAAGTTAATGCTGCATCAAAAAAGGTTGTTCTCACAACTTTTAATTGCAGGTCATGTGTTAACATTAAGATTACAGAAAAAAATGTAGGGGGGGGGGAGGGGGACGACTAATCCAATACCAATACAATGGTACAAAAAATAGGTTTTTTTTTTTTTTTTACAAATTCTTAAAATTGAACAGGCTGAGAAGTACTTTCTCATGTAACCCATGCTATGGAGTTGGTTCATGAGGAAACATCTAAATATATTTCCATTATCTTTGTCTGTAGACTATACGGCTGCAGGAAAGGGTGCAATGGTATGGTAGCACTGGAATTATTAGCTTCTCATTCAGTTTTATTATCTTTTTAATATTACAGCTGTTTAGCTTTGTTTCCCTTCCTACGGATGTGCTGGAAATAGAAGTGAAGGACAAGTTTGCAAAGAGCCGGCCTATCATCAAACGCTTCCTGGGAAAGCTGTCCATGCCAGTGCAGCGACTTCTGGAGAGGCATGCCATAGGGTAAACCTGCCAAGTATACTCCTCTTCTCACCCTCCTGCCTTTCTGAACATGTACTGAAATTATGAGACATGGTTCAACTCAGTAGCATAGCCACAGGGGGCCTCGGGGGCCTGGACCCCCTCACCTTCAGCTTGGGTTCCCCCTGCTTTCATGGCTGTCAGGGGTGCCAAGTCCCACCAGCTGAAGACATCTCCTGCCTGAGTCATGCCTGCAGCACACTTTTCAGTAGGCGTTCTTTTACCACTAATGCCGGCTCTCTTGCACGCAATTCAGGCAGAAGATGTCTTCGGCTGGCGGGGCTTGGCATCCCTGCCAGAAAAGGTAATATTTTATTGTGGCAGGTGGCCACATCCGTGGAGGGGGGGGGAGGAGATAATATTGGGACCCCCCCCCCCCCCAAGTCCACTGTTGGCAACCTTCAAAAATGGACTTCTGGTTATGCCCCTGGTTCAATTCATATGTCTTTCCCAGCAAAAAGCAAAATGCAAAAGCTGTTTGACGTGAAGAACACTGCACCTGTATTCAAAGCCTTAAAATAAAGTACCTGATATTCAGGCACACTTATTCAGGTAGGTGCAGATCCTCCCTTGATTAATGCTGCTCACCAGAGCCACACCCAGATTTTTAGCAGCATTGTCCGGATAACGCCAATGAAAATCTCTACTGACCACCTTGGCACTACGGGAACAATTACCATGTAAGTGGGCACCTCCATTTAGGAGGCTGTGCTGAAAAAGGAGTCTATTGTATAATGACACCTGGGCACTCAGGTTCTGTTATAGATTACTTGTTTAACTGGTATCGGTGAGCCTAACTTTTGGGCGCCTGCAGTTCCACCAGCCATAACTAAATGCAGTGGGGACACAGGTAGCTTATATAGGAACATAGTAGATAACAGCAGATAAAGACCTGTACGGTACCATATGTAATGAGTTTATGATGAGATACTTCATACATATACCCGATCTTGATTATGTAATCTTGAAATGTAATGAAAATGGTAATGAAATGTAATGAAACTTACAGTATTCTGTAAGTTACATGTGTTAGTGGGAGCCCTTCCTTCGTCCCGCCCACACTTCGCCTATGTGTCTGTCTCCTTGAATTTATGCACTTTGGAACTTAGGTGCACCAATGCGGAATAGCCCGTAGGCCCCTTGCTGGCACTCTCGCAGGTAGATGTAAACTTCCGTACATAAATGCTAGAATTTTATACATTTACCCGCACAAGAGGTGTGTAAATGTGGGTGCCCAGCTTATTCAATTACCCCCTATCTAGAGAATATCGGAGGGGTCTGAGGGCAAAACCTTAGAGTTACCCAGAGGCTGGTGATATTCAGAAATGGCATCCAAACAATTACCTAGATAACTTAGGACCGCAACAACTGTTCTAAATTATCTGGGTGTATTCCGGGTACTGGTGTTGATATTGCCATTATCTGGGTAGCTCCTAGCACCACCTGTTATACCCAAATATTCTGTTATACCCAAATATTCAGCGCCGACAAATACCTAGATATTAGAACTGGACCGAAAGAGGATTCAAGATGGCAGTGTGTTAGGTCGCTGCATCAGACGCTCCCAGAAGCAATCCGTGAGAGAGCAGAGAAAGGGAAATGGGGCTTGATATACCACCTTTCTGAGGTTTTTACAACTACATTCAAAGCGGTTTACATATATTCAGGTACTTATTTTGTACCAGGGGCAATGGAGGGTTAAGTGACTTGCCCAGAGTCACAAGGAGCTGAAGTGGGAATCAAACTCAGTTCCCCAGGATCAAAGTCCACTGCACTAACCACTAGGCTACTCTTCCACTCCAAAAACTCCTTGTAAGATGGGGAAACGGAAAGGAAAGACATAGGAAGGTCCCTTAACCCCTGTCGGGACTTACCCTTCTCAGCAATCAACTTTGGATCGCTTCGGAGTAACAATGGGACCTAGGTGCTATTCCTCTCCAGCTAATTGTGCTGACGCATCCGTGTCAGCCGGCAGTGAAGACGGGGTTTCCCTTAGCCCCGTCCAATGTGCGGCCCCCCTACAACCAGGAGGAGGAGGAGGTATAGAAGATAGGCCTGGCGTTTCATCCCAAGAAGAAGGAGGACAAAATTCTCAGGAAGGGACCCAAGTTATGCTGAGTGTGGAAGCAGAGAGTGGTCTGGTAGGGCAGCAGATTTCACCATCTGTCTTGCCTTTACAGACTGTTACTGATCTTAATCAGATACTTAATTCTCCTGACTCAACAGCAGGGGCAATAATTAAATCGGCCGTAGTGACGATGGAGTCACTCTGGGACCTGACATTCACATTATATTCCTCTCTCCAATCTTTAATAAAAAAAATAATGAAGAAATTAAGGTATTGACAAAGGCAGTCCTTACCCAAGCGCAGACTACCACACAGCAGCTTACTGAAGTGAAACAACAGGAGGAAAAATTAAACGACTTGGAAAAAATAAGTCAGATAACAATCAGGGAAAGAAGTTTCACTCTATGTTGTCTAGAGTATCTTGAAAATCAATCCAGGAGGTTAAACCTGAGATTTACCAATTTCCCAAAATCCCCTGGCACAGGCGGATTTTGCCTTTTCTAGTTTCAGGCGCCTCTCTCCTGGCACATTTGGCACTCCTTCCTTTTTCTGTAAGGGGCACAGTTCTTTCCTGCTGAGCAGATCTATTGCTGTGCATCTGGATTATTGCCTCTTAGCTCTGCGCTTTTCTCTACTTTTCTGCAGGGAAGTGGCTCTGTTCTAGGTCTGGATTTTGACTCTCCCTTAGCTGGTTTTTCCTCGGTTTGGTGTTAGTGGCCAGCTTCCTCTTTGTTCCTGGCCTGGTGAGAGTTGTTTCTTCCTCACTGCCTTACGGCTGCATTTTGCTCCCTATGGTCTGAGGATTCCAGATCTATGGTGCTTACCTCCCTCTTGGTGGGAGTTCTTTCTCTACATTGACTGCTGCTCTGTCTCGAGACCACTTGGAGGCCGAGAGTGTCTCTTGGAGCACGGGGCTTTCTCTTCTTGTAGTTTTAGTCCCTCTGGGCCAGGGGAGTGCAGCGCCAGGTCTGCATTTCCACAAGTTGTGCTCCTTTCTTGTTGGCCTTCTGGCAGCACCTTCTTCTCTGGCTGTTCCCCGGGGCTCCATCTGTGCATTTTGCTTGTTGAGCACAGCTCCATTGCTGCATGTTGAGCACAGTTCCATCACTGCATTTGAGCACAGCTCCATCGCTGCATGCTGAGTGCAGCTCCATCATTGCATGTTGAACACTGCTCCATCGCTTCATGTTGAGCCCAGCTTCATTATTCCATGCAGTTCCACCGTTCCATGTTGGGCACGGCTCCATCGCTGCATGTTGAGCACAGTTCCACAGTTCCAGGTTGGCTTTAGCTCCATCGCTGTATGTTGACAGCTCTATCGTGGCATGTTCAGTGAAGTTCCTTCGCTCAACCTTTCATCTCTGCATGTTGAACGCAGCTCCATTGTCACATGTTGAGTGTAGTTCTTTCTCTGCAGGTCTCAGTGTGGGGCGCAGTCCTGTGCCTGCGTGTAGAACGCGGCTCTGTGTCTGCCTGTGGAGCTTAGCTCCTTGTCTGTGTGTGGCATGCAGCTCTTTCTTTGTGTATGGAATGCAGCTCCCTGTCTGCGTGCAGAGCGCAGCTCCACCGCCTGTTGAGTGTAGCTCCATCTCTTTGTGTTTAGCACAACTCTTCTCTGCAAATTGGGCGAAGTTCCAGGGCGGTATGTGGAGCACAGCTCTGTGACTGCAGGTGCTGCACAGCTTCATGTCTGCGTAGGAAGCATAGCTCCTTGTCGGCGTGTGGAGCGCAGTTCCTTGCCAGTGTCTGCAGCACAGCTCCTTACCGGTGTCAGGAGCGCAGCTCCTTGTTTGCGTGTGGAAAGCAGCTCCTTGTCTACGTTTTATACACAGTTCCATTGCTACTGCAGCTTCAGTTCTGCAGGTACCTCTAACATCCAGCTCTTTCAGTGGGGCACTGCTCATCCTTTGCCTGTTACTCTCAAGCTTCTTCTCTGCTTGTTCAGTGCATTTCTATCTTTGCTAGAGGTGTTCAACTGTTTCTCTGCCCGTGGTGGGTGGCTCAGTTTGTGTGCTTTGAGTGCAAATCCGTTTGTTCTTGTTGAGCACGGATCCTACTCTGCCTGATGAGAGCAGATGAGAGTAGATGCCTACTTTTCTTTATAAAATAGGCTCCAAATAGGTGTGTTATTGGCAACTAAAAATAGGCCCCTCACCCCTTCATAGAATTACCCTCTATATTTTCTGTGTACATAATTTTATGTGTGAATACCACTGGGGTCATTTTAGAAGCAACTATTAGAAAATTAACCCCAAAGACCTTATAATCTAAGTTGTTTGCTAGTTGGCAAGAAAGGAATGAAGGGAAAGTCAGGCATCAAATGGAGTCTATGGCATTGCAAAAGAATTAAATGGTTGGATTAGATGGGCCTCACAATCTTTAAATGCTGTCAATATCCTCTGTTACTATGCAGTCAGCATGTTCCTACCACAATGGCAAAATGCAAAAAAAAAAAAAAAGCTTGCCTAAACATCATTCCCATATTGCCTCTTTTAAATGTGTACCAAATCCCTTACACCAATATTTCCTTAGTCCAGTCCTGGAGTACCCCTTGCCAGTCAGGTTTTCAGGATATCCACAATGAATATGAATGGACTTGATTTGTTTGCACTGCCTCCATTATATGCAAACCTCTCTAAGGGAGAGGAAGAAATAATAGATGGCATGGATGGGCAGACTGGATAGGCCATATGATCTTTATCTGCCTTCGTTTTCTGTGTTTCCAAGTAAAGTATAGTATTCTCAAGCCAATAGTCTAAAACCCTACACAAGCCTATCAGCACCTCAATCAAGTTCTTACATCTGTACAGAAATAGAAACCTACCAGTCAGTATTCAGCTGGCAACAATGAGCATTTTTCTAACTGATCATCACTGCCAGCCAAATTAGATCGGGATATTCAATGCCAGGCCTTGTCCAGACACTGGCATTGAATTTTCATGTAAGTGATATATGGCTAGTTAGATGATGAGCTAAGAAGCTAATTAGCTAATAATTACTCTTGTTAGAGATCGTGGCTTGTGTCAACTATTTGGAGTATGATTTTGCCCTAAAGTGGTCCCAAAACAAACAAACAAAAAAGGGTTGTCCAGGTTTTTCCAACAATATGAGAGAAAAATGTCACACTTTGGAAATATATTACAATTTATTGGTAATATAAAAGTGTACATATATACAGTGCACTCCATTTAAGTGCACGTCGGATAAGCGCATGCTCTGTTTAATTGCATGCCGTACTTCGGTCCCATTTTTGGTGCCATCAGTTTCTAAGGGGACAAACTTTGGTTTAGCGCACCACTGATAAGTGCAAGATTCACTTATATGCATAGTTTAAGACTTCTCCTCTGCAGGGAAGACTCCGCATAAGCGCGTGCATGGAATATGGAAGCCGACTGGTGCGTGACAACCAACGAGATTTCAAATTTACCACCCCTTTAACTGCCACAGCCAGAATAAGCGAAAGAATGTTGTTAGAGTGTACACTAGAGTTGCCATCGTCGTCACGGCAGAACTGTAAGACTTTAACACTGGCTGAACGAATAGAAGTTCTTAAAAAATTAGAAAACAAACAAAGTCAAGCATCTATTGCTAAAGAATATGGTGTCAATCCCAGTCAAATTTCACGTGTTCTGAAGCAGAAAGATCAGCTTCTGGAAGACTGGCAAAACAATACAAATCCACACAGGAAACGTAAAAGGGCGGGAAAAGCTGAGGAGATAGAAAATGTTCTTCTTTGGTGGTTTTCTCGAGTCAGGAGCAGACAGTTTCCTGTCAGTGGTCCACCTCTTATGGAGAAAGTTAACCAGCTAGCTAAAAGTCTTGGACTAACTGAATTCAAAGCCACTGTTGGATGGTTGGAAAGATGGAAGGAGAGGAACAACATAAAATTCAAGAAACAGCGTGGTGAAACAAGATGCTGATGACTTTGGTGCTGAAAATTGGGTTGTTTCAGTTCTTCCTACCATCTTGAACGAGTTTGCACCTCGTGACATTTTCAATGCTGATGAAAACGGTCTTTGCTGGCGAGCGATTCCTGATGGAACACTTGCATTCAAACATGCCGAAACTACTGGAGGTAAAACGTCGAAGGACCGACTGATGATCCACCTTTGCTGCAATATGGATGGGAGTGAGAAGTTAGAACCCCTTGTCATTAGAAAGAGTAAACAGCTCCGTTGCTTCAAGAAAGTTAAGCGACTTCCTGTGTCATACGAGGCTAACGCAAATTCATGGATGACTGGGGAAATTTGGAAGCAGTGGCTAAAGAAGTTAGACACTAGAATGCGGGCACAAAAGTGTCAGATTTTGTTGCTTTGTGATAATTGTGCTGCACACAGGGATGATGTCAGGCTGTCTAACGTCAAGGTGGTCTTCCTGCCACCAAACACTATCTCTCTGATCCAACCTATGGATCAGGGCATAATAGCCAACTTCAAACAACATTATCGGGCTCTTGTGCTACATCGTCTGATGAGCGTTATGGATGACCAGACTGGCAAGGATAAACATGCTGTTGAGCTGGCTCGTAATCTATCACTGTTGGATTCCCTACATATCCAGAAAGAAGCCTGGAATCATGTTACATAGGCAACCATTGTGAACTGCTACAAGCGGGCAAGCTTTGTTAGGGATGTGGAGAGGGATGAAACAGATGCAGCTGTTGCAAATGCATCATATGAACAGGTTATTGACATCCCAGCCGGTGTTACTGAAGAGGAGTTTCATCGCTACATAGCTTTTGATTACGATCTACAAACAGCTTACGACAGCAATGATATTGAGATATGCGCCTACATGCAGGCAACAATGGCTGATGATGAAACAGATGATGAAATGAGCAGTGAGGCACATGCTGATGAAATTCAACAACCTCCTCCTGTCACTTTTGCAAGAGCGCTGGAGAGTCTCAACACCGTGCGGGCCTATCTGGAGGCCACTGGATGTCAGTGCTATGACAGTTTTTACCGTCTGGCAGACATAGTCTACGTAACTCACAGACCCAATAGTGTACAGAGTACTATGACTGATTACTTCAAGTAAGCCTAACGTCAGTTAACGGAGACTGTATACTGTATGTGTAATAATAAACAGTACTGTACATATGTTTATCAGATGTCAAGCTTCTTTGGGTCACAACGGTTAAGTGCACGCTCCAGTTAACTGCATACATTTCTTTGATCCCAGACCCTTGCACTTAAGCGGATTGCACTGTATGTATATGAAGTTTATTATTATGGCAAAGCAATTAGAAAACTTAGCAGCAAAACTCATCAGTACTTGTCAGATCAGTGAGGTAGCAATAGCAGTGCAACTAATACTTATTCGTCATACAAACCTAACAGATAAATAATAGTAACCTAAGGAACCACATGCCAAAGGTCCTGACTCACACTTGGAACTTAGCAATGCTTTCTATCTTGGCCACACTAGACCATAGGAAGTACGACACTGTCCTCACCCTTTGGATACACTTGGAAAAGTCCATTGCTTCTCCAGCACGGCAGGTCTCACCTCTCTGTCTCTTAACTCCAAACTGATGTTTCACAGCTGACTCCTGAATAAGATCATGTAGATAGGATGCCTCTGTTCCACTGTGTCTCCAGTCTGTGTTCTGCATATAGGGCACTCCCTTCTTGCCTCTAAAAGGAAGCTGAACAGAAGAGATTTAAAAAAAGCAAGCCCTTCTGGCAAAGGAAAAACACTTTAGAGTTCAGTTTTTCTTTTTTATAATAATGCTAAAATTTATTAGAGTAAATAAATGGTTACAATAAAAATTCTTTTATCACAGTATTACAGACAATTGAATTACTATTTATATCAGGCCAAATTTCAGTATAAGGAAAATAAAATCTCTCTCTCTCTCTCTCTCTCTCTCTCTCTCTCTCTCTCTCTCTCTTTTTCCTTCGGAAGCTGAAACAGCTGTATACACTGTCCAGCTACAATCAGGTCACAGACCATAGATGTCTGCCCAGCACTGGCCTTGTTCTCCAACTACTGAAGCTGAATCTGTCCATCCACAATCAGGGCACACACCGTAGAAGTCTGCCCATTACTGGTTTTGCTTCCCAATTACTGGTGTTGCCATCTAATAAATACTAAGCTTGTTTGGTTCCATGCTTCTATACAGGATTCCTTTGTGTTTATTTCACACGTTTGAATTCTGTTACTGTTTTCATATCCACCACCTCCCATGGGAAGGCATTCCAGGTATCTACCACCCTCTCCATGAAAAAATACTTCCTGACATTATTTCTGAGTCACACCCCTCCCCTCCTCTCCCCCACAACCTCAATTCATCTTCTCTAGTTCTACTACCTTCCCGTCTCTGAAAAAGGTTTGTTTGTACATTAATACCTTTCAAATATTTGAATGTCTCTATCATATTACCCCTGTCACTCCTTTCCTCCAGGGTGTACATGTTCAGATCCTCGAGACTTTCCTCATATGTCTTGTGATGCAAACCCCGTACCATTTTCATCACTTTCCTCTGAACCACTTCAAGTCTTGTTACATCCTTAGCAAGATACAGCCTCCAAACCTGAACATAATATTCCAAGTAGAGCATCAACACCTCCTTTCTTCTGTTGGCTATACCCCTCTATACAGCCTAGCATCCTTCTGGCCACCGCCACTACCTTGTTTTGTCACCTTGAGATCCTCAGACACCATCACCCTCCTCTGAGCTGTGCTTATCAATCTCTCTCCTCCTATCTGGTATATCTCCTTTGGATTTCTGCACCCCAAGTCCATCACTTTGTACTTCTTGGCATGAGGAAACGCAAGGGAAGAGATGGTATTTTTTAATTCACTTTGCATGTGGAGAAAGCAGACATAGTGAGCGGATTGGATTGAGCTTGACTGAATTTGATTAGATTTTAAAGGAGTTGACAGTGCATCATATTTTGTAAAATAAGGAGACCTTTCACCTGGGTATTGAAGACTATGCTTATAGATAAACAGTGATACACTTTTGAGGTATTGTGTGTATTCTTATATTAAGTTTGACTCCACTTCTAATTTTCAATGAGCTTGATACCTGGGTTGGTGTCTGGATTAGTTAACATTGGAACATTGAATGCGCAGTGATGGTTTCCATCAGTTCAACCAATTGCCATTATGGTTGTATCTGCATGAAATGAGCACCTTCATATCACAAATATTATGTGTAGTTATTGGTTTTTCAATTAAGTATTGTGCTGTATTAGTAGTTTCATAGTAAGGAGCACAGGTGTGTTATTTGAATTTCCTATATATTAGTGTATTAAATTTTAACTACAGACCTTTGACCATTTTTCTAGTTTTTGGAGATCTCTTCTCATGGTTTCTACTCCAAGTGATCCACTCTATTGGCTATCTTTGTGTCATCTGCAAAAAGGCAAAGTTTTCCTTCTTATCCTTCAGCAATGTCTCTCAGAAATATATTAAACAAAATCAGCCCCAGTACCGACCCCTGATGCACTCCACTACTCACCTTCCTTTCCGCTAAGCAGATTCCATTTACCACCACCCTTTGTCACCTGTCAGTCAATCAGTATCCAGTCCAGTTCACCACTTTGGGTCCTAAGTTCAGCCCTTTCATGAGTCTTCTGTGGGGAACTGTATCAAAGATTTTGCTGAAATCCAAGTAGATTACATCTAGCACATGTCCTGTATCCATTTCTTTGTTCACCCAGTCAAAGAAATCAATCAGATTTGTTTGACAGGATTTTCCTTTGGTAGAGCTATGTTGCCTCAGATCCTGCAACCCATTGGCTTCTAGAAAGTTAACTATCTTTTCCTTAAGCAGTGACTCCATTATTTTTCCTACCGCCAACGTGAGGCTTACCAGTCTGTCGTTTCCCACTTCTTCCCTGTCACCGCTTTTGTAAAGAAGGACCATGCTGGGCTTGATGGACCTTCGGTCTGTCCAAGTATGGCAATACTTATGACCACGTCAGCTTATCTCCAATCCTGTGGAACCTCTCCATTCTCTAATGATCTTGTTATGATCCTACTGGGACAGGCAGGAGAACGACTGGGACTCGCTCCTGATTGGCCATGTCAGAGATTGAGCTGGCATCTGAGGCAGCAGACATCAGATTTCAGACCCTATTTAAACTTACCTCTCCCTACATGGGACGCTCTAGTGTTATCCCTAGGAACTGTGAGCTCTCGCTATCCTGCTTAGCCTGTGCTTGTGGTACAGGGTGTATTCTCTATAGTTTGATGGCCTTTTCCCCTTGTCTGTGGTAGTTCTTTGTGTGTGCTGGTTGTTGCCAACTTTCGCCCTGATTAATTCACTGCTGTGCAGCTGAGTCTGCTACCTCTCCGTCTGCCTTGCCTTTCCCTTCCCAGCTGTGGGTGTTAACTAGTCCCTGGTAAGCACGCTCCTTCTCTGTTTGTTTAGTCTTCCCTGTAGCCTGCTTTAACTCTTTGTGTGCAGTGTTTGTTATCTGGTTCTTGTGAGCACTGCCCACTTTCCTGTCTTTGTATTTGAAACCAGCCTTTTCCTGTAGTCTGCTTTAACTCTTTGGGTACAGCATTTGTTATTTGGATTTTGTGAGAATGGTTCCGTTTCCCGATTTTGTATTTGAAAGCAGCATTTTCCTGTTGTCTGCTTTATCCCTTTGTGTGCTGTGTTTGTTGCCTGGCTCTTGTGAGCACCCTCTTGTGTACTGTGTTTGTTATTTGGCTCTGGTAGGCTCTGCCCTCTCTCCGCCTTGTGGATTCTTGCAGTCCCTATCTGTCTGTCTTTTCCTTTTCTGCCATTTCTGTGGAGCTCTGCTCCTTCAGGTCCCACGAGTCTAGTAGTGTCCTGCTCCGTCCCTGCCTTAGCCCTTTACCTACTGTAGGGTACTGCCTTCTGCTACCCGGGTTACTATGTAGCCTTTGTCTGAGTTCTCCCCCTCTGGTTGTTGTCTGTATCTGTCTGTTTGGTTTAACTTCTTTCCCTTGGTGTCAGTGCCTTATGCTGGTGCGCCGCCCAAGCTCAAGTCCCTTCTGGGACCTCTCATTGTTCTTTTCCCTTCCCTAGTGTATGATTGGGTTCCGGTTTGGCCTTGCGGCCCATATGCTTGGACTCTATACGAGTGGGTTCCCGTTCAGCCTTGCAGCCTGCATGAGTGGTCTATTTCCTTTTTCTGGTGGCTTTCTGATTTCCCTGAGTGTGCTGGGCTTCGTGGCCCTTGTTACTGCATAGCACCTGTTTGGTCTACCCTAGGCCTTGGCCAAGGTCCTTCCTAGGCCTCGGCCTAGGCACAATGGCTCATGATCAATCTAACAGATCTATTAAATCCTTAAGAGGTCCTGCCAGGATTTCTCTGAGCTCCCCCAGTGTCCTGGGATGTATCCCATCCGTCCCTAAAGCTTTGTCCACTTTCAGATTTTCAAGCTGTTATTAAACACTTTCTTCCATGAGCAGTGCAATATCCACTCCATTCCCAAATATCCCCTTGGCAGCTAACCGCAGTCCTTCTCCAGGATTTTCTTCCGTGAACACCAAAGAGAAGTAGTTTTTAGCACATTCGCTTTATACTCATCACTCCACATACCAATTCTCAGCATCTTTCAGTCGTATATCTGAAAAAAAGGTCTTGTCACCTCTCTTTATCCATTTTTTCTTCCACCTGCACTTTTGCTAGCCATATTTCTCTCTTCACTTCTTTGAGTTTAATCCAGTAATCTTTTCTGTGATCCTCTTGTTGCATTCATATGTATTTCTTGAACGCAGCCTCTTTCGCCCTTATTGTTTTGGCCACTTGTTTGGAGAATCATATAGGCTTCCTGTTTCTCTTGTTTTTGTTTACTTTCCTTGTATAAAGATCCATTGCCATATTTATAGCAACTTTCAGCTTGGACCACTGTGCTTCCACTTCTCCTATGCTTACCCATGCCATCAGCTCCTTCTCCAAGTATTCCCCCATTTTACCAAAATCAGCATGTCTGAAATCCAGTACTTTTGAGTTTTGTGCGTCTGCACTCCATTTTTGCTCATACCATTGATGATCACTGTTGCCTAGTAGGCACCCACCTGGACGTTGGAAACAATTTCTCCATTTGTGAGCACTAGATCCAGCGTTGACCCTTCCCTCAGAACTTGATGTTCTGATCCACATCAGACAAGATAAAATCTTCCAGCAATAGTGCCTCCCCTTTCATTCCAAACTTACGGATATCTTCAATCAGATCCTTTTCCAGCTTCTCCATTTGTGCCAGAGGTCTGTAGATAACATCCATGTGGATTCAAGTTCCATCTTCTCTTTCCAGATTGATCCATATAGTTTCTTCCTTTCCCCAGGTTCCCTGTACTTCAGTCACTTTGATATTGTTTTTCACATCCAGCACCACTCCTATGACTCCTCTGCCCTCCCTATCCTTCCAAAAAATATTATAGCCCGGTGTGGTCACATCCCTTTCATAGGAATCATTGAACCATGTCTCTGCAATAACAACTGTATCCAAGTCTTCCTCAAAAACCAGGGCTTGCAAATATTTAACCTTTTTACTTAGACTATGAGCATTTGTGCTTATTGCTTTCCATGTGTTGTTGAGTTTATTTGGATTTCTATATTAACATTACCTTCCCCACTGCTGCTTTTTTTTCTGGGGGTGACTTTCTGAATTCCCTTGCTTCCTTTTTATGCCCCCACCCTCTAATTTAAATGTCTAGAAACATACTGTCTGAATTTCTCCCCAAGGATCCTTTTTCTTGTCACAGAAAGATGTAGCCCATCATTACAGTACAGCCTGTTATTTTTCCTTGTACTGCCTCATCCTCCTATGTATCTAAAACCTTCTTTACACCAAGCTTCATTGTTGCAAGAGAACACAGACCTTGCTTCCAGACATGTTTATCTTTGGTCCCTGTGTTCAGAACAAGCAGAAGGAGCTTGCTCTGTAGAGGATAAGCTTCCACTGTGGCATTGTTCTTTAACAAAAACATTTTGATTGGGATCACTTCCTTTCATTTTCAATTATTTCCTTGTACCTCCTACTTTAAACACACATGCATATATATACTCTCTCTCTCTTTCTCTTTTTATGTCAGAGGTGTAAGTAGGTGGGTCACCAGGGGGGCAGCTGCTGCCCCTAAGAGACTTCTGATATCACTGGTGCCTATTTTTCATGCGATCTGTCGTGTTTAAAATATGCACTGGTGCCGTCGGCAGTCTGCTGTCCACTCTCACCGCACCCTCAACCTGGCTAAGCTTCTGCTTGATATATATATATATATATATATATATATATATATATACAGGGCCGCCGAGAGACTGAGCCGGACCCCCCCGAGGCCGCCGCCACCCCCCCCCCCCCAATTGCTGCTACCATTGCCTCCCTCTCCTGCTCCCAGGCCGCCGGTGCCGCAGTCCCCAGTCTCCACCTGCCTACCCTCAGCTCCATCGACAGCCCCCTTCTGTCTGCCACCAGGCCCCTGCATTAAAAAAAAAATCTCTAAATCGGCAGCGCTGCGCCAGCGAGCAGCGCCTCACGTCTGTATGAAAGCAGCAGATCACCTCTCTTTGGGCCTTCCCTCACAGTGCCCCGCCCTCACGGGAATAGGAAGTTACATCAGATGAGGGCAGGACAGAGTAAGGGAAGGCCCGAAGTGAGCTGCCGCTTTCACACAGACGCGAGGCGCTACGCTGCCAATTAGAGATTTTTTTTTAATGCAGGGGGCCTGGTGGCAGACAGATTGGAGCTGTTGATGGAGCTGAGGGTAGGCAGGTGGAGACTGGGGACTGCAGCGCTGGCAGCCTGGAAGCAGGAGAAGGCGAGAGACCCCGGTGCTGGACCCCCTTGGAGGCCTGGGGAATTTTGTCCCCCCATGCCCCCCCTCTCGGCGACCCTGTATATATATATAGAGAGAGAGAGAGAGTAGTGTGTGTGTTTGGAGAGAGGGAGAGAGAGTGTAGTGTGTGTGTAGAGAGAGAAAGAGAGAGAGAAATAGCGTAGTATGTGTGTGTGGAGAGAGAGAAAGAGTGTGTGTGTAGTGTGTGTGTGTGTAAACAGAGAGAAAGAGAGGGGCCCTATTACAGAGCAGCAGTAAGCTCAACGTGGGCTTACCGCTTGCTCTTTTGGGACATCGCCTGCCCAATGCAGCCGCCAGCGGTAGTCCCACCCAAGTGTGTGCTATTTCCAAGGGAAAATGAAAACCTCTGGAAAAGGCCAGCGCGGCAGTAACCCGGCTGTAATTGGGCACTGCCACTAGCTGGGTTAGTGCCGGAGCCCTTATTGCCACCTCAGTGGGTGGCAGTAAGGGATCCCTGCCGCATGACCATGTGGTGAGAGTGATTTCACCGCATGGCCATTTTTTTTCAGGTTTTACTGGCTGCGGGAAAAAGGGCCCTGGCGTGTGGGAAAAGTGGCCCATTTATGAGCAGAACTCTCAAAGTTAGGAACGTAAATCTGTTAAATGTCAGGCTCTATGTGTATTTTTACTAGTTTTTCCTACATACAAAGGCATTGTTTTCAAAGCACATGGATGTTTTTAAAAGACAAAAAAAAGTCCATCTGCCGAAAATGTCCACATTTCGATTCTTGAAAGGCAGAAATAGGACGTTTTACACTGCAGTCTGTCCAAATAGCAAGGAGGCGGGCTGGAGGTGTGTTGTGGGCAGGCTTAAGGTGAGACCATAATTAGGATGTCCAACAGCGATAATGGAATAGTAACTAACGTCAAGGGCGTTTTTCTCTAGACCTGTTTCAATCATGTCCATGTAACAAAAATGTGCTCTGAATGAACAGCTGACCACTGGAGGGATTTAGACTTGACCCTCCTTTATCCCTCAGTGGATGCTGTCCCCCTCCAACCCCCCTAAGAAGTGAAACCAAAAGGGGATACCAGGTTCTATGACAACTTCAGGTATTATGGGCATATCCAGCAAAGCAGCAAGCAAATCCCAGAAGTAGTGGTCAGTGCAGTGGACTGTACGCAAGGGAACCCAGATTCAAATCCCATTCTAGTTCTGATTTGGTGGTCATTGTGAGCTCTTCAAATACAACAAAATACCTAGTATACCTACATATAGAAGACATTTGCAGGCTTGAAAGCTATTATAGTGGTGTCCAGTTAGGTACAGTAGGTTTTTTTCTGTTCCTGGAGGGCTGACAATACATAATAAAGGAGTTAAGGTGGGATTCGTACCTGGGTGAATTTTTTAAAGTTCACTGCACTGGCCACTAGGCTGCTCTTCTGCTCTGCAGGGACATCTATATAGCCGTTTCGGTACACATGTTGTCAGACAGGCATTCTTGTCTCTGTTTTTTTGCTGTTCGTAATTTGGATATTTCATTTTGGAAAATGGCTGTTCAGTTTGGACATCTTTCCTGTTCGAAAATGTCTTTGGAAGAGATGGATGGGGTTTTTTGGACGAACTGAGCTGGACTTTTTTTTTTTTGCTTGGACTTCCTTTTGAAAGGTCTTGTAATGCCTTTATAACAGAATCATCAGTGTCAGTATTATTGGGAATGTAAGTACAACAATGATTCCTGGCTTTAAATTGATCAAGTACCCCTCTTGATACTCCTATAGCATTTACAGTGACAATAGAGGTATGGCACCTGTTAATCCATATGCAGAGTAAAGTTTATAAACCTTCCAAGTCTCATCCCCTTTGATTCCATTTTCAGAGAATTGTTTTGCCCCCAGAAAGACATACCGACAAACATTCAGGATCTGTTGAAAATATGGGAAATATGTAGGCACCTAACTTCTTTTTCTAAATGTAGAAGCTCAGCTTTTTATGACTATCAGCTTCTATATTTATAATGGAATTATGATCCTTCTTTTCATTCCCACTTCTCATCACCACAGGTGCTTTGACTCAGTTCCCTCCTGGTGAGCTTTTAGGAGGAGCTTTGACCACATTGTTTTATAGCATCAGGCAGGCATGGCCTTTTCCACATGAAGCAGACCTCTCATGTGGAGGTGACGGTAGCCCTAGAGGTCCCACATGAAAGAAAAAAAAGGTTACTGGATTTAAAACATAGGGAGGGAAAAACAGCAAAACCATACCAGTGAAATAATTAAAGGGTTTTGGTGGGCAGAGGAAGGAAAGCCACTGGGTCTCAGTCGAGGCCAAGTAAAAGACGAAAATGTTAAGAGGCAAATGGGTGCTAAGGGTATCTTTATTTAAAACACCTTTATTGGTGATCCCCAAATAATGAATACGCAGTCCAAAGTAGGGTAAAAGCAAATTGGAGAAATCAATAAAAGGTAATACCATTCAGATTTCACGAGAAACATTATGCCAATGTCCATAAACTAAAGCACTCCTCTGGTATTTCTTTACTTCCTTCCTGGGTCCCAGGTTGGGCAGCAGTTCAGACTTCTTGTCAACTTCTGTTTCTGCAAAATTGTTGCAAAACACCGTCTCCAACTTCCTGATACCAATGTCCCTAGTCGCTGGATAAAAGCAAAAATCCTAAACTCCTTTTTAGCATCAGAATATATCTCCTGGGTGGAGACAAAAGGGGGAATGTTTGCTGTCTTCCACAAGAGAACAACCAGAAAAGCATTTCAGCAAAAGTTATAGGAAGTCACCCCTAGTCTGGGTGTGAGGGATGCAGCAGGGAGATAAGTCCTCTGCCCTTCAGCATTAGTTATTCTCCAATATCGAAACAGGATGCACCTGACATAGAGGCTTCCTTAGGCACACTCTCCTTCCAGTTATGTGGACCCAGGCACTAACCCCCCCCCCCCCAAAAAAAAACCCCCAACCCTGGACTTCTCTGTTCTTGGATCTGGCATTTTGAGCCTTCAGTCATGACACTCTTTGGTCTCTCCTCTTCCTCTGTCTTGGATAAGCATATATTTTTTGATTAAGCCTAGTCACCTTAGGGATAGCAGCACTCCTAGCTAGTGACCAAGCCAGCCATTAAGAAAGAAGCCTCTCTCCTAGACAGAGCCTGAGCCCACTTTGGACTCCAACAGTGATTCCTGCTTCTCTGCCTTGACTTGTTCAATTACTGCTACATTTCACTCTAAGTTTTTGTGCCACAGAAGCTGAAATTCCTTCTCCCATAGAAATGCATTGGACTTTTTTTTTTGGAGGGGGTTTATTTCTCTGGACCCCCCCCCCCCCCCCGGAATCTGATTTTGCCCATTTTAAACTCAGTCCCCCCCCCAATATTCACCCAGCGGTGAGCAGTGCTTTGACTGCCCGTTGACGGCGTTCAACCCGGATATTCAATGCCGGGCTGTTTTCGAGACCAGCATTGAATATCTGGGTTTTTCAATGCCAGCTAGCACATGACCGGTTAAGTCAATATTCAGACTTAACCGCATGCAAAGATAGGCCTGCTTTTTGTGTAGCCTTATTTGGCCACTAAGTCTGGCTGGTTAAGTTCCGAATATTGGGACTTAACTAGTTGTGCCCCCTGGAATGTTCCCAACATCGCCAGCTTTGTTTTCAGCACTAACTGGGCATTTTCAGCAGCAATAGCCAGTTAAATGCTGCTGAAAATGATCAGTTATCCACCGAGCCGCGAGTTAACCTGTCGGCGGCCGTTCCTGTCTAGTTAATTCATGATGAATATCCAGCCCAAGGTTTATTTTTAGAGATTTTCCTACATACCAAGTTTCATCCTATTCCATTCCATTTTCAGAGAGTTGTTTTGCTCCCAGGTAGACAGAAACACAGGCATGAGCTAAATACTAAAATGCAGGGCAATCCATAAGTGGTGGGGTGACAGCATTGCCAATATCACACCAGTCCTTAGGATGTTCCACTTTCTGGGGAAAAAAGAACAAGCTAAACTGCTACAAATTCCTATGCAGAAACTCCATGTTCACATAATACCTCATCTTGGTCACATTTGGGTATACAGAGCCCAAGTTCTTTCATTAATACCTGGAGATCATGGGTCAAATTTAGCATTCAATAAAAAGGATGTCAGTACTGAGCACAAGTCCCCCCCCCCCCCCCAAAAAAAAAAAAAGTCCTGGCTAAAACAGTTTGAACTTTTATATCACCAAAGGAAGGAGGAGGAGGGAATCAGGGCACTTCCTACAATTAGAAACCCCTGGAGCAGGGTTGTCCAAGCTCTGTCCTCTAGGGCCATAATCCAATCAGGTTTTCAGGATTTCCCCAATGAATATGCATCAGATGTATTTGCATTCACTGCCTCTATTGTATGCAAATAGATCACATGCATAATTCATTGGGGAAATCCTGAAAACCCAACCTGGTGAGGGCTGAGGTTGGACACTTCTGCCCTAGAGCATGGATTCTCAACCTGGTCCTCAGGACACACCAAGCCGGTCTGCTATTCAAGATTCCACAATGAAGATGCAAGAGATAAATTTGAATGCACTATCTCATGCATATTCATTATGGGTATCCTGAAAAACTGATTGGCTAGGTGTGTCCTAAGGACCAGGTTGAAAATTCCTGCTCTAGAGGGATTATAACCAGTGATGGTTTTCTCCTAGGACACACCACTTCACCAACTCAGAACCTTTTTGAATTGTGATAATCTGCTACCAGGCTGCCCACACTGAACCTGGCCTTAAACCAATGCCCGTTATTTGGAAAACCACCGCTAATAATGACATTTGTCCTCACTCTATGTATGAACTTAGTAGAACTGGCAATAGGCAGTAGAGAATCTCACCATAACACCCCTCGCTGTTCTTACTGCTCACTATAATGAACGCTTTTTAGTTTTCTCATTCTCTGCTTTCTTACAGAGACAGACTTGTTAGTTACACTCTGGGGCGCAGGCTTCCAACAGATCATGTCAGCGGGCAGCTGCAGTTCCGATTCGAGATAACTTCTTCCATCCATCCAGGTGCTGTACACTACATTTTTTATTTGCCTGCTATTTTTCCATGTTCTTTATGGTTTATTACACATTACAGAAATACTAGCTAGGTGTTCAGTTTTTAAGTTTTGTTTTCTTTCTTAAGGGGGGACTAATTAATCCACAGAAATAATTAACATGGGCCATTCGTACTAAGCATTTTTCCCATAGACACAAAATGGGAGAAAACATGTTGAAGCTGATATTCAAAAAGTGGAGAAAGCATGCAGAACACGGATCATGGAATTCTTTCCAACCCTTCTGCATGTAAATACCTATGTGTGGGTGTGGGTGTGGGTATGCATGTGTTGGAGGAAGGAATGTAGATGGGTGGGTGTGTATGCTTGTTGTATCTGTGCATATGTGTTTATGTGTTGATATGTGTATGTTTGCATGCTTGTGTATGTGTGTGTAGGCTTTCTGTGTGTCTGTAATCACAAGAGGAGAGGGGAAGGCAGTCTGAAAGGTGCAATTTCTTAATCACAATGTTACAGTGAATCAGTATATGTATACTATAGTAGCATAGCCACAGTGGGCATGGGGGCCTGCCCCCTACTTTGGGTTCAGGACCCCCCCCCCCCCCCACACACACACACACACACTCACAAACAAATTGCAGCTGTGGCTGGTGGGGATTCTCAAGCTTGTCAGCAGAAAAGGTCCTCTACTAGTGGCTCGGCAGTTGGCGTCACTTGCTTGGGCCACCGCCTTCATACTGACGTCCCCTTTCATGCACGCTCAGTTTTCATGCATATGCAGACAGTGAGCCTATGTGGGAGAGGCGCAGTGTTGGCAGCCTATGCAGTCACTGATTGCCAGGCCACTGGTGGTGGAGGACCTTTTCTGCTGGCAGAACTTGGGGATCCCCACCAGCTCAGGTACTTGGTGGGTCATGGGGTGGAAGGATTGCAGGGTAAGGGTGGGGCAAAGAACAGGGGTAGGGCAAAGTTTTGTGACCCCTATTTTGGGCTCAGGCCTACTCCCCCCCCCCCCCACTCCCCAAGTAAGGTATGGCTATTGAACTGGTATAGTGCAGCTGCTAGAACTGCTTCTCTCATAGAAATGCATTGAGGCATTTTTGGAGGGGGTTCATTTCTCTTCCACCTTTCACCATATTCAGGAACTTCACTTCTGCTGCACAGAAACTTCCTCCAGACCACCTCCTCCCTTTCTGTGACTATAGCTGCCTTCCAATTCTCTCCCCCCTACCTAAAGTCTCTGTTTGTATTTTAAAAAGAAGCAAACAGGGTGGGCTCACTAACAAGTTGGGGGGGGGGGGTTGCTGATCTTAAGAACTGCAGGCAGAGGTTTTGAACTCAGAAAAATGTGTACACATGTTATGAATCCTTCTACATTCTTCTAGAATAATGCTAACATCCAGAGTGCATCACACTTCTCACAGGGCCCCCCAAAACAAGTGGACACAGAGTTGGTTACTCAGGTCCTGCCACAGAATGTAGGGGTAGATATGGGGAACTATTTTTACAGGTGGGGAATTTCTGGTGTGGTAGGGCAGTTGCAGGGGGCTATTCGGGAGGTTGGGGCAGTTTGTGGATGTGGGATAGTTTGCAGGATGATGGGGCAATTGTGGAGGTTAGTTTTGGGGGGGGCTAAGGTAGTTTGTTGGGTGGTGGAAAAATTGCAGGTGTGGTTGGGGGAGGGGCAGTATACAGGGTGGCGATGCAGCTCAGGGAGTAGTTCTTGGAGTGGCATAGTTTGCAGGGGTAGTTTTATGGGATGGTTTAGCTTGGTAGTGGTATGGCAGTTGTAGAGGATATTTGTGGGTAGGAGGTGTTAAGGTTTCCCTGCTACAGAAGCTGGAACTCCTCCCAGAGAACTTCATACTGACATTTTTTGGGGGGCGCTTAATTCTCTGGAGCCCTCAATCCAATGTGACCCATTTTTAATTGCAGTGGTCATTATTTTAAAAGCTTTGTTCATGTTTAGGATGTGGGAAAACTGGCATTTAGATATCCATATTGCATGAACGTCCTAATCCAAATTTTATAAAGTTAGGATATGTATGTCTAAAACTGCAGTCTGGCCTTATGGCAAGGGGGCGTGATCTGGGTGTGTTTGAGGTAGAACTAGGGAGGGGCCAAAATATGGACATCCAACACCAATTGCAGAAGGGGATGGGATATCTATGTCCAAAAAGATGGACATTATTATTTAGACCTGGTACCCAACGTGCCCAGGTTACAGAAAGGTGCTCCAATTGAGAAGCTCTCCATTGAAGGGGTTAAGGAAATTCATCCCTTTAATCCCTCTGTGGTTGCTGCTCATTCACATACCATGTAGATGAGTTAATCTTGTTGGGAAGACTGGATGGACCGTACAGGTCTTTAGCTGCCGTCATTTACTATGTTTACTATGAATGTGAAACTGTCAAAGGATACCAGGCTCTGCATCAGCTTCAGGAGCTATGGATGTTCATGTTATAAAATGGCTGAATAGACATCCACTTGAAATAGATTAATGGTTAGAGCAGGGAAACTTGGCTCACATCTCACTGCGTTCTTTGTCATTTTTTTAAAAAATTGTGAACCCTCCAGGAGCAGAAAAATATCGACTGTACCTGAATGTTCACCACTTCCATATAAGCCCGAAGGCTATAGAAGAAGTATACTTTCAAGTACACTAGGTATTTTTCTGTCTCTGAAGGGCTCACAATTAAACAACAACAACAACACAGAGAGCTGCAGTATGATTTAAACCAGAGCCTCCTAACTCTCAGTCCACTGGTCAGATCATTAGGCTACGTTATGTGGTCATTTTATAACATGGATGTTCCTATGCTGTCACAATGACTCCTATATCCCTTCTTTTTCACCATTCATATTTTGGATGCTTCAATTGGTAAAATGGATGTTCATGCTGGACATAACCAGCACATGGACATCCATTTCTCATAAATTATAGAAGCAATGAAAAATATGTAACTGGGGCTTAAAAATATTTTACAATAATCACACCTGATCAAAAATGTGACAAATAAAAAAAAGACCCCCAAGATCTAGGTGTCAATGTAACCAACAATTGAAAAATCTTTTAAATAAAAAAACTATTTTAAATATATATTGTGTGCTCAGAACCCGGTGTTACCCAAACAAGGCAGCACCCACCACTCCCATCATTGCATGTTGAAAGGTAATAAAGCACAGATGGTATTTAAGAATACAGTGGAAAACTTACTGCTCTGATTTATCCTATTGAAAATCATTGGATCTACAGATAAGTGCTTATTACAATAAGTTTATGATTGCTAATATTAAGCCCAGAGGTTACAACAATATTTGGTGATCGACTTGATTCCAAGATTTTGATTGGAGAGACTATTTTTATATGTTTGGTGACATCAGCAATTATCAACAAGAGGGACCATTTTCATATCTCTTGCAGCATCAGTATCAATAGATAAGACTGATATATAGACTTTATTACCTTTCAGTGTGCAATGAATGGGAGTGGTGGGTGCTGCCCTGTTTGGGTAACACTGGTTCTGAGCACACAATATATATTTAAAATAGTTTTTTTAAAGTATTTTTCGTTTGTTGGTTACAATGGCAACTAGATCTTGTTTTTTGTTTATAAATTATAGAAGAGGATCTGCCGACTCACAACCGCTTCTAAAATACATCCATATGCAACATAATGACTTGGACATCCCTTCTAAAATAGTGTTCAATAGTCTTTTTATCATTTTCCCACATGTTATGTTTCATCCCATACAGTTAATTTATCTATGTATGTTAAAGAAGCTGTAAACCCCCCCCCCCCCCCCATACCCTCACCCCCTCTTCTCCCAACAGAAACTCATTAATTCATTTTTTGAGAGGGCTTATTTCTCTGGAATCCCAAGTCCAGTTTGGCCCATTTTCTCAATGTTGTCATTTTTCCCATTTTTTCCTCATGCCAAGTTTCATCCCATTCTGTTCAATTTTTGGAGTTATTTTGCCCCCAGACAGATGGATGGTTCATACAGACAAATAGAAACTCTCGACCTTTTGTGTAATTCTTTCCATTTTCCATTGGGTTGGAAAGAACACAAACCCGAATTCTGAAATATAAGCACCAAATTTAAGTGCCTAAAAAATATTTTGCCATACTTAGGGGATCATTTTTGAAAGAGAAAAACTTCTAAAAAGTGGTATAAACCAGCGTTTGGACGTTCTTCTCACAAAAACATCCAAATTGGTATTTTTGAAACCTATCTTTCTATGCTGTTTGCAGTGCATCCAAATCTCAAGGGGGCATGTTTGGGGCGTGTTAAGGGCAGGATTTGGGCATTCCTAAGACTTGGATGTTTTATAGCCATAATGGAACAAAATAAAACCATCCAGGACTAAAACTAAGACGTTTTGAGCTAGATCTGTTTTTAGAATTAATAAGGCACAAAAAGGTGCCCTAAATGACCACTGGAGGGAATCAGAAATTACCTCCCCTTACTCCCCCAGTGGTCACTGACCCCCTCCCATCCCCCCAAAATGTGTTTAAAAACAGTTGTTATACTCAGGTCCTTCAGAGCAGCATGCAGGTCCCTAGAGTAGTCCACTGGTGGGTGCAGTGCACTGCAGACTGGTGGACCGAGGCCCATACCTCTCCCTACCTGTTACACTTGTGGTGGAAAAGAAACACCACACTGGAAACATTATTATTATTATTATTATTATTATTATTTCCTTGACTTATTTCCTTGACTTAGATGCTAGAGTATATAACTGTATACTATATATAGAGAGCAATTTGTTTTCAAAAGATTTGATTTGCATGTCAATATTGTGTTTCTTGCCTACAGATGATGAGGAAGTCTCAGTAAGTACAGATCCTCCCGAGTCAGCAGAACCTCCAGGAAGTCCTGTGAGTAACCCAGGAGAGGAGATCACTAGCAAGCCTTGGATAGAAAGCACAGATCCAGAGCAGGTGGATGGATGCACTGCAAATGATATCAGTGCTTCTGTCAAAACGTCTGAGAAAGTCAACCAGGACAGTCTAAACGAAAGCCCTGCAGACGCCTCAGAAACAGTAATCAGGATATGTGATGCAACAGAGCCCTTTGAATCTGCCCCAAATGAAGGACAGCTCCCAGTGAGCACTATGGATCTAGCTGAGGAACAGGTTCCACCTTCTAGAGATATATCTGATGTTGAAGAAGGGGAAAATAATCAAATTAATGGTGCTGCTCAGGATGAGGAAGGATATATTCTTCCCAACACAGAAGTAATTGATACTGATGAAGCCCAGGCAGAGTTTCAGGCAGAGGAGGAGATGGAGAAAATCTGTGATTCAGAAGGTGCGGCATGCCCACAGGAAGATGAAGAGCCAAAACTGAGGGCAATGGTGAGGAGAAAAAACAGGCCCTGCTCTCTGCCTGTGTCGGAACTCGAGACTGTGATTGCCTCTGCTTGCGGTGAGCCAGAAACCCCTCGCACCCATTATATCAGAATTCACACACTTCTCCACAGTTTGCCTTCTGCACAGCTGAATGGTGATGGAGATGGAGATGAAGAGGAGGAGCAAGCCAGCATAGAGATTGATGAAGAGTCAACAGTGAAGGAAATGTCAGAGAAGGATGTGATAAGTGAGACAGAAACCATTGCACCAGAAAACTCTGTTGAAAATGTAGCAGATGAAAATGCCGACAGCAGGAGGACACCGCCTCATACCATCTCCACTGAGCACCTCTCTGACTGCAGTGAACAAATGCTGGATTTTGACCTTCCCCGGACTGAAAGTGAAAGTGAGTCAAGTCCTCGGGCCCCGGGGGACCATGAGTGTGATATGTGTGATACCTCCTGCTACAGCACCTCTTGCTACAGCACTTCCTGTTATAGCACCTCCTGCTACAGCACTTCCTGCTACGATAGTCACAACCGGTTCTCAAGCCACACCCGTTTTTCATCTGTGGACAGTGCTAGGATCTCAGAGAGCACTGTTTTCTCTTCCCAAGATGATGAAGAAGAAGAAAGCAGTGCATTTGAGTCAGCACCAGACTCAGCACAAAGCCCTGAGCCTGATAGGGAGCAACACAATGGCTCTATGCACTGGCCAGATGAACTCCTAGCTCAAGGAGGGAACCCACCAAGAGCAGGTCCAAGCAGCCAAAGAGAAGGTTTGGTTCAAACTGTGTGGCAAGAAAAATGTTTTCTCATAGCTCTTGGTCAAACGTGACTCAGAGAAAATAAAAATCTATATTGTGTATGAATGAGTAGCCATTCTAGATCACCTAGCTTTTGTTTCTAGTGCTTACTTCCTGCCTGAGACACAGGCTTTACATTTTCATACACAAAAAGAGGTTTGAAACTTGTGAGCAATAACATCCATCATCAAGGCTTTAAACCCTAGCTATTGTCCATTCACACACATTTCATTCAAATTTCAGTCATTTTAAAAAAAAAATAAAGGGGTCTTTTTACGAATCTGCATTAAAAATTGGCCTTAATGTGCCCTTACACGGGTCTTTCCAACATGCTAATGCCGAAATATTTTTTTTCCTTTAATACTATTGCTATATCACTGCAATATTGCCAAATACAAGAAAATGTACTTGGCTTGTGTGATGCTTCCTTTTCCAAACATTCAGACCATGACCTATGATGGCCAGAGTTTCGTCGCCTGCTTCAGGGTCTATTGGTCAAAAATAGCAAGGAACCTCTGTCCGTTTCTTCACAGAGGACATGTTTGACAATGTTCATGACGGAGTTGCTGACTTACATAAGGAGTTTTTTTGCATCAATGATGAAGCAGTCCATGCTCCCGTTGCCTAATATAGCCGGGAGCTTCTTGAGGCTTTTTCCTCCTTGTATTCTCACAACACTGCAGTATTTTTGAGTCAGATCCTATACGTAGAATCCCTATTGTTTATATTTGTATAGACATGAACTAATGTTGACATTAGCGTGCATCCATTTAAAAAACTTACCATGGAAGTACTTACAGCCTACTGTTTTGTAGGCAGTAAGGGCTCCTGCGTTATCTGTGCACTAACCAGTTAGCATGCGGTAATGTAAATGTGCTAACTGGATAGTGAAGTAACACTCACTCTCTGCCTCTGACAAAAAAATAACAAAAAAATCGGTGTAGCACACGATTAGCGCATTCACATGGCAAAACTAACATGAATACTTTAGTGCATCCTGAATTAGGCCATTTGTGCTACATTAAGCATTTGTGGGTGCCTAATGCAGCTTAGTAAAAGGGCTCCAAAGTTAACTAAAGTGGAGAGTACAGTATATTTCAGATTTACTTACCTCATGCTTGGATCAGAAATGAGTAAGCAGTATGCAGACTGAAAACTCTTAAGTTTCTTGAGAATGTATATGTAACCTTGGGGTACATCCTGCACTAGAGCAAGAGCAAGCAAGTAGGTAAGGGCAGGTCCTCCATTATATTACATTACTTAATAACATTTATATCCCCCACATACCATTTCAGGTTCAGTGTGACCTGGGCCAGCATTATTGGGGGGCAAACAGGGCTGCTGTCCTGGGCCCCACAGCTCCAGGGGTCCCGCTGTCCAGGTATCGCCTTCCCTTCTCCCCACCACAGTCCATCTCCTCCTCTCTTCCCCTCACCTTCCTTAAAAATTTATTTCCCTTCTCAGAAGTGCCCTGGCGCAGCAGCCATCCTCACAAGCTGCCTATGGCTGTCCTAAAGCTTTCCCTCTCTGCCGCGATCCGCCCCCTCCCCCCCGATGCAATTTTGTTTCTGCCTGGGCGGCAGAGAGGGAAAGCTGTGGGGCAGCCAGAGGCAGCTTGAGATGATGGCTGCTACGCTGGGGCCCCTATGAGAAGGGAATTACATTTTTAAAGAGGACCACAAGGTGAGAGGAAGGGAGGGAGATTGACTGTGGTGGGCAGAAGGATAAGAGATGCCCGGACACAATGCAGGTAGGGAGATCAGGAGAGGGGATCAGGGGCCACCTCCTTAATTTCTGCCCTGGGCCCCACCATGTCTAAAATTGGCCCTGATTGTGGCTTACAGAAGCAAGAAGCTAGGCATACTCAGGACAAGATTACAGCATAATATTGTAAAATCTATTAAATAAATAGGTCTTTAACATTTTTGCAAAACTTTTCATAATCTGACTGTGTCCTAATCTTGTATGGAAAATCATTCCATTGACTAGCTCCTTGTAACCAAATGTTGCAGAAAATAGCTTTTTATAAACTATCCTCTTAGAATTAGGATAGTGGAAAATCAGAAACTCTCTCAAAACAGAATTAGTGTTCCTGATAAACAAATCAATGGTAGCATATAGTTAGGAGCAAGACCTCGTAATATCAAAAAGACTATGGAACATATTCTAAAAATCATTCATGAATGAATTGGCAGCCTATGTACACATCTCAAAAGAGATGTTGCTCATTCAAATTTTGGATATTTAAAAATCAGACGAGCCGCAGTATTTAATAACATTTGGACTTTGTACAAAACAGACTCCTTACAACCCAGGAGGATACTAATGCAGTAGTTTAAATGAGCTAAGACCATAGTTTGTACCACCATTCTAAAAATACCTGGAGAAAAATTATGTTGAATTCTTTTTAGTCTTCACAATAATGAAAACACTTTGGAGGTAACTGCCTTTACCTGTGCCTCATAACTCTGGGACTTAGGTGGGGGAAATGACTCTCTTTGAAGGCCCTACCTCCAATCTTCCAGCAGTCACTTCTAAAATCCTAGCTGTTCAGTCAGTGACTGTTTAAAACAAGACAGAGCATTATTCATGGAACTCTTTCAGAACACCTACAGATGAAAGGAGCTCTCTAACAAAAGATGTTTGAATGGACAATATTCAGGATCAAAGCCTTGATTGGCACCAGTGCTCACAGGATTTTTTCATTAACCACGGTTCCTCAGAAAAAAATTCCTTCTACATTTAGATGGTCTTCTACTACAGATTAGAGCAAGCTATCTGCAGCAGAGCCCATAGGAACAACGATACAATAAATGGAGCCCAAAGTCAGATACTGGGATGTTCCAAGCTAGCTAGTATTCTGTAAAGGGTGCTCTGTATGGAGTGACCTTTATACAATACGAGCTTACTGCTGGATTCTATATAGCGCGCCTAGAGTTCTGCACCAAAATCTAAGTGTATTCTATTACAACACGTGTAACTTAATTGGCTTAACAAGCTAATCAGTATTGATAGTAGCAATTAAGCAATAATAAGCACTAATTGGCAATAATTGGAATTTACATGCTCAAATCACTAAGCGTATTCTGTAATGAACTGTGTCTATATTCTAATTCGTGCAGTTCAAAAGGGTATGGCTATGGGTAGGGAAATGGGTGTTTCATGGGCATTCCAAAATTTATGCGTGTAGTTATAGAATATGGCCCAATGCGCATAAATCTATGTGTGGGGATTTAAGCTACGTTTTCCTTGATGTAAATGGAGGCACATAGTTTTAGTTGCTGGCATATCAACTTAGCATATTCTATACACCGCGTCTAAATCTTATAGAGTACGCTTAGACAAAAATGTTTTCCATGCGGATTTTTTAGGCGCTTTATATAGAATCTGGTTCTTAGTGTGCACCTAACTTTGGGCATGAGCATTTACACCTGTTAAAGGCTGGTGTAAATACATGCACTCAACTCATAGCAGTTAGGTGTTCAAATGCAGATATTCTAGAACATTGCGCCTAATTTCTATGAACACCCCTGAACCACCCATGCCCCTCCCATGGCCACAGCCCCTTTGGAGTTGGCACACATGTTATAGAATAGGGCATATGCAGATCTGTGCATAACTGCTAATTACTGCCAATTAAGTGCTTGTTAACTCCAATAATTGATTGTTAGCGCCTCCATTTGTAAAGATTTGTAAAAATTTACAAAGCATGTGCATTGGAAATTTTTTTGTTTTATTTTGTTGCGCCATTGTCATTTTTTGTGGTTTATGGTTGATTAATTTGATATACATAATTTAACGTATCTAAGCAGTTAACAACTAAGAGGCCCTTTTAATATAGTGTCCTGACAGGCGATTGCTGTTTCAGTGGGAATTTTCTCAGGGGAACTCATGCCACCCTTGAGGGAGTGGGGTGATCACTAAGGGACCCACCCCATAATAGCCAGGCCCCTTGCAATCAGTCACAGAATCTATGACAAGACAGAATTGATGTGTAGAGCCTGAGATCTATCATTAAAACTTGGGTTCCATGGGTCAATTTTAGCAGACAACGGAAAAGGTGCTGGTACTCAGTACCCCCAAATACCCCCTCAAAATATTCCCTGTATATCATCATCAATACATTCCCATAATATTGGCAGCAATTCTACTGCAGCAATTGTCCAAAACAATTTAAAACTTTTCAGTAAGAAATCAAATCTTATCTGTTTAATCTTCCAACTTTTATTCACTTATTCCTTCAACTGGACTTGCTCATAGAGAAGAATTGTGTGCTTCCCAGGAAAACACATCTTGCAAACTCACTGCATAATCTAGGTCACCAAATATTACTGTAACAGCCTAAAATTTGCTATAAATTGTTAGGAGAAAGTTACCTCCTAGTTGCAAAACAAAAAACAAGTTATGCAACTGGGAGGATGTGAACATTATAACATCTAATGCATAAGTGCTCTCTCAGTTTTGATGATCCAATTACTTCTTAAATTATTAATATGTATATCTGACTTGACAGTTCTTGAGGATAGGATTTGTATTCACTCTGTGATATCTGGATCATAGCAATTGTCTAGTTGATAAAGAATGCACATAAATTGTGACTGCCCAAAATCTGCCCCTGAAAATGCCTACAGCCATGTTACCTAGAAGTATAAGTGTTCTGGTCAGATTGCATACTTGTACATGGTGGTTCATTTTATAAAAGTAGCATATTATGCAAGTATTCCATCACATGCATGCAAAAAGCCTTTATGAACCTGCTCCCTAAAAATCTATACTTTTAACTGCAACAAAAGAGTCATTTCTAGGGTTCATTATGGAAATACATTTGTATTTATTTATTTAAAATTTTTATTACTCACACAATCCAAAGTATTTGATGGCAAACAAATCAACATACATAATACAATATAATAAAAAAATAAAAGTACATCATATCACAACACATCAAAAATCTTAGGGCCCTCTTTACTAAGGTGTGCTAGCGTTTTTAGCGCACATGATAATTCTAGAGACATCCATATATTCCTATGGATGACTCTAGCATTAGCGTGCAATATTTTGTATCATGCATTAAAAACGATATCGCAGCTTAGTAAACAGGGCTCTTACATACATAAAATATACTCACTAGTTATTTATTTATTTATTTAGATTTATTATTTATAATCTGCCCTTATCCAGGGTGGAGTACAATAAAACATACATAAAAATATACACAAACATCACATTTTCAACTACACATCAACAGCATACCAAAATAAGAAAAATCAGCTGGCGCAGTTCCAAAATATGATCAGGCAGGTACAGGACAGTCCCCTTCAAGTAGACATATAGTAAGCTACATACAGCAAGTGTTCCCTTAACTGATGTTTAAACACAAGCCAACAAGGCTTATGTTTTATCCAAAGAGACAGTTTGTTCCATTCAATTGGACCAATAACAGAAAATGTGCCCTTTCTTGTCTGATCCAAGTGGAAGCACTGTAATGAAGACACAATAAGGTCGTGTCCCATAGATGAACAGTGGTCATGCTGGTGCATACCACTGCACTACATTTTTCACATAAAAAGAAGATTCTTGATACAGCGCACAATGAATCATCAATAACAGCTTGTACTTTATACGGTAGCCTACAGGTAGCCACCACAATCGCTTCAAATATTCAGTAACATTCTCAGATCTCGGTAGGCCAAATAATAATTTCACCGCCAAGTTATGGACAATTTGAAGCAATTGTATACAAGAGGCTGGTAATCCCAAATAGATGACATTGCAAGACCATAACTGTAATGCTCCATTTCAAAGGTATCCCTACTCAAAATCGTACTGATGTTATATTAATCTACTCATTCCATTTGCTCCTTAAGCTAACCTCCAAAGATCTGTTGAAATAGAAAAGTTTTCAAACTTCAATTAAACTCTGCATAGTTTTGCAATGATCTCAGTGGAGGTGGTAATCCATTCCAAAGATTTGGACTGATAACTTTAAATACTGAAGATAGATATTCATGAAGTTTAATGATTTTTAAAGATGGTATTTCCAGTAAATTCAACTTAGATGACCTAAGTGTCCAGATAGGTTGATAAATTCACAATGTTGAAGCAATGACAGGAGAAACCATATAATTTAGCACCTTAAACACCAATAATAAGATTTTAAATATAATTCTTTATTCTATCGGAAGCCAATGAAGTTCTTTATATATAGGTTTGATTGACAAGACCATGAAAAAACTTAAGACAATTCTTGCTGCAGCATTTTGATCTATTTGTAAAGCTTTCAACCGATTTATATTCAGTTCCATCAATAAACCATTACAGTAGTCGAAGCATAGCATTACCACATTTTGAACAACCAATCTAAAATTGGAAGTGCTAAGAAAATCTCGTAATCTTCTCATCATCTTCAGTTTGAAAAATACTTGCCTAACCATTTTAGTAACTTGTGGCTTCATAGGTAAAGAAGAATCAAAAAGGACCCCTAAATTCTGGACTGTATTAATAATAGGAAATGTTAAGTCCTTTATCACAAAATCTCCAGGTACATCATCACATTCTCTGTATTCGGCACTAACTCATTTGAACCTATGGATTACAAACTCTTAAGCAGTGTATTATGATCAATTGTATCAAATGCTGCAGAAATGTCCAAGTTCACTAGAAAAGCGTTTTCCCTTATCAAAATCCTCTTTGACTGTATCAACAATTGAAATCAACAATATCTCTGTGTCATGCAGAGAATGAAAGCTAAATTGATGCTTATCTAACATGTTATAATGTTCAAGAAAATCTAATAGTTCTTTATAAACAAGCTTTTCCATAAGTTAGCAAGGAAGGGTAATGACGATATCAGTCTATAATTAGCAACCATGTTTGGATCTAAAGAAATGTTCTTCAGTAGTGCTCTAACAACTGCTGTTTTTAAAGAATCAGGTAAAAAACCTGATTGAAAGGAAAGATTAATGATATTAGTGAAAACTTTCCCGACTAATGGTTTAAAAACTTTAATGATAGATGGATGATGGTGATCTAGCGGACAAAAAGAATTAGTAATTTTACTCACTGTTTTCATCACTTTACCAATTTCAGAACTATGCTTGTATTTTTTTGTCTGAAAAAAATAGCTACAAAGCTTAGCTGGTATGGATGTATGCAGATATTTTTTCTTTGACATTTTTTAAATATTTTTTTTGTATTTTTACTTTGAAAAGCTGTCCAAAGTCCATGTGTAAAAGTACCTAAGGCTTTTGTACATATCTGGCCCTTGTTAAAATTACTCCCTAATTCCTTTGGTAGACTGTGTTATTTTATAATTGTTAAGGCAATCCTCTGGCTTACATGGTTTTTGGAGTTTATTTTCTACTTTTCCCAGAAACTGAAATCTGGCACAAATGTAGAGAAAGAGAGATGGATATATTTTAGATTTTAATAAATTTAAATGTAACTGAACCTCTGAATCTGGTCTAACCTACATTTTTATTTTTTAACTTTCTATTTAACCAGACACAAGAACGTAATATGCCCTTATAAAACATTAGGGGGGGCCCTTTAACAAAACTGCATTGAACCGTTAATGTGGGTTTCACTATTTAATAGAAGTTAGCATGAATCCATGCTAACATATGCTATGTGTAATTTAATACAGGTAAAGGCAGGAGCCTGACATGACATGGGTGAGTCAGAGGAGTGGCCAGTGGTGACAATTAATGCGTGGAGCAGTATCGTGCACTAGCACTCACAACTGCCAATAGCGCAACTACACTTAGGGGCCCCTTTACTAAAGGGTTGGTGTGAGGCAACACGCTTCATGCACGCCAATCCGGAACTATAGCAGGAGCCCGGTGGTAGTTCTACCCCCAATGTGCGCCATTTCCATGTTACAAAAATACTTTCTATTTTTGTAGCACCAGTGCTTACCCTGCAGTAATCTTAGTGTGGGAGTCCTTACCATCACTTCAGTGGGTGGCGGTAAGTGTTCCTCCCCGGCCACACAGCAAGTGGTTCACTTACCGCATGACTATTTCTTGTCCTCGGAAAAAGCCTTTTACCCGCTGTGGTAAAAGATGGCCTCAGTGTGTGTCAAAAACATGTGTTGAGGCTAACGCAGGCCCCTTATACTGCAGCTTAGTAAAAGGACCCCTTAATGCCACATCAAGATGAGGCAGTAAGTTCAGCCATGCTATCAACAGTCCAGTAGTGTAGCTATGATGGCAGATCCTCTCTTCCATTTCCCTCCATGATCAATCTCACCCAATGTCACCCTCTTCTGATCACCTCCAAAGACTGCTACCCAATTGAACCCCTCACAAAATTGCCCCTCCATCTAATCACCCTCACAATTTCAGCCCTAGGTTGGATCCCCAGAATAAAAAACTCTCCCACTTGAACTCATCATCTTGAAGCCCCTCTTCCAAAATATATAGCCCTCCCCCTTCTCAAAACCCCTTCCCTAATATCAAGGCAAGCCTACCCCCACTCACCCCTGTCCCCTGAAAATGCTCAGGAGTTACCCAGGGGCCATTCCCTGTATGTCAATGGGATACGACAACACTGATCCTGCCCATTGGGCTCCATCAACAAAGTGGCACCCACTGACCCCTAGTGTAGTCTCATGGTACTACCACTAGGGATCAGCTTACCATAAAAGGGCAATTTGCCCTTATATGGAAGGTTGACCCTTGCAGTAGTACTGCAATTTTATTACTAGGGTAAGCAGGTACCAAGTGTGGGGCAGTGGGTGCGGTCCACCCCAGATGCAGGCAAATCCCGGAGTTTCTTAGAGGGATTGGGATGGGTGGGAAAAAGGTTTCCTTGATGTTAGATTTAGATTTAGCTTTATTATTTATAACCTGCCCTTATCCAGGGTGAGGTACAATATACACACAAAAAAATACATAAAAAATACAAAAACTTCAACATTACAGAACAAATACATGTTTTAACACACCATAGTTTATAAATAGATAATCAGAATGTCCAAAGCACAGCCTTATAATTTACTCTCAGTGGCATAAAAAGCCAGACACATCAAGTGCGCTTAATAGAGGCCAAATTTGTCTCACATTTCAATCCAGCTGGCAGCCAGTTCTATTCAAAAGGCCCAGCAACAGAGAAAATCCCTCTTCTAGATATTTCCAGACGAAATTGTTTCAGAGCAGGCAGAACCAAATGTCCAGCATTCATTGACCGCAACTGTCTCTGTGGAACATAATGCTGAATAGCATTCTTTAAATACATAGCAGAGTCATGAAACAAAACATGATGAATTAGCATCAGCAGTTTCAATTTTAACCTGAACGCAACCGGCAGCCATCTCAACTGCTTTCAGTAAACTGAAATATGGTCATATTTCAGCAAACCAAAACAAGACACACTGCAGAATTCTGTACAATTTGCAAGAAATGAACACAGCCAGCAGGTAACCCCAAATATACAACATTGCAGTACTCAAGGCCAGATAACACCACCCTAAATCCACAGCTGGAGACAAATGATGCATCCTACTCAAAAGATGTAATTTAAAAAATAAGGTTCTTGGGGATAATCAGGTTAATACCACGGGGTTTTTTTTTTCTGTTTACTGTTTAATTGATCTCCTTATCTTGTTTCACTCTCCCTATTTAGTGGTCTAAGGAAGAGAATAGAATTACCTGACTGAAATAATTCCTACATATTACTTTCTCTGTATTTCCAGCAAGTTGTTTTATCACTTGTAAAAATTTAAATGGTTATAAATAAAAAAAAAAAAAAGGTTCTAATCAGGTGCTGAACTTGCAGCCGAAAAGAAAATCCAGAATCCATCAAAATGCCCAGACTCTGCACCTGAGTCGACGCCTTTACAGAGATACCAGACAAAGACACAAATTCTGGAAATACAAACGAGGCATCAGTACTCACAAAGAACAGTTCTGTATTATTTACATTCAACTTCAAGTGATTCCTTTGCAACCACAACAGAATTCCTTCAAACACAATCTGCATTTTCTGAACAGCATCATGTACACTTGAAAGTACAGGAAAGAAAAACTGATCATCATCCACATAACTGCGGAGACTCCTAAAGAGTGCAGCAGATGTCCCAAAGGCCTCAGATAGATATTAAAAAGTACTGCTGATAAGGCAGAACTCTGAGGTTCTCCTGTATCTAAAGAATATGATGCTGAGATTTTATCTTCCGGTTGCACTCTCTGCTTTCTTCCCTGTAAATAGGAATGAAACCACATTAAACAGTACTCTGCAGACCACAAGCACCAAGGGGCTGTATCAACATATCACAATCAGTAGTATCAAATGTTGCTGATATACCCAAAAATGCAAAAAAAAAAAAAAAGAAGCTTGCATGATTATCTAATCCTAAACGTATCTCATCCACAGTCGTAGCCATCAGTGCCTCAGTGCTATGTGCTCTATGGAACCCATACTGATTTTCATCCAACAGATTATTTCTTGTCAAAAAAATCATCCGATTGCACATAAACAGCTTCAATAATTTAGCAAGTACTGGCAAGGAAGAACTTGGCCGATAGTTAGCTAAGGGGCTCATTTTCAAAAGAGAAAAATATCCAAAAAGTGACATGTCTGTATTTGGACGTTTATCTCACAAAAATGTCCAAATCAGTATTTTCAAAACCTCTTTTTAGACGTTTTTCTCTGAAGTCCGTCAAAAGTACGTCTAAATCTCAAGGGGGCATGCCAGGGGCGTGTTCAAGGCGGGACTTGGGTGTTCCTAAGACTTAGATATTTTTCAGCCAAAATGAAACAAAACAAAAACGTCCAGGACTAAAACTTAGATGTTTTGAGCTAGATCTGTTTTTATTATGAATAAGGCGCAAAAAGGTGCCCCAGATGACCGCTGGAGGGAATCAGGGTTGGCCTCCCCTTACTCCCCCAGTGGTCACTAACCCCCTCCCATCTCCAAAAATTGTGATTAAGAATATTACTTGGCAGCTTCTATGACAGCCTCAGATATCATACTCAGCATGCAGGTCCCTGGAGTAGTTTAGTAGTAGATGCAGTGCACTTCACACAGGTGAACCCAGGCTACTACCTCCCCCTACCTGTTACACTTGTGAAGGAAACTGAGCCCTCCAAAACTCACCAGAAACCCACTGTACCCATATATAGGTGCCTCCTTCACCCATAAGGGCTATGATAGTGGTGTACAGTTGGGGGTAGTGGATTTGGGTTGAGTTTTGGGGGGGCTCAGCACACAAGGTAAGGGAGCAGTGGTCAGATGTGTACCTGGAAGCACTTTATGAAGTCTACTGCAGTACCCCCTAGGGTGCTCTATTAATGTCCTGGGATGTCAGGGGGACCAGTCTACTAAAAGTGCTGGCTCCTCCTACATCCCAATGGCTTGATTTTGGATTTTTTGCACTTGAACGTTTTTTTTTTTTTTCAAATGTGCCCCCTCCCCCCAAAAAAGTCCAAATCACAAAACATCCAAAAAAGAAAAAAAGGCCATAGTATTGTCAAAAACAAAAGATAGACGTTTTTCTTTTTTGAAAATGACCTTCTTTCCTTTTCAGAATTTGGACGTTTTGTGTCCAAATTCAGATTTAGACATTCTATCGAAAATGCCCCTCCACATCTTTATAATCTACTTTGTGATCTTTCACCACAGGATGCACAATTGTTATCTTAAGTTTATCAGGAACAAAGCCACTACTTTAAAAAACAATTCACAATCTGAACCAATAATGGAACAATCACTTCACCTAAATTTCTTAGCAACAGTGGTAAACATACATCACCTACCTCCCCTGTAGGTCTACATTTTCCTAAAAAGTGCTTCATAGCCCTACCCTCTACTACTGAAAATTCCTTCCATTTTTCATGCACACTCTAACAAATCTTCCAAATCCTTAACCACAGAGAATGTACCCACAATGTTTTATGAGATCTACTTTGTGAAGAGGATGGGGCTATATGTAAACTTAGAATTTGAGAGGATGGGCTTCTGGGGATTGGATATCGGTGAGAGGAGTATTTCTTTAGGGGGGGGGGGTCAGATCTTGGGGAGGTCTGGAACTGATTGGGGGAAAAGATGTTGGGTGCGGTTGTGCCATTGAGGCAATTCTGTGGGAAATTTTCTTAGTGGGCTTACACTGTGTTACATGCAGTGGCAGACAGCGCAATTTCCCGCACTATCTGCTATCCTATATAATAATTCTCACCTCCAACGTTCTATGCCTGGGACCGTGGCTCCCTAGGCTGGAGGTGGTCTGCTAGGCAGACACGCACTGACGTCACTGACGTCATGACAGCTGATTCCAAGGCAAGGGGAGGAGTAGGGAAACACGCCTCAGAATCATCTGTCACCCTCCGCGCTACGGCCCCCTCGACCACCCCTTCCGCGAACCTGTCGACCCTCCCCCCCCAGACCGCTGAAAACCGCCCCCTGCCGCCGTTGTGGACTACCTATGCTGACAAACCCCAGACAGGCGAAGTGTTGTTGTGCCCTTCGCGTTCCTTTCTCATTCATCTTCTCTGCAAGTTTCAATGCGTGCGTCTGACGTCAGACGCACGCAGAGAAACTTGCAGAGAAGATAATTGAGGAATCAACGTGAAGGGCACAACAACACTTCGGCTGTCGGGGGTTTGGGTCCCCCGTCAGCACAGGTAGTCCACAACGGCGGCGGGGGGCGGTTTTCGGCGGTCCGGTGGGGGGGGTCGACTGGCTCGCGGAAGGGGGGGTGAGGGGGCTGTAGCACGGGGGGGGGGGGAGGAATTGCCTGCCTAGGGCCCGTTTCCTTGCCTTCAGAAACGGGCCTTTTTTACTAGTTATATATAACACAGGGCTTAAGCAGTAAGTGTCAGCCCTGTACAGTAAATATAAGGCAGATGCTGGGCAAACCTTCTGCATTAAACACACAACTTTGTACTTACCGTGCACTAAAGTATAGTAAATAGAAAAACTTATAGCACTCTAGTAAAAGGAGCCCTAAGATAACAATCCTTACTGACACCTAGCTGGATAAATAGGTGCTTAGCCTACTTACCATGTTTGAAAAGAGAAGTGTTTGATAGAATCTCCTCTTAGCGTTCACCACTGCCATTTTATTATTTTTTGAGATGAGAACTACCGCATGAAGGCATAATTTATAATAAGTTCAAGTGTCAGAGTGGAATATCTGAATGACTTCTGTGTTGCTTATAAGTCAATCAGCTGGGCATGACAAAACAGCTACCAAAGAAGATAGGCAGTGCATACAATAATTAATTTCAGTTAGAAGATGGAGCATAGAACATTTTGAACTGTAATTTGAACGCCTTGTTCCACCCCTTCCCAAAAGTCAAAGATTTCCTCATGGGTAGGGTTGAGTCCATAATGGTCCATGGAAACTATACTAGGGACTTTCTATTTCTCTTTCCCCTCATCAGTATTTGGCCTTTTTAGAACACACTCAGCTAAATCTTATATAGGAAGCAAACACTGAGCTTCTGGGTGAAAATTCAAAATCACAATGTCATTTTCTACAATCAACTGAACCGACAAACTAAATATCTGTGACCCGCTGAGTGAAAAGGTACCAAAAGTGGTGTATGTGATCTATTTTATACCACAAGATAGAGGGCTATCAACTACATAATCCTGCAAAATTTCAGCCTCTGGTATAAACTAATTATGTCTTTAAAAAATTTAGAAATGTTTATTAATATAAAAAAGTAATTAACCTCCCAAATCACATACCCTGCTTTAGGTACTTGCAGTTTTTAAACTGTAGAACATGAAAAACTTTAAAGTTGTAAAAAAAATTGCATAGTCCCATTCTACTGACCCTGACCCCTATAGTACACAAACATTCAAGAATGAAAGTTGCCCCTCCAAACTTTTATAGCCTTTATCTCTGTTATTTATAACCCCACTTTTGGTACGTTTTCTCTAAGAGGGTCACATATGTAACATGATTCACCTCTTTGCTGTTCTGTTGACTTCTTTTTTCCTTGTTCATAGGTGACTGTCCCTTACCGCACAATGCACAGCCCGTCAACCAGCATCCTTCCTTGAGACCTGACCACCACCATTATCCAACCATTGATGAATCCCTTCCACCAAGTAATTCTTAATTTATTGTGGTCCCTCTTTTGGGAAACATTCTCGATCTTCTTTTGCAGAGGAGAGGTGCATTTCAATGGGTGCCATTCTCAATCACCTCTGTCAACCAGGGGTGAAACTCCCAAAGCCACCAGAGGCCCAGGAGCAAGTGCCAGCAGAAACCCACACATGAGACAACCCAGCAGTGGAGACCTGCATAGGGTCAATATGAGAGAAGCCACAGCCAGACCTTTGCCTTACTTGCTCCACCAATGCTCTTGCCATTAGGAGTGTGCATGGGAAAGGATTGTGTTTCATGTTTTTATGTCATTTCATTTCATTTCTATGTTGTGTGTATCATTTTGTTTTCCATTATAAGTGTTTTCCTTTTTAGTTTCTGATTTACTTTTCTCACAATGTGTGCTGCATTTTTATAATGTATTTTCTTTGTAAATTTTGCACATAGCATACACTACATCCCTTAAGCATGCACTAAGATAGCATAACAAGACAAAATGATATTATGTTAGGTTCTCAAAAACATTTTGGAGGGGAAATATTAACATGAAACAAAAGTAAATAAGGCTGAGGTTTCTGTGTCCTTTTGAAAGAACACATTCCTATCCATCATTCCTCTACTCTTGCCAACTGCTCTGAAATAGACGTTGCAATTACTATAGGATCACTAAGTCCCAGCAACAGGAAACCACAAATTGATGTTCAGGTCCTCCAGCTTCAGTGGTCTAAAATTTTTTAACTGAAAGATATATCTGGTTAATTCCTGTGAACCTAGATAAACCTTCTAAATATTGATCCCAGGGGCAGTCGAATGCCTTTTTGTTTAGGGGGACCCAACTTCTGCCCCCAGCCCCACACCCAGCAATGCCTCTAGCTCTACCACCAACCCCAGCATATCCCTATCCCATAGTGTCCAGTATTTCTCTCCTTTGCCCTCATTTCTTTAGCATCTTTCTCCTTCCCTCCTCCCCCTCTACCTCATAGTCTCTAGTATCTTTCTTTACACCTCGCCTTCTCCCCTTTAATGTCTTTATTTCCTTACCTCCCTTCCCTGGGGCAGCAGTGCTACAATCAGCAGAACAGATATCAGGGCCGACCAGTGTGTGGCCATGAGCATCTGGGCATGCTCATGGCCTGCCAGCTCCTGCCCCCTCCAACCTTTCTGTTTTGGAGGGGGTGGAAGCCAGCAGACCTTGAGCATGCAACCTTCAGTTCTTCAGATTGTAGCTTTGCTGCTCGAGGAAGGGAAGGAACGAAGGAAGCACCATGTTGGGGGGGGGGGGGAAGAGAAGGAAAATTTGGGGGTGCATTGGACCCATAGCTCCCTCCTTTACAATGCCTTTGATTGCTCCTCATTAATACTGATGCATTTCCACAAAACACACAAATGTAAAAAAAATACACTATGGATGCATATTTTTATATCAAATATTTCTTATAAAGGATTGTCTGTACTCTACATATTCATACATTCAGGAGAGTTTATCTTAGTCTATATGACAGTATATAAGGTGCATAGACATCTGGATTTTTAAGGATTTTATTTTTTGTAGGGGTTTTTTGTGATGTTTCATCGTTTATGTTTGTGTGTTATTGCTATAGAAATTTGCCATATGTTTATATTTGAGCTGCTTAGTAATTTTGATTATAGATAGATAGATAGATAGATAGATAGATAGATAGATAGATAGATAGATAGATAGATAGATAGATATTCTGGCCAATATTCAGCTGGCAGCAGTGAATTGTTTTTAGAATGCTCACTACCAGCAAGCAGTGCAGTACTCACATAGCTAGCTGGGCATGGGACTGCTATTTATGCATAACTACTGAGATCACCCCAGGTCCTCCTCTGGACTGTCTTGACACAGCCTGAACAGTGCAGTGGTGGACAGATCCAATATTCAGTGTCACTGCCTGGTTGCTGAATATCAGTGGTCATTCACTCAGTGTGATTTAACTGGGCTGGAGCCTCTCCTGCCCGATTAAATCATTTTGAATATCTACCCCATTATACTTAAATGAACAAATAAATACATTGGTTATTGAAATGGAGAAGGAGAGGAAAGGCGGACAGAGTAAGAAAAAAGAGAGAAATAATATGGAATGAAAGGATAAAGATAACTTCTGTGAGGAGAAGAATGAAATAGAGGTGTTAAGAAAGGAATAGAAGTGATATGAGGCTAATATCTTCACATGAGAGAGGCCTGCTATGTTGGTTCTGTGGCAAGCCTCATGGTGCTCTCATGTCTCTATGACAGGGACTTGAGGTATTAAAAGTTTTCTCTACAAGATAAATATAGACAAGCAGATAAATGCTTTAGTCTGTCATTTCTCTTTTTCTAATAACATTCTTTCCTCTGTTTATATAATCCTCTTTTTTTCACTCTCATTTCTTCTTCATATCTCTTTCTGTATTTCATTGACTCAAAAGTATGGATTAATGAGACAAAGTCAACATGGATTTAGTGAAGGGAAATCTTGCCTCACCAATCTACCACATTTCTTTGAAGGGGTGAACAAACATGTGGATAAAGGTGAGCCGGTTGATATTGTGTATCTGGATTTTCAGAAGGCGTTTGACAAAGTACCTAATGAAAGAGTACAGAGGAAATTGGAGAGTCATGGGATAGGAGGTAGTGTTCTATTGTGGATTAAAAACTGGTTAAAAGATAGAAAACAGAGAGTAGGGTTAAATGGTCAGTATTCTCGATGGAGAAGGGTAGTTAGTGGGGTTCCCCAGGGGTCTATGCTGGGACCGCTGCTTTTTATCATATTTATAAATGACCTTGAGATGGGAGTAACTAGTGAGGTAATTAAATTTGCTGATGACACAAAGTTATTCAAAGTCGTTAAATCACGGGAGGAAATTACAAGAGGACCTTACGAGACTGGGAGACTGGGCGTCTAAATGGCAGATGACGTTTAATGTGAGCAAGTGCAAAGTGATGCATGTGGGAAAGAGGAACACGAATTACAGCTACGTCATGCAAGGTTCCACGTTAGGAGTCATGGACCAAGAAAGGGATCTAGGTGTCGTCGTTGATGATACGTTGAAACCTGCTGCTCAGTGTGCTGCTGCGGCTAAGAAAGCAAATAGAATGTTAGGTATTATTAGGAAAGGAATGGAAAACAAAAATGAGAATGTTATAATGCCTCTTTGTATCGCTCCATGGTGCGACTGCACCTCGAACATTGTGTTCAATTCTGGTCGCCGCATCTCAAAAAAGTTATAGTGGAATTAGAAAAGGTGCAGAGAAGGGCGACGAAAATGATAAAGGAGATGGGATGACTTCCCTATGAGGAAAGGCTAAAGCGGCTAGGGCTCTTCAGCTTGGAGAAAAGGCGGCTGAGGGGAGATATGATAGAGGTTTATAAAATAATGAGTGGAGCTGAATGGGTAGAAGTGAAGTGTCTGTTTACGCTTTCCAAAAATACTAGGACTAGGGGGCATGCGATGAAGCTACAATGTAGTAAATTTAAAATGAATCTGAGAAAACTTTTCTTCACTCAACGTGTAATTAAACTCTGGAATTCATTGCCAGAGAATGTGGTAAAGGCGGTTAGCTTAGCGGAGTTTTAAAAAGGTTTGGATGGCTTCCTAAAGGAAAAGTCCATAGACCGTTATTAAATGGACTTGGGGAAAATCCACTATTTCTGGGATAAGCAGTATAAAATGTTTTGTACTTTTTTGGGATCTTGCCAGGTATTTGTGATCTGGATTGGCCACTGTTGGAAACAGGATGCTGGGCTTGATGGACCTTTGGTCTTTCCCAGTACGGTAATACTTATGTACTTATGACTCAGAGAAAGGGATGATGCTAGACTTCACATTAGGAGTCACCACTGAGGAAAAAGATTTAGGGTCATTGTCGACAATATGTTAAATCTTGTGCTCAGTGTGTGGTGGCAGCCAAAAAGGCAAGCAGAATTAGTAAGAAAAGAGAGAATAAATAAAAAAAATATCTCAATGCCTCTTTCTTCGAGGACAAGCAGGTCAGAGGTATTCTCACATGTAGGTAATGTCATCTGACTGGGCCCACTGTGGATGCTGCCTAGCATGTATATATCTTTAAGAAAGTCCAAGTGGTGTTGCAGCACACATGTGTGGGTCCCTCAGTCTCTTTTTTTCTGCAGAGCTAGGTGGTCATGTTTTGGCGATCTCCCCTCAGAGCTTCTTCCATGAACTTTTTTGAGTGCCTTCTGTGTGGGTAATTATTTTTCTTCCCTCATCGTTTTATTTTAGTTGCTTTCCCTGTTATTTTCTTAATTTTTTCAGCCCTTAAAGTTTTATTTATTGTTCTTGTGGCTCTTTAGGCCCACTTAGACCTGAGCACTGGCCTCAATTTGAGACTAGCCCCTTTTCTGAGGAGTTTAATTTAGCCGCAATTCTTTGTTCAATGCCAAAAAGGACCCCCCAGTGCTTTCAAAAATGCACCCAATATAATCGGATGCCTTTCAGCACCAAAATACTTTTGGAAGAAATTGCCTGTTTATGTTCCTAGCTTTTCTTTACATTCTCAAAATGAGAGATGTTTTTCTCTTCCTTCTGTTAACTCTTAAGCTTGAATGTGCCCATAGGCATGCATATTCCTGCTTTCTGGCTTTTCTATGGAATAGCACTCTTTTATATATTAGGACAACTGATGACTTTTTGGAATTCTGTAGAAGTATTAAGACTGCTTTTATTTTTTAGATTTGCAGAGGTACATTTCTGTTTGTTGGACGGAATCCATGATATTTTATGATTTTATATATCACACTGTATGTTTGAGCTTCTGATTTATGTATTATTCGTTTATATTATTATTTTTGTAATTTTATTATGTAACTTCTGCAGCTAAAATACATGATTAAATAAATAAATTTCTATCACAGACCTGCACAATTGGTGCATTGGGTGCCTAAGACCTGACCACAAAACTGATTCTTGTTCTCTCTGTTTGCAAATGCAGATAAAGACATGACTGGTAACGCAATAGAAATGATTTGTAGTAGTAGTAGTAGAGCATGTCAGCTCCAGCAAGAGAAACATTTTGGCTCCTCAAAGGCCAGTCCATCGACATCAGAAGCATTGACCTCAGTGGCTGTCCAGACTGCTTCTACCAATGGGAATGCACTGGCATCATGGTGGTCTCCACCTCCCTTGGCTTTGGGTGCTATTAGTAGGCCTCAGGATTGGTCAGCATCAGACCTGACTACGAGGACAAGCATGGATTCAACGTCATCTTCATCAGCACCAAGGGACTGCAATGCCAAGCATCAAGGGAAGCCTAGGAAGCATTGGCATCAGTCTTCCTCGAAGCACGGCACCCGAAGTGCCAAGAAAACCACTCTCCCTCTTTAGTAGAGGTGCGGATGCAACAGTCTCCAGGCAGCTAGATCCCAGCTTTTGGTTTGACACTGACTATTCCCCAGGCTGTCCCTGATACGACTCCCCAGCCTTTGCTGATGCCTACCTTTGATGAACGGTACCGGGCCATGCTCAGGAAGGAGCTGGCACAGATGTTCCAGTTGCACATTGCTTAGGCATTGAGGGTATTTGCATTAGCTGCAGCTCAGTCTCAGCTCCTTCCTGAGGCCCAAGCTTTGATGTCGGTGGCTCTCCAGGTGCCAACATTGACATCAACTCATGCAGTATCACTCTCAACATTGGGAGAGGAAGCTTCCCCAGAATCTGAGAGTAGGACTGTACCTCGGCACCTTTTAGGGCATGGGCATGGTTCCACTGAGTCGGGGCAGGCACAGACTCACCCAGTCTATCCAGAGTACTTTGAGGAGTCTGATTTGGAACGTTCATGGGAGTCAGATGATCCACATTACTTCTCAGAGGAGTCATATGGTATCCCTTCTGACCCCTCCCCTCCACAAGAGAGGTGTAAATCCCTACCAGAGGGTCTCTCACTGAATTTGTCAAGGAGATGCCTACGCCATCCCATTTAAGTTGGAGACAGAAGAGGAGCCCAGGGCTGAGATGTTATCTGTATTGGACTATGAATCTCCTCTCAAGGAAGAGGTCACAGTTCTACTACACCCTATCTTGAAGGAAGCACTGATGAAGAACTGGGAATCTCCCCTCTCAGTGAAGGTCATGCCAAAGAAGGTGGATGTACAATATCATATCCAGAAAGTTCCTGGATTCAAAAAGGTGCAACTGCCACACCACTCATTGGTAGTTGAGTCCACCCTCAAACGGGCCAGAAGTTCCAGGAATCATGCCTTGGCTTCCCCTGGTAGAAAGGCCTGGACCCTGGACTAATTTGGGAGGAAACGTTATCAGACCTAGATGCTCATTGCCCGCATCCAGACTTACCAGCTCTACACAAGCATTTACTTGAAGCCTCTGACATGAAGTATGCTTAGTCTCATGGACTCTCTCCCTCAGGAGCAAGCCACAGAGCTTCACCAGTTGGCCGAAAAGCATCTGGAGTGCAGAAAACATCTGGCCAGGGACACATATGATTCATTTGATATTGTGCCAGGCTCTCTGCCGTGGGTGTGGGGATGCATAGACTCTCATGGCTAAGTGTCTCTGACCTGGAACTAGCAGTTTAAGAGAGATTAGCAGATGTACCTTGCCAAGGTGACACGTTTTTGGGGGACAAGGTGGAGGAGGTCACTGACCTTATTTAAAAGCATACTGACACCATTCAGTTCCTCTCTTGGCAGCCTCCAACCTCCTCTCCTCTCCTAGGAGGGTCTCGAGTGGGCTTACTCTACTACTCTCAAAGGTGTAGATTTCCACTGCCTTCCCACTCTACCCAAGAGCCCCAGTCCCAGCATTCCCAGCCACATCAACCACATGCCCAAAAGGCTCAGATGGCTCCCCAGGCAAAGCAGGGGCCAAGCTTACAACTGACTCCAAGAGAACATAGCCACAGTCCTGGATGACCTACCGGTGAGAGGGAGGCTGAATTTTTTCCATCAAAGTTGCCCCCTTGTAACCTCCAACTGGTGTGTTCTTCAAATAGTCCGTTTCAGTTATGCACTTCAGAAACTACCAAACTGCCCACTGAGAGCATCATACATCAACTCTCAGCACAAGCAGGTACTTGTAGAGGAAATCTCCGCCTTTCTACAGACTAATACGGTCAAACCTGTTCCACCAGAAGAAGAAGGGAAAGGATTCTATTCCAGATACGTCTTGTGCCCAAGAAGACTGGAGGATTCTGTCCCATCCTATTCAACAATTGGAATACAGAGGAGCCACTGCTTGATAAATTGCAAGCTTGAACTTTTCTGCCCCAAGCAAGAGCAGATACCTTGATTGTGCTTGTTTTACAAGTCAGCACAAGCCAGAAAGTCACAGCTTGGCATATGTTGAGATTGCTGGTCCAAGGGAGCAGAAGGAGAGTGAGATCTGTGATCTGGGTGCCACTCCCACCTGCATAAAGCTTCACTGCTTCTGCTAGCCCTTGGGAGCAGAGGGAGAGTAAGATCTGCACTAACGAGGAATGCTGACTGTTTGCAGTGTACCATTTGAGTGGCATCTGATATCATCACTGGGTGCCACTCTTACCTTCATAAAGCTTCACCACTTCTATGGTATGCAGCTGCAGGGGTGTGCCCAAAGGGGCATGCAAAGCCCCTTGGGAGCCCCAAAGCATCTCGTCACTCTGCCTGAAAATTACTGAAGGTATTTAGTTTGCGATTTGATTTTGAATAGATATCGGAAAGCATTGAGGGAAAGTGAAAATTAAGATTTTGGCCAGTACTCCAAGGGCGGTGGGCCTGATGGATAGACATGTGATAGTGGGAGAATCTTCTTCTACTCCTGACTGTCCTTTAGACTCTCCTTTTTTTTAAGTTTGAGAGGAAGGCCTACCCCCTCACCACATTCTGCTTCCTTGTGAGCCCGGTCAACAGGGCTCTTCCTATCAGTTGTGCCTATAACTGGAGCTGATGAGTCCCAGGAGATTGTTTATTCTCAAGAATTTGTCATGGCTTTTCCCATGGTAGTTAAATGTCCTGAACTGTTTTCAATAGATTCTGAACCAGCCAAAGAGGTTGCTGGTGGTCACATGACTGAGAAATGGTTGAAAGATACAGTTCCACAACTCTCTGAATTTTCCCATTAGACAGTGACTAAACTAACTGATATGCAATCTTGAATGTATTCAGTTAATAAGAAACAAGTTCAAATTACATCTCAGATAAAAAATAAATTGCAGAGTGGCAGGGTATCTGGTATTAAGGATAGTTTATATATACATAGACATCTTGAGAATTTGGAAAATATGTTGAGATCTATAGGGTATATATCCAGGAGGACAACTCCTAATATATATATCCTGAGGTACTTAGCTGACAGAACACTACAAAATAGCAATTATTCTGGACTCGTGTCTAGGGGACGCGTACCTCTTTGGCCCAATGGCCATCTACAGTAGCTGTGCTGGAAAAAGGAACAATGCCACAGATGGAATATATATTATTTATTAGGTATAGAAATATATATATATATATATAGTTCTGAAGCAAAATGCTAAACAAAATACAAACTAACTTGCTATAAAAAAATAGATTATCACCAAAATATAGATAATGATATATGATTATCCTAATGAGTGATTACACAACCAATCACAATACTGATATCCTAATGCTTATTATGAGAACTTACACCACACGTCTTATGCAAAATACACAGTTAGCAGCTAAATTCACAGACCATAAGTCATGACATAAAACCCATCTGTCTCAGACAAAAGCCATGGACTAATTATCCCCATGACCATAGGTAGTATATCCTGTTGTCTCACCATGCCGTCTGTGGCAGACTTCCAATGGTAAAGAAGCGGATTCCTCCTCTGAGACTCAAGCTGAAGCCTCAGCGAGTCTCTCAGTCAGGAATAAAGTCCAAGATCTGTATTATTCTGGATGCAGATGACACAGTCTTTAGGTAAGGCTGAGCTAACCTTGTGAGTTTGCTACAAGGTATGCAGTTAACTGGTGTTTAGGAAATCATTCTCTTGCTCTTTCCGAGCCTTCTATCCTCCTGCCAGTCTTCTGGTCCTTTCCTCTCTCTTCCTCTTCTTTCGTCCAACTTTTTGGCATCCATGATACCTGTGGACCAGTCACAGCAGGTATAATAATGTCCAGCAGCTTCATGGTCATGAAGAGAGCCTTTGTTGTAGAAATGAAACTGTTATCGATGGCATGCAAACCTCCCTGTCGGATCTCATACTCCTGGAGCCATGTGTGTCTCTCTCCTTCATACTTCCCAGGCGATAACTAAGCTAGTTTGCAACAAATAATATGTCCTTGGATGAAGTCATCATGGTATTCTCAGCAGTAAGTTTCCTTGGTAGAAATGCTGGTTTCTGAGGAATACAGATATATGCAGGCCACAGGCAGAAGTGTCCATAGTGTTATAACAGAATGGTTCGGCTTATATAGGCCAAGACCAGCAAAGGTGAGATCTCAGGTAAATACTTCTAAAGATCTATTAATTTACATTTTTTGAACTTTCCTCACCATCATTTGCTAGCACTTAAGATACTCCTGAAGAAATATCTCAAGGAAGTTTTGCTATTCGAGGAAGCTGAAACTATATCCTTTTTGAATTGTTATTATATGTTTATTCAGAAACCACAGGGTAAAGGACAAGCAGAGCTAGAATCTTTAAATTTAACAGAGTTTCTTGAAATGTCTCAAGATATTATACATACAAGAGCAACTCTGCTTGTAATCTTCTGTTCAGGGCAGGAAAAAGTTAAGATACTGAAACTTTATTTCTCTAAGAAAACTATTTCCTTTTGTGTTCAAGGTATACAAGTCTTTCCAGATGTAACTAGAACTACTCAGTTACTTAGGAAACCATTTATAGAGTTTAAAACTTTGAGTTCTAGCACTGGGAGCATCCTTTTTCCTCTGTTACCCCTGTCAGTGCTTGACTACCTATCAAGATAAGAAATATAGGGCTTCTTTTACAAATACGAAAGCGCAAAGCCCCTAAGAGAGAAACTGCACTGGCTCCCGCTCAAGGAACGAATTGAGTTCAAGATCTGCACGACCGTATACAAAATCATTCACGCAGAGGCCCCACTCTACATGCTGAACCTAATAGACTTACCACCCAGAAATGCCAGATCAGCCCGCAAGTTCCTCAATTTGAACTTCCCCAGCTGTAAAGGAATTAAATACAAACAGGCATACGCTACTACCTTTGCGTACAAAAGCACACAGTTATGGAATGCACTACCCATGACCCTGAAAACCACGGACAACTTAACCAGCTTTCGCAAATCTATGAAGACATATCTCTTCAACAAGGCCTACAAAAATAATCCTTGATGAAACAAATTACTCCGTATACCACCCAAACGCTTTAAAACACCTCTAACACGACCTTACCTAATACCTTCTAACTAATTCCTCTTCTACCTCCAGTTTATTACCGACTGTATCTAATATTATGTAATGACTATACCATATTAACACCCTGTAAGCCACATTGAGCCTGCAAAAAGGTGGGATAATGTGGGGTACAAATGCAATAAATAAAATAAAAGCCACGCTAGTGATTCCCATGTGGCAAATGAGAGGAAGTCCATAGGAATTGAATGAACTTCCTCTCATTTGATTTTCAGCTGGCTAGCAGATTTCATCTCCTTCACTTATACCCAGGCTGGGGTAACTCTTGGAGGACATGTCACAGCTCTTAATGTCAGAGCCATGGCTGCATCAGTAGCCCACTTGAGATCAGCCTCTATTGAGGAGATTTGCAAGGCTGAGATATGGTCTTTACTCTACACCCATCCCACCAGCTGATTTCTACCACGAGCTAAAAACGCTACCGCGGTTTAATGAAAGATCCCCTTAGAGTTAAGCACCAATTTTATAGAATTGCCCCCTAGGGTGGTAATTGTAATGATCCACCTAGTTATAGGCTGCAAGAAAATGCATAAATGCCAGTATTTTACTCATCTATCTGTGTACATGACCTCTTATAAAATACTGACCAGCATAAAATTATGCACCTTTTTTGCATGGTGGGTACTTTTACTGCAGACAGGCACTTACACTGACTTTGGGTGGAGCATACATGTATGCACATAAATTATAAAATATAATTTATGCATATTCTTGTTTTCATCTGGATACAGGCATTCACATGAGCCCTAGAGCTTATGTAATTGATCAAGGCATGTTTTCAGCATATTTATAAAATAGACTTGAAAAAGGCATCTTGTTATAAAATTATCCACTGTTTGTTGAGAGTGTTCCCAGTACTTTAAGGAAGACATCCATGCAGTTAACACAGAGAAAAAGTGTTACGTTTGCTTGTGAGCCCCTGGACAAAGGTCGAGGCTTATGTCAGGCAGAACCCATGCTAGCAAAAGGAAACCAAAAGGCCACAAGGCCCAGCATGCACAAAGAGACCAGAAAGCAGGACACAGGAGGAAAAGATAGAACACTCATACAGGCCACAAGGCTGAACTGGAACCCATATGTAACAGAATCCAGGTACACGGGCCGCAAGTCCGAACTGGAACCCAAACAACAAGGAAGAAAAGGAAAAAGAGTGCAAGAAGTGGGTATTAGCAAGCACTAGGCTAAAGGCAAACCCACACAAGCATAAGCAGCCTCATGCTACCTAGGAATACTCAGCGAACACAAGGGTAATGGTGAACCCACACTGACACGAGCAGCACACGCTGTGCTGAAACTCACACAGACACAAAGCCAAGAAGCAAGCTTGCACCAACTGGCTTGCATGTGTAGCCACAAACCAACGTCCAAATCCGTCAAGTCTTTGTCCACCTGAATTCCTTTAGTTCCTCTATGCGAGACCGCATTTCGAGTTGTTCTTCGTCAGGAGGAACTATTGTTCACCATCATCTGGGCTCTCCCTCAACGGGAGTATCCAAGGAATTAGTGGGCGGATCCTTGGATACTCCCATTGAGGGAGAGCCCAGATGATGGTGAACAATAGTTCCTCCTGACGAAGAACAACTTGAAATGCGGTCTCGCATAGAGGAACTAAAGGAATTCAGGTGGACAAAGACTTGACGGATTTGGACGTTGGACGTTGGTTTGTGGCTACACACGCAAGCCTTTCCTGTGTCCCACAGCAGAACCACATGGACAGTTGCAATAACTCCGTGATGGGTGATGTATGAGATTCAGTATTGATTATACTTAATGATTTAACTGCTCGACGAAAGAGTTATTGTGACTTTTAATGGAACAAGTCTGGAATGAAAACAGCTGATTTGTGAAGATTGGAGGCGGCTATACAGCCTGAAGAGGACTATTTGTGATAGCGTGTCACAAGCTGGTTGAACATTACAGACTTTAGTACAAACGTTGATTTGTGAAAATTAATGCGATAAGTTGTTCTTATAGTGCGTGGTGTGTAAGACATACGAATGTGAGTTGCATGTGTGCTTGCTGGATGGAGTGGTTACTAATGGATTAATACCAATAAAGGTGTTTAAAGATTTAATATCAATTGAGGAGTACATTTTGTATTACAATATTTGTCAAACACGTACTGCAACTTGTTGGCCTCTTTGGGCCTTCTTTGGAAAAGAGCTGGGTATGAACACAAATATAATTTCTACCCTCGTTCCCCAGTATTTTTATATACATTTTCATTTTCAAGTATTTACACTGCAGACCAGCAAATGGTTCCAGGCTTCAAGGGGAGGAGGTAAAAAGAGGGTCCAATGAAAATCTGAAGTGCCTCACAGTTTGCATGGAAATGTGGCACTATCTGGCAGTCTGCAATACATTTCCTCTTATTTTTGCCTCTATTGCTTTTCCTGTTTTCTGTTTCTTTTCTTGCCTGTTTCTCACTAGCTGAAGCCTACATGTGCTGCAGTATATCTTCTGATCCATTCAGGCATTACTAGCCAGCTCCTATCAAGCAGAGGAATTCTCATTTATGAAACTGCTCTGCTTAATAGGTGTTCCACAATAATGCCTGGATCTCAGAAGAAAGGGCTGCAGTTTGTGGATGACAGATTCTGTTTTTACTAATAAACTCCATGTGCTTCAAAAGGCAATATTTTCTATGATGTAAGACATTATTTTTTAAATAATGCACTGTTCTCTACATAATTGAGTTATGATGCATACTGAATTTCCTGAGAATCTCTCATTCCATTTTTGGTGCTAGACTGGGAAGCTCGGATAGACAGTCATGGAAGGGTATTTTATGTGGACCATGTGAACCGAACCACAACGTGGCAGCGTCCTACCACAGCAGCTACACCAGATGGAATACGCAGATCTGGATCAATCCAGCAGATGGAGCAGCTTAACCGGCGGTGAGTGATTCATGGTTTAAATCAGTGGTTTTCAATCCAGTCATCAGGGACCACCTGGCTAGTCAGATTTTCAGGATATCCACAATAAATATGCATGAGATAGATTTGCATACACTGCTTCTTAGTTTGCAGATTTCTCTCATGCATATTCATTGTGGATATCCTGAAAACCCGACTTGCTAGGTAGTCCCTGAGGACTGAATTGAAAACTACTGGTTTTAATCACCCCATCTCGCCTATTAAACCCAAAGTGATATAAAACAATATAACAATGAAAACATTCCAGTATATCAAAAAGAAAAAAAAACACCAGGACATAACTAAAGCGATTTTTGAACTGGAGGATATTGTTTCTGTATCTAATCGGTTAATCCTTAGGGTTACCATACATGGATACGTGTTTTAAGAGGACATGTCCTGTTTTTGGACTTCTTCAGATATGTCCTCCAGGTTTTTCAATTTGTAGGGAAATGTCTTCTTTTTCTTTATGTGCCTATGACCAAGACACCTACCCATAATGAGAGAAATCATCTCTGGCCCATTAGTCAGTCTGGACACATGGGGGTGCTAAATAGAGAAAAAGGCATTGCTGATCTGTTTCCCTGCTGGCTGAATCCAAGGTTGCCAATTGGGCGGTTTTCCGCAACCCGCTGCGGGCAATTTTTGCCCGCTGCGGGTCACGGTTTTTTGGGCTGGTTTTTGGTTTTTTTCGGTGGTTTTTGTGCGGTTTTTTGGGCCGCTGGGGGGCGGGGCTAGCAACATTTTGGGCGGGGCTAGTGATGTTTTGGGCGGGGCTAGTGATGTTTTGGGCGGGGATGATGACAGAGGAGGCAGGACCTATGGCAAAGGAGGTGGGTCGATGGAAGAGGCGGGGTCGATGACGGCGGAGGCGGAGCCGATGACGGCGGGGCGGGGTTGATGACTGCGGGGGTGGGGGTGTGAACTTTTTGGGCGGGTTTCGGGGCCGAGTACCTGGCAACACTGGCTGAATCTGTCAAAGGAATTTTGTTTGTGCAGCACAACTTTAAGCATATGTCATGCAAAGACTTTCACACATATCTCAGAAGGAAATAGTAGTAGTAGCGGTAGATCTTCTGATAAGTAAACTTGGGCTCAGACTCAGTCAAAATCAAATCCAGAAGTTCTTTAAAAGTAAGTCACTGTTTGATGTGTGTTCATTAACTAAAGGCTACAATTAAATATTTCTTTAGCAAAGGAAGCAACCATTTTTATTTTTTCTGTCCTCTTTTTTTGTCTCTGCGAAATATGGTAACCCTATTAATCATACTGTTTCAGGTTTTTTTGTTTTAGCTTCCATGGTTACAAATGAATGACCTAGTAATTTCATCAGTTGCCTTTTTCAGGGGCCCTTTTACAGAGAGGCGGTAAGCCCAACGCGGGCTCACTGCTCGCTCTTTTGGGACTACTGCTGGCCCAATGTGGCCGCCAACGGTAGTCCCACCCTGAGCATGTACTATTTCCAGGGGAAAAAGAAAACTCCCGGAAATGGCTTGTGTGGCGGTAACACGCGACCCGGTTACCGTCAGGTTAGCGCGGGAGCCCTTATCGCTACCTTAATGGCTAGTGGTAAGGGCTGTCGCATGGCTATGTGGTTAGGGTTCTCTTACCGCATGGCCATGTGTGCTGGGAGCTTTATTACCTGCTGTGGTAAAAAGGGCCCTGGTGCTCAGAAAAATGGCCCCTCGACACCAGCGCAGGGCCTTTTTTCCTACAGCTTGGTAAAAGGGCCCCTCAATGTATAGCAGTACATCCTGCAACATTGGTCCTATAGAACCTTGGTGTTTCCTTTTCCCCTGTAGGCTACCTGAAGGAAAATGTCACTTCTTAAATGTGCTGATTCTCCTCTCCATCACTTGCTCTGCAGGTCCTCAAGGTACCGGCTGTACTCCTAGGATCACTGATAAAACATGAGAGCAGCTAGGTTTCAGGGCAGAAAAGTACCAATACAATAAGCTGGGGAGAGAGTAAATGGAATAGTAAGTGAGAAAGAGGAGGGAGGATCAAGACTGGAGGATCAAAAGGAATAGGAGAGGATTTCCACAATTTTCCATTTCAGTTCCTGACCATAATAGCTGTTTTCCTTTGTTACCTTTGATCCCATCCTCCTGCTAGATAGGGATCCTATGTATTTATCCCCACACCTGTCACTGTTTTTGTCCCTAATCACCTCCACCAGAAAGGCATTCCAAGAATCTACCACTCTTTTAGTGAAAAAGTATTTCCTAATGTTCCTTTTAGTCTTACCTCTTTGCTGTTTCATATGATGCCCTCTAGCTCTGTAGCTTCCAAAACATCAAGGTAAGGCTTACCAGCCTGTAGTTTATGCCACTTCTCTGTTGCCACTTTTATGAAGACAGACCGCATCAGCCTATCTCCATTCCTGTGGAACCTCTGCCGTCTCCAAGGATCTATTAAATGCATCTTTTAGATGACCCGCCAGAGCCTTTCAGTATCCTAGGATATATCTCATCCAGCCCCACAGCTCTACATAAGTACATAAGCACCGCCATACTGGGAAAAGACCAAGGCTCCATCAAGCCCAGCATCCTGTCTCTGGCAGCGGCCAATCCAGGCTTCAAGAACCCGTCAACCCCCACCCCCCACCCCAAAAAATGTAATAATGTTCAATGGACTTTTCCCTCAGGAATCTGTCCAAACCCTGTCTACTTTTTTCTTCATTCTGTATAGGACACATGCAGTGAAGCATGAAATTAGACACCCAGTTAAAATAGCACAAGCTACACATGTAAGTTAATTACGCATTTATGCAGTAGCCTATTCTCATGCACCAACAGTATGTTAAGGGCTTAACTTTCTTTATTAAAAGGGTCTGTGAGACCCCGAGTGGGGTTAGGCATGGCCGAAGGAAATAATACAGCCAGACAAAAAGGTAGAATGCAAAATTAAGTATTTATTTACAAGAACAGAAATCCCTAGCCTGTTCCTTCACAGAGTGGAGCTATAGAATGGGAACCCTCTAGTGGGTTTGGCAAACAGCAGTAATCCGCCTCTGGTGGTATTCTCAAACACAGTCCTCAGCTGTGGGGTTGTCACACCTCAAACACAGCTTTCAGTTGTATTTTACTTGTCAGCAGACCTCCAGGAAACTTGCAAAGGGGGCCTCAGCACATGTCAAAAACACTTGCTGACGCTAGCTGAGGCCCCCTTTTACCGCAGCCTAGTAAAAGGACCCCCTAAATGAAGTAATATTGATGCTTGAAACAGGTCTTCCAGAATGTTCTGATTTAACAGATGACCTTTAATACACAAAAATGTTTTTTTTTTTACTATAAGCCCTATATAGGTTTCCATTGTTAATACAGAATCCAGGACCACTCCTAATATCTTATTCTCTCTGGAAAGAATGATAGTAGCCCTTAATAGGATTGGGTTAAACAGCGGGCAATCTACATTATTACAGCCAGTCCACAAGACGTTAATCATTATCTAGTGAACGTTTGGAAGTTCTCATAATATTCTATACCTCCTGTGTCTACAGTTTTCTATACTTCTGATGACAAACAAAATATATTGCAAACTCCTTCTCCTAATAACATATCTCAAATGGATAATGTGCCTGGGGGTATTTTTAACACCACTTTGTCTAACCTGTCAGGGAGCCTTTTTTTCTTTCCTCAGCACAGGCAAAATTACTTGTTGAGTTTGCTTTTACTGTGGAGAGGTTTGGTTCTTAGAACTGTTTTCCAGCAATAAAACGTAATGTGCAGGTCTATGCAGACAACATGGAAAAAGGTTTTACTTATTATTTATTTATTGCATTTGTATCCCACATTTTCTCACCTATTTGCACTTATGTAATCTGAGCTGCATAAGATGGGGACTGTTTTTCCTTACTGTGTCTGGCCAAGTGTATGATGGTTTATAAAGAGATGGCTTCTGATCTGTATGTGGACAACCAGACAGAATTTTATTTTTAAAAAAAAGCAAAGAGGACGCTAGGAATTATTAGGAAAGGGATGGGAAATTAGATGAAGAATATTATAATGCCTCTGTATCGCTCCATGGTGCAACCTCACCTTGAGTACTGCGTGCAATTCTGGTCACGGTATTTCAAAAAAGAAATAACGGAATTAGAAAAGGTTAATAGATGTCTTATGTTTTGAAAAACCTTTAATAAAAATATGTAAAAAAAAGAAAAGGTTAATAGAAGAGAAATCAAAATGATAAAAGGGATAGAACGCTCAAATGAGGAAAGGCTAATGAAATTAGGGCTCTTCAGCTTGGAAAAGAGACAGCTGAGTGGGGATATGATAGAAGTCTACAAAATCCTGAGTGGTATAGAACAGGGTTAAATGAACTGATTTTTTTTTACTGTTTCAAAAAGTCCAAAGACGAGGGGTCACTCGATGAATTTGCTTGGTAATACTTTAAAACCTAATAGGGGGAAATATTTTTTCTCTCAACAAATAGTTAATCTCTGGAACTGATTGCTAGAGGGTGTGGTTACAGTGGTTAGCATATCTGGGTTTAAAAGAGGTATGGACAAGTTCCTGGAGGAAAAGTCCATAGTCTGTTATTGAGATGGCTATGAGGGAAGCCACTGCTCGCCCTGGGATTGGTAGCATGGGATGTTTCCACTATTTGGGTTTCTACCAGGTACTCGTGACCTGGATTGGCCACTATTGGAAGCAGGACAGTAGGCTAGATGGACTATTGGTCTGACCCAGTATGGCTATTATTATGTTCTTATGTCATGTTCTTATATTCTTGATGCATGTTTATTTATTTATTGGGATTTATCAACCACCTTTATGAAGAGATTCACCCAAAGCAGTGTACATCAGGTGCAGTTTAATATAACTGACTATACATCCATGCTGCACCTAGACTGGTTTGCTACACACACACTGTAAGTTAGACCAGTTCCTTATATCTTGATTAACTGTACAAAGAACTTGCCTTTGGTTTAGCCACCCATTTATTTATCCAAACTGACTCTGTACCGCACATCTTGCCCCTTCTTGTCCCCTGTTTCATGGTAGTCCTATTATTAGGTTTCAATTTGCTGTTTTCAGGTTTTCCTCTTTCATTGTTTTTATGTTTATACTTGCTGTTGACAAAATTGTAAGTTTGATGTTAAACTGTACCTACTGACCTTGAGTGAATCTCTTCATAAAAGGTGGTTAATAAATCCCAATAAACAAAACTTACAATTTTCTTAACAGTATAACAGTAGTAGAAATGGCCAAATATAAGGTAAACTTGAGAACAGCAAATTGAAACCTAATAATAGGACTATCTTGAAACAGTATCAAAAATATCAACTTTTAATAGCATTGAAATTCAAATAACAGAGATATAATATGTCAGCATAATACCAATGAAACATCTAATAAGCACGCATTAGAATATTCAAATAACATTGCTATGATACTAATGCTTTTCTACAATACTGCTTACCATATAGCTGAGGGACCAAGTGCAGATATATGGATGGGGACAAGATGGGTGCTACAGCGTCAGTTGGGGCAGTAAATGGCCTGTGCTAATATTAAAAGTAGTGTGTGGCTATTTACTGCCTGAGCCCTTACCACCACCTATTTTTATTTATTTATTTTTTATTTGTTACATTGGTATCCCACATTTTCCCACCTATTTGCAGGCTCAATGTGGCTTACGTGGAGGGGCATAATCGATCGCAAACGTCCATCTCCATGGGCATCTATGTCCGAGAACGGGTACGTGTGAAGGGGCGGGACAGACTGTATTTTCTGATAATACGGTTTGTGCCTGGCAAATGCATCGGATAAGTGCAGATTTGAGCTGGGTGGTTTCGTTTTTCAACGATAATGGAAACCGAAGGCGCCCAGCTCAAAAACGAACAAATCCAAGGCATTGGGTCGTGGGAAGGACCAGGATTTGTAGTGCACTGATCCCCCTCACATGTCAGGACACCAACCGGGCACCCTAGGGGGCACTTGTAACAATTTTTTTAAAAGTTAACGACCTCTGAAGTCCATAGCTCCCTTCCCTTGGGTGCTGAGCCCCCCAAATCCTCTCCAAAACCCACTCCCCACAACTCTACAACATTACCATAGCACTTATGGCTGAAGGGGGGCACCTAGGTGTGGGTACAGTGGGTTTTGGGGGGTTTTGGAGGGCTCAACATTAACCACCACAAGTGTAACAGGTAGGGGGGGATGGGCCTGGGTCCACCTGCCTGAAGTCCACTGCACCCACTAACAACTGCTCCAGGGACCTGTATACTGCTGTGTTGGAGCTGGGTATGGCATTTGAGGCTGACATACAGGCTGGAAAAAAAGTTGTTAAAGTTGGTTTTTTTTTGGTGGGAGGGGATTAGTGACCACTGGGGGAGTCAGGGGTGGTCATCCCTGATTCCCTTTGGTGGTCATCTGGTCATTTAGGGCACTTTTTTGGGACTTGTTCGTGAAAAAAAGGGTCCAAAAAAGTGACCTAAATTCGCGCTAAAAACGGCCATTTTTTTCGATTATCAGCCGAAGGTGCCCATCTCTGCTCAGGCGATAAACACACCCGAGTCCCACCTTCACCACGCCTCCGACACGCCCCCGTCAACTTTGTTCACTCCCGCGACGGAGTGCAGTTGCGGGCGCCTAAAATCGACTTTCGATTATACCGATTTGGGCGCCTTTGCGAGATGGGCACCCATCTCCCGATTTGGGTCAAAATCTGGGCGCCCATCACTTTTGAAAATAAGGCTGATAGTACCGTAGAGGTGTTCCCCAATTCCGGTAAGGGCGGTAAGGGCTCATGCACTACTCATGCGGTAATCAGGCAGTGCACGGCAATGTGGCTGTGCTGCAGATTACCACTGGGAATGCCCCTGCGGTAGAAAATAGAAAATTATTTTCTACCATGGCAAACAGCATGCACCAACTGCCAGGTGCCCACGCTGCCCAGTGGTAGTGTCAATGATATACGAGGAGACAAACAATAACTAATAATAGTAAAGAATAGTAAAGAAGAATGGCCACTCACTTCAGTCGCTGCAAAACAAATAACGGCAGAGCAAAAAAACCAGCAGGTCAACTTCTCCCAATACAATGTCTAAAAGTAAATTAAGCAGTGTGAAGCACATCACAATCTTACACAAGAATAAAACGGGATAGACACAGCTATTCACTACGCTCAATGAAGGGACATCATACGGTGTCAAAAAACAAGTGCTGGAAAAATCAAGCGTGAAAACGGCGTACTTTATATTAATGCAAATGTCAAAAGTCAAATGCATTTACCGCCAAAACGTTAGGCAACCAAATTAAATAGTTCATGTATCTCACAGATCTGTGCTGTTGTGAATCAAAATAAAAAGTATGTAATGCATACAATAGAAATTAAAATGTGGAGTCAGCTTTAAATAAATAAATATCTACAATTCATCAAACGATATATTAAATACATAGAGGCAACGTTTTTAGAAACATAAATAGAAAAGTATATTAGAATGCACCATTAAAAACGGAAAAAAGTGCAAAAAGTGTTGCAACTAGAAAACGTCTCAAAAAAATAAGTGGTGCTAAAAAGCATTGCAAAATTAAAAAAAAAAAAAAAGAAAGATATTGGACCCTAACAACATCTTAAAATTAATCAAATAGTGTTAAAAAACGTATATAATGCATACAATAGGAATTTAAAATGGAAATAAAACGTGAAGTCACCTTTAATTAAATACATACCTAGAATTCATCAAACGATTATTAGACACATAAAGGCAATGTTCTGAGAAACATAAATAGAAAAATATATTAGAATGTGCCATTAAAGACTGAAAAAAGTGTAAAGAGTGTTGCAACTAGAAAACGTCTCTAAATAAATAAATAATTAAGTGGTGCTGAAAAGCATTGCAAAATAAATAAATAATTTGATATATATAGATATTGAACCCTAAAAACATCTTCAAAATTAATAAGTAATTAAATAGTGATAAAAACGTCTCAGAACAAATAGTGCATGAGGAAAGTAAATAATAGGTAATAATAAATGGTTACTCCTTTCGATTGCTAAAGAAAAAGAGAGCAGAAAACCAGCAAGTCAGCTTCTTACAATACTAAATCTAAAAATACATTAAACTGTATGAGTGAGGCACATCACGATCTTACAAAAGAATAGAAGTGAAATAGACACAGCTACTTACTGCGCTCAAAGGAGGAACATCATATGGTCACAAAAATCTAGTGCTGGGAAAACTGAGCGTAAGAGACGGTGTCCTTTATATTGATGCAAATGTCAAAGGTCAAATGCATTTCCCGCCAAAATGTTAAACATCCAAACTAAAATAGTCCTTATAACTCACTGATCTATCCTATTATAATCCAAATTAAAATACGAGTATTTGGATAATGCATACAATAAGAAAGAAATCAAAACAAAGATAAAACGTGTAGTGACCTTTAGACAAATAAATAAGTAAATAACTACATGTCATCAAACAATGCTTAAAATACATAGAGGCAGTGTTTTTGCCAGACCTATTAATAACAAATTCTATTACTCATATTCTAATTAAAAAATCATTAGCTGTTAAAACGGAAAAATCTGCAAAAAAATTGCAATGTATAATGGACACAAGAAAATGTATCAAAATAAGTAAATAATTAACTGGTGCTGAAAAATGTTTTAAAATAAATAAATAAATAATAAGAAATAAATAAATAATTTGATTGTGGAAGAGGAAATAGATAGATAGATATTCTGCACCCTACAAACGTCTCAAAATTAATAAATAATTAAATGGTGCATAAATAGTAAATAAATAATCATGTGGTGCTGAAAAATGTTGCAAAATAAATAAATAATGTGATTGTGAATGAGAACATAAATAATGTATATATATATATATATTTTAGACTCTAGAAACATCTCAAAATTAATAAATAATTAAATGTTTAAAAAATGTGCAAAGAACTGCCTAATAATAAATTAAGCCCTTACATGCACCAAATTCAATACATCCAATTGGCATATATCGAAGATCGGTAAAAAACATTATACCATGGGATAATTATTAAATATATACGTAAATACCATAAATATAGAACTATTATAAAAGAATCACATAAAACCACTAATCTTGCTAAATAGAGACTTCCAACAGAAAAAGAAGACAATCTACATCACCATCAAATTATAATTATGCAGAGAGCTAGTCAGAGAAAGACTGATAGGTCTGTTTCCATGTTCAGACCATCTGGATGTAAAGTTCCAAGATCAAAAAATGAACTGTTGTTCTCTACGCAGCAGCTGGTTGTCAACAGGACCCCCTCTCCAAGTCTTCTTAAATACAAACAAAGCACAGAACTGAAATTCTTCGAACTTATGTCCTAACTTCATAGCATGTTCTACCAGTAAAGGGGCAACAGGAAGAATTCAAAGAAACCTACAAATCATTTTTGAAAGAAAAGCACATATTTTACAGAAGTAACAAAAAATAGTGTACAAAAGGGATTGAGAATGTTTACATGTGTATACGAGTAAAACTATGATCTCAGTCACATTAGGAGGCCATACTTGTGAGTGAGGACAACTTTCACAAACTGTTCGTATCTACAAACTCCTGAGGCTTCGTTCTTTCCTGCTGTTAGAGGTATTAATGGTCTATCTCCTAGAAGTATATGGCATTTCTGTGTTATCACATACACTGCAGCCGTTCTCTATATACTGGAAGAGAGTAGGTGAAAATAACATACATAGGGGCCCTTTTACTAAGCTGCGTAGGCGCCAACGTGCGCCAAATTGGAGTTACTGCCCGTTACCACGCGGCCTTTGTGGTAATTTCAATTTTGGCCTGTGTCCACTATGCGCGTCTGAAAAATATATTTTATTTTTCTGACGCGTGTAACAGACAGGCGCCAAGTGGCGGCATTTGACACACGTAGGTCATTACAACCCAGATTCTTTACTGCTAGGTCAATGGCTGGTGATAAGGTCTCAGACCCAAAATAGACGCATGGCAATTTTGAGTTTGCCGCACGTCCATTTTCGGCAAAAAAAAGAGGCCTTTTTTACAGGTGTGCTTAAAAAATGGATCGGTGCATGCCCAAAACCCGCACTTACACTACCGCAAGCCATATTTCAGTGCACCTTTGTTAAAGGACCCCATAAAGGAGATGAAGCATTTTGTATATGGAAGACAGCTTAATTTCACTTCTGCCTCATCGAACACAATTCCGTTATAGATAGGCAGTTACATCACCGCTCTACCCTGCTTATCTTCCCAGGCCTTTATTGAAATTCTTTATCCCGCCACTTGTATCAGTTCAGTGTAAGGCTGTGAAAGTGATCATCAATAGGACTTTCACGGCATGTCCGTCACATGAGTTATTTCACTGCTCGACGTGTCATGAACATGGGAGCTGCAGGACCTGCTCTAGTTAACATCCAGCAGTCAAATCAGCTCTTTGCACATAGGAACAGGGGGAACCAATATTTAGACCCAGATTTTGCGGAGTCCTCCTACATTCCTGCATAAGTGTTTTCTTTTGGTGTCACGTCATTTGCTTTTGGATTGGATGAAGAGGAGAGTGGGTGAAATTCATACCTTTGAATAGGACTTATAAGATGTACCAAAGTTAGATCTCTAATTGTATATTGACTAAAATGTTTTTTCCTTTCTTTTGCTTTTCAGACAAATGCTAGACAGACCAGGATGGTGGTTTTGGTGTAGGGAAGTGGCTGGGGTAGCTTTTGTCTGGCATATCTGTGGTTGACAGCTGTTCCTATTGCTTTAGAAAGACCCAAGAGAACAACTGTTGAGCAAAGTTTGAATGCAGTTTTCTACATGCTGATATGACAGTATGGTTTTGCTTCGCCATTTCTTGTATGAATCTAACATACAGTGTGAAAGTACAAATCAGTTAATCAGTGTCAGTAAATTGTTGTGTGTTTGTTGTGTGTCACCGTGTGGAGAACTGGGTATGGTCATGTAGCTATTTAATGTATAATATTACTGCTCAGTGTGCTGCGGCGGCTAATAAAGCAAATAGAATGTTAGGTATTATTAGGAAAGGAATGAAAAACAAAAATGAGGATGTTATAATGCCTTTGTATTGCTCCATGGTGCGACCACACCTCGAATATTTTGTGCAGTTCTGGTCACCGCATCTCAAAAAAGATATAGTGGAATTAGAAAAGGTGCAGAGAAGGGTGACAAAAATGATAAAGGGGGTGGGACGACTTCCCTATGAGGAAAGGCTAAAGCGGCTAGGGCTTTTCAGCTTGGAAAAAAAGACAGCTGAGGGGAGATATGATATAGGTCTATAAAATAATGAGTGGAGTGGAAAGGGTAGACGTGAAGCGTCTGTTTACTCTTTCCAAAAATACTAGGATTAGGGGGCATTTGATGAAGCTACAAAAGGAATCGGAGAAAATATTTCTTCACTCAATGTGTAATTAAACTATGGAATTTGTTCCAGAGAATGTGGTAAAGGCGGTTAGCTTAGTGGGGTTTAAAAAAGGTTTGGGCGGCTTCCTAAAGGAAAAGTCCATAGACCAATGGACTCGGGGAAACTCCACTGCTTATTTTTGGGATAAACAGCATAAAATGTTTTGTACTTTTTGGGATCTTGCCAGGTATTTGTGACCTGGATGGGCTACTGTTGGAAACAGGATGCTGGGTTTGATGGACCTTTGGTCTGTCACAGTATGGGACAGCTTTTTTTCCCCCTGCAACATAATTGGATGTTCTTATGTTTTTACTTTCTGTTTTATTCTTTTTTTTTTATATTTTATTTATCGTTTTTATACATAGTAAACAAGTATAAACTTGTAAAGAAAAATCCACTATTACAATTAAATCTAAAGATATTATTCATAACACAAATTAAATATTATAGCCTCATTTAAAGTCCACAACAGGAGTCCAAGATTCCTAAATAGGAGAAAACAGGTAATAAACTTTATAAATCAAATTTTGAGATACAGACGAGTTTCTATTCGACTTTACTTTACTAGGAGCTCTCTTAGATGTTAAAAAATGATGACAATTGGTCAGGATCAACATAAACATATTTCACGGCTTGATAGGAGATTAAACATTTGCAAGGATATTTAAGGTAAAAAGTTGCGCCAAGTTGAAGTGTCTCCTGTCTCATCTGTAAAAACTTTTGTCCTCGCCTTTGCGTTTCCCTCGCTAGATCTGGAAAAACACGAGTTTGCAAACCACGAAAGGTTTTATTTTGATTTCCTTTTATCCTTCTGTGATTCTTTGTTGTATAAGTGTTTCCTATATCAGCCAGTTTTTTTTATCTGTTTCTTTTTTCCTTTTTTCCTATAGATGTTTTCTTATAGATGGAAATCCTAGAGGAGCTAGATTCTAAGAAAAGATATAAGAGCTTGTTAAGGATTCTCTTGCTTTGCAATCAGTCATATCAAATGGCTCTTCTCAACTTAGTCATTGGGGCACACCTAGCCAGGCAGGTTTTCAGGCTACCCACAATGAATGTACATGAGATAGATTTGCACATCAAGTAGGCAGTGCATGCAGATCTCTCTCATGCATATTCATTGTGGGTATCCTGAAAACCCGACTGCTTGGGTTTGTCCTGAGGACTTGGTTGAGAACCCCTGATACAAATATACTCTGTTCCTTCAGATGCTGCTGAAGAGAGAAAAAAAAGAGTAGGAAGGGTCCCTACACAAGCCAGTGCAGGAAGGGAGGAAAGCAGCAAGACCTAACCCACTACCATCACTAACCTGTCAGTGGACCAGAGCTAACTGAGGATCTTGGGAGGGGGAGGTTCTGTTTTTCTTTCCGCAATAAACTTAAAGTGTTTTTCTATCTTTTTGTATGTTGTCAGTTCCTGTACAAGCTGTAGGAAAGATATTAATGCTGATCTGAACATGGAATGTGTTGTAGGAAAGAGAAATGTGAGTTTTCTTTGTGACATAAGGTTGTGTGCTTTTAAATCAATGATCCTTAAGCCAGTCCTTGGGACAAGCCTGCCAGCAAGGATTATAAGGATATTCCCAATGAATATGCATGAAATAGATTTGTATGTACTGGGGGCAGAGCTTGTAAATAAATCTCTTGCATATTCCTTGGAGATATCCTGAAAATCCGACTGGCCGGGTGTGTCTCAAGGACTGGGTTGTTGAATTGATTATCCTGCTTATAATCGAACCAGAAAAACGCCCAAGTTCTGACCTAAATCGGGAGATGGACGTTTATCTCACAAAAACGAATAACGCGGTATAATCGAAAGCCGAACTTGGACGTTTTTAACTGCACTCCATCGCGGAAGCGTACAAAGTTGACGGGGGCGTGTCAGAGGCGTGGTGAAGGCGGGACTGGGGCATGGTTATCACCCGAACAGAGATGGGCGCCTTTCGCCGATAATGGAAAAACAGTATGCGTTTGTAGCTAGAATTTAGGGCACTTTTCCTGGACCCTGTTTTTTCACGAATAAGGCCCCAAAAAGTGCCCTAAATGACCAGATTACCCCCAGAGGGAATCGGGGATGACCTCCCCTGACTCCCCCAGTGGTCACTAACCCCCTCCCACCACAAAAAAATGATGTTTCACAACTTTTTATTTTCACCATCAAATGTCATACCCACCTCCCTGGCAGCAGTATGCAGGTCCCTGGAGCAGTTGTTAGGGGGTGCAGTGGACTTCAGGCAGGTGGACCCAGGCCCATCCCCCCCTACCTGTTACAATTGTGCTGCTTAATGCTTATTAGTCGTCCAACCCCCCCCCCAAACCCACTGTACCCACATGTAGGTGCCCCCCTTCACCCCTTAGGGCTATAGTAATGGTGTAGACTTGTGGGCAGTGGGTTTTGAGGGGGATTTGGGGGGCTCAACACACAAGGGAAGGGTGCTATGCACCTGGGAGCTCTTTTACCTTTTTTTTTGTTTTTGCAAAAGTGCCCCCTAGGGTGCCCGGTTGGTATCCTGGCATGTGAGGGGGACCAGTGCACTACGAATCCTGGCCCCTCCCACGAACAAATGCCTTGGATTTATTCGTTTTTGAGCTGGGAGCTTTCATTTTCCATTATCGCTGAAAAACAAAAATGCCCAGCTCACAAATTGTCGAATAAAACATGGACGTCTATTTTTTGCGAAAATACGGTTCGGTCCGCCCCTTCACGGACCCGTTCTCGGAGATAAACGCCCATGGAGATAGTCGTTTTCGTTCGATTATGCCCCTCCATATGTACTAGTATTGTTTGTGATTTTATTTATTTATTTTATTGCATTTGTATCCTACATTTTCCCACCTATTTGCAGGCTCAATGTGGCTTACAGAGTTTTGTTATGGCATTGTCATTCCAGGATGTCAGATTTAGTTAGTAATGCACAGAGATTAAGTATGGGAAGAGAAAAAGGAGAGTGTTAGGCGGGTAAGTATAGAAGGTGACCTTTCATAACTGGGTGGTTTGGCGTGGTAGTTTAGTAAGGCTATAGGTTCTCTTTGTAGGCCTTGTTGAAGAGATATGTCTTCAGAGATTTGCGAAAGTTAGTTATTTCATCAATAGTTTTCAGGGCTGTAGGTAATGCATTCCACAACTGCGTGCTTATGTAAGAGATGTATGTATGTAATCAAAATAATTGAGTCCTGTTTGCTGATGTTACAGTATAGTGTGACAGTATTGTATGCATGTTTTGCTGTCTGATCAGCCTTGTTGATAGAGTCGAATGAATGTGTGCATATATTACAGAAGACAAGAAATGGTCTGCATGCATATGATATGAGAAAAGTTAGACATGACGTTTGCAGATCACTATCTGCTTCAATTTATTTTTTTTATTGGAAACAGTTAGTATTGAGGAGGAAGAGCAACAAAAATAAATCCCAGTATGTTACAAGGGCCAAGATAGATCAAATACAATTTTGACAGTGAGTAGAATCTGCTGTGCAAAATGAGATTAAAGATTTATTAGTATGGTTAGAGAACTGGAATGATACTAGTGAACCAATTTCAGATGAAATAGCACCAAAAGAGGTAAAACAGAAATTGAAGAGGAAAGGTAATAAATGGTTTAATGCTGAATTACCAGAGCTAAAACATCTCTGCAGAAAATTAGAGTAGAAATGGTTTAAAGAGAAAAACAATTGTAACAAAAACATTTGGAGGAAAGCTATAAGGAAAGATGCTAAAAAATGATTACTGACAAAGATTATTTCCAGTTCAAGAAAATTGTTCCAACTTGTGAATTATCTAAGAGATACCAAGGAAATATGTAGTAAATCAGGGGAAACACCACCTATGGCCTCCCAATTCGCTGATCATTTCAGAACTAAAATAGAAACTATTCGTGCTGAATTGGAAAGGTGGATGAGGAATAAGATGATTATTTACTAAATTTAGATGATGATATTGTATCAGTAGACAGGATTTGGGATACCTTTCAAATCGTTTCTTAGATGGAACTGAATAAGTTTTTTAGACAATTTCCAGGATCACATTGAGGGGCATAATCGAACGCGAACGCCCATCTCCATGGGCGTCTATGTCCGAGAACGGGTACGTGAAGGGGCGGGACAGACCGTATTTTTGAAAAAAATGGGCGCCCATCTTTTTTTTCGATAATACGGTTTGTGCCCAGCAAATGCATCAGATATGTGCGGATTTAAGCTGGGTGGTTTCGTTTTTCAGCGATAATGGAAACCGAAGGTGCCCAGCTCAAAAACGAACAAATCCAAGGCATTGGATCGTGAGAGGGGCCAGGATTTGTAGAGCACTGGTCCCCCTCACATGCCAGGACACCAACCGGGCATCCTAGGGGGCACTTGTAAAAAGTGAAAAAAAAAAGTTAAATACCTCCCAAGTCCATAGCTCCCTTCCCTTGGGTGCTGAGCCCCCCAAATCCCCCCCCAAAACCCACTGCCCACAACTCTACACCATGACCATAGCACTTATTGCTGAAGGGGGGCACCTACATGTGGGTACAGTGGGTTTTGCAGGGTTTTGGAGGGCTCAACATTAACCACCACAAGTGTAACAGGTAGAGGGGGTGGGCCTGGGTCCACCTGCCTGAAGTCCACTGCACCCACCAACAACTGCTCCAGGGACCTGCATACTGCTGTGATGGAGCTGGGTATGGCATTTGAGGCTGGCATACAGGCTGGAAAAAAAGTTGTTAACGTTGTTTGTTTTTTGGTGGGAGGGGGTTAGTGACCATTGGGGGAGTCAGGGGTGGTCATCTCCGATTCCCTCTGGTGGTCATCTGGTCATTTAGGGCACTTTTTGGGACTTGTTCATGATAAAAAGGGTCCAAAAAAAGTGACCTAAATTTGCGCTAAAAACAGCCATTTTTTTTCAATTATCGACCGAAGGCGCCCAGCTCTCTGCTCGGCTGATAAACACGCCCCAGTCCCGCCTTCTCAATGCCTCCGACACGCCCCCGTCAACTTTGTTCGTTCCCGCGACGGAGTGCAGTTGCAGGCACCTAAAATCGGCTTTCGATTATACCGATTTGGGCGCCTTTGCGAGATGGGCGCCCATCTTCCGATTTGGGTCGAAATATGGGCACCCATCACTTTCGAAAATAAGGCTGGTTGTATTTTAGATGTCTGTCCTACTTACCTTATGAAAGATGCTCCCATAAGCTTTAGAGCTGTTATCCTAACTTGGTTGAGATATTTTTTTCTCATTAACTAGATTTCCAATGACTTCGGGTGAAATAATTATCACCCCAATAATAAAAAAATCCCAACACCTCCATGTTACTAACTATAGCCCAGCAGCCTCTATCCCTTTTCTTGCCGAACTTATGGAAGGGCCCCCCTTTTACTATGCTACGGTAAAAGGTGTCTTGTGGTAATTTGAATTCATTAAATTGGCACATGCTGGGCCATTTTTTTACCATGGTGGGTTAAAAAAGGCCTTTTTTTAATGGGGCAGTAAATGGCAGTGCACTAATATTAAAAGTATTGTGCAGCTATTTACTGCCTGAACCCTTTCGCCACCTATTTACTTGGTGGTAAGGGCTCACATGCTACTCGTGCGATAATCAGTCAGCGCACAGCAATGTGGCCATGCTGCCAATTACCGCCAGGAATGCCCCGCAGTAAAAACTAGAAAATTATTTTCTACCGTGGGAAACAGCGCGTGCCAAATTCGGAAATATCGCCAGGTGCCCGCGCTACCCCTGCGGTAGTGTTGATTTAGCGCATGCTACCTGTGTGTTAGCCTTACGTGGCTTAGTAAAAGGGCCCCTAAGATTCTTCAGGGAACAGTGTCACGTTAGATGCTTAGAATTATTTGTCTATCATATTCCCACAAAAAATATTCACTGTGTAACCTTACCAGTTTGGCCTTACCCAATCCAAGAGGTATCACATCTATGAAACTTTTCTTCTAATTTTTTTCTTATCCTGTGGCTTAGGTGTGGAACTTACTGTCACCTAAGATAAGATCCTTAATTAGCTATCGTTCTATAAAGACTTCCTTGTTCTGTGAATATGTTTTATCTCAGAAACGGTAATTCGTTACTTACTCTTTTAGGGGCCCTTTTTACAAAGCCGCAGGAGGGCTAACGCACAGATAGTGCACACCAAATCAGCACTACCGCTGGGGTAGTGCGTGCGCCCAGCGGTAATTCTGAGTTTGGCGTGCGCCGAATCCCGCGTGCATGGTTGCCATGCAGGTAGTGTGTGTGAGCCCTTTCTTCTAAGTCAGTGGCTGGTGGTTTTAATTTTTGCACACACCCATTTCCCGGCCCATTAAAAAAAATGGCCTTTTCCCCAGTCATGGTAAAAAGTTTTCCCAGCACATCCCCAAAAGATGCGCCCACAGGCCACTTTTTATCGCAGCTTTGTAAAAGGACCCCTGAGTTATTACTACTGTCATTTTCAGATAAATTGTAATTCCTAGATAACTGTTCTAGCTATTGATCTGTAATCTGCCTTGAACTTTACAGTATAGGCAGAATATAAGAGATAGGTATGTATGTAGATAGGCAGTGTGATTTTATTTTTTTATTGATAAACACCAATAAAACACGCCCAGTACAAATATTAAAAAACATGTAAGGTCTTTATTAGATAAATATTGGGAAAACACCACTTCCTCTGACATTCTTTCACCCTTTGTCTGGTTTGTTTTCTATCCTTTCCTCAGTTTTATTGCCTTTTCTGTGCTAAGGACTTCCGAGTGACACAAATGTTCATGTTTTATTCCTTGGGAAAAGCTACCTGTGGCACAAAAACACCAATAAACAAAGATTGTTTTGTACACTCAAAACCCTCTAATTTCATGGAAAATGAATACCTAACTTTACAATTTAAAAACACCTCTGTATAGCTTAATGTGAAATTAGGAAAAGCAAAGAAGCGAGCAGCAAAATTAAGACAGGAAAGTGGCACTGTGCCTTTAAAAGGGAAAGGTTCTACAAAATATTTGGGAGGTGTTTTCTTTGATGGGGCCTGTTAAAGCTAGCTTTCCTATTTTTCCAAAGTATAAAACAGAATAAAGAAAATGACATTCGAGGTATTTTTATGGTAGCAGTACATGTAAAGGCTCAACTACTATGACATGTTGCAAAGCATTTCAAAATGTGGAACCTATTTTAGCTTTCAGAACACGAACCTTCATCAATGAGACATTTGCTACTGCTTTATGGCAATATTTTACAGTGCTTTAATCATACCGATACATTTTCCGTTGAATGCAACTTACTTTGTGTAAACGTTTCCAGCAGGGTTGCATTACCAATCACCATACTGATATGTAGAGTACAGTTACATAGTCCTATGACTGTAGTACATGGAATGCTTTTTATTGCTTTAGGTTCTCACGGGAGATTTTAAAAACATAAGAGCAGAGAGTTAACTACCTCCATATGTACTCCCCATAGTAAAGTGACAGAAAACAATGTGGGAAAATGGTGCTTATTCGAGGTGGAGCAGGGCTATAGAAAAATGCCATGTTTGAATTGTAAGTGGGGGGGGGGGGGGGGGGTGATCACTATAATCCCCTTTCCCTCAATTTATTTATTAACCTTTTTGTGATCAACACTAAACCACCTCAGACAATGTGCAGTGAGGCATAACTCACACTCTATGAATGTAGGCTCTTGCCAACCCATTTATCCCTCATGCATTCTTTCCCATCACTGTTGCAGAAGTATCAAAGAAATTTTATTTATTTATTTATTTATTTATTTATTGCATTTGTATCCCACATTATCCCACCTCTTTGCAGGCTCAATGTGGCTTACAATACATCATGAGTACTGGAAATAAAATGAGTTTTCAGTACACAGGCAAGAATGAAAATTAAGAAAGGCAACGAAACAGTGTGACAAGGCGGTGGCCGTAGCTAGAAGGTTGTTAGGCTGTATAGAGAGAGGTGTGACCAGCAGAAGAAAGGAGGTGTTGATGCCCCTGTATAAGTCGTTGGTGAGGCCCCACCTAGAGTATTGTGTTCAGTTTTGGAGGCCGTACCTTGCAAAGGATGTAAAAAGAATTGAAGCGGTGTAAAGAAAAGCTACGAGAATGGTAAGGGATTTGCGTTACAAGACGTATGAGGAGAGACTTGATGACCTGAACATGTACACTCTGGAAGAAAGGAGAAACAGGGGTGATATGATACAGACGTTCAAATATTTGAAAAGTATTAATCCGCAAACGAACCTTTTCCGGAGGTGCGAAGGCAGTAGAACGAGAGGACATGAAATGAGATTGAAGGGGGGCAGACTCAAGAAAAATGTCAGGAAGTATTTTTTCACGGAGAGAGTAGTGGATGCTTGGAATGCCCTCCTATGGGAGGTGGTGGAAATGAAAACGGTAACAGAATTCAAACACGCGTGGGATAAACATAAAGGAATCCTGTTCAGAAGGAATGGATCCTAAGGAGCTTAGCTGAGATTGTGTGGCAGAGCCGGTGGCGGGAGGTGGGGATAGTGCTGGACAGACTTATACGGTCTGTGCCAGAGCCGGTGGTGGGAGGAGGGCTGGTGGTTGGAAGGCGGGGATAGTGCTGGGCAGACTTATACGGTCTGTGCCCTGAAGAGGACAGGTACAAATCAAAGTAGGGTATACACAAAAAGTAGCACATATGAGTTTATCTTGTTGGGCAGACTGTTTGGACCATGCAGGTCTTTTTCTGCCGTCATTTACTATGTTACTATGTTTACTTTCAACTAACAATAATAATTATGATGAGTTTTATTGTACATCAGACACATCAATGAGTCCTTTAAATCAATGTTTCTCAGTACAGTCCTCAGAATCCCTTTGGTCAGTCTCATTTTCAGGATATCCATAATGAATGTGAATACAATTGCATGTGCTGCCCTGGATTTCACTTGGTTTCATAGGGGTTCTTTTATAAAGCAGCGCTAAAAAGTGGCTTTAGCACACCCTTATGCGAGTCTTGCCTGCATGCTAAGGCCATTTTAAGCGCAGCAATAAAACAGCCAACTTTAATAATTTTGTATTAATGACTACATGCTAATGTTGCCATTAGTGCCTGACCATTGAAAAAGATTAGCATGTGAACCCTTACTGTCACCTATTCTGTAGACGGTAAGGGCTCACACGCTAATCAGTCAGTGTGCAGCAGTATCGCTGTGCTTACTGATTACCACAGACATGCCCCTTCTGTGGTAAAAACAAAAATAATTTTTAGCATGTGGTGTGTGTGCACTAACCGGGAACCTACCACAGGACACCTGAGCACAACCCACGGTAAGCCCTTTTAATCTGTGCTAAGCATTCACTAGTGCTTACCACAATATGGTAAAAGCACCCCTTAGACTTTAATAGGTTACATAGACTTTAACAGTATTCATTGGTTTCTAGACTGTATTAGGTTATGTAGAGTTTAATGACTCTTAGGGGCTCTTTTACTAAGCTGTGGTAAAAAGTGACCTGTGCTAGTTGTGGTGCGTGAAATTGGCACGTGGGCCATTTTTTTACCATGGCAGGGAAAAGGCCTTTTTTAAAATGGGGCGGGAAATGGCCGTGCACTAATATTAAAATTATCACATGACTAGTTACTGCCTTTGCCCTTACCACCACCTATTTAGAAGGTAGTAAGGGATCACACGCTATTCGTGTGGTAATCGGGCAACGAATGTCAATGTGGCTATGCTACTGGCTACCGCCGGGAATGTTCCCACAGTAGAAAATAGAAAAAAATTTTCTACCACAGGAAACTGCGCACACCAACTTTGGAACGACCTCTGGGTGCCCATGCTACCCTGGCGGTAGGGTCGATTTGGTGCACGCTACCCATGCAGTAGCCCTACCATGGCTTAGTAAAAAGGCCCCTTAGACTCAAGCCAGCTGTATAGGAATCACTGATTTTTTAGGTGCTGTTTATAGAATTTAGTCCTAAAGTTATAGAATACTGTTTAGTGCCCAGCTAGCACTTACACGCCTGGCTGTCACAGTTACACACGTAAGTGCTAGTATTTTATCACCTACATGTGCACTCAGCATATAAATATAATCAAGTTATAGAATATGGGAGTAAATGACACTGCTAGCACCCCACAGCAGAATACTATAGTCTATGGGAAGAGGTTTTCTCTTCCCATAAAAAGAGCAAAACAAAAATATAAAAGAATAACAACATTTTAAATCAATAATAGCAAAGTTTTTTTGATAATAATTAGAAGATAGGTAGTTTATTTAGAAAAGACGTACTGTTAAAAACACTTGTGGATGGCTTTCTTTAATACTGTGGTCAAGTTGATTAGGTCATGGGACAGACATGGTTTATGAAGCATGTTCTCTATTAGTATGATTGTCGAGAGATTAAGGTGGGGTTAGTAGCAATTGATGTAGTTGTTTTGTTTTGTATTACATATGTATTATGTATGTATTTTATGTGAGCTGCTTCAGTGTAAGCGGGTTAAAAATAGTACAATTTTAAAATAAATTAATAAATTATCCATTCCTTCTACATTCTGAATTGATTATAGTTATATAGTAGCCAAGGTGGTGTGGAATCCTCATTGTTAGAATAATTTCAGGACAGGTTAGACAATGTGGATACAATGGACCCTACCTGGAGGCAGGGGGTTAAGCCAGATGACTTCTTGAAGTCCTTTCAGTAGGTCCCTTCTTAGGTGCCAATTTACTGAAGCTTAGCATGCAGTAAGTGCCACATGGCCCATAAATATAAAATATGATGCACAGCATTTAACTTGCACAGATGTCATTAGTTCGCGCTAAGCTTTAGTAAAAGTGTCCCTTAAAATCTATAAATGATTGCTAAGTAGAGAAAGGCACCATAAAGTATCTAACTGGATGCTTATGAATATTTTTAGCTGTAAAAAAGAAAATATTTAGACATTTTTGCTTGAAAGTGCATTTTCGTGTGCTTAAAATAAGCATGATTTTCAAAACAGCTAACAAAAATCTATTTTTCTGTTCAAAATGGAAGGTATCAAAATATCCAGAGAACAATTGCAACGGAAAGAGCAGAGGAGGATGCAATTAGTCATCGGACGGAGAGGCCTCCCGGGATCATGGGGGATTCTGATGGGGAACTTTCACAGCCAAATTCAGGTATGAACAAGTCTTTGCACCAGCCTTGAAAAACATAAGGCTGCAAGCAAACATTATGCTTCTTTCAAAATGTGGTGTCTTATCATTATGTTGAATTCCAAAAACCTGGGAATACTTCCAAATATTAAATGCATTCTCTGGCTACAGATCGTGAATTGCTTGTTCTATGATTCTTGGAAACATGCTAGACGGTGATGTCCTAAAGAGGTTCCAAAATTTACCTTCATTTACAGTTCTATCCCCTTCCAGGAGACTCATCATTAAAATTACATTTGCATAGACTTAATAGCTAATCCAACAGAGCTAAGGAATTCAAACCCTATTTTAGAATGGGCATCAGCATGAACTTTTTACTTAGAGAAGTTGTGTAGCTACAATTGAGCAAGCCTTTGATGAGTTGAGAGCCGCCTGCTGGTAGGCCTACATGCTGCTGGACTGAATCAGTTCTGAAAAGAAGGAACAATGGTGATAGCAGTGCTGTGAGGAGATGATGAGTGCTGCATACATAGCATTTCCCTCCGGTAGTGTTGCTTTGCCACCTCCTGATCAAGAGAAGTGCTTAAGCACTTAAGAACATAAGCATTGCCATACCAGGACAGACTGAAAGTCCACTAAGCTCATTATCTTGTTTCCAACAGTGGCCAATCCAGATCAGAAGTACCTGGCAAGATCCCAGAACAATAAAACAGATTTTAGGCTGTTTATCCTAGAAATAAGCAGTGGATTTCTATCTTAATAATGGCTTATGGACTTTTCTTTTAAACCCTGCTAAGCTAACTGCTTTTACCCCATTCTCTGGCAACAAATTCCAGAGTTTAATTACACGTTGACTGAAGAAATATTTCCTTCAGTTTGTTTTAAATTTACTACTTAGTAGCTTCATTGTTTGCCCCCTAGCCCTAGTCTTTTTGGAAAGAGTAAACAAGCAATTAATGTCTATCTGTTCCACTCCACTCAGTATTTTATAGACCTCCCTCAGCTGTCTCTTCTCTAAGCTGAACAGCCCTAGCTGCTTTAGCCTTTCCTGATAGGGAAGTCATCCCATCCCATTTATCATTTTCATCGCCCTTCTCTGTACCTTTTCTAATTCCCTTATCTCTTTTTTGAGATGTGGTGACCAGAATTGCACACAGTATTCGAGGTGCGGTCGCTCCATGGAGTGATACAAAGGCTTCATAATATCAGTTTTATAAAATTCTGTGTGGAATGGAATGGGTAGATGTGAATCGTTTGTATACTTTTTGCAAAATTACTAGCACTAGTAGGCTCTCAATGAAACTAAGTGGTAAATTTAAAACACATCAGAGAAACAATTTCTTCACTCAACATGTAATTAAACTCTGGAATTTGTTGCTAGAGAATGCAGTAACATTCTTCCACAGAATAAATAATAATCCCAAAAAACTAAGAGGAAGGTCAAAAACTAAAATATCATGTATAACCTGCCCTGTATAGTAGAGAGAAAAGAGAGCACAAGACTTCAGTAATAATAAATAAATAGTGAAATATGGAAGGGTTTCAGTGAGGACCCACCACAGTCCATGAGCAATTGATATAAAGTGCCCACTTTTTCAAAGGGCTTTATATACACACTCTGCTCACATCATTTAGCCTTCCATGTGAATTCAAACAAAATCAAAATAACAATGTCTACTCTGTCTAATCATCAATAATATACAGGAGAATGCCTTCAATAATCAAGTTTATTATCACACTTCACACCTACCTGTTTCAAATGTAGATTGCTGTTCAAACAGAACAGAACAGACTATAATTCTACCAGAACACTCTATATGTCGATCAAATGGTTACAGATACAAATCACACTTACATTCTAGCAATACACAATCACCACGGTCACCTAACAAGACTGCACTCACATAATGTCTCACTTATCAACAAGAGTATACTCACAATGCTCAACTGATATACCATACCAACAATGTCTCTCATAAATTCTAAACCGCACTGAAGCCTATACAGGGGACATTAGCAGTAGTTAAGACCTGAATTGAATTGAATCTCTTCATCAGGAGAAGTCCCCAATACTTGAGAGAAGTAGCCCAGAAAGTTGCCCATGGCGTCCTCCAAACACTGCTAAACTTCAATGGTGGACATGGATGGCAACACCCAAAACTTCTGAAGTAAAAGCAATGTAATGACACCAGACATATAAACCAACTTTATTGTGCACAGCTTACAATAATTACAGAACAGCTGACCATTCAATATTGTCATTGAGACCACCCGGTTTAATTGGTTGCAATGTAAATATCCAGTACTGTTCTCTAGACAGGAGTCGCAATTTCCTATTGCCTTCATAAGTGGCAGGAATCTGTTCAATAATAAACCATTCCAGTTCACCTCTTGCTCCACCCTGAATCTTCATCCTGGGAAAAAAAACAAATAATTGGCCAAATTCTTCCCTCTAGAGAAGGCAACACATGGGCCTTTCCCTAACACTTCATGAAGTTGTAATACATTCCAATGTTTATAAATACACTGGGCAACCTCAGAAGCCATTGTAGAATAGGAAAGAACACATACTTGTTTATCGATGTCAGTACGAGATTTCTCCTGCCTCAAAAAATCAGGGTAGGCAAATAAAGCCCTTAAATACTCCTTCCTAACAGCTTTAGAAGGATATCCATGGGCCATCAATTGGTGACCAAGAATATCTGCTTGCTTTTTAAACTCCTCTATACTTGTACGTATTTGCTAAATACACAAGAACTGACCAGTAGGAATGACCATGCGTAATCGTTTGGATGACAACTGTCAAAAGATAGATAGTTATTCTTCTCAATGTTCTTCCTGAACATTGTGCTGTACAACCTTCCAGACTGCTTCTACACCTGGGTTTCCAAAAACATCACCTGTGTCCTATCATATGTCATGGTGAAATGCAAATGGATATTAATAGTATTCAACCAATCTATAAAAACATGAAGTTGGTTCTCAGAAGCAGTCCAAACAAAATGTCAGGAATAACTCTAACCAAGATTTTACCAAAATAAAGAATTGGGCTGGGTACGAAAACTGTTCCAAAAATTGTGAAACATATAAGTTGGCAATTCTGGGAGTAGTAGCTATCCCCATAGCTACTCCTTGACACTGAAGAAAAAATTGACCATTAAATGAAAAATACTTTTAAGTCAAAACCAGTTTGGCTAATGATGTCATAAAGGAAGCTGATACCCTCTTGAAAACCAACTCCCTTTCCAAAGTATTCTGAACAATTTTCAATGCTCCAGTCTGAGGAATACTGGTATAGGGGCACTCCACATCAAGGGTGATCAAAAAAAAATCACTATCATTTAAATCATGTGTATTCATAATGCATCACAAAAAATGATTTATCTCAGGTAACCATAGGCTCTGACATGTATTGATTATTCAAGCAGCTACAATATTCAAGTGGCTATGCTGTCCCACCTAGGCCCACCTGAAAATCTCCGTGAGGAAGAGGTTGCAGCTGTAGGGTGCCGAGACAGGGTTTAGATGGTATCAGTATGTTTCTTAATAAGGTCAGCAACCTCTTCTACCTTATCTTCAAACAGATTGTCACCGCGGCATGGAATGCCCACCAACCTCTCTTGAACCGTTGGTTCCAGGTCATAGACATGCAGCCATGAGAGTCTGCGCATCTCCACACCCATGGTAGAGAGTCTGGACACAATATAAAAAGAACCCTATGTGCCCCTGACCAGATGCTTTCTGCACTCCAGCTGCTTACTGGCCAACTGGCGAAGCTCTGCGGCCTGCACCTATGAGAGACAATCCACAAGACTGCAGACCAAAGACTACAAGTAAAGGCTTGTGTAGAGCTGGTATCAAATCTTGAAAAACTTTTCTCCTAAACAAGTTTAGTGTCTGAGCTTGTCTACCTGGGGGCACTGAGGCATGAGTCCTGGAGCTCCTAGCTTGTGTGAGGGCAGATTTGACCACCAGAGAGTGGTGAGGCAGTTGAGCCCTCTCGAATCCAGGAGCCTTCTGGATATCAACCTTCTTAGGTGCAACCTGCACTGAGAGGGGAGATTCCAAATTCTTCGTCAGTGCATCCTTAAGGATAGGGTGCAATGGTACCATGACCCCTTCCTTTGGAGGAGACTCGTAGTCCAGGACAGTTAACATCTTTAACCTGGGCTCTTTCTCCGTCTCTAAACTTAAATGGGATGGCAGAAGCCATCTCCATGACAAAACCAGTGCAAGACCCTCATGTGGAAATATACGTCTCTGTTGAGGTGAGAAGGGATCAGAAGGTATTCCATAAAACTCCTCCTCCGAGAAGTAATGAGTGTCCACTTCCAAGTGCCATGAATGGTCCCATTCAGACTCCTCAATGTATTCAGAGCAGACTGAGTAAGTGTGTGCCTGCCTCAGCTCATTGGAACTCTGTCCACTCCCCAAAGAGCTCCGAAGTATAACCATACTCTCTGACTCTGGGGAAGCTTCCTCCCCTGACATCGAGAGCGGTACTGTATGTGTCAATGTTGACACCATTTGAGGTGCCAGCGACGAAGATCTCTGCACAGGCATGGATGGAGCCTCAGGAAGAACCTGGGGATGATCCACGGCTGGTGCAAGTTCCCTCGATGTCTGAGTGGTTTGCAGCTGCAGCATCTGCTCCAGCTCCTCCCTGAGCATGGCTTGGAACTGCTTATTGAAGGAATGCGTCAGCAAAAGTGGGGGAGCCGGTAGAAAGGCAGTCTGAGAAGGTGTTGGTGCCGATCCAGCAGCAGAGACCTGGCTGCAGTGGCATAGGAAGGGGGGGGCGGTGGGGCGGTCTGCCCCGGGTGCACATGCTGGGGGGGGTGTCGGCTAGCTGGTTCCCTGCTCTTTCTGCCCCGGAACAGGTTACTTCCTGTTCCGGGGCAGAGAAAGCAGGGAAGCAGCAGAGCCGATGCAGCTCCCAGTGACGTGCACTGGGGGCGGATCGGCCCTCCTGCCTGCCCCCCGCTGAAAGGTATGGTGTGTTTCGGGGGGGGGGGAGCGCTCCGGAGGGGGAGCGCCGTGCCCTGCACCCAGGGGGGGTGCGCAGCGGCGACCCGCCCCGGGTGTCAGGCACCCTCGCTACGGCACTGCCTGGCTGTCTGGAGACTTGCGCACCGACACCTATTCCAAAGAGGGGGACCGCTCCTCCCAGTGCCAGCACTTCGGGTACTAGTGATGCCAATGCCCTGGTGCTCCCGGCACCATGTGCCAATGAGAATCAACACTTATGCTTTTTGGCCTTCCCTTGATGCTCAGCATCGCAGTCCTTCAGTGCTGACGAGGATGACATCGAACCCATACATTCCCCTGGTGTCGAGACCAATGCTGACTGGTCCTGGGGCCTACTCTCAGTGCCCAGTGTCAAGAGGTGGAGACCTTCTCGGTGCCTGTGCACTCTCAGTGGATGCTGAAGTCTTGGCAGCCATTGAGCTTGATGCTTCCGGTGCCGGTGACAATGTGCCAGCCTTCAAGGAGCCAAAAAGTGTTTTCTGTTGGACCTGCTACATCCTCTGTGTCCTCACCTGCATTTTTAAACAGAGAGAACAAGAGTTAGGCTCATGGTCAGGCCCAAGGCATCCGATGCACTAAGAGTGCGGTTCCATCACAGAAATCATCCAATTACATTGTGTGCATCTTTTGAAGCCACTGGGGGTCTTCTAGGATATCAAGAAAAGAATTGCAGCCAAATTAAACTCCTCAATTGTGAACAGAAAAAGAAAGGAGACTTGAAGAGCTGAAAAAAACTACTAAAATTAAAGGGAAATACAATACAATAAAGACAAATAATTCAAATTAGGAGAAAAAATACCTGCATGGGATGGCACTGCAAAAGGGAGGGATGTAATCACTGTGAAAAGAACAGGAAGAAACGTCCTCCCTGCTCTGTGGAAAAACAAAGACTGAAGAACCCATGCTCGAGCATCAGGTGGGAAGGCACCAGTGCATGGGCGGTGGGACACTGCTAAAAAGTTGTAACCTAATCTCGCTAGTCAGTATCAGTACCGGGCTCCATCAGATGATGTTATCCAGCTGTGAGAATACAACAGCCTGCTTCTTCTTGGAGAAAAGCAGATAGCTTAGCAGGGTTTAAAAACAATTTGGACAAGCTCCTAAAAGAAAAAAATCCATAAGCCATTATTAATATAAATGGTATCAAAAGGGACAGCAGCCTCCTAAGCTCTGTGAATACACCTTTGCATCCCAGAATTAACCAGAGAACAGACTGCGTTTAACAACAAACATTACTGGAACATACTTAGTAACTTCACTATACACAGTAGTATAGAAAAGTATCTGTAAAACTGTAAACAGTCAGATAATTAAAAACATTGACATATAGTATTTAGATAAGTTTCAGTACTGAGGTACACTTGCCTTGCACAGTTGCAAGAGCTGGCAGTCAAAAAGGGGCTGGAAAATGCTGAAAAAATAAGTAAAGCACTCTGCAGAGTATGTACACAGTTCAGATGGGCCCCAATATAATATGAAGCAGATGTTAGGTTTTTCTAGACAGTTCCTTAAGAGCTCTAATAGTAATTAATGCTTTATTTGAAGTTAGAGCCTGTCTTAACCACACATTGACATTCCAGAGCTCTACCTGACTCTTAGGCCCTGCGTATAAAACAAGGAGTCTTTCTGAGAAAGCCAGCCTGGATGTTCTGTATTTCAGCTTTCTACCTATGAAACCTAAATTTGACTTTCAGAATCTCCCTCCCATATGTTCCTATGTCACTGATACCCACATGTACCAAACCTACTGGCTCCTCCCCAGTACTGTCTAAAATATTATTTAGGTAAATTGTGAAATCCACTACCATCTCACTGTCACACTCACCAGCCACCCAGCTACATGCCTACTGATGAAATCTCCAACTGAAATGGCCAGCTTATGCCTTCCCTTCTAGGCAGAAGCCCATGGAGACACATCCTCAGTGAGAGAGGGTATTGCATCCCCTGGACAGCAGGTTCTAACTGCAGTATTGCTTCCTTCCTCACCAAGGTGTTGTTCTCATGTCAGGTGGCCTCTGTTCTCCAAATCAATATAAAGGCTACCAGACTGGAGGTGGGACCTCTCTACAGTGCAGGTTTCCTCTGTATAGCTCTCTGTCCATCTCAGCTGTTCCAAGTGTGCTACTCTAGCTTCCAGAGATCAAACTTGTTCTCTGAGAGCAAGGAGCTCTTTGCATCATGTACACATATGACCTCTCAGCAACCGGGAGTTAATTATACATAGTGCACTCTGTGCAAAGAGTGGATAGCACCCATCTTGGTGCTGGACTGCAGTCTGTATCTTAGTATTGGTGAGTTGTTTAGTTATTTAAGGTTGCTAAGGGAGTAGGGGGGTATCTAAAATAATTTAAAGGGCCTTGAGATTATTTGGTATATTTTAAGTTTTTGTTTATGTTTGTTTATCACTAAAGTTCAAACAATTGTTGCTTAGAGTGAAATACATACTGATGAAAATTCCCTGTGGTGACAAATTTCCTTCTTATTCTCTAAAGCCGTGCAGCAATGCTGACACAGCCCATTCAAGTGAATGGGCTGTGTCGGGATTATCGCACCAGCATCCGCTAGCACAGCTTTGTAAACAGGGGCCTAAATTAAGATAATTGAGAATAAATTGAGAGATGTGCCAGAGGTGGGTGATGGAAAAGAAGACTAAACTAAGATGTGCTAAGCTATGTAATACCTACCCTTTAATGTTCTAAGTTGTAGTAGTTAATTTTAAACTGTTGCAAATGAATTCTAGACTATTTAAGCATTCTAAGAGGGTCGCAGTAAATGCTGAGATGCCCATAGGAATATAATGGGCATCTCAGTGTTTACTGCCAGCTGATTTCTACTGTGAGCTAAAAATGCTACCATGGCTTAGTAAAAGACCCCCTTAACATGCTTAAATAGTCAAATTCATTTGCACCAGTTTAAAATTAACTGTTACAGCTTAGAACGGGGCTGGACTTGGGAAATACTGCTTTACGCCACCAAATCTCAGAGCAAAGTAATTTACACTTACCCAGATAGACTTCCTCTTCTCTGAGAACTCGCTCAGAAAAGGGAATATAGAGTAGAAATATATATATATATATATACAAGGTTCTCAGGTGTTATTTTTCACATCCAGATTCTCTTTGCAATTTCCTTTACTTTGGTACAGAGTTGAGAAGAGAAGGCTCTCTGTCTCCTGTGACTTCTCAGAAAATCACCTTGTTACTGCAGTCTCCAGCTGTAAAGTTCATCACCAACCCAGAATTCTTCACTGTGCTCCATGCAAACTATGTAAGAATTAATTGAATTTCATGGAAGTTTGAGTAAAAAGAATGTATAGATTCTAATTTTAAATGCACTGTGTTTGCAGAGTATTCATAATACTGTTCATGAGTTTTCCAGTGTTTGTGCTTAAGTCAAATTCTTTGAGGTACCAAACCTTTTACCTCTCCTTTATCATGTTTGTTATTTATTAAATTTATACCCACTTACTGTTATACCCCTGGATGGTTTATAAACCATTATACATAATAAAATACACAAAACAGAGCAATACAACCTCTGTAGTCAAACAACTTAAAACAATATAACATACCTAATCAAATAGAATAAATTAAAATTAAAGCCAATAAAATCCTCAAATAAAATAATGAAGAGCAGAGATAGATAAATGTGTTTCACCATTTTGTGAAATTTAAAAAAAATCAGTATCCCTTCATATTTCTGTAGATGAGGTATTCCAAAATTGATGAGCCTGCAGTAAAAATACTCTAATTATATATGGGAAAGGGCCTCGAGAATGTTTGCTCCACCTTGTGCTAAATTAGACTGTTTGTCACTAAAACCCATTATAATGCTATAAAAATACTCTAGCATGTGTGCATATTGGACCAAATTCTATATATGGTGCCAAAAAATCATCACCGAAAAAATAAGCACTAAGTGTATCTTCTAATAGTTAAAAAGGCTTTTATTCTTGCCACTTTAAAGACAACCCTTATCTGTCAAAAAGCCTTTCTGTTTGCCTATCTCCAAAAGGGAGTCTATGTTGTCCTTAATCCGCTTTGTAGAATCAGAAGTGAGCACTTATAAAAGTCATTATCAGACAGTTGTCTCTCTAAATCTTTTACATAATCTTTTCTGTTCATTACCACTATAGTCCCACCCTTATCTGCTTGTTTTGCAACTATATTCCTATCATCCTGTAGTGAATTTAATAGCCTCTTTCTCTTTACTACTCACATTGTAAAAAAACCTCTTCTTTTACTCAATTCTAAGCGACTAATATCTTTCATTACAAGGCTTTCATAGATGTGGATGGCATGGTGTATATTACCTGGAGGAATCCATCTACTGTCCCTCTTAACAATAGACATATCAATACTGCTTCCAGTGTTTTTAGAGAAAAATTCAATGATCTTCAATTTCCTAGTTAGTTTGAATAAATCAATCCTTGTGTTGAAAGCATTGTAATGAGGGGCTGGAGCAAATGTTATACCCTTGTCCAAAACTGCATATTCATCGGTTAAGTTATATACCCTTTCTAGAGATTGCCTTCTGCTAATGGTAGGTGCCTGTTGTTCCAACTGCCTTGATTCCTGTTGTAACTGTTCCAATTGCCTTGATTCATATACTGATTGCTCCTGTTCACATTCTGATGGTAACTATGAGGGGCAATCTATTTTGGCGGCGGCGCAACAGCTGGCTGGAACCATATTTTTGAAAAAGATGGCTGGCCATCTTTTTTTTCGATAATACGGTTTAGCCCGGCCAAATGCCAGAGTTCGCCAGGTTTGAGATTGCTGGTTTTGTTTTTCAGCGATAATAGAAAAAAATGCCGGCCATCTCAAACCCGGCGAAATCCAAGGCATTTGGTCGTGGGAGGAGCCAGCATTTGTAGTGCACTGGTCCCCCTGACATGCCAGGACACCAATCGGGCACCCTAGGAGGCACTTCTAAAAATGTTTAAAAAATACAAAAATAGCTCCCAGGTGCATAGCTCCCTTACCTTGGGTGGTGAGCCCCCCAAATCCCCCCAAAACCCACTCCCCACAACTCTACACCATTACCATAGCCCGTATTGGTGAAGGGGGGCACCTACATGTGGGTACGGGTTTTTTGGGGGGGTTGTAGGGCTCAACACTTAGCACCACAAGTGTAACAGGTAGGGGGGGGGATGGACCTGGGTCTGCCTGCCTGAAGTGCACTGCACCCACTAACAACTGCTCCAGGGACCTGCATTCTACTGGGTATGACATTTGAGGCTGGCAAAAAAGTGTTTTATTTTTATTTTTTTAGTGTGGGAGGGGGTTGGTGACCACTAGGGGAGTATGGGGAGGTCATCCCCCATTCCCTCCGGTGATCATCTGGTCAATTGGGGCACCTTTTTGAGGCTTGGTCGTGAAAATTCAAGGACCAAGTAAACCCGGCGAAATACTGCTTAATGCCGCTTTTTTTTTCTATTATCTGCAAAAACTGGCCATCTGGTAGCCACGCCCATTCCTGCCCATGTCCTGCCTTCGCTTCACCGCTGACACGCCCCCTTGAACTTTCGCCGGCGCGGCGACGTAAAGTGGCGATGGTGTCAAAAACGCCGCTTTCGATTATACCAATTTCGCTGCTTTTGTGAGATCGCCGGCCACCTCCCGATTTATGTCGGAAGATGGCCAGCGATCACTTTTGAAAATAAGCCTGTATATCTGTCCCTCTGATAAACCCTCTGTCTGCCTCTTCCCCTTCTCCTTGTCCCAAATAGATCGAACCTTGGTCTCTCTTGATCCCTCTGTGCTAATCTGTCTGTCTGTTGTCGAATCCCTTCTCCACAACTCTTCTATCTGAAAAACCTGAGGATTTACTTTGGTCTTTGGGGGAGTAGTGTATGAGGCAGAAGGTCAAAAACCTCCTCAGAATTGTTCCTGTTTCTTTTACTATTTCTCTCTTTTGTGGGGCTATTTGTAGAGACATTTCTTGATGGTCTATCCTGAGGTTTATTAGTTGTGTTCATTTGTCTAAAACCAACCTGTCTCTGTATTTTTAGTTAGTTATTACTCTTATGCCTTATAATCATACTCATCTCTCTTATATTTGTCATATTTAGTCTTTCTTAAAACCATCTAACTGCTTATTATAATTCTCATATAATATCTTAAAACAAGGATCTCTATCCCTCAAAAGTGTCAATTTATTATCAAGTTTTTCTTTTGCTTCATTAGCCTTATTGCTAGCTGTCTGTATAATTAAAAGCATGTTTACAATAGCTTTCCATTTACCCATAAAATCTTCATCTTCTGTAAACATTTTTGGTCCTTTATTAATTTTTAATCCCCTAGGGATACGTTTAAACCTACAGTAGTCTAATAAGGTGGAAGCATGACGCTCAGTTCTAACCAGTCTTTTCGTACACTTTCCAGTGTGATATTCAGTCATCCTCAACCATTTTTATCTCATCATTTCTAAAGAAAGGCTCTTTAGGAAGTAATTTCTGTAGTAAATCATCTCCAAAACTCAAAACGTCTTTCCGCGGGGAATAAGACATCGTTCCTCAGCAATCCAGCAAGGAAATCCAGAAGAGGAAAACAAAAGTTCTGCAGAAAGAGAAGTACAGTTCACAAAAGCAGAACACACATTTTCTAATAGTTAAAAAGGCTTTTATTCTTGCCAACTTAAAACACAACCCTTATCTGTCGAAAAGCGTTTCTGTTTGCCTATCTCCAAAAGGGAGTCTATGTTGTCCTTAATCCTCTGTGTAGGATCAGAAGTGAGCAGTTTATAAAAGTCTTTATCAGAGAGTTGTCTCTCTAATGGGCCCAGGGGCGGACTGACCGTTCAGGCAGCCGGGCAGTGCCTGAGGGCCCAGAGGCTTTGCCCGGATTTGACTAATTTTAATACATTTTTTGCTAATGTTTGGAGACCCAACCCTCCTTTCTCATGTCAGAACAGAATACCTTAATAGCAGTATACTGTCCTGACCTGAGGAAAGAGGTTTTGGCCTCTGAAAGCTAACTGGAAAATATATTTGATCCAATAAATTTGGTATCATCGTATTTTCCATTTTTTTGTTTTATGTGTATTTGTTAACCTATAGTATAGTGATTGAAATACGTCAGTTTTTGAAATTTGCATCTGCGGGCGGGGGAGTAGCAGCAGCGCAGCGGGTAGGAAAGAACTGGGATGGTTGGGGCGTTAGCTACGGTGGTATGGGGCGTCGGCTGCGGTGGTAGGGGGTGTCGGGCAGGGCCAGGCAGGGGGCCCAGACCACTCTCAGTGCCCGGTGGCCCAGACCACTCTCAGTCCGCCCCTGAATGGGCCGATGATCAGAAGCCATGCTGTTCCAAACAGCACTCTAAAAATAATGCTGTAACATTGTGGGGCTATAACGCCCCTATGATCAAAGCTAATAGCATGCAAATGTATGTGTGCTATTAGCTCTGATCATGGGGGTACTTCTACGGGAGCATTGTGCCTGGGCATGCACACAATCCTCCCGCAGAAGTTATTTGACAGGTCCTGGCTGTCAATGGATCTGTCAAACAGCAGAAGACATTTGACAGGTTCAGGATTTTCTCCCGGACCTGTGAAACCATACCCCCCCCCCCCCCCCAACACAAGATCTGGACGTCTGGTGGGCTTCCAGGCCCAAAAGCACAAAATCCCTGGTGGTTTAGTAGGATTGCTAGCTTCCCACTCTGACCCCCCCCCCCCCCACATTGCTCAAAAACGCCCTGAAGTTCCAGTGGGACCGCTGTCTGCCCCCCTCCACCCCCGGCGGCCTACCTCTCCATAGTGGGGGTAGTAGTTGGAGGAGGGAGGGACCTGCATTCCTGCCCTCCTCTTCAGGGGCCTTCCCAAAATGGTGGCATCCCGCCTTGCCCGGTGTATCCTGGGATGCACTGGGTGGGGCTTGACTTCCATATAAGGGTCAGAAAACACTGACTTTTGCTTAACCGTCTAGAATCTAGGAAGAAGAAAAACAACAACTGAGTACTCTACTATCTACACCTATTTTCTCTAACTCCAGTAACATAAGCTCATAATCCACCAAATAAAGGGGGTCAGTTTCCACTGGGAAAGTAAGGGGGGGATCATCCCAGAATCCTTCCATTGGTCATCTGGTCATTTAGGGCACCTTTTTGTGTCTTATTTGTTAGAAAAACAGGTCAAGACCAAAACATTGAAGTTTTTGCCTTAGATATTTTGGGTTTTTCCATTATGACTGTAAAATGTCCAAGTCGTAGGCACACCCTAAACCTGGCCTAGTCCTGCCTTCAAAACACCCCTACATGCCTCCTTGTGATTTGAATGCACTGCAGTCAAAGTATAACAGAGATAATACAAAGTATGGGACAAAGTATCGCATAGATGACGTGGAGGGGAATAATCAAATGTCGCCGGCGATCTATTTTGGCGGCGGTGCAACAGCTGGCCGGAAACGTATTATCGAAAAAGATGGCCGGCCATCTTTTTTTTCGATAATACGGTTTAGCCCGGCGAAATGCCTTGGAGTTCGCCGGGTTTGACATCGCCGGGTGTGTTTTTCCGCGATAATGGAAAAAACTGCCGGCGATCTCAAACCCGGCAAAATCCAAGGCATTTGGCCGAGGGAGGAGCCAGCATTTGTAGTGCAATGGTCCCCCTCACATGCCAGGACACCAACCGGGCACCCTAGGGGGCACTTCAAACAGCTATTATAAACAACCAAATTAGCTTCCAGGTGCATAGCACCCTTCCCTTGTGTGCTGAGTCCCCCAAATTCCCCCCAAAACCCACTGCCCACAAGTGTGAACCATTACCCTAGCCCTAAGGGCTGAAGGGGGCACCTACATGTGGGTACAGTGGGTTTTGGGGGGTTTGGGAGGGCTCAACATTACCCACCAGAAGTGGAACAGGTAGGGGGGGATGGGCCTGGCTCTGCCTTTCTGCAGTCCACTGCAACCAACAACAACTGTTCCAAGGACCTGCATACTGCTGTCAGGGTGCTGGATATGACATTTGAGGCTGGCATACAGGCTGGCAAAAAAGGTTTGTATTTTAATAATTTTAGTGTGGGAGGGGGTTGGCGACCACTGGGGGAGTAAGGGGAGGTCATCCCCCATTCCCTCCGGTGGTCATCTGGTCAGTTGGGGCACCTTTTTGAGACTTGGTCGTGAAAATAAAAGGACCAAGTAAACCCGGCGAAATACTGCTTATCGCCGGGTTTTATTTTTCCATTATCCGCGAAAGCCGGCCATCTGGTAGCCACGCCCAAGCCTGCCCATGTCCCGCCTTCGCTTCACCGCCAACACGCCCCTTTGAACTTTCACCGGCGAGGCGAAGGGAAAGCGGTGAAGCTATCACAAATGTAGCTTTCGATTATACGCTTTTCGCCGCTTTTGCGAAATCGCCGGCCATATCCCGATTTGTGTCGGGAAATAGCCGGCGATTACTTTCGATTATAAGCTGGAAAGTTACATAGAGTAGGACAAGAGTAAAAGGTGTGGGGAGAGAATTGGAGTGTGGGTGATACTAGTGGTGTGAATTAGGATCGGGGTTTAGGATTGGTCATTTGGGTAGGCTTTTTGAAGAGGTAAGTCTTCAGCAAGGATCAAATCATAAAGAAACTTCAGACCGCCCAAAACACAGCAGACAGGCTTATATTTGGAAAAACGCGTTTTGAGTGCGCCAAACCACTCCGAGAAAAACCTGCATTGGCTACCAATCAAAGAACATATCACTTTCAAAATCTGCACCACTGTTCATCAAATTATTTACGGCGAGGCACCGGGATACATGACAGACCTCATCGATCTGCCAACCAGAAACACCACAAAATCTGCACAATCATACCTAAACCTCCACTACCCAAGCAGCAAAAGACTCAAATACAAATCCACCTATGCAACCAGCTTTTCCTACCTAAGCGCAGAAGGAGTGGCCTAGTGGTTAGGGTGGTGGACTTTGGTCCTGGGGAACTGAGGAACTGAGTTCGATTCCCGGCACAGACAGCTCCTAGTGACTCTGGGCAAGTCACTTAACCCTCCATTGCCCGCCGCATTGAGCCTGCCATGAGTGGGAAAGCGCGGGGTACAAATGTAACATAAAATAATAAAAATAACTATGGAACGCATTTGCCAAAAGCAGTAAAAACTACGCTCGACCACCTAAATTTTCGGAAAGCACTAAAGACAGTCCTGTTCAGAAGAGTATACCCTACCGACCCAACATAAAAATACCTGGTCACATGCGACTCAATGTAACCAAAGACTGTAACGGACATTATCTGACTCTTCTTCCCCCTTTCCTTCTCTAACTTCCCCCCAACCGCACCTACCATACATGTAACTACCTTACATGTACCTCATTCTACTACAAAATCACTTTGTATTCATTCATACCGTGTATTTGTTTAGACCGTAATCGGCTAACGCCGTTAATGGTTTTATGTAAGCCACATTGAGCCGGAAAAATGTGGGATATAAATGTAACAAATAATAATATGTAGGATCACTATCCAGTTAAGAGCTGCTGAATGTCACTGAGTAGCCCCGCTCAGGTGATTTAACTGGCCAGGAGCCTCTCCTGCCCAGTTAAATCCGCTTTGAATATTGATCCCTTAGATTTTGTCAGAAATCCTTATTGAACTCTTGATGAAGTAGTTTACTAAATCAACATTTGTAACTTCCTCATTGGATCACCATACAGTCTTTTATAGCTGCCAGTACACTTCAGCCAAATAATTCTGTCTTATTGTAATATCTGTCTGCCTTTGCTCCCATGTCTGATCACAGTGATAGAATCTGCTTTTATATTATTCATAAATTGAACTTAATGAATCGTTCTTGGATTCCAAGTCCTTGGTATCTTTTTAAACCAATTTTTCTAAACGTTCAAATAACTTGATCTACTTACCCAGGCGGCATCCACTAAGATCTCAATTTAAGATAGGAAAAAGACTGATTCACTAAAAGAGACATTGAAAAGAATTTTATATAACATGCAACTTCTGAATAAACTGCTCCAAATTAATCTGAAATCAAACGAGTATTGGGAATAAATTATAAACCTTTAGACAGCTGCAATAAGTCACTGTTGGATAAGCACAATTACTAATTATAAAGTTGCTTTGGATGCTGAGAGGAAGATGTGGTATTCAAAGCAAATTGGCTCAGATGTTTCTAATGTGAAGGCTTTTTTTCAGGGGCCCTTTTACTAAACCATGGTAGGCTCTACGCACGAGCAGCACATGCCCAAATGAGACTACCACCAGGCCAGCACAGCCCCCCCCCCCCCCCCCCGGCGGTAATTTGGTGCATGCCCATAACACATGGATGGATTATTTATTTATTTCCTCCCACGTACGTTGTTTCTGGTGGTAATCAGCAGTTGGTGTGCACCGACTGGTTACCACACGTGTAGCGTGTGAGCCCTTACCGTTAAGTGCTCAGTCCGGTTTTAGACGCATGCTGGTTTCAGTTTTACCACATACCCTTTTCCCGTCACATCAAAAAAAAAAACGTTTTTGCAGACACGGTAAAAACTGGCCCAGCACACACCTAATACATGCGCCTACACTGCCGCAGGCCACTTTCTACCACAGCTTAGTAAAAGGGACCCTCAATTAGTTGCCAAAATCTCCGCTACCTCAATTTTCTCACCAAATATGGGCAAAATTCATTCGGCTTCTGAATTGGCAATTTATTTTTCAAACAAAAATTATGACTGCAAAAGCATCATTTCCCAAAGGAGTTAACAGTGTGGTCTTTGATACTGCAATTAGTTGAGACGGAATAGCAGGTGACAGGATCTGGTTGGATTTTCTTCCTCTAGACTGGAAACTGTTTAATACTTTGAATCATAAATATTCTAAATCCTATTGTATTTTGGATTTTTGTTCACCTTATCTAATGGACTCTGCACCAGTTGAATTCAAGATTCTGTTGTTTAAATGGATTCAACATTTATTGATTGTGTATGAGATCATTTTTGACAAATTTGGGTGAGATTATTATTACCCCTTATTGAAGGATATGAAGGAATCTTGTCGTCTGATTTCAAATTATAGGCCTGTTGCCTTGTTTCCTCTATTTATAAAGATTATAGAAGGCCTGGTCTGTTCACAGTTAAATGATTGTTTGACAACATATAATATTCTTCATTAATCTCAGTCTGGATATAGGCCTTTTCATATAACAGAATTGGTGTTAACATCAATTCATCATAAGGCAAGGCGTATTTTGAATGAAAATGGAAAGGTTCTCATATTACAGTTCAATCTTTCATCAGCCGTCGATGTGATAGACCATGATATTTTGCTTTTTGAACTTAATAAAATTGGAATTGTCAATAATGTATTAAATGTGTTCAAAGGCTTTCTGACCTCTAGATTCTACAGAGTTAAGCAGTGTGGAGATGTCAGAGAGGTGAAATAACCCTTGTGGAGTTCCACAGGGTTCTCCCCTCTCAACCACACTGTTTAATAGCTTTCTCCATTACTTTGGGCTTAGAATTATCAAAAGAAGCGAGCTCTCCAAAACCCACCACAAACCCACTGTACCCACATCTAGGTGCCCCCCTTCACCTGTAAGGGCTATGATAGTGGTATACAGTTGGGGGTAGTGGGTTTTGGGGGACTCAGCACACAAGGTAAGGGAGCTTTGTTCCTAGAAGCAATTTATGAAGTCCACTGCAGTGCCCCCTAGGGTGCCCGGTTGGTGTCCTGGCATGTCAGGGGGACCAGTGCACTACAAATGCTGGCTCCTCCCACGACCAAATGGTTTGCATTTGGTCGTTTCTGAGATGGAAATCCTTGGTTTCGAAAATCACCAAAAATCAGAAACATCCAAGTCTAGGGATGACCAAATTTAAGGATTTGGACATCCCTGACGATATTTTCGAAACGAAAGGTGGACGTCCATCTTGTTTAGAAAATACCAGTTGAGTCCAGAATTATACATAAATTTTCTTGTGCCTTGTTCAGGGTCTTAAATGGAGAATGTCCAGGGTGTCTTGTTTTATCTAGAATTTACTACTAATAGGAATAGAATATTGTGTTATAATTCTCCATTTTCCCTTCCATCACCTAAGGGTATAAAAAGACTTAATCTGTTTGAAAAATTGAATGTGTTTCAAGCTCCCAAGATATGGAAAAATCTAATATCTTGTTTTTATAATTTAGGACCTCTTTTATCAAGTTGCGCTAGCGGTTCCCATGCAACAGTGCCAGCGAAGCCTATTCAGAGTAAATAAGCTTTGTCAGCATTATCGCACCGGGGACCTAGCATGGCTTAATAAAATAGGCCCTTAAATAGTTATTCTCTATTTAGGAAAAAGCTTAAAACACTGCTTTTTGTATATAATTGTAGTTGTTTTATGAAATTTTATGCAATTCTGCCTTTGTAATTCCCAAGGGTTTGCCTTGGCCTCTTAGGTTTGTAAACCGCTTAGAATTATACGGTGCTAGCGGTATGTAAGAATGATGTAATGTAATGCTTAGAGGTTATCCTCATTTCATTAGGGCAGTGAAAAAACATACAGTTACACTAGATTTAAATAGTATAGACTTACTAAGGTCTGCATATATTAGTACAGCTCAGTGAAAGGAATGTTAGAGTAGTGACAGAATTGGCAGAATATATAAGGTATCCTTAATAAATAAAAAAAAGGACCAACAACAGGATCTATGGGTAAAATATTTAATTATGTTCTTTTGAAGAGGTGCTTTTGCAGTAAAATAGAAAGCATTTGGTATGTATGCCATCAAACGTAGACTGTGAAACATTGATATACTAGTAAAAAAGGCCTGTTTCTGACACAAATGAAACAGGCGCTAGCAAGGTTTTCCTTGGAGTGTGTATGTTTGAGAGAGTGTATGTGAGAGTGACTGTGTGTGAGAGAGAGAGTGAATGTGTGTGCGTGTGAGAGAGAGTGTGAGTCTGGGTGCGAGTGTGTCTGTGAGAATGAGAGTGTGTGCAAGTGTGTATGTGAGACACAGTGTGAGAGAGAGTGTGTGTTTCACACAGATACAGTGTGTTCGAGAGAGAGAGAGAGTGTGTGTGAGACACAGACTGTCTGTGAGACTGAGTGTATGAGACCAAGAGAGTGTGTGAGTGACTGTGTGACACATAGAGAGTGAATGTGATACAGTGTGAGACATAGAGTGTGTGAGAGACAGTGTGTGAGTGAGAGAAAGAAAGAAAGAAAGAAAGACATTGACTGTGAGAGAGAGAGAGTGTGTGTGTGTGTGACAGAGATACCTCCCCCCCGTGGTGTCAGGCCCCCTCCCTCTCTCTCTGTGGTGTCAGCCCCCCCTCCCCCCCATCTCTCTGGTGTCTGAGCGTTACTGTGCAGGACGCAGAGCTCTGGCTGTGCTTCAAGGAACTGACCAATCCTATTTAATAGAGTGCACCTCCAACATTCTGAAGCCGAGAAACCTTGTGTGGTTGGTCACTTCTGCTTGTGAGGAACCCGGAAGTATGTGATGTCAATTCAGGAGATGGATACAGAGAGCAGGAATGCCTGAGCCATGCAGTCAGCTTCAGAATGTTGGAGGTGCGTTTTATTATATAGGAGGATGATCTGAAAATACAGAGTTTAAAATTGCTGTTTCTACCAGGTAGAATAAGTTTTACTGATATTTAATTTAGATTTCATGATATTCATATGTACAGATGGGAAGGTTTCAAATAAATTAAAATGGTGTGCATTAAGAAACCAAACACAAAAAACCTTTTGTCCTTTACCCCTAGTAAAAAAGGCCCTTTTCTGACACAAATGAAACGGGTGCTAGCAAGGTTTTGCTTGGAGTGTGTATGTTTGGGTGAGTATGTGTGAGATTGACTGTGTGTGTGAGAGAGAGAGTGAATGTTTCTGTGTGTGTTTCTTTTTTTGTGTGTTTGTTGCTTGTGTGGAAGGTTGGTTTTTCCTTTTTTGTGTGTGTGTGTGTGTGTGTGGAGGGGGGGGGGGGGTAGCTCCTGTAAGCACTTGGGAACCTGCCTGCCAAGTCCTTAATATGCCTGTGCTCTGGTGAGCTGTGTTTGCAAATTTGAACTGCATGTGTATTTGTCAGCATTCCTTGTTCTGTGGAAGGCTGCGTTTTGATGTGTTTTTATTGGGGGGGTGGGGAGGAAGTTCCTTTAAGCACTTGGGTACCTGCCTGGGAAGTTGTTAATGTGTGTTGTGGATAGCTGTGTTTGCTTGTGGTTGGGGGGAGTGTGTCTTTGGAAGCTCCTGTAAGCACTTGGGAACCTGCCTGCTTGCTGTTTTTATCTCCATTTGTATTTGTCTGGTTTTCTGGTTGTGTGGAAGTGTGCGTTTAGATTTTAGGTGGGTTGGGGGGGGCGAGGGGGTGCAGACGTCGAGTCAGTGGTTAGTTTTGTGTGGATGGTCATTTCTTAGGGTGGCTGCACATACTGGAAGCAGGAGCATGGGCATGTGCATCCAAATAGTTTTGTACTTCCAGCGACGTTCCTCGTTTCTCTGTGCTGCACAGAAAGTGACTCGTTGTGCTGCTGAGTCTCCTTGGAAGGAAAAAAAACATCTGTGTGCTTGGTTTTGAGTGTATGGGAATGACGGCTGTGTTGGGGAGTGGCAACAGAGATTAACCAATGGGCTTCCTTGCTCGTGTGTAGTAATCGTCGTGCACCATGGCCGGAGTCGGAGAGGAGAGGGAGGGCGGTGGAACGGTGAGCGAGCGGCTGCGGGAGGGTGGGTGAGGGGGACTGTGGGCGGGGGGACGGGGTCCAGCGCCGATTTTGGTTGGTTTTGAGTGTATGGGAATGACGGCTGCATTGGGGAGTGGAAACAGAGATTACCCAATGACAATCCGATTTGTTGAGTGTCATTGCTCCGCCCTCAACGTCATCACGTTGTGACATAGGGGCGGGGCAGACACTCATGCGATCTTGCAACTACAAATTTAGAACGTTGGAGGTGCCTTTTATATATAGAGATATAGAATGTGTTGATGGTAAATAATTTTGCTCTGAAGGGCTCATTTATGTGTTTTCCTTTGTGCCTCCACTGCTAAGGATCCTCCATATTTTCTTGAACTTCAGCTCTGCTTCTGCATCACTCCTGTCCCCCACTCCAGTACTCCTTTCTTTTACTTCTTTGTCTCATTACTTGTATGCTGTGTTTTTCTTAGTGCGTTGTGTTAGTCACTTTCTTCTTTTTTTTTTCTTGATTTCACGTTGTTTTACATTCTAAAAATGTATCTCTTGAGGATGACAGAGTGCTTCTAACTAAGTATGTTTGGCAGACAGGGAAAAAGTACAAGTCCCAGCTACAAACTGACAAAAGTCAACATGTTCTCACTGGAATTCATTCCCAATTCATACTAGTGACAAACGTTAATCTATTAGATTGTAATCTATTAGATTGTAAGCTCTTTGAGCAGGGACTGTCTTTCTTCTATGTTTGTGCAGCGCTGCGTATACCTTGTAGCGCTATAGAAATGCTAAATAGTAGTAGTAGTAATCTGTATTGAAACTGCAGTGAACACTGACGTGTTTTATCCATTGACTCCCTGTCAGATAAGACTGTATTCAAACTTTTCACATTCACCTGCAAATTGCCTTTCCTCTCTTCTTCTGTGCTACCCTTTTCCTAATTCTCTTCATTCACAATCAGTGTTCCCTCTAAGCTCTGGGGAAGTCCTCCACTTACATTTCTGCCAGTGGTGATGTTGTTTCAATATCACATTTTCAATAGCGAAGGACAGGGAAGTTCTGCAGGACTCCAGAAGACCAGTCTGTCCCCACTGATTGAAAACACAATATTGAAGCACCACCCCCTCTGGCAGAAATGCGGTTGGAGGACTCCCGCACATCTTAGAAGGAACATTGCTCACAACCATGTACAGTCTTCTGTGCTCCCAGAACAAGCTACTGCTCCTTTCTGGTCTTTCTCTTTCCTTGGTCTCACCCCATGGAATAAGCTTTTTTCAGACACTCAGGATGCCTTTTTCATGATAAAGAAAGACCTGTCTATTCTGATCACCCTATTCAAAACCTTCAGCATCCACATCTGATTATTCATTTTGCATAAACGTATGCCATCTCCACTTCATGCATCCCATTATTGTTATGTGCTCCAGTCATCATAAAGATAATAGTAAATGGTATTCTAAAATTGTGAAGGTTCTGTATCTAATATTTTTTATTTGCAGTATTAAAAAGATGAAATGTGAAATGTGCTGTTGTTGATGAGTCTTATTTCCATCTTGCCCTTGCCTCTGGTAGAGTGCCTATCGAGTTTTCACCAACAGCACCTGCTTGAAGCATATGATTCTGAAGATCCGCAGGGATGCTCGGAATTTCGAGCGCTATCAGCACAACAGGGACCTGGTGAATTTTATCAATATGTTTGCTGACACAAGACTGGAGCTGCCACGGGGCTGGGAAATTAAAAGTGATCAGCAGGGCAAGGTAAGAATACAGATAGAAATATAGTTCCACATCTTATGCTGCCAGGCTGTTTTGAACCTGCCTTGAGCCCAGTCAATTCCACTTAAGAAACTGAAGGGTCATTGGTTGTCCTTTTTGCCAGCCAGGATTATTCTTTATACATACCCAACCATCATTATTTTATTTCATCAGTACCATAACATTCCTCTTCTGAGGGAAAGAGACCCTGGCCTCCTTAGTGACCAGTGCAAGTGTGGCACTGAAGCACACTCCTGATTCTCAGTTTTGCAAGCTGAACCTCAAGAGGCCCTAGTGGTTGTACAATAATGTTTAAGACATTCATGAAAGGAGCTATCTGCTGATTGCTTATAAACAACATATTATTATTTTTGTTGCAGTCCTTCTTTGTTGACCACAATAGCCGTGCCACTACTTTCATTGATCCCAGAATTCCTCTTCAGAATGGCCATCTGCCTAATCATTTGACCCACAGGCAGCATCTTCAGCGACTCCGTAGCTACAGTGCTGGAGAGGTAATAATAATTTTAGTTACATAACAGATCTATGTAATACTCTCTTGGACAATGCTCAGGATGTGGCAGATTTCAGATGGCATTTGACCATATTATATAAGATAAAGAGATATAGCCTAGGAGAGCCTCTGGTTTATCACTTGAGTTTGATTGCTGATACTAAGGTTGGGTAAATCATATATTCTTAAATCTGAATCCTTTCCTTCAGCTGTCTCTCCCTTCCCTCCCTAATCCTCCCTAATCTGGATAAATCTGAACGTCAGAGTACTGAAGTCTGAGTGCATAGGAAAAAGTGAGTACTAGTGGCACAACATAAATAAAGCATACTGATCTCACAGAAGAAGAAACATCTGTTTTCATAGAAGAATGGAATTCTGCTGGTTCTTACTTCCAGCCAGTGCCTTTCTTTCAATGTCACAATATTCGTGCAAGATATAGAGAAACTGTTAGGCAGCAGCAGCAGGAAGCAGTAGCTGAGCAAGTGTGTGGGATGATGGCTACCAAGACCAAGTGAGTGCTTTGGCATGACTGGTTCAGCTCCTGCTTCAGGTGTGCATATGTGCTGTAAGGTGAGACCAATATTCAGTTCACATTCTTCAGATAAAATTAACCAGACGACTCTGGTTAAATTGATCTGGAGAGTCAGGCGAAGACCACACTGGCTGAATATACAGTCTAAACGTATCTAGACTTTAGGCCTTCTGTTTACTCAAAATATCAGCGCTTCATGGACTAAGCAAAATAGCTCTCTGGGCATGTCTACAATGCCACCTCTTTTTTTTTAACAAATAAATTTCTGCAAGTAATGATATACCCTGCCAGGAAGCAGGAAAAAAAATTGTAAACCTTGGGGTTTCTCCAGCTAACTCCAAATCCTTTGAATATTTGACTTTAGAACTATTATAACTGTTATTCTCCGAGGACAAGCAAGACTGAGTATCCCACATATGGGTGATGCCATCTAATGAAGCCCCGGTGCGGATGCTACTCAGCATTCTGTTACTTTAAGAAGCTTATGGCAGAGTCCCACTGCACATGTGCGAGTGACTTTCCACCCAGCAAAAGCGTGCGGGACCTGCAGGCTTTAGTTTTTTGCAGAGCAGAGAGGTTGTCTTCTTGTTCTCTCCTCAGTGCGACAAACATTGTTAGTTCTTTTTTCAGTTTGGTGTGCCTTCCCTTGCAGTACTTTTTATTATTTTCACATTTTTCCCCCTTCCCTTTAGTCTTCTTAGTTTTTGCAGCAGGTTTAAGTTTTGTTTATTTTTGCGGCTCCTGAGGCCTAAGCACCTGCTGGGTTCTTGCCTCATTTTTTCCCTTCAGTGAGATTCCTTATTTCAGTATTCATAAGCACATCGGCTATTTTTCCCTTCATGTCTCAAAATGTTCCCAGTGGCTTTAAGCACTGTACCCAGTGTAATGGAGTCATTTCGGGATTGATCCCCATAGCTGGTATCTGTCGTGCTTGGATCCAGACCATGAAGCCTCTAACTGTGTTCTTTGTTTGAAAATGAAGAAAAGAACCCAGAAAAGCAGAGAAGCCCAGAGTGAGAAACATTTTGGCGCTCCTAAATCTAGTTAATTGGCATCGGAAGCATTGATTCCCATGGCTGCTGGAGCTGCATTGGACCCTGGGAGTCTCGACATTGGGCACTGATGGGGGGGGGGGGGGGGCTTAGGACCTGTCAGCATCAGCCCTGTGGACACATGTGGATTCAACATCATCTGTGTCGGCACCAAGGGACCAGGATGCCTCCTCAAGGCATGGTGCCAGGAGTTCCAGGGTGTCGGCATCACCAGCACCCAAGAAATGTCGGCGCTGGTAGGATCGCTCCCCCTCTGTTGTAGCAGTGCCAATGCGCCAGTCTCCCCGCAGCTGGGATCCCACTACTGATTCGACATTAGCAGCTTCGCAGACTGTCTCCATACTAGCCCCCAGCCTTTACCAATGCCTGCCCTTGAGGAATAGCTATGAGGTATGCTCCAGGAGGAGCTGGGGCGTCTTCTGCAGCAGCACAGTGCAGAAGCATTGAGGGTGCTTACACAAGCCATGGAACCGCTTCAGCCCTTCTTGGAGGGCTATATCCTGCCTGTTGAGCAGTCATCAACAGTGCCTCACTGGGCATTAGGGTTGGCACCGACTGAGCCAGTGACCCTCTCTGCATTGGAGGAGGAAGCTGCCCCAGAGTTGTGGAGCAGCACTGTACCTTGGTACTCATCATCGAGGCCTAGACATACTTCCAGTCAGCCAAAGCAGGTACAGATTCAGACCTTTCTTTTATCAGCTTTCAATCTGATTGATCATGCCATTCTGTTGCAGATTCTGGAGGTATTATGGGCAATATTCTGAAATGAATTCCTAACAAGTAGGTCCTGTAGGGTAAGGGCACAAAATTACCTTTTCCAATGTGATACAACTGCTGTGGAGTTCCTCAGGGTTCTCCACTTTCCCCTATATTGCTTAATATCTTTTTTATGATTATTGGGGTTTATGCCAGAGCACAATGGTTTTCCATCATATATTTACGCAGATAATATCTCAGTTATCATTCCATTTAATTTCATTTCTGAGATTGACCCTTCTAGAGTTCAATATTGTATGAACTTGCTAGGTAAATGAATGCTTTGACCCAAATTAAAACTTAACATTGACAAGACTAAATTTTAGTTCATTGATGAGAAAAACCAGATTCCATCCCCATTTCTATTCACATTAATCAAATAGAGTATACTTTGTTCTCTACAATAAAGATTTTAGGTATTCTTGTGGACAGTTCATTATCTATGGAACTACATGTTGCCTCATTGGTTAAAAAAAGAAAGTCATTCTTTTTGATAAGGAAATTGCGTTGTGTTTGCAATTTATTTCTTTTTTTAGTCTAAGAAATATTTTGATCTTAATCATTTTAGACTTTTGGTGCAGGCACTGCTGCTTTCTCAACTGGATTACTGCAATCTGGCTTATTTGGGATGCACTAAAGGTCAATTAAACAGCTACAAACTGTTCAAAACACTGTCGTACATTTAATTTTTGGTTTGTCTAACTATAATAGTATTTCTTCTTCTTAAATTAACCTTCATTGGCTATCCATTGAAGCTAGGATTCTTTTTTTTTAACTTGAATCTTTATTGGTTTTCTAAAATTCCATTCCCCAAACATCACAAAAGCTGATATTCATCATCAGAAATCCAAATGGGAACATTCAACAAGAAAACCTAAGACAACAAACAAACAAATCTCTCAAACTCCCTCCCCACCCCATCCCAACCGATGGTAGATGAAATCATATCAAATTCAGTCTTATATACCGCTAATATCCCCTTTCCATGGTTCAGATCGTGTAACAACAGTTACACTACATTAGTTAAAACATACATTAGGAAGCGATTTAGAGATCAGAGGGGGAGGTAGGGACTGGTTTCAGCAATAAATTACTTTGAGTACTGATTATATTAGAAGGAAACCGAGACGTCAGAGTTGAAGACGGGGAGTTGGTTTCGCCGAGGTAAGGTCTAGGCTTAGTGTCACAAAAGTGTGGTGCCATGGAAAATCATAGAGTCATTTTTGGGAAAAGAAAGGTTTTTAGCTTCTTCCTGAAGCAAAGGTAGCAGCTGTTTACTGTTCTGATGACAATGGGAAGGGAGTTCCAAAGGGTGATTCCGGCCACAGGGAAAAACGAGTTGGGCTTTTAGTCTTGTGGACTGAACCACTCATAGTGATGATATCTTGATTAGGAAGCCGGATGTGAAGCCATATAAAATCTGGAAAACAATACATGCAGCTTTGAACCTAATTCTTTCAGTTACCGGGAGCCATTGTAGTTTGGCCAGATAAGGTGAGACACTATTGTGTCTCTTTAGCTTGAAGATCAGTCTTACAGCTGTATTCTGTATTATTTGTAGCTTTCTTAGATGGCTAGACTTAATACCAAAAATAGAATGTTGCAGTAATCAATTTGTGGTAGGATCAACAGTTGGACCAAAAGTGTGAAGGCTTTCTGGCCAAACAGTGAACGCCCAAGTCACAGCTGTCTCATTTTGAACATGGTTTTCTTCCAGAGTTGATTGATGTGGGATGAGAACGTTAAGGAGGAGTCTAGAAGTATTCCCAGCACTCTAGTTTCAGAGTCTGCTGTAAGAACCTCGTCGTTGCATACCGTTATGAAGGGTGGAACATTGACCCCTGGCTTCCTGAACCATAGGATCTTGGTCTTTTGTGCATTTAGTTTTAGTTTATTAGATAGTTCTCAGGTTTGGATAGCATGCAACCCAGCATTGACTGAGTGGTTGGAAGGATGGTTAGATTGTGATACTGGGAGTAGAATATTGTCGGCATAGGACAGTAGTAATTCGCCTAGGCCAAGATTTATGGAGCCCAGTATGGACATAAAAAAGTTGAACAGAATAGGGGAAGGCAAAGAACCCTGTGGGACTCCATTGTGCTAGCCATTCAAGCAGCATGGGGTGGTCAACTACATGAATGCTGCTGAGATATCGAACTGGAGTAGTATAACCTGATTTCCCTTGCAAAGATGTTGTTTGACGTATGTGGTTAGGATGAGTAGTAAGGATTCTGTGCTATGTGCTGTTCTGAAGCCAGATTGTGATTGGTGTAGGGTTGAGTGTCTATCTAGGTAGGCAGAGAATTGCCTTCCCACATAAGCTTCTAGCATCTTCATGAGCAGTGGTGTGCTTGCAACTGAGTGGTAGTTCACGGGTACTGCGCTATCAAGGCTTGGGCCTTTGAGCAAGGATGTCAGAACAATTTTGCCTATATTTGGGAGAAGGGTGCCTGTTACTTAAAAGCTTATTGAGTCTAGATGTCAGCCAACAAATTATCTCGCTTGGGATCGACGAAAATAGAGGAGTGGGAGTCGAAGATGCAGTAAGAGCATGAGCATTTCATCAGCAGTGATTTTTACCTCCTCTAGGAATAGTAATGGAAAAGAGGACGAGGTTTGGTCTGATTTAATCTCCTGAGTGGACTGTGTGTCCTGCTGTAAGATCAAATCTGAGATTGTTGTCAGATCAGCCACTAAGTGTGCCTCGGATGTATCAGACCTCATTTGAGTGATCTTGTTGGCAAAAGGGTCCGCTAGAACTTGTACAGGAGGGGTAATTTGCTGTGAGTTGGAGGTTGTTATGATCTCTATTAATCTTCTTACTAATGAGAACAGCTTTTTGTTATCTAACTTGTCCCGGCCCACTAGGCGGCTAAAGTAGTTTCATTTGTTGTTGGCTACCTTCAGTTTGTAGCAGCGAAATGCGATCATCCAGTTTGTCTTATAGATGGGTATGTGGCTTTTTCTCCACTGTTTTTCTAAACATCTGCACTCCAGTTTGAGTTTGGCTAACTCTTCTAAGTACCATGGGGAGTTTCTGGTAGACCTAACCTTTTTTGAGGTGATGGGTGCAATTTTGTCCATAACTATTTTTACATGGGCACCACATCCCAGAAAGATTTGACCAATCCATGATTTGGGATCCAGGAAGTAATGGCTTCTTTTAGCTCAGGCCAAAAGGAAGACGCATTTATTCTCCCTCTAGTGGCTGTCGGTTTCCTGGCCTCTTGCTTGGATGGACACGATAAGCAGATACGGAAGGTGAAGTCTAACTGATAGTGGTCTGACCAGAGAATCGCTTGCCATTTGAATGAGCTGATCAAATTGGTAGGATAGAAGGTTAGAAAGCCTAGGGTGTGTCCATGTTCTTGAATTGGGCCTTCGGTAAATAGGATGAGATTGCTCAATCTCCAGAAATGATTTGAAGTTGCAGACCTCTGATTTAGTGTCATTCTATAAGTGTATGTTTATGTCTCCTAGGATAATAATTTTGGTGAATTGGGACAAAATGGAAGAAATAAACTCTGTTAGAGTGTGTTTGGCCTTTTTCCAGGAACCTGTATATTAGAAGTAGACCAATCTGACCTGTGGTGTCTGTATCCTCATTGATTTTGCACAGCATGAATTCCAGCTCCGGGGATTGGTATGAGGAGACTAATGAAACACTGGAAAAACTCTTACAGATGAGAGCAAGCCCACCCCCTCTTTTGCCTTGTCTACGTGAGTGTAAGATATCATAGCTGGGAGGTATTAGGTGAGATAGTAGTGGACTCTCTGCTTCTGCATGCCAGGTTTCAGTGATAAATAGGAATCCCAGATCTGATTGTTCCAGGAGATCTCTGATTAATAGGGTCTTGTTCCCCACTGATCTGACATTGACATAGATAGCTAGTATAGGTGTTAGGGGTTCCTATGGGCAGTACTGAAAGGAAACGGTAGTTGGGTTGTTGAGAGAGGGTGAGTGATGGTTGTACTAAGGAAGGTCTGCTTGAGCATTCACAGGTGGTGGCCATAGTCATGTTGAGGTGACAGGCTTCTATGCGGTCTTGTGTGTTGTTAGGCTTCGATGTTGGCTGTCTTCTGAGCCTGGGTTTTCTGAGCGAGTTGTAGATCACAAGGATGTTGCAGGACTCAGTGGCTTTAGGTGATTTGCCTCTGAAGGAGCCCTGGTACATGAATTTGTCAAGTGTGTGATGTGGTGACTGGTTGTGAGAGATAACTACATATGTATTGACATACTGGGACACACCAAAGGTCCATCAAGCCCAGCATCCTGTTTCCAACAGTGGCCAATCCAGGTCACAAGTACCTGGCAAGATCCCAAAATAGTACAATACATTTTATGCTGCTTATCCTAGAAATAAGCAGTGGATTTTCCCCAAGTCCATTGTAATAATGGTCTATGAACTTTTCCTTTAGGAAGCCATCCAAACATTTTTTAAATGCTGCTAAACTAACTGCTTTTACTACATTCTCTGGCAATGAATTCCAGAGTTTAATTACATGTTCAGTGAAGAAATATTTTCTCTGATTCATTTTAAATTTACTACCTTGTAGCTTCATTGCGCGCCCCCTAGTCCTAGTATTTTTGGAAAGAGCAAAGCGATTCACATCTACCCGTTCCACTCCACTCATTATTTTATAGACCTCTATCATATCTCCCCTCAGCCGTCTTTACTCCAAGCTGAAGGGAAGTCACCAAATGGTGAGGAAATGAAAGAGATTTCTGCTGCTCATATCTCTCTGTGCTATTCTTTTTCTATTGGGGCCTCATCTGTAGGCCTTACCTGCTTCAAGGGCAAAGAAGGGTGTCCCTTGGATACATTTTTCTCTGGGGGAGGCTCTCCTGAAACCCAAAGCAGTGTTTCCCAAGTCCAGTCCTGGAGTACCTCTTGCCAGTCAGGTTTTCAAGATACCTACAATGAATATGTATGAACTTGATTTGCGTACAGTGTGCCTCCATTATATGCAAATCTCTTTCATGCACATTCATTGTGGATATCCTGAAAACATGACTGACAAGGGGTACTCCAGGACTGGACTTGGGGAAACACTGACCTAGAGCATACAATAGTCACAAATTTGACCCCCAGAGAAAACAAGGTTGCTCTCCTCTATTGTTGGGGGCAGTGTTTTCAAGTAGGTTATTTTGCACATACCATGACAGTAAAGAACCTCATTCCTTAGCCAGGGTTGCTTATGTAGAGGGGAAAGGGATAGTCTGTGCAGGATGTGGGGAGAACAGCTGAGCTGCTTGGGAAGAGAATGTGACTGAGCTAGGTGGTGGGGAGAGGAAGTGAGGTTCTGTTAGCTTGGGGAATAAGTGCTAGGCGAAAGGTCAGAGTAATTTTGTTCTGCCTTTAAGCGAATGCTAGCAGGGAAGAGAGGAGAGGAGAGATATGCATGACCTAAGAAGAGAAAAGAAATGATTGCAGGTGAGGGGATAATGAGATTGAACAGGATGAGAAAAAGCAGCTTACTCTATACACTTACCTGCCCTCCTGCTTCACTTCGTCAACTCCCATTCCTATTCCACACTAGTCCTCTGCATTCTTCCTCCCACTCCCGCTCTCTTTCTTTCTCCATCTCCCTTATCAGTTATCAATGCTTCTTCTTCCCCCTCCTGTACCATACTTCATTTCCCTCTCCTTCCCGCTCTCCTCTGTTCCCTGTCTCATTCATCTTTTCTACATCATGTCCTTGCTTTTCTTTTCCCAGTTTTCCAGTTGATCAAAACAAAAACTAGCTTGTTAACCACTGTCCCTGCATAAGCAGTTGATTGGAAAGCAGTTATGTCAAGAGTTCACTATTAGATTGTAAGCTCTTTGAGCAGGGACTGTCTTTCTTCTATGTTTGTGCAGCGCTGCGTACGCCTTGTAGTGCTATAGAAATGCTAAATAGTAGTAGTAGTAGTAAATAGATGCTTAGCTAGTTACCAAAAGGATCAGAAGGAGGAAAATGGGGTTATCACCTCCAAATGCAATTATGTCAGTTTATTCTGATTGTTGAGTCCAATATTCATTGGTTTGATATCCATTTAAAGGAACTGGATAAGTTATGCTATTAACTTCATCAAGATATTCAGAGAACTTATCCAGTTAAGGCAGGTTGCTGAATATGATGATAAAACTTTAGAATAGGTGAGCCCAATATCCAGTCTGTGCTGATCAGCATTTTTGTGACCGCCACTGGCGTTAAACCCAGAAATTTCATGCCGGGTCATATCCAGGCTCCAACATTGAATTTCTGGGTTTTCGGAGCCAACTAACACGTAGCTGGTTGTGCAGTATTCAGCTCTTAACCAACTGTTGGTTACCACATAAAGATAGGACTGACTTTTATGCGTTCTTATATATGCAGTTAACCTGACTGGATAGTTCTGAATATCAGTACTTAACCAGCCAGAACACCCCCCAAATAGCTAGTCATGAGTTCAACACTAACCGGTTAAGTGCCCTGAACAGACTTTTTAAGTGGCCAGGAGTCATTTTGAGCTGGTTAAATCACATTGAATATCAACCCTGGTATTTCTAACTTCACCCAAAGATAACAAGTAAGTCCCCAGTGAGAGGAAAAAACTTTAAAACAAAGATCAATCCCAGTTACTCACAAAATTGTGCATACCAATCTTTTGAATATCAATCCCATTATTATTTTTGTACAAATGACCGTGTTTTCTTTTTTTTTGCTTGAAGGCCTCTGAAGTTTCCCGTAACAGGGGAGCCGCCTTCTTGGCCAGACCAGGCAACAGCCTAGTATCGGCCATCCGAAACCAGCATCAGCATGAGACAGTGCCTATGGGTAAGTAAGTCTCACTTTTCCTTTACGCTTTCAAAAGACATGTGCAACTGTGATGTGCTGCTTCTTTCCTCTTTATTTTGTGAGCAAATACCATTTCTCGAGTACTCTTACCTGGAATGTGAGCTGATGAATTTGAACAGCTTGGAGAAGAGATGGTTGAGGGGGGCCAATATGTCTACAAATTCCTGAGTGCAGTAAAGAGGGTAGATGTGAATTGACTGTCTACTCTTTCAAAAAGTGCAAAGATGAGGGGACATTCTATGAAGTTACATGGTAATACTTTTAAAACAAATAGAAGAAAATATTTTTCACTCAATGAATAGTTAAGCTCTAGAACTTGTTGCTGGAGGACGTGGTAACAGCAGTTAGCATATCTGGGTTTTAGAAAGGTTTGGACAAGCTAAACGCGCTGTGATTGGCTCAGAGACTTCCGGGTCTCTCAGCTGAGTGAAGGACGTCCAAAAAGGAAGTTTTTATTATTGTGGGGGAAGGACGTCCAAAAAGGACGTCTTTTTTTGAAGCGGAGCGCTAATAATAACCTCTAAAGCTTAAGGGTGGGTTTTGTTGTGTTTTTTATTTCAGTGAAGAACTTCCATAAAGGACGTCCCTGATGAGCACTTGGGCATTGTTTCGGGTGAAGGGTGTCCATAAAGGACGTCCCTGACGAGCACTTGGACATCCGTGTCCCCCCCCCCCCCCCGATTTTTTTTGTTACATTGAAGTTTTCAATCCCGCGCAGTCCCAACGAGAGGTACAGACCTCTCGTTAGATTTTCCAGCATTAAGGCAATCGTAAAACGGTAGTGCATCTCATTACAATAGGGTTTCTACACAATTTGCTCATCTGCGTTCCGTTCTCATTAGCTGCTACCATCATCGGAAAATGGCTTGGAGAAGCCTTTAGTGCATGCCAGGGTAATCTACTTGCTCGTTAATGGCTCGTTAAGTTTAGTGCATCTGGCCCTCAGACTTACAAAGTTCCATAGGTTACTATGCCCCATGGTAAGTCTAAGTGCTTTGAAAATATGCCTCGAAGTTCCACATGCAATTTATAGAATAGGGTCAGTTTTGTGCAAAACTTGATAAGGCAATGAGCTGCTAATTGGCATTAATGATCAATTATTGGCTGTAATAGGTGTTAATTGGCACTCATTGGCAATAATTAGCAATTACATGCACGACTGCCCCTAGTCGATCTTCTGTAAATTGAGCTTACAGATTCTAGACCATGCAACTGCAGGGGGGGGGGGGGGTGTGGACCTGAGAGCATAAGTGCTCATGCCTAAAGTTAGGTGTGTAAATGCGGACTTACACTAGTATTCTATAAAAGCAATTACTATTATAGAATCCACAGTCATCATGCAGCATCCCCGCGCCCAACTTTACGCAACCTTTTGAGAATTGACAGATGTGCACACATAGATGGAGTCTGGGCAGAGCATGGGCAGGACTGATACCCATGTAATTGAAAGAGTACCAGCATTTAGGCACACTCACTTATGCCAGCTCTATGACTGGTGTAAATGCTTGCTCCTAACATAGACATGTTTCTGCGCTGTTAGGCTAGTATTCTTTAAAAGAAATCAGGTGCCTGCATTATAGATTACACAGTCAAGTAGGCTCAAAGAATAATCAAATAATAGAAGTAAAACATATAATGTCATTTTATAGACAAAACTCTACTGTAAGTAATAATAAACACCTTAGAGCTCAGTTTCAAGAGTCTCAGCAATACCACTCCATTATCTCATAAAATCATTGCTACCTAAGCTTTATGTACCAAATCGTCATTGGTTCTAAATTTTGAAAGCATTTTTTAAAAACGTGATCTTTCTTCATTTATATTCTAGTTCATTAACATAATACATAAATGTAAAAGTCAGGAAAGCACTTAGCTTAATTCTAAGCAGTAGCAGTAGCAACTGCAGCAGCTTTAAGGTTGGTTTCCAGCATTGGTATGGGGACTACTTTGCTGACATGTTTCACTCTAAGCTTAGGTTGCAGTGATTTTATGAGATACCAGAGTTGTACTGCTGAGGTTCTTGAAATTGGGTTCTAAGCTGTTTATTATTATTATTTACAGTTAGGCTTCTACCAGATGCCCAGTTTTTAGAATTACTCCCATGGCTTCCATGGGGTGAAAAGATGTCTGAATGCCCCTGAACTATCCATATGCAGATAAGTTATTCATTTAGTTTGACCCTAAGTTAAATGGATCATAGCAGCAGTGGTGATTGCAGTACGTGTGTATTCAGCACCACTTGTAGTAGTGCTTAGTGCTTAACATACAGATTAACTTAAAAAGTGTTTAAATTACTAGGCTGACCACTGCCACTGAAAATTACCCCTCCCCCCCAAGTGTTTTATGTACTTCAAAGAAGGGGAGTTGCCAGAAAACCGATAATATCCATAAACAGGCAACGCACATTCACAGAAAAACAGAACATACTGAAGCACGTTCATTACAAAATCGCCACATGGAGGGGAACATACAATAAAATGCATATCAGGAGTTACCCCCAGCTTAGATCATTTTCATGTTTTCATAAAAAAATGTCTTTTGCATTTTAAACAGACTCTCCACAATAGGCAAAATTGATATACCATAGTCCAAACAATGATAATGTCTTTGTAACTATGGCTGTAGCTCATATATGCATTCCTAATGAATAAATATTAATTAAATGTTAAACGGGACCTCAGCTGTGGCACTTGATGGACCAAATTTATACCATCAAGATTCATCCATCAGTCTCCTCATCAGTCCCTCTAACAGTGAATTCATACTTTAAATACTCTTTATTAACAAAGACAGTCTTTAAAGCTCTCAAATCACTTATCTGAGAAAATGTTGGCTCAGGAGGATAATACTCCGACATGAGTCATGTTTTGCATAATGCTTTATCAAGGAGCCCCTTATAAAAGAAACACATATAATTAATATGTATGCTCTTTAAAATATTCTTATATTAATTTTATGTGTTTCTTTTATAGGGGGTTCCTTGATAAAGCATTATGCGAAACATGACTCATGTCGGAGTATTATCCCCCTGAGCCGACATTTTCTCAGATAAGTGATTTGAGAGCTTTAAAGATTATCCTTGTTAATGAAGAGTATTTAAAATAAGAATCCACTGTTAAAGGGACTGCTGAGGAGGTTGGTGAAGGAATAAGTTTGCATTTTAAAAGCATTTTCTGCTTGTTTGTGGGCATAAAGATTTTCACGTCTAGGCCACTGTACTGGATCATACTTCTGTCAGAAGTCACCAGATGTTATCGCCATTTGGAGGCTCACCATACTCTACAACTCATGATATGATTGAGCGGCTCAGTGTTATTCTCTGGACAGCTGGCCTCATCAGAGAAACCATCTTGGCATGTTGGTAACTTACTCCCAGTTTCTGCAGAGAGGAAACAAGGCTGAGTAAGGCTGGGATCAAAATTTCCCAGTTCCTAGAAATGATTCTTGCAGATCTGGGTTAGAGTTTTGTCGTCACTGCCCTCTGTGCTGTACACACTTTGGGTCCAGTTTTCAGTGTGTTTATTCCAGTAGTTTCACTCTTGGTAATGCTTCTTGTGATTCCTTTGAAGAGTTTAACAACAAAATGCTTCTGTTTTATTTGCCCACTGCAGCGTACAATGATAAGATCGTCACCTTTCTACGCCAGCCAAATATTTTTGAGATGCTGCAAGAGCGTCAGTCAAGCTTGGCCCGAAATCATGCACTCAGGTACCACAGAATTTCCAGCCATCATAGCCTAAACATGCTTTAATCCCTCCCAGACACAGTGTCTCCTAAGCCTGGACTTCAGGAAAAAAATTGCTTATTGTAAAGTGAAAGATGACTCTAATGGGTACAATGCAATGAGTCAGCTCCTTGAGATTTTCAGCTGAATGACATCTTCCATCAGAAGAAGTGAATCAGTCATAGTGAAGGGAATGCTGTAGCTAGCTGTATTTTAATCTCTCTTGGTCTCTTTTCTTCAAAAATGATTTATTTCATTCTGTACCTAATGCAAAACTCTTTAAAATCAAGCCCTGAGGCAACAAATCTAATTTTACTGATTGTCAAACAGCAACGTATCCTAGAGAACTATGTTAAATGATTTTGAACAACAGCACCAGATATATGTATGCATGTTTCTTTCCTCTGTGTGATTTTTATTTCTAATTTTAGAAATTTGGGATATATTTTTCTGATCATTCTTGACTGAACAACAAGCTCTGGATCGAGGGGACATACAATGAAGTTAAGAGGGAATAGGCTTAGGAGAAATCTAAGAAAGTATTATTTCACAGAAAGGGTGGTGAAAGTGTGAAATGGCCCCCCGGTGGAGGTTGTGGAGTCGAGGACTGTCAGAATTTAAAAAGGCATGGAATAAGCACGTGGGATCACTTAGGAAAAGGAAGAGTTAGGGGTTACAGAGGATGGGCAGACTGGATGGGTCATTTGGCCTTTATCTGCCGTTCATGTTTCTATGTTTCTATGATAAGGTTATAAAGAACCAAATGAGCAAATTCTGGTGGGCTAGACTGTTGTTGCAAAGGTTTTCATCCCGAGAAAATCCCAGAATTCTTGAAACTAGAGCCCAACATTGCATGTGTGAGAATAACGCCAGTGGCAGTCAGCAAAACCCTTACCGCTGCAAGCTGAGTATTGACCCCAGTGTAAATACAATGTCAGTGCTAAAGACATAGCTAAATTTCCCTCTCTTTAATAAACCATATACAAAATGAACTCAAAAGAAGCAAAGGAAACAGTTTCCAGTTATATATTACCTCCCTTCCCTCTTGATGGATCCAATTCCACAATAATATATTGTCCTTTTATGTCCTTTTCCATCTTTAAAAGCCACTTTTAACCAAATTAATGTTTTAAATATTGATCTCTTCAAATATACAAAAATAAAATCCAAGAGGCATTTATTCAAATAAATGCCCAATAGTACAGAAAACTCTTCACCATTTCACACAAGGGTTCTCAATCCTTGTTGGTCATCCTGACCAGCTAGGAGTAATCATAAATCCTGGAAAGCTTTTATAAACATTAACAAAAAGCAGTATGATAACGTGATTGATGGACAGGCATGGAAACTTCACAGACAGAGTTGAGTTTAAAGTCAAAAGAAAACTTTATCAATGGAAAATAATTAAAGCAAGACAGTCTGTTCTTCTCACAGGCTCACTTTCTTCTTGGTAACAGTCATCATTACTCCCTTCTCTCTTGACACTTTTAGCTTCTTCAGGCTCCAACTAGGACACTCAGGACCTAGGTTTTTGTAGATAAATAAAGACACTCTTTTACCTTTGCAGTCTTCAGTACCTTCTCTTTCAATCCCTGGGCATATACAGGGTGCAAACCTTTGCGTTAGGGCCACTTCTTACTTCCCTAAGACTTCCTCACAGGTACTGGAGCCCAACCACACTTTAGGAAGGGTTCCTTCCCTTGAGGCCTCCTTCCAGGACATCTCTTGCTCTCGGGATCTCTCTCTCTCTCTCCTGAAGACCTCTGTATCGTGACCTCATTCCTGAAGACCTCTTGCCTCAGGGTCTCTCTGATCCAATCTGCTCCAGGGCATTTAACCAGCCCTGAGTCCCACCCCTCTTACTTAGCCTCTGACATGGTAGTTTTAGTGCCATCTGCCGTACGGTGGCTAAACTGCAACCTTAATGAGGGAGTGTTTCTTGGGACACCTGCCACTATACCACTCATTCCCTCACAAGCAGTTCAGAACTAATATGTATTCCATAATAAACTGAGGAACTAAAACTGTTTCTTCAACTTCGACTCTTTCAAGATCAGTGTTTCTCAACCCACACCTGTGGTACCCCTAGCCTGGTTTACAGGCTATCTAGTTTCTGCTGGCATCACATAAGTAGGTGTCCCATTTATGTGTTGAATGATAAATTTATGCTGTCTCCTTACTAAATTCTCATCTCTAGTTTCAAATAAGCATGTAACAACTATGAGTGAAATAAATTTTTATTTTTTTTATTTCTTTGAAGTTGATTGTTAGTCATTCAGTTCATTGGGTCAATATTCTCTGTTCATCCACCTATAGACCACTGATGATTATGATATATCTAGTGCTGTAATTGGTTCATATTTATTATCCTTTTACTTATGCTTGTTTAATGTAATTCTGCATGAAAAATGTCTGTCTTGTTTGTTTGTTTTATTTTTTATGAGGGTATATTTATCTTGGTGATTTTTCATGTTCTTTTTATATTCTGGTATAAATAATCTGGTATATATTTTAAATGTATATGTCATATTTATATGTATATTTATTTTTATTTGTTGTTGTTTTTAGAGCTCCTAAAGCAGCCCTGATGTAGGCGAAACACGGCCTGTGTCAGGCAGTTTGAATTTATATTATTTTAATAAGCATCTGATTTGACTTCATCTGCTCTGCTTGTTCTTGCCATCCTTTTATAGTTTGCAGATTACTTGCCCTGTTGTTTCCTGGGACTATCTATAATGAATATGCATGAGATAGATTTACATGCAGGCAAGTGTTTCTGTTGGTTATTTATTATGGATATCCTGAAAACCAAACAAACTAACGGTACCACAGTAGTGGGTTGAGAAATTAAAGCAAAACCTGAATTTCAGCCAGTATTACAATTTGTGACTAACCAGCATGTGAACCAGAAACTGTGTGAGCGTTTGTGTTCAAAACCTTTGGTGTTCTTTTTTGCAGGGAGAAGATTCATTATATTAGAACAGAAGGCACTCATGGGCTTGAAAAGCTTTCTTGTGATGCAGATTTAGTAATACTATTGAGGTATTTATCTATTTGTGATGCTTTTGTAACTAAAATCAGGATGTACCATGTTTTCAGTGCATGCCAGGATTTATAGTGTATTACCCTGCTGCAATTGGTGATATGTTATATATTTTCTTATATTACTCTGTTACTACAATTTCTGACAATGCTTTTGTTGACAAAGATTGATGATATGATTGGAGGGATCAGAGAGTCATATAAAGGACATGTCATTATACCTGAACATGTCCACATATGCACATCTTCACTAAACTAATGATATCTGTATCCAGGGGTGGATCACAAGTTTGTGGGCCCCTGGACCAACTAGCACATAGGGTCCTCCTCCTCCTTCCCAGCCACAACTGCGAAGTTCATAGTTACTATTATAAGTTATTGACACACGCACTAATACATGATAAACATCAGGGTTTCAGCAGAGTTTATAAATAAATTAATCATGTTTCTGAAAAACATAACCACTGGACTGTACAGTTAAGCTGCTATGCAAAGCCGGCCATGATAATGAGAAGAGCTACCCTCAGACCTTTAGGTCTCTGAGCCTGGGCCCAGTAGGCCTTTGAGCGGATCCAACTCTGTTTGCATCTATAGATATAAATCAATAAAAACTACCTTCACGTGAACATCGTAACTTAGTAAATGACAGCAGATAAAGACAATCAATATTTTATGTCAGGAATAGGAACAATCTACCACTCTTTTTTCCTGATATATATTGAACTGAATGCACAATCTACTTCACAATGAATCTCAGTAGTGTGAGTCACGGTCTAAATTCAACCAATGAGAATTACACACCCATTTCTTCATCAGTTCTATGAATTAAATCCTATTCAAAATTTAACTTTAAAGATTTAGAATATTTTACTCATTTTATAAAAGATCTTTCAAAAATGTAGGCTTGTTTTGGGGGGGAGGCTCTCTTCTGACATGCATCATGGTTCGCTGGCGCTTTATGCAGGAAACCCCCTACAAAGAACACATCCATGTTAAGATGTATCTTCTCAAAAACTACTCCCTATTCTTACCCAAACATAATATACACATTTACCTTTCATTCAGGCCAAAACATCCTACTGACCAGTCATTCAAATATCAGCGCAGATGGCGACCCACACAATTAAACCCCTTCTTACACTGTCAGGTGATCCTGCTTCCATCAGTCACAATCTACTCCATTCATACATCATCCATTCAATCACAGTGTTCAAATCCCTGGGTTCTACAAATTTTAAAGTGAATATCCAGTTTTGATCCAAGGTACTTCCCTCCCACCCTTCTTGTATTTGATCTATAGCATGCCATTTTACATCCTGAACTGTATGTTTCTTATCAACCCAGTGTTGCACTAAAGGAGCCTGCACATTCCCAGTAGTTATTCGGGATTTATGCTCATTGAGCCTTAATTTAATGTGTCTACTACTCCTCTCCACATAAATCAATTCACATGGGCATCCAATAACATATATTACATTCATACTGTTACATGAGGTATGGGGGTCTTGGCTTTGATAATAATCTGTTTGAGGATCCATCCAAGTTGGATCCGACCAAATAACTCCACACCATTCACATTTCCCACAAGCTCCGTGCATGCCCCCCTGTGTCTTCTCCACCTGCATGGAAAATTTTTGTTTAGAGAACAATTCACCTAGAGACCCTTTTACTAAGCGTCGGTAAGCCCTATTTGTGTTATTTCAAGCGCTACAAAAAGAGTTTCTATTTTTATAGTACCAGTGCTTACCTAATTGGGCAGCGCTGCATGCTGCCGGTTAAGGCCAGGTTAGCGCGGGAGCTCTTACCACCACCTCAATGGGTGGCAGTAAGTACCCCCTCCCAAAATGGCCACGTGGCAAGTGGTTCACTTACCGCATGGCCATTTCTTGTCCTCAGAAAAAGACAGCCTTTTACCTGCTATGGTAAAAGGGGGCCTCAGTGCTTGTCAAAAATAGGCGCTGATGCTAGCACAGGCCCCCTTTTACTGCAGCTTAGTAAAAGGACCCCTCAGTGTCCTGCCCCTTTTATAAGCAATAGTCAGAAACTCCTCAAATATAAAATATAACTGCATAACATGCCAGTGTCGTCTCATCAATTGTACCAGTTGATTACTCATTGATGAATAGGGAAGGACACATGTTAAAACTTCCAACTGTTGATCTTTGGACTTATCTTGCAGCAATAGATCCCGCTGGACAAATCATTCTCTCAAATAAACTCTAAACAGGGCTTTCTTTGGATAACCCCTCTCCTTAAAAGGAGCTGTCAACAGTTGTGCCTGAAATTTAAAGTCCTCCAAATTAGTGCAGATTTGACACGCTCTCAAATATTGGCTTACTGGGAGGTTATATTTTAGCCTGTAGGGATGACAAATTCTAAAATGTAAATAGTTATTCCTTTCAGTTGGCTTCCTATAAAGGGTAGAAATCAGTCTGCCTTGTTCTTTTAAAAGTTTCACATCCAAAATATCCAATTCAAGAAAACTATAGTTCATTGTAAATTGTAGATGGATATCCAAAGTGTTAATCTACTTTTCAAAATTCACAAATTCAAAAACTCTCGTCAAGGAAACACTTCTATAAATGAACTGCTTTAAACTGTTCTGCTTCATACAACTTCTGTCTCTCAAACTTAGTCATGTATAGGGCAGCGGCCGATGGAACCATCATCGCCCCCATGGCAACCCCTTGTAGTTGCTGATGGAAGATCCTCTCATACCAAAAGTAGTTCTGAGTAATTACCAACTCTGCTAACTGGAGAAGAAAATCAGTTGTTCTCATAGAATCTGTACTGTTCTTCAGTGTCTCTTCAATCACATCTAGGTCTCCAGATTGTGGAATTACCGTATATAAGGATGTCACATCCAAACTCACCAACTATGCATTTTCTGAAACGACTTCAGCCTCCAGTAAAGAAAGAAAATGACTTGTGTCCCTTACATACGATGGAATTTTCTTGACTTCCACTCTCAAAAAATGATCAATGACTATCAACAGTGGTTCCATCATGGAGTGCTTTGTGGTGACAATTTGTCACCCCAGTGGGTTCTGCAAACATTTATGAATTTTTGGAACAAAATAAATTTCAGGTGTCCTTGGGTGCTCTTCAAGCAAGAAAGCCAGTTCCTTCGTAGTAATCATTCCCTTTTTCTGTTCTAACTGCACAATTTCTTGTAGTCTCTGATGTAAAGAAATTACTGGATTACTATCAAGCTTCCGATATACCTCTGGATCTTCAAGTTGTCTCTGGGCTTTCTGATCATAGGCAGTCTTATCCTGGATCACTGTTGCACCCTCTTTGTCAGCCCATGTGATCAATATTGAAGGGGAATCCCGCAACTACCTCAAAGCTTCCCATTGTATCTTTGCTAGATTAAAGAATTGAGTTATGTCATCACCCTGTGCCTCAAAACTATCAAGGTCCTTTAGTACCAGATCACTAAATGTCAACACCACCGAATATATAGCCCCTGGAGGATACGGTCTCAAAATCTGTTTGCAGATTGAAATGTCCAGAGTAGGGGAGGTATTTAGAAAGTAAATCTTAACTTGAAAAAAACCACTAAACATGCTTTAAAAGGATCATAATGTGTAGTGGGAACAAAACCTAATCCTAAATTAAGAACTTTTGAATCACTGTTAAAGACATTTTTTTTTTTTTGTTACATCTGAGCTTTCCCACTCATGGCAGGCTTGATGTGGCAATGGAGGAATAAGTGACTTGCCCAGAGTCACAGGGAGCTGCCTGTACCTGAAATGGGAATTGAACTCAGTTCCTCAGGACCAAAGTCCACCATCCTAACCACTAGGCCACTCCTCCACTCCACATGGAAGAAATGTTGATTATTGATATCTTTGATTTGTTTGGGTCTGAGCTCCCTGTGTCCCTGGTGCCACCTCTTGATGTTTCTTTTGGGGTGATCTCAGCTCTGAGCCCCTTTGTTGGTTGCTCCTTTGTTCCCATTGTAGTATTGCCTGGATCCCCAGAGTCAACACTACCAGTATCTGATTCACCAGAAGACCCTTCAAAAACCAACTTTTTCTTCCTTCCTTGTACTTGAGACTGTTTATCACTTGCCCACAAGTATACCTTATCAGTTTGATAGTCCCTCTCATCTCTTTTGAATTTCTTATTTTTGGCTCCTGAAGTGAATTTTTAAATTTTGTAACCATTTCTTTAGCCTCTTCTAACTGCTTAGTGTACTCATCCTAGGGAAACCTTTGGTGAAATTCAGCCTCACAAACTTTAATTTTCAACTCATTTTCCACCTGAGAAGTTGTCTCCATCAGCAAGACCATCAGGTCACGACTACATCAATTTAAGATGTTTATCTATTTATCCATGAAGGTTCTATCAAAGATAAAAATCTTAGGTTCTTTGATAATGCGCAATCCCTGTGGGATCTTTGATTTTTTTAGATACTGTACCAGGGTACTCCTCCCATAAAGCTTAGCGCAAATTAATCTCTTATATGTATTTTTTATAGCTCTAACCAGGAGTCTTGTGTGGTGGAAGCAGGCTCATAATCCAGTAGAGCAGGACGTTGTAACACTAACTTGACCTGTTCTTTGGAGTATCCCATAAAATCTCTAGGGGTCTTTTACTAAGCTGCTGGAAAAGGGGCCCTGCGCTGGCAGCAGGGGCTGTTTTTCCTGCGCTCCAGGTCCCTTTTTCCCGCAGTCAGTAAACCCCCCCCCCAAAAAAATGGCCATGTGATGAGATAACACTCACCGTATGGCGGGAAGCCCTTATCGCCACCCATTCAGCTAGCGCTAACCCGGGTTACAGCCGCGCTAGCCATTTCCGGGGGGGGGGGGGTTTCTTCCCCCCCAGAAATGATGCACACTTGGGGCGGGACTACCGCCAGCAGCCGCATTGGGCTAGCGGTAGCCCCGAAAGAGCGAGTGGTAAGCCTGCGTTGGGCTTATCGCCACTCTATAACATAGCATAAGAGTAGCCATACTGGGTCGGACCAATTGTCCATCTAGCCCAGTATCCTATTTTCCAAACAGTGGCCAAGCCAGGTCACAAGTACCTGGCAGAAAACCAGATTGTGGCAACACTCCATACTACAAATCCCAGGGCAAGCAGTTGCTTCCCATGTCTGTCTCAATAGCACACTATCCACCTTATAATTGAAAGAGAAAAACGCCTAGATTTCGACCCAAATCGGGAGATAGACGTTTATCTCACAAAAACGAATAAATCGGTATAATGGAAAGCCAATTTTGGACGTTTTCAACTGCACTCCATCGCGGAAGCGTACAAAGTTGACGGGGGCGGGGCGGAGGCGTGGCGAAGGTAAAACTGGGGCGTGGTTATCGGCCGAGGAGAGATGGGCGCCTTTCGCTGATAATGGAAAAAAAGTATGCGTTTGTAGCTAGAATTTAGGGCACTTTTCCTATACCATGTTTTTTCACGAATAAGGCCCCAAAAAGTGCCCTAAATGACCAGATTACCACCAGAGGGAATCGGGGATGACCTCCCCTGACTCCCCCAGTGGTCACTAACCCCCTCCCACCACAAAACATGATGTTTCACAACTTTTTATTTTCACCCTCAAATGTCATACCCACCTCCCTGGCAGCAGTATGCAGGTCCCTGGAGCAGTTGTTAGGGGGTGCAGTGGACTTCAGGCAGGTGGACCCAGGCCCATCCCCCCCCCCCCCACCTGTTACAATTGTGCTGCTTAATGCTTATTAGTCGTCCAACCCCCCAAACCCACTGTACCCACATGTAGGTGCCCCCCTTCACCTCTTAGGGCTATAGTAATGGTGTAGACTTGTGGGCAGTGAGTTTTGAGGTGGATTTGGGGGGGCTCAACACACAAGGGAAGGGTGCTATGCACCTGGGAGCCCTTTTACCTTTTTTTTTTTTTTTTGTAAAAGTGCCCCCTAGGGTGCCCGGTTGGTGTCCTGGCATGTGAGGGGGACCAGTGCACTACGAATCCTGGCCCCTCCCACGAACAAATGCCTTGGATTTATTCGTTTTTGAGCTGGGCGCTTTCATTTTCCATTATCGCTGAAAAACAAAAACGCCCAGCTCACAAATTGTCGAATAAAACATGGACGTCTATTTTTTGAGAAAATACGGTTCGGTCCGCCCCTTCACGGACCCCTTCTCGGAGATAAACGCCCATGGAGATAGACGTTTTCGTTCAATTATGCCCCTCCATGGATTTTTCCTCCAGGAATTTGTCCAAACCTTTTTAAAACCAAGATACATTAACCACTGTTACCACCTCCTCTGGCAAAGAGTTCCAGAGCTTAACTATCCGTTGAGTGAAGAATATTTCCTCCTATTTGTAAAAGGGCCCCATAGTATTTTGTTCCACAACATTTGTCATCATGACCATTCACAGGTAAACAATATTTTATATCAGAAATAGCAACAATCCACCACTCTTATATACTTCACAGTGAACCTCATTAGTGTGACTCATGGTCTGAACTTCAAGCAATGAGGCCAAATAAACCAACCATTAACCCCCCCCCCCCCCCTCCTTCCCCACACACACAGAGATATCCATTGCCTATAACATAGAAAAATTTACCTGGTCTGAGCAGAGGGTTGGGGAGCAGTTAGAAGTTATGCGTAGAGTTTATAAGATACGCACTTGTGGATAATGAGCTGGTAGATTTGTATGTTCTAAAGACCAAATATAGGCATATACACATAAATTCCCTCATCTAATTTGGAAACCGAAAGTAGGTGCGTACTTTGCTTTTGAAAATTCATATGTACAGGATCCACATAAGAAAATGTATGTGTAAAATCACAGCAAGTCACTAGAAGGACCATTCTCTAACTAGGTACCTGGATTTACACATGTAAATATATAGAATACTAGCACGTATGTGTCTAAGTGTGCACATGCCATGGCGCTGTTCTGTAACAGCATGTATAAATGACCTAGCATGTAAATGCAAGTTGGCAAACTATGGACTTTTCCTCCAGGAATTTGTCCAAACCTTTTTTAAATCCAGATATGCTAACCACTGTTACTAACTACATCCTCTGGCAAAGAGTTCCAGAGCTTAACTATTCGTTGGGTGAAAAAATATTTCCCCCTATTTGTTTTAAAAGTATTTCCATGTAATTTCCTCGAGTGTCCCCTACATAAGTACATATAAGTACATAAGTATTGCCATACTGGGACAGACCAAAGGTCCATCAAGCCCAGCATCCTGTTTCCAACAGTGGCCAATCCAGGTCACAAATACCTGGCAAGATCCCCCCAAAAAGTACAAAACATTTTATGCTGCTTATCCCAGAAATAATTTCCCCAAGTCCAATTTAATAATGGTCTATGTTTTTCCTTTAGGAAGCCGTCCAAACTTTTTTAAAACTCTCCTAAGCTAACCTTCTTTACCACATTTTCTGGCGACGAATTCCAGAGCTGAATTACACGTTGAGTAAAGAAAAAGTTTCTCTGATTTGTTTTACATTTACTACCTAGTAGCTTCATCGCATGCCCCCTAGTCCTAGCATTTTTGGGAAGCGTAAACAGACGGTTCATGTCTACCCATTCCACTCCACTCATTATTTTATAGACCTCTATCATATCTCCCCTCAGCCATCTTTTCTCCAAGCTGAAGAGCTCCAACCACTTTAGCCTTTCCTCATAGGGAAGTCGTCCCAGCCCCTTTATCATTTTTGTCGCCCTTTTCTGCACCTTTTCTAATTCCACTGTATCTTTTATGAGATGCGACGACCAGAATTGAACACAATATTCGAGGTACGGTCGCACCATGGAGCGATAGAAAGGCATTATAATGTCCTCATTTTTGTTTTCCATTCTTTTCCTAATAATACCTAACATTCTATTTGCTTTCTTAGCCACTGCAGCACACTGAGCAGTCTTTGTAGTCTTTGTACTTTTGTAGTCTTTATACTTTTGGAATGAGTAAAAAAGTGATTAACTTCTACTTGTTCTACACCACTCAGGATTTTGTAGACCTCAATCATATCTCCCCTCATCCATCTCTTTTCCAAGCTGAAGAGCCCTAACCTCTTTAGCCATTCCTCATACGAGAGGAGTTTCATCCCCTTTATCATTTTGGTCACTCTTTTTTTAACCTTTTCTAATTCTGCTATATCTTTATTGAGATTCGGCGACCAGAACTGAACACAATACTCAAGGTGCAGTCGCACCACGGAGCGATACAAAGGCATTACAGTGTTTTTGGTCTTATTCACCACCCATTTCCTAATAATTCCTAGCACCTTGTTTGCTTTTTTGGCCACATGTGGTGGGCATGATGTGCAGAAGTGTCATTTTGACTTACCCCCCTTCCTCCCCATACCTAACTTGCAGCCCTGTTTACATCCCAAATATTTCTATCTAAAGATGCCACTGAGCCAAAGATCCAGATAATCATTGGGTCTGGTGTTTTACATAAGAGCCGGCTTTGTGTGTGTCAGTAGATGCTGAGCACCCCAATATTAGCAAGCCTCTTTGGTGTGTCCAGAAAGGGGTAAATGTTTTTCACCCCCAATCATTTTGAAATGTTGGCACCTATGGTGTTTTATACCAATCCCAATTTCCATCCAAGAGAGGTCTCCTCCCTCCATTACCTCAGAGGTGAGGAGAGCACTACCCTGTTCTGGAAACTGCAAAACTATAAACAAGTCACAATACAATATACTAGAAGAGCCACTAGAGGTCTCTGCCATCTAAGCAAGGCAGAACCTTAGAGGTCTCTATATTAAATTAAGGGTCCCTTTTAATAAGCTAATGCATGCCAAATGTAGCACAAATGGCCAAACTTGGGACAAGCGAAAGTATTCATATTAGTTTTGCCATTTGCACATGCTAAGTGCGCGGTAATGGTTTTTTCTTAAATTTTTTTGAGGAGGGCATGTCAAGGGTGGAGAGGTGGTGGTGAGTGCTCCTGCAATAATATTTGCAAATGAGATAGATTTGCATGCAATGGAGACAGTGCATTCAAGTCTGTCTTATGAATATTCATTGTGGGTGTTCTGAAAACCTGACTGGCTGGGTTGCCTCTTTGACTAGGTTTGGGACCACTGGCATAGAATATTTTAATAGAAAGAGAGCTTTTACTGTAATACAGCTGCTAACACATTTGTAACTTGGTAATAGTGCAAAGAAGTTTTAAGATGAACACATGGCAATGCTGCACCTCTAAATAACTGGACTTTTGCACCGTAGATTTGCAGAGTTCAGATAATTCACTTGCATTATTTTTCCTTCGTGTCAGTCTTTATAATTTCTCCAACTTTTCTCTCTTTTCCTCTTTGCTTTTCAGTCTCTTTGAAGAAGAGATTATGTCTTACACCCCTTTGCAGTCTGTCTTCCATCCCTGTTACAGCTTTTCTCCCCGCTGCTCGCCTGGCTCCTCACCTCAGAACTCTCCAGGTAAGAGAACCTGTGTAACACGTACCATGACAAAGGATGGAGCTAAAACAGACCAAAGTGAAAAAGTGGTGTTAGTGGTTGAAATATATTAAGGAAGGCTAGCATCTTTCCTACTGCTGGTGCAGTTAAGATATTATCCAGAATTTACAGAACTCTCATGCTGAATGCTGAAGAACCCCCTCATTTCCTTAAAATGAAAAAAAAGGGTGGGTCAATATTCAGCAGTGATAGTCAGTCCCGCCGATATTCAACGCTATTTAATCAGCAAGGGATGGCTCCTGGCCCGTTAAATAGCACTCAACTGGCTATCCACGAATATTCAGTGGGAGATAGCCAGTTATCTCCTCCTGAATATTTGCAGTCAGCATATAGTGGCTAACCAGTTATATCATGTGATATAACCGGCTATCTGCAAATATTCAGTGCTTTACTGGCCAACTTAAGCAGATGAATTGGGCCGCCGAAATAGCAGGCCTATCTTTGGCTGCTATAAACCTAATTGGCCAGCACTGAATATTAACTTATCTGGTTAAGATTATAGCAGCCAAAATAAAACCGGATATTCAATGTCGGTCACCGGAAATAGCCCGGCATTGAATAGGCGGGCTCAGCTCCGACCGCGGGACTTAGCCGGCCTGCCTCCTGTTGGCTGAATAACGGCCCCAGTGTTTTTATTTAAACACTGGCTTTGACTTTTAAATGACTGTGTACATGCAGCACCACTGTACTTGTAATCAGCTGAATATACTTATTCACTGCTGACCATCACCACCACTTACCCTTTGGTTTAGGCCTGCCTTTGAGCAAGTAAATGTATAAGGCCTTACATTTGATACAACTAGGCATCTACTTTCACCAAACCAAATAAGAAGCTTTCTTTTTATCCATTATGGGCCTGATATTGAAAATGGTTTAACTGGGAAGGAGAGGCTCTTGCCCAGTTAAACCATGCTGAGTTGGCTGGAAGGTGATATTCAGTGGTACCTAACTGGGCAGTGCTACTGAATATCTCCTCTGACCACCTTGGCAGTGTCACAGTGGTCTGGGGCAAAATCAGTGCAGTACCAGGTTTTACAGCATTTTTCTGTGCTTTGTCTTGTTTCTCACTTGCTACTTTGGAGGACAATCAAACCAATGTTCATTATAAATAATGGTGCACACATGTACTGTACATTGGTTGCCTGAAATTGCCCTTGTTCAGTATGGCTAAAAAATTGTACTTCCACAACGCCATTATTTCCAGTCGGTGACCATTTGAAAGAAAATCACTTAAATGTTGTTATTTGTTCAACTAGGGCCAGTTATAGGTGGGATAGTGAGAGTAGATCCTCAGGAAATATAATCGGTCAGAGAATATCTCAAAAAGATAGTGCAATTATTGTTTGTAGAGTATGACAGAATGGCCACCTCAAATGAAGTGAATTATAAACAGGGCCTAGAAGTACCCACCGTTCGTTCGCATATGTCATTGGTGTCGTTAATTGGCATTGAAGTGTGTAAGTGCGGTAGGCAATATTCTGTAAGGTAGTGCTTAAGTGCTTTAGCACATAACTGCAAGGGAGCCATGGGTGTGTCACTAAACAATGTACAGCTCATAGAATACTGTCAGCTGGGCATGTTGATTGGTGCACTAGGGTAGACCCACTTACACCAGACATTGACCTAACTCCAAAGCAGGTTTGTACTAGTATTCTTTAATGACTTAGGCATCCCTGAGTGCCATTATAGAATTGGCACTACAATGTCCAAAATTAACGTCCATCTAACAGCCATTTTCAATCAGGTAAAATGTTGGGGTTTCCTGTTTGAAAATTTGTGAGAGCAGCCATTTTCCAAGATAAAACTTCCAAATTATGAACACCAAAAAAACAGGGACAAGGACGTCTATCTGGCAGCATTTATAGAAAAATGGCCGCACAGATATCCCTGCAGCTTAGTGGTCAGTGCAATGGGGTTTAATCCAGGGCACCCATATTCCACTCATATTCCACTACAACTCTGTTATTTTAAATGGTGAGCCTTTGGAGACAGAGAAATACCTACTATACCTGAATGTGCACCACCTCAATAGGCCTCAGTAGGTACAGTAGGTAAATCTGTTTCTGGGGGGCTTACAATTTAAAGATTAAATAACAGAGTTGAAGTGGAATTTGAACCTGAGTCCCCTGGTTTTACAGTCCACTGCACTGACCACTAGGCTGCCCTTCAGACCTGCTTGCTGCTGTGTTCAGAAAGCCCATAATACCTGATGTTGTCAAGGAGCCTAGTTTCCCTTGCTGGTGTCATTTTCAGGGATGAGGGAGGGGGACAGTAACCACTGGGAGATTCATGAGGGGTCATGCCTTAATCTCGCCAATGGTCATCAGCTCAATCAGAGCACCTTTTTATACCCTGGATGTGATTGAAAGAGGGCCAACTTAGGATGCCCTTCTTTTTTGACTTGGACACTTCTTCCTGTTCAATTTTCTCTGTATGACATCCTAAATTTGGACTCTCCCTCATCCTGCCCTAAACACACCCACAATACACCCCATTACTATTTGGACAAACTACAGTGTAGGATGTCCAATTTCTGCCTTTCGAAAATCGAGGTTTGGATGTTTTGGCAAATCAACCTTTTTGTGGGCATATTGAGATGTCCACCACCTGCTTTGAAAATGAGCACCATAGGCACTATCCTCTCAATATTCAAAAGCATTTAATTGGCCAGGATCGGCACCTGGCTGGTTAAATGCCACATAACCAGCTATTCAACGATGTTTAGCGGGAGAGAGCTGGCTATCTCCTGTGAATATCACCAGTTAGTGGCTAGCAGATAGCCAGTTATATCGGCTGTGATAACTGGCTATGCCGATTTTCATCCCCACTTCAATGGCTATATTTGACTGTGTGAATATGTAGGATATCTTTGGCCAGTTAGATAACCGGCTAAGTCTGAAAATCACTATAGCTGGTTATCTTCTAACTGCCCCAAAATAAACCGGATATTCAATGCCAGCATTGAATATCTAGGTTTAGCAGTGACTGCGTGAGTTAGCTGGACTGACTCCCGTGGTCTGAATATCGGCCCCTATGTGTCTTTGCAAAATAGTACCTAGGTAGGCACTTCTTAAACCAGGTGCCTTGTTATAAAATTACCATCATAGAATCAATGACCTAGAAATATAGAAATACAGCTAGATTCTATATATGGCACCAGAAAAATCTGTGCGGTAAAAAAATACTCCTAGTCGTATTCTCTGTGCTTAAATTTTATAGAGTTAGGCTTAAATTTCCACATGATATATAGAATATGCAGAGCACCTCTCCACACGATCAAATTTCATCGCGTCCATTTAGGCCATGTTTTACTTGGCATAAATCACAATGCTTTAATTAGGTGCAGAGCAGGTGTATTCTATAATAATGCACATAGATTTTAGAAACGCCCACGATCTGCCCATTCCACACCCATAACTACGCCCCCTTTTGAATTATGCAACTTGGAATTTACATGCTCTGCATTACAGAATACACTTAGTAAGTTGTGTGTGTAAATCTTAATGCCAATTAGTGCTGATAATTGCTTGCTAACATCCAATTAACAACGCTGATTAGCTAGTCAACCAATTTAAGCTAATCTCATTGTTGTAGAATGCGCTTCAATTCCTGTGCAGAAATTAAGGTGCAATATATAGAATTTGGGCAATCGTGAACATCATGATAGAAAAGACCATATGGCCCATCCAACCTACCTATCCACACCAACTGCTTAGCTCTACAGTCCCTCCCTCAGAGATCCTCCTTGTCTGTCCCATGCCATCCTGAATTCAGATGCTGTCATTATCTTCAGCACCTCCACTTTAGAGGCTGATGAAATTTCAGTTTCAGTTACAGTGCCAAAACTGGCCCCAAATTCTTTTTCTGCCCAGTTTCGGTATTTGCCAAAAGGTTATTTTAATTTTGGGCCATATTTTCAGTTTCAGACGAAAATTACTGTGTTTTCAGTGGAAACTGAAAATTTGTGCTTTGTTCAGTTTGTCTCTCTCCCTCCCTCCTCCCCTTTCCTCCTCAAACAGGAATTGCCCCTCCTTCTTGACCCCCTTAAGAGCCTTCCCTCCTCTACCTGTATGCCAACCCCCCCCCCCCCCCCCCCGGTACTATTTTACAATCCCTAGTAGTTTATGCGTGTAGTTGGGGCAAGAGCTATCCCCAGTTACTCCCGCCCATTGCAGCTCTGTTCTCAAAATGGCTGTCATGACTGGGTAATCACTCCTGCCCTGTCTACACCTACTAGACCACAGGGACTAAGATAGTCTTTGGGGGGCACTCTTTTTTCTTTTCTTTTTTTGTACTATAATTGTTATGATCATGCACAATGGTTTCTATGGTAAATAGTGTGCTCCAAATAAAAGCTTTTGATACAAACTTTTAGCAGGAATTTAAATTTGGGAGATAAATTCCTACAGAATTAGCCTCTCTTTGGAATTATTATGTCAGCGCTCACTCTGAGTATGGTGCAAAGTCAATCACTGTAAAAGCAGCAAGCCTTTTAGTTTCAGTTTTCATTAGCTGTAGTCCTTCTGTGTGGAGGCTATTTGGATTGGAGGTAAAATGCAGTCTTTCATTATTTAAATTATAATCTGGCTTTGATAGTGTGGACTTAGTAGAGGGATGCAGACCTCAAGTTCTGACAATCCGCAGTGGCCCTCAATGGTTCACATTCACACAAGCAACAGTAGTCCAGTGAAGGAGCAGGACTCAGGATTCTCCACAAACAAGTTTATTAACCGAAAGGATCATTTGTTGACCTCTGACGAAGGCAAAAGTGCTGAAACTTGGTCGTCAGGTCAATCATTAATAAATTTATTCAAGGAGAATCCTGGGTCCTGCTCATTCTCTGGACTACCTCTGCTTTGTGCTCTTGCTTGTATTGATCTGCAGAGTGTTTTGCTTCTGTTATGCTGTTCACATTCACACAACCAAACATGAGTTTTTGGTTTCAGTTTTAGTGTTGGCTGAAACCAGGTGATGAGTTTTGGTTGCAGTTGCAGTTTCGGCTGAAAGCTTTCAGACAGTTTTGGTGACAGTTTCAGTTTCAGCCAATACTGAAAAAAAGCATTTTTTGTTGGCCTCTACTCCAATTGGAGGTTGCACCATAGGCGGTCGGTGGCCCAACTGTTTGGGTAGGCTAAAGGGGGCGGGGTTAGGGGTGGGGCCAGGGGTGGAGCTTAAATCCATAATTGTCTGATAACACACAGTTGAGCGATTGTGGTTAGTATATGCTTTGAGCAACCACTTTATTCTTTGACATATGATACATATCTAATATCTAAATATAATAAAAGGTATTAATTGTGACTTTTATTTTTATTTATTTATTTTTTCTGTGTGTTATCAGACAATTATGGATTTAAGCTCCACCCCTGGCCCCACCCATAACCCCGCCCCCTTTAGCCTCCCCAAACAGTTGGGCCACCGACCGCCTATGGTCATACTGCTATTATTATGCTGCTAATACAATGTAAATTGTGTCAAGCTACAGTGTACTTGTTTTATGCTGCCTTGGGTGAATCACTTCATAAAAGCATTAACTGCTTTTATGAAGTGATTCACCCAAGGGGGGTGGGGTCGGGGGTGGGGGCTGTGGGGGGCAGGGGTTAACCTGTTAAATTTGATTGATACAAAAAAAGTGGTTAATAAATCCTAATAAATAAATAAATAATTTAACTGTGGAATTTGCTTTTACAGAACATGGACAAGGATGGTAATTTAGTTCAGTTGTAAAAATGTTTGGATAAGATTCTAAGGGCTCCTTTTACTAAACTGCATTGCGCACTAGCACATGCTTACTGCAGCTTAAAAGGGCTTATCACGGGACCTGATAAGGTATCCTGCAGGTATTTTGCATTGTGTGTGCACAAAGTGGAGAGCGGGCATGGAAGTGTTAGCCAGCTAGCATATTGCATTTATATATGCTAACTAGCTAATATAGGGTTAATGTGGAACCACTTACCTGGGAGCAGGTACCACACTTTAATCTAATGCCAAATCTGCAATAAAAAATAGTGAGAATGCCCCTTCTTGATACAGCGATTGTTTTGAGCTTGCCACATATTACAATCTTGCGTTATAGTATAGTGCTTTAAGCCAAAAAACGGAAAGCTTTTTTGTAGAAGGGCCTTGTAGTGTGTTTTTCATCATTCATATGTTGAAAGATAAAAATCCATTAGTAGTTATGAATCTTTTATATTTTCACTGCTAGGACTGCAGCGAGCAAGTGCGAGAGCTCCCTCTCCATATAGGAGAGACTTTGAAGCCAAGCTAAGAAACTTCTACCGAAAACTTGAAGCCAAAGGATACGGGCAGGGTCCAGGTAAAATTAAGTGAGTATGGATCATTTAATCAGCCCAGGTCCATGACAAGGTTTGTTGAATGGGTGGATATAAAACAAGGGAACATTCTGCAGGAAGTATTGAATGAAAGCTCATTGTGCCAGATCCCAGCTGTTTTCTAGAGGGAAAGTAAGCCACCCACAGTGAGATTGGAAGGCTTTGTGTTCAAGAGGTGCAGGATCACTGGCTCTTCATGGCAGTTGGTTCTTGACAAGTCAGTAATTTATATATCAAGATCATATGAAAGAAATAAGAATGTGTTGATGCAATCAGTCCCACCTTCACTGGCATCGATTAACAATTGGATGTTCATAGGCTATCTCAATTGGTAGATAACCTTTTTAATATCACTAACTTGAACTTGACTTCTGAAAATGGTATTACTTTACCTTCTGCTTCCACCTTGGCTTCTTATTTCAAAGAAAAGGTGGCAATTATTTAAAGACAACTGGATGCTAATATTTCAGAAGAGCCCAAGCTAATTCATTATATGAATGGTGCTCCATTGGATAGGTTATGGAGTGATTTTGTACCTATGACCCCTGTTGAAATAAAATGGTTAATAAACAGATTTACTAAATCTAATTGCAGTGTAGACCCATGCCCAGGGTATCTATTCGATAATGTGAACGATGGGTTTCTGACTTGTTTAACTAATTGGTTCAATCAGTGCTTGTCTAGAGGTAGATTTCCAAATAATGGTAGAGAAATTGTCTTAACACGTATCCCGAAGGACCCAAATGTAAATCTGTGTTATCTAGTAATTACCACCCAGTGGCATCTGTTTACTTAGATTATGGAAGGTTTTATTTCTAAACAGATGACTATTTCAAAAAACAAATCTTACATTTATCTTAGTCAGGGTTCTGCAAGAACCATAGCACAGAAACAGTACTAAGGGACAGGGAATGAGACTTGATATATTGCCTTTCTGTGGTTACAATCAAAGCAGTTTTACATATTATATACAGCTACTTATTTTGTACCTGTGGCAATGGAGGGTTAAGTTACGTGCCCAGAGTCACAAGGAACCCAGTTCCCCAGCGTCAGAGTTTGCTGCACTTACCACTAGGCTAGTCCTCCACTCATTTTTATGTATGGTAAAGCTCTACTAAGTCAAGGGCATAAAGCAACAGTGATTCAGTATGATCATGTGCTTTATATCGGAATAAGCAACAGGGTGCTGGCTTGGTTTGAGGAATTTTTGTCAACCCATAGCTATAGAGTACATAAAGATAGTATTTTCTCTGCTTGCTGGAGCCCGGGTTGTGGGGTTCCACAAGGCTCGCCCTTGACTTCATTGCTATTTAATATCTTGCTACAGTCTTTATAAAAGTTCCATATTACATATATGCAGGTGACATTACAATGTTGTTTCCAATTCTAGGGATTGCTTAACTACCTTATATAACATCAATTCCTGTGTACAAACAATTGAAAATGGACTGTGAGCAACTGACTAAAATTGAACCCCGATAAAACTAAATTTTTATGCTTGTGTCCATCAGACTCTATAGAACTATCTCAATACTTTTCTATAGGTTCTAATACTTTCATCTTCGAACACTGTTTAAAAATCTTGGGCGTAGATGTGGATTGCTCTATGACATTTTCTAATCAAGTAAAGCCTCTTGTTAGCAAGTCTTTTTACATGCTAAAAAAATTAAAAGCGATTTGCAAATACTTTGACACAGAAAAATTTAGACTGGTGGTGTAGGCTTTGATTTTGTCCAGATTGAATTACTGCAATGTTGTTTATATAAGCTGTTCTAAAACTCTAACAAGATGAGTGCAGTTGGTACAAAATGCGACCGCCAGATTGATATATTCTGCTCAACGCTTAGACTCCGTTTCTCCATTGCTTAAGAAGCTACATTAGTTGACTGAACATGCCAGATTAAAATTCAAACTTTGCACCATAGTTTTTCGTATTTTGTATGGTGAGGATCAATCGTATTTAGTTGATTAGGTAACACTTCTTTCTAATGGTGCTCATAATCAAATGCTACTCTGTTTTCCATCACCTAAACAGGTTAAAAAAATTTAAAATATTTAACTCTTCTTTGTATTATCAAGCTGCTTATATATGGAATTCATTACCAATGTCAGTTCAAGTTATAGCAAACTATATAATATTCCACAAAACTCTTAAAACCTACTTCTTCGTAAAATATTTTAAATATAATTATATATCTATATGCTATTGTAATTCCAGGATGAATGGTCCTGTTGACTTGACCATCCAGCTTATTTTCGAAAGAGAAAGACGCCCATATTTTGACCCAAATCGGTATAATCGAAACCCGATTTTTGGGGTCCTCAACTGCAGTCCATCGCGGAGACGAACAAAGATCACGGGGGCGTGTCGGAGGCGTGGCGAAGGCAGGACTGGGGTGTGGTTATCAGCCGAGGAGAGATGGGCGTCTTTAGCTGATAATCAAAACAAGAAGGGCGTTTTTGACAAGAATTTGGTCCGCTTTATTTGGACCCTTTTTTTTCAGGTCCAAGTCCCAAAAAAGTGCCCCAACTGACCAGATGACCACCAGAGGGAATCAAGGATGACCTCCCCTGACTCCCCCAGTGGTCACTAACCCCCTCCCACCAAAAAAACCCACTTTACAAACTTTTTTTCCCAGCCTGTATGCCAGCCTCAAATGCCATACCCACCTCCATGACAGCAGAATGTGTTCTATCTTCTGACAGGCTTTCCCTGGTTCTGATGTGGGTCTCGGGTGAGTGTGACACCTTTTCTGTTAAGGGCACTGCAGAGTCACATCAGCAATGCATCGTGGTGGGTGTAGGGTAATGGGCTCCGTGATTCCACTAGCTTATGCTAAATGCTCATGATGTTGGTAGTTGGTAGGCTATACTCCCATGGTGCTTTTCCCTCTGCTTACTGGGTCAGAGTGTGTCCTGTTTTGTTTCTGGTAGTCCATGAGGTAGTGGCCATTTGTGTAAGACACTTTTAGATCCCTTTCATGTGTTACCCACGTTAGAGAACATTAGTTATTACCTTGAATGTTGCTGAAAGAGGGCATTGTACACCATTCTGCCAGCTCGGACCTACTACTAATCTCAGTACCAGCGAGACTCGTTGCCAGTGGGGCACAACCTCTGATCTGCAGTTAACTATGAGTAAAGGTGCTTATTCAAATAAAGGACGTTTTCTGCGAGATTAGTCTTCAGGTGTGAACTGCTGTGCCAAGATTATACACCAGCAACAAGTCCTGTCCCTGGAGCACTTTTAGTGGGTACTGCAGTGCACTTCAGGCAGGCAGACCCAGGCCCATCCCCCCACCCGTAACACTTGTGGTGGTAAATGGGAGGCCTCTAAAACCCACTGTACCCATATGTAGTTGCCCCTTTCACCCCTAAGAGCTATGGTAGTGTACATTTGTCCCTCCCACAACCAAATAGCTTGGATTGGAACGTTTCTGAGCTGGGCGTTTTTAGTTTCCATTATCGCTAAAAAAAAAACGCCCATCTCAGAAGGGACCAAATCCATGGCATTTGGTCCGTCCAAACCGTATTTTCGAAAAGAAAGATGGACGCCCATCTTTTTCGATAATACGGTCTGTCCCACCTCTTCACATACCCGTTTTCGGACATAGACACCCATGGAGATGGGTGTTCACGTTAGATTATGCCCCTCCATGTGATCTGCACAGAGCTATTAACTGTCATTGCGGAATAGAAGAATCATGTAGCATAACATAACATAACATAACATAACCTTTCCTCACTAAAGGCAGCAGGCAGTTCAGTGTATAAGGATATCTACTAAGTTATCATACAGCATAGACAATATCTTTATTTTCAGGTCCCTAAAGAGATATAACCTTACTCATCATGTCTTTCCATTACTTAAGTGACATTAAAGGGACAATTCCAACAACTGGGCACCCCCACTTAGGTGCCTGAAAGTCACGTGATAGATGCCTAGATTCTGTTATAAATTACTAGCATAACTGAGTAACAAGGTATATTTTCAAAGCACTTAGACTTACAAAGTTCCATGGGTTACTGTGGAATTTTGTAAGTCTAAGTGCTTTGAAAATGAGTCTCCACGTAAATATCTCACTAGTTACTCCCATCCCTACATAATAAAAGATCTAGAGATAGGAGTAACTAGTGAGGTAATTTAAGTTTGCTGATGACAGACAAAGTTATTCAAAGTTGTTAAATCACAAGAGGATTGTGAAAAATTCCAAGAAGACCTTATGAGACTGGGCGTCCAAATGGCAGATGAAGTTTAATGAAAGCAAGTGCAAAGTGATGCATGTGGGAAAGAGGAACCTGAACTATAGCTACGTAATGCAAGGTTCCACACTAGGAGTCACCAACCAGGAAAGGGATCTAGGTGTCATCATTGATGATACGTTGAAACCCTCTGCTCAGTGTGCGGCAGCGGCTAAAAAGCAAATAAAATGTTAGGTAGTATTAGGAAAGGAATGGAAAATAAAAATAAGGATGTTATAATGCCTTTGTATCACTTCATGGTGTGACCGCACCTCAAATATTGTGTGCAATTCTGGTCACCACATCTCAAAAAAGATATAGTGGAATTAGAAAAGGTACAGAGAAGGGCAATGAAAATGATAAAGGGGATGGGACAACTTCCCTATGAGGAAAGGCTAAAGTGGCTAGGGCTCTTCAGCTTAGAGTAAAGACTGCTGAAGTGAGATATGATAGAGGTCTATAAAATAATGAGTGGAGTGGAACAGGTAGACGTGAATCACATGTTAACTCTTTCCAAAAATACTAGGACTAGGGGCACACAATGAAGCTACAAAGTAGTAAATTTAAAGCAAATTGGAGAAAATATTTCTTCACTCAACATGTAATTAAACTCTGGAATTCGTTGCCAGAGAATCTAGTAAAAGCAGTTATCTTAGTGGGGTTTAAAAAAGGTTTGAATAGTTTTCTAAAAGAAAAGTCCATAAGAAATTATTAAAATGGACTTGGGGAAAATCTACTGCTTATTTCTAGGATAAGCAGCATAAAATGTATTGTGCTGTTTTGGGATCTTGCAGGTACTTGTAACCTGGATTGGCCACTGTTGGAAATCAAGCATGCCCATCACGAGGGGTAGTAGAGCAGGCAATGTAAGGAAAGCAGTTCTGGAGAAATGCTTCAGTTGGCGGAGGTTGAGGACCCCTGCCAAAGTATGTGACATTGCAGTAGGGGGGGAGCGGCGGGGAGGTGGGCCAAAATGTGCCCCCTCACTTTGGGCTCTGGACTTCTCCCCCCCCCCCCCCCCAACTTCAAGCTCTGTTGATGCAAATGCCTTTGCTTAGTGCACAGCCATTTCCTTCTCCTTCAAAGAAAAGAGCCTTTTACCCCCAGCAGTAAAAGGTGGCCTTGGTGTGCAGTAAAGCTATGCAGCAATGCCACTGCAGGGATCCTTTTACCGCTACTTGGTAAAAGGAGCCCTAGGAAAAGCATGTAATTGTACAGGATCAAAATATGATATGTTTCCTCTCTTAAATACACAACAAATCTACAAGGAAAACAAAGATGAAAGCGAGCACACAATGCTATTACTTCTTGACACTTTGCCAAGAACGTTTTCCTCCTTTGCTGTGTCTAGCAGGACAAATCTGGAATTTGACAAAATTAGCTGAACCATCTTAAAATATATTGAAACATCTCTATACATGCAGTGTATCTCTAGATGCTATTTCTTCCTCGTTTTCATTTCATGTAACATCTGGCTCTTTGTCACCATCTCCCCTTTACCACCTCTGATTCTGTCATTCTGTCTTCATCATCATAAGCTTTGGCTCTTTCTAACCCTCATTGCCCTGTCACTGGTTATGGCTCTTTGCCAGTGCTCCATCCTCTGCCACTTCACTACTTCAGGATCTGTCAGCCTCCTTTCCTCTTCACAATCTCCAGCTTTCTGTCAAACATATCCTCTATCACAATCTTACCCCTGCCCCAGCATCATATCTGGCTCTCTTTCACCCCCTCATCTCTATCACCACCTTTAACTTTCACACATTTACCCCTCCAGATCTCTTTGAACCCTTTCCATTAGCTCTCATGAACCTGCACCCCTATACTGGCCATCTCTCATCCCCTCAACTTCCCCATGCCTTAACCCTGGTCCACTCTCACTTTCAGCTGAACACGTGACATTGTAGATTGTAAGAGAAAAAACTACCAAACTTTCCAAGTTTGCATTGTTGAATTCAGGGAGATATGGAAGGAGATGGCATTCACCTCCTCCTTACAAAATATTATCACTGCATAAATTTAAACAATTGTATATTGTGATTTAACGGACCATCAGAGGTGACCTTCCACTGGGAGGAAAAACCCCTATTGTGAAAGTAGGTGAAACACCTTATTTCGTCATCAGTCTGACTTCATTCTTAATTTTTACAATTTTTTGATTCATATAAATTTTGTAACTTTATCATAACTTCGTCATAGTATGTAGAAATGAGTTACAATAAGTAACTTAATATATTTATATACTCAAAAGATTTGGATTACTTATCTTGAATATCACTATAGCGGGGGATGAGTGCCGACACATGTTTCGCCTTTGCTGTTTCAGTGCGTCCCCCTTATCTTGTACTGTGGTGCATATGCATCTTGCTTATTCACCTTCTCCTTGCCATCCCCCAGTATCACAACTGGGCAGCAGTGCTGTGAGCAACACTAGGGATTCCAAGCCTAGGTTGTGCCTGCTCACCTTTAGCAGCTTCCTTTCCTTTTGGGTTGATCCCTCCAGTACTTGGAGGTTGCCAGGATTTATAACATGAACACAAGGTGTTCCTCACAAAGTAAGCATAAATGCCAGTCACCAGATATTAAGAAGTGGCTGGAGATGTGCAGGAGAACTTTTCCAGAATGTGGTCAACCTCGACAGAACAGTACCAACAGACAGGAATGATACCGAAGCAGCAGACAGGAACAAGCACAGTGAGGACAGGTGGAAGATGATCAGAACCAAAAGATAAGCAGAGATCAGCAAAGAAGAATAGCCAAGGAAGTACGAGACCTAGAAACTCACATGAGAGACCTACACAATGGCAGGGTAGAGTGGAGTTTCCAGGTTAAAATAGGTACAGGGCAATAATCAGAGAAGATACATTTTCAGAGGACTAATTGGACCAAAGTGTATTATCAGAGACCAAATCAGAGCAAGTTGCATCATAGCAAAGGACAGCACAAAAGGCAGGAAGAAGCAAAAGATCACTTCCTATGTGAAGAGGGCATCCAGCTTTCAACCACATCTTCACCTCCCAATTTTCACTCCTTTGCAACATCTCCATCTCCTCCAATATTCACCCCTATTCAGCCTTAATCTCCTCATCATCTCTCCAGCAGCTGCTGAGTTATGAATCCCAGGGGCACAGAGAGCCACAGGTCTGCTGTTGTATCCATTCTAATCAATTCTTTCCTGTGTCAGGGAATAAGGAAGTACCTGCAGTACCATTGGTGATGTGGGATAAAGAAGAGCCTCAGGTCAGCCAATGCCACTTTGAAATTGATGCCAACAGGGTAAAGCCAAGTGCCTATTGCTCTTGCCCTTTGTGGAGATAAGGGGGTCTGTGGAGGGATCTCTGGGTTAGGGTAGAAAAATTGGGGTTGCTGTTTTAGAGGTCAGGGGTCAAGATTGAAGTTTTGGAGGGAAGGAGTGGGTGGAGATAAAGGCTGGCAGGGTTGGACAGACCTGGGAAAGGGAATGGATGGTGGCTAAGACTGCAGCACAGGAGAGTCAGGTAGGACTTCTGAATGAGCAGGTAACTGGGAAAAGTTAAAATCGGGGTGTGGGGGGGGGATCAGCATTCAGGAGGACTTATCAGTGTAGGAACAACTCCTACCTGGAAAAGTCCCTCACCGGCTCCTCACACAAAGTCTGGATAATGCTGAGGTTGTCTGTTCAGATTTTTTAGCAGCACTATCCAGGTAGTGCCAAGGAGGTTTAGGGGCAGAGGTAAGATGGAACCAGGAAGTACCTTAGCAGTAAATTTCATTCCACTAACCAGATAACTATCCAGATACAGCAAAAATGCTGTTTTAACTTTATCCAAGTAGTTATCTGGATACTGGTCTGAATATCACCAACCCCCCGAGGATTCTGTTTCTTCTGTGTGCGTCGTCCTGACGTCCTGCACGTTGAACGTGCAGGACGTCAGGACGACTCACACAGAAACAGAATCCTAGGCTTCCACATCAGCTACAGCAACGTGCCGGCCCAGAGACCGGCTGAAGAGGACTTCGACTGGCGGGGGGGGGAGGTTGGGGACCCCCACCAGCACAGGTACCCGATGGCGGTGGCAGGGTAGGGTTAGCGGCGGCGGGAAGGGGGGGTCAAAAGGGTCGGCAGGGGCCAGGGCCAAATCTGGGGGCCCTTGCCCCCACGTAGCTACGCCCCTGAACAAGACCATGCATTGTAGTCATTCTTTAGGTATTATACCACAAATAAGTCATATTTTGGGAAGATGTCCATACAAGAAACTAAAAATAAGACTGTGGTTTTAGGGAGTGTCTGTTTTTATCAGATAGAGATTATATTTGTGATGAAGGTTTAGCCTCTTCTCTCCTGTCATGTAGTATTCAACAGAGCTAATTAATACACTTTTTTTTTTCTTCCCATTTCATTCACAGGTTAATCATACGGCGTGACCACTTGCTAGAGGGCACATTCAATCAGGTGATGGCTTACTCTCGCAAGGAGCTGCAGAGGAATAAACTCTATATAACGTTCGTTGGCGAGGAAGGGTAAGCACCTCTTTTTAAAATAGGCATAATTTTGAAGGGGAAGGGTGTAGTTTTTCAAATACTTCTATTTGATAGTTCTATATATGCTCTTTGGAATAACAATGAAGGCTTCATTTACAAAGGCTTTTACTAACATCACAGAATAGGAGAAAGCCCTTCATAAAATGTGTTACATCCGCACTTAATACAGCCTTTAAAATATCAGCTGGTCTGTACATCAGTTTCTTTTAGTTCTGGGTCACCTTTTTGTTTATTTCAAAGATTTGTTAAAGTGATTGTTATTCAGTTTCTTACTTTAAAAAAAACCACAAACAAACCTGTGCATCACCTTTCCTGTGGTCTTTCCCACAAAAGAAACGTCAGCACTTAACAGACGTGCATTGCACCAATAGTTCCCAAATTGCAACCTCCACCCCACCCCCAAGCCACTCTATATGAGATATTTACATACTTGCATACATTTGGTTTGTGAGCTAAGCAAATTTACATATTTCAATTGTTTTAAACACCAGGCATATCGTATAAGCTCAAGAACTGGAAATAAAAGCCTCTACTTAAGAATGGTCAGTTCATGGCATGTTTTAACTTAATCAGTCATGGAGAGCAGTTTTAAGAACTGCAATGATCAGTTGGCATTGCAGAATAGTCCGAAGTAACAGCACTGGCTCATTACAAACATATAGGTGGTTAGAAGCCCGTCATAATTTGCATGTGTCAATAGTGGCATTTACATACATGTGCATATTGCAAAAACATTCAGCACACAGGGATCCTACACATTCTCGTCTTCAAATGTAGTGTATATTATTCAATGCAAAAAATGTGAAAAAGGATGCTATGTTGGAGAGACAGGCTAATTACTTATGATGAGATGGAATCTACACAAACCACACATCAGAACCAGTGTTTAACCAGGGTGACACCTCTGTAGGACAGCATTTCGCCAAACCGAAGCACTGCACTAATGACTTTATGGTGAGAATACTAAAAGGAAATTAAAAAAAAAACATCCAGGAACATAAAATCTTTGAAATTAAAATGATGAAATATTTTGGCACCCACAAGACAGGACTTAACAAAGATCTGGGTTTCCTATTACATTAGAAACCATAAACATATACTGCTTTGTCACCCTCTGATCACCCATCCATCTCTCCCTGTTTCTTACCTCCCCCTCCCCTCCCACCCCTACCTTCCCCGTGAGACTGTCATTGGAATGCTTTTATGTTTCACAGATATATTCTGATATATGTCATCATTAGCTCATTTCTAAGGGGTGCTTTTACTAAGCCGCAGTAAAACAAAAAGGCCTGCGGTAGTGCAAGCGCATCTTTTGGGTGCATTCTGGGCTGTTTTTTACTGCATCTCAGAGAAAGGGCTGTTTACCACTGGGTAAGTGGCCCGCAGTAGAAATTATTTTCTACCGCGGGATTCGGCACATGCCAAATTCGGAATTACTGCCCGGCTTACACGCTAGCTGAGTGGTGGTGCTGATTTGACGCGCACCATATGCACGTAGGCCCTCCCACGCCTTTGTAAAAGGGCCCCTGAATTTCTGATCTGAAGAAGGGTTACCTTCGAAAGCTCATTAAAAAATGTATTAAGTTAGTCCAATAAAAAAAGGTATCATCTTATTATCTTTTATTGGTTTTGTTTTATTTCTGTTTATTACCTGCAAAAACACGGAAACCCCAATTTTAGAAAGCAGAGATATACACATGCAAATTGCAAGTATGTGTATGTGGCAAGGGGGCAGGACTAGGGTGGGGCCAAAATATACTTGTGCATTCCCCGTTTCAGAAGGGGAATGCGTGTCTCTGCTCATTGTTTTGGACATCGGAATTTACAACTGTTCCCGGGAATTTTTGAAAGCACTCATTTTGGGTAGTGCACTACAGGATGAATTAGAGGAAGTTGCCCCCATAATTCCCCTGTTTACCTGTCTCCAAAATTATTCTGACAAATGATTGTGCGCTCTGTTTTTAATTGAGTATATATCGACTTGTAGGTTTCTAAAATGGCACACATAAATATCTGTGTTGAAACTTATACATGTATGTTCTGAAATGGCAAGCAGAAGGTGGTGTCATAACAAATAAACAACAAAAAACTACAAACAAAAACAAACTTTATTAATCCTTTATATTTCCCCAACAATTCCAAATGTCAAGAATATTCAAATCAAGGTTACAAACTCTCCCGGAATAATGGAGAGTCCATTCCAACCATCAAATATGGTGGTACATCAAAAGGACTCAATTGCCATAGCTGCTGCTGCTCCAACCGGTTTCACCCTTCACAGCTTCATGAGGGAGCTTTCAGCTAAAACAAAACAAAAATAATAATATGAACAGAAACCACAATAAATGAAAACAAAATACACATATAATTAAAAACTGATTAAAACTTGCAGTGTCACAAGGCAGCTCCACTAACCTCAAAGGAACACTATGGCAGAACAGCAAGAGAGCAAAAAACGCCAGCACATGTGCGCTTAATTTATAGCCCGAAAAGTGCACCAAACTTCAGCGCCGATGCATGCGCACTAACCAAAATACCAGCGTATGTGCACCAAAACCCACATTGTATATCATCAATCTGTGCCAAAAACAACAACATAATCATCCATTCACACCAATACCTCATCAATTCATGTTCAAAACACAGTAAATCCACACCAGAAATAGCACTCATATGTATAAACCATTTACAAAAACGTCTGCCATACAATTTCTAGATTTAAACCCAAAGGGGTCAAGGTTTCCCATTTATAAATAAAAACTTGTTCACACTGTAACAATCTGTGTGCCAGACCCCCTCTCCTGTGAGGAAGTTGTTCTAAAACACAGAATTTCAAATCCTGAATTGTATGCCCTTTCTCCTCTTAATGTTGGATAAGGTTTGCTGATTCCTCCTGAGGCTGCCTATGCCCTCTGATCTCCTTATTTCAGGCACACTGTTGTGGTGTATTGGCAAAACTAGCTAAAGCCCACTAGTGTTGGATAGTGGCTTAGCCAGCCAAAGACAAAAATTGGCCTTAAGCTGTATTATTGTAAATTCATAACTTCCCTCTCCTTTTGATGGGGAATCCTGACCTCCTGCTCTTAGTTCACTAGTGGTGAACTCTTAAGTCTGGAATGTTTGCTGGTTTAACAATGTCAATTCATTTACCAGTGGAACCACTAGAGGTCTCTGCATATACATACATGGTGAGATTTCTTGTTTACGTGGCTAAGATCAAGCATAAGGCCTGAATCATAAACCAAGGACGCTCTTTTCTTGGCCTTTTAGCTGAGGAAGATAGTCTGTGTTGTTAGTGATGGTAAAATGGAGTGGAGGAGTAGCCTAGTGGTTAGTACACAGCAGGCTTTGATCCTGGGGAGCTGGGTTCAGTTTCCACTGCAGCTGTTCGTGACCCTGGGCAAGTCACTTAATCCTCCATTGCCCCCTGTACAAATACAGTGGTGGAAATAAGTATTTGATCCCTTGCTGATTTTGTAAGTTTGCCCACTGACAAAGACATGAGCAGCCCATAATTGAAGGGTAGGTTATTGGTAACAGTGAGAGATAGCACATCACAAATTAAATCCGGAAAATCACATTGTGGAAAGTATATGAATTTATTTGCATTCTGCAGAGGGAAATAAGTATTTGATCCCCCACCAACCAGTAAGAGATCTGGCCCCTACAGACCAGGTAGATGCTCCAAATCAACTCGTTACCTGCATGACAGACAGCTGTCGGCAATGGTCACCTGTATGAAAGACACCTGTCCACAGACTCAGTGAATCAGTCAGACTCTAACCTCTACAAAATGGCCAAGAGCAAGGAGCTGTCTAAGGATGTCAGGGACAAGATCATACACCTGCACAAGGCTGGAATGGGCTACAAAACCATCAGTAAGACGCTGGGCGAGAAGGAGACAACTGTTGGTGCCATAGTAAGAAAATGGAAGAAGTACAAAATGACTGTCAATCGACAAAGATCTGGGGCTCCACGCAAAATCTCACCTCGTGGGGTATCCTTGATCATGAGGAAGGTTAGAAATCAGCCTACAACTACAAGGGGGGAACTTGTCAATGATCTCAAGGCAGCTGGGATCACTGTCACCACGAAAACCATTGGTAACACATTACGACATAACGGATTGCAATCCTGCAGTGCCCGCAAGGTCCCCCTGCTCCGGAAGGCACATGTGACGGCCCGTCTGAAGTTTGCCAGTGAACACCTGGATGATGCCGAGAGTGATTGGGAGAAGGTGCTGTGGTCAGATGAGACAAAAATTGAGCTCTTTGGCATGAACTCAACTCGCCGTGTTTGGAGGAAGAGAAATGCTGCCTATGACCCAAAGAACACCGTCCCCACTGTCAAGCATGGAGGTGGAAATGTTATGTTTTGGGGGTGTTTCTCTGCTAAGGGCACAGGACTACTTCACCGCATCAATGGGAGAATGGATGGGGCCATGTACCGTACAATTCTGAGTGACAACCTCCTTCCCTCCGCCAGGGCCTTAAAAATGGGTCGTGGCTGGGTCTTCCAGCACGACAATGACCCAAAACATACAGCCAAGGCAACAAAGGAGTGGCTCAGGAAGAAGCACATTAGGGTCATGGAGTGGCCTAGCCAGTCACCAGACCTTAATCCCATTGAAAACTTATGGAGGGAGCTGAAGCTGCGAGTTGCCAAGCGACAGCCCAGAACTCTTAATGATTTAGAGATGATCTGCAAAGAGGAGTGGACCAAAATTCCTCCTGACATGTGTGCAAACCTCATCATCAACTACAGAAGACGTCTGACCGCTGTGCTTGCCAACAAGGGTTTTGCCACCAAGTATTAGGTCTTGTTTGCCAGAGGGATTAAATACTTATTTCCCTCTGCAGAATGCAAATAAATTCATATACTTTCCACAATGTGATTTTCCGGATTTAATTTGTGATGTGCTATCTCTCACTGTTACCAATAACCTACCCTTCAATTATGGGCTGCTCATGTCTTTGTCAGTGGGCAAACTTACAAAATCAGCAAGGGATCAAATACTTATTTCCACCACTGTAAGTACCTGTATATACTTCATAAACCGCATTGAATGTAGTTGAAAAACCCACAGAAAGGCAATATATCAACTCCCATTTCTCTTAAAATGTCATTGCCATAGGCAATGTTTTGTCCAAGATGAATTGAATGGACATAAAGTCCCAGGTTTAATGATCACAATATAAGTTTTAGCACTCTTCAGCTGTGACTTGTTCAGAGGCATAAAATGAGTGGCACAGATGAACTTCAGACCTGATTTCAACTCTGTACCAGGGGCATAGCCAGACAACAGATTTTGGATGGGCCTAGGCAAGAATTGGGTGGGCACCAAGTGTTCTCCCCCCCCAAAAAAAAAAATTATCTCAGCTGGTAGGAAAATGCTTCTTTCCACCTTGGCAGCAGGCATGCACTGAAAGCATGCGCAGGTGCCGGTGTCATGGAGAGTAGCGTTTTTGTTACCATCAGGGGAAAATCTTCAGCTGGCGGAGCTTGGGATTCCCACCAGTTACCACTAAACATGTGCTACTGTTGGGTGGGCCTGAGCCATAAATGGGTGGGCCCTGGCCCACCCAAGCCCACCTGTGGCTACGCCACTGCTCTGTACACTGATCAGCACAACATAAAGAGGACTTCAAAATATTACAAACCAAACAATAGCTATATATATATATATATTTATTTATTTATTTATTGCTTTTGTATCCCACATTTTCCCACCGTATGGCAGGTTCAATGTGGCTTACATATTGCTAAAAAGGCGGTTACAAAATTTAGATTTGTAGAAGTCTAGTACATAATACAGAAGTACAATAAACGCTTAGGTTGATATATTAGATGGAGTGGCTCAATATGTCATAGCATTCCTTCCTATGTACACAATCTGATTCCTTGCCTAAAGAAATAAAGGTTCAGGCAACAGAAAATAAACAGCACATGAAAATTAATGCACAATAACCCACTAACCCAGTTTCTGACTGTAGGCCAGTCCTTCCATTTGCAGAGCTAATTGCAGGTGTAAGAAATATAGCAACTGATGTTACAGGGCTTTGGGATAAAATCAGGAAAGGTCAAAAGTCTCCTTCGAGTAACCAGGTCACTCCATAGTCCAGGGCATATAAGAAATCAGTTCTGCGTGTTTAGAACTAGAGGTCCTGTACACCTTCTGCAGCGGTCAATATATTTGCTAGAGATGTGCTTTTGTTAGTGTGCATTTGGTTAGTTAGTGCTCCTTAAAAAATTAATGGGTCGATAGTAATTGGGGAGTAAAGTCTTGGCCAGATATTAAGTGGCCGTTAACAGGACAGGGCCGCTGAATATCTGATCAGACTGCCCACCTCTATCGGGGTCATGCTGGGGTAGTCTGGCGGGGGGGAACAAAGGCAGAGCCGGAAGTTATCTGGCACCCTAATATTCTTCGCTTGTGCCCAGATAACTATCCGGTCACATTGAACTGGAGAAAGGGCAGACTTCACTTGCCCAGATACAAGTCTGGGTACTGGTACTGAATATTGGCAGCACCTTGATCATTTCCAGCAGCCACCGATGAACTGGATCTTCAGTGGCGGTTTCCAGGTATGGCACAGCACTAAATATCTGGTTCTGAATAAGCCCACAGTGACCACTGTTTAAAAAACACTGACTGCCACGGGCTGAATACTAACTGAACAGTGTATGCTAAAATGATTTAATGCACACTCATCTAAAATTAATGTTGATTAGTGCATGTTAAAACAATATAGCATGCTATAAATTGCTGTTAAAATGAATATATGAAACTAAGAAAAATAACCCTGAAAATCAAGGAAATTTTGATAAGTGGGTTATACCCACCAACCACAAGATGAAGGCATAGAAAAACTGAATTCCACCTGGAACCAACCAGTATTTCTCTGCCTCCAGTAGATGGTGCAGATGGTCTCCTGCAGCAGGATGATTTTGCAGGCCAGTCTCCTATGCATACAGGCTATGGCCCTATGGTCAAGGGTCTTGTTCAATGAACTCTCAAGGGTTGGCCTACAGGTCTTCGTCCTGGTGGAGCAGGAGGAAACACTTCCCTCCATGGGCCCCAGCCTCAGCCTACAAGCCTTGGTCTGCCCCAGCTCCCATGGGACTACATCAGAAAGAATGATTGGGGATTCAAAGTTCTAGTCTTTAGGCCTAGCCTTGGAGGGAGGGGGGGACAGTGGGAGCAACCAGAGTTCTAATGAGCAGCTAGTGCAGGGTACATCCCCCACCCCCATATCCATTCTGTGTTCCCATCTCCTTCCCAGTTGCACACTGGTTGTCAGGCCCTGGAATAAAAAAAAGAAGACTGAGATGAACTCTCTTCTTCAGGACCTGGAGGACAGTCAGGAGAATTGCTTTCATTCCCCTGACAGTCAGCGGGGATGTGGGCCAAGCACTCCTAGTAACCATATACATTCAACCAAGCAGTCAGGGGCTTGGCCTGCAGGCTGGTTCAGCTCAGTCGGCTGTCTCCAGCGAAGACAGGAGGAGCCTAAATTTCTATTCCTATTTCTGAGGCAGTGATACTTGAATGGAGCAGGAGCTAAGTCTTGTTTGGGGCTATCCTGAATCAGGCAGGTCCATGAGAACATCGGCAGCACTGGCGCTCAGCTCAGCTGTAGGAGGGTGGTGGCCTCTCCGTGGCAGGTTCCCAAGTGCATGTGGGAATATCTGCCATCTTGCCTGTCAACATTGTCCGAATTCCACACTGACTTAAACACCATTACAATTAATATATCTGCCTGGGAATGGTGAGATCAGAAAAAGGAGGCTGAAGTAAGAGGTAGATATGAAAACACAGTCCTGGTTTATAAGAAGTAAACATGAAAATAATGCCCTGGTTTATTTATTTAGTTATTGCATTTGTATCCCACATTTTCCCACCGTATGGCAGGTTCAATGTGGCTTACATATTGCTAAAAAGGCTGTTACAAAATTTAGATTTGTAGAAGTCTAGTATATAATACAGAAGTACAATAAACGCTTAGGTTGGTATATTAGCATATTGTGAGAGAGGTTAATATTATTGTTTTCCATTTCTGAACTTTTCATGATGTATGGTGGTGTGGGATTAGGCAAATCCAGGGGGGAAAGACTTCTTGAAAAGATGTGTTTTCAGGTTTTTTCTGAATTGTAGGTAGTTTTCTGTGAGTTTCAGATCTTTGGGTAGTGAGTTTATAGGAAAGAGGCATGGAAACAAAGCCCTGGTTTATAACAGTGGTTCTCAACTCAGTCCTCAGAACACCTAGCCAGTCAGGTTTTCAGGATGCTCGCAATGAATAGGCATGAAATAAATGTGCAAGCACTACCTTCATTGTATTCAGATCTATGTTATGCATATTTATTGTGCATATCCTGAAAACCTGACTGACTTAACTATCAAACATATAAACGGCAAGTGACCAACTCACCTGCAAATGCGCAGTAGAGGCACTCAGAACGCTAAGAGTGTAGAAGTCCAAGCCCCGCCTCCACCAGCAGTACAGCCCAATAGGGAGGAGGGCTTGGACATGGGCGTGGAAATCGGAGGAGGAGGGAGCAGGGAGGGAAGGAGGGGGCGGAACTGAGGGAAACACGCTGGGGGAGAGAGCAGGGTTGGTGGACCCGGGGGAGGGGGGGCATAGGAAAACAAAAAACTAGCCAGTTGTTACAGGCTTAACGGCTAGTATCCTGAGGGCTGAGTTGAGAACCTCTGGTTTATAAGAAGTAGGCATGGAAATAAAACTCTGTTTTATAAGAAGCAAGCATGGAAACAAGGCCCTGCTTTATAAAACATAGACACTGAAATAAAGTCCTGGTTTTGATGTCTTGCTTTATTTTCCAGCCTGGACTACAGTGGTCCATCCCGGGAGTTCTTCTTCCTTCTATCTCAGGAGCTTTTCAATCCTTACTATGGCCTCTTTGAATATTCAGCCAATGACACATACACTGTACAGATCAGCCCCATGTCTGCATTTGTGGAAAATCACCTTGAATGGTAAAGTCTTGTTCTTTTTTTATTATTGTTCAAAATGAACAGGTCGATTGTCAAAGGAAGTTATACATTTATCAGCAGCCAGTAACCCCCTAATTCTATAAGGTTGCTTTGATATGCGCATGCAAAATTTGACGTGCACCCAAATTGCGCATTCCTCTTAATTTGCTTTTTTACAATCTATTATTGGCACTAATTGGAATCAATTAAGATATACACGCATAAATTTAGGCAAGTGATCTGCACCTAAATTTTGCACGTGTCCAGAAAAAGGGGGCACTTAAATGGGAGGGTCATGGGTGGTTCGTGGGAAGATTGTGGGTGTGGTTTTTTGTTACATGTGCAATTATAGAATAAGGGGACTCCTCGGCAAAATTTAGGTGCGGGTATTTGCACCATATTTTCGTTGGTGCAAATAGATTCGCCTAAATTTAAGCACGACCCCTGGGACTCAAGCACTGTTCTATAAAACCGCACCTAACTTTAGAATAGTACTTAGCTTTTTTTTTGTACCATTTATAGAAACTAGCCCTAAATGTATAAATTCCTTATCCACAGATTTTAAGATGTATGGATAGGGCTAGGATAAAAAAAACATTTATCCTGGCGTTTTGGATCTTCCCTTATTTCACTCTGTTAGACTTGAAGAGTATAGATCTTCTAATTTTTCATATTGCTGGGCCAAAATTATGGAATTTGTTACATCCACAGCAGTGGCGTAGCTATAGGGAGGCTTTGGGGGCCCAGGCCTCCCCATTCCAGCCTCAGGCTCCCCAACTCTGGTGGCCAGTCAAGTGCCTACGTTTTGGGCACTACTGACTGCTATCTCGCTCCCTGCTTCAGCCATCATACTGTCTCCTGTTCTCAATCTAACCACCTTGGTCAGCTCTCTCCTTCTCCTTTCCCTGCAGTGCTGCTGCCTTAAATTTTCCGGGCCACCGGCAGTGTGAGTGAGGTAAGCATACTGCCTTTGGTGGCTCAGAAGCTTTCCCTCTGCTGCAATTTCCTGTCCCACATAGGCGGGACGCTGAAACAGAGGGATAACTTCCGGAGCCGCTTAAGTCAAGTGTGCTCACTCATGCGTCTGGCGGCCCATAAAATTGAAGAAGGCAGAGAAACTGGGAGCCAGAACTAAGGGAGCAAGTAGAAAAGAGCTGACCAAGGTGGTTAGATTGAGACAGCTGAAGCCCATGAGTTTAGTCCTCCTTTCCCTCTCCTCCATGCACCCATCTTCCCCGTTACCCAAATAAAGCAAGCAAATCTATGAGCATCTCTATCCACATTGTCGTTCTTTATTGTTGGTGGTATTTTTATTTGATCTCACTTTTATTTTTCAACATGCCGGCTTGTGCAGCATACAGACATACAAAGAGGAAGCATTGGTTTCATAGGTTAGAATAGTAATTACTTCTAAATAGTAATCATTGTGTCATTTGGATGGGCTGGTTATAGGGACTCACTGTATTCTGATGTTTTCACCTAGTAAAGGGCCACCAAAACAGTCATTATGAGTATCAGGTGCATAACAATCAGACTTACTATTTATAAGTACTGTTAAAAAAAATCATTAATTAGGTTGAGACCGGGGAGCATTTAACATCTTTTTTTTCTGTGCCTACATCAAAAGAAAAAGAAGGCGTGTGGGAACTTGCTCCTTTTGGTTTGTGGAGTGCAGTGGCATATTACTATTATTTCACAGATATGTATTGAATAATGAGGTAGGGGCTTCCTTCATGCAGAACTGTCCAGAATCAGTCTAAATGTGCCAACATTGCTGTGTGAAATTTCCATCACTGTTTCATTATTGCTACCAAGTATTACATATTAAGGGCATTTGCTTTAAACTTTGTTTTCATTCATTTATCCAGTCCTTACATGCCCATAGTTTGTGCTTTTTTGAGCCCAAAGGTGAATCTTAAGGGTGGTTGAATAATTAGGTGTAAACTGTGTTGCTTCTGACTTTACTTGTTTTGGACTGCTTTGGGTCCAACTGTTCTGTACATCTGCTGTCTAGGATTTTGGAAGATGGAAATGAGAAAATAAATTTAAAATTTTAGATATACTCTGTAGAAATTGTTGTTTACTTTTGCAATGTGTGTATGGATACCTGTTCTGATGTGTGCATGTCTATACATATAGCTATGATTTCTGAACATGCGACATCATTAAAGGACAGACTATTTATTGAAATTTATGCAATTTAACAGAATATACTGTCAAATGAAATACAGCCTTCAGATTCAGATGAAGAATACACATTATCACATCAAACATATAAGAAAAGCAAAAGGACAGACTTTTAAATGCCCAGTTGGGTATATATACTAATCTCAACTTGGTTAAATGTTTCAGACTTATCCATCTACTTGCTCCCATGATATAATTGAATTCTATTATTGTTTCACTGCATTTTCAAATATAAGCCACATGAAGACTAACTCAAAATAACCTGTTCCTTAGCTGGGCTCTAGTATTACCATATTGAAAATGCGACTATACCATTGCTCTGTGGTTATGTTCCACTAATAAGTTAAATGATTAACTGACTTTTTTGAAAGGATTATATAACCTTTGGATGCATGACTAGGAACACAAACATATACTTATTTATTCAATATCACAATTCCTCATGTAAGGGAGAAGGGGGTGGAAGGAACACTGTCAGGAACTCCAGGGAGAGAAAGCAGTAGAATCAGAGGAAGGAACAAGACTTATTTTATTAATACAGCTTAATAAGGTATTTTATATTTGTTATAAAGCAAAGTTGAAAGATATGTGCCACTGCAGTAATTATTTTCCAGGATACTGTGATGTATGTTGAGAGGCTGACCAGACTCAAGTCTACTATAATGGTAAAGTTTAAGTTATGAAATAATGCAACTTCATTTCAAAATGTCAGTGTTTCCAAGGTTTCCATAGGTGTGCATGTAGTTTATGTTGATGCAGGACAGACTGTTTACTTAGAAATCCATTATCAAGTGCACTCTAAGGCCTTATTTAGGAGTATACCAAGCACTACTTACACATATATGCCTAGTGCTCCCCCCATGCTAGCTCTGCCCCTCCCCCAGATGTCAGGTCTGGCTACGCCCCTGCTCCACAGTTGAAAGCAGTGAAGAATATTGAAATATTTAAAAAGTTTGGAATACCTTCTTTTTCCAGCAGGCCTTTGGAGATCATTCAAAATAACAATTTTTTCCCAGCCTAAGGGATGAAGTTTATGGATGATGATGCTCCGTAATTTTTTTGAAAGTATTATCATTGTATGTGTCCGTCCTCACTATGCATGTTTGATTGTTCCCTGCCAAGAATGGTAAATTGTATGGATTATAAGTCTTTAAATTAAAAAAAAAAATAGTGAAGGACAGAACAAGGTTGAACAAGGGTGGGAACTAAAATCTATACAGCAGCAATATCTGGTCATTATAGTAGTCCTATCTTTGGCCAGTTTAAGTGAACCGGTTAAGGGCTGAATATCGGTACTTAACCAGTTAAATGCTGGCCGTCCGTAGGCACCCAGATATTTATTACCGTTACCCAGATATGGCCCAGCATTAAGTATCCAGGACTTAATTTCAGCAGCTGCAGTCAGTGCTCAGAAAAACGCTGACCACCACTGGCCTAATATTACTCCCATAGAACAGTAGAATTAAACAGCATCAACGCATCTAAATTTAAGCGTACCTACTTATAACATATCCATAGCAGGCATATATGTATGTATGTGCCTAAATGCAGCATTTATGCTTAAGTGAAGCCCCCTACCCTGCCATGCTGCTCCCCCTGTGAACGTCCCCATGCATTTACACGCTAAGGCAGTTGTGCTTATATTTTATAGAATACTATTGAGCATGCAGCTAGCACTTATGTGGCTAACTCTAATAATCACTTGTATAAGTGCTAGTATTCTATTCAGCCGATATTCAGTGCTATTTAACTGGCCAGGTATGGCTTCTGGCCGGTTCAATAGCACTTAACTGGCTATCCGCAAATATTCAGCGGGGGATATTTATTTATTTATTTGGATTTTGCTCACACCTTTTTCAGTAGTAGCTCAAGGTGAGTTACATTTAGGTACACTGGATATTTCTGTGTCCCAGGAGGGCTCACAATCTAAGTTTGTACCTGAGGCAATGGAGGGTTAAGTGACTGGCCCAAGATCACAAGGAGCAGATTACAACATGTACATAAAATTAATTCATTTTACTCACTTCTGTACAAATATACAGGAAAATGACTATTCTATGGTCCTGCCTGCTGTCACTTATTGCTATGTAATTCAGCTGGTGTTGAGCAAATCCCGGGGTTTTCCGGCTAAGTTAAGACCAATCAAAGAATGAGACCAAATATTCCATTATCAACTGTTGTCATTCACTTCAGTGTCCATTTGAGAATATGCTAAGGAGTCCACTTTAGGAGAAATGAACAAAGCATTTTTCAGCAGTGTACTGTAGCTGAACCACAATGCTATCTTCCTGTTCTTCTGCATCACTACTGTCAGTAGGTCCGGTGTCATAGTAACATAGTAACATAGTAGATGACGGCAGAAAAAAGACCTGCACAGTCCATCCAGTCTGCCCAACAAGATAAACTCTCATGTGCTACTTTTTGTGTATACCATAACTTGATTTGTACCTGTCCTTTTCAGGGCACAGACCGTATAAGTCTGCCCAGCACTATCCCCGCCTCCCAACCACCAGCCCCGCCTCCCACCACCGGTTCTGGCACAGACCGTATAAGTCTGCCCAGCACTATCCCCGCCTCCCAACCACCAGTCCCGCCTCCCACCACCGGCTCTGGCACAGACCGTTTAAGTTTGCCCAGCACCATCTCCGTCTCCCGCCACCAGCTCTGCCACCCAATCTCGACTAAGCTCCTTAGGATCCATTCCTTCTGAACAGGATTCCTTCATATTCTGAATATTCTGCCGTATTGTGCTGGGAGTGAGAATCGGACAAAGCTCCAAAGGACTGAGTGGCAACAGATGCTAAAGACCTAAGTAAAGGGGTGTGTTCCGACACTTCTCCCACCAAATATTCACAGTCAGCACAGAGAGGCTAACCAGCTATATCGCACAATGTAGCCAGCAAGCCGCGAATATTTAGCACATTGCCTGCTAAGTTTGGCAGCCAAATTGGGGCCACCCAAATAGCAGTTCTGTCTTTGGCCGCTATAAACTTAATTGGCCAGCGCTGAATATAACCTAGCCAGTTAAGTTTAAGCCAGCCACAAAAAAACCCAGGTATTCAATGCCTGTCACTGGAAACAGCCCGGTTTAAGCGCCAGTGTTGGACAGGTGCACTGCTCGGTGCCGGGCTGGATCTCGGCACTGAGCACTTTTTGCACGCAATTGGCATTTAAATTTAGGCAACCTGTTATAGAATGAGAGGGCTTATAGATAGTTTATGCCTTAAGCCTGGTGAATAGAGGGGGTCTTTTACAAAAGCATGGTACTGTTTTTAGTGTGCACTATACACTAGAGACGCCATAGGAATATGTGGGTGTCTCTAGCATTTAGCGCAAGCTTATTTTTAGCGCATGCTAAAAAACGCTAGCGCACCTTTGTAAAGTGGGCCTAAACTATGGATAGTGGCAGCAATGTATATTATATAGGGCACCACTGACTGTTCATATAGCAGCACTGAATATACATTTTAATTAAAACTTGACAGCCAGCGTTTAAATTAATATGCCCATTTGCAGCTAATGAATATTACCCTAGGGGTAACTTGATCCAGTTCTGTGGTTTGGCTCTGATGGTAGCCTCAAGATAACTAAGTTTGGGTTCTCTGTTTACCAGGACGAGTAGGGTTGAGTGCAATGTAGACGGAATGGGGGTAGAAATGGCAGTTCATGTAGTAAAACTATTACCGTGTTAGCCACTCAGAACCTGGCTCTTATTAAAGTTGTATATGGGTATATACATACAAATAGTAAGCGCATGCACAGGATTAGGAATCAAGTTTGACAGTCCCTACTGTAGTCAAGGTATTTTCCAAAAGACAGTGAACTGGCAAGTCAAGAACAAGTTTAAATTAGATGAATGAGACATGCAGAAGAGTCCTCCTAGCTTTGAGCTCCCTCTCAAATTCCTTTTTCTGCAATCATGTTTATTTTCTTCTCTGGAGATTATACAATAAAGCTGACAATTTTAATTTAATTTAAAATTTTTAGCCCACTCTGCCAATCTAGACAAGTAACAATAAAAACATAGTAATAAAAACCATACCATACAACAATGTACAATAATGTCATACATGCCTTATCGGCAATATACCAAAAAAAATCAATCATACTTTATCATCCTGTTAATTGTTTATTTATTTTTATTTCAATGTATTTGGTAAACCATCTTTCAATAGAATATCAAAGTGATTCACAATGTCATAACAAATCAGAATACTCTGCTCATACACAACACAATGAATTCAACAATGAGGGAGATGAGTAGCACAACTGAGTTCAATCTTGTAGACTAGAGATACAAACAGAACACCTAAAGTCTCAATTTAAAATATCTGCTCTATAAAATTCTGGGAAAAAATAAAACTCCGAGAATCAATATCATGGAATCGAGCTGAGATCCATGAGTTCACAATTGCACTCATTTCCAGATTAAATGCTTGTTTGAATAGTCAAGTTTTCAGTGCCTCTCTAAGGGGGTCTTTTACTAAAGCTTAGCTCAAGTTATCTGCAACAGGACCCATAAGAATAAAATGGGCTGTGCTGCAGATAACTCGAGCTAAGCTTTAATAAAAGACCCCCCTAAGTTCATGTGGAAGAGTCCCAAACTGAGGAACAGCATATCCAAAAGCTATATGATGGAAGAAATCTAATCATAATGTCTGTGGGAAGGAACTATCTAGTAATTATACTGTGAGAATCAGAGGATTATGTAGGGCAGTATGAAAGGAGAGACAGTGTAAATTGGAAGGCTTTCCTTGCATAAAATGCCCAGTGATCTAAGATAAAGATCTTAAATTTAATTTGCATTAAAATAAGCAACCAATGTCTTTCAGTACAGGAATAACATGATATTGATTTTTGGTGCCATATAGCAACATGACAGCTGTGTTTTGTGTCAACTGTAGACGCTTCACTTGATACTGTGGACATCCTATGAGCAAGGATTTACAATAGTCTATTCTACTAATCACGAGTGCATGTAGTGCAATTTTGAATGCCTTTTGGTCTAAGAATGGCTTTATATATCAGATTTTCCTTAATCAGTAGAAGCAGTTCTTTTGAGCAAATGCCAGTTTATATCCTAAGCACTTAGCCTTCCAAAGTTCCATAGAAACCTTTGGAACTTTGGAGGCTAAGTGCGTAACACCCCAAAATCCATAATGTTTCACATTTAGCTGGATTCAGGAACAGTCCGTGATCATCCAACCAATGTTTTATCTGGTCTAATTTAGATTGCTGAAATAAGGTATCCTAGGAGTAATGAGCAAAGTCATTTGTATGTAATCTGCATAAAATGGGCATGCAGCCCCTAGGTCTTGAATCAGTAGTGCCAGCGAGGAAAGATGGGGCTAAGCCTTGTGGAACTCCGTATGGCAAAGATTGAACCAAAAGACTGATCATTATGGTCACCTGGATTGATTGGCTTTATTGATATACTGCTCAATACTGAGAGCCCTCTTTACTAAGGCACGTTAGCATTTTAACACGCCTACGATTAGAATGCGTGCTAAACGTGTAGGCATCTATAGGGATATTGTAGGTGCATACACAGTTAACAATCGTACATGGTTAACGTGTTAAAGACGCTAAAGCGCCTATAAACACAGTCTTTGTAAACAGGGCCCTGAGTGTCTGAGCAGTTTACAACAAACATTAAATATATACATCTTACTTCATATATATAAAACTCAATCACAGACCAAATCATTAAACACTATTAAAAGTATCTAAATATGCTGAAATAATAAAGACTTTTAGCTTGTTCGAAAATCCAATATGAAGAACAGTCGGAGAGCCACGGTAGCCTTAAATTCCACAAAGATGGTCCAATGTAACAGAACATTCGCTTTGCGTTGAAATTAATCTGACAGTATCCAGTTTTAAAAGTCCTTTCTGAGAAGAGCATAGCTCACATGAAGGTGAATACTTAACCGACTTTCTAGACAAATATTCCGGACTCCCTAAGTTTAAAGCTTTAAAAACAAGACACAACATCCTAAATTTCATCCATTTCTCAACAGGTAAACAATGAAGCTCATTGTTACCAGCCTTGCAGCAGTATTTGTGCTAACTGTAAACATTGTAGACTGGTTTTACTGGAGCCAATTAGCAGAGAATTACAATAGTCTAATCTGCTCGTAATGAATGCATGGACCAATTTAATCAAATTTCCTTTATTGAGAATTGGTTTCCACTGCTTTATAAGTAAATAATAGAAACACGATTTCACTATGTGGTCCTTTTACTAAGGTGCGCTGAAAATGGCTTGCGGTAGTGTAGGCATGGGTTTTGGGCGCACGCCAATCCATTTTTCAGCATGCCTGTAAAAAAGCCCTTTTTTTATTTTTGCCAAAATGGACATGAGGAATAATCTAAATTGCCACGTGTCCATTTTGAGTCTGAGACATTACAATAGCCAATTGACCTAGCGGTAAAGTATCACACGATAGAAATTAAAAATATTTTTTGGGTGCACATAGTGGATGCATGCCAAAAATGAAATTACACAAGGGCCCACGCGGTAGCTATGTGGTAACTCAATTTTGGCGCCCGTTGGGTGTGCTTAGACGCTTACGTGGCTTAGTAAAAGGGCCCCTATATTACTTACTGCAGATGAGACAACAGACCACTATCACAGTGAACACCCAAGGTAACTATATTTTGGGTAAGGATAGGGAATGACCACCCAATTTCTATAAGGTTCATCCAGAAAAGCAGGATCAAAACCAATTCATAACTAGCCTGATATACCGTTTCCTCAAGTCTGCCAAAAGACATGAATGAATGATTATTACATCAAATGCAGCTGGCAATCTGTTTGAATAACAAGGGACATCCATAAGATTATCTCTTCACAATCTCATCCAGCATCTTGACCAATAATGTCTCTGTGCTATAACCATTATGGAATCCTGATGGATAAGGATGGAAAGCATTAGAAACCTCTCAGAAACTGAACAACCTGATGGGCTACTGCCTTTTCCAATAATTTGGACATAAAGGAAGTTTTGCACTGGTCTACAGTTTTCAGGGTCCAAATTTGCCAAGTTTGGTTTCTTCAAATGTGGATGTGTTACTGAGCACTTCCAAGGTTCCAGGCAGATGCCCTCTAAAAGGCTTGAATTAATTATGTTCAAAATTTTAAAAAAAATGGATAAAGGTCATCCCAGCAGTCCAATGTTAATTTTGGATGAATTGAATCCACCAATGATGTGGAATGATGTACCAAAACTGTAACTTTTCTAAAGAAAAAGGGTAAGTGGAATAAAGTGAGCCAAAGAACTTACTGGTGTAAAAAAGAGTTTAAAAATGTTTTCTTTTTGTTTGTTTGTTTTTTTACCTGACTGAGGTCTGTGGGGCTCCAGGTGTCTGCTTCTGGGAAGTGCTGGGCAGGTCCTGGGCAAATCCGGAGCTGGCCGAAAGCTGGGGACATTTCATTGGCACCCGCTTGGTGTCCGGAGTGGACTTATTGGATCTGCATTATCCTGTTTTGAATATCACATGAGAAAGGTCATCATCTAGACCTGCTAGCGGCTGACATTATGATAAAGATCTTAAATGGTCTCCAATGATTTGGACAGATTATTACATGTTAATCTGGTGATTCAATGGAAACAGAACCAAAAAAGTAGAAAGGCGTGGACCAGTGGCTCCAACAAAGGATACTAATTACAAAATCAGCAATTTGAAATCTAGGAAACCAAAAGTTCTTACCTAACACCAGTGGGAAACAAGTTCAGTATTACTGGAGAGCAAAATGCAGATGCACAAGTGGACTCGAGATGAGTATAAAGCACAGATGGAATATGCAAGCGACAGTTGTTAAGAGAACAAAGTATACATGAAGGAATGTAAGAGATTATTAAAGGAGACAAATATGACGGGAGTACCAGTATGTAAAACTTTATGACCTAAAGTGAGTATCTTAAACTGTATTCTAAACTGTACTGGAAGCCAATGATGTGATTTGCTAGTATGACAGAGGAGCCTAATAGCATTATTTTGTAAGCAGCAAAGCAACATTTGGTTAAGACCAGAATAAACAACGTTACAGTAATCTATACATTAAATCACAGTAATGTAGTCTGAGATGCCTTTTCAAGAAATGAACAAACTCAGCACACTTATGCAATGTGTGAAAACAGGGTTAACTGCTGAAGAAATCTGCAATTCAAGTCTAAGATGATCCCTAAGTATTTATTTATTTATTTATCAAAGTATTTATACCCCACATTACCCCCACAAACATGCAGGGATGTTTAAATTGGGATTATGCAAGACCTGAAGTATGAGAGGGGCTGATGACTTCCAGTTATTCATGTTGCCACGGCTGGTGATATCCATTAAGGATTAATACATTATTCTTTAACCAAATTGGAATTTGTTTCAGTGTTAACTGAAGCATTGAAAGACAGGAAAGTAGTAACCAGAGACTACAGCCAACACAATTAGAAAAGTTTAATGCCAGACAGCAAAGGTAGAAAAAATAATTTTTAAATTTAGGATGTTAGTTCACTTTAAAAGTTAAAAAATATAAATAACAGAAAACGTGGAAAATAAGGTGACACCTTGTATTCGACTAAATAATATTCTGCCAGATTCTATATATGGTGCGCGCAAATCATTACACATTGCTGATTTTTATGCAAACTTAGTTGATTAATAAGCCAATGAGTGCCAATAATTGGCTGCTAACAACCAATTATTGGCATTAATTGGTTTAATGGGGAGTTACCAAACATTGTATTCTATAATGATGAGCGTGGAACTCCTATAGTGCGTAATTTCAATGGAGCATGGACAGGGGCATTTTGGGGGTATTCCAGAGATGTTCCCAGAATTTATGCACATTGTTACAGACTAGGACTTGATAGGTTCCTATTTAGGTGCCTGCATTTGGGTGCGTAGCCACCTCAATGTTTGGGGGGTCTGGAGCCCAAAGTGGAGGAGCACAGTTTGGCCCGCCTCCCTTACGCAACCCCACATACCTTAGTTGGGGACCCTGCCAGCCAAACCAGGGGCCCGGATCCAATTTGGGAGGCCCAGGACCCAAGGCCACTCTGCCGCTGCCATAGTAGCTATTGCCACTGCCACATTTACATCTGCTTTCAGAAGGCATAATTGCCGGCACTTACCCCAGGATCTATGTAGCGCACCTAGTGATCTGCCTGAAAACCAAGTGTATTCTATAACAACGCACAACCACTTAACTGGCTTAACCAGCTAATCAGCGTTGATAACAGCTCTTAACATGCAATAATGGGCACTAATTGACAATAATTAGAATTTATGCTCACCAACTGTATTGCAGTGTGCCTAACTTCTAATGTACGCAGGCCAAAAAGGGGCATGGTTATGGGCAGGAAAATGGGCATTCTGAAATTTACACAGATTGTATGAATATGGCCCAGTGCGTGTACATCTATGCACAGGGATTTATGCCACATTTCGTTGGTTGTAAATGGAGGCAAGTAGTTTTAGGGCGCATAATCTATATACCTGTTCCTAAATCTAGGGCTGCCTTATAGAATATGCTTAGTTGGGCATTGAAGTTCCACACCAATTGTTAGGCGCACTTATAGAATCTTCCCTTAGCACTATTCTATAAAGGACGCAGATCCTTTATAGGCATAGCACTCAGCCCTTAAATTTTCGGTGCTGATTTTTCAGCTCCATTGATAGATCTAATTCATTTGATTAGCTTTCGAAGGCCAAAAACACTTTCTGTCAGATCTGGACAATATAACTGCTGTATGCATGTCTTGACTTAAGGAAGGAAGTTTTGGCCTCCAAAAACTAGTGAAAAAGTTTCATGAGTTAGTCCAATAAAAGTTATCACCTTATTTTCCATTTTATTTGTTAATTTTTATGTAGCAATGGAATATGTCAGTTTTGAATTTACATCTACTCTCTTTATTATTTTGCACAGTGCAGAGGAACATGCATCACTGTATTTCTCTGCTGTTGCACTGTATGCTAGGTGTGCTTCTTAGGGGTTCAGATTAAATTTTCTCTACATATTTCTATTTTTAGTTTGTGGTTATTTATTCGTATACTTAATGAGGGTCTTGCTGTGTTTGTATGTGAAAAAGGCCAGGTATTCTATTAGTATCGAATGTAGCATGTAAAATTGATCTGTACTAATCTAAGGTTGTTTAGTTTTCCGGTTAGGTGTTTGATGTTCTGCTGCCACTGCAATGTTTACAGTGCTGCTTTTTCCTAGGAATTCCCTTGTTGTGTGACCCTGGAAGTTAGTACTTTTATGGTATGGTAGAATTGATGTATAGGTCATGAGTAATTTTATGTGGTTTTGTATTACTTCACAGTATGCCTGACACTGGGTTTTGGATTTAGCTCATGCCTCTTTCATATGTAGCTTAATGGAGTTGCAGTCAAGTATAGTAAGTATCTTCTGTCTCTGGGAGGCTTACAGTCTGTTTGTACCTGAGGCCATGGAAGGTTAAATGACATCCAAGGAGTGACAGTGGGATTTGAACCCTGGCTTCCCTGGTTCTCAGACTGCTTCTACAAGTATTAGATACAGCTAATACAGATAAAACTATTCCAAACAATAAACTAAAGGCCAGCAGATCTCAAGTTTGATGACAATTTGGCCACCTACCAAAAAACCTGCTAGGCAAATAATATTATGGTTGCCATTAACTACAAGATTTCTGTTCTTGTATTACTGAGCACCACTGCTCAACATGGCCAAAAGAAAGATGCTGGACTAGGTGAGCTAGGCTTGTCTGCAAGCCAGTGTCAACGTTACTTGCATATATTTCTAGAATACTATATTAATTTGGTGCATTATTTAGATTTTTTGACACACATTCCTGGAGTGTATTCGGTGTGCACATTACCATCAGTACCAAAGGTACTGGGGAGATAGCTGATAAAGCTGCACCAGAGCCACACAGTGAAGAACCCTCCTTGCAGTGTTTAAAAGTGCCCCCCCCCCCGTCCTTTTACTGGTGACATAAGTATTGCCCCCCAACTTCAAGGATTTTAACTTGCTCCATTCTGTTCTACTCTACCTCATAGCCCTAGCCCTCTTTAGCCTCCCCAGACAGCTGAGATACAAGACAGCCTACGTGTTTAAGCCTACCCAGAGAGAGACAGGTAGGGGAGAAGAGGTGGGGAGAGAGAGAGACACTTGTAGGGGGAGAGATAGTTGGGGAGTGAAAGATCCCACTTTGGGCAATAAGACTCCTTTTTTCAGTACAGATCTGTTGTTCGTTTCAGCTATACACAAATACATAGTGAACATTTCTAACAAGGAAGTACAGAGGCAATAATTAGAGGTGAATGTGAATCTGCAAAACTAAAAGATTAAGCTAAATCTCAAAAAAAATCTTGTGGTTTGTTTTGCTTGGAAACACCAGCAGAAAGCTGCCTATGGTACAAAAGATCTTTCTTATGCTACATGTGGTGCAAACAAAGAGTTGCCTTTGTGTGTGGTGCAACGGCATCCTGTGTCACCCACACTGCATAAAAAGATTGTTTGCTTAAGAACTGGTTTGCTAACATTGCAGGTTCTGCCGTAATGTCATTTCTTGCACATGGTCCATCTTCTCCTTAGATGCCAGTAGTACTAGCAATTGAATATTTGTTCAAATAGGATGTATCTTTTGTTTTGATGCTATTCAAAAACTTGCTACTAGAAAATTGTGAACTTGGTGGGGTAGGGGGGTCAGAGGGAGAGGGTTATGAAACTGAAATAGATTCTCAGCAATCAATATTCAAACCAGGCCTGGGAGGTTAAACTCCACTGAGCCGGTCATCCAAATATCAGCTTTAACCGGCCATAGTAAAGCTGGCCGGTTGAAAGTGGTTCTAGAGTCAGGGCAAACCCTGGAAGTTATGCAGGCACCACCAATATTCAGTGTCAGTGCTCACATAGCTAACTGGGTCAAGTAGGACCATGTAAATAGTAGTCCAAAATTTGCTCTGGTTAGCTTTGCTGGTACAGTATTGAATATCAGCCATACCCACAAACTACTGGGTTTCATGTCTAACCTGGATATTCAGTGCCCGATGCCACAAATGGCCTGGAATTGAATATCTAACTTTTCTGGCGACAGCATTAAAAAAAAAAATGCTTACCAACTGCTGGCTGATTGACCCCTCAGTTCTTCACAGCTACTCTATCTCTATTTTCATTCTGCCTTATAAACATATCACAGACATATGCTACCTTCCATCTGTGTGTATACCCAGATTGATTTGTCCGTGCCCTGAGAATGGCAAGGACAAATCAAACTTTGGGTATACATATGAAGTATTACATGATATGTGATACTTTATTTGTCCTTGTTTGATTGTCCTTGTCATTCCCAGGGCACAGACCGTATAGAGTCTGCCAGCACTTTTCTTGTAATAAAGTTCTGAAGCTAATCGCGAAGCCCCTTAAAATTTACACTCAAGCCCATCCATATCTATTCAGTCATGATCGGAGCGTAGACCGTAGAAGTCTGCCTAGCACGGTTTCACTTCCCAATTACTGGTGTTGCCACCTAATCTCTGCTAAGATTCCGTGGATCCATTCCTTCTAAAAAGGGTTCCTTGTGTTTATCCCATGCATGTTTGAATTCCATTACCCATTTTCATCGCCACCCCCCCCCCCCCCCACAGGAGGGCATTTCCACGTATCCACCACCCTCTCTGTGAAAAAATACTTCCTGACATTACTCCTGAGTCTGACTCCCTTCAACCTCAATTCATTCCTCTAGTTCTACCGCGTTCCTGGCTCTGGAAAAGGTTTGTTTGTGGATTATACCTTTCAAATATTTGAACGTCTGTATCATGTCACCTCCTGTTTCTCCATACCTCAGGACTCCATCTCTCTGTAATGACTGACATCCCCTCCCGACTCTCACTCCAGGCACTGTCCCAGGCTGTTGGCATCAGGGATGCTTTTACCCCAGAGCAGGTGCCAGTTGTCCTTCCAACTTGCCTTGATTACTGCAGGTACAGTAGCACAATAAATCAGGCTGCCTTGGGACCTTCCTATGATACGTTCCACCATGTGGAAAACAGGGAAGTTCCATCAGAGAAGTGAGACACGGAACAAAGAAGGCCCCAAGGCAGCCAGTTTTAATTGCTGCACTGCCACTAACAGTGACGATGAAGCAAATGAGAAGGACCGCAGGGAAGGGGAAGGACAGAGGACTGGGAGAGTAAAAGAGAGAGATACTGGACCTGTGGGAAGAAGAGAAAGGGAGAGACAGAGAGGTGCTGCTCTGGAAGGAAAAAGAGAGAGCTGGGATGCCTTCCAGTGGGAGGGGGGAGGGGAGAAGAGAGGAGACACTGGACTGAGGGAAGAGAAAGTGAGAGATCCTAGAGATGGAAGAGAGAGACACATTGAAGGGAAAGGAGGAGTGAGACGCTGGATCCGGGGAAGGAAGAGATGCCAGGGCCCATGGGAAGGAGGGAGGCAGGGGAGAGAGGGAAGAGATACTGGCCCTAGGGTTAGAGGTATAGGAGGAAGGGAAGTGAGGAGGGGCATGGATTTAAAGTAAAGATATGCTAGACATGGATGGACGCATATGGACAAGAAACACAGAGGGGCAATGTTGTACATGGTGCTAAACCTTCCCAAAGGAAATACACTTCCCTAGACACAATCAAGGAATTTGTTCAATATTGGGGGTGCTCAAGCACCCACACAGAGCCGGCTCCTGCATGAGTTCCCTCTAATATACTGAGATTCAAATTTATGGGGACATAGCTAAATAAGAGGCACTTTCAGAACCTTTAATAACTAAAACTTCTTGGGATGGAAATGCTAAATTCAAAGAAAAAAGGAGGGCTGTCCTTAGATTTGTTTGTGTCAGCTGATGACTGGCTAAAAAAGTTCTTTGGTAGTTCATTGCCCTGAGCAGAGTGATTGTTCTACAAGTCTCCACTCTGAGGGGTCATAAGATCATGCAGTGATAGCCTATAAATGTAAGGTTTTGTGATGTTTGGAAGGTCCTCTTGCACACCTGGCAAATGATGCAAAGAGACTACAATCCAGTCCAAGGTAAATACAGTGCTGTACAATGTATCACCCAATGCCTTTCATACTGAGCACACTGGCAGAATCGTTTATATCACATGGAACTGGGATTAAGGCATGTGAAGAGTTTTTGTTTTTGAGGGGAGGGAGGTTTGTTGTTGGTACTTATACTGCAGAACCTGTTGGTTAATATAAAAAGCAAGAAAGAAAAAAAAATAAAAGTAGGATTGTATCAGTCAAATTACAGGCAAAGCAACACTTTCACTATTAAGGGGGTGGATATCCAAAGGGTTTAACCAGGCAGGAGAGGCTAGCCAGTTGCTGATATTCCGTGGCACTAAATGGGTAGTGCCGCTGAATATCACTGCTAACTGGCCAGGTTAGGGGCGGGCTGGGGCAGAGTTAGGGACAGGGAAACAACTTAGCCAGTTTGCGGTGATATTCAGTCTGCTAACCAACTAAGTAATTGCGTAAAGTTAGGACACCCATTAGTTTAGATCACTTAGAGCCTCTTTATTAAACCGCGATAGCGATCCCTACAAACAATGGACTGAGGTACATTTGCCATGCTGGGAATTGCTAGCGCAATTTTAGTAAAAGAGGCCCTTAGAGATTTGGTTGGCTGCCTTTCAACACAACAGCAAGAGCATTTTACACAAATAATAAGAAAATTGAGTGTCAAGAAAGAAAGCATGACGAGAGAAAAGAAAGATAAGGAAGATAGGTACCAGTATGTAGCAAGCAGAAGTGGAGATACTGAATGGATAGACAGGGACGGAAAAGGGAACCATGGAATCCAGTTCTGGGGCCTTGTTTCAAAGCAACTCATCCATCAAAACAGAAGAAGAAAGACCAGATTTTGAGCCCCAATTTTGAATTTAATTGGAGTAGACTGAATTCTAAGATCGAATAGGAGAACATTAAGGAAAAGTGGTACGAAGGGTAGCTTCCAGTCTTAAATCTTGAGGGGAGAGTGGAATCTTCAGAAGGTTGCTCTGAGGGGACCAAAGGGCTTGAAATGGGATATACAAAATATGTAAGTCTGACAATAATAGGAATTCAGTAAAAAAGCACAATTTGCAAATAACAGGAGCTTAAGTTTTATACAGGAAGTGACAGAAAGTTAGTAGAGGACTGACTACAAGGGAGTGACAAGGTCTGATCTGAGAATTATGCAGCAACTTGACTGCAGCATTTGTATGAGTTGCATAGTTTTGAGCTGTCATAAAAGCATTATAATGGTCAATCCAGCAGAGGACCAAGGTGTGAATCAGCAGTTTAAGATGTTTATAGTTTATTCACTGACATGATATACTGCTAGGCAGAACCAAATCAAAGCAATTTACAATGTTAAAAACAAGTTCATTTAAAGCTAGGGAAAGGAATGCCATCTAATAACAGAAAAGAGTTCCACAAACCCCCTAAAAGGGAAATAAAGAAAGGAAGTATAAGCAAGTCCAGAAAAAGCAAAGCTAGGGTAGACTGTTTGTTCCCTGTCTAACAAGCCCATCAGTGCAATTTTGCTGGAAAAAAAATCATTATTTAAGGACCATAAACTAATTCAAAAACATATGTTTTAAAATGGGACTCTACATTTTGGAAAGAAGAGCTGACCTAATCGAGCAGGCAAAAAATGAAGAATGAAGAACAGCTGATGAAATAGAAAGAGCAGCTTCCTGCAAATCCACATGGCTTTGAACTTAGTGGGACAGAACTTGAACTTATGTTGAACTAGGCTAACAGCATCTAAGCAAAAATTAAGAGGTCCATGATCTAGAGGAACACAGTCAATGTAAGCTTCAAGCCGAATATTGTCCACATTGCAGAACTGCTAAGGCCAAGTCGTTGAGAATGGCTTGGGGGAGGGGAGGTGATAAGAAGGCATTGAATGGAAAAGGGACACAAATGGAGCCTTTCAGGACTCCAGAACTTCCAAGTACACCAGGATAAAATTGCCAATCCATGTTATATCTTATGGATTCCAGAAGGAAGCTCTTTTTTTTAGCACAATACAAGTACTACAGCGAGCATTAGCAGTAAATTGAGAGACTGAGATCATACTCCACATACCCTGGCTTAGGAGTGAGGGTCATTACTGTCATGGTATGTGTAAAAATAATCCATTTGGAGAAAGATAGGTGGAGGAGTTTGCAGTGCCACCAAAAACATCCTGTCAATGAGATAGAAACAAATCAGTTGAGGACTGTAACCCAAAGGCTTAGTTAGCAAGCTGAGAAATTAATTGCTCATGGATTAACCAAGGTCGAAGGCCACAGCTGAGATTCTAACCAGCAACACAATTGCAATCTACTTGTTTCAAGTCTGTGTGAATTTCATTTGTCATGGCACTCAATGCAGATTCACAACTGTGTATGGGATGAAAGCCTCAATTGTCTCTGGTGAAGTGTGTGGATTTTATCCAGAATGTCAGAGTAGGCCAAAAATTATCTTTTCAAAAACTTTTTCATATAAATGAGAGGCTGACGGTGGGCAGCAATTGTAGATACTGGATGGGTCCAAATCGACCTTTTTCAGGAGAGGACAGATAATTGCTTCAAGCACTGGGGGAAAAGAGCCAAGCACAAGACTGACATTGATCATCAGAAGAAAACATGAAAGAAGGCTAAATTATATTCTTAAGGGGTCTTCTACTAAGCCGCGGTAGTGTTTTTACCTCACAGTAGAAACCTGCTGGCGGTAAATGCCGAGATGTCCATAGGAATATAATGGGCGTCTCAGCATTTAACGCCAGCTGATTTCTACTGTGAGCTAAAATCGCTACCGCGGCTTAGTAAAAGACCCCCTTAATAAACTAAGCTGGCACGGAGTCAACAGATAAGAAATGTTTTTCCTTTATATGACCTATAAAAGTCTAGAAAGAGAAGAGGAGCTAAAAATTTGCCAAATGCTCATAAGATTGCCGACAGGAGGAACTTCAGAGAAGGAGAGAGGTGGCTCTGGCCCAGGTAGGCTGATAAATTCCCTTCTAGCATCAGATGCTTTATTTGAAAATTAAGCAAAATCATTATGGAATAGGTAGAAGCTGCTGAGCTATTAAGTAGGGTCATAGGAGCCACCTTTTCAAAATTATTGGGGATCCTAAGCCCAATGGAAATGACCCCTCCCTGGACACATACAAGGAATTTTCTCAATATTGGGGGTGCTCAAGCACCCACAGCACCCACAGAATCAGCTCCAATGAGTAGGGTGTAGGGTCAGAAAACCTATTGACAACACTAAAAACTTGTTCATTGTCATTCTTATAGGAATGGATCAGTTTTGAGAAGAAGCCCTTTAGCTAGTCGAACACCCTGCTTGCAAGTCAAAAGACATTCCTTACAAGGAAAAAATTATCAAAGGACCTGGCCTGGCCTGCATCTTAGGCAAAGGCCCTGGTGGTACCAGAGGTACTGATACATGATATTCTCTAGGAGGGGCAAGATTATAGAGACTATTCTCAGGGTAACAAATGTATTTATTATTTATTTATTTACAACCTTTACATCCCACATTATCTAAAAATCTAAGCAGCCAACAAATCATATTCATAATAATAAAACCATATAACAAACACAAGAATGAGACAAAATAAAACCTTACACTGCCTCGAAAAATCACTGCTGTTGCCATAGCCCAGATTTATATCAGGGATTCCAGTACTTCATTCAAGAAAAGCTTGCCTAATAGTGTAAAAGCATAACTGTGATGTGATTCCTTTAATCCTTGAGGAGAGTTTCATAGTAACAGAGAAAATCCTCACACACAAGTCCTGTATACTGGACCTGTCAAAATGAATGGACTTTCAGAGACCTTTATTTATCTATTGTAAATGACAGATGGTCTATAAATGCATAAAGAAGGCACAGTACTTAAAGGTGCTTCACTACTTAAGGCCCTATCAATCAACACCAAGATCTTAAATTTGTCACACCACATAATAGGAAGCCAGTGTAAGCTTTTAAACATAGGAGTAATATGCTGAAAGCATGTGACACCTGATAATATACATGCCATGGTATTCTGGGCCACTTGTAAAACACACAATGGTGATTGAGGGAGCTCTAAAAACAAAGCATTACAAATCAACTGGAGGTCTAATGATCCAAAGAAAGATTACCAAAACAATGAGGGAAAGCATGACATTTCAGTACAAATTCATCTATGTACACCATAAGCAGTCTTCTGGTAGACCTGAAGATATCACCAGAGTTTGTAGTACCTCCAGGAAAGGTGGCCAATGAATGGTCAATCTATGGGACTGCTACAGTGATAAAAATAGTGCCATCAAGCAGAGGAAGGCCAAGTGGCGTGGAGGAGTAGCATAGTGATTAGAGCATTAGGCTGACAACCAGGAAAGCCACATTCAAATCCCACTGCTGCTGACCCTTATGATCTTGGGCAAGTCATTTGACCCTCCACTGCCTCAGGTACAAACTTAAATTGTAAGCCCTCCCAGGACAGGGAAATACCTAGCGTACCCAAATGTAACTTACCTTTAGCTATTAGCAGTGTGTGTTTTTCTAGCAAAAAAAGGTACTGGTACTCAAATGCTAGGCCACTCTTCAGGAATGGGGTGATCACTGAGAGACCCACCCCACAATAGCCAGGCCCCCTGCAACCAGTCACAGAATCTATGACAAGACAGAATTGGTATGTAGAGCTGAGCTCTATCATTAAAACTTGGGGGTCCATGGGTCAATTTTAGCAGACAATGGAAAAGGTGCCGGTACTCAGCACCCTTAAGAGCCCCCTCAAAAAAGCCCTGGCTATTACTGAAAAAGGTATGAACTAAAATCCAAATCCAGAGACTGATCAGCAGTTCCCACTGAGCTATTACTCAATTTTATAAGTTGTTTGTTTTGTTATAAAATGTGCTGTGCTCAAAAATGTAGAAATGAAACAAAATTGTGTAAAGCTTCATGTATTCACAGATTCAAAGAGCTTTCATTAAACTTCCCTTTCCACATTCTCACAAGATCAAACGTTCAGTTGTAAGGAGAGTTCAAATGTTACTGTCATACTTCCCTTCCAGGCTTCTGCTTTTGGGGGTGATGTGAGCAGTTAGGTCCAAGATCAGTGTTTTCTGCGCTGATTATAACCAATATTTTGCCCAAATCAAAACCCTCCCAAGAATGGAGGAGTGTTGGGAAGGTATAAGCTGCCAAGAGCTAAAAGAAAGCTATTAAAAATGCATATGCTGAAAAAGCCAAGCATGATTTACAGCTGAAAGAGGCAAGGATGGCAATGGCAGTGCTGGTGTACAAGATATGCACAGAGGAGAATGAAGAAGCAAATCTCAGGACACTGCTGAAGGAGATCAGAGACTATGGCCAGAGTTTTATAGCATTTGAGCAAAGTGGAAGAGAGAGTGGGGATGCTGGAGGACATTCAGATAGAAAAAAGTGAGGAGATAAAATGCTTATGGAGAGAAGTGAGAAAGTGAAGGGCTAGGATAACAGGGACCAGAGATTGAACATGTGGATGTTTGGGGTATCGGAAGAAGCAGATGCATACACATTTGTGTGAGCTAAGTTTAAATTATGTTTTCCCCTAGAACATGATTCCCCCTGCTATGAGATAAGGTGGGCACATGGAAAGACCAGACCACATCCAAGGCCAGGTGAATGACCCAGAGAGATTATAGTGCACCTGCTGTGGTACCAAGACAGAAGTAAAAAGCCTTTATAAAGTATCGTGACCCCTAGCGGTCCTGATTGTACCCCAGAATAACACTAGTGGTTACCGTAGCTATTTTGAACCTGGGGATTGCTGCTGCCCCAACTCCACAAAATCCCAGAGATTTCACAGGGTAGGTCTGTGGGAGAATTTTTTGCAAAAGGAGAGCTTTGGAAAAGGGGGTAAGGGGAGGAAGGGGGAGGGGCAGCTTCTGTTTATGTTGCTGGCTCCTTTAAGAAGTGGCTCAGGAACATTGTGCCATGGTTCAGCAGCCTGATGCTCCTGGTCAGGAAAAATATATTTTTCCAGGAATAAGGCAGCTTAAAATCTGAGATATTTGATTTACATAGGAATGAGGTGTTTTAGCGTTCATTTGTATGATTTGCATCTCATTATCTCATTTATCTCCCACAGTAACTTAAATTAATGTGCATTACAGTAATATAATACATGTTGTTGCCTTTAAACACAAGTTATGGGGCAAATAACACATGTTAATACACCTTAATATCTAACTCTCTTATCTTAATGATGTTTCTAGGGGTTTTCAAATAGTTTTGTAGGATTCTTTTTAAAAATTATATTTCAGGAGCAATCTCATTAATAGTGTTCACTGTTGATGAACAGCACACACTATTACTCGATAGCAGGTACTAACAGGCACACTATTCAATACAAGAGTTTTGTTTGATAGGGTCAGAAAACCTATTAGCAACCCTAAAAATAACCCTAAACAGCTTTTAAATGTTGACAGTAAGCTTTCTGGCCCAACAAAACTAAACTATTCTTTAATAGTGTGCCTGTTGATAAATAGTGCACACTATTGATAGCATTAGTTAATTAACACCCTTTTGAAGAAATTTACCAATGGCGGTGTACATAAGAGTAGCCATACTGGGTCAGACCAATGGTCCATCTAGCCCAGCATCCTGTTTTCCAAACAGTGGCCAAGCCAGGTCACAAGTACCTGGCAGAAACCCAAATCGTGGCCACACTCCATACTACAAATCCCAGGAGAAGCAGTTGCTTCCCACATCTGTCTCAATAGCAGATTATGGACTTTTCCTCCAGAAATTTGTCCAAATCTTTTTAAAACCCAGATACGCTAACCGCTGTTGCCACATCCTCCGGCAAGTATAACCCAGGCATAGGCAATAAATAATTATGGAGCCCATTTACTAAAGCTTAGAGTAGGGCTTTCAACTCAGTCCTCAGGGCACACCCAGCCAGTTGAGGTTTTCAGGACATCTTCATTGAATTCAATGACTGGCTGGCTGACTGGCTGGGTGAACCGCAAGGACTGATTTGAAAACCTCTATCTTAGAGCAAGCTAAAAAGACATTAGTGCCCGTTAAATGCTGTACCTCCTATTTTGTACCTACTGGCCACATGGTACTTAGTGCATTCTAATGTCTTTTAGCGCATGGTAAGCTTTAGTAAAAGGGCCGCATACCAGTACAAATATTCAGAAAACAGTACATATTATGGCACAGTTTGCTACTTACAATGTCAATGCAATACACATGGCAGAAACCCCAAAATTTCAGGTAGCTTGCTATTACTTTGTGGAACTGTTGTTGACATTTCACAGGCACATGAAGCAGCTGCACTTTTTACCTTTTAAATATGGTTTAAGTGTTGATGTTCATCTTGCCTTGGATGTACCTCGGAATGCTATCCAAAATCAGGGATAGACATTGGCAGCCCATGACACACCCCGCACTACCCCAACAGGTCTCTACTGGTCCTAGATGTTTTTGCAGCTGAAATGTTTTGCCCCAGCCCTTTGTAAAATGCTGGTTTCTATATTTTAGCTGGGAAGACTTCTATGAGCAAGGCTCTGGACGTTTAAAGTGCAAATAGCTCTTGTAAAATGATTGCCTTTGCTCATGCCATATTCACTTGCTTCAAAGACTGTTAATATAATTGGCATCCCAACATCAAAATGGATGATGGAGAACAGCACCAATAAAAACAAAGGTTATTAAAAAAACAAACCCAACATGGCTATGTTTTACCCCATCGGGCTGCATCGAGGGTAAGACACAACTGCAAACAACAAACATAAAAACAAATTTACAACCTGTGTCCAGCATAACACACATTTATCAATTAAAACAAAAAGAAAAAAAAACAAAAAACATTGTACACAGATTAAGTCTAGAAACATATAAGAGTCTGACAACATTTTCCCAAAACTATTCTTAACTCAGTGTAACATTTCCATTACTTACAAATAGGATCTATAATACAGTTTATCCACATTTTTAGACTAGTTGGAGCATCTGCACTGCTCTGCAGTTGATTAGGAGTCTCTTAGTACTCCATTCGCTCTAGAAGAACTGCATGTAACTATCAAAAGATTTGTTGGCAGAATTTGACAAAGTATTAAAGAATACAAATTCTCCCTAGCTTCTGCTCTCTATCAAGAAGTCAAACTTAAATCTACTTCTACAGGTCACTTTTCAGAAGTTATTATAGTGGTTTTGGAGAAGCTAGGGGAAAATCCACATTATGTGTTATGTCCATTATGATTATTGAATGTGAGCTGTAAAGATATATGCTAAAATGCTTGTTATTAGGCTTAGGGCCCTGTTAACTAAGATGTGCTAGCGTTTTTAGCACATGCTAAACACTAGAGACACCATATATTCCTACTAGAGACTGTAAGTGGTTGACAGCATTCTGTTTACCTTTGCCTGTATATAGTTTATGCTCTAAGGGGATCTTTTATAAAGGTGCACTAGCGTTTTTAGTGCATACTAAGTTTTAGTGTGTGCATATTTTTAGCTTGCCTTTGTAAAAGGACCCCTAAGTTGTCTCATATTTTTGCCTAAAGAATCTCAGTTTAAGTAAACCTTTTGGTTCAGAACTTAAATTCTGGTTTGGACTAGGGGAGGATCCAAGATGGCGTCCTGCTAAGATATGTCTTTGGTGGCTCTGTGATCCTCTGTGTTTGTTCTGCAATTTGGTCTACTTCTGCCCAACAAAGCTATGGGCAAAAGGAAAAGGGAAAATCTGAGCTGGTCCCCTTGCAGCCGTATTGACTCCGATCATAAAGCAGACTAGGAGGATTTTTGAAACCAAAAGACTTCCGGCATTCATGCTTCTTCTGCTAGTCCAGTAGAGCTGTTTGTCAGCAACAGTGTGACGGGGCTTCTCTGAGCCCCATGGATAGGGTGGCGCCTCAACAACCTGGAACTGTTTCTGCAGCAGGAGAACAATGCCGGAGCTCCATGGGAATTATATTTGGCCCAGCGTTTTCAGTGGGATCCCCTCTTGCAATTCAAGAACGGCTAAAGTCTCTAGTTCTTTGGCATTGCAGATTGCTGCAGGTCAACGGGACACAGAGGGAGAATGTGCTCCGGGATTACAGCTAAGGGAAATCCAGAAGCCAGCCACCATTACTTTAGAGGTGCTTTGGGAAGCCACATGTGAGCTTAACTTATCTCTTCTAAAGATTTCTAATATGTGTGTGACTGATTCTGAGGGCTCATTTTACCAAGCTGTGGCAAAAGAGGGCCTGCGCTGGTGTTGATGCATATTTTTGATGTGCGCAATGGCCCCCTTTCACCGCAGCAGGTAAAAGGTAGTTCTTTCTTTTTTTCAGAAAATGGCCGTGCAGCAAGTGAAGCACTTGACGCGTGGCCATTTTGGGGAGAGCCCTTACCGCCACCCATTGGTACACACCGCTGGGTACACACTGGCACTACGAAAATAAAAATATTTTTGTAACGCCAGATATGATGCATGCTGGGGGTGGGAACTACCACCGGGCTGCTGCAGTAGCCTGGCTGTACTTCTTTTAGCGAGCGGTAAGCCCGCGTTAGGCTTACTGATGCTTTGTAAATGGGGCCCTAAGTTTGTTAAGGATTCTGTTGTGGCACAAGGTCAAAGACTGGACCAGCAAGCTACCATAATTGAATCCCTAGAAACTAAACTGAGTGAGATTCAAGAGTTGAATATTGTAACTATCAAAGAGAAAAACTTTATGATGTGTAAGATGGAACACCTGGAAAATCAAGTTAGAAGAAACAATTTAAGATTTCTGAATTTCCCTGGGCACCCCCCCCCCCCCCCCTAATTTCACCGATGGATATGGTAAGAAAATACTTTATGTAAGTACTAACAATACCAGAAAATACTTTGCCACCTCTGGTGAAAGCTTATTATCTATTTTTAGGGGGTACCAGTGCCCTGGGCAATGATAGGGATAACATGGTTGGAATAAACCTCACAGAGTTTCTGGAATCCTCTTTGGAGGTGGTCACCCAGCAGGTGACTCTGGTAGCTACCTTTGCCCTGGAAAGTGACATCAACAATATATTGTGATTATACTTCAAAAATATGGACCAGCTGTTTTTTGGATCAAAAATTCGTATATTTCCTGGTTTGTCTAGGGTTACACAGGCATTTTTAGCTTTGTGGGCTAGGGTTTTGGCCTCAGGGACCAGTTTGTGTTACATTTTCCTTCTAATTGTGTTATTGTTTTTGAGGGTAAAAAAAAAGGTTTTTGACTCCAAGTAGCTATTGGATTTTATTACTGCCAAAGAAGAGATAAAGATTCAAGTGCAGTTATAGGCAGTCTGAAGTGTTATACACTTTAAGGGCTGGCTGTTGTAATATCGGAAAGATTAAGATCATACATCCTTTTGTGTTTCTTTCTCTTCTTATGTATGTTGTTGTCTCTTCAATTGCTTTTTTGCAGTGATTGTAAGTTTTTAAAAATGTTCTGGTCTGGACTAGCTTATTGGATGAAAGAAGAGTGCTGAGTGAAGGAATTATTGTGCCTTTGGCTTCTCAGCTCAAGCTGGTCCCAACCATGACACACCTGCAACTGATAAAATTATACTAAAAGTAACCAACCTGATGCTCAATAGCAAAGAAAGGGTTACATATATGTTGTATATGAAGAAAGAGAGCTTCCCTAAGAGGGGCAGAATTTCTAGTGGACTTGCACTGTGCTTCAACTGAGCAGGCTGCACTGTTTAGAAACCTTTTCCTGTAAACATTGCACCAGTGAACTAAGGAAGTGAAGCAGGTTGTCTGTATATTGCATATTACAGCAAGCAGCTTTCAGTGTTCTGGAAACAGCTGTATAGTTCATATTGCACAATCAACCTTCTGTTAGTAACCAGTTGTACCTCAGGTATGTTTTCTTTTACAGACTGTGCAGGGGACATGCTGTCAATTCTAGTAACTATAAACGTTAATCAAACCACAGAGTGCCATTGTGTGCCCACATGGCAAAACAAACACTTTTCAAGTTTTTCCATGTGAATATAGTGTTGGCTGAATGGAGTTTTCCATCACACATTTAATAATAAAAGATTTGTACTTCATGCAGAAACTACTCTACTCTGTGCTGTTTTTAATTACAGAAAATATGGACTTTTTCTTCACGTCCATCCATTTCTGGGGCCCTAAAATGAGGAACATTTGGAATCCGAAACCTACAGTCATAATAATTCACAGTAATAATTTTTTGTATTGCATTTCTGTTTAAGAAATACAGTAGCTCAGCCATTGAGAAATTCTATAAGAACAACAGTATACAGAGTCCTCACATATGGGTGACATCATTTGAAGGAGCCTAGGCCAGAGCTGTTTATTCAAAGCTTAAAACTTTCTGAAGATGTTCAGCCAAGCATATACAGTTTTCATGCATCACAGTGTGCACCTCTGAGTTCCATTTTTCTAGAGCCCAGCAGTCATATTTTTCTAACTCTCTGAGGTAAAATCTTTGTCTAATATTGAAAGTCTTAAAGTTTTATTTTTGTTTGTAATTTCTCTGCAGATAGTGCAATGAGTGGCCCTTTGATGGAGGGTGGGGAATATAAATGTTTGACTTAACAATGGCTACTTTTTCTTGTGATTTCCCAGAACAAAGAGAAAACTAGTGGCTTCATCAACTGCTTTCAAAACAGCCGTAGACCACCCCCGCCCAATATTCACTGCTATTAAACCAGTCAAAAACTGCCACTGACCAGTTATTTATTTATTTATCAATGTATTTATACCCCACATTATCCCCACAAACATGCAGGCTCAATGTGGCTTACAAAACCATTGTGTATAAATGTCAGTGTGACTTGCCCCCTGTTGCTACTCCAGATACTTCTGTCTAGAGACACCACTTGTTGGAGAGGAGAGGGATAATATGGTGTGAACAGGCTGCAATGGGTGAGGGAAAGAAAGAGACTGGTAGATTATGACTAAACTTATGATTTGGCCACATGAGATTCAGATATACCATGCCAATAAAGTCTTATTTTTGTACACATTACTTGCTCTACTTATGACATTTAGATATAGTCTGGTCAGTCATATTCATAAGCTGCTATGCTTTGTTTTTATCTTTTTTACTTGGAAGATACAAGGTGTGTTGAATTTGTGAGTTTAGCACCTGCAATCACTTTCAAACATGGGTTCCTATGCTTATTGCGCTATAGCCTGACTCTTTTGGGGCACATGGTGGAAATATTTCAGGTTGTACCTCTTGCATGCTTCCACATGAGCTGCAGTTAGTGGATGCTTAAATTTAAGAGGCATCTATTAGCCCACCCCTTCTCAAATACAGTGCTCACCTCTTCATGAATATCTAGAACTCTCTGAAGGTGGTGGGTGGGTCAACCCTATGACCTCACACATGGTTTCCCATTCTGTCAAGCTCAATATCATCTTGTCATTAATAATGATGCTACTGTTATGAGGTGAGGAGAACATGTTCTTTCCTTTTGAATAAAGAGCAGCTGGTCCAATCAAGTCAACCTACCAGACCAGTCTTCTAGAGCTCAGAGTAATCTTCAATTCCTTAATGGTGTTTCTCATTACACTGACAGGGCAAAGGATATTGATCCAAACAGACAACTAGGTAGCCAGGGCTTACCCTGCCACTAGGAAGAAGGTGGCAGAATTTAGGAGGCAGCAGTGTGATTCCTGAGTGGCAGGAGAGCTGTATTTCAGTGCTGCTCTTCACTACATGGAGCTTCTAAACGCAAATACATACTCAAGCAATGCAGCATCTTACACCTGCATGAAAAGGGGAAGAGAAATGGCAGTGCTTGAGCGCAAATCTGTTATGATGCTGAGTCTCATTGCAGCTTTAGGCCTGGGAGAAGGTAGGTCAGCAATGCTGGCAAGCCCAGCAGGGGAATGGAACAGGAGGGCAATACTGGACCTGGAATAGGACAGGAAGGGGAGATAAATTGTTAGACCCATAGGAGTAGGGAAGGGGAGATGCGATGCTGGACATCTTGGGGGACTAGAGAGGGAAAGAGAAGATACTGGACATAAAGAGAGGAAAAGGAAGGGTAGATGCTTGACAAAAAGAGAGGGAAGGGAAGGGTAGATGCTTGACATGAAGAGAGAGAACGGAAGAAGAGATGCCAGACAGGGTAGGGAAAGGAATGGGAGATATTGGTCAAAGGGAATAGGGAAGGGGTTTAGACCTAGAATTGCCCCTGGCGGTGGAGAGGTCACAGAGCTGAAGTTTTGGCTAGTTGAGTTTAGTTTATTTTGACTTGATATACTGCCCTTCAGGTGAATCAGAGCGGTGTACAAATAAAATTAGGAGGAAAGGAACTCCATTCAATGAAAGGAAAGAGAAAAGAGGGGAAAAAACCATCACACAAAGTCCAGGACCTGCACCCTTACTATGAGGGTGTTAGGAAAGGAAATTCAGAAAAGCCTCCTTAAAAGGGCATCAGATATCCTTAGGCTGTCCTTGCAGATAACTGTATTTTTATGTGAACAAGCAGAGAAGTCTGTTCCTTCATGCTAATGACATAGAAGTTGAATGATTGGTAGTGTCATCCTGGAGCTTTCCTTAGAAAAAGACAATGTCCTCTTTGTGGCTAGGAAATCATCTGCCAGAAAGTCATCTAACTGTGGCCCAGATGTCACTAACAGCCCCACTGTAAAGTAAGGATTCTCTTTTTATGCTGTTGCAGGAGTGGTAGGTACAGAAAGCCTCCTCTCCGGAAGATCTTGTGGCTCTTTTGCCGGCCTTGGAGTCCGGGTTTAGCCTTCCTTGCGGATCTTCTTTGATCTTTTGAGGGCTTCGACGAAGGAGGTTTCACTAGCTGTGGTTGCAGCATTGGACTGCAGATGTGGCCTGTTTAGCAAGGCTTCCTTTTAGGGGAAAGCTTTTGTTTGGGACAGACTTAGAACAGATTGTGAAGGACCTCGGTGACTCTAAGGGCCAGCGCCTCCCGGAGGACAGGTCCAAGTTTGTACAACCGGCGGGACCTAGACCTAAGTTTAGGGATACACAGCGTTACCGTCCAGGTCGCGGGGCCTCTTTTCAGAGAGCAAGGTCTTATCAGAGGCCTCAGCCCTTTCGAGGTGACAGGCGGGCCTTCCTTTCCGGTAACAGAAACCAGCTCGCAGCCAGGTCCGCCCAATGATGGGGCCCTGATCCATATCCAGCCGGTTATTGGGGACAAACTGTCCCTATTCCTGGTGGAGTGGACCAGGGTAACATCCGACGAATGTGTCTTGGAGGTTATCAGAGGCGGCTACAAGTTAGAATTCGCTCGTCCGATAGTAGACTCTTTTCTGGAATCTCCTTGCAAATGTCCCGCCAAGGTGCGGGCCATTCTACACACCCTCCTCAACTTACAACGGCTGGGTGCCATCCAGCCCATACCTCCAGCAGAAAGAGGGTGTGGTCAATACTCCATTTATTTTGTGGTGCCAAAAAAGGGCGGTTCTTTGCGACCCGTCTTAGATCTCAAGTGCATCAACAGGTCCTTACGGGTTCGGTTTTTCTGCATGGAAACCCTCCGATCGGTGATCGCAGCAGTACAGCCAGGGGAGTTTTTGACCTCTCTCAATCTCAAAGAGACCTATTTACACATTCCAATTTGGCCTCCCCACAGGCGCTTTCTTCGCTTTGCAGTGCTCGGTCCTCATTTTCAATTCAAAGCGATGCCCTTCGGCCTAGCCACAGCACCTCGGACCTTTTCCAAGGTCCTGGTAGTAGTAACGGCCTATCTTAGGAAGGAAAGGATTCAGGTCCATTCCTATCTAGACGACTGGCTTGTGCGGGCATCTTGTTTCGAGGAGAGTCGGCAGGCAACCGACAAAGTGGTCAGGTTACTTCAGTCGCTTGGTTGGGTGATCAACTTCTCGAAGTGCAGCCTAACACCTTCCCAAAAGCTGGGTGTGCTTCGATACCCGAACAGGGATAGTTTCCCTTCCTTCAGCTCAAGCACAGCGGTTACAGGCTCAGTTTCGAGCACTGTTTCAAACTCCGAACCCACGGGCTTGGGACTATGTACAAGTTCTAGGTTCCATGGCCTCCACCTTGGACATGGTAAAGTGGGCCAGAGCTCACATGCGCCCCCTCCATTGGCACCTTCTGAGCCGTTGTTCTCCGCTCTTGGAGGATTACGAGGTTCGGGTGCCATATTCGGCCCGTCTTCACACATAGTAACATAGTAACATAGTAGATGACAGCAGAAAAAGACCTGCACGGTCCATCCAGTCTGCCCAACAAGACAACTCATGTGTGCTACTTTTGTGTATACCCTACTTTGATTTGTACCTGTGCTCTTCAGGGCACAGACCGTATAAGTCTGCCCAGCACTAGCCCTGCCTCCCAACCACCAGCCCTGCCTCCCAACCACTGGCTCTGGCACAGACCGTATAAGTCTGCCCAGCACTATCCCCGCCTCCCACCACCGGCTCTGGCACAGACCGTATAAGTCTGCCCAGCGCTATCCCTGCCTCCCACCACCGGCTCTGGCATAGACCGTATAAGTCTGCCCAGCACTATCCCCGCCTCCCACCACCGGCTCTGGCACAGACCGTATAAGTCTGCCCAGCACTAGCCCCGCCTCCCAACCACCGGCTCAAGCATAGACCGTATAAGTCTGCCCAGCGCTATCCCTGCCTCCCAACCTCCAGTCCCGCCTCCCACCACTGGCTCTGGCACAGACCGTATAAGTCTGCCCCGCACTATCTAGTTTTAAATAATACAATAAATGCCAATTAAAATACAAAATAATGAAGTTACAAGGTTATAAAAACTAGTATATATTTCAATAATTAAATAATAGCCCAACTATTGTTTCTGCAGATACTGATCAAAAAAACGGAGGTTCTCCAAAGTCTAGGACTCTTCTCTTGAATTGGACACTAACACTGGGCCACACCTGCCAGTGATCATGGATGCCAGATGATCACCCACTATAACATCAGGAAGCCCCCCCCCCCCCCCCCCAACATACACCACCAAACAGGGTCTCTTACATTCAGATGACACTACAGCTGGGATATTCCAAACAACATCTGGCAGGTTTTCTAATTTGATGTGTCTAAAAAGATTTTCCTACATGTCAAATTTCATTTAATTTGTTAAATTTTCAGTTACAGGTATTTTGTCCCCAGACATTGAACCCATGCTGTATAATTCCTTCCAACATCCATTAGGTTGGAAAGAATAATAAGATACATAATTTGAAACTGAAGTTAGAAATTCCTTCTTTCAAACCACCTCTCCTTCTCTACTTTCCCAGCCCCCCACCAAGAATACCCTTCCTCCAACGTTCTCCAACCCTCCAAAACCACCCTCAAAAAGTACTCCCTCAATATCTTTACTACCTCAAAAACTGCTTTAGCATTCCACAAACTGCCCCCACCCCCATGAAGTACTCTTCAACTGCCCCAGCACCATGGTAACCCCACCCCAAAAGCTCCCCTAGCATTCTGCATACTGCTCCTGCAACTGCCCTAACACCATGCTAACCACCCCACCCCTCAAAACTGCATTAACACCTTATATACAGTACTGCTCCCACATCCATAACTACCTCCTGCAACTGCCACAGCAACTCACCTCCAAAACTGCCCCACCACTCCCCACTCCTAGAGGTACCGCCACACACACACACATGTACATGCAGAGGGCCCACGCTGTGCATACCTCTGCCACTGTTTACATAGGCCGCCATTCTCTCCCCTCATCTTTCCTGACTAGATTCTAACCTGGTATAACTATATCCCAGAGAAGTAGAGGACGACACACGACCTTCAGGCAGAGAGGATGGATCAAAAACCTCCACCGTGGCACCAACAATGGAAACCCAACACGGGTCCGTGCTCCACCAGACGCACCGCCAGCCTCAGGGGCCACATAGTGTACAAAACAACAAAATATAAAATAAAAATACAACGTTAAGACTGTATATATAAAAAATTACTGTGTATGAAAAAAGGTGTAACATTAAAATTGGACTACCAAGGGAGCGAAGCGTCACACAAATTGATCAGGGGGACGTTAGGAGGATAAGAAAGAGTGGCAGCATGCGGACAAAAGACACTGCTTATCCAACAAAAACAGCGTTGAACAGTACCTGTCACGGACGGACTGACAGTAAAAACAAAAACAAAAAAAAACCCCGACAACGTGGATGCAGCGGCTCACGGGTTTGATTGCTGTGTACTGAGTGAACGCTAATGATGGCTATGCGAGGGAGTGAAACAGAGATTGACAATCATGCACGTGTGGTTCATTCAAAAGAATCTGGTGTTGGGCATTCCTCTGGCAACCGGACTAGAAGATAGTGACCACAGATGTGTCACTGTCTGGCTGGGGGGCTCATTGCCTGCAACAGACGGCCAAGGGCGTTTGGACTTCGACAGAGGCGTCATGGTCCATCAACCGCTTGAAGTTAGGGGCGATTCGTCTGGCCCTTTGAGAGTTTCTGTCTCTTCTCCGCGGTTGTCCAGTTCGAGTTCTTTCGGACAATGTGATGGCGGTCGCCTATGTAAACCATCAGGGGGCCACCAGGAGTGCATCCCTAGCACGCGCGAGGTGGCTCTGATCTGACGTTGGGCAGAGACTCATCTCTCTTTCTTGACAGCGCCTCATATAGCGGGGTCACAGAATGTGCAAGCGGACTTTCTCAGTCGCCACCAGTTGGAGTTGGGGGAGTGGACGCTTTCCCCTCTGGCCTTCGATCAGATAACTGCCCGTTGGGGGATTCCAGAGATGGACTTAATGGGCACCGCATTCAATGCGAAGGTTCCCCGTTTCTTCAGCTGGGGACAAGAGCTGGGCTCAGAAGGCATCAATGCCCTTCTTCAACCTTGGCCCATGGGCCTGCACTATACCTTTCCCCCATGGCCAATGGTGGGCAGGTTACTGACTCGCTTTGCCAGTCATCCCGATCGAGTGATCCTAGTGGCCCTGGATTGGCCCAGAAGACCCTGGTACACAGATGTGATCAGGCTTCTGTTCGATCGTCCTTTTCTGCTACCGGCGCAGGACAGTCTCCTGCTGCAGGGGCCAGTCATGATGGAGGATCCCTCCCCCTTTGGTTTTACAGCCTAGCCTTTGAAAGGGTGAGGTTGAGAAGAAAAGGGTATCCGGACACGGTTATCGCTACGATGCTGTAGGCTTGGAAAAGATCCACCTCAATAGCTTATGCTAGGGTGTGGCGTACCTTCGATTCATGATGTGTGAGTTCGGGATTGTCAGCAGCTTCAGCTACAGTATCAGTTATCCTCGCGTTTCTTCAGGAGGCTGTACAAAAATCACTCTCAAGTTCTCTTAAGGTGCAGGTGGCAGCTCTGGCATGTTTTAGTGGCTGGCTTCAGGGGGCTTCCATCGCCTCCCACCCGGATGTGGTTCGTTTCTTGAGGGGCGTAAATCGTTTGCGCCCTCCTCATGTTCCAGTTCTACCATCTTGGAACCTTAATCTAGTTCTCAAAACACTTCATCGTCCTCCTTTCAAACCCTTATCGTGGATTATGATTAAGGATCTCACCTTGAAGACGGTTTTCCTACTAGCCATTACTTCCGCTTGGAGAATTTCAGAGTTGCAGGCCCTTTCTTGCAGAGGCCCCTTCCTGTGTTTTACGGAGGTGGGGGTATCAATTAGGATAGTTCCTTCGTTTTTGCCCAAGGTGGTTTCTCATTTCCACTTGGGGCAGTCCCTGCATTTGCCGGCGTTCCACTGGGAAGATTACCCTTAGCAACTCTAGGCTCTTCGCTGCCTCGACGTGAGACAGGCTCTTCTCAAGTATTTGGAGGTGACGAATGAATTTCGTCTTTCTGACCATCTCTTTGTCCTTTTTAGAGGCAGTAAGAAGGGTCATATGGCGTCCAAGGCCACCATAGCTCGTTGATTACAGGAGGCCATCTCTTCGGCATATGTGGCATTGGGCAAGCAAGCCCCTTTGCAAGCTCGTGCTCATTCTACGCAAGCTCAAGCTTCCTCCTATGCAGAGTCCCGTTTGGTTTCTCTAGAAGATATCTGCAGAGCAGCTACATGGGCTTCGGTCCATACATTCACTTGTCATTATCGGACAGATGTGGCAGCTCATCAAGATGCGGTGTTTGGCTCGTCGGTGATTTCTGCCGGGTTGGGGGTGTCCCACCCTATTTGAGGACTGCTTGGGTACATCCCAGAAGTCTTTGGATTGATCTGTGGGATGCCATGGAATGAAAAATTAATTCTTACCTGATAATTTCCTTTCCATTATTCCCAACAGATCAATCCAGAGGCTTCCCCCCCCCCCCCCCCCCCCCCCACACCTGGGTTTACTGTCTGCGGTTTTGTTGCGGTTGGTTAGTTTTTTTCGTGTGCTGTTGTTCTGAATGTTCCTTCGTTTGATTAAAAAATAAAATAAATAAATAAATATAGAAGTAGTGGAAGTATGTTGGGCAATTGGTCTGACAATGTCAGGAGAGATTTCTATTGTTTCCATTCCACTGCTTTGGTATCGTTCATACTGAGGTTCAGCTGGCTGCACAGGTCCACAAATAGCAAACCTCGGAGGTTCTCTCTATTTCCACCTGCTGGTAGAGGGACACAACCCACAAGTCTCTGGATTGATCTGTTGGGACTAATGGAAAGAAAATTATCAGGTAAGAATTAATTTTTCCCTAGAACATCTGCTAAGCTCACATCCAATATGAGTTTTTTTCTTCAGCAGCAAGATCAGTACCAGTATCGTACTTTATCATGCAGAAGCTCAGTTCCCTGCACTGAATGAAGCATGACAGCTGTTGTGCAAAAACAAGTAATGAATTTGAGTACTGGAATAATGGAAATATAGGTATACAAACCAATAACAAAAATATTGTCATTAGTAGTAAAGTGTTATTTGTCATAGCACAGACAGATTTATGTGTAAAGGTGAACTGCATAGTAATATGGTCTTGGGTTTGAATATCAGAACAGGTCAGTTATGACTTCTTCAATGTACCTTGATCATTACACCATGATAAGATCTTCAACATTCTACATATTAAAGTATAATCTTACCTGAAAAACAATTGTAATAGGCACCTTGCATTACTATGATTCAAGATATAGTGTGGATTCAGGATGACAAATTCGAATTAGATTAAAAAAAAAAGCACGTTAAGAAAAACAGTTTTCATGTTTTCAGCTTGCTAGCTGCGCCTCCAAAGAATATTAGTGGTGTGACTCAAAATGAGCTCTGAACCTCTACCTACATTTGTAAGCAGATTATGAGCTCACATTTCTTGCATGTGTGTTCTTCTAGGTTCAGATTCAGTGGTCGCATCCTTGGTCTTGCTCTTATCCACCAGTACCTTCTTGATGCGTTCTTCACCAGGCCGTTCTACAAGGCACTGCTCAGGTTGTAAGTATTGAGCGCAGAAAGCAGAACCCTCAGTTTCTTCTTCCCAAAGGAGAAAGGGTACTTAGTCTTTTACATGGATACTCTTCTGGGGATAAGAGATTTGTGAATGGGAGGGGGGGTCAACTAAAGAATGATAGTAATCTTTCCTTTTATATGTATACTAGCCGTTAAGCCCGTTAAAACGGGCGAGATTTCCAGCTACCCTCCTCGATGCTGCTCCCTCCCCCCTCTGTGCCGGGCCCCCTGCACTGACCTGACAGCGCCTCTCACCTCCATGTGAAAGCGCTGCAGGCAGCAGTAGATTGCTCTGCTGCTGCCTGCAGCACTTCCACACGGAGGTGAGAGGCACTGTCAGGTCAATGCAGGGGGCACGATACAGAGGAGGGCGGGAGCGGCGGCGGGGTTGGGGGGGGGAGGGTGGAGGTTGGTGCGTGTGATGTTCATTTCCAGGCGGCAGCGTCCGACAGACAGTGACTCCGACTCCGTTTCCCTCTCTGTTCTGCCCTCTGACGTCATCACGTCTTGACGCGAGGGCGGGACAGAGAGGGAAGTCTCTACTGCGCATTTGCAGGTGAGTCGGTCACTTGCCGTTTATATGTTTGATAATGTGATATGTATTATTTTGTTTTTACTAGTCTTTAAGAGTGGAAATTTTCATTTATGGATATTCTTTTCTCATCTTCCTCCAGTTTTTATGAACTGTTCCTTGACCAATTCATGATTGAGTGGGCTCTCTTTATTTCAAGATTTTTGTTTTTCCCTTATTAGTATTGTTGTTGTACATGATTCTTGGAATGCCAATGTGTGTTTTTTTTTAATTGTGATTTTTGAAATCCTAATTTAAAAAAAAAAAACATTTTGAATGCATGTTGTCAGGCTGATTGTGAGCCCTTGAGCCTAGGCCAAGGCCTAGTATAGCTTTTAGCCCAAGGCCTAGGATGGACTGAACAGGTACTATATGCTACCCCAGCTACCAAGCCTTGCACACACACACACGCGACCAACTTGCACTACCAGAAAGGGGAAGATAGGGCATTCAGGCGGGCCTCACAGCCTATCGGGAACCGACTCAAACCCAGGGAAGGGAGAAAGAAAAAACGAGGGGTCCCACGGGGACTAGAGCACCAACACACTAAGTGCTCGCTAAGGACACAAGGGAAAAATGAACTAAGAGAGGTAACTATAGGAAACACGTCAGGCTGTACCCCACAGCACACAAAGGAAATGAGGGACTGAGAAATATGGATACAGAGAGCAGAGACCCCCAGCAGACAGGAGAAGGAAAAGCCAGCAAAAAATAGAGAGCCGGGCCTGAGATGCACCCCGCTCAGAAAGAGCAGTACACAGTAATAGCGAGGTTAGTGACAGCAAAAAAAGAATTAAAACAGTCTGTAGGAAAGACTGCTCCAAACACTCAGCTGCCAGAGGCAGGCAAAATACTGCAGTCAAAGGGTTAACCAGGCTCTGAACACACAGCTTCCAGAGGCAGGAACACTGCAGACAAGGGTTAACCTAAACACAGAGAAGAACAAACAAACAACCCCCACAGAAAGAAACAAAGGTCCCGAATCTGCCAAAAGACAAGAAGCACAACAAAATACAAACACAACACGAAGGGTAACTCCAAGGGAAACAAAACAAACAACCTGGAACAGAATGATAAAGGAGCTTACCACAAAGCACCACAGTCAAACAGAGGAAATCACAGGTGAGGGAAGAGGGGTAATCAGACACACGCTGGAAGCAGCAATCACACTGAGACAGAGCAACAGAGGGCTACAGCAAGGAAGGAGAAAACAAACTCCACAACACATAGAGCAAAAGCTCAAACAGCGCAAGGTAAGGCTTCAGCAAAAAAAACAAAGGGCAACGCCAAAGCAAGGGTTGTAGGGAAGGGTAAGCTTAAGTAGATCAGACTGACGTCAGCTCAGCCCAGATGGGCCAATCAGAAATGGTTCCAGGCATTCCCCTGTCTGACTAGCAGAGTTAAACAGAATCATAACACATGTTCTGAAAGCAGCCACATTCTTCTATAAGACATCCACATTACATCTCATATTTACATATAATCCCTCAGATTCTGTTTTAAGTCACCCAAGTTTGAGCATAGATCACAGATATGCATGTAAACTAGTCAATTTGGCTCTAAGCATAGAGTTAATTGGCACTAATTAAGAGTCACACGTACATCTGCTCTACGCCCTAGTCTATTACTTGCACGCCTAAATTTCATAGTACATAACTCAAAGGAGACTTTCTGTGGGAAGGGCATGGGCAGGTCAGGGGTGTTCCCAGAAATTAGACCCAATGTTATAGAACACTTGGATTTGTGCACCCAACTGCCATCAGCTTTTGGCAGGAATAACTGCTCATGCCCAAAGTTAGGCATGGATAGCTCACCAAGCTACTAGTCTGTAAAGGGCACACTGAGCGGAGCACCCTTTACAGAATACTGTCTTAGTGCAGATCATAATGGTGCCTAACTTTGAGCACCATTTAATGAATCTGGATCTATTTTCCCTTTTACCTACAGTGAAATATCAATCTGTTTCCAAGCACTTGATTTAAATCATAATTCATTTGAGTATTTTGATTAGCATAAACAACAGACCTGTTTACAACTCTTGAGAACTGGCATTAGCCCTCCATATACATAATTCTGCCAGTGTAATATTATTCAATTCATAGTACATAATTCTACATTTGGGTACCTGGTAGGAGCCTATTTTATAAAGGAACTTTCCTTTATAGAATACTAGCTTAACTGTGAAAGTATGTGCCTACAAGGTAGGAAATTATGAGAAGACATTGGCACATCTTGGAAGGGCACTGTTGTTTTAAAGACAAAAGACTGACGATTGCTCACACTCACAGAAAAAATATCATGGAGGTTGTAGCTTCCTCTGCCCTGCCAATAGATGAGTTAGTAGCAGCCCCCATATTAGGCCATGCACTTACACCAGCCAGAGAGTTGACATAAATGTGTGTGCCTAAGTTGTGGGAATACGTGCAGTATTCTATAAGTTATGCATATAAATGTGAGTTCCATCTGCACTGTGCCCAGACTCTATCTATGTGTAGAGTGCCAGCCTGTTTACTAGGTAGACTAGGTGGCTGTCTAGGGTGGTACAATTTAGGGGACAGCATCACACTGGCACTTGGTCTCCAAGCTCCCTCTTCTTCCTTCCCTCCCTCCCTCCCTCCACCCCAAGGCCATTTATAGAATTTAGTCCTATATGTTAAATATTGTGTATGGCTGCAATGTATATATATGTTGTATTATGTTTAAAACCAATAAAAATATGTTTGGATAAAAAGATTTAGACAAGTTCCTGGAAGAAAAATCAATAAATCATTATTATCCTAGTAGACTAGTAAAAGCCACTTCTTATTCTTAGGTGTAAGTTACAGGGAATGGATCTATTCTTTGGATCCTTATATTCCAGTGGCATAGCCATACACGATGCATACATTGCATACGCACCCCCTGTCCACTGTTCCCTCTAAGCCATGTGGCCACGCGGCCGTGTATCTCTTTTCAGACTTTGGCACAACAGTTTGGGACTATCACGCAGCAAAGGCAGCATTCCCTCATCGCTCATCCACCACTACAGCAGTGGCAAAACAGCATCCATCACTCTTGTGGGGCCAGAGACACTATGCACGCAAATGCTGGTCCTGCCCTCCGACATCACCTTCCTGTTCCAGCCCTGCTAGAGTGATGGATGTTGTTTTGCCGTTTCTGCTCCTCATATGTAGGAGAAGAAGCAACAGCAATGGCTGGAGTGTCCAGGGGTGGGGGGGTGAAGAGACAGGAGGGAGATAGTGATGGAAGGTGGGGAAGAGGAGAGAGAAAGGGAGATGCTGTATGGAAAGGGGACAGATGCTATATAGAAGTGGGAGACAAAGTGGGCAGATACTAGATGGAAGAGGGAAGAGCAAGATGGAAGATATTGGAGGAGGAAGAGACAGAGACAGAGAGAGGAAGGAGATTATGATGGAAGGGGGACGAGAGGGAGAGGTTCTGGCTGGAGAGGTAAGGGGCAGATGTTGTATGGAATGGATGAGAGACAGGAGAGAGATGCTGATGGAAGGGGAGAGAGAGGGGAGACACTGGATGGAAGGGGAAGAGACAGAGGAGAGAGTGATGGAAGGGGGGTGAGAAGGGAGACAATGACTGGAAAGGGGAGAGACAGAGAAGAGAGACATGGAAGGGGAGAGAAAGGGAGGGAAGACATTGGATGGAAAAGGGAGAGAGGGGGATTATTCTGTATAGAAGGGGGAGTCAAATAGGGCAAATACTGGATGTAAGAGGGGAGAGAAAGTGGGCAGATAGGGCAGAGAGACAGAGAGGAGGCAAATACTGATGGAAGGGGATGGAGAGAGAGAAGACACTGGATGGAAAAGAGAGAGGAGGAAGATGCTATATAAAAGGGGGAGATAAAGAGGGCAGATGGAAGAGGGGAAAGAAAGAGGGCAGATGTGGGGGGGGGAGAGACAGAGAGAGGAGGGGATAATGATGGAAAGGGAAGGGGAAGGGGAAAGAGGGCAGATGCTGGATGGAAGGGGTGGAAAGAAAGAGGGTGGAGTTAGTGAAAGACTGGAGAATAAGAGGAAGTAGAATATGAGAGCCGGGGTGAGGGAAAGAGATGGAAAGCTGCACGGAGACATGGAAGGCATAATCGAAAGGGACGCCCAAGTTTTGTTGAGGACATCATAAGTACATAAGTAATGCCACACTGGGAAAAGACCAAGGGTCCATCGAGCCCAGCATCCTGTCCACGACTGCGGCCAATCCAGGCCAAGGGCACCTGGCAAGCTTCCCAAACATACAAACATTCTATACATGTTATTCCTGGAATTGTGGATTTTGCCCAAGTCCATTTAGTAGTGGTTTATGGACTTGTCCTTTAGGAAACTGTCTAACCCCTTTTTAAACTCTTCCAAGCTAACCGCCTTCACCACGTTCTCCGGCAACAAATTCCAGAGTTTAATTATGCGTTGGGTGAAGAAAAGGTGTCTCCGATTTGTTTAAAATTTACTACACTATAATTTCATCGCATGCCCCCTAGTCCTAGTATTTTTGGAAAGCGTGAACAGACGCTTCACATTCATCTGTTCCACTCCACTCATTATATTATATACCTCTATCATGTCTCACCTCAGCCGTCTCTTCTCCAAGCTGAAAAGCCCTAGCCTCCTTAGTCTTTCTTCATAGGGAAGTAGTCCCATCCCTGCTATCATTTTAGTCGCCCTTCGCTGCACCTTTTCCAATTCTACTATATCTTTCTTGAGATGCGGCGACCAGAATTGAACACAATACTCAAGGTGCAGTTGCACCATGGAGCGATACAACGGCATTATAACATCCTCACACCTGTTTTCCATACCTTTCCTAATAATACCCAACATTCTATTTGCTTTCCTAGCCGCAGCAGCTCACTGAGCAGAAGGTTTCAGTGTATTATCAACGACGACACCCCAGATCCCTTTCTTGGTCCGTAACTCCTAACGTGGAACCTTGCACGTCCTCACAAAACATCCCTATGGAGGGGTGGGGAAACCAGTATTATCGAAAAAGATGGACGTCCATTTTTTGTTTCAATAATATGGTCGCGGATGCCCAAATCCTGAAATTTTGTTCATCCCTAGAGATGGTTGTCCCTAGACTTGGTCATTTCTGATTTTCGGCGATAATGGAAACCAAGGACTCCCATCTCAGAAACGACCAAATGCAAGCCCTTTTGTCGTGGGAGGAGCCAGCATTCATAGTGCACTGGTCCCCCTGACATGCCAGGACAACAACCGGGCACCCTGGGGGCACTGCAGTGCACTTCATAAATTTCTCCCAGGTACATAGCTCCCTTACCATGTGTGCTGAGCCCCTCAAAACCCACTACCCACAACTGTACAGTGGGTACAGTGGATTACGGTGGGTTTTGGAGGACTCGCTGTTTCCTCCACAAACGTAACAGGTAGGGAGGGGGATGGGCCTGGGTCCGCCTGCCTTAAGTGCACTGCACCCACTACAACTGCTCCAGGGACCTGCATACTTCTGTCACGGACCTGAGTATATCTGAGACTGGCATAAAGGCTGGCAAAAAATATTTTTAAAGATTTTTTTGAGGGTGCGAGGGGGTTAGTGACCACTGGGGGAGTAAGGGGAGGTGATCCCTGATTCTCTTCGGTGGTCATCTGGTCATTTCAGGCATCTTTTTGTGCCTTGGTCATAAGAAAAACAGGACTAGGTAAAGTCGTCCAAGTGCTCGTCAAGGACGCCCTTTTTTTTCGATTATGGGTCGAGGACGTCCACATGTTAGGCAAGCCCAAGTCCCACCTTCACTACTTCTCCGATACACCCCCCTTGAACTTTGGTCATCCCTGCGACGGAAAGCAGTTGGGGATGAACAAAATTGGCTTTCAATTATACCAATTTGGACAACCCTGTGAGAAGGACGCCCATCTTCCGATTTGTGTCGAAAGATGAGCGTCCTTCTCTTTCGAAAATGAACCTGATAGTAAAAAAAAAAAAAAGGGAAATTTAAGACTAGATAGGATGAACTAAATTTAGACAGAGATTCAGACAAGTAAATTAAAGAAAGCTGAAAGGAAAAGAGAGAGAAAATAACAAATGGAAAAGAAATCCTGGCAAGAGAGTTGAGAGAAAACAGAGGAAAGCAGAAACCAGAGACTGAGACTAACACCATTAGAAAAAGTAAATGGCCAAACAACAAAGTAGTGTCGTAGCCATGTTAATGAAGGTTAATAAATATAAATAGAAAATGGAAATAAGGTGATAATTTTTATTGGACTAATTTAAATACATTTTTGACTGTCGGAGACCAAAACCTCCTTTCTCAGGTCAGGACAGATACCATAACAGCAACGTACTGTCCTGACTTGAGAAAGGAGGTTTTGGCTTATTTTTATTTAATTTATAATGTAATGATTGGAATATGTCAGTTTTTGACATTTACGTCTGCTATCTTTATATTTTGCACAGAACTGGGGGACATGCCTCACTTATTTTCTGGTGTTCACTGTATGCAGAGTCTAGGCTGCATTTTTACAGCCATTTTCGTCGCCCTTCTCTGCACCTTTTCTAATTCCACTATATCTTTTTTGAGATGTGACGACCAGAATTGAAAGCAAAATTCGAGGTGCGGTCGCACCATGGAGCGATACAAAGGCATTATAACATCCTCATTTTTGTTTTCCATTCCTTTCCTAATAATACCTAACATTCTATTTGCTTTCTTAGCCACAGCAGCACACTGAGCAGAAGGTTTCAACGTATCATCGACGATGACACCTAGATCCCTTTATTGGTCCGTGACTCCTAACGTGGAACCTTGCATGACGTAGCTATAATTTGGGTCCCTTTTTCCCACATGCATCACTTTGCACTTGCTCACATTAAACGTCATCTGCCATTTAGCCGCCCAGTCTCCCAGTCTCGTAAGGTCCTCTTGTAATTTTTCACAATCCTCCCGCGATTTAACGACTTTGAATAACTTTGTCATTAGTAAATTTAATTACCTCACTAGTTACTCCCATCTCTAGGTCATTTATAAATATGTTAAAAAGCAACGGTCCCAGCACAGACCCCTGGGGAACCCCACTATCTAACCTTCTCCATTGAGAATACTGACCATTTAACCCTACTCTCTGTTTTCTATCTTTTAACCAGTTTTTAATCCACAATAGAACACTACCTCCTATCCCATGACTCTCCAATTTCGTCTGGAGTCTTTCATGAGGTACTTTGTCAAATGCCTTCTGAAAATCCAAATACACAATATCAACCGGCTCACCTTTATCCACATGTTTGTTCACCCCTTCAAAGAAATATAGTAGATTGGTGAGGCAAGAGTTCCCTTCACTAAATCCATGTTGACTTTGTCTCATTAATCCATGCTTTTGAATATGCTCTGTAATTTGGTTCTTAATAATAGTCTCTACCATTTTGCCCGGCACCGACGTCAGACTCAGCGGTCTATAATTTCCTGGATCTCCTCTGGAACCTTTTTTAAAAATCGGCGTTACATTGGCCACCCTCCAATCTTCAGGTACTACACTTGATTTTAAGGATAAATTACATATTACTAACAATAGCTCCGCAAGCTCATTTTTCAGTTCTATCAGTACTCTGGGATGAATGCCATCCGGTCCAGGAGATTTGCTACTCTTCAGTTTGTAGAGCTGCCCCATTACATCCTCCAGGTTTACAGAGAATTCATTAAGTTTCTCCGACTCGTCAGCTTTGAATACCATTTCCGGCACCGTTATCCCTCCCAGATCTTCCTCAGTGAAGACTGAAGCAAAGAATTCATTTAATCTCTTCGCTACGGCTTTGTCTTCCCTGATCGCCCCTTTTACTTTGTATTATAGGTACTTCACAGTATGCTTGGGACTGGAGAGGGTCTATGTTTTTACTGAGATTACACCAAAATCAACTTTTTTTTTTTTGTACGGTGAGTTCCTGGGGAAATGCCCATTTTCTGCTTTACATCCATTCTTAGAGAAGGAACTGAGGGGGATTTCCTTGGATGCAAAACATATGTTTAAATTAACAGCTTGGTAATCCAATGTACAGTGTCAGGGGTTGGTATTTTTTATATTAGATTTCTTAGGCTACATATATAAACTGCTACTTCAAATGTATTTACCTGTTTTATTACACAGTTTTAAAAGGTGTATATATTTGTTATACAGCAAATTGGAGGATATACACCATTGTAATAATTATTTTGCAGGATACTGTGTTGTGTGTTGAGATGTTGACCAGACTCAAGTCTACTATTATGGCAAAGTTTAAGTTATGGGATAATGTGACTATATTTAAAAATATCAGTGTTTCTACAGTTTCCATAAGTGTGTGTATGGGGGCTGAGGGGGGGGGGGGTTATGTTGATGCAGGACAGCTGTTGGACAGAGTGTTTACTTAGAATTCTATCATCAAATGCACTCTAAGACATTATTTATGAGTATACCAAGCACAACTCACACTTGTATGCCTAGTGCCCCCCATGTTAAGTCTGTGCCCCCAAATGTCAGGTCTGGCTACGCCACTGCCTTAGACTGCAAGCATTCTCTAGCATAGTATCTAGAACAAGCAAAACCTCATAGGAAATCCTCTCAGCTTTTTGTATGTTTTGGTCCTAACAGGTTGGAAATTCCCATCATGAAGCATACAGTCTCTACTTGGTTGGCTAGCTGTATCTCCTATATGTACACTCAGGCTGGGCTGACCCTCCTTGGCCAGGTCACCGCTCATAATGTGAGAGCTAAGGTGGCCTCAGTAGCCCACTTCCACTCTGCTTCTATTCAAGACTTTTGCAATGCGACTATTATCCTGTAACGGAATTCAAACATGCATGGGATAAACATAAAGGAATCCTGTTCAGAAGGAATGGATCCTCAGGAGCTTAACCGAGATTGGATAGCAGAGCTGGTAGTGGGAGGCGGGGCTGGAGGTTGGGAGGCGGGGATAGTGCTGGGCAGACTTATACGGTCTGTGCCAGAGCCGGTGGTGGGAGGCAGGGATAGTGCTGGGCAGACTTATACGGTCTGTGCCCTGAAGAGCACAGGTACAAATCAAAGTAGGGTATACACAAAAAGTAGCACACATGAATTGTCTTGTTGGGCAGACTGGATGGACCATACAGGTCTTTTTTCTGCCGTCATCTACTATGTTACACGTGGTCTTATTTATTTATTTATTGAGATTTATTGACCACCTGTATGAAGAGATTCACCCAAGGCGGTGTACAGGAAGTACAGTTTAACACTTCTGTCCACACCTTTACTACTCATATTGTCTGGAGCAGTATTCCAGGCTGCACTGTGAGTATTGTATGAAATTCTGGTTGCTGTATCTCAAAACAGTTGTAATGGCACTGGAAAAGGTACAAAGAAGGGTAACCAAAATGATTAAAGGGATAGAATGATTCTCATATGAGGAAAGGCTATAGAGCTCTTCAGCTTCAAGAAGAAACAGGGTGTATAAAATCTTGAATTGATTGGAACAGAACATAAGTGTTGCCATACCGGGACAGACCAAAGGTCCATCAAGCCCAGTATCCTGTTTCCAACAGTGGCCAATCCAGGTCACAAGTACCTGGCAAGATCCCAGAACAGTAAAACAGATTTTATGCTGCTTATCCTAGAAATAAGCAGTGGATTTTCCCAAGTCTATCTTAATAATGGCTTACAGACTTTTCTTTTAGGAAATTATTCAAACCTTTTTAAATCCTGCTAACCTAACTAGGCTAACTGCTAAACTAACAGATAAACACAAATCAATTATTTATACTCTCAAAAAGTACAAAGAGTAGAGACACTCCATGAAGTTACATATCAGCACATTTAAAACAGATAGGAGAAAATATTTATTCATTCAGTGTATAGTTAAGCTCTGGGACTCACTGCTGGAGCAAGTGATAAAAGCCGTTAATGTAGCTGAGTTTAATAAAAAGTTTGGATAAATCCCTGGAGGAAAAGTTCATAAACCATTATTAAGGTAGACCTAGAGAAAGCCACAGCTTTTCCCTGGGGTTAAGTAGCATGGAATCTTGCTACTTTTTGGGACTCTGCCAGGTACTTTTGACCTGGACTGGCCACTGTTAGAAACAGGATACTGGGCTAGAGAACCCTTGGTCTGACCCAGTAAAGTTGCTTTGAAGACATACTTGTTTGCTAAAGCCTTTGAACTGAACCTGAGGACAACCTGAGTTCTCCTGGCATCGGGGTACCCAGACCTGTATATAGATCTGTACATATATATATTTTTTATTTTTAGAATGAGTTCGTCAGGTCTCTAATTCTCTTTTCTATAATTTTATGGTGTTCCTTTCTATCTTGATATTCTGTTTTCTAAGCCACCTTGTTTTATGTAAAAAAAAAAAAAAAAAATCATAAACCATATCTTATATTATGTTATCCTGCTGGATATTTGTGATTTGGGTTGACCACTATTGGAAACAGGATACTGGGCTTGACAGACCTTTGGTCTGACCCAATATGGCATTTAAGTTCTTATGTTCTTATTCAGAGACCATTTTTGGGGGGCTCCTCAAGGTTCTCTCACTCAGTCTTCTTGAGGTCACCTTAGATTTAGGGGTACAGCTCTCTTGCTGACTGATGAAAGAATAGAGGTATCTCTTAGAGGGTGCCATTTTTCAAGAGATAATCCATGCTGATCATAAGAGTTTGCTTCATATTCAGGCCATCAGGTATTTGAACCCCCTAGCAGGCCTGTTGGTCCAAGTTCTTATCCCAATTCTAGTTTATCATTACCCAGGCTCAAAGAATATGAAAGCCAATGCTCTCAACAATTTTCTCTGCAGAATATCTTACTGTTGATAAAGGCCAAATTAAATCATCATCCAGGATTGTTGTTAACATTGTGAAATCAGAACTTTGAAGAAAATTCTTCAAGAATTAACTTCTAAAACCTTCTGGTAGCCCTCTATGTGCAGAGATTGTACAGCTTATGTATAGGCTTGTCCTGTGAATGCAAGAACCAGCATGCTTCATTGCCACCTTACTGGTCTGTTGCAATCACTTCCAGCTGTAGTTACACCTTGGGCCCACCTCTCCATGGATTATATCACTGACCTCCTAAACTCTGATGGATGTGTAGCAATCTTGGTAGTGGTTGATCAGTTTTCCTGCATGTCACATTTTGCTGCTATTGCCAAGTTACCATTTGAATCCCAACTTGTGGTTGTATTTTCTAATGAGATTTAACATCTATATGGGATTCGGTTTCCATTTTCCAATCAGGATCCACTATTTCTGTCAGGTTCTGGAAGCTAGTTTCTAAAAATTCAGGCATTGCTTTCTATTTTTCTTCTGGGTTCCATCTTCAGATCAAAAGGCTAACAGAAAGGATCAACCAAGATCAATAGCAATTTATGTGGTTAAGATGATTGAGTTAATCTGCTTCCAAGGACTGAGTTTATCTGCAGTAATCATGTAAATGAGTCTACAGGGTTTCCCCTTTCTTTGCAGTCTATGGCCAACACTCTGGCTATCTTCTGTTCCATTTATGACAGTTCCCACAGCCTGTAACTTGGCCTAGCACTTCTAAGACATCTGGAGGCAGGAAATCCACACTTCTGGTGAAGGCCACAGTGCAAATAAGTCCAAAGAAGACACTAGAGGCCAGAACCCCAAATTAATGTGGGCAATAAAGGTTGGCTGTCTACAAAGATTATGGGGTTGAAAGTTCCTTATGCCAAACTTGATCCTTCGTTCCTTGTGTCCAATACCATTACCGATTAACCCAGTAATTATATGTCTGAATCTTAAGGACCCTCTTATATTACCCTCCTTTTTTTATTTAGCCCCATTGAAAACTGTCAGAGCAGGTCTATCAGATCCCTTTGGTAAGCCAGGTGTTTCCTTGATCCGGTCCTCTTGGATGAACAACAAAAGATCAAGATAGAATAGATTCTGGATTTCAGGACATTCCTCAGGAAGGTACAATATCTGGTACATTGGAAAGGATTCAGTCTAGAGGAGAGGTCTTGAGTCAGTGCAGCCAATCTTATGAATCTACCCTTCAAACAAAATTCCTGACAAACGTCTGGAGGCCATCCTTAAAGGAAATGAATCTGTGAAGTTCCACCACCAGCTTGCCGATAGCTATTCCTAAGAGGACTTCAGGATGGAGTGAACTTCCATCTTCTACCCAGGAGGTATATGTTTGTCCATGTTGGTTTGATCACTCCTACTTTCCTATTTTCTGTATAGTTCCCACTTCCTTTTAGAAGCCATCTTACTTGAAATCATTTCCTGTTTTTCATAAATATATATCTGGGGCCTGAAGAGTAGCAGGAACTCACTGGGGATAGATAACAGAGAGGTACATGCTAGAGCAGTGGATGATTAAGATCTGCAAAGATATAGTGGAATTAGAAAAGGTTCAAAGAAGAACGACCAAAATGATAAGGGGATGGAACTCCTCTCGTATGAGGACAGGCTAAAGAGGTTAGGGCTCTTCAGCTTGGAAAAGAGACGGATGAGGGAAATATGATTGAGGTCTACAAAATCCTGAGGGGTGTAGAATGAGTAGAAGTAAATTGATTTTTTTTTACTTGTTCCAAAAGTACAAAGACTAGGGGACACTCGAGGAAGTTACATGGAAATACTCTGAAAACAAATAGGAGGAAATAGTTTTTCACTCAACAAATAGTTAAGCTCTGGAACTCTTTGCCAGAAGATGTAGTAATAGCGGTTAGCCTATCTGAGTTTAAAAAAGGTTTGGACAAATTCCTGGAGGAAAAGTCCATAGTCTGCTGTTGAGACAGACATGGGAAGCAACTGCTTGGCCTGGGATTTGTAGTATGGAGTGTTGCCACGATTTGGGTTTCTGCAGTTCTGTACTGCAAGTCAGTTTTTCTCCAGACTTTCATTCCCCACTATGCTTTTGCTGTGGCCTGCTCAGACCTCCAAAGTGGCCCTGTTATTGTGAGTGTATTCAAATGTACCTGTTTTCATGCCAACATTTCTGCTGGGTCTGATATCACACCACCCTCCAGGGTGCCAATTTGGTACGATAAGGACCTGGTAGATGCCAGCACCTAAGAACTCAGCTTGAGGAGAATTCCATGTCCTCCTTTTGGCTGAGTTGCTCCATCCTACAGTGGTTCTTGTTTCATCCCTGGTCTTTGGCCAAACCCCCATTCCAAAATCCCAGAGTCTCAGAAGAACTGAGAAAAGAACCGTCAGATTTAAATGCCTTTACAACCTAGGTGCTCTGTTATAAAATTGCCCTCATTACGTGCTAAAATAATGTTCTCGGTAATGTTAGAAGCTGGTACAGTAAATCTTCATTTGTAATACCCATGGTGCTGATCTGGCTGCTGCTGTGCCTATTCTTAATGAAGCTGGTCAGCTGCTCAGATAGATGCATTGATGTTAAATTGGATATTTTAGGAATACTGTACGTCAGTTTGTTGTAAAAATAATACAGTACATGGTAGTAAGGTTGTTTCTTTGTCTGTAGCTTTTCATGTTGTCTGTTTCAGACCATGTGACCTGAGTGACTTGGAGTACCTGGATGAGGAATTCCACCAGAGCTTACAGTGGATGAAGGACAATGATATTACTGATATCTTGGACCTCACATTCACAGTTAATGAAGAAGTGTTTGGACAGGTGAGTCTAAGTGATCTGGGCTTTATTCTTACTTAAGATCTTGAAAGGCACATTCCCATTTTAAAAAGAAACATACAACTGGGACCATTTCAAATAAATATATTCACATTGTTTTGAATTTTTCATTTTCATCTTGCTTTTAATCTTTTATCTCTTCCAAACCCCCTCTGCAGAACCTGCACCAGCTGATCAAAAACTTTGAGCTAAAACCTCCCAAGGGGCGTACCCCCTCCCACACTTCCTTTTGGCAGCCTATATCAACCATTGACAGAAGAGATTGCTTATCTTAGAGATTTCTGTTCCTTCATCTGGACAGTCAAAACTCTAAAGCTTGTTATCAAAATCCACTTGACAAAACACAAACACTCAGTTCTAGAAAGTGCATCGCAAGTCTCTATAGTACAGGTCTGTATTCACATGAGACCTGAAGTATACAGAGTTCCCTTTCATTAGTAAGAAATCCTTATGCATAATAGATAAAAGCTGGCTGCAGACTCTCTTTATTGGAGGGTACTATGGTGGTGCCATTTGTCATATAGAAGACTATTCTTGTAATGCGTTATTCTTAAAAGTACAGTCAGAATATTAAAACAAATCTGTATCCAGTTAATTGTTACCTTCTGACTGAAAGCCCTCTCCCATGTTTATTTTTTGTCTTTTGGCAGGTGACAGAAAGAGAGCTAAAATCTGGTGGTTCAAACACACTAGTAACAGAGAAAAATAAAAAGGAATATATTGAAAAGATGGTGAAGTGGCGAGTGGAACGAGGTGTGGTTCAGCAAACAGAAGCTCTCGTCCGGGGTTTCTATGAGGTATCTAAAACACATCTCTCTCTCTCTGATTGATATCAGTGTGTAAAACCAAAGGGGAAATAGGTTAGATAAAAGGAGAGAATGAGGTAGTAAGCAGGGGAACCAGCAGAAAACAGAAATCTTAAATTCATAAACTTTATTTATTTATTGCATTTGTATCCCACATTTTCCCACCTATTTGCAGGCTCAATGTGGCTTACAGAGACCTGTTATGGCATCACCATATCAGGGTACAAAAGATACAGTTGATGTTACAGAGATATCAAGGATAACAAGGATCGTAAGTTAGTCTAATCAAACAGTTATAAAAGATAATCATAGTAAGGGATGAGTGATGTTATGTTGTAAGTAGTTATGGGTTTATTGCATTTGATAAACTACCCTTAATGTACAAATGAATTGTTTGGCTCAGCATATATAGAAGAAATGGTATGGGGTTCTGATCTAGATAGGCTTTAGGGGCATAAATGGCTATTAAATGATTTCCATACCTATTTAACAGAGAAGGAAGCACTTATGGAACTTATACAAATGAAAGAATTGGCAGTGGAAGCTCATGCTGTCACTGGCGTAGCTAGGACTGAATGGACCCTGAGCAAAAATATTACGATGGGCCCCCTGTAATACCATCTCTCCTAAGGTAGTGGGGATGGGGAGGGGACACCCCTTCGCAGCTCCAGTAAACAGTCTGCAAAAAGCAAACACATTCCAGATCTATATAGAAAAACTGTCATAGATATAGTAATAGAAACTGAAATGCAAGATATCAGAGATGCACATTTCCCAGAGCTGATATACTACAATTAAAATATATATTTTTTTAATTTAATTTTCTATCTTTGTTGGTCCCAGTGTTTTTTCTTAACTCTCTTTCCAGGGTCTCCTATCCTTTTTACATTTCCTCCTTCTCTTTGTCCACCAGCCAGCTTCCCTCTATGTCCCCTATCAACCCTGTTCAGCATCTCCCCTCTGTGTCCCTGTCCTTCCCCCTTGCTCAGCATTGGCTCCCAATTGAAGCTCACTGCCAATTTAAATACACTCTATGGTTCTGCCTCTGAATATTTGGCTAGTTTGTTAATTTTGGGAATGATAGACCACCCTCTTAGGTAAAGGGATAATGCTCTGTTACAGTACCCTACTTTGAAAAAATACAAATCCATTCATGCAGTGGGATTTGCTTATAGCTCTGCCCAGTGTTTGAACTCCATTCCCTCTGAACTGAGGCTAATTTTAGGTTACCTGGAGTTTCTTAAGCAGTTAAGAACCCACTTTTTTTGTATCTATCTGATGGAGGAGATACTTAATTTTGGTATGTTAGATACTCTGCTGTTTTTTGTGGATTTAATGTATGTTCTAGGTAATGTTACTTCCTAGGGTTGGCCTAGTTTTTATATATTGTAATCCACACTGATCCAAAATTTGGTATGTAGTGGAATATAAGATTTAATTGTAATTGTAATCTGCCCTTGTGTTTGTTGGATTATTTGTAGTAAATAATTAGCAGATTTTAGTACACACAGCTTCAGCTTTAGAAATGTTAATTTCTTTTCTTCATCTCTCTCATACACCCCAGAATAATTCACTGCTGAGTCACTTTAAAGTTGAAGTAACAAAACATCTGTTTACTCACAGTTTGTAGTTAGATTATATTCAGACAGGCTTATATATACATAATACTATACATTTGGATTATCAGCTCTTTCCATGTGCTTAGATGGTAATGGATGCTCACACCACCATAGATCCTCTCAGCTAGGAGAGATCATGAGCACCAATGTGCTGTGCCTAACCCCCACAGGAAGTTGCATGGGTGTGACCTCTCTAGGTAATTCACATCAGAGGTCACAGAGTAATCACAGAGAAAAAATTGGTGACAGGCAATGCATGTAAAATACAATACATTATTCCAACAAACCCCTTCTCATGCATAACTGTCATGCAATTATTAATTCACACAAAGTCCAAGCTTTATACGCAGATTCTCAAAACGTTCTCTGGGTAACGGTTTGGTCATGATGTCAGCTGTCATCTCACTGGTGTGACAATAGTGTAGACTGATGACCCCTTCTTTCGCCAGCTCTCGCACGTTGTGATATTTCGTTGCGATGTGCTTGGTGCGTGACTGAACCTTGTCATTCTGTGACAGTCGGATGCAGCTCTGATTATCTTCCATTATATGGATTGGTCTCTGTTCAGCTATTCCAAAATCCAGCAAAAGTTTTTCAATCCACATCAGTTCTCTGCATGCTTCTGATACAGCCACGTATTCAGCTTCTGTAGAAGACAGACTCACAATACTTTGTTTATGACTGGCCCATGAAATTTGTACATTTCCATACATAAACACATATCCACTTGTGGATTTATAATCAGAATGATCCCCTGCCCAATCTGAATCACAGTAACATATTAGTTTTGGATTACTATTGGCTGAAATCTTTAATTTACAATCAATGGTACCTTTTAAATACCTTACCATCCTTTTAACTGCAGTCCAATCTGATTTGGTAGGTGAGCTGACCCTTCTGCTCAAAATTCCTACTGCATTTGCTATATCAGCCCTGTATGTGGTAGTCAGATATAAAAGCTTACCTATGGCTGATCTATATTGGATGTTATCTGGTAAAGGTTCTCTTACTGTTTCATCCTTCAGAAAATCAGTGATCATGGGAGTGCTTACAACTTGGGCATCTTGCATACCTAAACTTTCAATAAGCTCATTTATTTTCTGCTTCTGGCTTAGAAGATAAGAACCATCATTTTGTTTCTCAATTTCTATACCAAGATAGTATGACACATTACCAAGTTCTTTTATCTCAACATTCAGGTTTAAATATTTTACAATGTCCTTGTACTCTTGCTCACTTTTGCTTGCAATGAGCAGATCATCAACAAAAGCTAAAATGTATGCATATTGTCCATTTCTGCTCCTAGTGTATAAGCATTTATCTGCTTCACCTTGCTTAAATCCTAAATTTGTCAATATTTCATGCAATTTGTCATTCCAACATTTTGCACTTTGCTTTAATCCATAAATACCTTTGTTTAATTTACACACTAGCTGTCTTTGTTTTGTATTTATGAAACCTGTTGGCTGTTCCATGTACAAGTCTTCAGTTATATCTCCATGAAGAAATGCTGTTTTCACATCAATGTGGTTGACTTGCATGCCTTTTGAGACTGCAATGCTCAGAAGTGTTCTAATTGTCGTGTGTTTCACTACAGGTGCAAACACTTCATCAAAATCTTCTCCATATTTTTGAAGATATCCCTTTGCGACTAATCTGGCTTTATACCTTTCCACTTTTCCTTGTGCATTCCTTTTTAACTTGAATACCCATTTGCATCCTATAGCTTTCTTGCCAGGAGGTAATTTTGTAAGAATCCAAGTATTATTCTTATGCAATGCATCAATTTCTTCTTGTGCAGCTTTACGCCATTCAGCAGCTTCTTCTGCTGGCATTTTCTCAATCTCATCCCATGTTAAGGGCTCTTGAGCTTCTGCTGACTTTGTTAGGTAAGACAGTCTTGGGGGTGGAACACCTTTGTTTTCCCTGGATGAGCGTCTGACAACAGGTTGGTCCGACCTTTCCACATCCTCTAAATCTGAGAGTCCTTCTCCAATTGATTCCCCTTCTCCAACTGTACTGTCTCCTGCGATGATCCTTTCTGTGTCTGCTTCCTCTGCCTGTTCCTCGTTAGATACAGATGAGTTGCTTTCAGACATCTGCCTTGGTATGGCATTTATATACACTGGCATGTCTATTATGGTTCTAGTTTCATATTCTGGATGATAAGGCTCATCTGGGATAATCCAGCCTTTATCAACCCTTTTGTTTTCATCAAAATATGTAACATGTCTTATGCCAACAATGCCAGTTTTCAGATTCAAAATTCTATATCCTTTGTGTCCTGGAGCATAGCCAACTAAAATGCCCCTTTCTGTTGTGGAATCCAGCTTATGCCTTCTTTGCTTTGGTACATGAGCATATGCTGTACTTCCAAATGTTCTTATGTGTGACAGGTTTGGCTTCCTACCATGCCATGTCTCATGTGGTGTGCGCTCAGCGCCTTTAGTTGGCATTCTGTTTTGTAGGTACACTGCTGTGAGAATGGCTTCCCCCCATAGTCTTTTAGGGAGATTGCTATCTGACAGCATACATCTGGTCATTTCCACAAGTGACCTAAATTTTCTCTCTGCAACAGAATTTTGCTCTGGTGTATAAGCTACTGTTGTGATATGCTGAATGCCTTCTTGTTCTAGAAATGTGCGCATGGTTTGTGAAGTGAACTCACCACCATTGTCGGTCTGAAGAACCTTTGGTTTTCTTTCAAATTTATTACTCACCATGGCTACGTATTTCTTCAGCATGTCTGTGACTTGACTTTTTTCTTTCAGCAAATAGGCCACACAATATCTAGAGAAATCATCCAAGAATATTAGCACAAATCTGTTATTTCCCAATGATGGGATATTAAACGGTCCACATAAGTCACTGTGTATTAAGTCCAGTACTTTTTTACTCCTATTTCCTGTGTATGCAGGAAATGAGGGTCTTACACCTTTTTGAGTAACACAGTCTATGCATTTCTCCATTTTACCAGTATCTGCACGTATCTGAATGCCGGTGGCTAGTTGCTTACTGTAAAGATCCTGGATCACCTTAAAATCACGATGTCCCAGGCGGCGGTGCCAGATTTCCAGACTACATTTACCATCATTCTTCCTTACTTGCGCCAGATGTGAGGCTTCACCTGAAATGCTCAGTTTATAAATATCATTATGCATAAAAGCTTCAGCATACACTTCATCATTTTTAGAGATTGTGCACTTACTGTTTTCAAAATGAATCGCAAATCCCTTCTTATCTAATGTAGATACACTAAGCATATTGCAAACTGCTTGGGGAATATACAAGACATCACTTACAGGAATTTCTTTAACTTCATTAGACACTTTGCATTTTAAGAATCCAATGCCTTTTGCTTGGATCTTAGCAGTCCCTGCGTTTGCAGTTTTAAGAATACCTTCTTCTGGACACATTTCCTGAAAGAAATCCTTACAATTGGTTAAATGGCATGTGCTCCCCGAATCCAAAATCCAAGTACTTTCATTTGAATTATTATTTACCATAGTCAAAGATTTTTCTGCCATTAGAAAGCTCTTATGTTTATTATTGTCCTTCATACATTTCCTGGTTGGAGAATTCTTTTGTTCCATTGGCTTAGGTGAGCTAGAGGGAGTGTTTTGTGTTTCCTTACACCATTTAGATACATGTCCCTCCTTTCCACATGAGTAGCAAATCAGCTTGCCCTTGGGTGGAGTTTTCCCATAGCTCCGCCTTCCTCTGTTCTTTGCCAAGAAATTTGTTTCATTTCTCTCTGACTGACTTTGAGAACACTTCTCCTCAGAATCATTAATTATGCATTCCTGCCTCAGTTTTGATGCTGCCTGTTCAAAAGATTGCCCTTCAATGGCTTCATTTACAGACCTAAAAACATCAAACTTCTTTGATAGTGAGGTAAAAAGAAATGCTCTTTTCAATGCATCACACATGGGAATTCCAGAAAGTTCTAACTTTTGAAATGAAGACATAAGATGCATAATGTGATCATTACACTTACTTTTATCCCTTAATTTGGTTTCATTCAACTCTGCCAACCAAATTGGTTGCTGTTTTGCATATGTAGTTGCATACATAGTTCTCAGTTTATGTAAAATGTCCTTCACTGTATCTTTTGCCTCCACTAATATGGCTTGTTTCTCTGAGAGAGCTTCCAAAAACATGCACTTCACATAATAGTTTGCATTGTCCCATTCAGCCATATTTTCAGCTGTTCTGTTTTGGTCTAAGCATATATTTAATTTCTTTGCTTGAAGGAGACATATGAATCTTAGTTCCCACTGCTGATAATTAAATTCAGTTAATTTAGGCACCTTGAGAGAGTGGAAAAATGGTGAATTTCCTCCCTCAGCCATTTTCTTAGCCTTCTGTTTGGTGTGTGGGGGGAGAGAGAGACAGACTGAATCTTTCTTTTAAAACTTAAGAGAAAAATGTGGCTTTTTTACTGCCTGGTAATATTTCTCTTCTTTTTCAATTCCTGGACCCTGGGCCCATAACCCTTTTGTTGGATTATTTGTAGTAAATAATTAGCAGATTTTAGTACACACAGCTTCAGCTTTAGAAATGTTAATTTCTTTTCTTCATCTCTCTCATACACCCCAGAATAATTCACTGCTGAGTCACTTTAAAGTTGAAGTAACAAAACATCTGTTTACTCACAGTTTGTAGTTAGATTATATTCAGACAGGCTTATATACAGTGGTGGAAATAAGTATTTGATCCCTTGCTGATTTTGTAAGTTTGCCCACTGACAAAGACATGAGCAGCCCATAATTGAAGGGTAGGTTATTGGTAACAGTGAGAGATAGCACATCACAAATTAAATCCGGAAAATCACATTGTGGAAAGTATATGAATTTATTTGCATTCTGCAGAGGGAAATAAGTATTTGATCCCCCACCAACCAGTAAGAGATCTGGCCCCTACAGACCAGGTAGATGCTCCAAATCAACTCGTTACCTGCATGACAGACAGCTGTCGGCAATGGTCACCTGTATGAAAGACACCTGTCCACAGACTCAGTGAATCAGTCAGACTCTAACCTCTACAAAATGGCCAAGAGCAAGGAGCTGTCTAAGGATGTCAGGGACAAGATCATACACCTGCACAAGGCTGGAATGGGCTACAAAATCATCAGTAAGACGCTGGGCGAGAAGGAGACAACTGTTGGTGCCATAGTAAGAAAATGGAAGAAGTACAAAATGACTGTCAATCGACAAAGATCTGGGGCTCCACGCAAAATCTCACCTCGTGGGGTATCCTTGATCATGAGGAAGGTTAGAAATCAGCCTACAACTACAAGGGGGGAACTTGTCAATGATCTCAAGGCAGCTGGGACCACTGTCACCACGAAAACCATTGGTAACACATTACGACATAACGGATTGCAATCCTGCAGTGCCCGCAAGGTCCCCCTGCTCCGGAAGGCACATGTGACGGCCCGTCTGAAGTTTGCCAGTGAACACCTGGATGATGCCGAGAGTGATTGGGAGAAGGTGCTGTGGTCAGATGAGACAAAAATTGAGCTCTTTGGCATGAACTCAACTCGCCGTGTTTGGAGGAAGAGAAATGCTGCCTATGACCCAAAGAACACCGTCCCCACTGTCAAGCATGGAGGTGGAAATGTTATGTTTTGGGGGTGTTTCTCTGCTAAGGGCACAGGACTACTTCACCGCATCAATGGGAAAATGGATGGGGCCATGTACCGTACAATTCTGAGTGACAACCTCCTTCCCTCCGCCAGGGCCTTAAAAATGGGTCGTGGCTGGGTCTTCCAGCACGACAATGACCCAAAACATACAGCCAAGGCAACAAAGGAGTGGCTCAGGAAGAAGCACATTAGGGTCATGGAGTGGCCTAGCCAGTCACCAGACCTTAATCCCATTGAAAACTTATGGAGGGAGCTGAAGCTGCGAGTTGCCAAGCGACAGCCCAGAACTCTTAATGATTTAGAGATGATCTGCAAAGAGGAGTGGACCAAAATTCCTCCTGACATGTGTGCAAACCTCATCATCAACTACAGAAGACGTCTGACCGGTGTGCTTGCCAACAAGGGTTTTGCCACCAAGTATTAGGTCTTGTTTGCCAGAGGGATTAAATACTTATTTCCCTCTGCAGAATGCAAATAAATTTCATATACTTTCCACAATGTGATTTTCCGGATTTAATTTGTGATGTGCTATCTCTCACTGTTACCAATAACCTACCCTTCAATTATGGGCTGCTCATGTCTTTGTCAGTGGGCAAACTTACAAAATCAGCAAGGGATCAAATACTTATTTCCACCACTGTATACATAATACTATACATTTGGATTATCAGCTCTTTCCATGTGCTTAGATGGTAATGGATGCTCACACCACCATAGATCCTCTCAGCTAGGAGAGATCATGAGCACCAATGTGCTGTGCCTAACCCCCACAGGAAGTTGCATGGGTGTGACCTCTCTAGGTAATTCACATCAGAGGTCACAGAGTAATCACAGAGAAAAAATTGGTGACAGGCAATGCATGTAAAATACAATACATTATTCCAACAGTAGTGTCCCTATCTCCCCTCTCCCCCATATTCAGAATCTCCCCTCTGTGTCCCTATCTTATTCTGTCCAGTATCTCCTTTCTGTGTCTCTGTTCCTTCCTCTGTGTCCAGTATCGCTCCTCTGTGAACCTGTCACTATGCTTCCTCCATGCCCAGTGTCACTTCTCTATATCCCTGTTCCTCCCCATGTGCAGCTGCTCCCCTCTCTCTTCCCTTCCACTTGCTCCAACTTCACCTCTGGGTAGCATCTCTTGCTCTATTACCCTGATATTCCCTTCCTCCGTGGTCTGGAATCTCTCTCTCTCTCTCTCCCTCCATTGGTTCAGCATCTCTCCTCTCCCCTCCCTCTCTCTCTCTCTTCCCTCTTCTCTCCCTTCCCCCAGGTTCAACATCTCTCCCCCTCTCTTCCCCATCGTTTTGGTCCAGGTCTTTCTCTCTCTTTCCTCCACTTCCCCCCAGGTCCAGCATCTCTCCTCTTTCTCTATCCCTCTCTTTCCCCCTTCCTGGTTCTAGTCTCACTTCCTTCTCCCACAAGTTTGAGATCTCTACATTACTACTACTACTATTTAGCATTTTCTTCCCCTTCCTCTTCCCCCTCATGAGTCAGGCCCCCCTGCCCCTGCAGTACTCCAAATTCGCAGTGGGTCACATGCTTCCTTGTCATCCACCAGACCAGTCCAGACTAATGGGTTGTGTCCATCCACCAACAGAAGAAAACTGAGAAAATAGTTTGAAGCAATTTGCCCCTTAATGGTATCATGCAGCCTGGAATGCTCAGTATTTTCTCTGTCTCCTAGCAGCTGGTTGACAGGTTGTGCAGCTCTTATCTGGTGCCTGGCTGGCAGCTCCTGGCCTGGTTTCCCCAGGTGTCAGTTGAGCAGGAGATTTTTAGCTGGTTGCATGGAGTGTCTGGTTGGAATAGATGATACCTGGTGGTGCCAGGTCCCTTGTCTCTCAATTGGGGTGACAACTGGTGGTGCCGGCTCCCTCCTCCCTCCCTCCTCTCCACCTCCTCTCCAGCTCCACTCCCTCCTCCTCGCCCCCCCTCTCCAGCTCCACTCCGGCCCTGTGTGGCATCTTAGGTAGTGCTATGAGGCTTAACTTTTGCAGTTCCTGTGGATTTCTGAAGGAACAGCACATCACAAGTATATGGTTTCATGTTATTTTTCCAGGGCTGAGATAATTCTACCTCGGGGGTTGCTGATCTGGGCGGCTGCTCTGCCGTGGATTGTCCTAGATGGATCTCTCTCTGGACTTTGAAGGTTGCCCACCCGCAGAGACCTTTTGTGGGACCTAAGGTCTCCGAAGTTTTTGGTGGGCCGGGGGTTCTATCGGCGGCTGGTTCCCATTTTCCTCTTTGGGGGCATTGCACGTGGCTGTGGCATCAGTTTTCCTTGGGCTTCTAATGATCAGCTGTTTTCCTGCCCAAAAGGGTGTTAACTCTTGATTTTTTGGACTTCAGTCTTCAAGACTGCTCATAAAAAAATAACAAAAAACAAAAGCGAGACTGAAATGATATTTTTGTGCACAGGGCCCAACGAAGCTGGCATTAGCAGTTGGATGCAATGGCTTGCCGGCTCCAGAAACCACTCCTTAATTCTTTTAGCACTTTCCTCCTCACAGTCTGGGAGTCATGATTCCTCAGGACTGCCTCGCCTTTATCTCTGCGGAGTGTAGCCCTCTTTTTGACCACAGGCTTATTTCTGGAAGATACAAGGTGGGCCACTTAGGTTCGGTTTTCTCCAGGGGACCTTTTGTTGGCTTCTTGGGTGGCAGCCTCATTTGCACCCTCTGCCAAGTGACCTGATCTCGGGTTGGCATCAGGTGCTTGTACTGCGGCATGGTACAGGGTGACTTACGTTCACAGCTACCATACAACCATGCCTTGGCTTGCAGGCTTCAGCGAAGATTGATGGCAGTTATGGGGGTGCTGGCATCCTGCCAGGATTCTTAACTGGGTGTTGATATGTACCGGGCTCCTTCTGGAAGGCCACTGTCCCCTCGGGTACTTATGGACCTGCCTTTCTTATGCTGCTGCTGGCAGTGATTCTTGTGGTCCCTTATCTGAATTCTTATGGAAGTTTTCTTGCCTGCAGTCTTTCAGGCTACTAGGGTCCTGCAATGGACTGTGGGTGGGGCTTTAGTTTGGGCTGTAGATTGGATGTCCCCCTCCTTGTAGTCTTTTGTCTTCCTGGGAAGGGGCTATATGCAGAATACTTCCTGGTGTAAGGCATTCCGATGGCCTCGGGGTGAGCCACTTTCTCCCCTTCTGTGGGGTCAGCCACCAGCATTCTCCTTCGGGGGGGTGAGCTGGCCACATTTGGTAGTCCTTTGCCCTCACAGCGGTGCAGGGCTGTTTCTCACCATGGCGAGGGCTTCTCCTCCACTGCATGGGGGTATGCAGCTTCTAGTTTGCCAGGGGGATCCATTTTTGCACATTGGGTTGGATGTGGAGTAGGGTTCCTTCTCTGGAGGTTGGAGTTTCATCTTGGGGCATGGAGTGGGACTGCTTTGCTAGCTGTGCAGCATAATTCTGTCACTGATTGTGGAGACAGAGCGCTACCTCTAGTTGTAGGGAAGGGCTACAGAGCTCCATTTCTGGACGTGGAGCGGAGCTTCGTCTTTGCCAGTAGGGCAGTGCGCCATCTTTACCAGTAGGGCAGTGCTCCATTTATGGATGTTGGACAGAGCTCCATTTCAAAATGGGGAGTAGGGTCCCTTGATGCATATAGAATAGAGCTTCATCTCGGGCTGTGGATTCCCTTACTGGATGGGGTTCAGTGCTGCAGCCTTGACTGTGTTCCGTAGCTGCATCTCTGGAGGTAGAGCAGACCTCTGTCTCCGGATGAGGAATAGGGTGCCATTTCTGGATGGACAGCAGGGCGTCATCTCCAGAGGTGGAATAGGCTCTGTTTCTTGTGATGGATCGGACCTCCATTTCAGGCTGTGGAGCAGGGGCTGTGGAGCGGAAATCCATCTCTGCCTGTAGGAAAGGGGATCCCATCCGTAGTGGTAGAGAACACCTCCCTCTGAAGGCGAGGTGGAGTTTCATCTCCCTGATGTGGCGCGGAGCTCTGTCCCTAGATGCAGCATGGACCTTCTTTTTTGGTTGCGGGGCAGGGCTTCATCTATGAATTGAGACTAGATCTCCATTTCGGAGATCTAGAGTCCTTCTCTGGATGTAGAGCAGAAATTCTTTTTTGGGGAGCAGATCTACATCTCGACATGCAGGACAGAACTCTATGTTCACTTGTGGAGCAGAACTCCATTTCTGCATGTTGGGCCCAACTCTATCTCTGCATGGTGGGTGCTGCTCCCTCTCTTCCTGTTGTAGGCGGCTCCATCTTTGCATGTTGGATGCAGCTCAACCTCTGCAGGTTGAGCATGGCCCCATCTTGCCATCTTGTACTCTACTTCAGGTCTGCCTGTAGTTCGCACCTCCATCTCTGCTTATTGGTTACAGCTGCTTCGGGATGCATCTCTGGCTCTAGCTTTGTCAGTAACCTGAATCTATACATATGGAGCACACCTCCATCTTTGCAAACCCATCTCTGCGTATTGGACCTATCTCCATCTCGGCGTATGTGGCCGGTTGCATGGGTATTGCGAACAGCTCTGTCTTGGCAAGTGGAACACGCTGTCTGTAGGGTGCAGTTTGCACAGCTCCATCGTTACATTCATGTTCTTGTGTATGTCTTTCCATGCCTCGGTGACCTGCTTCATCTTCTCTGGGATGCATCCACTTCTTTGGCTCCATCAGGTGTTTCCCATGCTGATATCTTGTCTTTGCATTTCGCTGGGTTCTTTCCTGGTGAGGGAGAATTCCAGGCTATCTCTGCTTCTCTCCTAAAGGGTACACAGAATTATATTTCCTTAGATTCCACACAGGGTGGACTTTCAAATTCACCCCTCACCATCTTGACTCTTATGTGCCATAGTTCCATTTCTTCATCTTAGTGCCTTCTCCTAGACTTCTCAAGGGATGTGCTTTGCCTCTCTTCTCCTGGTAAGCTACAACTCTCTCTTGGCATAGGAGTGCAGCTTCATGCCCTGTGCTGGGCCCTTCACAGTCTTTGTCGGGAGCGAGGCATCCTCAGTTTTTGAGGACACAATTTTCCTGACTTTGTTATCTTGCTCCTGGTGCTGAGCTGGGCAGCTGCTGTTCCATGGATTGTCCCAGATGGGTCTCTCTGTGGATTTCTAAAGTTGCCCACCAATGTTTTGAGTTTGAGAGGGGGTCAACTGGAGGTCCGCTGGAGTCCAGCGGACCTCCCTCTTGAGCCCCGCCCCCCCATGCAATTCAGAAAACTCCCTGGTGGTCTAGTGACTGCCTCCTGACCTGACCCCTTCCCAAGATCTTTTAAAAATTCCCTGGTGGTCCAGTGAACCCTGACCCCTACCCCTTCCTGGACCCCCCCCCCAAGCAAAAGAACTCTGTTGGTCCAGTGGACAGCCTCCTGACCCCCCCCCCCCCCACCACCACCTCACTGTAACCATCACTCCCCGGTGGTCTAGTGACTCTTCACCCCACCACACACATATCCCCACGTATCTCAAATGTGTAAGAGGGCAGGAACAACGCCTCTTCCCTCCTGTCTCTAGGCCCAGCCCTCTCAAAATGGCAGCACACAGCCTCTGCCCACTGCATCCTGGAATGCACTGGGAGGGGCTAAACAAAAAAAACAGAAAGGGGCTGGGCACCGCCATTTTGACAGGGCTGGACCCAGAGGCAGGAAGGAGGAGGTGTTGCTCTTGCCGTCATGCCTCCTGCACATTTAAGGTATGTGGGGGTGTGGTGGGGTGGGTGGGTCACTAGACCACCAGGGAGTGATGGTTACAGTGAGGGGGGGGGGTCGGGAGGTAGTCCACAGGATGGCCAGGGTTCTTTTGCTTTGGGGGGGGTGTCCTGGAGCGCGTGGGAGAGGGTCAGGGTCCACTGGACCATCAAGGAATTTTTGAAAGATCTTGGGGGGGGGGGGGGGGGTCAGGTCGGGTCAGAGGATTTTTTTTCTAAAAGAAGGATAAATCAGGTACTAGATTTTAATATATGAAATGCCAGAGCTTCTGTTCCTAGGTCTATATAAATGGTAAATTTGAGTGTTTAATTTCCTACTAGTTAAGAGTTCTTTGAGGATTCAAAGAAAAGATAAATGTTTATCAGTGTTTTTATAGCAGAGCTACTGGTACTAGGTAACCAATACTTTTTTTCCACACCTAGCGCTCTCAATTTTTTAATTTTAGTTTCTTATGTACTGCCTGCAAGTTTAAAAGTTATTGAAGTGTACATTTGGGTACAGTAGGCATTTTTATTCCCACCTCAAACTTCCCTCACCTTTATCAAACTCCCCATTTGTGCTCATTCTGTCCTCTTTCCACCAGGGGCGTATCTGGAATCCGGCGGTAGGGGGGGCCAGAGCCAGAGAGGGGGGGCACATTTTTGCCTCCCTTTCCCCCCCCCCCCCCCCCGCCGCCGCCGCCGCCTCTCTCCACCCCCTCCCCGCCGTCAACCCTCCCCCGTTGCTTACTTTTGCTGGCGGGGGGCCCCAACCCCCACCAGCCGAGGTCCGACCCGCAATCTCCATATTTCGTCTTCCTCCGTGGCCATGTGCTTCAAGGAAGTAACGCTGCAGTGCTGATTGGTTGAATTCAGTTCGGTGTCTGACGTCGCTGCGACGTCAGACGCCGAACTGGATTCAACCAATCAGCACTGCAGCGTTACTTCCTTGAAGCACATGGCCACGGAGGAAGACGAAATATGGAGATTGCGGGTCGGACCTCGGCTGGCGGGGGTTGGGGCCCCCCGCCAGCAAAAGTAAGCAGCGGGGGAGGGTTGACGGCGGGGAGGGGGGCCAGGGCGAAATCTGCGGGGGCCCAGGCCCCTGTGGCCCCACGCAGATACGCCCCTGCTTTCCACCAGCTCTGATACTCTCATTTGGAAACAGCGAAGTCAGCAGGAAAAAGAGGGGGGTAATGGAGGCCCATCAGATGATAAAAACATTTGCAGCTTAGGAATCTTCAATATGGAAGAGGTACAAAAATCATATCCAAGGCAGACAAGGGGAGGGATGAGAGGACTAGGGTTCATAGGGATTTTCTGGTATTTATCCAGTGCAGCACTATATATATTGCAATGAGGTGGCTGCCACAGGCTTTTCTCCACACAAATATTCAGTGCCTAGCCATTACTAGGTTGCCAACTAGATCCAGATTCGCCCAACAGGGTTGATCCAATCCTGGACTTACCCCAGTGCATGCAGGGACTTGTAGCTTTGTTTTCTTAGGGAATCCAATGAGGAGATCAGAACCACAAGTCCCTGCATGCAATGGGGTATATCCAGTATACCCAGGACTGGATCAACCCTGTCAGGTAAATCTGAATCTAGTTGGCAACCCTATGCCATACCTAGATACCGAATATTTGTGCATTAGGCAGCCCACACAATATTCAAAAGTGACTACATGGTTAATGTAGGATAGTCTTTTTCAGTCCTAAGTTAACCAGATAGCTATCCAGGTGTTGCCACTGAATATTAGTAGTGCCTGGATATCACCTAGGTCTGTCCAGAATCTATTTGCATACCACCCCAGCACTGTCTGGATAGTGCTGAGATGGTTTACCAGATTTTCAGCAGCACTGTCCGGGTAAGTGACACTGAAAATCCGGGTTACATTCCGTGAACAGGAGTTATCCAGGTAGGAGCCACTCCTTCCCAAACAGCTCCTGCTGAATAGACATCAATGTTCATTAGGGAAAAACTTGAAGAGTTAATAATCCTTAATTGCACGTCTGTTATTTTGGTTGCACTCAGTTAGATGAAGAGTGGTTTGTGTTTCAGGTTGTAGACTCAAGGCTCGTCTCAGTGTATGATGCTAGAGAGCTGGAGCTGGTGATTGCGGGCACTGCAGAAATAGACCTAAATGACTGGCGCAGTAACACAGAGTATCGTGGAGGTAAATAATTACTGCCAAGTACTACATTTCTGGAGACATAGTACAACATTTATTTCATGTCAGTTTAATTTGCATTATTATGCAGTTAAATAATGCATTATGTTAATTTACAATTAGGACATGTATTTAAGAGTCCTTTTACTAAAGCTTAGCGTGTGCTAATGGACATTAGTGTGCACTAAGTGCCACGTAGCCCATAGATGTAAAATAGGACATGCAGCATTTAGGGCTAGATTCTGTATATGGTGACTGAAAAATCTACGTGGAATAAATTTCCGCCTAAGCGTATTCTATAAACGGCACCTATATTTAAGCACGTTATATAGAATACACTTAGTTGATATTCCAGCACTTAGAACTACACATATCCATTTACGCCAAGGAAAATGTGGCATAAATACTAGCGTATAGATTTTGGTGCAGAGGGGCATATTTTATAACAGTGCGCGTAAATGTTGGAACGCCTATGAAATGCCCATAACCCTACCTCTTTTTGGGCTCCACGTATTTGCATATTCTATAATGCACAGCACCTAAATTGTTAGAGGGGCATTTTTGATATGACGTCCAAGTCCAACGTTGAATGTTTTGCTAAAAATGTCCAAAATTCAAGTAAGGAATATAGCCATTTCAAAACAGAAAAACGCTTTTTTTCCCCCGAAAATGGCTATTTGCTAGATGTTTTTGTGCTTTATGCATTTATCTTTTTGGTCCAAAAACATCTAAATGAAAACGCACAAAATCATGTCTTTGGGATGTAGGAGGACCCAGGATTCTTAGTAGACTGACCACACAGACCTCCCAGGAGAGCAATGGGGCACCCTAGGGGGCATGGCAGTAGACTTCACATAAATGCTCCCAGGTGCACATCTCATCACTGCTCCCTTATCTTGTCTGCTGAGCCCCCCAAAACCCACTACCCCCCAACCGTACACCACTACAGTAGCCTTTATGGCTGAAGGGGGCACCTATATGTGGGTACAGTGGGTTTCTCATGAGTTTTGGAGGGTTCACAGTTTCCACCACAAGTGTAACAAGTAGAGGGAGTATGGGCCTGGGTCCACCTGTCTACAGTGCATTGCACCCACCACTAGACTGCGCTAGGGACCTGCTCTAATGGAGTTGAGTATTACAACTGAGGCTGGCATAGAGGCTGGTAAGTAATGTTTTTAATCACATTTTTGGGGGGTGGGAGGGGGTCAGTGACAACTGAGAGAGTAAGGGGAGGTCATCTCTGATTCACTCCAGTGGTCAACTCTCATTTCGGGCACTTTTTTGTGCCTTATTCATTATAAAAACAGGCCTAGCTCAAAACATATTAGTTTTAGTCCTGGATGGTTTGTTTTGTTCCAATATGGCTGAAAAACGTCCAAGTGTTAGGAACACCAAGATCCCACCCTTAATACGCCCCTAACACACCCCTTGTGATTTGAATGCACTTCTGACGGACTTCATAGAAAAACATTAAGAATTGGTTTGGAAAATACCAATTTGAGCATTTTTGTGAGAAAAACATCCAAATGTAGATTTGTGCCACTTTTTGGACGTTTTTCTCTTTTGAAAATGAGCCCCTTAGCAAGTTATGAGTGCAAATTCTAATAATTGCCAATTAGTGCTTATTGCTTGTTAAGTGCTGTTAAAAACGCTTATTGGCTTGTTAAGCCAATTAAGTTATGCACATTGTTATAGAATAAGCTTGGATTTTGGCGCGGAATGTTAGGAACGATATATAGAATCCCAGGGTTAGCATATGCTAATCTTTGGTTAAAGGACCCCTTAATGATTTATTGTTGCATTTATGATGATACCTATTTCTTGATATACTTTTTTTTGACTGTACCACAGATTACATGCTGGGTTAGAGGGCACCACACTTCCAGGAGGAGATATTCTGCCTCTTTTCAATCTCTTCCAGACTTAAACATGTCACTAAGGATCAGACATCAAGATGTTGGGACAAAGATTATATGTTTGGCCGCCCCAGATTTTCAAAGCCAATGATTTATGCAGTTAACTCCATTGTAGTAGTTTTAATTAAAAATGGCTCAAATGACCATTAAAAAAATTATTTTTGCATAGGGCCCAATATTCAGCAAGCAGCAGGCAGCATGTTTGCTCTCCGCCAGTGGTGTTAAACCTAGATATTCAATATTGGGCTATTTCTGGCAACCGGTATTGAATATCCTGGTTTATTTTGGCCACTAATAAGTTAACCACCTATGCTGCTATTCTGCACTAACCGGTTACTTTTTTAGCGGTCAAATATAGGCCTTCTATTCAATCAGCCTGTTTGGACCACTCAGCATATCCTGTTTGGTGCTGAATATTCGTGCCTAACTGGCTATGTTGCACGATATAGCCTGTTAGCAGGTATTCAGTGAGCGATAACTGGTTATCTCCTGCAGAATATCTGCAGTTAGGGGCTTAAACGCTATTTAACCGGGGGGGGGGGGGGGGGGGGGATAGTTTTCATATTGATCTAACTAAAAGCATTACACATTGCAGGAAATTCACTTCTTCTCCATGGCCACTATCCACCTTATAATCGAAAGAGAAAGACGCCTAGATTTCGACCCAAATCGGGAGATAGACGTTTATCTCACAAAAACGAATAAATCGGTATAATCGAAAGCCGATTTTGGACGTTTTCAACTGCACTCCGTCGCGGATGCGGACAAAGTTGATGGGAGTGTGGCGAAGGTGGAACTGGGGCGTGGTTATCGGCCGAGGAGAGATGTACGCGTTAGGGCGATAATCGAAAAAAATAAAGGCGTTTTTAGCGAACATTTAGGCCACTTTTGTTGGACCCTTTTTTCACACGAACAGGTCCCAAAAAAGTGCTCTAAATGACCAGATGACCATCGGAGGGAATCGGGGATGACCTCCCCTGACTCCCCCAGTGGTCACTAACCCCCTCCCACCACAAAAAAATGATGTTTCACAACTTTTTATTTTCACCATCAAATGTCATACCCACCTCCCTGGCAGCAGAATGCAGGTCCCTGAAGCAGTTGTTAGGGGGGTGCAGTGGACTTCAGCCAGGTGGACCCAGGCCCATCCCCCCTACCTGTTACAATTGTGCTGCTTAATGCTTATTAGTCGTCCAACCCCCCCTCCCCCCAAACCCACTGTACCCACATGTAGGTGCCCCCCTTTACCCCTTAGGGCTATAATAATGGTGTAGACTTGTAGGCAGTGGGTTTTGAGGGGGATTTGGGGGACTCAACACACAAGGGAAGGGTGCTATGCACCTGGGAGCTCTTTTACCTTTTTTTTTGTTATTGTAAAAGTGCCCCCTAGGGTGCCCGGTTGGTGTCCTGGCATGTGAGGGGGACCAGTGCACTATGAATCCTGGCCCTTCCCACGAACAAATGCCTTGGATTTATTCGTTTTTGAGCTGGGCGCTTTCATTTTCCATTATCGCTGAAAAACAAAAACGCCCAGCTCACAAATTGTCGAATAAAACATGGATGTCTATTTTTTGCGAAAATACGGTTCGGTCCGCCCCTTCACGGACCCGTTCTCGGAGATAAACGCCCATGGAGATAGACGTTTTCATTCAATTATGCCCCTCCACGCCTACCAGGACTTTGCACCACTGTATTTACATATAACCATCTACAAAGTACAGCACTGCGTATGCCTTGTAGCGCTATAGAAATGATAAATAGTAGTAGTAGTTTTATGATATCCATGCCTTTCATGAATAGTTTGCTATGTTGATACTTGACTCACACTATTTCTGCTCCTCACTTTCTTTCTGTCCTGTAGGATACCATGATGGGCATATTGTTATACGATGGCTCTGGGCAGCAGTGGAGAGGTTTAATAATGAACAGAGGCTACGGTTACTACAGTTTGTCACAGGAACATCCAGCGTGCCATATGAAGGCTTTGCAGCTCTTCGAGGAAGCAATGGGCTAAGGCGCTTCTGCATAGAGAAATGGGGGAAAATAACGTCTCTTCCAAGGTATATTATTCTATTCAGCAGAGTGGAGAAATGTGTGATATGACAAACCATAGAATATTATGGTAAGCATATTATCAGCTGATGGATTGAAATTTGATGACATAGGTTTGAATCTTAAACTCTTCCCACACACACATTTTGAAAACTACCAAACAAAAGCATGTAAGCCCTCAAGTTCAACTTAAGCACCTTGTAACCTCCCTCTCGCCGCCCATAATCCAGCATCGCTCTCTACTTTCCTCTCCCACAGGTCTGGAATCTGTCGCATCCTCCTTCTTCCACCGCCACCACTGCAGTGCTTGTAGCTTACATTTTCAGGCCTTCCACGATTCACACAGGCACTGCGGGGACTTCCCTCTGCCACCTCTGGCTCTTGCAACAGGAAGTTGCATCAGAGAGGGCAGATGAGGCAGAGGGAAGGCCCCAGTGTGAATCGAGGACGGCCTGAAAATGTAAGCTGCAAGCACTGCGGCAGCAGCGGGGGAAGAAGGACGCGGCAGGAAGGTAGCGAGCGATGCTGGATTTGGGGAAGGCAGAGGTGTGCTGGACTTATGGGAAGATGGGGTCTGCAGGGAATGGAGAGGTGTGCTGAAATTATGAGAGGAGAGGGGCTGAAGGGAATGCTGTGCTGGACTTTCTGGGAGGAGAGGGGCTGCAGGGAAGGGAGATGTGTGCTGGACTTTCTGGGAGGAGGGGGTCTGCAGGGAATGAAGAGGTGTGCTGAACTTTCTGGGAGAAGGGGGCTACAGAGAATAGAGAGGTGTGCTGAACTTTCAGGGAGGAGAGGTGTGCTGGAGTGAGAGGTGGGGGCTGTAGGGACAGGGAGACCTAGTTGTTGGAGGGGGTGGAGACCTATGTGGCTGGGGGGTGTGGAGCTGTGAAAAATTGTTCGGATACTAAGGGTGCCATGAACCGAAAAAATTTGGGAGCCACAGCGTTGGCCATATTCATTTAAGGTTTACTAACTTATATTTTGCTTGTATCTAAGCAGAAAACAAAAATGACATAATAATCCTAAAAAGATGCACAGTAACTAAAAACAAATAAAGCATAATTCTCACCATAATCTACCTTTTCCTGCTTTAACTTTCTACAGTACAAATCATTTTATCATTATTTTTAAATTTGATCATGTTCATGCCTTCTGTATAACGTCATCTATGTTTTTAGTCTCTCTTAAAAATGTTTCCCCTCCCACGCCAATAGTATTTTTTTATTAGAGTTATGTCAGTTCTATGGTGCAAAGCATTTCATGACCAAATAGAATCTTTCCCTAACAGTCATAATGTCATCACACTGTGATACCACTTTATGCCTGTCATCATCATATTCAGTGAAATGAACCAAAGCCAGGTGTAAAAGTTGCAGGTAAAGTTGAAAATACCTCACACACAAGAAAAGATGCTTGGCAAATATAATATATTCTAAATATCTGTTTACTTGCAGCTCACATTCATGTGTCTTATTATGACTATACTAGTATAGTTTATCACAGGGCCCCAGTTTGGGGGATTAAGCATACCAATTGTTTATGGTTATGCCTAAATACACCCCGGCTCGTCACTGGCCCACTAAAGCTACTCTTGCATTCATTTATAAATATGTTAAAAAGCAGCGGTCCCAGCACAGACCCCTGGGGAACCCCATTTCTACCCTTCTTCATTGAGAATACTGACCTTTTCACCATACTCTCTATCTTTTAACCAGTTTTTAATCCACAATAGGACACTACCTCCTATCCCATGACTTTCCAATTTCCTCTGAAGTCTTTCATGAGGTACTTTGTCAAACACCTTTTGAAAATCCAGAAACACAATATCGACCGGCTCACCTTTATCCACGTTTGTTCACTCTTTCAAAGAAATGTAATAGATTAGTGAGGCTTGATATTGTGTATCTGGATTTTCAAAAGGCGTTTGACAAAGTACCTCATGAAAGACTCCAGAAGAAATTGGAGAGTCATGGGATAGGAGGTAGTGTCCTATTGTGGATTAAAATCGAGCGTAGTACCGGAAAATTGGAGGGTGGCCAATGTAACGCCGTTTTTTTAAAAAGGTTCCAGAGGAGATCCAGGAAATTATAGACTGGTGAGTCTGACGTCGGTGCCGGGCAAAATGGTAGAGACTATTATTAAGAACAAAATTACAGAGCATATTCAAAAGCATGGATTAATGAAACAAAGAGGGGCATAATCGAATGGGGCGCCCAAGTTTTCCTGAGGGCTTCCTCGCAGGACATCCTCGGGAAGGGGCAAGGAAACCCATATTATCGAAACAAGATGGGCGTCCATCTTTTGTTTCGATAATACTGTCGGGGACGCCCAAATCTTAACATTTAGGCCGACATTAGAGATGGTCGTCCCCGGTTTTCAGCGATAATGGAAACCGAGGACGCCTATCTCAGAAACGACCAAATCCAAGCCATTTGGTCGTGGGAGGAGCCAGCATTCGTAGTGCACAGGTTCCCTTCACATGCCAGGACACCAACCGGGCACTGCAGTGGACTTCACAAATTGCTCCCAGGTGCACAGCTCTCTTACCTTGGGTGCTGAGCCCCCCAAAACCCACTCCCCACAACTGTATAACACTACCATAGCCCTAAGGGGTGAAGGGGGCACCTACATGTGGGTACAGTGGGTTTGTAGTGGGTTTTGAAGGGCTCACATTTACCACCACAAGTGTAACAGGTAGGGGGGGATGGGCCTGGGTCCGCCTGCCTGAAGTGCAGTGCACCCACTAAAACTGCTCCAGGGACCTGCATACGGCTGTCAGGGACCTGCATACTGCTGTCATACAGATGACATTTGAGACTTGCATAGAGGCTGGAAAAAATATTTTTTAAGTTTTTTTTAAGGTGGGTAGGAGTTAGTGACCACTGGGGGAGTAAGGGGAAGTCACCCCCAATTCACTCTGGTGGTCATCTGGTCAGTTCGGGCACCTTTTTGAGGCTTGGTCACAAGAAAAAATGGACCAAGTAAAGTCGGCCAAGTGCTCGCCAGGGACGCCCTTCTTTTTTCCATTATCGGCCGAGGACGCCCTTGTGTTAAGCACGCCCCAGTCCCGCCTTCGCTATGCTTCCGACACGCCCCCATGAAATTTGGTCGTCCCCGCAACGGAAAACAGTTGAGGACGCCCAAAATCGGCTTTCGATTATACCGATTTGGGTGACCCTGGAAGAAGGACACCCATCTCCTGATTTGTGTCGAAAGATGGGAGCCCTTCTCTTTCAAAAATAAGCCTGAAAGTCAACATGGATTTAGTGAAGGGAAATCTTGCCTCACCAATCTACTACATTTCTTTGAAGGGGTGAACAAACATGTGGATAAAGGTGAGCCGGTTGATATTGTGTATCTGGATTTTCAGAAGGCGTTTGACAAAGTACCTCATGAAAGACTCCAGAGGAAATTGGAGAGTCATGGGATAGGAGGTAGTGTTCTATTGTGGATTAAAACTGGTTAACAGAAAGTAGGGTTAAATGGTCAATATTCTCAATGGAGAAGGGTAGTTAAGAGATGGGAGTAACTACTGAGGTAATTAAATTTGTTGATGACACAAAGTTATTCAAAGTCATTAAATCACGAGAGGATTATGAAAAATTACAAAAGGACATTACAAGACTGGGAGACTGGGCGTCTAAATGGCAGATGTCATTTAATGTGAGCAACTGCAAAGTGATGCATGTGGGAAAGAGGAACCCGAATTATAGCTACGTCATGCAAGGTTCCACATTAGGAGTCACGAACCAAGAAAGGGATCTAGGTGTCGTCGATGATACGTTGAAACCTTCTGCTCAGTGTGCTGCTGCAGCTAAGAAAGCAAATAGAATGTTAGGTATTATTAGGAAAGGAGTGGAAAACAAAAATGAGGATGTTATAATGCCATGATACGATGAAACCTTCTGCTCAGTGTGCTGCTGCGGCTAAGAAAGCAAATAGAATGTTAGGTATTATTAGGAAAGGAATTGAAAACAAAAATGAGGATGTTATAATGCCTTTGTATCGCTCCATGGTGCGACCGCACCTCGAATATTGCGTTCAATTCTGGTCGCCACATCTCAAAAAAGATATAGTGGAATTAGAAAAGGTGCAGAGAAGGGCGACAAAAATGATAAAGGGGATGGGATGACTCCCTATGAGGAAAGGCTAAAGCGGCTAGGGCTCTTCAGCTTGGAGAAAAGGCGGCTGAGGGGAGATATGACAGAGGTCTATAAAATAATGAGTGGAGTTGAACGGGTAGATGTCTGTTTATGCTTTCCAAAAATACTAGGACTAGGGGGCATGCGATGAAGCTACAATGTAGTAAATTTAAAACGAATCAGAGAAAATATTTCTTCACTCAATGTGTAATTAAACTCTGGAATTTATGCAAGATGTCAGACTCAGAAACAGAACAAAGGAATTAGAGGACCTCGGCTGGCGGGGGTTGGGGTCCCCCACCAGTAAAGGTAGACGATGGCGATGGCTGGGGAGGGTCAAAGGTGGGGGCGGTGGCGGAGGGAGGGTCGTTAATGGTGGGGGGGGGGGCGGCAGCGCCGGGGGAGGGGCTAAAATGTGCCCCCTCACCTTGGGCTCTGGACCCCCCTCCCACCAAAGTCTGGCTACGCCCCTGCTACATGGGCAGTGTTTCGGCAAGTGAGCCTTCATCAGGAGTCCTCATAAGCAAATATGAACATGACAATTAGAAATAGTAATAATAAAAACTGTAGACATAAAAGATACAACAAAACAAAAAGGCATAAACATAACACCATGGAACAGTTTATGTGTGTATATATCAGGGCTTTTTTGAGGGGGTACTTGGGGGTACTGAGTACTGTCACCTTTTCCATTGTCTACTAAAATTGACCCTTGGTCCCCAAGTTTTAATGAAAGAGCTCAGGCTCTACACACCAATTCTGCCTTGTCATAGATCCTGTGACTGGTTGCAGGGGGCCTGGCTATTATGGGGTGGATCCCTCAGTGATCACCCCATCCCTGAAAGGTGGCCTGACATTTGAGTACCGGCACCTTTTTCGCTAGAAAAAAATGCACTGGTATATATACAAAATCATACAGACAAATGTTTATTGAAAAAAAGTAAAGTGGCTTATACATGAAAAATATTAATGAGTAAGCAGGAAAAAAGGAGGAAAGATTCCTCATGAAAAAGTGAGTGACAAACAAAGAAGTGAGATGATAGATATCAAAAAGTCTTTAATTAATAGCAGCATAAAAGACAACCCTCTTTGCACAGCTTTGTTTTTTCTTTGAACTGTAACTGGGGTAACATTTGTTTGTATTCTTTTCTCCTCTCCCAGGGCACACACATGTTTTAATCGCTTGGACCTCCCACCTTACCCATCCTATTCCATGTTACATGAGAAGCTGTTAACAGCAGTGGAAGAGACAAGCACCTTTGGACTTGAATGAGGAGATGAGGACATATCTGATGTTTTCCAGACTGATAAAGCCCTGCTCTTTATCCATGAACATATATTATTGTTTTTATTTATCATATACAGAACTACCTATAATTTTTTTAACACAATCAGGATCAACACTAAAAAGCAGTGCATGAAGAAGCGTCTCCCTGTCGGATCCTACCTTCGTGCTTTTGTTCTGGGTTTTCAACAAACTGCTAACCTGTATGCAATATAAATACAACTGACTTGAAAGGTTTCTATCTCTCTCTATATATGTATATCTTAGCATACCTCCATCAGCGCTGAATGAATTGGAATGCAAGTTAAACTACACTTGACCAAATGTTAAATGTTTATTTTAATCTCTGTCTACCGGAAGTATCAGACTGCCCAGCTCAATTCCAGTCTGCAGCCATCTGTCATGTATCTTGTTCATATGACAGTAAAAGCTGTACACTGAGTTCTACAGGCGTTTCTTTCTTTTTCCCCATCAATGGCTCCTTCCACATCCTACTGGCGATGCACCTGATCAAAACTAATGTTTCATACATGGATCCCATCGTCCCTTGTGCATCATAGGCATCAGCTGGAACAGTCTCAGATGTTTGGTGCAAAAAGACATTTTAGCAAGTGAAATAAATTAAACCCTGTGATGCAATGCAAAATATTCTACCGTAATGCAACATGCCAGAACCCAAAGGGCTTGCATGTCCGAGATTTTTCTTTTTTTTTTTGTGGGAGAAGGAATCTGTCTTGAACAGTTCACTACACAGGAACAGGAAGCACCAATTTGTACAATTTCAAGTAGAATATCTTCCCATGTAGCATAAAGGATGTACCTTTTCTCCTCGTTCACTTAATATTGTATAAAATGGGAAACTGGGAAGCAATGACAAAAGTTTCACTTTTGAGTCTGTTTACTGGTTATTTAATAGCCGATGTTTTAAAAAGACCAGTGCCCCTTGCAGTTGACTAATTTTAGACAATCCCAAACTGATATCTGAAGCCATTTAAAGTATTTTTTGCCTGGTCGGATTTATTTTTATTGAAAGTTAATCTTCAGAACCTCAAAACTTGTTTCTTAATATGTAATATACAGCGGGTTCCATTAGAATATGAAGCTGCAGAGAATGGTCATGCATAGTATGAACGTATTAACCGGAATCTCCTTCTTTAAAAACTATTGTAGCAGTTCCACCCTATGGCATAATAGGTTTCACCCAACTGTAAATGCACCCCTTTCTTGTTTCAAAACAAGAAATTCATTGGATTTGAACACTTTGATAAAAACAGATTTTCGTTTCCAGGTGAAATGCTAAATACATACAACGCTCTTCAGTTTGTTCAAACAGTTTGACAATGCAGGCTGACTTCATCTAGGGGCCCTTTTACAAAGACATGGTAAGGCTACTACATGGGTAATGCGTGCCAAATTGGCCCTACTGCCAGGCGATAGTTTCAAAGTTGGTGCACATATATTCCCACAGTGGAAAATAGTTTTCTATTTTCTACCACAGGGGGCATTCCCAGCGGTAACTGACAGCACAGCCATTTTGCTGCACACTGCTTGATTACCATGAGGTTAACGCATGAGCCCTTACCACCAAGTAAATAGGAGGCGGTATGGGCTCACACAGTAAATGGCCAGGCGCTAGTGTTCCACTTAGCACCTGGCCATTATTGCTGTAAATAGAAATCAAACAAAATAAAACATGGAAAAGAAAATAAGATGATACCTTTTTTATTGGACATAACTTAACACATTTCTTGATTAGCTTTCGAAGGTTGCCCTTCTTCGTCAGATCGGAAATAAGCAAATGTGTTAGCAGATAGTATATATAAGAGAAACATCAAAGCATTACTTTGACAGTCTGTAAATAGAAATTTGGCTTTTTCACAGATGCACTAAGGGGTGACCTGCACAGGCAACTTTTTAGCTTGCCTTTGTAAAAGAGCCCCCTAATTTGGATTTCCTTGGCCCCCAAAAATGAAATTATAAGTAAAAGTGTTTTGCCTTTACTGGGAAAAGAAAATTGAAAACTGCACCAGTCCAGTAGGTCAGTAGATTCAGTTTCTTGATACACCACCTAACTGTATATCATTATGTTCACTGTTTTCCTAATTTATGCTTCTTCAGCACAGGTTCTATTCATATCTTCTAACAGCTTGTTATAGAGCAAAGTACACATCTTCCTAGAAACTTCAGCTTGAGTCTATTTATGTTTCTGAATGTAATAAAACTGGAATTATGCTTGTACTAGATCTCAGCACATTTCATGTGGGGATTGCGTTGAGGTAGCTACAAGTGTCAGACAAAGATAAAAGATATGAAACTCAATTATATGAAGGGGAAAGTCGCATCTCAGAATTCAGTTGCTATAAAACACTACTTCTAAGGTTTATCACTATGTCACACTGAAAGCCACAATGTAGAGTAATTCTTTGCAATTGATAGTTTCTTATCAGTAAGCCTGATGCTCTTGTCTTCCTAGAACTAATATACTGTAAATTACCAAGAAATTTACAGCTATTGGGGAAATAAAATGTTAGCAAAAAAACTGTTATCTAGCCTGCAGGAACACAACATCAGAATAAAATCAAGCCATCTGAAAATACAATGGGCTGTTGAAAAGACAAGCACTATCCAGACTTCTGAATAGAAACTGCACCAGCAGAACTTCTAGGTACAACAATGATTTTTGATACAGAAGACATGGTAGCTTAAGAAGAGTCAGTGTCTCTGCCTTTTGGTTCCTGTGAATGGTATACCGTACATGCAAGGGGAAGATAGTAGAAAAATAATCATCTTACTATTTCCATTGAGTCACTCCATGCCATCAGATCTTAGTGTCCTAGAGAAAGACAAAACACTTTCCATAAAAATCTGGACTAGTCTTAGGGTTACCATATTTCCTCCTTTTGGACTTCTTCAGATATGTTCTCCAGGTTTTTTTCATTTTCAGCTTCAAAAAGAGATAGCTGAGGGGGGGATATGATTGAGGTCTACAATATCCTGAGTGGTGTGGAGAGGGTGGAAGTGAATCGATTTTACACTCATTCAAAAAGACCAGGGAACACTCAATGAAACTACATGGAAATACTTTTAAAACAAATAGGAGAAAGTATTTTTTCACTCTAGAACTCATTGCTGGAGGATGCGGTAACAGCAGTTAGCATATCTGGGTTTAGAAATGGTTTGGACACGTTCCTGGAGGAAACGTCCATAGTCTGCTATTGAGATGGATATGGGGGAAGACACTGCTTGTCCTCAAATTGGTAGCATGGAATGGTGCTGCTATTGAGTTTCGACCAGGTACTTGTGACCTGGATTGGCCACAGCTGGAAGCAGGATACTGTGCTAGATGGCTTTTCTTATGTGCCTATGACCAACATACCTACCCACATAATGAGAGAAACCATCTCTGACCTATTAGTCAGTCTGGACATACGGAGATACTAAAGAGAGAGAAAGGCATTGCTGATCTCCTCTCTGTTTACCTGCTGGTTAAATCTATCAAAGGAATTTTGTTCCTGGAGCATAATTTTAAGCATACTTGTGACCTGGATTGGCCACTGTTGGAAGCAGGATACTGGGCTAGATGGATCATTGGTAGGGTTGCCAATTAGATCCAGATTTATCCAACAGGGTTGATGCAATCCTGGACTTAACCCATTGCATGCAGAGACTTGTGGTTCTGATTTCCCTACTGGATTCCCTATAAAAAGCATGCATTGGAGTAAACCCAGAACTGAATCAACCCTTTCGGGCAAATTTGGATCTAGTTAGCAAGCCTAACCATTGGTCTGACCCAGTATGGCTGTTCTTATGTTCATATGTTATGCAAAGATTTTCACACGTTTTTCAGAAGCCAGCCAAACTTGTTGAGGGATATCCACTCTTCTGAGAAACACCCTTGGGCTCAGACTCAGTCAAACTCAAATCCAAAAGTTTCTGAAAAGTAGATTATTATCTACTGCTGTACTGTACATCAGTCACTGTTTAATGTGTGTTCAATAACTAAAAGCACATTTGCTGTGATTAAATATTTCTTTAGCAAAGGTAGCAACCATTTTTATTTTTTGTGTCATCCTTTCTTTGCAAATATGGTAACCCTACCTATTCTGATCTTTAGCCTACCAGTTTAAATAGTCTGCCATGTACAGTAATATAACAAAATCCCTACATATGGTTTTGATTCTTTGAAAGGTCCACAACCTTAATATGTCACATACCATACATTCTTTGGCCCAGCTAGACAAAAATGTGTACACAATGAGTAGCATAATAAATGTGTGAGCCCAGTTACCTGCAGCTTCAAATGTATCTGAAAAAAAGAGGAAATGTCTATTATGGTTTTATTTAAGATTTCACACGTCAGTGGCAGGAAATGTCCTCATTACTGGGCTAGTTTGCTTCTATTGACAAAAAAAAAATAACCATGATACTCAGGCTGTGCTTTCTATTCAATCATATCTCTATAAAGGAATGTCAATAAAATCACTTTGTTATGGTATTGAGCATTATGTTTATTATGAATGGGTGGCCTACAAGGTGTTGTAATCTGTTATGTCTATGCATATCATTGATTTCCTTGAGCATATTTAACTTTTCTGAGACCCTTACTTTTTGTTTTCACGGATAGTGCTGAAAAAATTAGCCCCAAGCACCATTTATAGAATAGCACGAAGCAATGGGATCCACTCCTAACTTTTAGACATGAAGATGTACACCAGTTGAAATCTCATGTAAATCCTCACACCTAAATTAGACACAGGTCCGCTGCATGCTGTAACGCTTTGCGCAAATTCTTGAAACACCTATGCTCCTCCCATACCCACGCCCCCTTTTCAGATCCACGCACAAGAATTTACACACGTATCTATAGAATAACCCCTAGCAAGATGAAGGTGTAAATTCTAATTACTGCCAAATAGCACCAATAATTATTGCTAATTGGCTCTTTACTCAATTAAATTGTACACATGCCCAAATTTGCACACACAATTTTGTGCACCATATATAGAATCCGAGGGAGAGTGAGTGAAACCCCTTTGAAAGCAGACTCTTGGTTACTGTTCTCACATAACATGCAGATCACTGTTCTAATGTGCCAGGTTTGTTGTGAGCTAAAATGTGGGTCTAACTTTTTCTGTTGAATGTATGTCTCCAAACATACATTCAACAACACAAAATAATGATCAGAGGGAATGACATCTTGATGTGCCTAATTCATTTAACTGGGGAGTTGTGTTTTTCTATTTTATGATATGTTGTTTTGATTGCAAGAATACTGTATGCACAGTGAAAATTCTGACTTGTGAATTCCAGTCAATCTTAGAGATTATCTGATTTATACAGTACTTTAAGGTCCATTTGTACCAGCCCCACTACCAATTTCTGAGGCAATCATCTAATTACTTTCCATTCCACTAAGTGAACTTGCCAGGTACTTGTAACGCGGATTGGCCACTGATGCTGAGCTTGATGGGCCTTCAGTCTGTCCAGTATCGCAATACTTATGTACCCTCTTTTTCTATCAATCAACTAGGGGCATAGCTACCACTAAGCGAGCCTGGCAAAAAGTCCAAAGCTGCGAATTGGTGGGGGCTGCCTGCTGCTAAGCCTACCAAGTCAACCCTCCCCTCCCCCTACAGTCCAGTATCTTCCACTCCCCTCACACCCACAATCTATCATCTCTCTTAATCCCCCTCCTACAGTCCAGAATCTTTCCACTCCCCTCACCCCACCCCTACCCACAATCTGGCATCTGTCTTTTTCTCGACCCCCCCCCCCCTTTCTCCCATGTCCTACCTTCAAATTTATTTTATTGCTAGAGGTCACCAGCAGCGGCAAGTGATTCACCACAGCAGCCTGTGTTGGAGCTTCCCTCTGATGTGTCCCATCGCTCTCTAATGCAATTTTCTGTTTCTGCTTTGGCGGGAAAGGTCAGAAGGTAGATTTTGGGGCAGGCCACAGACAGCAGGTATAAAGCTGTGCCACTGCCAGCAACCTGTAGCAGTAAAGATAAATATGAAGACGTGGGGGAAGGGAGTTTGAGAGAAAGGGGGAGATACCAGATTGTGGGTGGTTGGGGAGGAAGAAGTGTCAGACTTGGGAGCGGAGAACAGGAAGGGAGAAGTGCTAGACAATGGAAGGGAGGGAGGGGAGAGATGCTGAACAATGGGAGAGAGAGAGGAACAGGCAGAAGGGAGGCAAGGAGAGATGAGAGAGGGAGAGATAATGGTCTATAGAAGACTGCAGGAGGAAAGTGAGAGGGAAATATGCAGGACCATTGGAGGGAGGAGGGGAAAATGCTACACCACGTGAGGGGGCAGGGGAGTTGCAAGATTATTATCTTTCAGGTCAGGGGGCCCCAAACTATAGTCCTAGAGCTGATACCGGGGCTTGAGGCTGACACAAGGGCTCTACTGACATGGGAGCTGGGGTGGGGGAAGGAAAAAGGGAGCAGACATAAAAGAAGGGGAATGATGTAGGCAGTTGGCGGGAAGGCAGAAGAGGCTGATGTTGGCAGGTGGGGTGACAGAAGGGGGGTTGTTGACAAATGGTGGGGTAGTAGAAGGGTGCTGAAACTAGGGGTCAAAAAAAAAACATCTGATGCTAGGTTGAGAGAAAGACTTGAAGCTAGGGAAAGGAGAAAGACACAAAAGGCTGGGGCTGACAGGGAAGCAGGTGAGAAGAGTGTTATGGCTTGGAGATAATCTGATGCTGGGGCTGAGAGGTGGAGCCTAGGAGCTAAAGCAGAGACTGATCTGCAATGGGAGAAGGCAGAGAATGCAAGTAGGGAGGGAGAAGAGAAAGTGGACTGGAGGGAAGAGGTCAGAATGGAATGGAAGCAGGAGGGAAGTGGTAAGACAAGATCAGAATGGAGGAAGAAGGCAAGATGGGAAAGTGTGGAAAGAGGGGGTGAAGGGGGAGACTGGAGCAAGGGAGAGGTGAGAATGTGGAAAAGGTCTGAGAAGCACTGAAAAAGAACAGATGAAAGGGGCAGATCTGAGAAGCGAATGAAGAATGACGAAACTGTGGATGTCAGAAGGGGCTGAATGATAGGTAATGAGACGGGGTTGGTGAGGGAATGAAACTTGGAGGAAGATAAATGAGGGCTGGGGAGAAGCAAGAGTAGAAGATGGAAAGCTCATAGGTAGCTGAAATGTGAAAACAGGGAAACTGAAGACTAGAGGGAAAGAGAAAGAAGGAGGGAGAAAAATCTAACTGCTGAGTGGAGGTGCACAGAAGAGAGAAACATAATTGAAGGGAATAGCACACCAGGACAGGACCAGCACACCAGGGAATGCAATATCCTCTTGCACCGAGGATGTGTCTCCAGGAGCAACTGCCCTGGTGGGAAGGGTTAGGACAGCTGTTGTAGTGGGTGATTCGATTATTAGGCACATAGCTGGGTGGCTAGTGGTTGTGAGGATTGCCTGGTGACTTGCCTGCCTGATGTGAAAGTGGTGGACCTCACGCATCACCTAGATAGGATTTTAGATAATCCTGGGGAGAAGCCGGCTGTCTTGTTACATGTGGGTACCAATGACATAGGAAAATGTGGGAGTGAGGTTCTGGAAGCCAAATTTGGGCTCTTAGGTAGAAAGCTCAAATCCAGAATCTCTAGGGCAAAATTTTCTCAAGTGCTACCCATTCCAAGTGCAGGGCCCAAGAGACAGGCAGAGTTCCAGAGTCTCAATGCATGGATGAGACGATTTTGCAGGGAGGAGGGTTTTAGATTTGTTAGGAACTGGGCAACATTCTGGGGAAGGGGAAGCCTATTCCAAAAGGATGGGCTCCACCTTAACCAGGGTGGGACCAGGCTGCTGGCATCAGTATTAAAAAAAAAAAGAAAGCAGCTTTTGTAACGGTATCAGTTTATTACTGAAATATGTAGCATATTTGCTGGATATATATACAGCAATATATTTGTGTATCTTTTAAAAATATATATTTGACACAGCAGCAGAGAGAATAGTTTTATTTCAAGCCTCTCTCTCTCCATTCCTTTTTCTGGGAGCTTCTGAGAGCAGGAATAAGTTAACTACAAACACTTAACAAACACAAAAGAGCTTCCTCTGCCCTCCCACCTAACAAAAGATGGACTAAGGTGGACACCTGAATACTCAGAGGAAGCATAAACAGGACATTTGCTTGTCAAAGGTATACCTGCCCCTCCCATCAGCTTCCAGACATGTGCAGAAAGGAAGGACTTGTAATGTGTATCTGCCCCAGAGACTGAACAGGACATCAAAAGACATTTGCCAGCAAAGTCCAGACTGTAAGTCTCGTGATGTCATAAGACATGGGACCAACTCAGGGGTCATGTGCAGACCAAGATACCACAATGCTTTGCAAATGCTCAGGGGTCGTGTGCAGACATGAGACCAAGATACCACAATGCTTTGCAAATGCCCAAGGGTCGTGTGGAAACCAGGAAATCAGAACAAAGATCCACATGATGTATGCTCCTGCAGATTGCAAGATATAAAAGGACAAGCTGTTTCCCAAGACTCAGATTCTCTTCAACTGCAAGCAAGATTCTCTTCACTGCAAACAACTCAGATTCTCATCAACTGCCAGCAAGTCAGATCCTCTTCATCTGCTGATGCCTTGCTCCTGAAACATGTGCTCATCAATAAGCTGGACCACAGCATGCTTGTAACAAGGACTTGTAAGTTGATCTAGCTGCTACTTTGTTCTATTTTATGCACAGATTACCTGTAAAGATTCCTCTTAAAAACCTACCTCTCGTGTGAAATTGTATATTAAATCAATCTTTTTGAAGCTAAAAATATGGTCTCTTTGTGTTCTGAATATATATATACTTAATATATTTAATTTATTGCAATTATCACCTCTGGTGATTGGTGGAGAAATTAATATCCTAAAACTTATAAATACAGCGCTTGCTCTTAAATTATAAACAGTAGCGAGTTGCTCTCGAGCTATTTTCCCCAAAATAAATCATTTCTTCCAACATATCAATAAGCTGGAGAAGTGGGTAGAATTTCTTGTAACATATTAATTCGTGGAGAATGTGGGCAGCAAGTCTAACATATTAATTTGTGGAGAATGTGGGTAGAATTTCTTGTAACATATTAATTGGTGGAGAATGTAGTACAAGCCTGTTTAGGGTGGCTGAGTCAGTGGTCTCGTAATGATTTCTGCACTGCTGATGGCAAGCCCTTGCAGCAAGGACAATTGTGGAAATGGATTGGGAATTGGTTACAGTGTCATCCAGGTAAATTAATGATACGTCATGTTAAATCACACCAGGACCCCCACCATTCCCTTGAAGCTTCTTTTAACCATCAGGTAGACATGTTGGCTTCTCAGATTTCTGCTGTCACTAGATCTGGTAAAGATACTTCTGAGCATATACCAGATCAAATATTTAGACAAGAGCTGATTTGTTTAGCCCACTCATATTTGCATGAGGGAGTAGAAGGAACCCTCAGTCGCCTTAAATCCATGGCATCATGGCCAGGAATGAGAAAGGAAGTGGAGGATTGGGTAGGCGGCTGCCTACAATGTGCACAAGTTAAAGCAGGACAGACTAAACCAACACCACTTTTACATCAGAGAAGGGTAGGACCCTGGCACCGGTTACAAATTGATTTCATAGACAATTTACCACTGACCAGAGAGGGATACAAATACCTTCTAGTTATTGTTGATGCTTTTAGTGGCTGGGTGGAAGCATTCCCTTGTAAAAATCATACTGCACAGACTGCTGCTAATAAACTGTTCTCTGAGGTAATTTGCAGGTTTGGCACTCCTCAAATCATCGACTCAGATCGTGGACCAGCATTTGTGGGTGAGATTTTCACAGTCCTGTTACAAGCCCTAAATATAAAACACAAGCTTCATGTTCCATATCACCCACAGAGTTCTGGGCAGGTAGAGAGAATGAACAGGACCATAAAAGAGGCCCTCAGAAAGGTTGTAAATTCAACAGGCAAAGATTGGGCTCAGAAATTGCCTTTGATACTAGCATCCATACGCAGTACATCCCGCCTGAATTCACATGTAACCCCTTATCAGATACTGTTCGGACACACTATGCCACTCCTAATTTCTAGTGACTATATCAATCAGGACCCAAATGATGATGAGACAGACCCTACTTTTGTACAATATATCAAACAACTAGTAGAGGATAAAACCACTCTGCAAGCCAGAGTCACTCAAGCCCTGGAGAAAGCAGCTCAATCTAAAAGTCTACATTCCGCTATCAGCCCCCTCTTTGAAGTAGGTTCTCAGGTAATGTACCGTAAGCTCTTCAAGGGAAAACGGGACCATGCCCTCTCTGCAGGTTGGAATGGCCCTTATACAGTATCCAACCGTACATCCCCAGTGGTATATCAGATCAGCTTTCCACAGGGAAAGACAAAATGGGTACACATATCTCAGCTAAAGAAGTACACCTGATTGTTTTTCCAAATAACACTAGGTGTCCCGAGCACTCATGTGGGCTTCTGCGGTGACAGGAATATAGAAAAAGTTTTTGCAATGGCCCTTTGTAACACTGATAAGAATTAAAGATGTAGCTTCTATTGTTCTTTTAATTTTAAATGTAGCTTTATTGTTCTCTTGATTTAAAATGTAGCTTCTATTGTTCTTTTAATTTAAAAAATATAGCTTCTATTGTTCTTTTGAACATTTAAGATTTAGTAATGTCTCTTTGCAATAAGTCAGATTTAAAATGTCTCTCTGTGATAGCTTCTGTTGTAATTTGTTTTTGATATAATATTGTATAAAGTTTAGAAATGTCTTTTTTCTGATGAGTGACTCCCACTGGAGTTGAAACTAAAATACTGGGTAAGAAGTTTTAAAAATGCCTCCTTATAATAGGTAACTCCCGCTGGAGCTGAAACTTAATATTGTGCTTTAATGTGAATTAACAAGATATGCTTACCTTTATAGAGAAGAAACTAAAGCCTAAGCTATATTCAGCTTGTATGCCGTGATCTAAGACCCTGAGAAGGAACTGTGAACCAAGAGAGGGAACCCCTACCAGAACCGGAGAGCCATGTGACCTGCTAAATTAATGTATAATGTGTTTTTCTGTCTTTTTCAGAGTTCGAGTGTAAATCTAAGATTAAATCTAAGATTTTATGGTGCTAGGAATTAATGCATACATGGCTATCTCGATGCCTGTTCTACTTATGAGATAGTGCGCCTTTCTAATTACTATTATATTTCAACTGTTTTTATTGATGATTCAACATTATATACATTTTAACATTGCCAATACTTCTATTATTGAGCATTATAAGTAATACAGCATATTAACTTGTATACAGCAATAAATTCCATCATCAATAGTTTTATGCATCTTCCCCTGGTCTCTTTGCCTACCCTCCCAAACATGCTCATTAACAGCCAAACGTACATTTAAGGAGGGGGTGTTTTGTTAAATATACATCACAGTCATCTTTTATATTCCCCCCTCCTTCTCCCCTTCCTTCTTCTCTCCCCACCCTCTCCCCCCTGCTATTCATTAATAATTAAATTGTGCTTATGAGTTCAGGTAAGTGTACCATTATTCTATAATATTATCAAAGCTTATTGAGTACAAGACTCCGACCTCTCTGCGTTAAGGTATCCAACATAGGCCCCCAAACGTTAAGGAAGCATTTTTTCCCACGACAGGAGCCTTTTGCATTCCTTGCTTCCCATGTCATTAAAAGATGCACCTGATTTCGCCATTGCCAGTAATCTGGGGGTTTATCCGAAGTCCAACATTGCAAAATACATTTTTTGGCTACCAAACATAATTTGCGACTTAACAATATTTCATCTGCCGTAAGGCCACTGAATGCTCTTGGGCAATCCAATATTAATTGCACCGGAGTGCCCACTATAGTACTTGAAATGATTGAATTCATAAATGCCAGTATCTTTTCCCAAAAAAGCTGTATTTTTGTGCATTCCCAAAATGCATGATAGAACGAATTTTCCTCCAGTGTGCATTTCATACAGATTGGTGTGTCAATCCCTCCTACTTTATAGAACTGGCGTTGTGTGAAGTATGCTCTATGTATTATTCTAAATGCACATTCTCTATAGTTTGCTCCATTAATCAGTTTAGGGATGTTCCGTATGTGTGCTGCTATGTCCCAATTAGATAAATCTACTTTTGTATCTGCTTCCCACCTACGGCGAAGTTGTGACCAATCTCTATCTGACCTCAAAGTCCACAATTGTTTGTGGAGCTGCGAAATTGTGGGGGCTTCTTCTGATATTTCATCATAAAACTGTTTAATTTTCTCCCCCAATTGAAACTTAAGCTCTTCTGCATTAAGTGTTTGTATATAGTGTTTTATCTGACCATACCCAAACACGTCCTCCCAGTGTGCAGCGTCAGTGGGTATTAGTTGACTTAGAGGTTTAATTTTCCCTTCTAAATCTATTATTGTTTTTAGACATGTGTGCCCTCTCCTTGCCCACCTCCGAAACACCTGATTTTCCAATCCTGGCGTAAACAACGGGTTCCCCCTTATGGTCAACCATTCTGTCATATTCGGCTGTCCCCCCAGTTTTGTCCCCAAGTATTTCCATGCCTCTTGTAGAGGAGCCAGTATTATACTACCCTTAAATTTCTTTGGCACCGATTTATTATTGAGATGCAGCAAGGTCACCATATTGTAAGGGCTAAAGTATATCTTTTCTAATTCTAGCGGGGTGTGTGTATTTGCAGAAAAAATCCAATCTCTCACTAACCGCAACAGGCTTGCCAGATTATAGTATTGTAGATTAGGCAATCCCAATCCACTCTGCTGCCAGTTCCCCAGCATCAACTGCAACTTCAGTTTAGCCTTTCTCTTTGCCCAACAGAACTGTCCTATCATTCGATAGAATCGTTTGATATCTTTCTGTAACAATCTCAATGGCAGGACTTGTAATACATATAGCCATCTGGGTAATATTACCATTCGTATGAGACAAATTCGACCTATTAGTGGCACCGGTAACATCTTCCAGGTTGCCAGCTGTTGTTCTGTTTGACTGAACAATCTATTGACATTTAGGCTATATATGTCTCCTGTCTGAGAAGCAAGCAAAATTCCCAGGTACCTAAAAGAACCCTCTACCCATCTCAGCGGGAATTCTGCTCCCCAAAGAGATTTGGTATTAACTGGTATCGCCAGGGCTTCTGACTTATCCAGATTTAATTTGAATCCTGAATGATCTCCAAATTCCTTAATTATTTCTAGAAGATCTGCAAGTGATGCCTTTGGTTCAGTAAGTGCTACCAGCAAATCATCCGCAAATGCTGCAATTTTAAATGTCATCGATCCAATCTCCACTCCCCTAATGGATCTTATTGAAATTATGTCTCGTATCAACGGGTCTAAGTATAATGCAAATAGTAACGGGGAGAGTGGACATCCTTGGCGTGTCCCTCTCATGATCTCAAAATTTGCCGATACCATTCCATTTACCATGATCCGTGCTCTAGGGGCGGTATATAGTGCTTTAATGGCTTGTACAAACCATCCCGAAAACCCATATCTACTTAAAACTGAAAATAAAAAAGGCCATTCCACACGGTCAAATGCCTTTTCAGCATCAAAACTGACCAATAAAGCACTTTCTGCAGACCCTTTAAGATGTTCCAAAGATAATAGAATACTTCGCAAATTCTTAGTTACAGATCGACCCTGCACAAACCCCACCTGTGCTTCATGTGTCAAATTTGGTAGTACCGTCCCTAGTCTCTTGGCTAATATTTTTGCAAATAATTTGACTTCACAATTCAGAAGTGAAATAGGTCTGTAGGAGGATACATATTGCGCATCACGCTTAGGCTTTGGCAGCACTATAATTTGAGCCAAGTTAAGATTTTCCGGTAATTTCCCCTTCATCACCCATTCATTAAATACCTCATTTAATATGGGGGCTATATTTTCACCTAACAATTTATAAAATTCAGATTTTAAGCCATCAGGTCCGGGTGCCTTTCCCAATTTGCTTTGGCCAATTGCCCATATAATTTCATCACAACTTATGGGTTCGTTCAATTGTTGGAGTTCTGTCTGTCTCAGCAAAGGGGTGTCAATATTTTGCAAGTAAAGATCATTCTGTAAACCCTGATTCTCCCCTGCGCTATAGAGCTGTTGGTAGTAAACCTGAAAAACTTTATTGATTTCTTCATCCTTGTTTATTAGTTTTCCGTCTTTGCCTTTAATAGCACCTATGTATCTTGCTGTTGATTGTGGTGCAATCAGTTTAGCCATGAATTTACCACTTTTGTTCCCATGTTTATAAAGTTGGAAACGATAATAACTTTGGGACTTTATTGCCCTCTCATGCAGCAGTGCATTTATCTCTGTTTGGACTGAAATTATTTCTTTATGTATCTTTGAAGCCGGGTTTTGCCCATATCGAGTAGTCAAGCGTAAAAGTTCTTTTTCTAATCTCAATAATTCTCTATCACGTTGTTTTTTGTAATTGCTAACATAGCTGATAATTTCCCCTCGGATGACTGCCTTTGCTGCCTCCCAATACGTGGGCGCCTCTAGTACTGATCCTTCATTGAAGTGTTTGTACTCCTCCCATTTAGCTATTAAATATTCTCTAAATTTCCCACTTTTATAAAGGTAACTAGGAAATGACCAATTTCCCCCTCTTTGGGAATTATTATCTCCTAATTTCCAAGTCATCCAAACTGTGGCATGATCTGAAATCAAACAAGGCCCAATTTCTACTTCTTGTATATCGGTAAAAATCTTGCGTGACACTAACAGGTAATCAATTCTAGAATGGGTTTGATGAGCCCTTGATTGATGTGTATATTCTCTCTCTGTTGGGTGTAACGTGCGCCATACATCTAAAAGGTCTAGTGTATTGCACATGTCAGGTAAACCTCTAGTGTTCCTTTCCCCTCGCGCCATTGATGGATGAGACTTATCAATTTGTGGATTCCATGGCATATTAAAGTCTCCACCCAATATCACCGGTAAGGCCTCCATGTTGGCAATGGTTGTAGTTACTTTTTTATAAAATTTAAGGTCCAGTGTATTTGGGGCGTACACACCACCTAAAATTATTTGTTTCCTGGCAATAGTAACCTTACAAAACACAAAGCGACCCATTGTATCTTTATGCTGATTATGAATTTGGGTCACCATTCCTTTCCTGATAAGGATGGCCACACCCCCCTTATTGCCCACCGCTGGTGAAGCAATGCAGTCTCCCACCCACCATTTAACCAACTTTGCGTGCTCTTCATCAGATAAATGGGTTTCCTGCAGTATCGCTATGTCTACCCTTAGTCTTTGCAAGTGCTGCAAAATTTTAGATCTTTTAATAGGGGAGTGTATACCACCTATATTCCAAGTGACAATTTTAATCATCTTGTGTAATATAAGTTCACATTATCCTTAATTGACAAACTCGTATTTAAATTCATGAGAAGCCATCCCAGCCTATGGCTCCCCATCTCGTCACATATTAGCTGCTCTCTTAGTCTGATGTTAATGCATTTTATGGTACAACTTGTCTTTCCTTCCATTTCTTTGACATATTTAACCCTCCGCATCAATTCTCTCCGCTTCCAATTCCCCGCTAGCCCATCCCTCCCTCCCATATCCCTCCCTCTCCCTCCCCATCTCCCTTTACCATGTGCTTCCTTATATGAAGCTGTCACTTTTTAACGCTAACCCACCTTCTCCCCTTATTTCTGTTAGTTCTTAGTTCTTCTAGAACCTTATTCTTTCGTGTTTTACATTTTAACATTTCCCAACCTTTAAACTTCTAAATATACTCCCCTTCTTAAACTCCCCCCTTTATATTGAGCAGAACCATCATAACAGTATTAACATAAAAATTAAATACCAACAAAACCGATTAGCAGTTCTATCACCATCTGTGCCAGAGTCTCTCAATGGTATCTGCCCCTTAAGAGTTCTCCTGCTTCAAATTTGTTGAATATAGTTAATCGCATCCAGAGCTAGATTCCTCCCAGCCTCATAGCTGCCGCTCTTTTCGGGCTCACGCAGGTTCTGTGTCCTCAGGAACAGCCTTATCCGAGTGTTCTATCTGCGCAATAAAGTCTTTTGCCTCCCTTTCAGACGTGAATGATCGTAGTTTGCCCCCATGTGTTATTTTCAATGTAGCCGGATATTGCAGGCTAAAACGGATCTTCAAAGCAAATAATTTTGAACACACGGTAGAAAACGCTTTTCTCTTGGCTGCAACACCTACTGAGTAGTCTTGAAAGCAGAGTATTTTTGCTTTTTCATAGGTCAAAGAGTTATTTGATCTTGCTGCCTGCAAAATATATTGCTTGTGCATAAAATTGAGTACTTTGCAGATAATTACTCGTGGCTTAACAGCGTTCATCTGGCGAACTCCCAGCCGATGCGCTCGTTCAATTCTTAAAGGACCAAGCTCTGCTGGAAATTCAATACTTTTGGTCAGCCATTGTTCTAGAATCCTCTCCAGCTGTTTTCCCCCGAGCGCTTCAGGTAAGCCAACCAATCGGATGTTATTCCGTCTGGAACGGTTTTCCAAATCCTCAATTTTAGATTCCAAATCGGATATCGTTTTCTGCACAGTTTTTTGAGAGTCCTCCACTCCCGTCAGCCTGTTTTCCACTTCGCTGACTGTAGTTTGGAACGCTATGCACTCCTTAGTCAAATCCTCTATTTTCGTATTCAACTGTTCCAATTTAGTATCCAATTTTTGGTCAAGCGGAATCAGCCGACGATCTAATAGATCTTCCATCACCCCCGTTAATTCGGAGGTGATCTCAGCCACCCACGCCGAAGACACCGATGGATTGGTTTCGGGGAAGGCCGTCGCCATTTTGTCTTCGGCCGTCCTTCCCCTCTGTCTTTCTTTTTGGGCTGCTTTCGTCGTCATATCTAGTTTTTCTCTCGTTCTGCTCGACCAGATTGTTGCCCTGGGTTCTTTTCTAGCGATTATTGCAAATTAGAAGGGTTTAATTCTCCTTGAAATGCGGGGATTCTCAGGCAGGCTTCGGAGAGAGATTCACCTGCAACCTCTCTTCACCATAGCGTCACGTGACCCCTTCTAATTACTATTAATATTTGCTAATTTTTGCTTATTGTATGCATAAGAAATAATTCTAAAAGAATGAAACTGCTTTGGCAATCCAAGATGGATGCCGCGTACGTTGCTTTTGTGTTCTACTTGCAGGTTAAGCTCAATCCTGGATCTGGAATGGACGATCGGAGACCTAAAGGCCTAATAGAGTTCTTTGTTTGTTTGTCATGTGGTCTCCATGTTACATGTTTGTTTTATGTTATGGGGTACCCAAGAAACTATAAGCAGACATTAATAGACCCTCCCTACTAACAGTCCCTCCATTAGTTCACATTGTCTAAGAAAAAAAAAAAAAAGAGACCATTTTCACTGGCAGACGAGCTATAGGAAAAAAAACCATGTTCACTATTATTGATATATTCACATGTGTATATTTGAAATTATGAACAAAGGTTTCTCTTTACATGATCTATCAGGTACAATCAGTACAGGGAATGTTTCTGACCTTTTTAGTTTATTCTACATTACAGCCAGGACGCACACAATGTCTCTCCCTGGAATGAAGTATTGGCTGTGTGCAAAGAAAAATTAACATATCTTTTCTAAATTCTTTACAACATTAAACACATGAGTATTGCCTATTAATTTGCTACATTAAACACTGCTAAAGCAGATAAATATGGTAACCTTTTACCACACTCATTACCCATAAAAGGTTTCTCTCTGAAAAATAAAAAGTTTCTCTCTGAAAGGTAGTTCATGGCACTATACCATGACTCTGTTTTTGTTTATTATTGCCTATTAATTTGCTACATTAAACACTGCTAAAGCAGATAAATATGGTAACCTTTTACCACACTCATTACCCATAAAAGGTTTCTCTCTGAAAAATAAAAAGTTTCTCTCTGAAAGGTAGTTCATGGCACTATACCATGACTCTGTTTTTTTTTTAATTTGGTCAATGATTAAGTAAATATTATTGCATAGGATTGATAGGAATAATTGTTTTGTGTGTAATAGTAACCTAGGAAATTATTATAATTGCATACATACTGTATGTCTTTCTTGTTTCTAATGAAACAGTAGTATAATAGCTCCACATTTACACCCTTGCTTATGTATCACTGGTGTGAATACCTCAGTTAGCCTCTGAAATAGAAAATATAGGGAAACATTCACAGTGTTAGGAAACATTCATAGAACATTTTTCCTTGGAATGTCAAACGCTGAAAATATGACTGAATAGATTGTTCCACCCCATTGTGGTGGTATAAATTGGTCAATTGTGCACTCTCATGCTATTGATCTGGCTAGCATACTGGGTAAGATATCCTGTGGCATAAACTTGGGAGCAGCCTATGCCCCTGAGCAGGTGACACAAAAAGAGGTGGTCTCTGGAAATAGAGCAAAATGACGCTTGTGTGGCTGAAGTCATATAAAGTGTACTTGCAATCCTATTTTAAACCAGAGCAAAGCCATACTCTGCCACCTGACTGAACGGAAGCCTAATGAAACTGACCACAGAAAACTTAACCCTAGCTACCTAAATGTAAGTCATGAGCAAACAAAGTAATAATGATGAGTCTTTTAGCTTATAACAGTCATATTCCAGCTAAGGACATATTCCAAGATTCATAGTGATGTGACATAGTAGATGACGGCAGGAAAAATACCTGCACGGTCCAGTCTGTTCAATGTCCATTATTAAAAGATTCACCTCTTCAAATACACATGCCCAGGTAAACAGTTCAGTACCTTTGCTATTATGCTACTGTACTAGATTAGAGTTGTTTTTTTTTTTAATTTTAGCTTTTATAGTTCATTTTATGGCTCCTCATTCCAATATATTAAAAATTTATTTTCACTCGGAGCCAAGAGAGGGAATGTAACGGTATCAGTTTATTACTGAAATATGTAGCATATTTGCTGGATATATATACAGCAATATATTTGTGTATCTTTTAAAAATATATATTTGACACAGCAGCAGAGAGAATAGTTTTATTTCAAGCCTCTCTCTCTCCATTCCTTTTTCTGGGAGCTTCTGAGAGCAGGAATAAGTTAACTACAAACACTTAACAAACACAAAAGAGCTTCCTCTGCCCTCCCACCTAACAAAAGATGGACTAAGGTGGACACCTGAATACTCAGAGGAAGCATAAACAGGACATTTGCTTGTCAAAGGTATACCTGCCCCTCCCATCAGCTTCCAGACATGTGCAGAAAGGAAGGACTTGTAATGTGTATCTGCCCCAGAGACTGAACAGGACATCAAAAGACATTTGCCAGCAAAGTCCAGACTGTAAGTCTCGTGATGTCATAAGACATGGGACCAACTCAGGGGTCGTGTGCAGACCAAGATACCACAATGCTTTGCAAATGCTCAGGGGTCGTGTGCAGACATGAGACCAAGATACCACAATGCTTTGCAAATGCCCAAGGGTCGTGTGGAAACCAGGAAATCAGAACAAAGATCCACATGATATATGCTCCTGCAGATTGCAAGATATAAAAGGACAAGCTGTTTCCCAAGACTCAGATTCTCTTCAACTGCAAGCAAGATTCTCTTCACTGCAAACAACTCAGATTCTCATCAACTGCCAGCAAGTCAGATCCTCTTCATCTGCTGATGCCTTGCTCCTGAAACATGTGCTCATCAATAAGCTGGACCACAGCATGCTTGTAACAAGGACTTGTAAGTTGATCTAGCTGCTACTTTGTTCTATTTTATGCACAGATTACCTGTAAAGATTCCTCTTAAAAACCTACCTCTCGTGTGAAATTGTATATTAAATCAATCTTTTTGAAGCTAAAAATATGGTCTCTTTGTGTTCTGAATATATATATACTTAATATATTTAATTTATTGCAATTATCACCTCTGGTGATTGGTGGAGAAATTAATATCCTAAAACTTATAAATACAGCGCTTGCTCTTAAATTATAAACAGTAGCGAGTTGCTCTCGAGCTATTTTCCCCAAAATAAATCATTTCTTCCAACATATCAATAAGCTGGAGAAGTGGGTAGAATTTCTTGTAACATATTAATTCGTGGAGAATGTGGGCAGCAAGTCTAACACTTTTAAACTAGAGACTGGGGGAAGGCCGGCAGTTGCTCAAAAGCACATGGTTCAGAATAAGGTATCTACTACGGTCTCTTTGCAACCTCACTATCGGGATACCCCATCTTCCCTGTTTTGGTGATATCTTTAAATCACCAAAACAGGGAAGATGGGGTATCCCGTTGTGAGGTTGCAAGAGACCGTAGTAGATCAGGTGTCCTTAAATAAAAATCAGACAAAAGATTGCAAATTAATACTGTCAAGTACTGAGCATGGTGTAAATAGGAACAACAAACATAGTTTGAAACAGGGGCGTATCTGCGTGGGGCCTCAGGGGCCTGGGCCCCCGCAGATTTCGCCCTGGACCCCCCTACCGCTGCCAACCCTCCCCCTCCGTTGCTCGCCTACCTTCGCTGGCGGGGGACCCCAACCCCCGCCAGCCGAGGTCCGCGTCCTCCTGCCGCTGCCGGCTGCCTTTGGTCCTTTAATTCTTCCATTGAAGCTGGCGCCGACGAAAGTTTCTTTTGAGTCTGACGTCGCTGCACGTTGTACGTGCAGGACGTCAGACTCAGAAATTGTTTCTGAGTCTGACGTCCTGCACGTACAACGTGCAACGTGCAGCGACGTCAGATTCAAAAGAAACTTGACGTCAGAAGAAGGCGGGACACTGAGCGAACCAATGGAAGGCTAGAGACGTCGGGACTGGGAGTGCCGCCTCCTTCACTGACGCTGCTCTGCCGGAGGAAGGTAAATTTAAAAGAAAAAAAAAAGGAAAGGGATCTTGGGGGGGAGAAGAGGGCGGGCAGTTCCTACATGGGAGCGGGAGGGGCAAGGTAAGCACGCAGCGGCGGCGCCCCCCAGAAGATGGCGCCCCCCTGCAGCGCTTACCCCGCTTACCGCATCGGCACGGCCCTGGGCAGACTGGATGGACCATACTGGTCTTTATCTGCCGCGCCATCTACTATGTTACTATTTTACTGTTACATGAGCCAGATGAAGCACATTACCACCACCAGATGGCAGCAAACATTTAGCACCACTGCTTTCCACAGTATTTCACTTATGAGTGTTATTGTTAAAGGGGACACTGCACTTCTTAAAGCAACCCCTTAGAGTAGCAAATAGTTCTTCTTCAGGTAAGAAGAGAAATTATGTGGCTAAATGAAATACCAAATAATTATGCATTTATTACACTCCAAGGCAAAATATGAATTTTGTGTCTCTGAATTCTATTGTGCTGATTTGAAAATATAATAGCTTATAGTTTATAGGGGATTTTCTATACTGCTTTTCCAAAAACAGGTCAAAGCGGTATACAGACTAAAAACATCAAAGGAAAGGAATGCCATGCCATTATTGATAGTAAAGAAAACAAAAGACAAAAGAGCATTCATTCCAGTAATAAAAGCATACATAAAATAAGAATAAATAAGCAGACAAGCAGCAAACTGTTACTCCACAAAATAAAATCGCTGTCACGGGTGCTACTGACCCTTTGAAGGGGGAAAAAAGCTTGTTCAAAGAAAAAAAGCTTTTAGGACAACCTTAAATGATTTTAAAAGGGTCAATCCACATAGATTGGGGTATAGAATTCCATAGACTAGAAGCCAAGAAAAAGAAAGCAGAATGCCTGGTGGATTTGTAGTGAGCTGTTTTGGGTGACGGGAGAACCAGATGATGGGCATCCAAGGAGTGACGCTGTCTAGAGGGGGGTATATGGAAAAATCAGATTACAGAGGTACGATGGAACACCCAAATGGAGTGCCTTAAAAGCTAAGCACAGAATTTTAAGCTGAATTCATAAGTGAACAGGAAGCCAGTGAAGGGATTTTAATAGAGGTAAACAGTGGTCAAATCAAGAGGCATTACAGAGAACTCAAGCTGCTGTGTTGTTCAACATTTGGAGGCGTTTCAATTCCAGCTGGGGGAGACTTGCATAGACTATATTACAGTAGTCGATGTGAGAGATTACGAAAGCATGAATCAGTGTGTGCAATGCTGGGGGGAGGGGGGTGGTCTAAGTATTTCTTCAATAGATGTAATTTTCAGAGAGCTAGGAAACCGGGTTGTAAGACTTTAGAGACCTGTTTGTGAAATGAAAGAGTAGTATCGAACATAACACCTAAGTATTTGAAAGAGCTGACTATTATCACTAGAGAATCAAACAACGTGGGAGTAAATTTGGGATGGATCAAACAACCTGTCAGCCAACAGGCTACAGTTTTATCCTGCTTAAGTACCATTTTGTGGCTACAGCTTTAAGGAAAGCCTGAAGGTTAGAAAAATCAGGGGAAGAATGAGCAGCTGAATAGACCACTAAAATATTGTCATCATATGTATAAGATGAAATGACATGTTCTTGGATAACGGTATGTAAAGGATTTAGGAAAATATTAAATATAATTAAAGTGAGAGAAGGGAGAACTGAGGTACACTGCAAGAAATGTGACAAACTGATAAGGTACTAGTTTTAATGGAGAAAGAACAGTCAGATAGAAAAGAAGAGAACCAGCTGACAACAGAAGCATTATGCATTGTTTTATGATGTGACCACTGGCCTATATCCCTCGAAGAAGCAGCAGTGAAATGGGTGCCTGTCGGGATTTAGTGGGTTACAGATAAGTGTCACTTTAAAATGATGAATTTTGCCAATTGCCAGTCATTCTTTTTCCACAGAGTTTTATGAAAAAAAAAACCCTGAAAATATTTAAAATACAAAACACGTATCTATTAAAGCTTAACTAGGAAGGAGGGGGGTTTTGGTCGATGATTACAATGGTCACCTATTGGTTTTATTTTCTGACGTGGTTTGAATGCTCAGCGCAAACTGACCCGCTGATGTCTGAGACCTTTTCCTTCTATCTAATAATATTAGAAGTCTTGTGTCACTGCTTGAGGTCTCAGCAGCCATTTTGAAGCAGCATTGGCAGTGAGCAGGTCAGCGGCAGCACCAGGCAGGAAAGAGTGGAGTCCTTTACTGCCCCGAAGAGGCCACTAGACCACCACGGCATGATAAGGTAGGGCAGGGGAGGTGGATGGATTCATGATGGTGGAGGGTGGAGAGGGGACATATATGGGGGAAGGGGAAAGAGGGAAATACATAGAAGGGGATGAAGAGAAGAGGAGAGGAGCGGGAAATATGCTACTCATGGATAAGAGGGAAAAAAGGGAGACTTGTTCATGGATGTTTGCTTTTTTAGAACTATATATCTTTTCATTTTATATTTAGAAGAGTGCGGAATAAAATTCATTTCTGTTATTTTACCAGTATTTTCATTGCTTATAGAATCTAGCTTTCTTGGGGGATGGGGGTCAGAGTGGTTGTGCAGCACAGGGGTGGGGTAGGGGCTGAATTTTATTTTGTATCCTCTTTTTCGTTGTGACAAATATGGTAACCCTACACTGGGTGTGGTGAGTTGTTTACATCTTTTGGTGCTCTTCAAAATGAATTATCAGCACACCGAATATGTTTTCCAAGAACGCTGCATCAACATCCCAACAGATAGAAGATCACACTTCATAAAAATTCTCCAGACTGCTCATCCAGACATCATGCACATTGTAATGAAACTCTTGTGTTTCCATACTTGTTCACAGGAAGAAACAACCTATAAGTTGGCCAGAAAATGGTTGGCTAAGTCAATTGTGCTTAAGATCAACCAACCATATTATTGAATGGAGGGCTTCCAAGAGTCTGTGGAAGGAAGCAGATTGTAAAGGGATCCTACACTTCCGTTCCAGCCAGGGTTGTAACCAGAAGTCCTGTTCCGCGCAAAGGGTCCTGGTGAGGTTCAACACTTTAATTAGGACTTAGGGCAAAAAGTTTTAATTCAAGCTCAGTTCCACCAACACAATCAAAGTTCCCAAAAAAGTTCAGGCCCAGTTCAAAAAGCACAGGCAAAATTCAGTTCCATTGCTCCCCCACCCACAAAGGCCAGGTGGGGGTTGCCCTCTTCTTTCCAAGAGGGACCTCCTCCCCCCCCCCCCCCCCCCCCCCATAAGAAGGGCTCATTAACAGTTTAGCTCCCTTTTCTCTATATCACAAACAATCAAACTCCCATGGAAAATCTCTTCAAAGGAAAAACAATAATTAATTCACCCCTTTCCACTTCTTTGTACTGCTGGTCAGGTGGTGCCCTGCAGTAAGCAGGGCTGGCAGTTCACCTCCCACTTCACAGCACCTCAGTGTCTGTGGCCTCCCACACTGCCTTTATGCTGGAAAGGACTGCATTTGTATGCTCCCAATCTATGGTATCCTCTCTTCTAGGCAGGGAAGTTCTAGTGGCAGGTCCTTTCCCTCCTCCACATACTCCATGAATTTCTTCTCTGAGTCAGTCTCCCCTCCCTCCTGGGAGCTTTCAGAAAATCTGTCCCTTCTCACAGCTGGGGGCAATTATATACTGCTTTCACAGCCAAGGGAACTGGGCTTCTTCTCTTCTTCTCCCTCTAGTGAGGAAGGGAGTAACTGGCCCACCTTGCACTGAACTATTTCTCCCCCTGCTGATGTTAGAAATCCCTTCCACACTTTGAGGTCTACCCTTCTCTTTCCTTCTGGCAAGGGATTCTGGGGATTGTAGTTCAGGGATTAGCTGCTTCTCTTTGGGCCACACTTACTGGCCTTATCACACGATTCCCATGTGTGATGTGGAGTATGATGTTCAGTAGCTTAGTATGTGTACTGTTTATTTAAAAGCTGTATAAATAATTTGCTAACAAATGTCATGGACTGCCAAAGGGCACTCTGGGAAATACAGAAATTCACTGTTCCTATTCAGACTTTGTGGCTGAGTCTTTTTGGGATAAGACCATTATTAAAATGGACTTGGAGAAAATCCACTGCTTATTTCTGGGATAAGCAACATAAAATGTTTTGTACTTTTTTGGGATCTTGCCAGGTATTTGTGACCTGGATTGGCCACTGTTGGAAACAGGATGCTGGGCTTGATGGACCTTTGGTCTGTCCCAGTATGGCAATACTTATGTATTTAACCTGTACATACCCATCTAGTACATGACATAGTATCAAGTATGGACGTCAAGTGTATCTGACAGCCTCAGAGCTGGTTTCCAGCATGTGGTGAACCCCTCAATGCATCAAGATGGCAAAGCATGACTCTTCTGCAGGCCTCAACTTTGCTGATCCAGCATCCTGATCTGACCGAAACTAGTGGTTGGCAGGTACAGGATGACAACCAAGCTATATAGAGAGGATTAGGAAGTGAAAATGGCAATCATCTGGAGACTTAAGGCTTGTCCTATCTGTCATCAGCTTGCTAGTTTAAAACAGGAGCTCAGTAAAGTAAAGCAGGAATTAGATGCACTTAAAGCAACTTCTAAGACTGCACAAAATCATACTGCACAGAATCAAGCCAAGTTCACACCACTGCCTCAAAGGATAAAACCACCTAAGAATAGATGGTTCACAGTAGGCTCAGGCAGACTTTGTTATGTGACACAGAGGCATCCGCCCTCACAAGTGTTGCCCCTACAGAATTCTTTTGCTCCATTACAGCACTGTGATGTTCCTGAAAATAGAACTGAGGCAGAAGAAAAAGCAAAAGCAATGAAGATGGAACAAAAAGATATGAAGGTACCCAAAGACAAAAAACACCCCCAAATCACTAATGTTGAAACACATACCAGGAAATGTAGATGGAAAGAAATGACCACAAATGCTCGCAGTCTAAGCAATAAAGTTCATGACCTTCAAGCCCTGATGTTGGAGGCAGACTTAGACGTTGTTGCAATCACAGAGACGTGGCTCAATGGTTCCCATGAATGGGATGCAATCATACCAGACTATAAACTATTTAGGAAGGATAAAGAGGGTCGTAAAGGTGAAGGAGTAGCTCTGTATGAGAAATGACATCGAGGCAACTGAAATGACAGGGACCTGGGGAAAGGAAGAAGCAATATGGATCACCTTAAAAAGAAATGATAAAACCTCTGTCCACATGGGTGTTGTCTACAGACCTCCAACACAATTGCAGGAACTAGATAAAGATCTGGTCACAGATATCCACAAGTTGGGAAAGAAGACAGAGGTGCTGTTGCTGGGAGATTTCAATCTGCCAGATGTAGATTGGAAGGTTCCGTCTGCGGAATCGGAAAGAAGTAGAGAGATTGTGGATGCTTTTCAAAGTGCTCTGCTCAGACAAGTGGTCACAGAACCCACGAGAGAGGGAGCGACGCTGGATCTGGTGCTCACAAATCGGGATTGTGTGTCAAATGTCAGAGTGGGTGCCCACCTGGGCAGCAGTGACCATCAAACGGTTTGGTTTGATATGACGGCTGAAGTGGAGGTCGGCCACTCAAAACTCAAAGTCCTGGATTTCAAGCGTGTTGACTTTAGTAAAATGGGGGAATACCTGAGGAAGGAGCTGATGGGCTGGGAGGACGAACGAGAGGTGAACGGACAGTGGTCCAGGCTGAAAGAAGCTATAAATAGGGCCACAAACTTTTATGTAAAGAGAGTAAATAAAAGCAAGAGAAAAAGGAAACCGATATGGTTCTCCAAGCAAGTGGCTGAAAAAATAAAGGCCAAAGAGTTGGCATTCCTGAAGTACAGAAAAACTCAAGAAGAGGAACACAGAGAGGAATACTGGATAAAACTGAAAGACGCAAAAAGAGAGATACGTCTGGCAAAAGCGCGAGCGGAAGAACAAATGGCTAGAAAGGTAAGGAGAGGTGACAAAAATTTCTTCAGGTATATTAGTGAAAGGAGAAAGACTAAAAATGGAATTGTGAGACTGAAAGATGCTGCAAACCACTATGTGGATAATGATGAAGAAAAAGCAAATTTGCTAAACAGATACTTTTGTTCTGTTTTCACAGAAGAAAATCCTGGAGAAGGACCGCGATTGACTGACAAAAATACATATGAAAATGGAGTGGATATAGCACTGTTCACGGAACAGAGTGTGTATGAACAACCCATAATGGAAAAAAGCAAGGACGTCCGTGACGAACACTTGGATGTTTTCACCCAGACATGTTTTTTTTTTTACGAATAAGGCACACAAAGGTGCCCAAAATGAGCAGATGACCACCGGAGGGAATTGGGGATGACCTCCTGTTACTCCCCCAGTGAACACTAACCCCCTCCCACCCTCAAAAAAGATTTTTTAAAAATATGTTGTGCCAGCCTCAGATGTCATACTCAGGTCCATGACAGCGCATGCAGGTCCCTGGAGCAGTTTTAGTGGGTACTGCAGTGCACTTCAGACAGGCGGACCCAGGCCCATACCCTCCTACCTGTTACCTTTGTGGAGGAAACAGCGAGCTCTCCAAAACCCACCACATACCCACTGTACCCATATATAGGTGCCCCCCTTCACCCATAAGGGCTATAGTAGTGGTGTACAGTTGTGGGTTGTAGGTTTGGGGGGGGGGGCTCAGCACACAAGGTAAGGGAGCTATGTTCCTGGGAGCATTTTATGAAGTCCACTGCAGTGCCCCCTAGGGTGCTCGGTTTGTGTCCTGGCCCGACCTCCCCCACCCTCCTCCGCACTCTCCTGCTCCTCCTCCTGCTATCCGCGGGAGACATTAATCCTAATCCAGGCCCCCCTCACCTGTCCTCCTCCTATCCACACAAACGATTCCGTGACGCCTCCAATCTCGTCTCTATTCCCCTCCTCCCCCCCTCTTCCCTCCCCTTCTCATGTGCCTTGTGGAATGCCCACTCGGTCTGCAACAAACTGACCTTCATCCACGATCTCTTCATCTCTCGCTCCCTTCAACTACTCGCCCTAACCGAAACCTGGCTCTCCCCTGACAACTCTGCCTCAGTCGCTGCCCTTTGTCATGGAGGTTATCTCTTCTCCCACACTCCCCGCCCAGATGGCCGCGGCGGAGGCGTCGGGCTACTTCTCTCGCCCTCCTGTAGTTTCCAACCCCTCCTCCTGCCTCAGTCTCACTGCTTCTCATCCTTTGAAGCTCACTCCATCCGACTATTCCACCCATTACCACTCAGAGTTGCCGTCATCTACCGCCCCCCTGATAAGCCCCTCTCTTCATTCCTTACTGACTTCGACGCCTGGCTCACCGTCTTTCTTGATCCCGCATCTCCATCCCTCATTCTTGGTGATTTTAACATTCACGTTGACAACCCATCCAACTCCTACACTTCTAAATTCCTCACTCTGATATCCTCCTTTAACCTCCGACTATCCTCTACCGCCCCTACTCACCGTGATGGCCATTGTCTCGACCTCGTTCTCTTCTCTTCCTGCTCACCTTCTAATTTCTGCACCTCAGTCCTTCCTATCTCAGATCATCACCTAATCACCCTCACACTTCATCACCCTCCCCCTCAACCTCGCCCAACTATAACCACTACCTTCAGGAATCTCCAAGCTGTCGACCCCCCTACCCTATCCTCTCACATCTCCAATCTCTTCCCGTCCATCTCGTCTTCTGAATCTGTCGACACGGCTGTCTTTACCTACAATGAAATTCTCTCCACTGCTCTGGATACCCTTGCACCATCTGTCTCTCGCCCCACTAAGCGCATTAATCCTCAGCCCTGGTTAACCCCATGCATCCGTTACCTTCGCTCCTGCACCCGATCTGCTGAACGACTCTGGAGGAAATCTCGCACCCTGTCAGAATTCACCCATTACAAATTCATGCTATCCTCCTTCCAGTCCTCCCTATTCCTTGCCAAACAGGAATATTATTCTCAATTAACCAATTATCTTGGCTCCAACCCTCGTCGCCTCTTCACAACCCTCAACTCCCTACTTAAAGTGCCCTCCGCTCCCACCCCCCCCCCCCCTCACTCTCTCCTCAAACATTAGCTGACTACTTCCACGATAAAGTGCAGAAGATAAACCTTGAATTCACCTCCAAGCCTTCTCCTCCCTGTGACTTCTTAACCCACTCCCTCAACCAACCTAACCTGTCCTCCTTCTCCTCCTTCCCTGAGATCACCGAAGAGGAAACTGCTCGCCTTCTTTCTTCCTCTAAATGCACCACCTGTTCCTCTGACCCCATTCCCACCAATCTGCTTACCAACATCTCTCCTACAGTTAACCCCTCAATCTGTCACATCCTCAACCTCTCTCTCTCCACTGCTACTGTCCCTGACACCTTCAAGCACGCTGTAGTCACTCCACTTCTTAAAAAACCATCACTTGACCCCACCTGTCCCTCCAATTACCGCCCCATCTCCCTTCTACCCTTCCTCTCCAAATTACTTGAACGAGCTGTCCACAGCCGCTGCCTTGATTTCCTCTCCTCTCAGGCCATCCTTGATCCGCTTCAATCCGGCTTTCGCCCACTACACTCAACAGAAACAGCTCTCTCCAAAGTCTGCAATGACCTATTCCTTGCCAAATCCAAAGGTCACTACTCCATCCTTATCCTCCTCGACTTATCTGCCGCCTTCGACACTGTCAATCATAATTTACTTCTTGACACACTGTCCTCATTTGGATTCCAGGGCCCCGTCCTCTCCTGGTTCTCCTCGTATCTCTCCCAACGCACCTTCAGAGTATCTTCTAATGGCTCTTCTTCCACCCCGTCCCGCTCTCTGTTGGAGTTCCCCAAGGATCTGTCCTTGGACCGCTTCTTTTCTCAATATACACCTCTTCCCTGGGATCACTGATCTCATCACATGGTTTCCAGTACCATCTCTATGCCGATGACACCCAGCTCTACCTCTCCACTCCCAACATCACAGTCGAAACCCAGGCCAAAGTCTCGGTCTGCCTCTCAGATATCGCCGCCTGGATGTCCAACCGTCACCTGAAACTGAACATGGCAAAGACTGAGCTCCTTGTCTTCCCACCCAAACCCTCCTCTCCTCTTCCCCCACTCTCTGTCTCTGTTGACAACGCCCTCATCCTCCCCGTCTCGTCAGCCCGCAATCTCGGAGTCATTTTCGACTCCTCCCTCTCCTTCTCTGCCCATATCCAGCAGACAGCTAAGACCTGTCGCTTCTTCCTCTATAATATTAGCAAAATCCGCCCATTCCTCTCTGAACAGACCACCCGAACCCTCGTCCACTCACTCGTTACCTCTCGTCTTGACTATTGCAACCTTCTCCTTGCTGGTCTCCCGCTTAGCCACCTATCCCCCCTTCAATCTGTCCAAAATTCCGCTGCACGTCTTATCTACCGCGTGAACCGATACTCTCATATCACCCCTCTCCTCAAGTCACTTCACTGGCTCCCGATTCACTACCGTATTCAGTTCAAGCTTCTCCTAATGACCTTCAAATGCACTCAATCTGCAGCCCCCCATTACCTCTCTACCCTCCTCTCCCCCTATGTCCCCACCCGTAACCTCCGCTCTCAGGACAAATCACTCCTATCTGTACCCTTCTCCACCACCGCTAACTCCAGACTCCGTCCCTTCTGCCTCGCATCACCTTATGCCTGGAACAGACTCCCCGAGCCCATACGCCATGCGCCCTCCCTGCCCATCTTTAAGTCCTTACTCAAAACCCATCTCTTCTCCCTTGCTTTTGGCGCCTAACCACCTTCCCCATTCATGATACACTGACTACACTGACTACATAGTTTGTTACCAAGCTCTCTTGAGCAGGGACTGTCCTTCCCCATGTTTTAACTTGTACAGCGCTGCGTAACCCTAGTAGCGCTATAGAAATGCTAAGTAGTAGTAGTAGTAGTAGTAGGAGCAGTGCACTACAAATGCTGGCTCCTCCCATGTCCAAATGGCTTGCATTTGAACGTTTTTGACATGGATGTCTTTGGTTTTGAAAATCGCCGAAAGTCAAAGACGTCCATGTCTAGGGACGTCCAAATCTAGGGACGTCCAAATTTAAGGATTTGGCCGTCTCTGACGGTATTTTCAAAACAAAAGATGGATGTCCATCTTTTTTTGAAAATACGGTTTTCCCCGCCCCTGGATTTGGATGTTTTACAAAGACGTCCAAATCACAACTTGGACATTTCTTTCAAAAATGCCCCCCCATATCATAAATCTACATTTAATTTCTACCTTAAAACATATTCTATATCTCTAGGCTTGTCATTTATTTCCTTAACCAGATGTATATATATAGCAATGTATGTAAAAAGTGGAGAAAAAAGACTTCAGTGAATATCTGAGTCACTCCTATTTGCAAGGCAGACACCTTCAGAATAGTAGGAGGCTCTTTTCAATCATAAGTCACAAAACAGATGTGGAACACACTGCCACTTGATTTGAAGACTATTCACGACCTAATCAACTTTCGAAAATCATTAAAGACTTATCTTTTCAACAAGACTTACCATAATAATCAATAATAGGATTTCTAACACATCGCTAATCACTTGATATTCTGACGGTTTTCTTGTTTACTGAATTGATTATATCCATTTTGTTACAATTGTTCTTTGTGTAATTAATTGTGTATCTACTCTTGAATGACGCTTGATATGATGTAATATTGTAAGCCACATTGAGCCTGCAAATAGGTGGGAAAATGTGGGATACAAATGCAACAAATAAATAAATAAGCTCCACTTTAACTTTATCTATCTATAAATAACAACCTTCCATAGCTATAGAATGAGCTGAACAAGACCAAATAAATGTTGCCTATGCTAATATATTGTACTTATCTTGGATTTTGCTGACACTTTATTTTCTCCATGTGCTGTGTCCATCTCTTTGTAAACTGCAAATCTTTAAATCCCAACAGGGATTCCCTGTTTCACCCTTGTAGGCTGCTTCAGGGGAAAACTGGTTAACAATACACACCATCCAACAACTGACCAAAAACATATAGAGCAACTATCAAAAACAAAAAGCTTCTCAGCTGGTGGCACAATACAAAATGGTGGCGGGCTTGCTGCAGACACCCAGAATTTAAACCCCTAAGCGTCAGACGCTCTAACCAACGTCATGACGTGTATCATATTTATTATTTCCCAAGACTCATATATGGCATGACTTCAACCTCTGAGATATTCCAACATAAAATAAGGCCACAATGGTGTAGTCTATGGGACCACACTCAGGGAACATGATCACCAACTGGAAAAGGTAGTGAGACAATAGTGCCTCAGGACTGAAATTAAATAAAGAAAAACTCCAGTACAGGCAGTCTCAACTTTTATTCCTAGGACACATCATTGGAATTGAGGTAGCGATGTCACACTCAACAAGGGTAGAAACAATTACAAATATGGAAACTCCTCAGCATTCTAAGGAACTCAAATGTGTCCTTGGGATGGTGAACTATTTAGGGGGGGAACCTTATTGTAGGTTTCATCAACTGTTCAACCACTGCATACATTCCTAGATCCCAAGGAGTGACAGATATGGGACTAGCTCAACAAGTAGCTTTTGAAGGTGTAAAGCAGATGGGTTCTGAAGTTCCCATATTGTCTTTCTTCAATTCTAATTTGCCAAGGGTGGTCAGCACTTACAGCTATGCCACTGAATCATGCTACATGCACAAAAGCACAGTCTCTTCAAACCAATAGCATTCTGTTCTTGCCCCCTTGCAAAAACTCCTGAGAAAATTGGAAAGTCATGGGATAGGAGGCAATGTCTTTCTGTGGATAAGGAATTGGTTATTGGACAGAAAACAGAGGGCAGGGTTAAATGACCATTTTTCTTAATGGAGGAGGGTGAATAGTGGAGTGCAGCAGGGATCTGTACTGGGACCAGTGCTATTTAACGTATTTATAAATGATCTGGAATCAGAACAATGAGTGAGGTGATTAAATTTGAAGATGACACAAAACTATTCAAAGTTGTCAAAGCACATGCAGATTGTAAAAACTTGCAGGAAGACATTTGGAAACTGAAAGACTGGGCATCCAAATGCAGATGAAATTTAATGTGGACAAATGCAAAATGATGCATATTGGGAAGAATAATCCATATCATAGTTACCTGATGCTGGGATTCACCTTAGGCATCAGCACTCAAGAAAAAGATCTAAGTGTCATTGTAGAGAATATGCTGAAAATGTCTCCCCAGTATGTGGCAGCGGCCAAAAAAGCAAACAGGATGCTAGGAATTATTAGAAAAGGGATGCAAAAATGGTCTATGAATATTTTAACGCCTCTGTATCGCTCCATGGTGCAACCTCAACTTCAGTATTGCATGAAATTCTGGTTTCCATATCTCAAAAAAGATAGAGTGTAATTAGAAAAGCTTCAAAGAAAAGCGACCAAAATAGTAAAGTGGATGGAACTCCTCCCATATGTGGAAAGGCTAAAGAGGTTAGGTCTAGGGGGGGATATGATTGAGGCCTACAAATCCTGAGTGGAGTAGAACGGATAAAAGTGAATCAATTTTTCACTCTTTCAAAAAGTACAAAGACCAGGGGACACAAATTACTTAGAAATACTTTTAAAACAAATTGGAGAAAATATTTTTTCACCCCAAAAATAGTTAAGCTCTGGAATTTATTGCCAGAGGATGTGGTAACAGCGGTTAGCGTATCTAGGTTTAACAAAAGGTTTGGACAAGTTCCTGGAGGAAGAGTCCATAGTCTGTTATTGAGATGGACATGAGAAAGCCACTGTTTGCCCTGGGATTGGTAGCATGGAATGTTGCTAAATTTGGGTTTCTGCCATGTATTTGTGACCTGGATTGGCCACTGTTGGAAGCAGGATACTGAGCTAAATGGACTATTGGTGTGACCTAGTATGGCTATTCTTATAAACTAAAAGCAGAGAGAGTGATATGTCCAAAGAGAAAAAGAATGGTTAGCAAGTTTCTTCTAAAAGATTATGTTGGTATCTCAGTGCCTTGCATTCCTAAAGACTGGTGACTAACCATAAGTGTCACAGATTCAAGGATAGTGAGTCCTTGGACCAGAGCCAGAGCTGAGGCAGACAAGTCACCTGGGCTGGCCCAAGGCAGAAGTCAGAACAAGACTGGACTAGAAAAGGCAGGACTAGAATAAACCAGGAGACTAGACAAAGCAAGGCAGAGGTAACAAAAGTACAATAGACAAGGACCGGATCCAGATGAGGCAAGGAAAGCAAGGCAAAGGGGCTAGAACTGGAACCCATACAGGACAAGGCAAGACTCGGATCTAGATTAAAACTGGGACTGGGACCCAGGCAATACAAGGCAAGGTAGAACAAGGCAAGACACAGAACTAAATTAAAACTGGGTCCAGAAAAGGGCAAGACAAGAACAAGGCAAGGACTGGATCCAGACAGGACTGGACTGAATACAGGGGCGTAGCCATGGGCGGGCCCGGGTCCACCCAATTTGGGGTCAGGCCCACCCAGCAGCAGTGTTCCTGCACAGCGATTCTGGTCGCAGGATCGGCTCGCAGCGATTCCCGCACGCTGCCTGCCGCTCAACAATCTCCTTGCAGCTACTAAGCGCTAACCCAGAAGCCTCTCCTCTGCTGCATCTTGACTGGGCAGAATCCAGAAGTTGTGGCAGAGGAGAGGCTTCCGGGTTAGCGCTTAGTAACTGCAAGGAGATTGTTGAGCGGCAGCCGGCAGGCAGCGTGTGGGAATCATTGCTAGCTACAGGTACACTGCTGCTGGGTGGGCCTGCAAGGAGGGTGAGGGAAGATGGGGTGAAAGTTGCTGCATGGGGGAACGGATGATGGGGAAAAGATGTTGCACGGGGGAGGGAAGACGGGGGACAGCAGCTGCACAGGGGGGAGGGAAGATGGAAGGAAAGATGCTGCACAGGGGGGAAGGAAAATAGAAAGATGAGGCATGGAGGGTGGGGGAGATGCTGCATGGGGAAGAGAGAGATGCAGCAAAGGGGTGGAGGGATAAGGAAGGGAGAAGTCTTGGCTGCATATGAGATGGAGGGGAGGGAGACATGCTGCATAGAGAGGGGATAGGTGGTGAGAGGGGGAGAAATGTTGAACAAAGGGGTGGAGAGGAGGGAGAAATGGTGGGCATAGGGGTGGAGGGAAGGGAGAAATGTTAGACATGATGGTAGAGGGGAGGAAGGGAGAAATGCTGCATGGGAAGGGGAGAGAGATTTTGGACCAGAACACAAGAGAAAGGGAGAGAGAAATGTTGGACATGATGGTAGAGGGGAGGAAGGTACAGATGCTGTATGGGAAGGGGAGAAAGATGTTAGACCCAGAACACAAAGGAGAGGGAGAGAGAGATGGTGGACAGTGGGAATGAGAGGGGGAGATAGACATGGGGGTGGATGAGAGGGAGGAAGAGGTACACAGTAGGTGGTGAGGGGGGGGGGGGGGGGAAATGCTGGGCCATAAGGGAGAGGACAGGAATGAAGAGAGAATATAAGGCTAACAGGGTGGAGTTGGGATCAGATGCTGGTTAGAAGGGTGGAGGGAGGAAGACGATGGGAATGGTGGAACCCTGTGGGAGAGGCCAAGAGGAGGAAGAGGGGGTGGCAATGAAATGAATGAGAGATAGTGATTACAGAGGGTAGAAATATGGCAATGGGTGTCACGTCTGTGGCAGTGACCACCCTCATACTTACCCTGTTTCTGGGAGTCAGTGGCTGTGCTGGCTTCTGCTTGTCTCTGTGTCTGTCTCTGTCTTAGTTTCTCTCTGGCTCTGTGTGCTGATTGCCTTACTGGACCTCACCTGTGTGGGCTATGCCTCTTCCAAGATGGCTGCCACCTCCTCTATGCCAGTATCCAAGATGGCTCCTGCTTGTCCTTCCTGTGGGCTCTCTTTCTCTGTGTGTCTAGCCTCTCTTTGGAGGCAAGGAACTTCCTGCTTCTGTCCTGCTGGTAGTGACTCATCAGTGAGAGCCTTCATAAGGAAGTGCTGGGCTTGCAGTCAGTGCCTTTGCATGACGTGTTATACTCTCAGGCCAGGTCAGGTTAGGTGTCTGCTGCACTACTGCTTAGCCTCTCTCTGGGTTCCAGCCCAGCTTCTTTCTGGGTCTGTGTCTGTTGTCTTTCCGTGGGGGGTTTCCCTGTCTTTGTTCCTGGCTTACTCTGTGTTTGGGGTAAAGCCTCTGCTCCTGGCTTACTCTGTGTTTGGGGTGAAACCTCTGTTCCTGGCTTACTCTGTGTTTGGGGTGAAGCCTATGTTCCTGGCTTACTCTGTGTTTGGGGTGTTGCCTCTGTTCCTGGCTTACTCTGTGTTTGGGATGAAGCCTCTGTTCCTGGCTTGCTCTGTGTTTGGGGTAAAGCCTCTGCTCCTGGCTTACTCTGTGTTTGGGGTGAAACCTCTGTTCCTGGCTTACTCTGTGTTTGGGGTGAAGCCTATGTTCCTGGCTTACTCCGTGTTTGGGGTGTTGCCTCTGTTCCTGGCTTACTCTGTGTTTGGGATGAAGCCTCTGTTCCTGGCTTGCTCTGTGTTTGGGGTGAAGCCTCTGTTCCTGGCTTACTCTGTGTTTGGGGTGAAGCCTCTGTCCCTGGCTTACTCCGTGTTTGGGGTGTTGCCTCTGTCCCTGGCTTACTCTGTGTTTGGGGGTGAAGCCTCTGTCCGTGTTTGATCTCTGTTTGCTCTGCTGCCGGCCCAAGACCCTTGGCCTGTTTTTCCTGGTTTACTCTGTTCGCTCTGTTGCCTACCTTGAACCCTGCTTGTATATCCTGAGTGTATATCCTGAATCCTGCCTTGCCTAGTCTGTGTGCTTACCCTGCTTGTATTTCCTGTGTGCATATCCTGAATCCTGTGTCTTTGTCTAGCTAGTGTTTATTGCCAGGGCGTGGTCCCTGTTTCCTGCTGCTTCCTAGCTAGTGGGTTTACCCGCTGGGTATTCCCTGATCCCCAGTCTGCCTTGCTGGCATGTTGCCCTAGTCTTTGTTCCTATGTCTTGTCTCCTTGGTCTGCCGTCTGGTTCTTGCTAGTGGCTGTGCAGCAGCACTCCGTCTGAGTTTAGTTCCTAGTCCAGTTTCCTCGTGTTTCCTTGATCCTCGGTGGGTCCTCTGGATCTCCAGTCCGGCCTTGGCCAGCAAGTTCTGTTGGCTGCCTGCACGCTGGAGCTCAACTCCAGCGGAAAGGTGGCTAAGCACAGGTGAAGCGGTTCCTGTTCTGCAGGTTCCAGTGGCCTACTTCCAGTCCCGAGTTCCAGTCCGGTCCTTCCGGACGTCCAGTTCCAAGATGGTCTTGCCTGCCTCTGCCGCTCCTCGGCAGGGGCCCATGGGCTCACGATCCCCAGTGCTGCCTCGAGGACCTGACAGCATTCCAAGGGCCTCGAGAACGCGACAATGGGGAGTAGATTAAAGATAAAAGAGAAAGTAGGGATGGGGAGGAGTAAGAAGGAAATTTGATAGGTAGTTGAAAAGTAAAAAGGAGACGAAGAAGGGTGAGAGAGAGGCAGAAAAGAGCTAAAAAGGAATGATCAATATGTCAGAGGCAGGAATAGTGAGGAAACAGACAGGAGAGAGGAGAAAAGACAAATGGACTGCAGCCGCTTGAAGAAGAATTAGCAGATGACAGAGAGGAAAGCAGAAAAGAGAAATTGGAACCAGCAAGATGGAAAAATAAAATGTCCAGACAACAAAGGTAGAAACAAAGCATTTTATTTTGAATGTTTTAAATGGAATATGTTAGCTTTTGGAAATGTGCATAACAAATGTCTTTGTATTGTGTTCTGTAGAAAAGGAAATGCATCTCTGTTTTATGTCTCAAGTGTTGCAGTAATGCTATGTTTAACTTCTTGGGGTTCCCTTTCATTTTTTGTCTAAATATTTTTATTTCCAATTTGTGATCCCTTGTTCTGTATTTGGTGAGGGTCTGTTGGTGTGATAGTAATGTCAGGTGGGAAATTGGAGGGGAGGCAAAGAGGAGAGGGAATCAGGGAGGGGAGCCTTCCTTTATTTTCTGACCTGGGCCCAAGCAGGTCTAACACCAGTCCTAACCCTTGCTGTATAGCTGGTGAGGATTCCCAGGCATCCCCAGCTAAGGACCTCCTCCAAAGGTAGCCAGAACTCCCTTCTACCAAGCTCTGGCAACAGCATCCTTGAGCCATGTGTGGGGTGCTGGCATCAGTGGCTTAGGGTGATTGCTGCTGCCTGCCAAGCTTGGTAAAAGAGAGTTCTGGCCACCTTCAGAGAAAATCTTCAGGTGACTGAGCTTGAGGATCCTCATTAGCTAAAGTATTTAAAGAGGTGGTGGTGGTATAGCGTTAATATATCGTTCCTACCTCAAAGTAGAAACCTGCTCAGATTGTATCACCCCTTTCCTTGAAATTGCTGCAATCAAAATCCATCACTCCATCCTTCGAGATCACTTAGTTTGTGTCTTGTTCTATAGACCACCAACTAACTGGAGTAATTGCCAAACTGACCTCATGGACTTTATTTCCAACTCCTGTGTGCCTCATTCTAATATTTTACTCCTGGGAGATCTTAATCTCCATCTCGATGACCCGCACTCACTGCATGCGCTTCAATTCTTGGATTTCCTTCGACTCTGGGATCTTAATTGCCTGAGCTTTGTCCCATCACATACTAAGGATCATTCACTCAACCTCATCTCCTATAAGTTCCTCACCAATACGAATTTTCAAATTTCAGGCATCAGGTGGACTGCTACTCCTTAGTCTGATCATCACAAACTACACTTCATCCTCCATTGGCAGAAATCGGGTCTCCCCCATACACGAGAACTATTATCATTCCGTACAAGAGATGTAGTCGACGTTCTTTCAGTTTGGCAATTATTTTACATCGATAACTGGATAGCGCAGCCAGACTCCATTCATTTTCTCTCAGTCTGGGATGAAAAGTGTAGACGTGTCCTGGACAATATAGCACCCTTGCAAACTAAAACTACATTTAAGCGCAACTCTGCCCCACGGTTTTCTCCAGAGCTGAAAACACTAAAAACGCAGACCCAAAAACTTGAAAGAGCCTGGTGCAGACAGAGAAATGAAAGCACGTTCAACGCGTGGAAATTAAGTCATCATAAATATAAATATGCTATCAAGCAAGCCAAACGATCAAACTTTTCATCCAAACTTAAGACTGCAGGTCGAAACACAAAAAAGCTCCATCAACTCTTGAATACTTTTCTTGATACCAGCAAGATTACTACTTCACAAGCTGACCTTCCTTCTGCTGTCGCTGGCAAACTTTTTCAAGGAAAGAATCCAATTGCTGTGAAGCACATTACCATGTAGCAACACTGCCATTGATGCCTTCCTCAACTGTCTAGAATCTCCACCTGACCAATGCCCGGCTAACCAGTCCTGGACTAACTTTTCCCCTTTAACAGTAGATATTGTAGCTAAAGCAGTTACCAAGTATTCAACAAAACACTGTGGTCTAGATATGTGCCCTAGTTATTTGCTGATTTTGGCACCTGCCTGCTTCATTGCTGACCTCACCTCCTATTTCAATTTCATGCTTCAAAATGGTATCTTCCCATCTGCACATGGAAGCATCCTCCTCACACCTATTCCTAAGGACCCGAAAATAAAAGCTGATGTCATCTCCAATTACCACCCAGTGGCATCTATCCCATTGCTCATCAAAACAATAGAAGGTATGGTCAACAATCAATTAACTGATTACTTGAACAAATTCTGCATCCTGCATAGCTCACAATCAGGTTTCCACTCACAGTACAGTACCGAAACAGTATTAGTTACCCTCCTAACGAACTTCAAGCAATTAATATCTACTGGGAAAAAAGTGTTACTACTTCAATTTGATATGTCCAGTGCGTTTGACATGGTGGATCATACTCTCCTACGGCACCTGTTAGATACATTGGGATTAGGAGGTAGCGTGCTTAACTGGATTAAGGGCTTTCTGTCCTTGAGAACGTACCAAGTCAAATCCAAATCAATCATCTCAACACCGTGGATAGCTTCTTGTGGAGTGCCCCAAGGCTCACCCCTTTCCCCTACACTTTTCAACATCATGTTGATTCCTCTTGTGACAGCCTTATCCAGTCTCGGCCTCAACCCATTGATCTATGCGGACAATGTGATCATCTACATCCCTTTCAAAACAACACTTGCTGAAATCACCGACACAATAGCTGCAAGTTTTGCCATCATGGAATCTTGGGCTAAAGCATTTCAGTTCAAACTCAACAAAGACAAAATGCAGTGTCTAATCCTTTCGTCCCAGCATAACAAGGTTATCCCAACTTCACTAGTCATTAGGAATTCAACTCTTCCGATCTCAGCAAGTCTGAAAATCCTTGGTGTCTTGTTAGATACTCACTTGCTACTGGATAACCAAGTTAATCTCATCACAAAAAGAATGTTCCACTCAATGTGGAGACTGAGGCATGTCAGACATTTCCTCATGAGGGAGCTCTTTCGTACCCTCATTCACTGGTTGGTCCTATCACATATAGAGTACTGCAGTGGAATTTATGCTGGTTGCCGAAAATTCATTCTGAACAAACTACAGACTGCTCAAAACACAGCTGCAAGGCTAATATTAGGCAAATCACGCTTTGGTCATGCTCAACCTCTTCGTTTCAACATACATTGGCTCCCCATTATAGATTGTCTTACCTTCAAAATCTGCTCATTGACTCACAAGATAATCTATGGGAAGGCCCCTGCCTACATGCAAGATTTGATAGATCTACCCTACAGAAATGCTTCCATGACTGCTCGATCCTACCTTAACTTACACTATCCAAGCTGCAAGTCTGTTAAATATAAATTACTCTTTTCCTCTTCCTTCTCCTACATCAGCCCAAAGGCTTGGAACAGTCTACCTAGATATCTAAACGAGATTGATAAACACCAGCTTTTCAAGAAATCCTTAAAAACATTTTTATTCGAGAAAGCTTATCCCAACAATAACAAGCAGCCCTCACCTTCCTCCTCATGACTGCACCAGTTTCACCACCGACTGCATCAACCTTGTCCTACATCCTTCTATTATCTTCATGTTCTAACTGTTTTTCTGTCTTTTTGTATCACTATCTTCATTGAATTGTAACCTTCTGTAACCCTGTAAGCCGCGTTGTGCCCGCACTAGTGGGAAAATGTGGGGTATAAATGTACTAAAAATAAATAAAATAAATAAATAAATTTATATTTTGAGGTGGAGGTAGGGCGGAGCGGGGAAAATTTGTGCCCACCCACTTTGGGCTCAGGCCCACCCAAAACTGGCTGTCTGGCTACGCCACTGACTGAATGAGACGAGACAAGGCAAGGCTAGGCACAAAACATGGCAGACAAAGCAGGGCAGGAGCTAGGCAACAAGAACAAACAGAAGCAAGACAAGGCAGTAGCCAGCCTTGGCTTGCATGCACAGGAACCAGGAACAGACTTGGCTTGGCAGGATCAGGAACCAGGAACAGAGTTGGCTAGGCAGGATCAGGAACCAGGAACAGACTTGGCAATAGGAACAGACTTGGCAAGGCAAGAACAGGATTCAGGAACAGACTTGGCTTGGCAACAGGATTCAGGAACATGTGACTTAGCAGGGACAGGAACAGAGCTTGGTTTTAGCAGAAAGCAGGAACAGGGTTTGGGCTTTAGAAGAAAGCAGGGACAGAGCTTTGGCAATAGCAGAAAGCAGGAACAGGGTTTAACTGTAGCAAGAGTCTAGAGCAGGGCTAGGGCTAGACTAAGAGCAGGAGCCAGAGGTAGAGTCAAACTGTAACAGACACCAAGAGCAGGGTGTGGCTTTAGAGTCAGGCTTTCAGGAACAAGGTACAGAAACAAGGCTTTCAGGAACAAGGCTCAGAAACACAAGAACAAGCATTCAGGGACAAGACTCACAGGAACAAAGCTAGGCTGGAAACAAGACGTAGGAATAAATCCAAGCAGGACTTGGATCCAAACAGGGAACATGAAGATTAGGTTAAAAGACCTGCTGCATACGCAAAGGCATGAGAGTTTCAAGGAGCTTTATAAAGGACTTTGCTGATGATGTCACAACTTGGAATGAGGCTTGAATAAAAGGAACACCAGAGCGAGGCTTGGATATCAGGAACACCAGACAGCAGATGCATCAATGCAGGGATGAAGCAGTCCGGAAAAGCCACAGAGCCAGATCACTGGGAAAAGATGAGTCTGGATGCAGGGGCACAGCCACAGCCGTGACAATAAGCTACTGGTTAGCTTAATCGACAACAAAGACCTAGATAAAACACCTTCATGATGTCAAATATTACTCACTCAACTGATGGATTTCAACCCTGTAGCACGGTATATGCCTGGGAGGGGTTTGCTAGTCGCAGGCTACATTGCTCCAGCATACTGGATATCACTTTGATCCACAAAACTTTGAGTCTGTGTCCAGCAAATGGAAGCCCACAGACCAATAAGGAGCCTGTTAATGGCAAACGGCTAATGAGCTTCAAGATGTCCAAAAGTAGACAGAGAAGAGGTGACCAGAATGCTTTCAGTATGTACTAGAGTTTAAAAAAAAAGGAATATTATTCAGCCAGTGAAATGGAATTTTGACATATGATGATTATGTTGTAGTCCTCAACAGAATGAGAGCGGGGACACTTAAAAGAATATAACTTCATCATCTAGGACTTAATATAGTGCTGGGCAGACTTATACGGTCTGTGCCCTGAAAAAGACAGGTACAAATCAAGGTAAGGTATACACATGAGTTTATCTTGTTGGGCAGACTGGATGGACCATGCAGGTCTTTTTCTGCCGTCATCTACTATGTTACTATAATCGTATGTTACTATCTAGGATTTAATGCAAAGAGAAGTAGAAATAAACTGTCTGATGACCATGCATTGGAGACCAGAACTGCCTCATTAATAAGTCTAGCCAAGATAAGAAAATAGAGTAGGGTTAAATGGTTAATATTCTCAACAGAGAAGGGTAGATATTGGGGTTCCCTATGGGTCTGTGCTGGAACCACTGCTTTTTAACGTATTTATAAATGATCCAGAAATGGGAGTAACTAGTGAGGTAATTAAATTTGCTAATGACACGAAGGTATTCAAAGTTGTTAAATCACAAGAGGATTGTGAAAAATTACAAGAGGACCTTACGAGACTGGGAGACTAGCAGGCTTATTTTTGAAAGAGAAAGACACCCATATTTCGACCCAAATCGGGAGATGGGCGCCTTTCTCCCGTGGGTGCCCAAATTGGTATAATCGAAAGCTGATTTTGGGCGCCTCCAACTGCAGTCTGTCGGGGAGAACGAACAAAGTGGACAGGGGAATGTCAGAGATGTGGTGAAGGCGGGACTGGGGCGTGTTTATCGGCCGAGGAGAGATGGGCGAGCTCGGCCGATAATGGAAAAAAGGGCAGCAGAAGCGAGAATTTGGGCTGCTTTTGTTGGACCCTTTTTTTTCACAAATAAGTCCACAAAAAGTGCCCCAACTGCCCAGATGACCACCCGAGGGAATCGGGGATGACCTCCCCTGACTCCCCCAGTGGTCACTAACCCCCTCCCACCAAAAAAACAGAACTTTAAAACCTTTTTTTTTCCAGCCTGTATGCCAGCCTCAAATGTCATACCCAGCTCCATCACAGCAGTATGCAGTTCCCTGGAGCAGTTGTTAGTGGGTGCAGTGGACTTCAGGCAGGTGGACCCAGGCCCATCCCCCCCCTACCTGTCACACTTGTGCTGGTAAATGGGAGCCCTCCAAACCGCCCCCAAAACCCACTGTACCCATATCTAGGTGCCCCCCTTCACCCATAAGTGCTATGGTAATGGTGTAGAGTTGTGGGCAGTGGGTTTTGGGGGGCTCAGCACCCAAGGTAAGGGAGTTATGGACTTGGGAGGTATTTTAATTTTTTATTTTACTTTTTACAAGTGCCCCCTAGGGTGCCCAGTTGATGTCCTGGCATGTGAGGGGGACCAGTGGACTACGAATCCTGGCCCCTCCCATGACCAAATGCCTTGGATGTGTTTGTTTTTGAGCTGGGCGCCTTCGGTTTCCAGTATCGCTGAAAACCGAAACCGCCCAGCTCAAATCCGCCCAAATCCGATGCATTTGCCCAGAACCAACCGTATTATCGAAACAAAAGATGGACGCCCATCTTTTTCGAAAATACAGTCTGTCCCGCCCCTTCGCGTACCCGTCCTCGGAGATAGTCGCCCATGGAGATGGGCGTTCGCATTTGATTATGCCCCTCTAGTTATCTAAATGGCAGATGACATTTAATGTGAGCAAGTGCAGAATGATGAATGTGGGAAAGAGGAACAAAGCTTTGGTGCAGTGTGAACAACGGTGGATCTTCAAATTGGATTCCCTTGAACCTCAGGGGCTTAATTCTTTGATACACTGGTCTGCATTTTACTGACACATAACCGGACACTTTTGAGAAATTTATCATTTCCTGTTTTGGGTTCAATGTGATCTGATCACAAAAATAAAACATAAAAATAAAATTAAAAAGATCAAATGTTCAAAAAAAACACAACATGAAAAATAGGGATTGCAAATATTATTTGCATCACCATGCAAGTCATTTTTAGACCAATTTAGAGGTGTGCTTTTGTTCATTATTGGAATAGCACCGACTGGAATGCCCCATGACGTAAGCACGTTGTGACGTTATAGGGTGTTTCTGAATCAGGTGCCCTTAAATACTCTGGGCGCCATTTTTTAGTCTGGCTGCTGGTTTTACATGCCGGAGCTCTCAAGGCACTGGAGGTTGGCGTTTACACATATTGATTAATCCAGTTTGGTTTGCTGAAAAAGTTATTTGGCAAGGAATTACCTTCATGTTGTTTGCTATTTCAGGGATAATAGTGAGGACTGTTGAAGAAGCCTGTGCGAAACGGGTCAGTCGGGACCTCAGCCCACATAAGAACAGTACCGTAACAGCTGGTGCAGTAGCACTATCATACACAATACAGATAAGTGAAATTTTGAATTGTTCTGTATTTTTGCTGATAACTTTTTGAGGTTGAATAAAGAGGGGTTTTTTTTTAGCTCATGATTACTTTTTCACCGTGTGCTCCAATATTTGAAACAATTCCGGTCATCAAACCGAGTGGAGCAATGGTAGTATGAAGATTTTTCCTCTCATTTTACAGAAATATTAGTAGTGGTTTATCAAAGTGTTTTTTGATTCACATCATGTTTTGTTTGACAACTGAATGACTAAGTGAATCTGATCTTTGAATTTACACCTACAGCTTTAAACATAAACATGCATCACCAGCTGGTCAAACTAGAGAAATACACTTCATGAAATATTCTTGTAATTCATATGATGGAAAATTCACCATTTCACCACAGCCTAAATTTAAGTGTACTTTATAGAATACACCTAGGTGTATTTCGTTTCAGCCAGGGGCGTAGGTATGTGGGGCCATGGGGGCATGGGCCCCCATAGATTTAGCACTGGCCTCCCCCACCGCTGACCCTCTCGACCCCTCTCCCATCGCCAACCCTCCCCCGCTGCCATAGGGTACCTTTGCTGGTGGGGGTCCCCAACCCCTGCCAGCCGAAGTCCTCCAGCACAGCCGCGTTGCTGATCTAAAAGCAAGCCCTGCTTGCAGATCAACAATGTGGCCACACCGGAGAAGAGGACTTCGGATGGCGGGGGTTGGTGACCCCCGCCAGCAAATGTACCCGACAGTGGGAAGGGGGGGTTGAAAGGGTAGATGCCAGGGGGGGTCAAAGGTGGTGGCAAGGGGGGGGGTCAAAAATGGCAGGGGGAGGGTCAGCGGTGATGGGGGGGTAAAAATGTGTCCCCTCACCTCAGGCTCTGGACCCCCCTTCTGCTGGTCTGGCTACGCCCCTGGTTTCAGCACCAATTTGTTTAGGCATGATATATAGAATCTAGTCCTATATTTCTATGAGCATCTTATAATTTACCGCTAAATCTGTGAGTGCACCTTAGTAAAAGGACCCCTTACATACCTGATATACTGCAGGGGTCATTACTGACACATAAGCAATAATAATAAATGTGCAAAATTAAACTACATATTCAGGAATCAATAGATCAAATGAGGAGCCGATCAGCCTATTCACATTAACCTAGGTGAGAAGACAATCTTACTACACCTGCTTCCTTCTGCAATTTTCTGAATATAGTGCACCATACTTCAAACCAAACTATTCAGCCGCACAGATTTTCACCCGCATTCCATGAATTACTAGCATCCTCTCTTTCGCTGGTTGTGACTCAAAGTCCCATCGATTAATAGTTGCCACAATTTGTACTGGAGCCTTTTCTCCCTTGTGGGGCTATGACACTTTACTCTCCATGGCGTCTGTCAGGTACGTCACTTGCAGTCCGTCAAAACCATGGCAACGATTATCAGGGCGTGGCGATTCGAGGAGGCAGGACGGAGGTCTATCTCGGAAGGGGCGGGGAGAAAGAGGAGGAGGAGGAGGCTTGGCCAATCACCTTTGAGCCCGCACTTTAGGGCCGGATCCGCAAAGTTAGGAGGTTTTGCTGAACGCACAGCACACAACCCCACCCCCCCCCCCTTGTGCCTTGGCAGTGAAGCGGAGTGAAGTGTCGTTGGAGCCCTGGCTTTAGAGGAAGAGCGCGTGCGGTCAGCGCGAGGGAGGGAGAGAGCAGTAAGCGAACGCTGGATTCTTTTACGGCTGCGCTATCCCGGACGGTCGGAGAGGGGGAACGTCTTTTCCCAGCGGCTACCACCTCCTCCTCAGCCCGAAGAAAGAGTCTTCACTTTAAAATAATACTTTTTAGCTATTTTTTTTTTTTAGTTTGTTTTTAAAGCGCGTTTTCCAGTAGTTATTAATTTTTTTTGTAAGTCCTCGGTAGGCGTTGGGGGCTGTGCTTTCTCGCTCTCCAGCCTGTGGGAGCCATGATCCCGGAGGAGTGCCGCCAGAGCCGCTTCCGAGCCTCCTCCCGTTCTGGGCTGCTCTGCCACATCCACAGCCCCATCCACAGCGAGCCCTTCAGCGACCGCTACATGCTCAGTCCCGGCCACGAGCTCGGCAGGTGAGTCAGTCATTTCTTACTCTTTTTTTTTTTTTAGGGGAGGGGGGTGATAAGACACCTGCGTGAATGAGTATTTGGGGGGTTTTTGTGTGCGCGTGTGTGTGGCAGCAGTTCAGTGTGAAACAACGATGATTAAAAAAGGAAAACAAAAGTTGGTCAGTGTAAAGCTTCTCACATATATACGCATGTAGTCCAAGAAAATGCCTATGTATTCATTTGAACTTGAACGGGAAGGAAGGCAAGAGGTTTTACGTAGGTTTCACTTCGGCAGATATTTACATCATTGATCTGCAAGGCCCATCTAGTTGCCCAGTTTACCCCAAAATATTTATATAGTGCTACAAGGGCTGTTCAGATTTACTGTAGAAATCCTTCCGTAGAGCTCGTAGTTTAGTGAAGACAGCCGGGATGAAACCGGATGCTTTTAAATTTCCGCTTTCTCCTTGCGTGGCCCCACTTTGAAAGTTTGCGCCTTTCTCTTATCTTCTATTAGTGTTATATACTTTTAGCTTCTCTTTGGCAGACAGCTTTTGATACCTGTTACAAATGCACAATACACCTCTTCTCTCCTATTTCCCTTTTGGAGCCTCATACTATAAATCCATGTCTGGATTGTAAAGTTGGTTTTTAGTTGAAAACTGCTTCGAGTACCGTTTGTAGACGGATTTTATCCTATTTGGCTTGGAATGGATTGACAGCATGCTTTGCACCCAGTAGGGCTGGGAGATTAAAGGGGAGCTACTGTAAGAATTTCATTAACAAACCCGAAGATTTTGCTCACACTTTTTTCAGTAGTAGCTCAAGGTGAATTACATTCAGGTACACTGGGTATTTCTCTGTCCCAGGAGGGCTCACAATCTTAAGTTTGTGGCAATGGAGGGTTAAGTGACTTGCTCAAGATCACAAGGAGCAGCAGTGGGATTTGAACCGGCCACCTTAGGACTGCAAGACTGGTGCTCTAACCACTAGGCCACTCCTCACCATCATGTATTGCAAGTGCTGTAAAAGAACATGTCAAACTGTAAAATTAAGGTGTTTATAGTATTTAAATCATGGGACACGATTTTACCATGCAGTAGTGATACTTCATCTTAGATAAAATTGGTTAATAACCAAATAAGTTATTTTTTTTAACAACCATTTGTGTTTGTATAGAGTAGGGACACAGATTTAAACACAACACAGTTTTTAAATTGCTTCATTTATTTAAGGAGCAAAGTTATCAAACTCCCATATCACACATTTGAAAAGTAACTGTTCCTGAACTTAACTGGTTGCACCACCTTTAGCAGTAATAGTTGCAAACAGTTCCTATAATTTGATATCACTTTTGAGGACTCTTAGTGTCTCTTCTTGCCAGAGCTGCTTTGATTACACATTCATAAGTTTTCATCCATGAACTGCTCATTTCAGGTCCTGCCATAGCATCTCTGTTGGGTTCAAGTCAGGATTTTGATTAGACCAAGCCAAAACTTTAGTTTCTCCTGAGAAATTCAGATGGTAGATTTGCTTTTTTTTTTGTTCTGCTGCATAACCTAGGTAGGCTTCAGTTCTTGGACAGATGATTGGATATTCTTCTTATGATTTTTTGGTACAGTGCAAAATTCATGGTTCCTTAAATAATGACAGATTTTCCAGGTCTTGAGACAGCAAAGCATCCTACCACCACCATATTTCGCATGTTCTTATTGTGGAATGCTAGATATAATGTGACCTGTTGTCCAGAGAGTTTCACCTTTGACTCATCTGCTCATAGAAGGGGAATGGGGATGGGTTTTGATACACTGCTTTCTGTGGTTACAGTCAAAACATTTACATATTATATACACACTAGTAAAAAAAAGCCCCGTTTCTGATGCAAATGAAACGGGGCCTAGCAAGGTTTTCTTCTGTGTGCATGTGGGAGTGTGTGTGTCCCTGCCCTCTCTCCCTTCCCCTGTGCTGTCTGTCCTCTCTGTCCCCTCCCCCCTTGGAGTCGAGTCCTTCAGTGTTAAGTTTCCTGCTATGCTGTGTTTATGTTACAGAGATAGTGAGGGCTTCTGCCCTCTCTCCCCTCCCCCCTCTGAGGCCTTCACTGTTACAGAGAGAGCGATTTGATTTCGTGCTTTGTTGTGTTTTCCTACACTGTTTGTGTTACAGAGAGAGCGAGGGTGGGGCAGACACTCATGGGGAAACCGGATATCTCTCTCCCTTCACACTTCCGGCTGGAGGCTTCATTTAGAATGTTGGTGGTGCCTTTTATATATAGAGATTTAGTTTGTACCTAGGGCAATGGAGGGTTAAGTTGCTTGCCCAGAGTCACAAGGAACTGCAGTGAGAATCGAACTCCCAGGCCACTACACTAACCATTAGGCTACTCCATTCCAAAAAGCTTTGGGATCGTTCAGGTGTGTTTTTGCAAATGATATGAGCATTGATTATTACTTTTGGATAGCATCAGTTTCCACCTTGCTACTGTCCTAAGAATCCCATTTTTGCCCACTCAGTCTCTTATTGTGCTGTCATGAACATTGGCTTTAGCTGAGACTAGAGGCCTGATGTTCTTGGATGTTTTGTGACTTCAAGATGAGTTGTTGCACTTTTGGAGTAATTTTGGGAAGCCAACCACTCCTGGGAACATTCATTTCTGTTTCAGGTCTTCTCCGTTTGGAGATAGTGGCTCTTACTGTGACTTGGTGGAGTCCCAGATCTTTAGAAATGGCTTTATAACCCTTTCCAGACTGAAATATTTCAGAGAGGGCATCAGGCTGTGTAAATATTTTCTATTGTATTCTAAGAGCAGCCCCCCTCTTCCTTTTTTAAGCTTGGACAGAAAAAAATATATGTATATATATAATTTTAAAAGCCCACAAAGCAACCAATATAAGGTGATTAAACATTATTTAGGACAATAAAAAAAAGTTCTTCACTAGCTGAGACCCCATTTCCTTCAGAACAGAATGAACAAAAGATGTCAGTTCTGTACTGGAAGCTATAAATGAATCTGGAAAAGTATTCCAATGATAACCTAAAAAGAAAGGGGGGAGTTTAGGATTTGGCCTTTGCAATGCATTATGAGCCATAAACAACTTTTTAAAGTTTTATGTTCCTGGATTGTATTAACTTCCTTTGAGTACCCTGATCACAAGGTCTTTGATAAAATTGTTTGGTCCAGAAGAGTTTTCTCCCGAGGAGGTGGTATCTTGATCTGCTTTGTGTCATCTGATCTTTTGTCTGTGAATGTCTTGTCTTACCATATCATTCATGATAGCTAATAATATGCCAGCTTTTTGTATATCTCAGACATTGCATTAACACTTTATACCCTGCCTGTAGAAGACATTTAATCTATGAGTACTAAAATGTTTAAGAATAATATCACTAGTTCTATTGTGGTTTTATGGATGATTAGCACAATTTGCTTTTCTAGGCATTTAGAACATCAGAATTGTCATACTGGGTCAGACCAAAACACTATCTAGCACAGTGACGTGGACTTGACCACTCGTTATTAACAGGGTATAAGTTCCTGACATAAACTCAGAAAGTAGCAAGAGTCTGTGCTGTGTATTCTAGGGTAAGCAGTGGCTTTCCCTGGATCTTCCTTCATAATGGTTTATGGACTTCACCTCCAGGAATTTGTCCAAACCTTTTTTTTTTTTAAACAAAGCTACATTGAGAGAAGTATTTTCTCATACTTTGTTTTAAATATTACTATGCAATAATTACTATGTAACTTCACAGCGTTTCCCCTAGTGTTTGTACTTTTTAGAAGAGTAAACAATTTCATGTACCTTTTCCACTCCACTCAGGATTTTATATACCTCTCGTCTTTTTCGGCCATCTCTTTTTCAAGCTAAAAACCTTAACCTCTTTATCCTTTCTTCGTATGAAAGTTTATCTTGTAATCATTTTGGCTGCCTTTTCTCTGTACCTCTATTTCTACTGTCTTTCTTTTTTTGAGATTTGCCAACCAGAATTGCATACGCTACTGAAGGTGCACTCATACTGTGGAGTGATACAGAGGCATTATGCTATTCTTTGTTTTGTACTCCATTCCTTTCCTAATAATTCCTAACGTTGTTTGCTTTTTATGGCTGCATACCGAGCAGAAGATTCAGTGTGTTATCCACTCCGACTCCTGGATGGTTACTCTTTATGCATTTTTCACTTGTCATGTTATCTGTTTGGATTCCCAGTCTTTTAGTCTACCAAGAACATCCTGTGACCAGCTTGGAATCTTGTCATCCGTAAATTTGATCACCTCACGTATTTCCATTTCTGCAAGTTTTATCATTTGTAAATGTTTAAAAAGCACTAGTCCACGTACAGAATTATCCATTTAACTCTATTATCTGCTTACTACCTTTTTAACCAGTTCCCAATTAGTCATGATGCTTTTGTTTTTAGAAGTTAGTCTAATGTAAAGTGGTTGTCCAGTTAGTCTGCTTGAAGACACATTAAGCCTTATTTCTATGTAAAATGTATTTACTACTTTTTTTAAATATTCCATGTCCCCAGAGGGCTTGTGATCTGAGAGCCTGATTTTACTAGATATTTTCCCTTTTTATCACCTTGTGGGAGAAAAATCTTAGTAAATCAGGCCTTAAGTTTGCACGTAAAGGATGGTGATTTGATTTGTCTCATGTCACAGGGAGCATCAAGGGGAGAAGCAGGATTTTAACCATAGCTTCCCTGGTTTTCAGTTAACCTGTCTAATTAGTCTACTACTGCACTCTACTGAATAAATAATGCAGTTCATAAGTACATAAGTACATAAGTAGTGCCATACTGGGAAAGACCAAAGGTCCATCTAGCCCAGCATCCTGTCACCGACAGTGGCCAATCCAGGTCAAGGGCACCTGGCACGCTCCCCAAACGTAAAAACATTCCAGACAAGTTATACCTAAAAATGCGGAATTTTTCCAAGTCCATTTAATAGCGGTCTATGGACTTGTCCTTTAGGAATCTATCTAACCCCTTTTTAAACTCCGTCAAGCTAACCGCCCGTACCACGTTCTCCGGCAATGAATTCCAGAGTCTAATTACACGTTGGGTGAAGAAATATTTTCTCCGATTCGTTTTAAATTTACCACACTGTAGCTTCAACTCATGCCCTCTAGTCCTAGTATTTTTGGATAGCGTGAACAGTCGCTTCACATCCACCCGATCCATTCCACTCATTATTTTATACACTTCTATCATATCTCCCCTCAGCCGTCTCTTCTCCAAGCTGAAAAGCCCTAGCCTTCTCAGCCTCTCTTCATAGGAAAGTCGTCCCATCCCCACTATCATTTTCGTCGCCCTTCGCTGTACCTTTTCCAATTCTACTATATCTTTTTTGAGATAAGGAGACCAGTACTGAACACAATACTCCAGGTGCGGTCGCACCATGGAGCGATACAACGGCATTATAACATCCGCACACCTGGACTCCATACCCTTCCTAATAACACCCAACATTCTATTCGCTTTCCTAGCCGCAGCAGCACACTGAGCAGAAGGTTTCAGCGTATCATCGACGACGACACCCAGATCCCTTTCTTGATCCGTAACTCCTAACGCGGAACCTTGCAAGACATAGCTATAATTCGGGTTCCTCTTACCCACATGCATCACTTTGCACTTGTCAACATTGAACTTCATCTGCCACTTGCACGCCCATTCTCCCAGTCTCGCAAGGTCCTCCTGTAATCGTTCACATTCCTCCTGCGACTTGACGACCCTGAATAATTTTGTGTCATCGGCGAATTTAATTACCTCACTAGTTATTCCCATCTCTAGGTCATTTATAAATACATTAAAAAGCAACGGACCCAGCACAGACCCCTGCGGGACCCCACTAACTACCCTCCTCCACTGAGAATACTGGCCACGCAATCCTACTCTCTGCTTCCTATCTTTCAACCAGTTCTTAATCCATAATAATACCCTACCTCCGATTCCATGACTGCAATTTCTTCAGGAGTCTTTCGTGCGGCACTTTGTCAAACGCCTTCTGAAAATCCAGATATACAATATCAACCGGCTCCCCATGTTTGCTTACCCCCTCAAAAAAATGCATTAGATTGGTGAGGCAAGACTTCCCTTCACTAAATCCGTGCTGACTTTGTCTCATCAGTCCATGTTTTTGTATATGCTCAACAGGTACCATAGAATCTAAGATAATTTGGCTTCTCTTCTGTACATCTCTCAGCAGGAATAGTGCACCAGTGCAACTATATCTCATTTTTCTATCTTTTTAAAGTTTTTAGAAATAGGGTGTTTCACCATTTTTAGATTTTAAGCTGTTGAATAATCAAACCGGCAATAATTAAATGTCAGTGGCACATGTAAGATTGGCTGGCTTATACTTGCCACTTTTCAGAACCAGCCACTGACTTTCAGCAGAATTATCTGGCTGGGATAGTCTGGGGTGGAGCCAGGCACATCTGGGTACAGCCGGTATTCATCACCAGTACCCAAATAACTATCCTGATAAGCAAGGACAGCAAAATAACTATTCTGACTTATCCAGATACTAGAGCTGAATATCAGTGGTATCTGGGCTAACTTCCAGTGACTACTTCATAGATGAATATTCGGTGTCGGTATTCAGGTATGGCTCAGCACTGAATATCCAAGTATGTTCTAAATGCTACATTTGGCATTTTTAAGTGATGCTAAATGCAGAACACGTGTGTGGGTGGGGAAAGGGGGTCTATACCAGAATATGCCTAGTATGATGGTAAGCACTTGATATGGTTGTGAAACAATGTAGTGTTTTTTTTACTTTTCAGCTGTCATTATTTTGGGGATGCTTAACTGCTGCCCTTGGTAGTCCGTAAGGCCTAGAAACTCCAAAGGACACCCTGGTAATTATAGTATAAGTTTGCACAAATTTAGACTTTTTTTTTTTGTGTGCATCATTTTTATGCAGTATAGAGTACATTAACATTCTCACATGCAAATTACAACAGTGCTAATAAAATAATTCTAATGAACACAAAATACTTTTGGGACTAGATTCCCCAGGTTCCTTGTTCACCTCTCTCACATGTACATGTAAAAACACACATGCATGGATGCAGTACAATGTTAGATGTGGAATTGTTACAGCAACACATTTCAACTTCTGGGTTTTTTTTTCAAATAAAAGGATGGTGTTTACTTTAACAAAATTCATTAAAATCTCATTTTTTGTTTCTGGTGACTTGCACCTTTTCACAGAGATGGGTCACATTTACGTAATCTGTGTGGCATTTTCTTTCCAGTCATTGCTGTTTTCCCCTCACCCTTCTGCGTTTCACCTTCTGCCTCTTTTATGATTCTGCCTGGCTCCCTTTAGGTTTCTTTGCATTTGTCTTGTGCTTGGTCTCTGGAATGGGCTTTAGCAGCATAATATCACTGAGACGGTTTTTACTTCACTTCTCAGCGACTTTGTTTTAGATAGAAGTGAATCTGTCGTAGTCTACCTAGACCTGTCTGCGGCTTTTGAGGCTGTACACCACACTCTTATTTTATATGGATTATCGTCTGTTTGTCTCTCTGGGTCAGTTCTTTTCGTGGTTCTCCTTTCTTGAAAGTTGCTATTTATCTCGTACATTGTCCTGCACAAATTTGAATTCAATGTGGCTAACAAAGCTACAAGAAGACGGTACAAAATATGAAAAAAAAACCCCATAATCGCACACAACACATTCTGGGAAAAGTTCTGCTTCTTATGCAGTCACTTGTGGTGATTCCCCCCCCCCCCCCCCCCCCACACTTTTTTTTTCCTATATATATATATATATATATATATATATATATATATATATATAGTCCTCTAGTAACTTTATTCAGTCATTCAATATCTATTTCTACTTCTATGCAGATATTTTGCTGCTTTTTCCTAGTTCATTCGTCATTGAACATTAATCTCCATTATTTACAAAATTGCCTACAGTCACTTGCACATTGTATGCTGGAATACAAATTGGTACTCAACCCTGATAAAACTGTTGCATGTTGGATTTCCACACCTTTGTCACCCCCTACGTCTCTGCTTCAAGTGGTTTGATTTTTAAATAGCCCCCTCAGTCGTTTCATTACCCAGTGTGCTACGATTGACTCTTCTCTGCCTTTCAAAGAACAAATCACAGGGGTAGTAAGAAAGCGTTTAGCATCTCTCCTCTGCATTAAATTAAGCTCTTCTGTAGCGTTTTTGATTCCCCGCCCCCTTATTGCATACCCTTATTCGTGCCTTCCTTTTTTTGAGACAGGATTGCAGTAATCTAATCTATGCAGGTTTACCATTGTCTCAGATTAAAAAGGCTCTAAACTGCAGAACTTGACAGCTAGACTGCTTTTAAAGGCTCTCAAATATCACCCCACTACTTGTACGTCTACAGTGGCTCCCACTTCTCATTCTGCATCTCTTAAAATTATTTGCCTTATAAAACATACTACATGGGTGCAACCCCACACATTCAATAAGATCTCATGATGCACACTGGTTGGTACTGCCAAATGCCCAAGCACGACCACTACGAATGTACTTGCTACTCTGCTTTTTTTTTCTTGGCCCCAAAACTGGAACGATCTGCCACCTCTAATATGTAGCCTTCATACAGTAACTTAAAAAAAAAACCTTTTTTTTATAACATAAGGAAAGGGTATCAGGTTATTAGACAATCCTGTGGTAGCGGACATATGAATGCATTTTGTCTTTGAATGAATATTTTACTTTCTTTTTGCCATTGTAGTTCTTTCCATTTTTAATTGTTAGCATGTAAACAGCTATGATCTTGCCAGTGCAGGTAGTGTCTCAATATTTTAATAAATATAAATGTAACTTTGAATAGTAAATTAGTCATTGAAATTGAATGTAAAAATTAGGATGATTAGAATGTGTAGTAGACTAATTCTAACAAAGATATAGGGAAAGTCATTTGAAACTGCAAACTGAGCTGGTGTGGGAGGGAGGCAAGACAACACAGTAGTGTCAGGCAAGCTACAGCAACAGGGTGAGGGTAGAGAGCTAGTAGTGTAAGAACCCAACTTTGCAGAGCAGTCTGCAGGAAGTTATGCAACATGTAATTATATCCATGGTGATAAATTACACACAGAAATCTATAATTCTCCTGGGTGTCAAAAGGCTTGTGTGTTCAGTTGCTTAGTTAGGTATTGACCTCAGCCAAGCATGGGAAAAGATATAAGGGTAGTATGTATGATGACAGTTCTGCTTCCTTTAACTGTAAAGATAAGTTCTTTTACTGCTGTAAACTTAGTGACTTTCATAACATCTCAAGGGGGCATTTATAGTAAGCTTCCTCTTCATTCTTGCCAGCTCAGTCTAGGCATATGAGTTATACCCCTCCCACTAGCAGCTGGAGACAGTAAACTGATGACTTTCTTGTATAGCCTCATTCAGCAAGAGAACTTATAGGTATTTACTGTCTCCAGCAGCAAATTGGTGTAGCAGGAACTTTAGGTCTCCTGCGGCAGAGGCTATGTTCTGCAGTAAGAGGTATACTGGCACAGTGTAGTTTGCACTGCAGTGGGCCCGATAGAGCAGGGGGTAGCGGTACAACCAGCAGCCCTTCTCCTTTATTTGCTCCTGCAATGGGGGAGCCTTTTAACAATCACTTCACTTGTGGCTGTGTTAGGGGCCAGTGTTGGCTTGCAGCAGGTGGAGCAGTCTAACATCAGATGCAGCTACATCGAGCCACGAGACTGCATACCAGCTGTTTTAGAAGCCACAGCCATGTGTTTAGTAGTGGGAATGCACATTGGCTCATTGGAAGGGCTTCTAGGACTAGTGTTCCTCTAAGTGGAGCGCATGAGTAATTGCACTTACATTTTAGGAGCATCGCTCACAGATTTTACATGGTTGCTCACAAAAAAAAATTTTTTTTGTGCTATATACAGAAACTCATTGCTAATACTGGCACTCAGAAATTTTGGTTTTAAAACTTGTAGCTCACACACAAAAAAAATTACACACACCAGGCCATTTCTTTGAAGAAACCTTGCCTAGGACCCTCAGTTGTCTTTGCTGAATGGGATTTGAAAGGTCTTCAGTGGCAGTCTCCCGGGGGGGGGGGGGGGGGGACACACTGCTTCATGCTGTTTCCCTCCTGAGTCTGCCGTGTACACAACTGCCACATTCTGGCACTGTAGAGACCCTGAAGTGTGGCTCCAGGTTTGGAGTTCAGGGTATATTGCTGGACAAATAAGGCACAGTGGGCCAAGTAGTTGCTGTGTGGCCTTGACTGGACCTAGAGGACTTGGAGCGAACCAAAGCAGAGCAGGGATTGGACTTTGAGGATGATGCAGAATATGATGAGGTGACTGTTTCAGAGAAAGATGAATTGTTGGTTATCTGCCTCTTCAGGATACAGGAGCTGGGCCTACTTAGTGTGTGATGCCTCTGTAAATTTCAGGGTGGACATTTGTGGAGAACAGGATGGAAGGGATCAGGAAGGCTTCTAGATATTTCCCCTTTCATTGGGCTATATATAGGCTATGATTCTGGATGAATGGGAGACCACTGAAGGCCCTGGGTTGATGCCTTGCTGTGGCAAGAAGGAACACCATCATGGTGGAAAGACATGGGATTCTGGGATTCACAGGATCACAAGGTGAAAGTACTAACTCGAGCATCCTTCAAGGCATTTTTGCTGGCTCTGCAGGGGTAATTAAGCCCAGGCAGTTCTTTGTTGGATACAACAACTTTGAGACTCAGGAATCTGAGTGGCTGGAGTTGGGAGTGGCCTTCCTGTCCGAGTACTATATGGTATCCTCATCTTTCTATAGGTTTGGGTGTGGGAGTGATAGCCAGTAGGGGGCACTGGCTCAGTCACTGTGCAGCAGGTTCAGCTTCTAAGGCACAAGAGTAGGCTTCCCTTTAGGGGTAGGCTTTTGTTTGAGGAAGAGTTAAAGAGATTGATCAAGAGCTAGGTAGATCAAAAGCCTGGAAGGTCCTGTCCCCAAGTTCCAAGAGCACAAGAAGTTTTCTCTTTCCCCCAAGACATCTGTCCAGTCTTCCAGCTTCCAGTCCTTTTTTAAGTCCTTCAAGAAGTGTCAAGACATCACAGCTCAAATTCTAGGAGTCTCAAAGACCCAATGAGATGAAGTGAATCTCTTCTGTGGGTGATTGGCTCAAGGGGTTCTACTGAGAGTGGACCTAAATAACCCCAGATCTATGATAGGGCCCGAAACCTGAAATATTGTATACAGGTACAAATAAGTACCTGTATGCAATATGTAAGCCGCATTGAGCCTGCCATGAGTGGGAAAGCACGGGGTACAAATGTAACAAAAAAAAATTGCCCCCCCCCCCCCTTTCAAAAGCACAACTCCTCTCTGCTGCCCTTCCAGCACCTGTAGGCCCTCCCTTGGCCTACCTTAGATGCCTTCCTGCTGTAATGGCCATGGGGCAGGAGTGATGGGGGATCACTCCTATCCCAAGGCCACTAGAGTACAAGGGCATGCAGGTGCTGGAAGGGTGGCAGCTTTCGGTCAGGCGAGGGAGGGAAGCACAGAGTAGTTGGCTTTTGGTCGGGGGGGGGGGGGGGGGGGGGGAGTGCTGCCCAATTTCAGCTTTGTTTTTGGCCAAAAACGGAAACCCAAATTTCGGTCACCCTTTAATCTGGTGCTAGAGGTCATTCAACATAGCTCTCCCTTGGACCTCGATTTTCTAGTTCAGGTGCCTTTTTGAAATCCACATGTGAATTAGGTCAAACTGGTGGCAGTAAGGGCCACTTCAGTACACCAAAGATTTTTTCTTTGAGGGACCTGGAACGATTAAATTTGGAAGATGCTGGTACTACTACTATTTTGCAGTGCCAAAGAAGAAAGAGGGCAGTCTTTTTTTTTTTTTTTTTTTGGGGGGGGGGGGGGCTATTCTGGATTTAAAGGCAGTCGGTGCATGCTTATGGTTTCACCAGTTTTCAGATGCAGATGTTGTGCTCGTTAATCACCAGAGTATGGAAGGAGGTATATTGAACCTCGGTCCAGGAAAGTCAATCTTCACATCCCCCATCAGGAAGGATCACAAGTTCCTTCATTTTGCGATGCTAGAAAAGCATTAACCAATTTCAGGCTCTTCCCGTCAATCGGGCCACAGTGCCCAAATATTCTCCAGGGTGATGGTGGAGGTGGTGACAGTGCTCAAACAGGAAGACACAGTAATGCACTCCTATCTGGACAAAACAAGGAAAGATGGTAACAGCCAGAGTTATCCAGTTTCTAGAGTTGTTAGGCTGAATGATGAACTACATGAAAAGCCAGTTAGTTCAGACAGGTACTGGGACGAGGGGCGTGCTCTTCAGCATGTCAGTTGACAAAGTGCTCTTGACCCAGCAGAGAGCTGTCAAACTGAAGGTGTTATTGCAGGGATTCCATGTTTACAGCGCTGCTGGTCTGGGACTACCTCCAAATGTTGAGGTCAGCAGTGGTGGCAGCTCTGGTCCTGATGCCCTGTGCATGGGCACATGTAAGCCCACTTCTGGGAGTACTGTTGTCAGATGATATCCTAGGTATGAGGTGTTTGAGACTTGCCATTCGTTTCTTGTGCTAGTCAGGCTCAAATTTTGGTGTTGGTTAATTGGGGAGCACCTTACAAAGGGGGTATAGTTTTCTGTTGGGTTAGGAGTAGGAGGTGCAAGAGTGCTCTTGGTCACCAGAGTTTTGGGAAGGTAAGAGATCCAGAGACTTAATTTGACAAGCCTGTTTTTTGTGAGATCAAGGGAAATGGGTAAAGGCTATGAGGATTTATGGATTATCTGAGGTGAAGGGTTCCTGTGCTGCATATTTACTCCAGTATTGGGCTATAGAACTACAATAAGAATTTAAAAAAAAATCAGATTAGGAGGAATATCAAATTAAACAATTTATGCATGCCCGATGCACTACTGTTTTTTTAGTGCCATTGTTTTACCACTGACTTTTCCTGTGCTAAAAAATGTTTTGCTGCAGGAAAGTCAGGTGTAAACAACCAAACTAAAAGATAAGGTTGTAGGGTGTAGGTTTTTTGTTTGTTTTTTATGTTTGCTTTGTTATCGGAGTCTGGGAAAGAGATGCACATGGTATGTTTGAAGAATACTGGTTTGACATTTTGGTTATACGTGTGCAATGTCCTAAAAGGATTAATGGGGCAAGTGATACCGTATATAACACTGAGAATCATAGTTCATTTTGGAATACAGTTGAGGGGGAGTTATCCATATTTTTGGAGTGTTTGAACCAGTGTGATACTAATATACAATTCAGTGTATAATCTCAGGGCGATAATGTGCAATTTTTGGATATACATATAGAATTTATACATATTGGAAACCCACTGACAGAAACACTATTTTACATTTCCAGAGTCTTCTGCGAAGGTTAAAGGAAAGTGTACCGGTGGGACAGGTTTTTTTTAAAGTATAAAACGCCTATCAGTAGAAGAGCGGTTTTTTGCTCAGGCTCAACAGTTGTGATCTAGGTTTGAGCAGAGAGGTTACCCGGGATGTGTGATTAAAACAGCTTATAAATGAGCGATGAATTCTGTTACAAACAGTGAATAAGGATTTAGCTCCTTATATAAATTGTGTATTACAGCCACACGCACCATGTTCAGAAAATCATATTTTTTTCATACAAAATGAAGAGAATATGTAATTATATACAATTGATTAGAGTTAACAACCTCTAAATATCTTCTATTCACAAATAAATAACTTATGTGTACAAGTATATGAAAAGGTGGTCAGTGTTATCTGGTGATCACAGCTAATATAGCATTAAATTGCTATTTAAGGCTGATGACCCCCTCATTCAATCATTGTACTGTGACTTGTTTATATATATATATCAGGGGCGTATCTGCGTGGGGCCACAGGGGCCTGGGCCCCCGCAGATTTCGCCCTGGACTCCCCTACCACTGTCAACCCTCCCCCCGCCTACCACCGACATCTACCCCCGCCGAGGTCCGCTTCCTTCAGTCCGGTGCCTTTAAAAATATTACTTCAGCTGGCGTCCCCCGCCAGCCCAGCCGAGATCTTGTTTTAAGAAGTTTTTCCATCCTCGTGCTATTGAAAACTGCCTGCCTGCATCCCTTCCAGTTTCGGACTGAGTGTGACGTCGCAGCACGTTGACGTCCTGCACGTCCGAAATATTGTGGACCTAGACATTGCGGATGCTCAGTCTGTGAACCCTAAGATGGCCAGTACTAGGCACCCGTCTAAGACTTTTCCAGTACACGAGGCCATTAATGAATTAATTACGGTGCAGTGGTCAGACCCAGATGGCGCTCTTAAAGTAGCCAGGGCCATGTCTCATTTTTATCCTGTCGCAGCAGTTCGATTGGAACAGTTAGCCCTTCCTAAGGTGGACACCCTGGTGACAGTGGTCACTAAGAAGACTACGGTACTGGTTGAAGGAGTGGTAGTGCTCAAGGACATGCAAGACAGACTTCTGGAAGCTTCTTTGAAACGCACCTTTGAGGTGGCCTCTTTGGTGCTTCAGGCTTCCGTGTTGTAACTCTTATGCGGCTAGAGCCTGTCTTAGTTGGCTCCACTCCGTTCAGGAGTCAGATCTCACATGGATGTAGGTATCGCTTATTAAGCAGATGCCCTTTATGATTCGTGCTACGGCCAAGCTTATGGCTCTAGCTGTTTCCTCTTGGAGAATGTTGTGGCTTCGTCATTGGGCTGCGGACATGGCCTCCAAACAGCACCTCATCAGTTTGCCTTTCAAGGTAAGCTGTTGTTTGGAGAAGACTTAGAGAAAATTGTTAAGGATTTGGGGGAATCCAAGTCCCAACGCCTTCCTGAAGATAAACCTAAACCTACTTCTAGACAGGGACCCTCCAAATCCCATTTTCGGGAGGCACGCTGGTATCGCCCGGGACGGGCTTCGGGATCTTTTCAGCGTTCCCGTTTCCAGCAAAGGTCTTCCTTTGCAATGATAAGCAATCTTCAGGAGCTTCCACTCGTCAAGGAGCTGCTCCTCGCACCTCCCAATGATGGGGCGCTAGCCCATTCTGTGGGGGAGCAGATAGGGGGATGGCTATCTCTGTTTCTTCCAGAGTGGGTCAAGATAATCTCAGACCAATGGGTCTTCGACATGGTGCGGGAAGGATACAAACTAGAATTCAGTGCACCCGTCACAGAATTTTTTCTGGAGTCTCGATGTGGCACACGTTCAAAGCGGATAGTTCAATACACATTGCAAGAGCTTATACGCTTAGGAGTCATCGTTCCCGTGCCTCCTCCTGAATTTCGCACGGGCTGCTGTTCCATTTACTTTGTAGTCCCCAAAAAGGGCGGAACCTTTCGCCCGGTTCTCAATTTAAGAGTGGTGAACAAGTTTCTACGAGTTTGACATTTTCGCATGGAAACCTTGCGGGCCGTTATTGCGGCAGTCCAGTCGGGAGAGTTTTTTGATGACTCTCGACCTCTGGGAAGCTTACTTACACATTCCGATTTGGCAACCGCATCAGAGATTCCACAGGTTTTCGATTCTAGGGTGACACTTCCAGTTTCGAGCCCTACCTTTTGGACTGGCCACAGCTCCATGCAGCTTCTCAAGTCATGGTAGTGGTGGCGGCCTTTTTACAGAAAGAAGGGATTCGAGTTCAGGTTCATCTTTATCTCGATGACTGGTTGATTCCAGCAAGCTCACCTCAGGATGGTCGGAATGCCACTGCCTGAGTAATGAATCTTCTGCAGTCTCTGGGCTGGATCATCAATTCAGGCAAGAGTCAGCTTCAGCCAACTCAGACCTTGGAATACCTCAGGGTGCTCTTCGACCAAAGCTATGGAAAATCATTATGCCAGATGGCCGGCGAATCAAGCTGGTTGCGCAGGCCCGATCCTTGCTTCAGCTGCCCCACCCTAGCATTTGGGATTATGTTTAAGTTCTGGGTTCCATGGCAGCCACCCTGGAGGTGGTGCCATGGGCGAGAACTCATATGCGGCCCCTTCAGTTGTTTCTGTTGAGCAGATGGTCGCTGACTTCCCTGGACTATCAACGACATCTGTCCTGGACGGAGGCGGCCAAAAGCAGCATGGCTTGGTGGCTTCTCCCTTCCAATTTGCAGAAGGGCATGCCATTAGCCTCCTCGGATTGGGTGGTGGTAGTGACTGATGCCAGTCTGTCGGGATGTGGGGCTCATTGGACAGAGTGGTGCAAGGAACCTGGACTCCCCTTGAAGCGGTTTGGTCCATAAATCATTTGGAATTGAGAGTGGTGGTGAATGCCTTAGTTTCCAGGATCTCCTGGAGGGCAAGGTTGTTCCGGTTCTCTGACAACTTGACAACGGTGGCCTACATCAGTCAGTAAGGGGTTACCCACAGTTTGCCTCTGGCAGTGGAGGCATTCTGTCCGATGGTGAGAGCGGAGACTCACATTCTTTGCCTTTCAGCAGTCCACATTTATTCTAACCCGCAATGTTCAGGCGGATTTTCACAGTCGACTGCTTTTGGATGCGGCATAGAGTGGAAGCTGTTGTAGGCTTTTTGACTGCTTTGTCATCGTTGGGGGACACCTGTGATGGATCTCATGGCCACATCGCAGAATGCCAAAGTGCCCAAATTATTCTCCCGCAGAAGGCAGTCCGAATCCTGCTGAAACCATGGCCGAAGAAGGGGCTACTCTACATGTTTCCTCCGTGGCCTCTAATAGAGTCCTGCACAGAATCGGTCGTCATCAGGGACTCGTGGTACCGGATTGGGCTCGACGACTGTGGCATGCAGATCTGATTCGATTGCTACACAACCCTCCTCTGTGGCTCCAGATCTGCTACATCAGGGTCCAATCCGGTTGGAAAATCCCTCCTGCTTTGGTCTTGAAAGGCACCAGTTGAGAGAGGTTTTTCAGAACCTGCTATTGCCACACTTCTGCAGGTGTGGAAGTGGTCTATTTCTTACGCTTATGCTCGAGTGTGGAAAATGTTTTCCTCGTGGTGCATTCAGCATACTGGGTCTCCCTTCCTGGCTTCCATTTCCATGATCTTAGAATTTTTGCAGGAAAGACTGAAAAAGGGTCTCGCCTATAATTCTCTTAGAGTTCAGGTGGCTGCTCTGGCGTGTTTTCGAGGATGAGTAGCCGGTTCAACCCTGGCAGCTCACCTAGATGTAGTTCATTTTCTCCGAGGGGCTCTTCATCTTTGTCCGCCCCTTCGACAGCCGTGCCTTCCTTGGCATTTAAACCAGCTCTGTTTGAGCCCTTACTCAAGACTTCGAATAAGGATCTTACTCTTAAGACTGTTTAAGCTCGGCGCATTTCAGAACTTCCAGCTTTGTCGTGTCGGGATCCCTTTTTGCAGTTTTCAGACTCTGGGTGTGTCTATTCAGACAGTGCTATCTTTCCTGCTGAAGGTGGTGTCAGAGTTTCACCTCCAATCAAACTTTCTTCCTCCTTTTTGGAAGGAGGAGTTTCCCGAAGAATTTGCATCTCTTCGACTGTTGGACGTGCGGAGGGCGCTTTTCCACTACTTGCAGGTCACTAATGATTTTTGATGGTTGGATAACCTTTGTCCTCCTGGTCCACGGAAGGGTGAGGCTGCCTTCAAAGCCTCCATTGCTCAATGGATTACGGAAGCCATTAGGTTGGCTTATATTTTGCAGGGTTGAGATCCGCCTACTTTTTTATGAGCTCATTCTACTGGAGCACAGGCGACTTCTTGGGCAGAGACTTCTTCATGTGGATGAAATGTGTCGAGCAGCTACTTGGGATTCTCATCGTACTTTCGTCAAACACTATCAGTTGTATGTCACCGCAAAAGAAGATGTTTGTTTCGGGGCGCAAGTTTTAGCGCAGGGTTATCGGCTTCCCATTCTTATTTAGGGTATGCTTTGCTACATCCCACCAGTTCCTGAATTCATCTGCATGTGACAAGGACCTGATAATTTTCTTTCCTTTAGCAGCAGATGAATCCAGGATCCCTCCCTTTTAGCAGACTACTTCTCCACTACATTTCTTTTTCCTCTGATGCAGCATCAGGTAGGGACTTAAAAACTGTTTGGACATCGATTCTTAGTTGGAACAGAAGTTCAATAGTTATGGTTCTCTTATTAGTTATCTTTTTACTATAGTGAGAATGGTTCTAGTTCATGTTGTGATTCAAGTTGTCCTATTTCTACTGCTTTCAAAAGATTTATCCTAACTGATGCAGTGGCTGGCCATCTGGTATCATTCCATCAGTTCTGTTTATCTCTTTCTCCACCTGCTCGTAGATGGACACAACCCACCAGTTCCTGGATTCATCTGCTGCTGCTAAACGAAAGAAATCAAAAATGGAGTTGTCATTAGTATGGTAAAATTATGTCTTACCTGATAATTTTCTATCCTACCTAAGTTTATAATCCAAAAACATAGATATAGCTACAATACTTATCTTAGGGCATTGTCTAAGGCGCGCTAGCTTTTTGGCATGCGCTAAAATTAGTGCACGCTTAAGACATCCGTAGGAATGTATGAGTGTCTTTAGCGTTTAGAGCGCTCTTAGCACAGCTTACACATTAAGGGCCCTGTTTACTATCATAAGCATGTGCTGGCAAAAATTGGAGTGAAATTATCATTCCATTTTATTTTGAGTGTTGTGATCTTAGACAAGGAGCAGCAGCTGAGTTTGAACTGGGCTTCCTTGGTTGTTATCCCACTGCTACCCACTAGGCTACTACTCTGCTGTTTTTAATTGTGTATATTTATGATACTATATCATGTTACTTCTTTTTCTAAGGTTGTTTGCCATCTCCAAATTTATCTCATTGATTGTATGCTTATGTTTGATCATTTCAATATTGTTATGCTGCTTAAAATTTTAAGGGACCTGTTTACTAAGGCACGCTATTGTTTTTTAGCTTGCGCTAACACTAGACACCCATATATTCCCATGGGTGTCTCTAGCGTTGGCTAGAACATGCTAAAAACGCTAGCATACCTACAGTGCGGCTTAGTAAACGGCCCTAAGTTTTGTATGTACCTGCTATGTCGCCAAGGGTTAATCTCTTCATAAAAATCAGTTAATTGATCCCAATAAATACCCAGATGATGAATGGTATATATTAACACAGGAGTTTTAAAAATGTTTTTATATAAATATTTCTGACAGCTATAAAACCCTTCATCTAATACTTGAATGATGCCACTTCAATCAAATTGTTATTAGGATAGTTATTTTGTGTTCCCATGATGCTTTTGACTTTTGAAGTTATGTTGTATTTTTAATAGAACCTTGTTTTGTTTTGTTGTTCCAGAGGAAAATTTGCTGTGGTAAAAAAATGTGTTGAGAAAGAGACTGGAAAGGAGTTTGCTGCCAAATTCATGAGAAAAAGGAGAAGGGGTCAGGATTGTCGGATGGAAATAATACATGAGATTGCGGTACTTGAACTGGCACATAGCTGTCCCTGGGTCATTAACTTACATGAGGTTTATGAAAATGCATCAGAAATGATCTTACTTCTGGAATAGTAAGTAATGCATTATGAGGTCAATTCTTTTTAAGAACATATTTATTGAATAGCACAGTGCTTATGTTCTATGTTACAAGTTTAGTGTACAATTTAATGTTTGATCACGATTAAATAACTTGCAAATTTAAGCAGTCTATATGTACAGTATACTTAGTGCTCCATGGTGACTGCTTGGTCTTTGATTGCAGCTGTGGTTGAGGGACACGTGTGGTCAAACTCATGTACTCTGCAAAGAATATATGCACTTTTTTCACAAAGCTGCAAGGTTGTGGGACAGAAGCAGAGTAGAGATAAGAGGGACTAATGGGTCTGTGGCACTATAGGGAGCTAGAGAGAAGTTTGGAGGGGGGGAGAGAGGGGAAGAAAAGGGGTTCAGTCAGGTGGGGCAGGTATGAAAATATTGGGTTCAAGCTTGGGAGGGATTGAGTGATGAGGACAGGTTGGGGGTGAAGGAAACTTATAACAGTCAAATATCTTGGACACAGTGTCCCTGTTATTATCTAGTCTACAGTGTAGGATTTTCTTATATATCTGGGATGGGGGGTAATAGTCTCATTTCAGGAAAGTGGGAGCTAACGCTTTTAAATCATTATTTTAGAAAAAAAAAAGCTTTGCCTGAGTAGCTCTCTATATATCTACAAGTAGTGTTTTCTTAGCCTCTTCTGCGCTCATCACTGAATGACATAATTGTTTTTTGAGGGTTTGGAGGAAGTATTTGGTAAACTTTAATGTGTTAGTTTTTTCATTTGGTAGTAAAATGTCACAACTGTTTCTTCCCTGATGAGAAATGTAGTTGAATCAGCATGAGTACTAATCTTCGGCTAAGCACATAGACTTTGGCTTCCTCTGTAATGTTAAATGTGGCCTTAAGCTGGTGGGTATCTTAGATGCCTTAGCAACTATATGTATAGGATAAGAATTGAAAAGAGTAGCAAGTTGGAAATGATACCAGAATCCAAATCCTGCTGCTCCCAGTTATTTTGGATAGGTGACATTATATCCTGTGATATTTTTATATCAATTTATTGTAAGCTGTTTTGGGTTGTATTTGTAACTATATGCAATTTGGCCTAGTGGTTAGGGTGGTGGACTCTGGTCCTGGGGAACTGAGTTTGATTCCCACTTCAGGCACAGGCAAGTCACTTAACCCTCCATTGCCCCAGGTACAAATAAGTACCTGTATATAATATGTAAGCCACATTGAGCCTGCCATGAGTGGGAAAGCGCGGGGTACAAATGTAACAAAAAAAAAATATCCACATTGGTTAAAGGTGCAATGTAAATGCAAAAACATGGTCTCCCTGTAACTTCCACTCCCCACCTTGGGAGTTTTTATGGGTAGGAAACAGGACTGTGAATTTGTTTGGTAATATTTTTGTGCATTTCTGAAACAAAATACTGTTTTTCATTACCACTTTGGTAAATAATACAACAACGGGGGGGGGGGAGGGGGGGGGAGGGAGCAGTGTGACCAACAAGAGACTACCAAAACCAACAGAGAGGCAACGTATTTTCAATCAATGAAAAGGCTTTAAGCAGCTTTATACTGCCATCTTTTATGACCACATTCACTTGGACAGTCTTTTCAAAGATTATATGTGTATTTTGTGACCATTGATTGGATAAAGACTTCTCGGCTTTCTATATTATCCATTGTATTATCCTGAGGCAGGTATCTTGCCGGAACATGGTACCATGTCGAGTCTTACATGGAATAAAAGTTTCAGTTGATTAAAAATAGGTTGCCTGTCTGTTGTTTTTGGAAGTGTCTTGTTGGTCACACTGCTCCCTCCTGGTGTTGTGTTTGTAGTTGATCACTCTTGTGGGATCCTATAAATAATACAGCAAGTAGTAATAACTACAATTCTGAAAATAATCTTTGGTTTTTTTTTGTTTTTTTTGTCCTCTTTCTCTCTAGTGCTGCTGGTGGTGAAATCTTCAACCAGTGTGTAGCTGACAGGGAAGAGGCTTTTAAAGAAAAGGATGTGCAACGGCTCATGAGGCAGATCTTGGAAGGAATTTCCTTTCTACACAAAAATAATATTGTTCATCTTGATTTGAAGGTAAACACTGTCGGAATAATGATTACTCTGCTTGTTGAAACAAACGTGTCCTCTCTAATTCTTATGCCAGATGAAATTGATCAGTCGATCATGACATACTACTCAACCTTCTAGACCACTTTGGGATAAGTGGCAATGTATTTCATTGGTTCAAAGGATTTCTTATGTCAGATACGATCAGGTCAAATCTCTGTTCCATGGTCCCCAAATTGTGGAATACCACAAGGCTCCCCTCTCTCTCTCTACCATGTTATTTAATATAATGACACCTTTAGGTAATATACTAGAATCAAATGTATTCAATTGTTTTTATGTACACAGATGTTACAATTTATATCCCTTTTGTTAAAGACCTCGAAGAAATCCTAAAAAACAAAAATTATATAGACCTAATGGAAACCTGGGCAACCAACTTTAATTTGAAACTTAACAGGGAGAAAACCAAGTTCCTTGTCATCAAGCAGATGAAGCCATTACGTATGGGTTGTGTCCCATCAACCAGCAGGGGGAGATAGAGAGCACTCAACTTTTCACACTGCCTCATGGCCAGCTAGCTCCACTGCCTCTTCAGTATTCTCTATCTTCCCAAGCAGGGTGGCTGCAGCTTCTTCAAGCTCCATCAAAAATCTGCTTGGGGGTGGCTCCTGGCTTGCCAGTTGTTAGCCGGGGTGTTAGAGGCTATAGCAGCTTCACTTTGAAGGCACATAGGTCAGCCCATTCCCTGTCCTTTCCCACTCAGTGGATGCAGACACATTGGTTCGCCTTTCCCTGCCTTTCCCACTTATCTGAGCCTCTGGAGTGTTTTTATTTACCTCTTTTGCCTCTGCTTTCCTCACAGCATTAAAAAAAAAAATAAAGTCGCATCGCGCTTTAGCACAGCGATCTTGGAAAAGAGGTTTTTTCTTGAGATTCTTCTGCAGGACCGGAGCTGTGATACTCGGTCTAGTGAGGTAAGAGTGTTTTCTGACTCCTCCGGGGTGGGCCCGCGATCGGGACGTTTTTGGTGCGAACTGCCATTTTTTGAATTTTACCGCCGTTTTCAACGATGGCTGCGGACACTGTAAAGCGCTGTTCTAAATGTGGCAAGCGCAAATCAGCAGCGGGGCTCTGTAATTTGTGCTGTACAGACGGTAGAGCCGGCTCGAGCATGGCGAGCGGCGATCTTTTGCGCTCTGAGCTGGCAGCGGACGCCAATTTGGATTTTCCACATGGCGCGGTGACGGAGAGCCCTGAATCCGGGGGGGGGGGGGGGTTCCTCTGAGTGAGGCTAATAGAGCTGATAGCCCTGGGCAGGATCCGGGCGGTCAGGGAGCGGTTTTCTCCCCTGATTTTTGTTTTAATGCTGCATAGGGTGTACATGCTTAAAAGAGCTCTTCCACAGGGATCTTCGGACCCCTCTTCCCCCCCCCCCCGTGGTCGGGCTATGAGGATTCTGAGGGGTCTGGCAGAACTTCTTGGGCTGAGGAGCCAGTCTGGTGCAGAATTGCCACAGGAGCTTGATGATCCGTCTGCGGTGAGGATTTTCCACCGCGAGGAGCTGCCAGTGCTTATTTCAGATGCCTTACAAGCCCTCTCGATTGAAGATCCTGGGAGTGGCACAGCCTCCTCTGTTAATCCACGGATGGCTAGTACCAGAAAGCCTTCTCGAGCCTTTCCTTTGCATGACTCCATCCAAGAGCTTATTTCGGCTCAATGGGCTGACCCCGAGGGACCTTTGAAGGTTGCCAGGGCTATGGGGCAATTATACCCTCTGAGTGAGGAACATTTGGCTCGCTTTGCAATGCCTAAAGTGGTTGCCGTGGTCACGGCTGTGACAAAGAGAACTACTCTCCCTGTTGAAGGAGATGTTGCCCTGAAGGATATTCAAGACCGCAGGCTTGATTCAGCTCTGAAACGGTCCTTTGATTTGGCAGGTCTCACTGAGCTGAGAGATGCGACCAGACTTACCCTGTGTATTGAGCTGATGTCCTCACCTTGATTGAGGAAAGCACCCTGCTGGTTTTTTACGTTTCAATCTCATGTCCTGCTTGGACTATTAGCCCCTGACGCAGCCCTTGTGGGCGAAACACAGTCTGTGTCGGGCGAATCTCTGAAAATAAAGTTTTGAACCATATCACTGATTGATCTGCTTTGTTTGTCTCCACGTTGGATTTTGCGGATCGCTTGCCATCTTGTTTCTTAGGGACATCAAGCACTGGTACAGGTGTGGCTCTGTCCAAAGATCTGGCATCACCTGCAACTAATGTGATGATGCTAGACACCTAGGTATTTACAAACAGTTTAAAAAGTGGTTTTCCTAAGCCAGTGGTCTCCAACATGCAGCCCCCAAAGTCTTCCATTGTGGCCCTTAATATGCCTCGCTGGTACAATAATATGCAGACACAGGTATCTCAGTAATATTTGCCACTATTATATTTGCTACAACTGATGAGTCACAGTTAAGTGAGTTTAAATATATCCTATCTGTTGTAGAATCGCTTTTAGAAGTAGCATAGTGAGTTTGTTCTGTATTGTTTTTACTAACTTTGGAGAGGCTTCTTGTATATATTAATTGTTTGGCAATATGTATGGGTGTGAGTGTTTTGTTTTTAACTGTGCTTATGTTTAATTACCCATCTGCTGTTCCTGGCTGCTTTTCTGCAGGGATGCTTAATTATATTTTTACTTAGATTTTCAACCAGTGGCGTAGCTACGAGTGGTACTGGGTAGGCCCAGACCCACCCTGTCTGGTCCCCCCAACACACTTCCTGGGTGGCTACATGGCTCCCCTCGTTTCCTCTCTTCCTTCCCCGAATCTGTCCACAGCCCGGCAACTCCCTCCCTACCTCACCACGCTTGCGAGCAGCAACAGCAGCGCACATCCACCGGCAGCACTGGTCTCTGCAAGCTTCCCTCTGCCGTGTCATACCCTCACTGATATCACTTCAGGACGCAGGATGCGGACGCGGCAGAGGGAAGCCTGCAGAGACCAGCACTGCCAGCGGATGTATATTGCTGCTGCCTGTGAACATGGGAGGTACACTGGGGAAGGGGGGTTACCACATCACAAGTGGGGGCAAATACCGGGTCTGGGGTGGAGGAGAAGGAGAGGCCCGCCCAAAATAACTGATCTAGCTATGCCACTGTTTTGAACCTCTTGTTGCATATATATTAAATTCATTTGGTTACTGCCTCAGCTTTTGAGCCATTTTTCCTACTGGAATCTTCCGGTTAGGTCACCATTTTGTGTTACTCAGAAGACACTTCAGTTTTCTGTCCCTTGTCTCTGCTTAACTATTGTTTAACTCGGTATCGGGCTTCTTTACATAAATTGATTTTGTGGAAGGACACAGTTTATAGTTTTCTCCGGTATGACAGTGAGCACATTTGTCTCGTTACACCAGAGACACAACAAGGTGGAATTAAAATTCTGTTTACACCTTTTGGCCATGACTCCATTAGTCGGATGGCATTTTATTTCTGCTGTATGCAGTGTTGTGTATTATACTTGGCATTAAATTATTTGCTTTCTTTCATAGTATGATTTCCTGTGTGCTGATTATAGCACACTACAAACAAAAAAAAGCCTCTCTAATTTCTTCTGAGAACTACTTAACAATGTGACTTAAGATGGCCATTTAATCTCTTATATTGATTCCTGTGTCCTCTGCAGATCTGTCTTCTTATCTGCTGCTTGTATTTTTTTTTTTTTGGCCTCCAGGAAGTTTTTCGCCTGGTATCGTTCAGTCTTCCCCACATAATTCAGCATATTTTGCTGGTATGAAATTTGTAATGTTTCTCAGTGTCTCTAGCTGAGATCTTAGCAGGAATTGAGTACAGCAGGGATTAACTGTATCTCAATATGAGCACAATTTAGTGGCATGGCTTCATCATCCATATCTGTATGATTTTGACTTGCTACCTTGGTTTTTATTGAAATTGTCTGCCCAGCTTTTGCAGACCTACACATTAGAATTACCTGACATTCTCAGCATAGTTGTGTCTGAGAGTTCATGGGGACGTAGTTCACATAGACTCTGCATAGCCTTGACTAGGCTCATCAGCTTGGAATTGATTTTCCTTGTCAAGTGATTTTTATCAGAACTTGAACTTGATTTAAAATTTATCAGCAGAGATTTAACTGAACTTGGTAGTATGTATTGCTGAGCTTGGTGCCATAGTTTTATTCAAACTATACAGCTTTTGCATTATGCTAAACTTTCAAATTGCTCTCTACCGATCTTGTAAACTAGAATTCAGCAGAGCCCAGCTGTTTTTCAATCAACTTTAATAACTTCAATTTACTCCATCTTTCAGGTTTCAAGTCTTTTGTTATCAGCTTAGATTTTACTCAGCTTGCCATTGTGATCTCACCTAGATTATCTTCTAGGCTTCAGTAAATGTTTCCCACATGGCTTCAGAAGAGTTCTCATCATTTCTTCAGCACAATTTTTGTAGTGTCTGCAGCACAACTTGCCATCTTGCCGTGGCTTCAGCCTAGCTTTTTGCTGTCTCTGAAGTGGACTCTCATCGTGGTTTTAGCATACTTGGCTTCCAAGGCTGCAGCCATAGGAGCCGACTCTATGGGTGCTGTGGGTGCTTGAGCACCCCCAATATTGAGAAAATCATTTGTGTGTGTCCAGGGAGGGGTTATTTCCATTGGGCTTAGTACCCCCAATAATTTTGAAAAGTTGGCTCCTATGTCTGCAGCAGCAGTCTTGGTTCTGGCGCAGCTCATGTTTAATTACCCATTGTCATTGTAGCTGCTGCAGTGATCTAGCATTTGGGTGCACTTACGACTGTGCAGCTGGCTGCCATTGTATCCACGAGAAGTTCTAGTGCAATGCAGTCTTGCAATTCTCAGGTTCACCATTCCCAGTCTCCCTCGTGATGTGGATCTATCTACACTGAGGGTACTTCTGGCTCAGTCAACTTAGCAGTTCAGCTGACCCTATCCTCTTATTTTGTCCACCACTTATCTGCTCGGATTCTCTTCTAGTCATTCCTGGGATTTCTCTTGTAGTAACAGATGAACCCTTTACTTTGATTAAACTCAGCTTATCCAATGGACTTTAACTTCCAAGTTTCAAGTGCACATCCTGCTTCCCTGACTGTAATCATTCTTTCACTTGCAATTTATTTATTCTTTGACATAGACACCTCTTTTGGGGGTCAGTTAGAATTCATTCATTTTAATTTGAAATTTATTTCTAAGTCACATTGTAATGGAAGAAGCCAAAAGAAGTGGAAGTAAAATGTTCCAAGAAGAATCGGACAAAAAGTGAAATACTGAAAATATCGATATTTGGTCAAATAGAGGTACAGTCTTGACCCACCACAGGCGTAAATAATCTGACCCAACATGGGCTGTGTTTCGGCATAAAGCCTTCTTAATGACAAACATATTCTCAGTGTCTTGACCAGTTTGTAGCTCACTTCTAGTATTCATCTTAAGCCTGGCATCCTGCATAGCTACATCTTGTCGGTACCTGATTTGATTGAACCCTGAAGAAGGCTTTATGCGAAAACACGGCTCATGTTGTGTCAAGATTATTTATTCCTGTGGTGGGTCAAGACTGTACCTCTATTTGATCGAATAGAGTTTTCAGAAACTTGGAACATTTTACTTCCACTTCTTTTGGCTGCTTCTTTGACTTACTGTGGAAGCTTTGTTCCCCCCTCATTTTGTTGTTTCAGTATAATGGAATCCTGATTCTCAGTTTTTGCCTTTTCCTAAGTTCTAGCTGGAATTATTTCTTTTTAAGTTGTCATCTGCCATCGGTTTCAGATTCACTATAACTTCCCCTTGGTTTTCAGCGAACTTTGCTCTTGAGGCTTGACATGTCATAAATATATGTAAACCACTTTGGTTGTCTACCGAAAGATGATATATCAAATCCATGCATGTTGCTGCCTTTCTTGTTCTTCACTTCTTCTGAACTCCTCACTTTTCAGATTTGCAATGTAGCTGGTCTCTGGCAGCCTTGTGTGCAACTGTGTTGTAATTTTGCAGGCCAGTATAGTTCTGCTTCAAGTTTTACACTCGCCATATGTATTAACTTTTTTAGGTAGCTTAATTTAGTACCTTCAGTTGCAGCCATCTTCTGTAGTTGGATCTTAAACTGATGATGAGAGATTTGATGGGCATTGGCTCCTCCAATTTTTGTTCTCCAGATGTCTGGTGCAGTGTGTCTGGCAACTGTGTCTTGCAATTATGTAGTTCAGCTGCCATCTCTGGCTGGCTCCCAATCACCTTGACATCTTGATCTTTTAACCCTTGGCAACTCTGTTCTGCAGCCTCTCCAAGGGGTTTCTTTTTCATATTCCCTTCTCTCAAGTATTGATGTGCATTTAAGATCTAAGATTTAAGAGATTCGTTCTCCTCTTGCACTGCCTGTAAGCCTTTGAAGTCGCTCACCTTTTAATGCCAGATATATTCAGAATGCCACACACATAATCCAAACTACAAAAAGGAGTGATCCAGTTTGATGTTACCAAAAGTCTCTTATGACTGGCAGCAACAAAAATATTATGTACTTGCAAAGTAGTATTGGAGTTTATAAAGCATTTGTATAAATTGCGTGAAAGATTGCGTTTATTAAGTATCTACTATCGCATCCAAAAGATAGACCATCTGGGCAGCTTACAGTCAAAGCATTAGCATAGTGCAGTTTCCAACAGGTCAAGACAATGTGGGATAAGGGGGTAGAAGTGCAATGTCAGGATAGTGGGGAGGAACACAAGGGATGGATGTGTGTTGCCAGGGGTTTGCATCTAAGGCTCGCATGCAGGGAAATTATGATAGTAAGGGATTAGCAAATTCCATAATTCAGGGCATTGAACAGAGAAAATAGAATGTCTAGTAATTTCTCTATATTTGGACAATTCTGCAGATTTTGTTGGGCTGATTGTCTTCTGTTTGAAGATCTTGTATTGTTTTAAAGATTTTGCATTGTTAAAACCTTTATTTCCAAAATTCTGCTTTTTCAGTTATTTGTCTCCAGAGTATGGCTAAGTACTTTTTTTTGTTGTTGTTTGAAAAGTGCTAAAAAAGTTAGCTCTGGACTGATACTAATTCATACACACCGAGGAGACTACTAGTGTTTACTGTATAAGTATGTGCTTGTTAAATACTTCTAAATACTTTATTTTCCGAAAATATGAGCTATAGCATATATTAATGCACAGTCCCTTTTTAATACAAACAATGATGTACATAGGCTGTGCAGGTATAATGGTCTTGAATGTTCTGGAATTTAAAGAGTTTTCCTTCTCTCGCATACTTTACAGCCACAGAATATTCTCCTGACCAGTGAGTCTCCCATAGGCGATATTAAAGTGGTTGACTTTGGCCTCTCCAGAATAGTAAATAGCAATGAAGACCTAAGAGAAATTATGGGAACTCCTGAATATGTTGGTAAGTATTATACAAGTAATATGAAAATATTACTACTAAGCACATGGTAATGCTCAAAACATAGCACAGGTATGAAATGAGTACAACAAGGCCAGAGCAAAGACTTCAAGCCATGTTGCTTTACTCACTTGAATTTTGAATTCTCCACATCTTGCTCTTAAAAACAGGAATTAAGGTACAAAGAGGCATGGAAACAAAACAAAGGTTGTTTAAAACTGGGGAAAAGAAATGTGGAAAAACATATATAAACTGATACACAGGCAGTTTCATAAATGGTATTGTCTGTTAGAATGTATGAACTACCATACTAGGTTGAACCAAGGATCCAACAGTGGCTAATCCAGGTCACAAGGACCTGGCAGGATCCTAAAAAGTAGCTATTTTTAATGCTGCTTACCCAAGGTATAAGATGTTGTTTTCCCCAGACCTTCCTTAATAATGGTTTATGGACTTCTCTTCCAAGAACTTGTCCAGATCTTTTTATAAACCCAGGATTACTAACAGGGCAATTCTAACAGTTAATGCTGATTACACATCTAAGTCATTAGAACAATGGCAAATACACATGTATGTGTTAAATGCCAAAATTCCACCCTAAGTTCTATTCTGCAAATACATGTATTTTAGGATGGAGCTCTTTCTTCCCTCTACTCCCTTCCCATGCCACATACCATTCCATTTCAGTCAGGAGGAGGAGGAACCTAGGGCAGAAATGTTGGAATATCCTCCAGTTCCTCAAACCTGCCCCTCCCCCCCCCCCCCCCCCCCCAACAAAATGTGAAAAAATAAGGGAATTTCTAAATAAAGTTGGTTTTTTTTTCATCTATAGCTGTTATTTAGTTGAGGAGGGAGGAGTTTTTTTTTCTTTCCATTTAAACATTCATGTGCTTGCCCTAATAGAATGTTTGTTTATTTTGTATATGCTTTCATCTTAAATATTCATATAGCATAACTTTTTAGATTCCCACCTATCTTGTGGTTTATGTTCAAGATCTACCTCCTTCCCTCACTCCACCACTGCTGCTGTATAATTACACCCCCCCCCCCCCCCCCCCCACCATACTGCCTTGGTGGTCTAGTGGTGCATTGGGGCAGGAGTAATCCCCATTTGTTTCTGCCTATGCGATCTCTATAGTAAAAACTGCTGCTGTGATCTCCAGTATCAAGCTTGGAAGGAGGAGGGGTTAGTCTGTAAGGAGGAATTAGGAGTTCTGCCGGTTCAGGGGAGGGAAAGAAGGGGAAATGCCAGACACTATGGGAGAGGGAGGGAAGTGGAGAAATTCTGGAATATAAACCTCTGTATTAGTTAACCCTCCCCCCCCCCCCCCCCCAAAAAAAAAAAAGGTTATCTGTTACTATCCAGATGGGTTTATATTGGAGTATATGCAGTAATTACATTGCCATACTGGGACAGACCGAAGGTCCACTAAGCCCAGCATCTAGTTTACAACCTGGCCAGTCCAGGTTACAAGTACTTGGCAAGATCCCAAAACAGTACAATACATTTTATGCTGCTTATCCTAGAAATAACTGCCAAATAACGCAGCTAACTCTGCTCAATGTCACAACTACCAACAAAAAGAAGAGTAAGCAGAGTGCTAAGGGAGAATCATATGGTGGAGTTTATAGGTAAAGTCTCATAAACTAGCAGCAATTATCGTTGAATTTCTTTTACGCTGCTTTGTTATAATAATGGAGGAGGGCGGGTAAAAGTCTATGATTATAACAAAGCAGCGTAAAAGAAATTCAACGATAATTGCTGCTAGTTTATGAGACTTTACCTATAAACTCCACCATATGATTCTCCCTTAGCACTCTGCTTACTCTTCTTTTTATCCTAGTAATAAGCAGTGGATTTTCCCCAAGTCCATCTTAATAATGGCTTATGGACTTTTCTTTTAGGAAGCTATCCAAACTTTTTTTTTTTTTTTTAGCCCTACTAAATTAAGTGCTTTTACCACATTCTCTGGCAACGAATTCCAGAGTTTATGCGTTGCATGAACAGATATTTTCTACAATTTGTTTACTACTTTTGCAGCTTCATTGCGTGCCCCCTCAGCCGTCTTTTCTCCAAGCTGAAGAGCCCTAGCTGCTTCAGCCTTCTTCATAGTGTAGTTGTCTCATCCCCTTTTATCATTTTCGCCCTTCTCTGTACCTTTTCTAATTCCACTATCTTTTTTGAGATGCAGTGACCAGAATTACACATGGTATTCGAGGTTCGGTTGCACCATGGAGCGATACAAAGGCATGATAACGTCCTCATTTTTTTTTCCATTCCTTTCCGAATACTGCCTAACATTCTATTTGCTTTCTTAGCCACTGCTGCACATTGAGCAGAGGGTTTCAACGTATCAACGATAACACCTAGATACCTTTCCTGGTCGGTGACTCCTAATGTGGAACCTTGCATCACGTAGCTATAGTTTGGGTTCTACTTTCTCACATGCATCACTTTGCACTTGCTCACATTAAACATCATTAGCTATTTGGATGCCCAGTCTGTAAGGTTCTCTTGTAATTTTTCACAGTCCTTCTCTTGCGATTTAACAGCTTTGAATGACTTTGTGCCTTTTCGGGTGGACATTCCGGTTATTCTGGAGTTCCTTCAGGATGGTCTTCAAAAGGGATTGGCATGTAATTCCCTTCGAGTGCGGTGGCCATGCTAGCTTGTTTTAGGGCAAACTGGACGGTTCCTCTTTAGCAGCTCACTCTGATGTGGTCCGTTTCCTATGCGGGGCTCTTCGGCTTCGGCCTCCTCTGCGGCAGCCGTGCCCAGAGTGGCATTTGAATGTGGTACTGCGAACCCTCCAGGCCCCACCGTTTGAGCCGTTTGAATAAGGTTTCTGAGAAGGATCTAACAAGACAGTGTTTTTGGTGGCTATTGCTTCGGCTAGGAGGATTTCTGAAATTCAGGCTTTGTGTTCCAGAGATCTTTTTTTGCAGTTTTCTGAAGCAGGGGTGTTGATCCGGATGGTGCCATCGTTTCTACCTAAAGTGGTTCCATGTCAATCAGGCGGTTTATCTTCCGTCTTTTCGAAGAGAGGATTATACAGGGGAGTTTGCCTCACTACGTTTCCTGGACGTGCTTTTGTCGGGATCGAAAAGAGGTGAGGCGACTTCTAAGGCTTCCATTGCTCGCTGGATTAGGGAAGCCATTAGAGCGGCATTGCATCACTGCCTTTAGTTTTCTCTATCTCCACCTGCTGGTAGGCAGACTTAACACACTAGTTCCTGGATTCATCTGCTGCGTTAAAGGAAAGACAGACAGATATGGGAACACGGAAAGGATTCTGATTTCTGGATCAAGTTGTAGTTATTTCGAAGTTCTTATTTGTTTCTCTGTTTTGCATAGTGAGGATGGTTTCTGGTTGTTGTTGGTTTCATATTTTTGGGCTTGGCAAATGCTTACGAATGACATACTAACTGAGGAAGGAGCTGGCCGTCTGGCATCACTGCCTTTAGTTTGTTTATCTCTATCGCCACCTGCTGGTTGGCGACTTAACCCACTAGTTCCTGGATTCATCTGCTGCATTAAAGGAAAGAAAATTAGCAGGTAAGACATAATTTTACCTTATTGTGTTCCCCAGTTTGTTAGCCTCCCCTAATGTCTGATAACATTTCTACATCTTTCCATCCAGGCCAGATGGACGGTAGTACACTCCTATGACTATCTTTTTCCCCTTTATATATGGAATTTCAATCCATAGGGATTCCAAGATGTGTTTTGTGTCCTGCAGAATTTTTAGTCTATTTGATTCAAGGCCCTCCTTAACACACAATTCTACCCCTCCACCAATTTGATCGACCCTATCACTACGATATAATTTATACCCTGGTATGACAGTGACCCACTGGTTATCCTTCCACCAGGTCTCAGATGCCTATTATATCTAATTTTTCATGTAGTGCAATATATTCTAACTCTCCCATCTTATTTCTTAGGCTTCTGGCATTTGCATATAGACATTTCAAAACTATGTTTATTCCTGTTTATATCTTGCTCAGTAGTTGACAGTGGTGATTTGCAATCTTGAGAATCTGTCTGCTTTTTATTTAAAGACACCTGGTCTACTATGGTCTCTATTGCAACCTCATACCCTATCTCTGTTTTGGTGATATCTTTGAAAGATGCCTTGTTCTGAACGATGTGCTTTTGAATGACTGTCGGCCTTTCCCCGGTTTCTAGGTTAAAAGCTTCTCTATCTTCTTTTTAAATGCTGATGCCAGCAGCCTGGGTCCACCCTGGTTAAGGTGGAGTCCATCATTCCAGAATAGTCTCCCCTTTCCCCAGAATGTTGCCCAGTTCCTTTCAAATCTAAAACCCTCTTCCATGCACTATTGCCTCATCCACACATGACTCTGGAGCTCTACTTGTCTCTTGGGCCCTGCGCGTGCAATGGGGAGCATTTCTGAAAATGCTACCTTAGAGGTTTTGGATTTGAGCTTTCTATGTAAGAACCTAAATTTTGGCTTCCAGAATTTCCCTCCCCACGTCATTGGTACTCAAATGTACCAAGAAAGCCGGCTCCCAGCTCCTCCCCAGCACTATCTAAAATCCTATCTAGGTGACGTGTGAGATCTGCCACCTTTGCACCAGGCAGGCAAGTGACCAGGTGATCCTCACATCCACCAGCCACCCAGCTATCTACATTTCTAATAATCGAATCACCAAATACAACAGCCATCCTAACCCTTCCCTCCTGGGCAGAAGCTCCTGGAGACACATCCTCAGTGTGAGAGGATATTGCAATCCTGGTGGGCTGGTCCTGGCTACAGGATTACTTCTAGCTTCACCAGGTTGATGCTGTCCTTTTAGAAGAGCTCCCTCCTCCCAAGATAGCACAGGGGCTGCCAGACTGGAGGTGGGACTTCTCTACAACATCCCTGTAGGCCTCCTGTATATACTTCTGTCTCCCTCAGATCCAAGTCTGCTACTCTAGCCTCAAAAGAATGGACTCATTGTCTTAGAGCTAGGAGCTATTTGCATTGAGCACACACATATAACCTGTCATCAACTGGGAGATAATCACACATGTCACACTCAATGCAAAAGACTAGATTGCACCACTTTTGCGTGCTGGACTGCTGTCTGCATCTTAGTATTATAGAGTTGTTTAATTAAAACTTCTTAAGGTACTAGGGATATCAGATGAATAGAGAGCCTTAAGATTATATGGTGTAATGTGTCATTTATATAGTGTTTGCTTCTCACAAACTAATTAAATGTAATTAAAACTCTCCTCATAGTTCTAATTAGGACAACAAATTAAGTTAAGCTGAGGAGGGGTTGGGAATGAAGACTGATGTAGACTCTAATCTGTTAATCTTGTGGCAGAAAATTCACGTTTTAAAACTATGGGGAAAAGGATATGGAGACTAGTTAATTAAGTTTGCTTCTTTTTAAAAATTAACTGTTTATCAATAACCAGGTGGTTTTTTCCCTATTTTTTTGTTTCTTTAACTCACTGCAGAACGACAGTGTCTTTTGACTCTTGTCACCTTTTTCTGTTTGTGTGTTTCTTCTGCTTTGTGCAAACGTTGTTTTTTCCCCCCGTTTTTTTGTTTCTTTATCAATAACCTACAATTCCTCGTTTATTTTTTATCAAGCACAGAGCAAAATAGTGTCACTTATGCAGAGAAATGTCCTCTTCTCTTAGAACTTTTAAAAGGGTTTGGCTTTCTATACATCATTGTAATGTTACACGTTTGTGTCTATTGATCTTAAGTTGTGCTTTTGGCCTTTGAAGATTAAAGTCATATATTTCTTTGCAATAGCTCCTGAAATCTTAAATTATGAACCTATCAGCACAGCAACTGATATGTGGTAAGTGTAATTCATATAATTTTAACATTAAACTAATGTCATATTACCATTAAAGTTGTATAATTTTCTCCATTAATGAGTAGGATGAATCGGCCACACAAATGAGCAACATCTAAGACTGAACAGCACTGACCTCAGAACCTACTGGAAAAGAAAAGCCATACATGATCAGAAAAATCTCTGATCTATGTATGGCTTTTCCTATTCCTGTCATCTGGAGTATCTGACCTGGAAGGTCTTGGTTTTTCTGTGGCAGTCCTTTCAGCTCGCAGACTCTGAGCTTTAGGCTGTAGTGACAGAGCCGCCTTAGATGAAATTTCATCATAACAGGGTAGTTCTTCGTATGCACACTAAAGTCCTTCCTTGGCAGCTGTTAGACTTCCATCTTAAGCAGTTATACGTCCTACCAACATTCTGTCCCAAATCTCATGCCCATCCCAGTGAGAATGTACTCCACCCCTTGGGCTGCTCAGGAGCCTTGATTTTTTTTTTTTTTTTTTAACCTAGAGAGGGCTAAGGCCTTTAGCAGACCACCCAACTTTTTGTCTCTAATCCAAACAGATCGGGGGCAGACATTAGTAGATAAATGAGGTCCACAAGCCAATTGGACAGCATTCATTTAGCTTCTGCACAGGCTGGGCTGACTGGAGGTCATGTAGTGGCTCAAATTGTCAGCCATGTCTGCATCACTTCTCCTATTGAGGTCAAATAGATCATGTTTACAAGGCTGTAGCATAGACATCAGTATATACATTCAAATCTAACTTCTGCCTTGAGCAAGTTCCTGGTGCGATGGCTGGTTTGGACATAGTTCTGCAGAGTTTTGTGTCTAGAATCCAACTCCACCCTCCTAGGCCTGTTTTCTTTTCCCTTAGGCTACAGCTTCAGAGTATATACTTTTTTCCAGGGACTCGTTGAGTTTCTGTTGGCCTATTGTTGCTTTTAGTGAGCTTGGTAGCTAGGGATTCCCCTATATGCGAGAAATATGGCCTGTTTGTCCTCAGAGAAAAGTTACATACCTGTAACAGATGTTCTCCAAGGGCAGCAGGACATGTATTCTCACATCCTTTCCCACATCCCATCGGAGTTGTATTCCTTCAGCTATAGTATTGTACTGCTGGTCCACTGGTCCCATATTCGTGCATCAGGCAGGAAGGTACCCGTGTATGTGTGGTGGGATGCTGCCAAAGGCTTTTAGAGATATGCTGGGCAGTGTCCATACCAGGTTCTGTCTTGACGATGTGACCCATTTTTGAGAATACATGTTATGCTATCCTGGGAGAACATCTGTTACAGGTAAGTAACTTCGCTTTGCAAAGCAATGGAAAGTGATCGCTGTATTCTTTTATATTATATAAGCATAATTATCTTGGTAGTTCAAAAAACCAGCATTTAACAATAAATTTTGCTGGTGTGAATTTCCAGAATGCTAGTGTGCTTAAAAAGTAATCACTTTGTATGCAAGCCATTTACGTTAGAACTACAGCATCATGTGTTCATGGCTAATCTATTGCACCGGATCATTCATAGACTAGTCTACAGTTGTTCATGCAGCACCATGAAGCTCTTACCTGCTTCCTTACAGGGCTTTAGATTGGACCATGTCTAAGGAAAGTAGAATATAAATGTAACTTAATGAGGCAAAGACCATATTAGACATTCCGAAGCTTGAGGCTGAAGAGCAGTCTGACCTTCAAAGTTTGTTTTTTTTTCCCAGCCGACCACTTGTTTGGCTTGAGAATAGAGCTCATGTTGGTGAGGCCTGAGACACTAGCAAATACCCGATGTGACCACATTTCACTCTTGGGCTGCATCGGGGGGTAGCATCACAAATTATAAAATCAAAACAAAATATAAATAAGGCACAAAACAAAGAAATTCATATCCCATAGCACATTCAATTTTTAAACATATATTCTAGAGAGGAAGTGACGTCATCTAACAGCATGGCCGCATAAGAGCTAAGCTCCCACAGCCTCACAGAGGAATTAAGCTAAAACAGAAGAAATAGCGCTGTTTGAGACACGAGACAGAGCCAGAGAATTAAAGAGAAATCATAGCGGCGAATATATCTGGGATCAGAACCCAAAGTGGCGGATCTCTCCCGTTTTGCTTTTAAAGCAAAAACAGCGGCGTCCCGAAACAAAATGGCGGAGATGCGGAAGGCATCGGAGCTAGCGAATGGAGGGAAAACAAAGTCGGCGGGAAACGCATCAGAGCTCCAAAACGAGCGAGCAATAGACGACAAGGTCCCACAAAAATTAGAAACGTGGTTACAGGACATTAGCGCTGATCTGAAGGCACTTCGGGCGGAGATGGTGACGCTCAAAGAGGATCTGAGAGGGGAGATACGAGAGCTGGGCTCACGCCTAGAGGACATCGAAGCGCAGATGGAAACTCACAGTGAAGCCATGGGAAGCATGGACCAGCAACTTGGTGAGGTTCAGGGGACCCAGCAACAACTTTTGGACAAAATAGAAGATCTAGAAAATCGGGGCCGACGCAACAATTTAAGGTTTCGAGGCCTGCCAGAAGTACCCGCGTACCAAGACTGCGAACATGTGGTACAACAATTGGTTAGTGCACTGCTCTCAGACAACGGAGAAACGGTAGAAGCCGCTACCATACAATTAGAAAGAGCACATAGAGCACTGGGTGCCAATCGGAGCAATAAATCAAAGGACATAATCGCCTGCTTTTCTAGCTTTAAACTAAAAGAGCGGGTGCTGAAAAGAGCCCGCCAGGTGCCAGACTTTCACTGGGACTCTTATGCTATCGAAATTTATCAGGACCTGGCTGCAGCAACTTTAAAAAGAAGGGGTGACCTGAAACCATTTACCAGGCACTTAAGAGAACTCAAAATTCAATATAGATGGAGGCACCCCTTTGCACTAGCTTTTTATAAAGATGGAAACATGCATCAAATAAAATCTATTGAAGAGGCGAGGGCTATTTGCCCTGAAACACCAGAACCGGAAGAGAGAAGAGCAGGGGGTCAAGAGAAAAAGAACATCACTAGACCCTTACCACCAAGATGGCAAAGAGTGGGGAAAGGGCCCAGAAGACTACAACGCCAACAATCGGCTACAAGAGTCACCTGAAATTAAACAAGACTCAAATGGACTCAAGTTCACTGTTAATGCATAAGCTGCAGATAATCTGTTAATGTAAGGTATGGAATCATGAGAACTCTGTGGGGTAAACGGGAAGCGGGGCGGCTACTTCCTCCATAGGTAGACACTCGCGGATATACCACGGGGTATTACACAATTGTTAGGGACATTGGGGGGGAAGGGAAGGGGGTTAATCAAAAGAGGGAGGGGGAGGGGGATTTGTGTTGTGTGATAGCAAGGGAGACTCAGATATATATAACAAAGATCACGGAGCAATTGGGCAGTAATGGCCAGCAAGCAAATAGGGGAAATAAGAGAAGTATAGTAACACTTTATGAGAATGGGGGAATTTAAATGTATGTCTCTGAATGTCAAAGGGCTAAATATTCCCAGAAAAAGGCAGCTGTTGTTTCGGGAAATGGTGAGACTACAAATAGACGTGGGCTTGATTCAGGAAACTCACCTGAAAACAAAATATGAAAAACTATGCAAACATAGGCAATACCCGATTATCTACTTTGCGTCCAGCAGGGATAACACGAAAAGCAAAGGGGTGCTAGTGATGTTTCGAGGGAATAAAACTTGGGGGATAAAAAAAGTGATAAAAGATAAGCAAGGGCGATATTTACTGATAATTTTTGAATTAGCAGGCCAGACTTATACACTAGTAAACATATATGGGCCCAATACGCAACATTCGGAATTTTTTGCAGAGCTTGACCTCATGTTGTGTGGGAATATAGAAGGAGCCTTACTAATGGGAGGTGATTTTAATCTAACACTGAACCCGAATTTAGATAACTCAGCGACCACTACACACTATGCTAAGCAGGATAGACGAAATTTTCAGGATTTCCTTACACGCTGGCAATTAATAGACTATTGGCGTAAAGATAATCCTACTGCACGTACATACACCTTCTATTCAACAGTACACCATACGTCCTCTAGGATAGATATGTGGTTAGGGGATGCCTCCCTACTAGGGCGAGCTGAAACTCCACAGATCATTCCACATACCTGGTCAGACCACTCGCCGGTCATTCTACACATTAGGGGAGTAGGACCCAGAAAATCGAGACCTCCCTGGCGAATGGATGATGCACTACTATCGGACGCAAATAATGTAACACAAATAGAACAATCTCTTAAAGAATATATATCTATTAATGATAATGAAGAAGTTTCCCCAATCACCCTATGGGAAAGCCTTAAGGCTGTGACTAGGGGCTACCTTATAGCATTAAAATCACGGGTATGGAAAGCTCGCTGTACACAGGAGAATAATATTCGCCAGCAATTGGCAGAGGTTGAGGCACTATTGCAAAAGGGAGAACCCACAGATCTCACAGCCCTTAAGATGCAAGCACATGACCTGCGTTCGCAGTTGCATGATTTGGAATTAGCGGATATAAATGAGCAATTACAGCGAGTGCACCAGATACACTTTGAATTTGGTAACAAGCCAAGCAAATTGCTAGCCCATAAATTAAAACAACAGATAACAAGAACTGGAGTAGAAGGGTTACGAGATGAAGGGGGAAATATACATTCTGATCAAAATTTTTTGGAAGAGGCCTTTAGGGGATTTTATAAAAAACTATACAAACCAGAAAAAACACAGAGCCCAGAGGAGGTAGACAACTACTTAGAGGAAATAGAACTTCCAGTGCTTCCAACAGAAGCGGACCAAGCTCTAGGCAGTCCTATCACATTGGAAGAGATAGAGCAGACGATTAAAGGATTGGTGCCTAATAAAGCACCAGGGCCCGATGGGTTCACTAACAAATTTTATAGGTGCTTTGGACAGATATTAGCACCCATCTTAACAAGAGTTTTCAACTCCATAAATGAGGTCACTGGCTTACCACCAACCTGGAACTTGGCGACTATAACAGTAATTCCAAAACCGGGCAAAGATCCTCTTGCATGTAGTTCGTACAGGCCTATCTCATTACTAGGGGTAGATTATAAGATATTTACTAAGATTTTAGCCACTAGACTGCAGAAATATCTCCCCACACTAATACATGAAGACCAAGCAGGCTTTGTGCAGAACCGCCAAACCTTTGATAACATAAGGAGAACTCTGCAGGTAATTCAAGGGGCACAGCTTACAAACTCCCCAATGTGTATACTTTCCCTGGATGCCGAAAAGGCCTTTGATCGTGTTAGCTGGCCCTTTCTTTTTGCAGCACTAAAGAAGGCGGGTATTGAAGGGAGGTTTGCGGAATGGCTAAAAACTATATATAGACACCCGAGGGCAGGGGTACGCGTTAATGGGATTATATCTCGACCATTCTCTCTCCACAGGGGCACCAGACAGGGCTGTGCACTGTCACCATTGCTGTTTGCTCTGGTTATGGAGCCCTTAGCAGCCAGAATCAGGGCAAACGACGGAATACGAGGTCTACGAGGAGGGGGGATTGAAACTAAAATACTTCTGTTTGCGGATGACATTTTACTGCTCCTCAAGGATCCCATATTAGCTTTTCCATTGATTGGCGAGGAAATACAAAATTACGGAGATGTATCAGGCTTTAAAATAAACTTTGACAAATCAGAGGCACTGGACATAAACATAAAAGATACACAATTAGATCAACTGAAGGCCCAATTTCCATACAGATGGGCACAGAAACAGGTCAAATATTTGGGGGTGAATATACCTCGAAATATAGAGGAAATTTATAAAAGTAATTTCCCGCCAAAAGCAATAGAACTGTTTCGGGAGTTGGAAAAATGGGAGGGCCTAACATTATCTTGGGTAGGAAGGATTAGCGCTATCAAAATGATGATTCTACCAAAACTTCTGTATCTATTTATGGCCTTACCAATTGATATTCCTGAAGATTTCTTTCGGGGTCTGCAAAGAAAAATATTTTCCTTTATCTGGAGGAAGAGACCACCCCGGGTTAGAAGGGAGGTGTTATGCCAATTAAAAGATAAGGGGGGGATGGGAGTTCCAGCATTCCGTGAATATTATCAGGCGGCCCATTTAAGAATCTTAGCGATCTGGATGCAAAATAAGGGAAAGATATGGGAACGCATTGAACAGAGTTGGCTGGAACCATTTCCACTTAGGGCTATACCTTGGCTACAAAAGCAACAACTGAAAAGGGTACTAAAAGACAGTCCTCCCCTGATTCGATGGCCACTGAATACATGGTACAAGATTAGGGAGAAATTCTTCTCGGAGAGGAAGTACTTTAAACATGCATTCCTTAGATTCACACCTCAGTTTGGACCGGGAGCAATTGATAAAACGTACGAGGAGTGGGAGGTCATGGGATTATGTACACTGGGTCAAATGTCCGAAGAGGGGCAGATTCCTTCTTTCCGGGTACTGCACCGGGAACATGGGCTCTCACCTCTCCAAGTGTTTCAATACTATCAGGTACGAGATTTTATCTGCCGGGACGCAGGGGAGGAGTTGAGCTTAGCTGAAACAATGCTAGAAAAGGGGATGGTGGGCGGAGGGGAACGAGGTTGTATCTCAAGGATATATAAGGCCCTGCTTGCCTGGTCCCAGCCAGTAGAATACTACACAAGAAAATGGGAATTGGCAATGGGTGCACCCCTTGAACCTAAACAATGGGCACAGGCCTTTAAATCTCTCCTGAGAGTATCAATTTCCAGTTCATTAATCGAAAACGGACATAAGATTCTATATAGTTGGTACTACACTCCCAGCCGCTTGGCAACCATATATCGTTCAGGTTCAGCTTTGTGTTGGCGGCAATGCGGAGAGGTAGGAGATATGTACCACATATGGTGGGCGTGTAATCAGGCACAAAAATATTGGGGAAAGATAGGGGATTTTATTAACCAGGTAACAGGGACACAATACCCAATGACACCATATACATGTCTACTACACCTCAAGCCGCCAGGATTCAAAAACCACATTCACAGGTTTGCTACACAGGTGTTTGCATCCGGAAAAATGGTCCTGGCGGCATGGTGGAAACAATCACACTTACCAGATCTGTCCGTGGTTATAAATAAATTAAGGTCCATTCAATTGATGTCTAAGCTTACAGCAATACGTACTGGGCAAATCGCCCAATATCATAAGATATGGGACTCGTATATCACATGGGCCTCCAAACATATAGCGACAGTTCCGATACACACACAGACATAGGGTTGGGGGGGAAGGGGAGGGAAGGGGGGAAATAAGTTTATGGTTTATTAAGAGACAATAGCTGACGCTGTTAGATACTCTTTATTTTCAATGTTTCTGTACAATATGCAAAGTTATTACAACACAAAATGGTTCTGTATGTTATGAACATTGAAGTTGGTTGATATTGAAAAATGTATAAATAAACAATATAAAAAAAAAAAAAACATATATTCTAATGCTCGCACGTTGCTTCTCTGCCCCCCCCCCCCTTTGAGTGTTATCCTCTGTATCACTTCTGTGGGTGTGGCTGAATGTTCCTGTTCTATTTAAATAATAAAGTTGGTTTTAAGAGACCATAAGAGAGTGTTCAAAAATGTTTTACTTGTTTAAAAGGTGCTTCTGACTAAATTGGAAAGGTATTGCTGATCTTCACTCCATATATAAATAATGGAAAAACTAATACAAATAATCTTACCATACAGTGCCACTGTTTAGGCTTAAATCCAATGAACCATTCAACAGGTGAAGCTATACCAGTATCTTACATAACAACAAAAAAATAAATATCAACACCATCTGATCACAGCAGTATGGTTACAAAAGTCACCAAAAAAACGCTCATTTAAAAGGATATATAGTAAAATGCACTTTCTTAGCAGTAAATTACTTAAAAAAAAAATAGAATGAATAAAGGGAAGTCATGAAGGCTTGTATAATAGCCAGCTTAAAAAGCCAACTTAAATTATTTATAAAATTTGTCTTCAGAAACAAAATGCTAAACTGCAGCAACATAAATATCTCTTGCTTAGTTTACATTTTAAAAGAGAGAAAATTTAAAATGAATAGACTAACGCATTTCAGATATAAAGGAAATGATTACATTGCTCAGGAAGTAGAGATCAGTGCTTCTAACAAAGCAACATTATGCATATATCCATTAAACGGTGCTTCTCTGATACCAAAGTAAAAACATTTTTTGGATAATTGCTTTTCAGAGAGCACTAAACATAAGTAAATAGTAATACTAGATCACAAAAAGATTGTTTGGATTTTTCTTCTAAAAAATATCTTTAGTTGTCATGGAAAATAGGTGCTTTCCTACAGTAAAACTTAAACAGCTTACTTTAAGTGCTCAGAACTGGTAGCTATTTAACATATAGGTAGTAACAGTGCCTTTTGGAACAAAGATCTCCGCTCCACAGCGATAACTGACTTTCTTGTATAAAAAGTGGTATGCATAATCCTTGACACACTTGCCAGTTGCTGTATTCAGCTCCCAGGCTCCCAAATTCTAGCACAGCTTCTCTCAACACCAAAAAATTTAAAGGACAGCATTTTAAAAGCTGTTCTCTCATGCTATGGATTGATAGCTGAAACTGTGAAGCCCACTTGAGGTCAGCCTCCCATTGAGGAGATTTGCAGAGCAGCATTGTGGTTTTCATTCATATATCGCTATTGCCTTGAGCAGAATTCCTGATGCGACAGCTGATTTGGTCAGACAGTTCTGCAGAATTTCTTTGGAGTCTAGAATTCAATTCCATCCTCCCAGAAAGTGACGTTTACTCACCTGTAGCAGATGTTCTCTGAGGACAGCAGGACATATGTTCTTACATACCCTCCCACCTCCCATAGGAGTTGATTTGCTATGTGTGTTTTATCCATCTGCAGATCCCTTGCAAGTTGGACAGGCAGGAAGGCTTGCTCATTAGGACCTACCAAAAAAAGCTGTATATAGTTGATTTGTTGTTATACCAGGCTTATATTCTACAGATACCAAAGTTAGTTCAGTGTGGAACCCAGAACCAAAGATAACCAGAAAACAATCTGGGAGCAACAAATTCTACATTCAACCCAATATTTAGATAATAAATGTTCACAAAATAAGTTTTAAGCGCCTTTCAGAAAATTAAATAACGTGACAGAACATGAGCCACATTGAGCCTGCAAATAGGTGGGAAAATGCAGGGTACAAATGGAGCTTGTTACTGTTGCATATTTATTTATTTATGTAGTTGTTACAAGTAGACACACCTTGGTAATAAAAGGAGGAATCGAATATTTGTCAGCTTGTAACTTGCTTAGTAGAGGGAAAAATATAACATTTGATTATGAGTTCTGCCCTGGGTCCTCCTAGAGACAAATACAACCCATTCAGCTAGGTGAGATAGAGCAGTGCCATACATAACCTTTAAAACTAAATTGCAAAGCTTAAACTGTGCCCTGGAATGAATAGGTAACCAGTGTAATTGAGCAAGCAGCAGAGGGGCAAAATCAGACTTACCAGCCAGCTGTATTTTGGACAAGCTGTAAAAATTTAACCAAGGTCTTACAACAACAAATGTAAATAACGTTCTCCGAGGACAAGCAGGCTGCTTGTTCTCACGACTGGGTTGACGTCCGCGGCAGCCCCCACCAACCGGAAGAAGCTTCGCGGGACGGTCGGCACGCAGGCCACGCCCACCGCGCATGCGCGGCCGCCTTCCCGCCCGTGCGCGACCGCTCCCGCCAGTTACTTTTTTTCCGCGACTGAGAGAGTGGTGCGTTTGCCTCTCTCTCTGTTCAGCCGCCGGATTTTCGACCGCGTTTACGCGGATCGTCGCTTGGAATCCCGTTCGGTTCCTCTGATTTTGTTTGTATTGTTAAAAAAAAAAAAAAGAAATTTTTTGCGCGTGTGGAGCACGCGCTCCCCTTTTTCCCTCGCTTTCTAGCGGGGACGCCACGTTGCGGCCTAGTGGCCGCTCGGTCGGTTGATTTTTTCGTGGTGTGATTTAGCCACCATTGCCGACTTTGACTTCGCCGACGCGATTTTTCCGTCGATGTCCTCGAAGGTCCCGAGTGGATTTAAAAAGTGTGGTCGCTGCGGCCGGCCGATCTCGCAGACCGACACCCACGCTTGGTGCCTCCAGTGCCTCGGGCCGGAGCACAATCTCAAGTCGTGCGCTTTGTGTCTCGGTCTCCGGAAACGGACTCAGGTTGCGAGGCAAGTTCTGCGGGACCGTCTTTTTGGAACTTGCGCCGGCCCCTCGACGTCGACCTCGACGGCATCGGTATCGAAGGCCGGTTCTTCGGTACCGGTATCGATGCCCGAGACATCGGCACCGATGGCAGCGGCCACAGGAGAACAGGTCCCGTCGGCCCGCCGGTCCGCCGGTGAGAGTGGGGTTGAGAGGCCGCGTGGGCAGTCGGCCCCGGTCACTCCCTCAACTCGTGAGCCACGGGACCGAACCCTGTCGGACCCGGTACCTCGAGACCGAGGGGGATCGACCTCCTCCTCCTCCTCCATGCCCTCCGGCGCCGGTGACGTGCACCGGAAAAAAGATAAGAAGCGCCGTCACCGGCAGCCCTCGGTGCACCCTGAAGAGGAGTCGACGCCGAAGCGTCATCGCAGAGAGGAGAGATCTCCGTCGGTGGTGGAGGTACCGACGCGTCGGGGTTCCGGCACCTCGGTGCCGTCTCCTGGCCCCCAGCAGCTTCTGGCACCGACACCCTTACCGGCCCCACCGCCTCTCCCGGCAGCGGGCCTGGACGAGTGCCTCAGAGCCATCCTTCCGGGGATCCTGGAAGGGCTGATGCGCCAGGCTGTGCCGGCGTCGGGGGTGCTTGCGCCCCCGGCGCCGATGACTGTGGCGCCGGCGAGCTCTAGCCCGGCGCCGGGGCTGTCGACACCGCCGCCGCTTGCGGTGCCGGTCTCGACCGCCACGCAGGTGGAGTCCCCGTCGACGTCGATGGAGGGAGCTCCGTCCCCGCCGGCGCGGGAGTCCACCGCTCGACGACACCGAGACCTTGGTGCCTCGACGTCGAGCCGGGCCCGGTACCGGACTCAGCTACATGAGCTAATGTCCGATACCGAGGATGAGGACTCGTGGGGGGAAGAGGAGGACCCGAGATATTTCTCCTCAGAGGAGTCTACGGGCCTTCCCTCGGACCCCACGCCGTCACCGGAGAGGAAGCTCTCACCTCCTGAGAGTCTCTCCTTTGCCTCCTTTGTGCGGGATATGTCTATAAGCATTCCCTTTCCCGTGGTCTCTGTGGAAGAGCCGAGGGCCGAGATGCTCGAGGTCCTCGACTATCCATCACCACCTAGAGAGTCCTCCACGGTACCGCTGCACAATGTCCTGAAGGAGACGCTGCTTCGGAACTGGGTGCGACCACTAACTAACCCCACCATTCCCAAGAAAGCAGAGTCCCAGTACAGGATCCACTCTGATCCAGAGCTCATGCGGCCCCAGTTGCCCCATGACTCAGCGGTCGTGGATTCTGCTCTCAAGAGGGCACGGAGTTCGAGGGATACCGCCTCGGCGCCCCCGGGGCGGGAGTCTCGCACTCTGGACTCATTTGGGAGGAAGGCCTACCAATCCTCCATGCTCGTGACCCGCATCCAATCTTACCTGCTCTATATGAGCATCCACATGCGGACCAATGTGCAACAGCTGGCGGACCTGGTCGATAAGCTCCCGCCGGAGCAGTCCAGGCCTTATCAGGAGGTGGTCAGGCAGCTGAAGGCGTGCAGAAAGTTCCTGTCCAGGGGGATTTTTGACACCTGTGACGTGGCATCTCGTGCTGCGGCCCAAGGTATAGTGATGCGCAGGCTCTCATGGCTGCGTGCCTCTGACCTGGACAACCGCACCCAGCAGAGACTGGCTGACGTCCCTTGCCGGGGGGATAATATTTTTGGCGAGAAGGTCGAGCAGATGGTTGACCAACTGCATCAGCGGGAAACCGCTCTCGACAAGCTCTCCCACCGGGCGCCTTCAGCACCCGCCCCCGCGGGCGGGCGTTTTTCCCGGGCTCGGCAGGCTGCACCCTATTCTTTTGCGAAGCGTAGGTACAACCAGCCGGCCCGAAGGCCTCGTCAGGCACAGGGACAGCCCCAGCGCGCTCGTTCCCGTCAACAGCGTGCGCCTAAGCAGCCCCCTGCGCCTCCACAGCAAAAGCCGGGGACGGGCTTTTGACTGGATCCATGGGAACATAGCCGCCCTACAAGTGTCCGTACCGGACGACCTGCCGGTCGGAGGGAGGTTAAAATTCTTTCACCAAAGGTGGCCTCTCATAACCTCCGACCAGTGGGTTCTCCAAATAGTGCGGTATGGATACGCCCTGAATTTGGCCTCCCTGCCTCCAAATTGTCCTCCGGGAGCTCAGTCTTTCAGCTCCCATCACAAGCAGGTACTTGCAGAGGAACTCTCCGCCCTTCTCAGCGCCAATGCGGTCGAGCCCGTACCACCCGGGCAGGAAGGGCAGGGATTCTATTCCAGGTACTTCCTTGTGGAAAAGAAAACAGGGGGGATGCGTCCCATCCTAGACCTGAGAGGCCTGAACAAATTCCTGGTCAAAGAAAAGTTCAGGATGCTTTCCTTGGGCACCCTTCTGCCAATGATTCAGAAAAACGATTGGCTATGTTCCCTGGATTTAAAGGACGCATACACTCACATCCCGATACTGCCAGCTCACAGACAGTATCTCAGATTCCGCCTGGGCGCACGGCACTTTCAGTATTGTGTGCTGCCCTTTGGGCTCGCCTCTGCCCCACGAGTGTTTACAAAGTGCCTCGTGGTGGTAGCGGCCTACCTACGCAAGCTGGGAGTGCACGTGTTCCCATATCTCGACGATTGGCTGGTCAAGAACACCTCGGAGGCCGGAGCCCTCTGGTCCATGCAGTGCACTATTCAACTTCTGGAGCTGCTGGGGTTTGTGATAAATTACCCAAAGTCCCATCTCCAGCCAACTCAGTCTCTGGAATTCATAGGAGCGCTGCTGAATTCCCAGACGGCTCAGGCCTACCTTCCCGAAGCGAGGGCCACCAATCTCTTGGCCCTGGCTTCGCAGACCAGAGCGTCTCAGCAGATCACAGCTCGGCAGATGTTGAGACTTCTGGGTCATATGGCCTCCACAGTTCATGTGACTCCCATGGCTCGTCTTCACATGAGATCTGCTCAATGGACCCTAGCTTCCCAGTGGTTCCAAGCCACCGGGAATCTAGAGGATGTCATCCGCCTCTCCACCAGTTGCCGCACTTCACTGCTCTGGTGGACCATGCGGACCAATTTGACCCTGGGACGTCCATTCCAAATTCCGCAGCCCACGAAAGTGCTGACGACGGATGCATCTCGCCTGGGGTGGGGAGCCCATGTCGATGGGCTTCACACCCAGGGTCTGTGGTCCCTCCAGGAAAAGGATCTGCAGATCAACCTCCTGGAGCTCCGAGCGATCTGGAACGCACTGAAGGCTTTCAGAGATCGGCTGTCCGGCCAAATTATCCAAATTCGGACAGACAATCAGGTTGCAATGTATTACGTCAACAAGCAGGGGGGCACCGGATCTCGCCCCCTGTGTCAGGAAGCCGTCGGTATGTGGCGTTGGGCGTGTCGGTTCGGCATGCTTCTCCAAGCCACGTACCTGGCAGGTGTAAACAACAGTCTGGCCGACAGACTGAGCAGAGTCATGCAACCGCACGAGTGGTCGCTCCATTCCAGAGTGGTACGCAAGATCTTCCGAGAGTGGGGCACCCCCTCGGTGGATCTTTTCGCCTCTCAGACCAACCACAAGCTGCCTCTGTTCTGTTCCAGACTTCAGACACACGGCAGGCTAGCGTCAGATGCCTTTCTCCTTCATTGGGGGACCGGCCTCCTGTATGCTTATCCTCCCATACCTTTGGTGGGGAAGACCTTACTGAAGCTCAAGCAAGACCGCGGCACCATGATTCTGATAGCGCCCTTTTGGCCCCGTCAGATCTGGTTCCCTCTTCTTCTGGAGTTGTCCTCCGAAGAACCGTGGAGATTGGAGTGTTTTCCGACTCTCATTTCGCAGAACGACGGAGCGTTGCTGCACCCCAACCTTCAATCCCTGGCTCTCACGGCCTGGATGTTGAGGGCGTAGACTTCGCTGCGTTGGGTCTGTCTGAGGGTGTCTCCCGGGTCTTGCTTGCCTCTAGGAAGGATTCCACTAAAAAGAGTTACTTTTTCAAGTGGAGGAGGTTTGTCGTTTGGTGTGAGAGCAGGGCCCTAGAACCTCGTTCTTGCCCTGCACAGAACCTGCTTGAATACCTTCTGCACTTATCAGAGTCTGGCCTCAAGACCAACTCAGTAAGGAATCACCTTAGTGCGATTAGTGCTTACCATTATCGTGTGGAAGGTAAAGCCATCTCTGGAGAGCCTTTAGTCGTTCGATTCATGAGAGGCTTGCTTTTGTCAAAGCCCCCTATCAAGCCTCCTACTGTGTCATGGGATCTCAACGTCGTCCTCACCCAGCTGATGAAACCTCCTTTTGAGCCACTGAATACCTGCCATCTGAAGTACTTGACCTGGAAGGTCATTTTCTTGGTGGCAGTTACTTCAGCTCGTAGGGTCAGTGAGCTTCAAGCCCTAGTAGCTCATGCTCCATATACTAAATTTCATCACAACAGAGTAGTGCTCCGCACTCACCCAAAGTTCCTGCCGAAGGTGGTGTCGGAGTTCCATCTTAACCAGTCAATTGTCTTGCCAACATTCTTCCCCAGGCCGCATACCCGCCCTGCTGAACGTCAGTTGCACACATTGGACTGCAAGAGAGCATTGGCCTTCTACTTGGAGCGGACACAGCCCAACAGACAGTCCACCCAATTGTTTATTTCTTTCGACCCTAACAGGCTAGGGGTCGCTGTCGGGAAACGCACCATCTCCAATTGGCTAGCAGATTGCATTTCCTTCACTTACGCCCAGGCTGGGCTGACTCTTGAGGGTCATGTCACGGCTCATAGTGTCAGAGCCATGGCAGCGTCGGTGGCCCACTTGAAGTCAGCCACTATTGAAGAGATCTGCAAGGCTGCGACGTGGTCATCTGTCCACACATTCACATCTCATTACTGCCTCCAGCAGGATACCCGACGCGACAGTCGGTTCGGGCAGTCGGTGCTGCAGAATCTGTTTGGGGTGTAAATCCAACTCCACCCTCCAGGACCCGAATTTATTCTGGTCAGGCTGCACTCTCAGTTAGTTGTTCTTCGTAGGTCAATTTCTGTTGTACCCTCGCCGTTGCGAGGTTCAATTGACCTGGGTTATTGTTTTGAGTGAGCCTGAGAGCTAGGGATACCCCAGTCGTGAGAACAAGCAGCCTGCTTGTCCTCGGAGAAAGGGTATGATACATACCTGTAGCAGTTGTTCTCCGAGGACAGCAGGCTGATTGTTCTCACCTACCCTCCCTCCTCCCCTTTGGAGTTGTGTGTTTCATATTTTATTGCTTGTCATTCAACTGGCGGGAGCGGTCGCGCACGGGCGGGAAGGCGGCCGCGCATGCGCGGTGGGCGTGGCCTGCGTGCCGACCGTCCCGCGAAGCTTCTTCCGGTTGGTGGGGGCTGCCGCGGACGTCAACCCAGTCGTGAGAACAATCAGCCTGCTGTCCTCGGAGAACAACTGCTACAGGTATGTATCATACCCTTTACAATAATCGAGTCTGGATTGTATCAGCGCTTGAACCAGCAGTCTAAATTTTTCAAACTCAAAATATTTGCAAATCACTCTTAACTCTTTTAATATGTAAAAACATTTTTTGACTAAAAGTCTTTACATTAGAAAACAATAGGAGGCTGTCCCAGAATCTTTGAACATGATTCAAAAGAGAAGGTGTTAAGTACCAGTGGAGAAGTGCTGAGAGAGTACAGTTTAATCAAGTGGGCCTAGCCATAAAAATTTGGTCTTTTCGGGATTCAACTTCAGACGATTATGTGACAACATGGAAAGCTTGGGGGTATGTTTTCTGTTTGAGAACACTATCCATGAGTGACGCAAAGCTGAGGGAAAAACAAAGACATCCACCCTAGGAAACAGGCATTATATAGTAAATCTGCCAAGTGATCAAATCTGGAGGCAAATGTGAACAGTGAGTATGTTCACAATGAATAAGCTGCAGGGTTATTTTCACCATTAGCATCAAATAGAAGACTAAAGCATTAGCCATCAATATGAAGAGCCCCTGATTTTTTTTTATATATTTTTTTTAATAGTGGAGTGAACTGGGCATATAGTTTGTGTAGGAATGACTTGTGTATTTGAACTAGAACTACAGTGGGTCAAAAGCTACCAGATGACTGGGAAGAGAAAATGGGTAAATTTTTTTAATTTCGTGTAAAAAGAACATAAGAAAAATAACCTGGAACCAGGGGACATGATCAACATGGATGAGGTTCCAATGAGTTTTGATGTTCAAAGTACAAGAACAGAGATGGTGACTGTAACAACTGTTTGTGGACAAGTTCACTGTTATGTTATCATGTACTGCAGATAGAAGTTAAAACCGCTAGTTACCTTCAAATGCATAACTATGCCATGTGAACAATTCCTAAAGTCTGTTAAGTGCAACAAAAGAGGGTGAATGAATGAGAATATTATGAAAGACTGCTCTTATTGACTCCATGACAGCCCACAAGCTGGAATCGGTTAAGAAAACATTGAATTCTGCTGGAGCCCATATAGCAATAATCCCTGGTGGACTAATGTGCAGCTACAGCCTCTAGACATAGCTGTTAACCATGCGTTTAAATGTGTCGCAAGGAATGAGTAAGATAAATGGATGCATGAGAGCACACGCTCATTTACTCCTTCAGGGAAACTGAAACATGCTATTTATGCAGAAGTCTGCTGCTGGACTGCGTGGCAGGCAGTGAAACCACATTTGAGGCAACGTATGACTCTACTGATGAGGAGGAATGACAAGATTTCACATTAGAGATCTGTTAAGCTGATGTTCTTCACAGAACAATGTACATGACACCAGCCAAATTAAAGTTTTTTTTTGCAAAATGCTAATTCTGTTGGGTCTGGGGTGAAACGACACAACTTTGTAGACTAATGGATGCAGTTCTTTTGAGGTAGTACGTGAGCCCTTTTACAGGCAGTGTTATGGACTTTCTTGTATGTTAAGGTGGAAAGATGATATCACTTTCACTAAAAACCTGGAATGATTTCAGAGAACTACCATATTTTTGTGAATATAACCCACGGGTTGTACATGTTTTTACATCCTGAAATGCCTGGTGTGAGTTATACTCGTCTTTACATTTCAAGGTCACTGTGGACAAGACATTCAACATCTCTTAAACTCTCCCAAATGATTTGCATAAAATAATTTTTGTTACAAGAAACATTTAGTAAAGTCTCCAAAAGGTACTTTAGTGATATGCAAATAAAAAGCTTATAAGGAGGCATTCTACAGATCCAACAAAAAACACACCCAAATGGTTTGCATAAAATACTAAAAGATAATGTTTGAGACAATATGAAGTATTAATGCCATAAACATCTTGTTCATTGTTGCTAGAAGGAAAACTTCAAAGTCTATATCATCGGTATAGTTGAAATGTTCTACAGCAAATACTTCTGCTTTGTCATCACTGAATTCATAAATCAGCTGCTGTAACTTTTCTGATGTCTGCTTGACTGGGTATTGTTTATAAAGCAGCTATCTGGTCCCTTACTTTATACATTGTATATTGTTACTTCATGGATCAGTCCACAATAAAAGTATATCTGAAGCTGTGCTAGCCAGTCTGTGACTGCAGCTCTCACTCATCTTGTGATTTGTGGGCTTCTGAGTAATAGTACATAGAAATGATTCTTCTTGAGCTTGGGAGTCAACCCACTTATGTGCTGGTCCTTGTAGATGGAAAAAGTATTGCTGTTCACCTATTGTAGGTATTTTCTTTAGGCCACAGGACTGAAGTACACACTGAGGCATATTGTCAAAGCACTTAGCCTTCCAAAGTTCCAGAGAAGCCTATGGAACTTTGGAAGGCTAAGTGCTTTGAAAATATGCCTCACTCTCTGGCATTTCCGAGATCTGTATGGCTTTTTGAGTATTGAGCTAGCTGACAGCCTGCTGCATGTGCTCAAAACTTTACACTAAGTTCTTTAAGAGCTGTTTGTCCCAGTGAAGGGCAATGCTGTGAACCTACTTGTGCCTGATTAATCCTTAAAGAAAATGTCTGTTTAAAAGTGGACAACAGTGCTTTCTAAAAGTAAAGTGTAATAGCTTATTGAATACAGTGGTATGTAAAAGGACACAATCCACAGAGGAAGCAGGGCAAATTACCCTACAAACAAAACCAAAATTCCCTGCTTAACTTGCTGGCATACACATGACCTATACACAAACTCAAATATAGTGCAAAAAACCAGCAAAAACGGAGGACAGGAAGTATAACTGCAATGCTAAACACCCCTTCAAGAAGAAATCCCAACAGGGACTATAGCAGGTACTATCACAGGCAAACTCACTGTGTCATTAAAAAGCCATAAAAATGACATTAAAACCCTCCACTTTAAGAAATGTGAACAATCGCAGTATTTCGAAAAAAAAAAACAAAACACAAGCCACTGTGTATGCAAAAACCAACAGTACTGGGAGGCGTGGTCTGAAATAAACACATGGTATGCAAAACATCAAACTTAACTGTGAAGTCTTCAAATGCATGCATGCAGTCAGTCAGTCCAGCCAGTACTAGATGAAATACCCAACAAAGTGCCCCTCGTTTCACTGAAACTGCGTCGGGGGCACAGAAGTTTCTCCAAAGACAATCAGGCCTATAATTCTCAAAGATGGGTAACACGGGTCCACACTGCCAGTCCAGAGCTTGTAACAAGCTTAAAAATAGTATGAGAGACACTCCACCGCACGAGTGAGTGCCTCTCTTCCTGCCTGCTTGCCGCAAGAGCATGGAATCAGCAGACCTTGTTTCTGTGGTGAGAGGATGCTTTAGTTAGCCATTCATCACAGCTGGTTTGGACATTTGGATGGGCATAATCGAAAGGGACGTCCTCGCAGAACGTCCCAATCCAGGGGTGGGGAAACCCATATTTTCAAAACTTGATGGATGTCCATCTTTTGTTTCGTTAATACAGTTAGGGACGTCCAAATCCTTAAATTTGATCGTCCCTAGACTTGGTCGTTTCTGATTTTTGGCAGTAATGGAAACCAAGGACGTCCATCTCGGAAACGATCAAATGCAAGCCATTTGGTCGTGGGAGGAGCCAGCATTTGTAGTGCACTGGTCCCCCTGACATGCCAGGACACCAACCGGGCACCCTAAGGGGCACTGCAGTGGACTTCTTAAATTGCTCCCAAGTACATAGCTCCCTTACCGTGTGTGCTGAGCCCCCAAAACCCACTACCCACAACTGTACACCAATATCATAGCACTTGCGGGTGAAGGGGGACACCTAGATGTGGGTGTGGTGGGTTTTGGAGGGCTCGTTGTTTCCTCCACAAACGTAACAGGTGGGGGGAAGGATGGGGCTGGGTCTGCCTGCCTGAAGTGCACTGCACCCACTAAAACTGCTCCAGGGACCTGCATACTGCTGTGATTGACCTGAGTATGACATCTGAGGCTGGCAATCAATATTTTTAAAGATGTTTTTTGAGGGTGGGAGGGGGTTAGTGACCACTGGGGGAGTAAGGGAGGGTCCTCCCCAATTCTCTCCGGTGGTCATCTGGTCATTTCGGGCACCTTTTTGTGCCTTGGTCGTAAGAAAAACACGACCAGGTAAAGTCATCTAAGTATTCGTCTGGGACGTCCTTGTTTCTTTCAATTATGGGTCGAGGATGTCCTAGTGTTATGCACGCCCAAGTCCCGCCTTCGCTATGCCTCCGACACGCCCCCTTGAACTTTGGTCATCCCTGCGACGAAAAGCATTTGGGGACGTCCATAATCGGTTTTCAATTATACCGATTTGGACAACCCTGTGAGAAGCCTGTTGGTCTCTTTGTGCGTTTTTTTTTTTTTTTAATACCTCTTTCGAGGTTTCTTTATTTTATTCCTTCCCGTATATTTTTTAGATTAGTTTTGCCTTTTTCTATTTGACCACATTTAGGCCTGAGCTTCGGTCGGGTTTTCTTTTTCTGGTGCTCTCCCCTTTTTTTTTTTTTTTTTTACCATTCAGTCATTTGATTTGGCCACGGCTGTTTTTCTTTTCATGTTATCGAAGGTTCCTAGTGGTTTCAAACGCTGCAGGACCGTCCCTTACAGGGACACCCATTCTTGGTGTCTACAGTATTCTCTGTCTTCATATAAAGAAAACACACTTGGCCAGAGAGGCTGAGAAGACTTTTGGAGCCAGGTCCAAATCCTCAACTTCTGTATCCTAATCAGCATTGGGTGCATCAGTCCATATGGCTACGAGACCCTTGCACATTGGAAGTGACCATGCATCGAGTGGGTTTCCACCTGTCTTGACACCAGCCACTATTCACCCCCCCCCCCCCCCCCCCCCGGGACCAATTGGCAATGGACCTAGCGACTGACCTGACCCTGAGGAGACAAGAGGGCTGAACGCTGACCTCATCAAAAAACACACATACCATTGTTCTCTCTCCCGCTAGGCACTTTCTGCACCTGCCTCCTCCTCTGGGAGGTTTTTTGGCAAGCTGAAGAGGAGTACTTATTACTTGCAGAAGCGTAGGTACACTTCTTCTTGCCAGCCTCAGTAGGCTGAGCCCCAGTGTACTTGTTCTTGTCAACAGTGTGCACCTAAGGCCAAGACAGCTCCCCAGTGAAATTAGGGGCGAGCTTTTGACTGGCTCCAGCAGAGCATAGCCGTTGTAAAAGTGACTGTCCTGGATGACTTGCTGGTCGGGGGAGGCTGAAATTTTACCCAAAAAAGTGGCCCCTTGTAACCTCTGACCAGTGGAAGAACCCACTAGTCTGTCTGTCTTGGTTACACCCTGCATTGGCTACAGAGATCACCAGATTGCCCACCAAGAGCACATCACTTCAGCTCTCATCACAAGCAGGTACTTGCAGAGGAGGAGCTCTCTACCCTTCTTAAGACCTGTATGGTTCAACCCATTCCACCAGGGGAAGAAGGGAAAGGATTCTATTCCAGGTACTTACTACTACTACTTATCATTTCTATGATACTGAAAACCATGGGATGAGATCAGAGTACCAAGGGAAGAAGTATAGATGGAGAAAAGAAGAGGTCCCAGGACAGATCCCTGAGGTAAACCAACTGACAGTGGGATAGAATTAGAGGAGGATCCACTAGAGTATACACGAAAGGTACGCTGGTACTTCTTGTGCAAAAGAAAACAGGGGGGGGGGGGGATGCATTCCATCCTAGACCTAAGGGGCCTGAACAAATTCCTGGTCAAAGAAAAGTTCAAGATGGTTTCCCAGGGCACCCTGCTTTCCATGCTTCAGGAAAATGATTGGCTATGCTCTCTGGACTTGAAGGATGCTTATACTGATACCCCAGTACTTCATGTGAGCTGGAAGTATTTTTGGTTTTGTCTGGGGACATATCACTTTCAGAATCGCGTGTTGCCTTTGGCCTCGCATTGACTTCCAGGGTTTTCACCGAGTGTCTTGAAGTAGTTGCAGTGTTGCTTCACATTCAAGTGTACACATGGACTCTCATTCTCAACAACTGGCTGGTGAAGAGCACGTCGAAGGATGGTGCTCAGGAGTCCATGTGGAGGACTATTTGGGTGTTTAGAGCAACTGGTTTGGTTTTAAACTAACCTAAGTTCCATCTGCTCCCTGTCCTGTGGTTGGAATTCTAGGCCTGCTGGTCACTCAGCTGGCTCAAGCTTTTCTCCCTGTGGCATGAGCAAACTCTTGTCACCCTTACCACTCGAGTTCGAGTAGCTTTGCTGGTCACAACCCAGCAGATGTTGACGTTGTTGGGCCACGTGGCTTCTACTGTTCATGTGACACCTATGGCACATCTTCACATGAGAACGCCCCAGTGGTTTCAGGTGAGGAACCTAGAAAATGTCATCTGAGTTTTGTCAGAGCTGGTTCAGTCCCTTCTCAGGTGGATAATTCAATCCAGTTTGAGTCTGGGACTCCCATTCCAAATTCCATGGGCCATGAAGGTGCTGACAGCGGATGCATCCATCTAGGATAGAGAGCTCATTTAGATGGGCTTCACACTCGCTGAAGATGCTTGGATTGCCCAGGAAACAGATCTCCAAATCTATCTTATGGAGCTCCAGGCGATCCAGAACGCTCTCAAGGCTTTCAGGTATCGGCTGAACAACCAAATTGTACTTTGCCATGTACTACACGAACAAGAAGGGGGGCATCAGATCACACCATCTGTGTCGAGGGTGTCCAGATTTGGCATTGGGCACAACAGCACAGGATGCTCCTCAAGGCCACTTACCTGGTGGGCAAATTCAACAGTATATTGACAGACTGAGCAGTCATTCAACTGCACGAGTGGTCCTTCAGCATGGGCATTGCCCGTGAGATCTTCTAAGTGTGGGGCACCCCCTCAGTGGATCTCTGTGCCACTCGGTCCAATCACATGGAGGAGCATTTTCGAAAGAAACGTCCAAGTTGCGATTTGGGCGTCTTTGTAAAATGTCCAAATCCGGAGGCGGGGAAAACCGTTTTTTCGATGGACGTCCATCTTTCATTTTGAAAATACCTTCAAAGACATCCAAATCCAAGGACATCCTTAAATTTGGACATCCTTGGATTTGGACTAGAGAGTTGCATGGGGACAGAAATCCTACCCATCCCCGCCCGTTCCTGCTGGAATCTTACCCGTCCCCACCCATCCCCGCAAAAATTAAAACCATTCCAACCCGTCCCCACCCGTCCCCGTAAGAATTTAACCCATCCCCACCCATCCCCGTAAGAATTTAATAGTACATAAAAGAAAGTTCCAGTCAGCTCCCTTTCTGGATTTGAGCCACAGCACTGTAGGCAAGGAAGGAATAGAAGTTGGAACTTGGAACACTCTGGTGCGCACATGTAAGATTTGTCTCTGATTCACTGGCAGTGTGTGCTGAGGATGAGTCCATTCACGCCACATGCACGCGCCAGTAGGTCAGGTGACATCTGATTCTCGTGCCTGTGTCAGAGCTGAGGTCTGTGCACCAGCCTGGGAGCAAAGAGGATTAACAGTAACATAGTAAGTGACAGCAAATAGACCTGAACGGTCCATCCACTCTGCCCAATAGTCACACTCATGATCAATTCATCATTAAATCAACGAGTGTGATATTATATACTTGATTATGGTCTTTCTTTCGTGTTTCTGGAACAAAGACCACAGGAATCTATCTGGCCCCATCCTTATGTTCCAACTGCTGGAGTTGCCATCGAAGCCCACTCCAGCCTATTCATGTTCTCATTTGTGGGACACAGACCGTAAAAGTCTGTCCAGCATTGTCCTTATGTTCCAGCCACTGAAGTTGCTGTCTAAGCCCTTTCCAGCCCATCCTACACCAGATTGCCATGTATGAGACACAGACCATACAAGTCTGCCAGGTATCAGCTCTAGTTCATCACAGCCAGAGTCGCCATCTAAGTGTCACTTGACATATCCACACGCATGCAGCCATTTAAGGTTAGCTTTATATAACTTCCATTTTCTAATTAGAGATCCTCTGTGTTCAACCCACGCCTTTTTGAATTCCGTCATCATTTGTGACTCTACCACCTCCTTAATGGAAGACTTTCCACATTTATGCTGTTAAAGCAAGGAAGAAGAGGAGGAAGAGACAGCACTCAAATAAATTGGTATTCGGTAGATGAGAGGCTGGTGCAGGTGCAGCTTACACTTCCACGAGAAGCCCACAGAACTGGTTCCATCCCCGCGGGAACCCCGCAGGAACTGCCTCCGTCCCCGCGGGAACCCCGCAGAACTGCTTCCATCCCCGCGGGAACCCCGCAGGAACTGCCTCCGTCCCCGCGGGAATCCCGCGGGTTCGGAAGCCGTGCAGCTCTCTAATTTGGACATCTTTGACTGTCGGTGATTTTCGAAACCAAAGACATCCAGGTCAAAAACGTCCAAATTCAAGCCATTTGGACGTGGGAGGAGCCAGTGCACTGCCCCCCCCCCCCCCCGACATGCCAGGACACCAACCGTGCACCTTAGGGGGCACTGCAGTGGATTAAAATGCTCCCAGGAACATAGCTCCCTTACCCACTACTGTACATCATTACTGTAGCCCTTAAGGGTGAAGGGGGGCATCTATATGTAGGTACAGTGGGTTTTTGATGGGTTTTGGAGAGCTCGCTGTTTCCTCTACAAATGTAACAGGTAGGAGGGGTGGTATGGGCCTGGGTCCGCCTGTCTGAAGTGCACTGCAGTACCCACTAAAACTGTTCCTGGGACCTTCATGCGCTGTCATGGACCCGAGTGTGACATCTGAGGCTGGCACGAAATATTTTTAAAGATGTTTTTTGAGGTTGGGAGGGAGTTAGTGACCACTGGAGGAGTAAGGGGAGGTCATCCCCGATTCCCTCCTTCCCTCCGGTGGTCATCCTGGTAATTTTGGGCACCTTTTTGTGCCTTATTTGTAAAAAAAAAAAAAATGTCCGGGTGAAAACATCCAAGTGTTCGTCATGGACGTCCTTGCTTTTTTCGATTATGGGTCAAAGATGTCCAAGTGTTAGGTACGCCCAAGTCTCGCCTTCACTATGCCTTGCGACGGACTTCAGTTGGAGACGTCCAGATTCGGGTTTCGATTATACCGATTTGGACGTCTCTGGGAGATGAACGTCCATGTTCCGATTTATGTCGAAAGATGGACGTCCCTCTCTTTTGAAAATGAGCCTGCAAGTCTCACAGTTTTGCTCCAGTCCCACAACAGACTAGCACTGGATGCCTTCCTCTTTCATTTGTAAACAGGACTTCTGTATGTGTATCCTCCCATTCCTCTTGTGGGGAAGACTTTGCTGAAACTCAGACCATGATCTTGATCGCTCCTGACTGGCCTTGGCAGATCTGGTTCCATCTCGAGTTTTCCTCAAAAGAACCATGGAGATGGCAGTGTTTTCCGACCCTCATCACGGCGAACGAGGGATCTCTTCTGCATCCCAAAATCTGGCCCTCAAAGCCTGGTTGTTGAAAAGCTTAGAATTTGCTTCCTTGCATCTTCCTGAAGGTATCTCCAAGGTCTTGTTGACTTCCTGGAAAGCTTCCACTAAGTGATGTTACTCTTTTTCAAATGGAGGTGGTTTGCCATCTGGTGAGAGCCTTTTCCTGCCCTACACAGACCCTGCTTGAATAACTTCTGCACCTCTTTGAGGCTGTACTCAAGACCAGCTCCTTAAGTGTTCACCTCAGTCTAATTAGTGCTTATTACTTGTAGAAGGTAAACTCATCTATGGACAGCCTCTAGTTGTTGGGTTCATGAGAGGTTTGCTGTTACAAAGCTCCCTGTCAGACCACCTGTGTCATGGTACCTCAACATCATTCTCGCTCATCTGATGAACACTCCTTTTGCACTACTTTTATTTCTGTTATCTGGAAAACTTGACCCGGAAGGTCACATTTTTGGTGGCCATTACTTCAGCTTGCAGGGTCACTGAGCTTCAGGCCTTGGTGGAGGATTTACCTTTTATGAAGTTCCATCATAACAGAGTAGTCCTCCGCATGCACCCTAAGTTCCTATCTAAGGTGTCGGAATTCCATCTGAACCAATCGATTATCTTGCCAACATTCTTCCTCAGACCTCATGCCTATCCTGGTGAAAGCGCACTGCACACCTTGGACTGCAAGTGAGCATTGGCCTTTTACTTGGAGCAGACTAGGCCCTACAGACAATCCTAGGCCTATTTTGTTCTGTTCCAGGCTGCACTCAGATTGTGTGTATAATTTCAGGCTAACTACTTTTTTTGCCATCACCATTATGAGGTCCAATTCACTGTTGGTGGTGGTTTTTGATGAGCCTTGTAGCTAGGGACCTGCACTACTCATCTGTGAGAATATATGGCCTGCTGCCCTCTGAGAATACCTACTAAAGGTAAGTACCTTCACTTTCAGACCACTCCTCCCAGTATTATTTTGTTTTGCATACACACTGGCTTGCAGTGACCTTATTTGACATACTGTAACAGTTCACATTCTTAAAGTGGAGGTTTTTTTTTTTTAATGCCGTTTGGGTTTTTCTCCATCTGAACTGTGTTTTTTTTTTTAGTGACAGTGAGTTTGCCTGTGGTAGTACCTCCTGTAGTCCCTCTTATGATTTCTTCTTGGCAGGGGCGTTTAGCTTTGAGGCTATACTGCCTGTTATTTTTCTCTTTTTGTCTTTTATTTGTGCTGTTTTGCACTATATTTGATTTGTGTATAGGTCACATGTGTGCCAGCAACTTGAGCAGGTAATTTTGTTTTTTTGTTTGTAGGGTATGTAAAATGAGCAATGGTGTACCATGTGTTGAATTGTATATATTGGTAAAGAATTAAACAATTAAGCTAATCATAATTATATTAATGTTTATCTTTTATTTAGGAGTATAGGGGTACTGGCTTATGTCATGCTTACGGGCACATCACCTTTCTTAGGAGATGACAAACAACAAACATTCTTAAATATCTCCCAGTTAAATGTAAGTTACTGTGAGGAAGACTTTGATACAATATCATACTCTGCAGTTGACTTCATCAAAACACTTCTAGTGAAGGAACCAGAGTAAGTATTCTTAAATGGTTACTAATTTGTTCTGTAACTTTTACATTTAGTATGTAATTTTTGATTGGTTTATAATCTGAGCCTCCTTTATAGTATGGTGATGCTGCAAGTTTTATGGTGTTTTCTGACCTTGGAGTTTTGACTTGGTCCTCTGACCCATAACTGCTGAGGTAAGCTCTGGGCTCGTGTCTTCTGCCCTAGTGCTGCCACTTTGGCAGACCTTGTAGTAGTGACACAAAAACAAAGAAACAGGAGAGAGAACATACTACCTACTAAATGGTGGAACTGCATAATTTATGAAAAGTTGCCATTTCAGTTAAAGAGGAAGTATCCATGAAAGAGGATACCTTCTGACATACAGTGAGTGAAAAAATATTTATCCCCTCCTGATTTCCCCTATTGCACACTTAATGGTTTCTGATCTTTAAAAAACAATTATTAGACAACAGGTACCTGAGTGAACACAACAGTTTTTAAATTTAATTATTACATAATTTATTCAAGGAACAAAGTTATCCAACACCCATATCGCCCACGAGAAAAACTACCACTAAACTCAACTGGTTGCAACACCTTTTAGCAGCAATAATTGCAACTAAATGCTGCCTATAATTTGATATGTCTTTTAAACATTGCTGTTGAAGAACCTTAACCCACTCTTTGCATAACTACTTTAGTTAAGATACATTTGTAAATTTCTGGAACTGCAAGTTTCAGGTCCTGCCATAGCATCTCTATTGGGATCAAGTAAAGACTTTTGATTTGGTAACCCAAAACTTTTTACATTTTCTTTCACTACCATTCAAATATAGACTTGCTTTTGTATGTTGGGGTCACTGTTATGCTGTACTACCTAACTACTCTTCAACTTCAGCCCAGTGATGGATGACTGGACATTCTTCTTAAGAATGTTCTGGTACAGTGCTGAATTTATGGCTTTTTCAATAATGACAGGTTTTTCAGGTCCTGAGGCAGCAAAGCATCCCCACACCATTACACTACCACTACTGTGTTAATATGATGATCTTGCTGGGGAATACTGTATTTGCTTTACGTCGGACATAATGAGGACCTGTGTTGTCCATTGTGTTCCACTTTGGACTTGTATGTTCATAGAGCATTATCCCAAAAGGCTTGGAGATCATCAGGTGTATTACCACATGTGAGGTTAGCATTGATGTTACTCTTGGATAAAAGCAGTTTTCTGCCTTGCTATTCTCCCATGAATCCTCTTTATGCCCAGTCTCTCAAATTTGAGGCATTATGAACACTGACCTTAGCTGAGGCTAGAGAGGCCTGCAGTTCTTTAGATGATATAGGATGTACTGTGACTTCAACACACATGCAAAACTAGAAAAATATTCTGCATAGTGCTTTTAGAGCTGGTTGGCGTCAATAGTAAGTATATGCAAACTCAAAAACGTAATTGTTCAGGTCTAGCCTCTGCACTAAACTCCCCAAATGGGAAATACTTCCCAAACTAGGGGCTACATTAAACCTGTGATGATGATTCGATCATTTACAGGATCAGATTTTTGGTACTTAAGCAAAGGGTTCTTGCCCTGGGAGCAAATTTTCTGTTGGTTTCCCTGTAATTGTTTAATAGTGTTGGATTGGGAAGAACAACCCAGAGGGTTTTAGCTAACTTGAGGGGATCTTTTACAAAGGTGTGTTTAGTGTTTTAGTGCACACTAAAAATTAGCATGTGGTAACCATGTTGATGGGCAACTACACGGTTAGCGCATTATAATTTTAGAGCGTGCTAAAGACACTAGCACACCTTTGTAAAATGAGCCCTGAATGCCATACAAGCTGACTGCAAGATTGCTGTTGGCTTTCTTACCCTTCATGCCCCCCCCCCCCCCAACCTTTGTTCTATATGTGCCTCTATGGACAAACAGAATAAACACAATGAATTCAATCTATTTTTCCTGTTTTCTTTAGTCACTCTTTAAGTGATGTGAATATTGAAAATTCTATGAATTAAAAAATAAGAGCATGGTTTTTTTCATTACATACCATCCTACAATCAAATTGAAATTTGACAACTCCCCAGAAAAAGTAAATTTTTTGGACAACCGGTATCTCTCCCACATCTTCCTCGGTGAAGACCAAAGGAAAGAATTCATTTAATCTTTCCGTGATGGCCTTGTCTTCTCTGAGTGCCCCCTTTACCCCTTGGTCATCCAGTCCAGCTTATTTCCTGGGTTCATGCTTTTAATGTACCTAAAAAAGTTTTTACTGTGTTTTTGCCTCCAACTGCAGTCTTCTTGCAAAGTCTTTCTTTGCCTTCCTTATCAGCGCTTTGCTAATGATTAACATGTTGCAGGATGCAGAATGGACAAGGGGCTGCACTTTACACAGTTCATTGTATTGTGTTCTGTGGTACATGTCTTAATTGTATTGGAATGTGCTGGGAATTCCCCATCAAGAGTTAACAGATTTTGCAGTTTCCACATGTTAATTTTGGCAATTAACGGGCAGTAACTGCAAAACCTTATCACATTTTAGTAAAATGTTGTCCAAAATTTATTTAAGAATAGTTCAAGTTAAATTTGTGTATATAAGTGCAAATGTTAAGTAAATGAAACGTTTTGACCAAGAACTCATTTGTAACCATATGTGTACAAAATATGGCAACTGCATCTTACTAGTTTTTAACAGGTAAACATGGATCTTCCTCATATTTATACTGAAATATTTAGTAATTAATGCTGCTCTTTCACTTGATATAAACCACTCAAACCAAGACAAGACTGGACTATTACTTGTTTAACTCAGTTCCCCATATAGGTTATAGCAGTGAATTTTATCTTGATAAATATTTAGAAATGGATTTATATGGAGGAGTAGACTTATGAGGTTAAGAGCATTAGGCTGAGCCAGAGAGCTCTAGGCTGAAATCCCACTGATGCTTCTTTATGACTTCACACAAGTAATTTCACTCTCCAGTGAAGGTAGACACAGGAACTTTTATGAAGCATGCATTATTCATAGAAAGTTAACACCATTCAGGGCCCTGCTTACTAAACCATGTTATAGGTGCGTTAGCATCTTTAACATGCATTAACCATGTACACGCGTTAAGTGTATGTGCCTACAATATCCCTATAGGCGTGTACACGGTTAGTGAGCGCATTAAAAACACTAATGCGCCTTAGTAAACGTGGCCCTTAGGTTTTTCATCTTGCTATTGAAAAAAGAGTTTGGTGCAGTGAAAGTTGCCTCTTTTCCTCTGATCCTTTTAAAAAGAAATGTCCCCCCTCCTAAGACCCACTCCCTAACCTCCTGCACCCCAATTCTTCAGAAACACTGAAAGGCACTTTTTTTTTTTTAAATTTTACCAAGACCCTACACATGGAGGTACCATTTTTTTTAAACTGTGAATGTCTGCCCTTGCCCCCCCCCCCCCCCCCCCCACCTCATTGCATTGTAATCGATTTGTTGCTGCTCCCACAGCAAAGAAAATAACAATTTACTGTGGGATTCATTAACCCATAGAACTTCCAGTGAATCCTGCAGTAAAATAGTGTATATTCATTCTATTTACTGTTGCCTTGATAGGGAGGACATCTGTGGTACTTGAATACAGCTCACTTTGATCTATCAGTACAAACACAGGATCTAAACTCAGAAAAAACATGCTGATTCTTGGCATGTCTTCAATTTTGTGCTCTTCTTATGACAAATTTCATTATATTTGTAATATTATTTCTTCCATAGATTGCGAACAACAGCAGAGGATGCTTTACACCACTCCTGGTTGTCACAAGGTGACATTCTAAATCTGTCATGTCTTCAGAGTACAGTAAAGATGCCAGCCATAGTCGCTGAAGAGGAGGATTCTTCCAGTGGAATCTGTGCTGATGTTGATGATCATGACAAATCTGACTTAGAGGGAGAAACTGTGACAGAGGAGTTAATAGTAATGGCTTCATATACACTGGGACAGTGCAGGCAGTCAGAAAATGAAAAACAAACTGAGCCAAAGTCAGTTTCCAAACGTTTTAAGTTTGAGGAACCTTTGCTGCAAGAAATAGCAGGAGAATTTATCTACTAAGCACTTTGCTGTGGGACTTTGCAGTTTCTGTATTGGCATCTGTCCAAATAAACTGCTGGTAAGAAGCCATTTTCCAGGTAAGTGTAAAAAAAAAAAAGTTAACTGAAGAAAACTGTAGCATTGGTTAATTGTGCCAAGTTTCTAAGAATATTTCTAGGAGTATAAGAACATTTGGGGGGGGGGGGGGGGGGGAATTTTTGTTTTTTATTCATCTAACTTTTCCTTATGTGGCACGGTTTAATCCATAGAGCATGTTTATGTCCTCAAAAACCATATATGCTGAAAGAGCCACGTGTTGATAAAGAACTTTGTGAAGCAGGACATCAGTTATATTTAGTTGTGCTATAATTGTTCATTGAAACACAAAATAAAAGATGGAAAAGTCCTTTGAATTCATGTAACTAAATTTAGGGCCCTGTTTACTAAGCCATGCTGTAGGCGCGCTAACCTTTTAGCCTGCACTAATGCTAGACACACCCATATATTCCTATGGATGTCTTTTAGCAGATCCTACAGTGCGGCTTAGTAAGCAAGGCCCTTAATAAGCAGAACTTTGTGCAATAATTGCTAAGAATCTGTATTTTCAAGTAGTTGATGCTTAGTTCTTCTACTAAGCATATTTTGCTATATTTACCTGATTTAAACATTTACATAGATTTCAAGTTGAAGCACTAAAATCCCCCTGTTTACAAAGCCTTGCTAGTGGCTGCTGGTGCGCTAATTCCATCACAGCCCATTCAGTCTGAATGGGCTATGTTGGCATTGCTGCGCAGCAACCGCTAGCAAGGCTTTGTAAACAGAGGGGTGAAAGTGTTTTTAAAACCGTACTCTGTTATATTTGAATATTTGATTGCTTATTTGTCACATTTTCTAAATCAACACATCACGAGTTGTTTTCTTCTGGACTTTCCCTGAAAGTAATTTCTGATATAAGGTCTGCAAGACTGTTAAACTCAAAATATTGAAATAGTTGACTTTGATAAGAGGTTAATTTCTTTTCTCAAAAGAAAAGGTTTTCAGTTTGGTAACCTGACAAAAGGATTTGTGGGATGTCCTTCCTTAATATAAATTTACTACCAGTTACCTTCTACAGTCTGTGGCAAAAAAAGTAAAACAAAAATTTGTGTAGGCAGTTGTGAAATATCTTTTTACGTACAAAATGTAGTTCTCCTGCATGGTTGCATTTGATGCATCCTATTTTCCAAAATACAAGTATTTAGTCTGATTTTTGTTATTTCATGTGCAAATTTGGAAGTTTGAAAATGTTAGGAGGTACTTTATGCATACCTTCTGTTTGCTATTAGGGCTGGGAAAGGTCCTGATAAGGTTTCAAATTACCTAAAAATGGAAGGGGCCAGGGAGGGGAGATGAAAATTTAGGAAAATATTGGATTTACTCATAGCCACATCTAATTATGGCATGTAGCATCCCAGTGTATATCAGAAACAGTTACTGTAGCTCATACTGTGATGTTTCATAGATGATGTTATTCTATGATATTCTATCATCATAGTATCATAGCTTGTAAGTACCAATGAGATGAATAGACTAAGCATGGATTGGATTGGTGAGCAATTTAAATCTATCAGAATCTAGAAGAGGAATACCCAGTATTGCTGTATGTAAACCTTAATCTACAAATAAAAACAATTCAGTTTTTTCCAACTTTACTTGCCATTTCATCTCTAGATATACAGCAATCTATTTGTTGCAATAGAATGGTGAATCCTTGCTTCAGTCCAAAAGAATGAACAGTACTTGTCAGTTGTCATTTTTAAGTATTGTGGTAAATGACACTGGCAGATGCTGGATAGTATTTCTCTTTTCTGTATCATATTTTGTACAATTATTTTTGTTACAAAGCCAGTTTCATTTCAGTTGGCTGCTTTCAGATCCAGTATGCTTCCATTTTTTTTTTTTTTTTGTATCTTTGTTGTACCTTAATTTGGATTTGTATTGTATAATGAGTATATATGAAGTTGTACTGAAGTTTAATAATTTAAGTTATAAACATATTGCAAATGCTATGTGTTTTTTTTTCCTTGGGGAGGAGAATATTTCTATTAATGGTTTTTGTTTATTTTTTATTATTTTTTTTGCAAGGCTTCAAGCCATATCTATACATAGGAATCTGAAATGGTTTATAATAAAGTTATTTTTGTTTTCACTTCATGTGTGTGACTTTATTTTTCTAGAAATTTAAACTATATGCCAAATAGTTTCTATCATTTTAGAGAATTTGTTCTTAGTAACTGGAGGGGAAAGGTATGGTAGTATTTCTTTCTCCAGTAATTGCATTATAGATGAATGGATATTGAACAGTCTATGGTTCTCAACCCAGGCCTCAGTACTGAACCAGTTTGTTTTAGGATATCCACAAATATACCTTGAGAGAGTTTCTTGCTCTGCCTTCACTATATGCAGATCTCTCTCTAGTAGACATCCTGAAAATCCAATGGCTGACTTGATAACCACTGGTCAAGAATGTGCTGGCATGCATGCAAGCATTTGTAGGATTACTACTACTAAGTCTTGAGCAAGGGATATTATCTCAGCTCTTTTCTTGTTTAGTTTTGTCAAACCAACAGACATGGGAAATATATTTAAAAAAAAAAAAGGGGGGGGGGGAAATTGACCCTCCAAAAATATATTGGAATGGTATGAAATCTGGCATGTTTGAAAATGGGCCACATCGGAGTTGGATGGTCCAGAGAAATAAGTCCCCTCAGCCACACAAAAAATGTCCCAGTGCATTTCTATGGCAGAAACAGTTCCAACTTCTGAAGTATACTAACTTACCTACATACAGTGAAACACAACAGTTAAGGAATGCCTCCTTTCAAACTGCCTCACCTCATTCTCTGTGCTCCCTATTCGCCAGCTGCCCCCAGCCCTCAAACCTATCCACTCCTCTATAACTTCTCAACCCTCCCTAGTATTACCCCACCACCTCCTAAACTACATCTTTACTCCCCCATCCCCCAATAGAGCAAGGCACTCGGAGGGGTTGGAAAGTATTCCATGAGCCATGGTCTGTATGCTAACCTTATCTGGTATGGGTTCATGCTAACTTTGAAATCCGAATTTTCAGGCATTTTTCATGCTCGTTTGACCTATTCTATTCTATTCAACACAACTAAATTTGGAAATAATTATATAGTTAGTCTGTCTGGGGGCAAAATAAACTGAAAAGTTACTGGGATTGGGTAACTTGACATGGGAAAAATCAGTAAAGAATGAGTTTCAAAAATAGGCCAGACGAACAAAGGATTCCATAAAAATAAGCGTCCCCAAAAAAGCCCAGTACTTTTCTATGAGAGAAGTACTTCAGCTTTCGTAGCATACAGACTTGATTTTTTTTTTCCCCTGAATGGGAGGCACCTGCCCACTCAGTTCTGGATGAATTTTTCTCAGGTCTGTAATAGTGGTGTTTCTCTACCAGTATCATATCCTGCCCTTTGGCAGCTCCACAGGTATTTATAAAATGTCTTGCTATGATAGCTGTACATATATGCAGACTGGGAGTACATGGATGACCGGCCAATCAAGAACCCATCTGAGAAAGGAACACAAAGATCCATGCATGCGATCATTTAGGGAAGGGGAAGAGATTTGGATTCAGCCATGCATTTTTCATTTGTAGTTCAAAGTAAGTTCAGATACAGTAGGTAACATAGATGATGGCAGTTAAAGACCTGTACGGTCCATCCAATCCTCCCAACAAGAAACTCATAGCATCTGGAGACATTACATTGATGACATCATCATGATCTAGAAAGGAACAGAAGAGGAACTCCAAACATTTTATACAGCATTGAATGATTTTAATAGAAATATCAAATTTCAGATGTCTTTTATCAAGAAATGTATTCCATTCCTGGACATCCATATCATATATGAAGATGGAACATTTCATAGTGATCTATACAGGAAACTAACAGATGTTAATGAGTAACTGGATTTTAGTAGTAGTCACAACCGTACCTTTACGATGAATTCTCATACAGCCAGTTCCTTCAGTGCAAACGACTATGCTCTAAAGACACCTTTTTTTGGATAGATGACAAGAAGATTTCTGAAGCCATAGCAAAAGGATACAATAGAGCTGCAACTACTAACAGAGACTTGCTACTACAACCTAGAAAGAAAGAACAAAACCGCAAAGTGGTGTGTGAACTACCATTCACATATCTCTCAAAAGGCATTATCAGTATTCTACAAAAACATTGGCATATCATCCAAGGAATAGAGCATTTTCAGAATAGGGACATCATGATTGCCCATAAAAAAGGAAAGAATTTTAAAAGACATCTTGGTTCACTCAGCACTCCCATAATACACCAATTCAAGAAGACAGAGACCTGTGGGGCATTACAAATGTGGCTCATTGTGTGCAATGTAAACATTAATATTAACCATTTTAAGCTTAACTTCTATAGAGCTAAGATCTCAATTAAGATTCTGTTAGAATATCTAAACGGAGGTTTTTGCCGATGTCTTCAAGGAGCAGGACTTCTTCATCAATCTTAATAGTCTAGGAGCTTATCAAGGCTTTTCCTCCATTAACTATCATTGTGCCTAATCCTCATTAAGAGAACCCCAAATATTAAATTGTGCATATTGGCAAGTGAGGGTATCTCACCCCCCCCCCGATAATAACATTTAATATTAAGACATTTGTTCATCCTAAGACTGGTGAGAAGTTTGAACTAAGAGGTTTCACCAACTGCAAAAGTTCAGGTGTTATTTACATTGCACAGTGCCCATGTGGACTACTATATATTGGAAAGACCATAAGACCATTGAATAAGAGGATTGCTGAACATAAAAGTGCAATTCAAAGAAAGTATTAGAGAAGCCACTAGTGCAGCACTGTATAGAAAAGAACCACATATTTCAAGACTTTCACTTTTTTGCACTATGCATGCCTTGCCCCTCGTGGAGAGGAGGTGATTTAGACAAGCTTTTATTATAGACTGAACAAAAGTTTATATTTAAGTTCAACACAGTAAATCCACATGGACTCAACCAAGAACTTGATTTTACTATTTTTCTGTGAATTTTGATGGACTCTGTTTGGAATTGCTTATACTGCACCACTGCGTTTACAGTTGTGGACTTTTTAAACTACAATTCTGTTGGTTTTCTCCAATGTTGAGATGTTTCACACATTTTAAATGAATTGCCAGTTTTAATACGATTGTAGGAGGTGGCTTACCCTGTTTTTCAGTCGCTATTTTTTGTCACATTTTTTATTTTATGGGTTGGTAGAATCCATATTTAGTTCTGATTCAGTTCCAGTAGTTTTTACACCTTTATAGAAGCTTTTAAGATGTTCTACATGAGTTTTTAAGAATCTGTAACACTGAGGTTTCATCCGCGGTTGGAATGCATTGATATCATTGGCTTACATATTCTAGCTCTCTATGCCTTCCACCAGAATTTTTACCTTTTTATTTATTTATTTGGTTTCTAAAATGTTTTAAGGAGTTTTTTTTTTTTTTTTTTGCAGCGATTTTTTTTGTTGTTTTGTTATGGATCCTAGAACATCTCAGGATATTTATTTTGTGTTTTTTATTTTTAATCATTTTAGCGACTTTCCACGGATGCAAACAGTGGCTATTTTTGGTTTAAGGGCACTCTCTAGTTTTTAGTGAATCTGTATCTCAGGCACCAGTGTTTAAGGGTGGCTCTTTTTGAACTGTTAAGTGTTTCTTCGATATTAATTTTGTATGCATGACCTCCAGCATACATATAAGCTTGGTTGATACAGCAAGTTTACTTTCACTGCAATCACAGCGTTTGTTTGAGAGACTGTTCCCAGAATTTGTAAGTACATTGAGGATCATGGCTTTAATGGATTAACCTTGGTATACAACTTTTATCATCTGTGGTATTTCTGTTTTAGAACCTTCAATGTTTTTACAGCCATACTAGCATGAACATTTTTGAAAGTTTTTTAAAAATCAGCTAGGTAAGCCCCTCTGTGTTACTGTTTCACCATTGCACATGGTTTTAGTACCTGGACATCTAGTATTTTTACATGATGCTGCTGTTAAGAGTCTCTCTTGGGTTTTTAAGTCTTATCTTTATATTTAAATTATGCTTTTAAGTGGTATATTTTATCACTTAGTTACTGAGAGAGTTGGTGTTTTTAGCTTGGGGTTCCTCTGTATGTTCCTTTTGTTCTTAAAGCTTGCTTATTTTTCTAACAATGTTTTAAGGGTATGTTTTATCAACTAAGTACTTGGAGTTAATCTGTATGTTCTTTTAGTATTTTTAGTTTATTTATCATGCTCTTTTAGAACATTGTTTTTAGATACTGAAAGATTTTATTTTCATTTGTAGTGTCCCACTGCCCCTGATGCAGCCATTTATATACTGGCGAAACATGGCCATGTCAGGCATTTTATGTTGAATATCTGGGAGCTTTTTAATCTACTAATAAAGATTGTGTTATTTTTACAAGATCTGCCTCTTTGTTTTATCTTCTGGTAATCTCTTTACACAATTAGCTGACTTGGTTCCCAACCATTTTATCAGGTTTATCTCTTATGTGGCATCTGGGCAGTAATTGAACTGGTAAAGTCCCATATTCACCATCTTTTTGCAAGCCATGTATGGTGCTAGATCTTCTCTCTGAAGTTTCTAGCGCATTGGCAGCAGATACCTGTTTCTGGTGTGTGCTGGGGTTTGATTGAAGTCAGATGTAAAGTGTGGCTGGTTAGGTAGCTCTTGCTTAATCACAGGGTGTTTTGCTGGGCATTACTGCTCAGTTTTTGCCTGAGCCCATTTCTGGTAGTGCCTGAGTCTCTGGTTGAAATGAATCAATTCCCTTGGTGTGCTTTTCTGGAGCAACAGTCAGCACTAGGGCATATGTATGTGTATAAGCATGTGGATCACTGGTAGTTGTTCACCTCCATGGTGTGCTTTAATCTTAGGCTTGCTTCTTTCGGGCAAGCGAGAGACTGGTGTGGATGGGAACATGCTTGCTCAGAATCTGATGACTCTGAGTCACTGTGACTGTGCACTTTTGAGAGCCAGGGTATGACCCTTCACCTATTCTGCTGTTCACTGGACAGAATCTTCGGTGATGATGTAGGTAAGCTGACTCTCCCTGCCATCCAGCCTTGTTGCTTCTTCAAGTGCTTTTACTTAGGCCTCAAGGACAGTTGCTTCTTTGTCTTACTGGAGCAGCTTCAAGATTGTCTAACTCTGCCTTCTTGCATTCCGTAGTGACAGCCACTTCCTCTATATTACGTTTCTCAAGTTCAATAGCTGCTTCTTGTTTGCTATAAAGAACCTTTGATTTGGCAGCCACGGCATCCATTTGCAATTTAAGAGCAAGAGAGCCTGTAGTGGACCTTCTGGAATAGCTTGCCCTGTGTGACTTTAGAAACCTGAAACCTCTAGAATTGCTAGAACTGTGCTTAGAATTTCCAGAGTGTAGTAACTGATTTTCCACTGCTTGGTCTGTATGAGATTCTAAGTCTTTCAATGCTTTTGCTACTATAGCCTGGCATGTCACATCTGTGGTCTGTTATCTCTGTCTGTGGGCCTGACTGTATGATGTATTTTGCCTACTTAGAAATTGACAGTATTCTTCTGATTTCTGTTGATATTATTTTTAGGCTGCTTGCAACCCGTCAGTAGTTAGGCCCTCAGCCCTGCTCCTCTTTGAAACCTCATTCATTTTTTTTCTCCACTTTGAGTTTTTCCAAAAGAGAGACATAATTAGTTTCATATATCTCTCTGGCTTTTCTCTAAGTTTATGTAGTCTTTGAGACCTTGAGCCATTTTTACTGCTGCTGCTGGCTTGTACTATATTCTCTGTGCCAGCCTGGTCAATTACTGCTTTGATTCAATAAACTTCAGAATCTGCCATTGTTTCAGCAGCAAAATAACCCCCTTTTTTGGCCTTTTTCCCCTTTAGACCTTTGCAGTCATTTTCATTGTTCCAAAATGTTGCTTAATGGGACTGCTGGAGCGGGCAATCAGCTCTCGGCTTTTCCTCTGCTGCACAAGCACCGTGGCTTGGAAGCATGCCCTTATGTGGAAATCTTTCCTTTCCCCTGTACCTTGCAGTCAATGTGTTGTGAGGTGGGGTTTGTGCTCAATAGATACCTTTGCTTATGAACACTGCAGGAAGCTGGATGTCCCTGTATGGCAATGCTCTTCTAAATAGCTCGCAGAGGGTATCTAATTGTAACTTTTTGCTGAGCTGGGGGCAGTGCACAGCTTCTCCACTGTGCAAAACACATGACTTTAGCTAACTGATTATGCAGGTTGTATTCTCTTTGGAGGAAAGCTGGCTCCACACTGTCATAGCATTGTAGAAATCTTTTCTTATGGCCTTGAATGCAAGTTCTAATTCTCAGTTATTCAAGCAAACCAATCTCTCATTTAATTCCCACTGTAATATATTCCAAGCTATACACTTCTTAGCTTTGATAAGAGTGTGTTTCTTTGATTGCACTAGACCTGTCTTAACTCTCCAGTAGAAAGGCTTTTTATTTTAACAGTCTAGATTTCCCTTCAAACTGACACTACACATACTTTCAAGTAATGCAATTTACTTTAACAAACTTTTATTTGCTCTGCTAGAGATAGAGCTGTGTCTAGGGTTTTCATACTGTACAGTAGTTCTGCAGAAATATTTGTCACTTGAGGTGACACAGTAGAAGCTTTTAAATAATACTCTTGTAACTGCTCTTTCTTTCACATTGAGGAATGCTTATAATTACTCTGTATGCAAACATGCACTTAGACTCCCTTGTTATCCATACATGTGATGCTGTGAGAATGTTCACTAAAAGCTTTCTTAGTAGAATCCTCTGCGTTATTCTAAAATTCATCACGCTCCCTGAGACTTTTACTGTGGTGTCCAAGATTTTTCACTTTACTGTTCTAGACAGTCTAGTATAGCTTAAACAAACCATCCCCAAGCAGAAGCTTTACCAATAGACCCTCCTTCTTAAGCAAATCTTTTTTATTGTAGTACTCAGCATCACCAAAGAAAATCCAACATCAGTGTAGTTGCTTGTAAAAGAATTGTGACCTGCATATAGTCAGCAGCTATCCACCACAAAGGCAAGGAGATGGCCAGAACTGCAGCCCAGCTGAGAGGAAAAGTTGTAACACTCAAAGGAAAATAAGGGGAGAAACTCAGGGAAAGTAAGTGAGAATGACTTGGGGAAATGATAACAAATCTTGATAGGAATTACAGTAGCTTAAGGAGGGATCAGCCCCTAGAACAGCTGCTGATCACAAAAGCAGGCTAGCAAGACTGGACTTTCTCTTGCAGCCCACAGGGGTAGAGAGAGAGGGAGGCCTGGCAAGCTGTATCTCAGAACTACAGCACAACCAAGAAAAATGGAAATAGAACCCTTATGCATAAAGAACATTGCAAGAGTAGGGGGTGAACCAGAAATCTTTATTGGGCATGATTCATTCATGAGACTCGACACGGGGCTGTGTTTGATTGAGAAATGGCCATCTGGCTCAGGGGTTACTCACTAAACATGAACATAAAAATAAAAACAAAATTACAAAAATACCTTTTACAATATATATAAGTATGAACGTTTATATAAAGCTATAAATTACAAAGCTGACTGATGAAATATAACAAAACAAGCACCATGTAAAAAAACTTTTAAATGACTATCATATAAATTATGTTAATGAAATTAAAACATACCTAGAAGCTATATGTATATATTTTACTCACACCTTTTTCAGTAGTAATTCAAGGTGAGTTACATTCAGGTACACTGGGTATTTCTCTGTCCCTGGAGGGCTTGCAATCTAATTTTGTACCTGAGGCAATGGAGGGTTAAGTGCAGTGGTGTGCTGGAGCCGGCTCGCTCCGGCTCGCAAGATCTGATTGTTAAATTTTGGCTGGACTTGCGAGCCGGTTGTTGGAAAGGGCGAGCCGGCTCTCCCTCCGCCCTCCGGATCCGGTCCCTCACAGATCCTACCTTGACTATCGAATTCTTCGGGGCAGGCAGTGTTGCCTTCCCGCTGCTATCGCTGACTTTCCTCCGCCGCCTGTTTGCGCTTTAAAAATGGCCACCGAGACTTCTGTAAGCGCGATCAGGGTGGCAGAGGAAAGTCAGCGATGGCAGCGGGCAGGCAACACTGCCTGCCTCGAAGACTTTGATGGGCAAGGTAGGGTCGGTGAGGGATCGAGAGGGAGGGAGGAAGCAGGAGAATTTGTGAAACAAGTCGGGAGGGGGTGGCAGGGGAAAGGAGGGTCACTGCTGGGCATGGGTGGATGGAGGACAGGGGAAAGGAGGGTCACTGCTGGGCATGGGTGGATGGAGGACAGGGGAAAGGAGGGTCACTGCTGGACATGGGTGGATGGAGGGCAGGGGAGAGAAGGGTCGCTGGTTATGGGTGGATGGAGGGGGAGAGGAGGGGAGAGAGAATAAATGCTGGACATGGATGAAGGGGAGGGAAGAGTGAGGAAGGAGATAAGATAAGGGAAAAGGAAGAGAGGAGAAAAACTGCACATGGATGAAGAAAATAGGCAGAAGCTGAGGACCAGAAATGAAGAAGAAAGGAGGAAATAAATAAATGGAAAGGAAGCCCTGGAAACTGAGTTAAGAGGACAGATAGCAGCAGAATCGGATACTGGGCCAGCATGATCAGAAAAACAGTCACCAGACAACAAAGGTAGAAAAAAATCATTTTATTTTCATTATAGTGTTTGGAATATGTTCCCTTTGAGAATCAGGTGCTCAACATTAAAAGTTTATATTTATTTACTTATTTATGGCATTTTATCCCACATTAAACATGAATTAGATTGGAACCTGGGATCATTTAATTTTTTTTTCCTGGAGAGAGTAATGCATTGCCCCTCCCCCCTGGCTATAGCCAGCTCTGCAATTTTGGGGGGGGGGGGGGGGGGGGGGGGCGCAGTGGTGGACGGGGGAGAGAGCCTGTTAAAAATTTACCAGCACACCACTGGTTAAGTGATTTGTCCAAGATCACAAGGAGCAGCAGTGGGATTTGAACTGGCCACCTCTGGATGTCTTGCCTAGTGCTCTAACCACTAGGCTACTCCTCACTCCATATAAACAAACAAGAAAACTGACCTTAAAGAAGGATATCTTACATTAGTCGGTGCAAAATCAATGCTGTAGAGCCTTGGACCTATATATATGAAGCTAAATAAGACATCTGCTACTAAAATGATAAATTACATAAAACATAAACACCAAACTTCTATATCAAATTATTAAACTTTCAAAATATGAAATAAAGGTTAATCAAAATATTTTAAAAAGTTATTGGATATGATATATACAGCACATCAAAAATCAATGTGGAAAAACAATAGTAATAATAAATATATAATAAGAATACTGTGCCAAAAAAGAGAGCAAAACACACAACACCTTAGCATGTCCTTTCTATAAACACAAGTGGGTAAAAACTTCCTTTTCTAAACACAAAAAGACATTGCCCATAACTTTCTTAAAAACTTCATATAAACCAATGTTCCCCTCCCTCAAACAAATACATCCATACGTACATGCACTTGCTGATACCTTCTATGAACCCCAGAAGACTTATAATTTGAAAAAAACAATATGATGACATCAATTGTAGACACAACTTCCTACCTACTGTGTCCTATGGTACAATAGATCATGTCTCACGCTGAATGGAATACAAAATAAAAATACTCACAGCGTTCTATTTCTGTTTAATACCGCCTAATAAAAATAGCAAAACTCAACTCCGGGCTAAACTGCGTAATTAAAATAACTGCACCCTGTATGATTAATATGCAAGAACTTAGTTATGCTTGAAACTCATATATTACTTAATACAAAATTCTTTAAATATATTCCATAACTTCCACATCACTCACTTTTCACATTCATACTCATTCTCTCTACATTCGTGTATTTGAACACTGTTACATACCCAAAGAGAGTAAGTTCTCTTTGGGTATGTAACAGTGTTCAAATACACAAATGTAGGGAGAATGAGTATGAATGTGAAAAGTGAGTGATGTGGAAGTTATGGAATATATTTAAAGATTTTTGTATTAAGTAATGAGTTTCAAGCATAACTGATTGAGTTCTTGCCTAATAAAAATATGTAATATCCAAAGGGGAAAGACTACATGACTCTGTTATGATTAACCACAACACATCAATGACAAGGTAAAATATAAAAAAGTAAAAAAATGCACTTATAACCTTTATATTCACTTAAAAAAACCTTTAAATATATTGAACCCCATATAACTACAAACCCGCATGGGAAGGCACATCTTTCTCAAAACCATAGGCACTTAGGGTCAAAATTATCTATAAATGTTGGCATCCCACCAACGCAGCTAACATAAAAAAGATCAAGAGAAAAATATTTACACACTTGGTCAAACCCACTGTGTTCAAGACATAGCTTTCTAAAGGAAGGCTTCTATCATGAAAGATAATAAAGAAATCATTATGGGATCCTTTTACCAAGCTGTGGGGAAAAGGGCCCTGTGGTAATGGTGGAGGCAGTTTATGCCACAGCAGGTAAAAATCCCCAAAACCAAAATGTCTACGCAGTAAGAAAACTCTCACTATTGGGCTCTGCATTTAGCAGAAATAGCCACGCCTCGCACAGAGTAATACACCAGGACAATAACCACGCTCACTCTTTACATCTATATCAAATAGTAAGCTGAACATATATAAACCTCCTACTGGGAACACCAAACTGATGAAAACCCAACTATAAAGAACGATTCAAAAATACTAAAAACACTTAAGGGCCCTTTACAAAGCAGCGATAAGCCCAACGAGAGCTTATCGCTTGCTAAAAGGGAAGCACCATCAGGCTACCGCAGCAGCCTGGTTGTAGATCCCTACCCCAGCAAGTGCCATTTCCTGCGCTGCAAAAATATTTTTGTAGCGCTGGTGTGTACCTGGCAGTGCCTCGCGCTGTCCAGTTACTGCTGGATTAGTGCATGAGCCCTTACCACCTCAGTGGGTGGCAGTAAGTGCTCCCCCCCCCCCCAAAAAAAAAATGGCCACGCGGCAAGTGCTTCACTTGCTGTGCGGCCATTTCTTGAAAAAAACAGACTTGCCTTTTACCCGCTTCAGTAAAAGGGGGCCTCTGCGTGTGTCAAAAACACACACCGACAACAGCGCAGGCCCCCTTTTGCCATATCTTTGTAAAAGGACCCTTTACTATTCAACTCTGCAGTGTGTAGCAGACACGCCATCAGAACCGTAAAATTCAAACAGCGTGAGAAAGTGTCCAAGCTCATTAATAAGCACTAATTATGAATATTAAAATTAGTGTTGTGAATGTGTAGATGGCTCCTTATATAAAGAAAAGCTAAACAGACCTCTGAAAAACACATTATATAACCAAATCAACTTTACAAAAAAATAAAGAAAGTAAAAAGTAACCTATATAAAAACTGTTCTCGCCTGAAAAACAAAAACAAGTGTGTTTTCCCTCTAAAAAAAAGAGCAGAAAAATAACCAAAACTTTGCTCTATAAAATTTGTTTTTTAAAAAAAACATCAAAAAACCAATGGTAAATTTACATATATATACAGTGGGGGAAATAAGTATTTGATCCCTTGCTGATTTTGTAAGTTTGCCCACTGACAAAGACATGAGCAGCCCATAATTGAAGGGTAGGTTATTGGTAACAGTGAGAGATAGCACATCACAAATTAAATCCGGAAAATCACATTGTGGAAAGTATATGAATTTATTTGCATTCTGCAGAGGGAAATAAGTATTTAATCCCTCTGGCAAACAAGACCTAATACTTGGTGGCAAAACCCTTGTTGGCAAGCACAGCGGTCAGACGTCTTCTGTAGTTGATGATGAGGTTTGCACACATGTCAGGAGGAATTTTGGTCCACTCCTCTTTGCAGATCATCTCTAAATCATTAAGAGTTCTGGGCTGTCGCTTGGCAACTCGCAGCTTCAGCTCCCTCCATAAGTTTTCAATGGGATTAAGGTCTGGTGACTGGCTAGGCCACTCCATGACCCTACTGTGCTTCTTCCTGAGCCACTCCTTTGTTGCCTTGGCTGTATGTTTTGGGTCATTGTCGTGCTGGAAGACCCAGCCACGACCCATTTTTAAGGCCCTGGCGGAGGGAAGGAGGTTGTCACTCAGAATTGTACGGTACATGGCCCCATCCATTCTCCCATTGATGCGGTGAAGTAGTCCTGTGCCCTTAGCAGAGAAACACCCCCAAAACATAACATTTCCACCTCCATGCTTGACAGTGGGGACGGTGTTCTTTGGGTCATAGGCAGCATTTCTCTTCCTCCAAACACGGCGAGTTGAGTTCATGCCAAAGAGCTCAATTTTTGTCTCATCTGACCACAGCACCTTCTCCCAATCACTCTCGGCATCATCCAGGTGTTCACTGGCAAACTTCAGACGGGCCGTCACATGTGCCTTCCGGAGCAGGGGGACCTTGCGGGCACTGCAGGATTGCAATCCGTTATGTCGTAATGTGTTACCAATGGTTTTCGTGGTGACAGTGGTCCCAGCTGCCTTGAGATCATTGACAAGTTCCCCCCTTGTAGTTGTAGGCTGATTTCTAACCTTCCTCATGATCAAGGATACCCCACGAGGTGAGATTTTGCGTGGAGCCCCAGATCTTTGTCGATTGACAGTCATTTTGTACTTCTTCCATTTTCTTACTATGGCACCAACAGTTGTCTCCTTCTCGCCCAGCGTCTTACTGATGGTTTTGTAGCCCATTCCAGCCTTGTGCAGGTGTATGATCTTGTCCCTGACATCCTTAGACAGCTCCTTGCTCTTGGCCATTTTGTAGAGGTTAGAGTCTGACTGATTCACTGAGTCTGTGGACAGGTGTCTTTCATACAGGTGACCATTGCCGACAGCTGTCTGTCATGCAGGTAACGAGTTGATTTGGAGCATCTACCTGGTCTGTAGGGGCCAGATCTCTTACTGGTTGGTGGGGGATCAAATACTTATTTCCCTCTGCAGAATGCAAATAAATTCATATACTTTCCACAATGTGATTTTCCGGATTTAATTTGTGATGTGCTATCTCTCACTGTTACCAATAACCTACCCTTCAATTATGGGCTGCTCATGTCTTTGTCAGTGGGCAAACTTACAAAATCAGCAAGGGATCAAATACTTATTTCCCCCACTGTATATATATATATATATATATATATATATATAAAATATTGTATAAATCTCCAAAATTACAGAACTGTGTAAATTAAAAATAAAACCGCATCTGGAATCACATTACAATAATACACAAAAACTGAAATATATTGTGATGAATGGTTGTATAAAAAATATATAGACCGTGTTATTCCAATGTTTACAAAAAAGGTCTAAGATCCATTTGTACATTCAGACCATCAGGTACAACTGATAATTTCTGTTCTTTTAAAAGCATGGTGCCTATATCACCACCTCTCCAACTACACTGTGTAGTCCTGATTACAAAAAAACGTAGATCCACTAATAAAGTGTCCAGCGCTGTTCCAGTGTTCCACAAGTGGGGCTGGAACAACATTCCTGCGAAGACAACTTCAATGTTCTATTAATCAGGTCTTAATCATGCGCAATGTTTTTCCCACAGCAAACGGGCACTGAATAATATAAACCACTTGAGTTGTTAAGCAATCTGACTAATGTCTCAGATGATATGTATTACCAGAACGAAGATGGCTAAAACTAGTAATCTCTAGAGCATGAATACGCACACTGCATTTCCCACATATTTTATGGTCTACAGTAGGGCCTAATCTTGAATTCACAATAGGATCAGGCAAATCAGATGGAACCAAAAATTCTGTGAGATTGTGTTCTCTTGAATAAGCAACAACTAAATTCTTCTCTTGGAAACATGAATATGCCAATGATTACGTATAATCTTTTGTATGCTTTCTGCTGCAGTAAGAGAAGTCCTCCTATCTTTATGCAACTAAACACAAGTGCTTTGATTCTAGTAACAACTGAAGATCATACAATGCAAATGTATTGCCAGACAAACTGTGCCTTAAACAAGGCTCAATTCATTAACTTTTTGTTTTATATTTTACTAGTAAAAAAGGCCCGTTTCTGACACAAATGAAACGGGCGCTATCAAGGTTTTCCTTGGAGTGTGTATGTTTGAGAGAGAGAGTGTGTGTGAGAGATGGAGTGTGTGTGTCATAGAGAGAATGAGAGAGAGAGAGACAGAGACAGCGTGTGTGTGTTTGTGTGAGAGAGAGAGTGTCTGTGTGTGAGAGTGTGTATGTGTGACAGAGAGATGGAGTGTGTCAGAGAGAGTGTATGTAAGAGACAGTGAGTGAGTGTGAGCCCCCACCCCCCTCGCAGGGCCCCTCTCCCCTGCCCCGCCTCCAGCTACCCATGTCCAGCGACCCTCCCCTCCCCGGCGCATCACCCAATCCCCCCCCCCCCCCGGCAAATCAACATCCCCCCTCCCCCCCAGCACATCAAACCCCATCGCCACCCACAGATGCCAGTAGTAACGCTGTCCGGACGCTGCTGCTTCTCCTGTTGAGCAGCAGCGGCCACTACAAAAAGAAAAGAAGCGATAAATGTTTTTAAACCCAGCCCAAATCATTCGCAAATGCCCGAGTCTTACAACACAGTCTCTGCAGCCGCTCCTCCTCTCACCTGTCATGTCACTGCGCTCCTCCGGGGTCTTACTCCAGGGGCAGTGACATGGAGGCGAGAGGAGGAGCGGCTGCAGAGACTGTGTTGTAAGACTCGGGCATTTGCTAATGATTTGGGCTGGGTTTAAAAACATTTATCGCTTCTTTTCTTTTTGTAGCAGCCGCTACTGCTCAACAGGAGAAGCAGCAACGGCCGGCCAGCATTACTACTGGCATCTGCAGGTGTCGATGGGCTTTGATGTGCCGGGGTGGGGGGGGAATTGGGTGATGCGCTGAGGGGGGGGGGGGGGTTATGTGGTGCCACGCTTGTAGTTTTTTTTCTCTTGTTACATTGGTGTATACTATCCTTTAATATAGATGGTGGCAAAAAAGTACAGCTGCAGGTCCTCACCTAGTAAAATGAATTCAATCCATGGGGTTTAGGGTGGATAATTTGAAGATCCACAGTGTTTCCTTTTGTTGTAACTTCTTTTATCTCCACCCGCTTGCTGATTGCCACTTGTTCAAGGACAAAGCACTCCAAATCTGTAAACAAAGTGTGTCTTCTCTAAATAGTGTTGGACTATGGGTGACCTTGTGATTTGTCTTTTGATGCTTGTTTTATGCTCCAAAACACTTGCTTTAAATACTCTAATTGTTATCCCAACGTGTAATTTGTCACAAGGATATCTTATGGCATACACTACATAGTCACTTTTATAATTAGTGGCTCCTTGTAGTTTGTAAATCCTCATGATGGTAGAGTGTACAAACTGCTATATTTCCACCATTACTGCACAAATCTGACATGATTGCATTTGTGGTGCCGAAGACTGCTTAAATTGCTTTCTTAGAAGTTCTGCTGGACAAATTTGTTCTTTAATATTCCTGCCCCTTGCATAGGCAATCTGGAATCTTTTGTCCTTAAAAGACTCCAAGGATTGAACTATACCCCATCTGTTCCTTACTACTTGTGCGAGTCTAGAACCTACTGCTGAATGCTTCAAAGCCATAGTTATGGTGTCGCTTTCTTCTGCACTTCTAGAAACTACGTTCTCCATATTAACAGAATCCCTCACCTTTGTTACACAAGGAAAACACAGCCCATCACTTAGGAGAAAAGAGACTGCAAACTAGAAACAAATATATAGACAAAAATGAAATGAAAAACAAAAAAACACAGACTGATCAGTGGAACCTTGAAGGAGAAACAGATGTATTTCTTTCAAACAAAATACAAAAACTGCACCTTTTCAAAGCTGACATTATCTCATTCTACTTATCAAAAATAAAGGTTTTGTATCCTTATCTGATCATTTTGTTCTCCCCAGTTGGGTTGGTCTTGGTCTCTGTTTACCACTTCCTTTCATTGCTTTTCTTGAAGTCTCTTTCCAGGATTGTATTTCCATTTTCTGTTTCTTTTCTATCTTGTCTTCATCAGAGTTGGGTAAAAGGAAGATCTGTCTGTTTCATTTTGTCAAAGAGAACAGAAGAACAAAGTCCCTCGCAATCAGACAAACACAGCAAACATGACACCAAAAATAGAAGCATAGAAACATGACAGCAGTGGCCCGATCCTCAGTAACCACTAACTCCGACCTTTCCTAAGGGATCCCATATTCCTGTTCCCATGCTTTCTTACATTATGACATAGTCCTCATCTCCACAACCTCCACCAGGAGGCTATTCCAAGCATCCACCACTCTTTCCGTGAAAGAGTATTTTCTTAGATTCCTCCTAAACCTGTTTCCTCGTAACTTCATCATATACCCCCGCATTACAGAGTTTTCTTTCATTTAAAAAAGACTCACCTCCTGAACATTAATGCTACTGAAGTATTTCAATATCTCTATCATATTCCCTCTCTCCCAGCATGTACATGTTGAGGTTCCTAAGCCTGTCCCTATATGTTTTATGAATGAGACCACTTACCAATTGTGTAGCTGCCCCCTGCACTGACTCCATCCTGTATATATCCTTCTGCAGGTGCCGTCTCCAGAATTGCACATAGTACTCTAAATGAGGCCTCACCAGAGACTTTTATACAAGCGCATCCCTCTCCTTATGCAGCCAAGCACCCTTCTGGCTTTGACTGTCGCTTTTTCTACCTGTTTGGAGACCTTAAGGTCATCAGACACAATCAACCCAAGTCCCACTCTTCTTTTGTATACAGAAGCACTTCACCCCCTATATTGTACCACTCCCCTGGATTCTTGTAACCAAAGTGCATGACCCTGCATTTCTTAGCATTAAATCTTAGTTGCCAATTATCAGACCATTTTTCAAGCTTAACTAGATCCTTCCTCATGCCATCCACACCATCCACAGTTTGGTATCCACAAAGAGACAGACCTTACCAGACTGCCCCTCTGCAATATCACTCACAAAGATGTTAAAAAGTGCTGGCCTGAGGACCGACCCCTGCGGTACACCACTGATAACATTCCTTTCCTCAGAGCAAGCTCCATTTACCACTACACTCTTGTCTCCTTCCATTTAACCAATTTTTAACCCAGTTAGTCACTTTAGGTCCCTTACCAAGGGGCACTCAGTTTATTGTCACCTTTGTGGAACACTGTTAAAGGCTTTGCTAAAATTCAAGTACACCACATCTAGCGCACTTCCCAAGTCCAACTGTTTGGTCACCTAGTCAAAGAAATCAGTCAGGTTTGTTTGATATGACCTGCCTCTAGCGAAGCCATGCTGCTCCGGGTCCTGCAGTCCATTCAATTCGAGAAACCTCACAATCCTATGTTTTAGAAGCATTTCCATTAGTTTGCTCACCACCGAGATCAGGCTGACAGGTCTGTAATTTCCATCCTCCTCCTTCCACTCTTGTGCAGAGGGCCACATCCGCCTGTCTCCAGTCCTCCGGGACTACTCCAGACTCTAAGGAAGCATATAATGGAGCTGCCAGAACCTCTCCTAGTTTGTTCAGCACCCTCGGATGTATCCCATCAGGCCCCATCACTTTATCTACTTTTAGTTTAGCTAGCTCCTCACAAACAGTCTTCTGAGAATCTGTCCTGGTCTTCCATACATCCATCCCCATGTGTTTTCTGCGGCCCTGCCTTTTATCCATGAACACAGAATAGAAGTAATTGTTAAACAGTTCAGCTTTATCCTTATCAGCTTCTACACATTCCTCCCCCTCAGCTTTGAGCCTCACAATGCTGAGAGGAATGATGTGCAAATCGTGCAGAAAATTTATTGAAACATCCAAAGATTCAACACGAGGAACATGAGATGCATTGGTACCTGGTGCTACATTTGAAAGCTAGAGTGTTTAGAGAACATCCAATTTAAAGACTCCTATAGCAGGTCGTTGTGGCCAAAACATTATTTGTGTCAAGTCTTTGGATGTTTGAATACAATTTTCTGCACAATTTACCAGTGGTGTACCAAGGGGGGGCAGTGGGGGCGGTCCACCTTGGGTGCAAGCCGCTGGGGGGTGCCGTGGCGCGCGCCTGTCGGCTCCTAGTTCGCTAACTTTACTCATTCGCTGCAGCTCCCTCTGCCCTAGAACAGGAAGTAACCTGTTCCGGGGCAGAGGGAGCTGCAGCGAATGAGCGAACTTAGCGAACTCGGAGCTGACAGGCGCACACCGCGGCACCCCCCCCCCCCCTAGCGGCGTGCACCCGGGGAGGGTCATTTCGCCGGGGGGGGGGGGGGCGCATTGGCGATCTGCCCGGGGTGTCATCCAGGCTAGGAACGCCACTGTAATTTACAAATGATCTTGTTTCATTTTGTCTCCATTTCACTCATGTGCCTTTTTATCTACGTGTAACTAGATTTCATTTCTCCTCCTCCCTACAATCTCTTCTTTCACATACTTTTTAGCTTTTTCTGTACATTCCTCCCTTCTCCTCTCATTCCCACCCCATCTCATTCCTTCCCCAGCCTCATTTTCCCTGAAATTTCCCCCACTTTCTAGTCTCCCATTTCTACCCTCTGCATTCATTGCCTCCCTGCCTTATCAATCTCTGCAGCCCCTCCCTGTTATTCATCCCCTCCCCACTTCCAGTCCATTTCTTATGTGTTTACCCCTTAATTAGGCTCTCATTCCCCCTTTTATCTCCCCTACTTCCACCCTCTCTCACCTATTTGACATTTTTTCATCCCACACTCTTCATATCCCTTTGTCTTTTTCTCCTTTCCCCCCTTAGCCAGTGCCCCAGCTTCTTCTATACTTTCCTCTCTACTTCCCCAGGCTCCACTTATCTACTTCTCTAATATTTACCTTATGTTTCTTCCACCTTAACCCCAGCATCCATCTTTGTGACCCTCCATCTTACTCTCCCGTGCATATACCCATGTTTGTCTCCCCCCACCAACAATATCTGTCCTTATCCCACCAAAGCCCTCTTCCCATCCCCTGTATCAAACCCATCTCCTATCTGCCCAGTGCCACTAAATTTGCTGCAGGGCAATGAGCTTCTTCATTACAGTCATTGTGGCCACCAGCACTGCTTAAGCAGAAAATGAGTACTTCCTGTATCACACACGAAACAGGAACTAGATTCTTTCTGATTTTAGCAGCTAAATGGTGCCAGCACCCAGAGCAGCTGGAACAAAAAAGGGAGCTTCACTTTACTACTGATTTACTGGTGACAGGCCAGGCAGGTAGTAGAAAGAAGCAGCTGGCACATAAGTTTTAGGTTTAAGCTGTTCTGGCATTGGGTGTGTTATGTGGTATTTTGATGCCCCTGCCTTGGGATTTTGCCTCACCCTTTATGATTTGGTTTAACAAGTTTTGGTGGGACAGGGGCTGCTGGGCTAGCACCAGCTTCTGTTCCCCCCCCCCCCCCCCCCCCCCAAGATATAGGGATGGCAAGGGTGGCCCATCTCAAAGAGTGAAATTCACTGCCACAATGACTGAGATTTAAGGCCAATGAGTAAAGTTTTTTAGTGGTTCATCCGGGGTATAAATTTGGAAAGATCTGCATGTTTTGCTGTTTAAATGCTGCTGAGGTTCTAGGCAGGGGTCCTCAGCACACCTAGCCAGTCAGGTTTTCAGGATATCCACAATAAATATGCATGAGGTATAATGCATGCAAATTTGCCTCTGTAGATATCCTGAAAATTTGACTGGCTAGGTGTGTCCCGAGGACTGGGTTGACAACCCGTTCTACAGCAATGAATCTCAACTTTTTTTCATCTAGGACACACCAAATGCATGATGCTTGTATATGTGAACAGTCAAACAACAAAGGCTCTAATCCACAGGTAGTCCAGTGAGACAAAGAAGAGAGCAGATCCCCAAGGATGGTTTCCACATACAAAGTTCCTTTGTTACTACAAATACTTGATGTGGTCCATGATAGACTCACATGATTCTATGTGTTATGTGCACCTGAGACTGCTGCAGACTGGCACAGTGGTGCTGTTCCAAATAACATATTTTACTATTCATCCAAAAACGAATAATGAAAAAATATTACTGGGCTGAATACTAAATACAAAAAATGGGCATTGAGCTTTAACATAACAAATAGTAAAAGAAGCAACATGAAATCAAAGATCATGTGTTTATTTCAGTAGGATTTGCATGCAGTGGAGGCAGTGGATACAGATCTCTCATATGAATATTCATTGTGGGTATCCTGAAAACCTAACTGGCTGAGGTGCCTACAGGCCCAGGTTTGGGAACCAATGGTTTCACTTCTTATATATTCATGTTCTTATATATTCATGTACATTTACATATTTATTTGTTGCTTCATTTTTAATACATTTGTTTTATTTACTATATTTGGTTTTACTATATTTTGAAGAGTTTTTTTTTGTATATTCATATTTTTTATGTTTCAACAATTTTTATTATTAAAGAAATCAACATAACACTGCATTATTGCCAAGAATAACACATATTCAGTTATCAGTTCTTTTATGCCTCTGATGCAGCCCTTGTGTGGACAAAACATGACCGTGTCGGGCATCTAGTTTTTTCAATTTTATATGTTGTTAATAAATTTGGTGACGGATGCTTCTCTCGTGGTCTGCTACTCTCTTGTACTATCCATCTCCATTAGGACAGTGCCTTCCTTTCTTCTAAAGGTGCTTCTTCAGTTCACTTGAAACAGGTTGTTTCTCTTCTAGCATTGCCCATTGGAATCCATTTGTAGCTTGCATACATTGGATTTCCGCAGGGTTCGCCTGCACTGCTTGGAGATTGCTAGGCTCTCTGTGCTGTTTCATGGCCACTGCAAGGGGGAAGCAGCCATGAACCTTTGATTGCTCTTTCGATTAAAGAAGTGATTTCAACAGTCTACATCATAGGAGCCAACTTTTCAAAATGATTGGGGTGCTGAAATTTTTTTTTTACAATTTTTCTCCCCCTCCCTCTCCCCCCTCCTCTTCCCTCCTCCGAGTTCCAGGCTCCCCCAAGCCCGACCTCTTCTCCCACAAAAGTCCTCCGTCCTTGGCTTCCTGCCGCCCAGAATTTAAAACTCATCTTACCTCGGGTCCTGGCAGCAGTGAAAGGTGAGCAGGCTCAGCGCTTCAGCCTTCCCTTCTCTCTCAGCTCTGGTCCTGCCCTTGTGGAAACAGGAAATGGGGGCGGGACCAGAGCTGAGAGAGAAGGGAAGGCTGAAGCGCCAAACCTGCTCGCCTTTCACTGCTGCCAGGACCCAAAGTAAGATGAGTTTTAAATTCTAGGCAGCAGGAAGGTGAGGACGGAGGACTGTTGAGGGAGAAGAGGGTGGGCAGGTCAGGCTGGCTGGGAACTTCCGGCGAGTTAAAATATTGGGGGTGTTCGAGCACCCACGGAGTCAGCGCCTATGGTCTACATTATTGCCCAGAAAGAGTTCCCGTTGGGTTTCACGCTCACTTTATTTAAACCCATGCAATCTCCTGAGCAGAGTTTCAAGCAGTCAGCTGAGAGGATATAGCGAACTGGTCATCTCTCTGCTCCTTTGTGAAGCATTACAAGGCTGATGTTCAGATTAGGGGTGATAGTGTCTTTGGCAATACAGTCTGCTAGGGGACTTTGTCTTCTCTTACACTTTGATTTAAGCATTGGTACATCGCATCAGTCTGGAGTGGTCTAGCAAATAAGTAGTAGTAGGATAATGTAGATTGTGAAATTTATCATTGCCTGTTAATTTCCTTTCCTTGAACCCTGCTAGATCAGTCAAAGACTCACCCAGGAACACAGTTTAGTAAATGATGCCATCAAGCTGGGCTGCCTCTTCAGTTTTTGATTCAATTAAGTGCCTGATCACTTAAAGTCTGCAGGGGATTCCCTGAGTGTTGTTGCTTCCTCATGTACATAATTTGCAGATTTAGTTGGCTCTGGCATTTGTCATACTAACGTGCTGCAGGCTGTATCAGTCCCTATATGGGTGAAGTCACTGACACAGTTCAGATTGTCCACCTCCCATCTGCTGGTAGGGAGGCATAACCTGCTGTCAGTCTGGACTGGTCTAGCAGAATTCAAGGAAAGAACATGAACAGGTAAGAATAATATCACCTTAATGTAGTTTGCATCTTATATAGACTTTAAGTAAAGAAAACAGCACACTTGTTAAAAATAAGCATCCCATCATTTATTTTAGGAATGGTAACATAAAAATTTGACCATGTAAACTTAAATACTGTAAAAGCATGAACTCTTAGCTAATACAACTTTGCAACTTGGTATATGTCACCTCTGTTCCATATTACTACTGTTTGCACTTGAATGGTAAACTGGAATTTGCTGTCCATCCCTTAGCTGTAGAACAACCTCATGGAGACACCACCTAATGACAAATATAATATTAGTTTAATTCATTAAGGAAACCCTGTTATAATATCAGACCTAGACAATTATGCAGCTGTTAAAAATTCCCAATTACTTAAGCTAATTTTGTTATACTGAACAAAGGAATCTAAGTACAGATGTGTGTAAAAGTCCTAGTAGGTTTTAACCCTTTAGTGTCCAATGTTCTCGTAATAAGCCATATGGGAACAGATTGATGGGAACATTGGACAATAAAGGGTTTTAATGAAACCTTAAATGAACAGAACATAACCCAACCTCCTAAATAGTTCAAAAAACACAAAATCTTTCTGGTTACAGATTCATAATAAGAAAACATAGGAAGGTGGAAACCTTTTGTGCACCATTTTAGTCAGTGTGTTGTAGTACTTCCTTTGGCAAAAATAGCATCTTCCAAATGTTTCTGGTAGGTAGCTTTTACTAGGGTGTGGTAGGCCTACTGCGTGGTAAAAGGGCACTACTGCGGGATGTCTCAACATGCCCCTAGGTAGTTTTCTGCTCAGCCCACGCTAATCTCACACTGTAAAATATTTTTTATTTTCCAGCACAAAAGGTGTGCTTGTGCTAATCAGGTAGCAAGGGCACATTACCATGTGCTGACTGGCACGGGACTAGCACGGGAACCCTTACCTGCCTCTTAAGTAGGTGGCGGTAAGGGCTCCCACAGTAATGGCCATGCACTAAGGGGAAAACTAGCACATGGCCATTACAAAAAAAAATATGGTGACGCACCAATTTTACCGCTGTGCAGAAAACCCATGCACTGCCACCAGCACCAGCCACTTTTTAGCACAGCTTGGTAAAAGGACCCCAAAGTGTCTTTCTATTTTTTTTGGAACTTTTTCCTCACTCTTCCAGCTCAGAAATATTTATAGGCCACCTTGCATGTCTGAGATCTCCCCATGGACTTTTAATAATATTCAAGTGTAGGGACGGTGAAAGCCATTCTAAGAACTCTCTTTCTTGTTCAGTACTTGATTTTGAGGTATGTTGGATCATTGTCTTGCTGAAATATCCAGCTTCTATTCTGCTTCAACATCTTCACTGATTGTGGGAAATTAGCTTTTCAGATATGTTGATATTTACATAGGTGGTCAGTGGCTCAGTTGTTTGGGAGGCTAAAGTGGGTGGGGCGGGGCCTGAGTCCATAATTGTCTGACAACATTAGAAAGGTCAGCGAAATTGTTGTAGATAATACCTGTATATTAAATTTAGATATTAGATAGGTATTAAAATACCAAAGAATAAAGTGGCAAGAAAATAGTGCAAACGTCAGTAGATATATACGTCTCTTAGGCAACTGAATTAAAGCGGATTGAAAAAAAGTGTTCACAGATTACGCCTATGCCTCCATGGAGACTTGCAGTCAATCCACCTATTTCTCTCATCTTTTCCTCAGCCCATTTGCCCCTCTCTTTCTCTCTCTCACCTCCCATTTTCCCATGTAATTCAAATTCCCTTAAAATGAACTGCTTCAAAGACCAAAACGTGGTGCTGCTTCAGTCTTGTTTTAGTACCACTGGAAAAACCTACTAAAGTGAGAAAACCAACTCAAACCATACCATTAAAGAATTTAAAATAAAACAAGCTAAAAATCAATAAGTGCTTGTAATAGAAGCTAATGAAGCTCAGAGAAAAACAGGTGATACATGTTCAACCTTCTTCTTTTTGACAATTAGGGCCCTGTTTACTAAGCCACGCTAGAGGGGCGTTAATGTTTTTAGTGTGAACTAAGCATATAGATGCTCATAATATTCGTATGGGCATCTACACAGTAAACACATGCTAATTTTTAGCAAGAACTAAAAATGCTAGTGCAACGTAGTAAACAGGGCCCTTATTCTAGCACTTGTAGTTTGTACTAATTGTAACTTTTTGCGCATGGCACCAGTAATGATCCCATAAAATGAATTATAGTAGTCAAGTTGCGTCAAAATCATACCCTGAACCAGGAGTGCAAAGTTCTTTTCATGGTAAAAACCACCGGTCAGATCTCAACTGTTTCATTTTTAAAAATTTGAATTTTTTAAAATTATTTACTTGAGATTCAAATGTTAGTAAGGAGTCTAGTATGACTCCTAAAACTTTGGAAAAAACATCAAGCATGAGTATATTGCTCTTATTTAAATTTATTGTTGAAGGAAAAAAGATTTATAAACTCTGCTGCAACCCTGATACTTACCATTTATTAATGATTGTGCCAATACCCTGTAACTAGAGAATGACACGGGGATAAGAATTTGTCCCTGTCCCCGCAGGCCTCGTCCCCATCCTCATCCCATCCCCGTGGGCTCTGTTCTCATCTGCAGAAGCCTTGAATACTTATGATTTTGTATTTAAATCTTTTTATTAAAGTATAAAAAGGAACAATATGCTGTGCAACTGTTGTGTATAAATTACAAATAGAAAACAATAATAATGAGCAACTACAGTGGGGGAAATAAGTATTTGATCCCTTGCTGATTTTGTAAGTTTGCCCACTGACAAAGACATGAGCAGCCCATAATTGAAGGGTAGGTTATTGGTAACAGTGAGAGATAGCACATCACAAATTAAATCCGGAAAATCACATTGTGGAAAGTATATGAATTTATTTGCATTCTGCAGAGGGAAATAAGTATTTAATCCCTCTGGCAAACAAGACCTAATACTTGGTGGCAAAACCCTTGTTGGCAAGCACAGCGGTCAGACGTCTTCTGTAGTTGATGATGAGGTTTGCACACATGTCAGGAGGAATTTTGGTCCACTCCTCTTTGCAGATCATCTCTAAATCATTAAGAGTTCTGGGCTGTCGCTTGGCAACTCGCAGCTTCAGCTCCCTCCATAAGTTTTCAATGGGATTAAGGTCTGGTGACTGGCTAGGCCACTCCATGACCCTAATGTGCTTCTTCCTGAGCCACTCCTTTGTTGCCTTGGCTGTATGTTTTGGGTCATTGTCGTGCTGGAAGACCCAGCCACGACCCATTTTTAAGGCCCTGGCGGAGGGAAGGAGGTTGTCACTCAGAATTGTACGGTACATGGCCCCATCCATTCTCCCATTGATGCGGTGAAGTAGTCCTGTGCCCTTAGCAGAGAAACACCCCCAAAACATAACATTTCCACCTCCATGCTTGACAGTGGGGACGGTGTTCTTTGGGTCATAGGCAGCATTTCTCTTCCTCCAAACACGGCGAGTTGAGTTCATGCCAAAGAGCTCAATTTTTGTCTCATCTGACCACAGCACCTTCTCCCAATCACTCTCGGCATCATCCAGGTGTTCACTGGCAAACTTCAGACGGGCCGTCACATGTGCCTTCCGGAGCAGGGGGACCTTGCGGGCACTGCAGGATTGCAATCCGTTATGTCGTAATGTGTTACCAATGGTTTTCGTGGTGACAGTGGTCCCAGCTGCCTTGAGATCATTGACAAGTTCCCCCCTTGTAGTTGTAGGCTGATTTCTAACCTTCCTCATGATCAAGGATACCCCACGAGGTGAGATTTTGCGTGGAGCCCCAGATCTTTGTCGATTGACAGTCATTTTGTACTTCTTCCATTTTCTTACTATGGCACCAACAGTTGTCTCCTTCTCGCCCAGCGTCTTACTGATGGTTTTGTAGCCCATTCCAGCCTTGTGCAGGTGTATGATCTTGTCCCTGACATCCTTAGACAGCTCCTTGCTCTTGGCCATTTTGTAGAGGTTAGAGTCTGACTGATTCACTGAGTCTGTGGACAGGTGTCTTTCATACAGGTGACCATTGCCGACAGCTGTCTGTCATGCAGGTAACGAGTTGATTTGGAGCATCTACCTGGTCTGTAGGGGCCAGATCTCTTACTGGTTGGGGGGGGATCAAATACTTATTTCCCTCTGCAGAATGCAAATAAATTCATATACTTTCCACAATGTGATTTTCCGGATTTAATTTGTGATGTGCTATCTCTCACTGTTACCAATAACCTACCCTTCAATTATGGGCTGCTCATGTCTTTGTCAGTGGGCAAACTTACAAAATCAGCAAGGGATCAAATACTTATTTCCCCCACTGTATAATAGACCTTCCCACCACCACCATGACCCTCTAGCCTTCCAACCCCAACAACAGCTGACTTCTACTACCCCAAGGAATCCTGATCCACCCTGTTAAAATGTCTAAGGGTCCAAAATACAACCCGTTCTGTATGCCCTAGAGGGGAGAAATATTCCCTATGAAGCACTGTTATGATTTTTAAATCTGTGGATGAATAAGAAGTCATCAACAATCTCAGGATTCAGTCTAGCTCTCCTGTCTTCCACAGTCCTTCCTGCAATAGAAGATGTGCTGGTAGCAGAATGTACAGGATCCCCCATGCAAATTTTGTTAGCTGTAGCCAGCATGTTTGCTTGTTTTGCCAAAAAATAAAAATATTGTTGTCAGTATCAATCAAATATAAATAACAGGCTTCAAAGTACAAAGTGACACGGGAACAAAGTTTGTCCCCATCCTCGCGGTTACCTCAGGTCTCTGTGTCATTCTCTACCCTGTAACAGTAACAACTTAATGCTATACTCATATAAATGTAAAACACTTGCACAGTTGCATATATATTGTATTCCTTGTGTGATGGATAGTAAAACAATGTACTCGGCACTGGTGACTAGGGGGGGGGGGGGGGGTCCCTATGTGCTGGTTGGCCCAGGGGTGTACAAACTTGTGATCTGTCCCTGATTATGTAACACCTTAAATAACAACAGTAATATCTTAGTGTATCCGCCATGCAACTGCTAACCAATGTAACTTGATAAAGGAGAAGTAACGTCATCTGTATTAGCCAGCCCAGCAATAATGTGTGCAGTGGAATTTTGAGCTACTTCTAAACTGTTTAGATATTTTTTTATTTGCAGTATCCTATATAATAATTCTCACCTCCAACAGGATGTGCCTGGGACCGTGCCTGCCTCTGCCGGAAGTGGTCTGCTAGGCAGGCACACACTGACGTCAGTGACAGACAATTTGGCAAAGCAAAACAATCTGAGTGCTGGCCATTAGGACACAGGGTTGATAGAAGAGTTTTAAAAGACTGAAGGAACCAAAAGTGTTAAATGGGGGGAGGGGGGGAGTTCTGAACTACTGAAAGACATGAACATTTGGGAAAGGAAAACAATCTGAATGCTGGCCATTAGGACACAGGGTAGATAGGACAGTTTTAAAAGACTGAAGGAAATGAAAGTGTTAAACTGGAGAAGGGGGGGGGGGGGGAATTGTGAACAACTGAAACACATGCTAATTTGGGACAGGAAAACAATCTCAATGCTGGAAGACTGAAGGAACCAAAAGTGTTCGGGGGGGGGGGGGGGGGGGGGGGGGGGGGGAGTTCTGAATGAATGAAAGAAATGAAAATTTACGAGAGGAACACAATCTGAATGCCAGGCATTTGGACACAGGGTAGATAGGACACTTTAAAAAAAAAATGAAGGACGTGAAAGTGTTACATCTTGGGGGAGGGGTGAGGAGGAAAGCGGTGGGGTATCCGGATACTGGGCGTTAGGGCCACGGGGGTACATACACTTTTGAAAGCCTTAAGGAACCCAAAGTGTGGGAAGGAGGAGGAAAAGGAGGGGAGGGAACGGGGTGAGGGGCATTAGGAACAGGGGAGGGGGCCCTGCCACACACTCTCATTCTCACACACACACTGTCACACAGACAGTCTCACTCTGTCACACACCCGCACATTCACTCTGGCTCTCTGAAACATACACACTCCCAGGAAAACCTTGCTAGCGCCCGTTTCATTCCTTCCAGAAACGGGCCTTTTTTACTAGTATCAAATAAAGTTGAAATGTGAGCGACTGTGACTCTGTGGGTGGGGGAAGATGAAGGAAACAAGTAAATGAGGTCGATGGTAGGGGCCCATAAGTATAGATTGCCCTAGGTCCCAACATTGTAATAATCTGGCCCTGACTCCAAGTCCTGCAGCAGAAATAAATATTGTTCAAATACAAGAAAACAGGAACCAGCATAACATTTTGGATTCTTTCCAACACTGCAAGCCAGGCATTTACCAATGATGCTTTCACAGGGCAGATCCTCCTGTCTGTACAGACCTGTTCTGGGAGAAATCCTTGACAGAGGTAGTATACAGATATCCAGCTGACTTAGTTCCAGATACTGGTATCCTAATCTAGAACACAAAGATTAAAAAACCTTAAAGTATACACGTATCTATTCTTTCTATTGAAACTCATAGCATTATTTCCTTCAGATGATCCTGCTGATATATTTTCTGTTGCATTGAAAATAGGCTCTGTCTATACTTAAGTTTACACTCTGGTTTCCTCCTAATACATAAATAAGAGTGAAATCTTTGAGGGCAGGATGGGAGGGGTGCATTCTATTGACCTATTTATTGCGAGTGAAATCTACTTTGCTGTCTGTTCATATTAAAGTTTTAAGCAGTTTTTTTTGACCATGACACTTTTTTTTTTTTTGGGGGGGGGGGGGGGGGAACAAACTGTAAAATATTATGCCCTTATATTCTGTTGCTTCTTTCAGTACACAAACACATTTAATATAATGGAGATAGCAGAGCAAAAATAACAGCAGAATGATTTTTCCCATTAATGCTAACATGAGTGAACGTGACCAATGGCACTAAAAGAAACTGGGCCTTTGATGGGAACATGTTGATGAGGATGTTGCCCTCTTTTGCTTGTTGGATTTTGTGCCTAGAAGGCTAGATTCTATATATGGCGCCTAAAAAAAAGCACTATTCTGTAAGCCACGCTTAAAGTTAAGCACAGTTTAGAGAATAGTGCTTATGTCTATAACAACCGTAGAAATAAAAGGTCCAAAAATTTCCACAAAAGTTCAACACAAGAGAGAAGCAAGTGGAAACACAGTTTCAAGAGATCAAGCCAGGATCAGGGGTGAGATGCTCCAAAAAACTTTATTGAGGACCCAACACGGTCCGTGTTTCGGTTTTTAAAAAAACCTTCATCAGGGGTCTGTGCCAGGCTCGACTTCTTGCACACGTAAATGCTAGGAATGCCCCTGTTCCACCCATGACCCTCTCCATGCCTTTGATTTTTTACTCGTGTGTAAAATTTAGGCACATAAGTTCCAATTAAATCTAATTAGTGCCAATGCATGCTTGTTAAAATGTCAATTAGCACTAATTAGCTTGTTATTCAGTTACATTGCGTGCACAAATTGGGCGCACGCAATTTTTATAGAATTAAGGGGATAGTGCTTTGGTTTCCTCACTATGGGGCCCTTTTACAGAGCGGCGGTAAGCCCAACACGGGCTTACTGCTCGCTCTTCCGGGACTACTGCTGGCCCAACGTGGCCAGCAGCGGTAGTCCCACCCCGAGTGCGCGCCATTTTCGGGGGAAAAAAGAACCCCCTCCCCCAGAAATGGCTTGCGTGGCAAGAACCCAGTGGTAATCTGGTATTGCCGTATGTTATCCAGTTACCGCCAGGTTAGCACGGCAGCCCTTAACGCCACTTCAGTAGCTGGTAAGGGCTGCCCACTGCATGGCCACATGGTAAGAGTTCTCACTGTGTGGCCATTTTCTTTTACCAGCTGTGGAAAAAAACGGCCTCTGCTGCTAGTTCAGGGCCCTTTTCCCCTCAGCTTGGTAAAAGGACCCCGTGTTTTGTTTCTTTCTGTTATGGTTTGTTAAAGCACAATAATGAAGTTTGAATTTAAAACAAAAAACCCTGGGCCTAATGAGAGCAAAACATTAATGAGCTGCTTTGAATGCAAATGCCTTCTATGTAGCTCATGAATATTAACAAGGTTTAATGTGGATTGTGATAAGCTTTACAATCCATAGTAAGCCCAGGAAAGCTAACTTGGCTTGAGAATTTTTATCAGCTACCTCTTGAGATTCAGGCACCAGTGTGAATCTCCAGTGCATTGGAGGAGGAAACTTTACTGTGACATCAGAGATCACTAGTGGCTCCAGCCTCCTGCTCTGTGATCTAAAGTGTGAAGGGAGATGGAGATCAATTTTAATCAGGGCTAACTGCCCTACTTTAGAATGTGGGCCTGCCACTTAGAAAGCTTAGATGTTACAACTGCTTACCATTTCTAGAAATGGAGATTTATTAAACTGTAACACTCCCATGGAATCTAACTCACGTTATAATGCATTAACCAGACAAAAATAAAGATTGGCCTGTCATTCAGCTGGCAGTGTTATGTTTTTTTATTTTTTTTTTTTAATGCTGTTACCAGCTAGGTTAGGCCCAGATATTTAATGCCAGGCCATGTTTTGGCACCAGCTGCAGCACCCAGAAGTTTATTAGGATTTATTTACAACCTTTTTGAAGGAATTCACTCAAGGTGGTGTAAAGCAGTTATGAGTAGGACCAATATTCAGTGCTGTATTTGAATACCTAACCAGGTAAAGGTAGGACTTACTGCGATCCAGCCTGCCCAATTAAGTATTTAGGCACCAACACTGAATGTCACTGGTACCCAAATAACTTCCAGCTCTCAACCTCAGACTGCCCAGATAGTGCCACAGCAATTAGAATGAATATTAAGCAGAACTACCCAATTAAGTGCTTCTGAATATCAGCAGCTGGCCAGCTCAGTGTGGTATAAGGTGTACAGGAATCTCTCCTGCCCATTTAAACCATACTGAATATCAGCCTCGGCATGTGGTCTTAGAAGCGATTAGTAAACCTGATTTATGAAACAAGGATTTTTCCCACTGACGAATTCCAGTATCTGTTCTATATTCAGCCTAGCGTGTAAATATTGGCTCAAGATGCTGCACTGTGCCCATGTGTTTTCACTGTGAGCATGCTTTAACTTGTATGTCTTCTTCCACCAATGACATATGCACTTTAAAACAAAAAAAAAGTATGATAGAAACCCCCAGTGTCTCCCCTTGCTCACACCCATTCTGTTCTAGCAGTGAGAATGGGAAAAAGATCCACTGACATATTACCTTGGCTGTTGACTTGTCAAGGCTGTTGTTCCGGTCTGTCAGTCTGATGTTGTGAACTTTCAGTGGGGGAGCTCCAAGTGCCTCCAGGGCTGAGGGCTGGCCAGCAAGCTGCTCCAAAGCTGCCTGATAATATCCTGACCTGGCAAACATTTCTAAAGAAAACAAGCCATTGTTTGCTCTTAGAATCGTGCCTGAATAAAAACAGCAACTCAGAACTATGATTATAATCTCTGTGCAAGAAAACATGGAAAACTAAATTGCCCTTTGTGTCAAATAGGGCCCTCTTTCATAAATTAAGGATGCATGGAGGTGACAATGAAGATAATATTGGGGAGATTTTCAAACTACTATAACTAAAAAAAAAAGCTGACCAGAATCTCTTCCACTGTCCACTGATACTCTGCTGAATCATATCAGGTGTGTTTATCCCCACCATCCCCAACTCAGTAGATAGTTACAGGTTTGAGACTTGTAATCATATTCTAAATAGTATCAAAGCAGCCTAACCGTCACATCATCAAACTGTATAATTATATATAAATGTACAACCTAAAACAAAGCAAATTGTTAAATGATGGGGAGGGCGCTGACTGGGACCCAAGGGTAAGTTAGAGTTGGAAAGGCTGGGGGAGGGTGGAGAGGGTCATCTTGGAGATAGGAGGGGAGTAGTAGTTTGTAAGAAAAGGTCTTCTGTGAGTACAAGGTTAAAATTGTTCAGTAGTTTGAAATGTTGGAGGGAATCACAACTCACCCAACCTAAGCAAACCTACCTCTCTTAGGGGTCCTTTTACTAAGCTGCAGTAAAATATGGCCTTCGTGTGCCCTTACGCAGGTTTTCCCGCACGCTAGGGCCATTTTTACCACAGCTGCACAATAGCTGATTTTCTATTTTTCCTATTAGTAGCTATGCACTAATGTCGCCATTAGTATGCAACCGCACATACTTGGCACTACTAACTCTCTCTTTAAGAGCCCTTCAACTGTAACTACTCCCCTAACAAGGCTCATATATGATTTTAACCTCCACCTTAACCATATATCACATAGAGATCATTCATATGTTTTTTATGTTTTTTATCGCCTCAGCAGTGCACATGACCAACTTCACTCTTTTATTGGACATTCAACAGCACCCAAATCCTCACTGGCGATAATATTTTATTAAACTGTTTCTTCATTTACTTATTTAACTGTTCATTTTACTTTTTAATTTTTAATCTCTAAGTTACTTATAAGCAATACTTAACTTGCACTGAACGGTCAGACCAGGGGTTCAACAATGCCCGACATGCATGTTTCGCCCTAAAAGGCTGTGTCAAGGGCTAAGGGGGAGCCCTTGACACAGCCTTTTAGGGCGAAACATGCATGTCTGGCATTGTTGAACCCCTGGTCTGACCGTTCAGTGCAAGTTAAGTATTGCTTATAAGTAACTTAGAGATTAAAAATTAAAAAGTAAAATGAACAGTTAAATAAGTAAATGAAGAAACAGTTTAATAAAATATTATCGCCAGTGAGGATTTGGGTGCTGTTGAATGTCCAATAAAAGAGTGAAGTTGGTCATGTGCACTGCTGAGGGATAAAAAACATAAAAAACATATGAATGATCTCTATGTGATATATGGTTAAGGTGGAGGTTAAAATCATATATGAGCCTTGTTAGGGGAGTAGTGCCATTAGTATGCAGCCATTAAAAAGAATTACCGCATGAGCACTTACTGACACCTATTTTGTAGGCAGTAAGGGCTCACGCAGTAATCCTGCGCTAACCAGTTAGCGCACTCCGCCCCCCCCCAGACACGCCCCTTCTACCTAAAATTTTAAAATATTTTTTTAGTGCATGGTTAGCTCCTTAGGGGTCCTTTTACCAAGCTGCGGTATAAAGGGCCCTGCAGTAGAGGTGAAGGCTGTTTTTCCCCACACGCCAGGCCCTTTTTCCCGCAGTGGTTAAAAGGACCCTAAAAAAATGGCCTTGCAGTAAGATTACTATTACCACGTGGCCATGCAGCAGGGAGCACTTACCGCCACCCATGGAGGTAGTGGTAAGAGCTCTTGCGGTAACCTGGCAGCATATTATCGCTGGGTGTGATAAAATTCTAAGAATATTTTTTGTTGCGCTGGAAATGGAGCCTGCTTGAGGCAGAACTACCACTGGAGGCACTGGGCCGCCGGTAGTTCCAGGTTTCTGCGTGGCAACCCTTTAGTAAAAGGGCCCCTTAGTAAATTAATTACTTCCTCTGAGATGCTACACACTGTTGGCTTAACATGAACACTAATAACTTGCATTCACTATGGAAGTAAATTCTTTCTATGTTCATCCTAAAATGTAGTCCATAGCCCATTAAATGTCATTTTAGTATTTGTGAAATGAGCAGTGTTAATGGGGATTAAATGTATCCTACAAAAATGGTTACACCAGGATCCTCCTACACTCAGTAGCGATCCCTGATAATTACGCAAGTTTCCCTAGAGAAGTGTGAGGTCCCAGACTTAGACTCGGTGGCTGAAAACCATTATTGTATGATCTGGGACCCATTTTGGGCTTTGCAAACTCCCACTGCTCACAGCAGAGTTCTTAATCAATGATCCGGTGGGTGGTATTTGGTGTTTTATCCTGAAAGTGATGAGTAACCTTTTTTTTTGGGGGGGGGGGGGGGGGGGGGGGGAGGGATTGCATTCTAACCTGGTTTGAACATTTTTTCACTTGTTCTGTATTCACAATTGGTGTTGTTTATCTGAAGTTGTATAAATCTACATTGTTGTGTCAAAATATCAATAAAGTATGAAAAATAATGTCATTTTAGTATGCACATTCAATTTTTAGCACTATGCAGTTGAACAGATTTTTGCGCGTGTTGACTAGGCCCTTGATCAAACCTGTTCATAGTGCTATTAAGAGAGTTCTCCATACCTCATGCTATTCATTTATAAGCACACAGGCTTCACCGCTGGAACACAATTGAAAAAAAACCGAACAGATTTCTTAATGTCTGTTTTACAAGTGTCACACTTTCTTGTAAAATACTGCACAGTTTAGGTACCAACTTTTCAAAATGAGTGGGGTGTAATAAACACAGCAGAAATTAGACCACCACAATGAAGGAGCTTGCTCAGTATTGGCTGTGCTCGATTCCCACTGCACCCACAGAGCTGGTACCTATGCTGCCTTTTCTGAGATCGACAGAAAGGGAGGGGCCAGAGGGCAGAATCACAAGAGGAAAATGAAAGATATTTGGCTCTGAGCAAAAAAGCACACAGAATTATATGGGTAAACAATTAGTTTCTGTAATTTGTGCTGTTGAAAAGCTTGTATAATAAAATAAAACATTTTTCTTCCATCACTATCACCCAACTACAAATCCAATTGATCGATGAAGGTATCAAAAGGAGAGTGTGTGCGTATCATGTTATGGCACACCAGTAACAACTGTGATTAACAAACCAAAACCTAATTATTGTTAAAGACTCTTCAGAAAATTAGAAGCTGTTTTGGCACATTGTTTTGAAAAAAAAAAAAAAATCTATTTGAAATTTACTACATACTGAAGTGAAAATGGAAAATGCCAGATAATCAATTAAAAACCTGTCTCTGTACTTGAATATAACCGGAGGGGCTCATCAATCAATCTGTCATCCGTATGGTAGAAAGGCTGGTTTCACAGAGCCAGAGCACATGGATTATTTCAAATCTAAGAGCGTGTGCACTTCAACTTCATATTTCATCTTTTGACTTGTGGCTTTTTTTCAAGATAGTAGCATTGAATGATTCACAGCCACTGGTTCAAGAAGCCCTATTGACTTAGGTACCTTTGTCCCACAAGGAGATGGAAGTAGAAAGCAACAAAAATAGGTGAAAAGGCAGGAGGAGAAGAGTGAAACAAAGTGAATAAGAAAGAGAAAAAGAGCAAGGCAAGAAGCAGAGGAAAAAAAGGGGTCTTTTATTAAGCCACGATAGTGTTTTTAGCGTATGTTAATGATTAGCATGTGCTAAATGATAAAGATGCCCGTATATTTCTATAGGTATCTCTAGTGTTTAGCGCATGCTAATCATTAGCATGTGCTAAAAATGCTACCACAGCTTAATAAAAGACCCCCAGAGTAAGAAAGGAGCAGCAAGATAAGCAAGTAGGGCTAAAGTCGATTGAAATTTTTGAGAATCCTATGATGTTTTATCATCAGTCTCATCGCTTTAAAAGCAACAGATTTTTTTTTTAAAGAAAGTCACTCTGGGATTCGACAGAGCACAGCATCTGTTCCAAATTAAGAACAAAGATTAGAGGCAGAGCAATGAAAGCCCTCATACACGAAACACATCACAATACCGTGCTATTTCCTTTAAGAAGATTCATGGACTGCACTGCACCATGGGAGCATACCAAAGGCATAACAAGAAAAATGAATCTATTGTTTATCAAACAGGGGCATGTGCAGGGATGGAAAAAAGTTGATCCCTATAATAAATCTGCTATCCCACTTGTTTTGACAATGCATTGTTCTGCGAAATCAAGATAATATGCAAACAGCTTAACTATATACGGGGGAGGGAGGAAATAATATAGGGCACAATAGTTATGACTAACTCCTTACTTTGCATGTAATGATACATAAGAGCACATCCTCCTCCACACACCACTCCCAGATAAATAGCCATTTGCTGCAAGCCTTTTAATGAAGCTGGCATCTTGCTAATATCTAAAAGTAAAAATATAAAAGAAAGGAGAGAGTGACGTTAAAATTTAAACACCACCTATCAACACCTGAACATGACTATATAGGGAAAGAAATGGAGACATGCAGAAGCAAAAAGATTTCAATTCATTTTTGGAAATGTATTCCTCTGTTTACTAAGCCACACTAGCGGCTGCTGTGCACTAATGCCAACTCTGAATGGGCTGTGTCGGCATTGCTGTGTGGCTTAGTAAATAGGGGGGGTTAGTTTTTTCACCCACTTTTAATTTTTTTTCAGTTATTTCACACATTCATTTTAATAAAAAAATATTTTTAACATGCACACAAATCAAACGTGTTAATTTGTAGGTTAATATTCATTACGGTTTTACATATACAAAACGTTTTAAGGCATGCATGAAAATGCACATTCTTAATATATTCATACATATATAGATATTTTTTAACTCAATAAATGTGGTCTCAATAACCATCATAAAAACCTTTTCTGTTAGAGAGAGAGAGAGAGATGAGGGGAAGACAACCACCAAATGAACAAAAAAAATGCATATCCAGATGGGTTTTCGATGAAACTATTTCTGGGATAAGCAGTATAAAATGTTTAGTACTTTTTTGGGATCTTGCCAGGTACTTGTGACCTGGATTGGCCATTGTTGGAAACAGGATGCTGGGCTTGATGGACCTTTGGTCTGTCCTAGTATGGCAATATTTATGTATTTATGAATGTTATGTGGTCAGTCTATAATAATAATAAAATCTCTCTGTGGAACTGATGGCTTAAAGAGTCCAATCCAGAAAAAGAGAGGCAATAGAGGTCCGTAGATCACAGCACGGATCTCAGTCAATTTTCAGAAACTTTGTGGTTTCTGAACATTGACTGAGATCCGTTTTGTCTTTGATTTCTGATGGCTTAAATTCATGAACTCTTCATGGTACAGTTTTCTCTGTTCATAACAGACTGGTAGCAGCCTATGGCTTGGTTATTATATGGAAAAACAAAACAGGAAACCAAAAACTTCCACAGAAAATCAAAAGACAAACCTAGAAGTGGAAAATACCAGATACAAGTCCCAAGATGATCAGTAGGAAACGTTTATTCTCCAAATCCAAAATGTAGGTATAGGTAAAATATATCCAGTGCATTTTTCAAATCCAACATGCAGATGCTGATAGACTATACCCAACACGGGCCGTGTTTCGGCATGCAGGCCTTCATTAGGGATCCTTGAAGTCAACAGCATAATCATGCAAGCATGCTGAATATAGGGTCTTTTATAAAAGAACAAATGACACAAGTCAAAATACACTAAGTTTATGGTTCGAAAGACATCCAATACAGCAACTGTTCCTGAAGATATATGCTGCTGTATTTGAGCTGACATCTTTCTTTTGAATATATTTTATCTATATCTGCATTTTTGAAATTGAAGAATAAACTTTTGCTACTGATTGTCTTAGGACTTGTGTCTGGTATCTTCCACTTCTGGGTTTGTCTTTTGGTTATCATGTGGACCTGTTTATACATGTGTAAGTAGCAGATGCAGACATTTGCTTCAGCCCTAGAGAAGCTGTAAGCATCCACCCCAACATCTGTCAAGTATGTGCATAAATTATAATATTTTATAATTGCGTGTTCTTGCATGCTCTTCCAAACTCCACTCTGTGTGATGCCACTGGCAAAGTACATACCATCAGTTCAAAACATATACTTTTGTGTCAGTTGGTATTTTATAAGAGGTCATTTACAGTTTATTTTCATTTCATGTAGAGGAGTGTGGTAGCCGTGTTAGTCCACTCTTAAGGTTATCAATAGAAATCAAACAAAATAAAACATGGAAAAGAAAATAAGATGATACCTTTTTTATTGGACATAACTTAATACATTTCTTGATTCGAAAGCTAATCAAGAAATGTATTAAGTTATGTCCAATAAAAAAGGTATCATCTATTTTCTTTTCCATGTTTTCATTTCATGTAACCACTATATAGAAAATACTGACTTGTGGTTTACAATGGCCATAATTAACAAAATTAGAAAACAGAGTACATAAGTACATAAGTATTGCCATACTGGGAAAGACCAAAGGTCCATCGAGCCCAGCATCCTGTTTCCAACAGTGGCCAATCCAGGTCACAAATACCCAGCAAGATCCCAAAAATGTACAAAACATTTTATACTGCTTATCCCACAAATAGTGGATTTTCCCCAAGTCCATTTAATAACAGTCTATTGACTTTTCCTTTAGGAAGCCGTCCAAACCTTTTTAAAACTCCGCTAAGCTAACTGCCTTTACCACATTCTCTGGCAACGAATTCCAGAGTTTAATTACACGTTGAGTGAAGAAATATTTTCTCCAATTCATTTTAAATTTACTACATTGTAGCTTCATTGCATGCCCCCTAGTCCTAGTATTTTTGGAAAGCGTAAACAGACACTTCACATCTACCTGTTCAACTCCACTCATTATTTTATAGACCTCTATCATATCTCCCCTCAGCCGCCTTTTCTCCAAGCTGAAGAGCCCTAGCCACTTTAGCCTTTCCTTATAGGGAAGTCGTCCCATCCCCTTTATCATTTTCATCGCCCTTCTCTGCACCTTTTCTAATTCCACTATATCTTTTTTGAGATGCGGCGACCAGAATTGAACACAATATTTGAGGTGCAGTCGCACCATGGAGCGATACAAAGGCATTATAACATCCTCATTTTTGTTTTCCATTCCTTTCCTAATAATACCTAACATTCTATTTGCTTTCTTAGCCGCAGCAGCACACTGAGCAGAAGGTTTCAATGTATCATCAACAACGACACCTAGATCCCTTTCTTGGTCCGTGACTCCTAACGTGGAACCTTGCATGACGTAGCTATAATTCGGGTTCCTCTTTCCCACATGCATCACTTTGCACTTGCTCACATTAAACATAATCTGCCATTTAGATGCCTAGTCTCCCAGTCTCGTAAGGTCCTCTTGTAATTTTTCACAATCCTCCCGCGATTTAACGACTTTGAATAACTTTGTGTCATCAGCAAATTTAATTACCTCACTAGTTACTCCCATCTCTAGGTCATTTATAAATATGTTAAAAAGCAGCGGTCCCAGCACAGAGCCCTGAGGAACCTCACTAACTACCTTTCTCCATTGAGAATACTGACCATTTAACCCTACTATCTGTTTTCTATCTTTTAACCAGTTTTTAATCCACAATAGAACACTACCTCCTATCCCATGACTCTCCAATTTCCTCTGGAGTCTTTCATGCGGTACTTTGTCAAACGCCTTTTGAAAATCCAGATACACAATATCAACCGGCTCCCCTTTATCCACGTTTGTTCACCCCTTCAAAGAAATGTAGTAGATTGGTGAGGCAAGAGTTCCCTTCACTAAATCCATGTTGACTTTGCATTATTAATCCATGCTTTTGAATATGCTCTGTAATTTTGTTCTTAATAACAGTCTCTACCAGTTTGCCCGGCACCGACGTCAGACTCACCGGTCTATAATTTCCCGGATCTCCTCTGGAACCTTTTTTAAAAATCGGCGTTACATTGGCCACCCTCCAATCTTCCGGTACCATGCTCGATTTTAAGGATATTAAGGATATTTCTAACAATAGCTCCGCAAGCTCATTTTTCAGTTCTATCAGTACTCTGGGATGAATACCATCCGGTCCAGGATATTTGCTACTCTTCAGTTTGTAGAACTGCCCCGTTACATCCTCCAGGTTTACAGAGAATTCATTAAGTTTCTCTGACTAGAAAGTTACAATCCATTTTTTAGTGGAAGAGACTGCAAAATGAAAAATAGGTCATGTGCTCCGGGTCACTAGCTGATTCCGCCAGTCTTCACCAACTGCCATCCATGTTAACGTATCCTGAAGGCATCCTTGATTAGGAAGGTCTTCAATCCTTTCTTGAAAGCTTAATGGGATATTTCCATCTTCAAATACTGTGGTATATTATTCCAAAGTGGTGGACCCACTACACTAAAAATAGAACTGTGAGTTGAATCATAACATATATGATTATGGAAGGAAGGAATTACCAATAAATTTTGTTGGGATGAGTGTAATGCTCATGATGGTGAGTACAGAATAAAAAATCTGGAAAATGCTAGAGGGGCTCCTGAATGAAGGATTTTGTGTACAAGTGTTAACATTTTATAAGTGATCCAGAGAGGACACATATACTTTACCACTTCAAGTATACACCCCCTTACAAAAATACCCTCCCCCCTTTTACAAAGCTGCGCTAGCAGCTGTCAAGTGGTAATGCTGACACAGTGCATTCACTTTCAATGGGCTGTGTCGGCATTACCACACCGGTAGCCGCTAGCGTGGCTTTGTAAAGGGGAAGAGGGTATATTTGTTATAAGGGGGTTGGATACACTACTTTTGCATATAGCTTTGTAAATTAAAGTTATAAAACTGGTACCAGATCCAGTTATTAACACATGCTCTGCATCAAGTAAATTACTGCTCCACTCTTTAAACACTAAATGGTAGATAGTCAAAGAGGTGCAGCGCATTACCTTTAGCCAATTGTTCAGTGACACACCATTAACAGTGTGGTGAAATATCAGAATAAACTGAGCCACTCAGAAGTTGACTAAATAGATTTAGTGGGCTAATTGCTAATGCAGCATACTGCCAACATGTGACTTCCTACGCAGTTGCAGGAAGGCCATTCTGAGCCCCTGTTCCAGAGAGGTGCCAATCAAATCTGAACAGGGGTTGGTCTATTCCAGGAAACAGCCCAATAGAATTGAAGTCTTAGCTTTTGGAAGGAAGTATAAATCTCTGAATTCAGGGAGGACCCTTGTCTTCCTTTCCCAGAGGGTGTCCAAGTTAGAGGGATGTAGAACCACAGGAGGTGGGTTACTGCAGTCTGGGGCCCTCATGAGCCTTGGCACACTGCTCTAGGAGTTAAGAGAAAAGGTTACTAGTCTGGACCATAGCTGTCCCCTGGTGTAACTGAAAGGAGAGAAGTCTATTACTACAGAAACTAAACTGATCAGGGGTTGTTAGTCTGGACCTCAGCTGTCCCCTGGTGCAACTGAAAGGAGAGAGGTCTATTACTACAGAGATTAAACTGATCAGGGGTCGTTAGTCTAGACCACAGCTGTCACCTGAGGCACAGAGTGCTAGAGAAAAGGATAGCTTGGGGAGATCTAATCCTTACCCTCAAAAGAGAGTGACAGACTGAAGCTTCTGCTGGTCTATAGTCATTATTGGAGAAAGGACTGGATGCTGGGAGGTAATGGAGCTGGTGATTGCTGAGATCCTGAAAGAGACAGGAGGTAAGGCTCAAGTCTTGGGTGTTGCCTGAACTGCCTGATCTAAGAAAAAGGAGCACTATGGAACACAGAGACAAACAGAGTGGAGAGACTGGAGCATAGGTCTGTGAGAGAAGTAAAGTACAGGTCTTAACCTATGCCCAGGAGCTAGAGTACAATTGAGAAAGACTGATAAATAGAAGAGAGGATGCTGCCCAATCTGAAGGAGACAAAAGGGTGCATTACATATATACATAGATATTGATTATTTATAGAGGAGTCCTTTTACAAAGGCGCACTAGCATTTGTAGTGTTGGCTAAATGTTAGAGTCGCCCATATATTTCTATGGGCGTCGCTAGCGTTTAAAGCATGCTAATGATTAGCGCACTTTGTAAAAGGACCCCATAGTGCCTATAAGTTAATACAAAATATAGAGGAGTAAGGAGTACATCAACCTTCCAGTCTGTCAAAAGGTGTGAAAGATGTGCAGAGAAGACCCAGGATTATAAATCCTTTGAAACTTTTTGTACGTTTTGCAACTCTTTTACTTTGTTCTTATGGACTATTTGCCTAGTGTTATTTGTAAAGAATTAGGGGGTCGAGAATGTCTGTCTGTCTACGGGCAAAAATAATAATTTGAAAATTTAACGAAAATGAGATGAAACATGTCATGTGGGGAAAAAAACAGTACAAGAACACACTGAGTTTGAAAAAATGGGCCATACTGGATCATGGGTTCCAGAGACATGAGCTTCACAAAATATGGTCCACTTCTTTTTTATGTGAAAAGGAGTTCCAGCTTCTGTAGTGTAGAAACTTAGATAGAGTGAAATGTAGTCATTGGAGAATAGAGCAATGAAGTTTAAAAAGTAGAATTCTCTACTCTTCCAAATCTGAAAGTGTTCCATCCCCTGAAACCCAACTTGTAAATGACCCATGCTCAAAAAACGACACCACACACATCTGCCACACCTCCCCAATATACCCCTGCAACTGCCCCACCACTTGCAAACTGTTCTATCCCCAAAAATGTCCCATGCAACTGCCATATAACACTACATACTGCCCCATGCCTAAAACAAAATCCCCTGTAACTTCTACAACATTGCTAAATTGCCCACACCCCTTCAAACCTCCTCCTGCAAACTGGTCTACCCCAAAAACTAACCCTTCCCCCACTGTACCACCAACCTGTAAATTGCCCCACCCCAAACACTTTTCAAAGCTAGTACCCCCACCACAAAAATTAACCCCTCTACAATCTACCACACACCCAAAAACTACTCTACCCATAACTGACACAACACCCCCACCAACTGATTAGAACATGAGCCCTAACCCTCTACAAAATGGGTGGTGGTAAGTGCTCACACGGTAAATTTTTTAAATGACTGCACATTGATGGCAACAGTGCGTAGCAATTTTAATACAAAAAGGCCATTTTCATGGCTGCAGCCACTTTTTAACACAGCTTAGTAAAAAGTACCCCTGTGTTAGTAATCTGGTTATCCCTCCCAACTAAATTTAAACACCAAGCCAATGATCCTCCTACTCAGCCCTCAAAAAACTTTTATTATAATAATTAATCAAGGCACTACCATCTTCCTGTGGACACTCTATAAATCTTACAGTAAAACCTACTGAAGGCCCAGTTCTACCTGTTCCTCTCCCTTTCAGCATATCATCAAGACCTACCCAAGGACCCAATCCCTGCTGGCTTCTACCTCCCAGCACATCATCAACTTGCAAGTTAACACAACCTGCCAGAGGCCCAATTATATTGCCTCCCTGTCTGGCCCTGTTCTCACCACTCCTAAGCCTCCAAATTGACCCTAAGTGCTTAGGGTGGAGAACTCAATCTTCCCTTCTGCTGGCTCGTGTCCCAGCATTGCAAGCTGGCATGGGGAATAAATAAGTCCAGCCAGCTCATCAAGAAGCTTTTATGGTGAGTTTGGGGTTTAGGAGAGGTAAAGATATATGTCTGAAAGGAGGATTTGGTCTCTGGCAGAGTTTGCTATCACACACTGACAAGTTGATGAAGTGCCATAAGTGGGCAGAGCAAATAAAGTACCAGATGGATTTTCTTTTAATATTTATAGAGTATCAGCTGGGAAGGAGTCAGAGTAGGATCATAGACTCATTAAATTCAGAGTTCTCCCTGATGCAGACTCTTAGTGGGTGAAACAGCTATGTCGGAGATAGTTTCATCTGTCAATGTCAGAGGTAGCTGCTTTGGGTCAACAGGAAGTTAAGTATATATGAGTGGATAGTTCACCAAATCACTAGCGCTAGGCATCAGGGTTTTGAACTGTCATTGTTGTAGCACTGCAATCTAAGTACACATTTTTTATGTTTTAAAATTTTTCATGAAAATTTTTGATTATCTTTAAAGACTAAGATTTCACACACACTTAGGTATTTTTATATTACTATTTATGCTTTTTTTTTCTTTAAGAGTTTTTTTTAGGGGTGGGCTAAGAGGGCATTCTACTCCATTGATTCCTAGTACTATATATGAGCACACCTTTTCCCTCTCTAATTTTTTATAGTGTATTTTGAATTTGCTGTATCAATTTTTTGAGCCTAGAATTTTGTTTTTGTCTCTTTAAAACTTAGCAATTGCAAAGTGTGTGCATCAACAGTTTCTGCATGCTCTATACCTGCTGTTTGTGGTGGTTTAGGGGTGAGGGCAGGACAGTATACATAGAAAGGTGCACGTTCCGGTATCCTTCTCAAACCTAACATTCACAGAAATGCCTCTTTTCAGTTTGGCTATGTTCACAAAGTTACCTGATCGTAACTTTTAGCTGCATCTGAGGAGAATAATTTTAAAGCAGGGTACTTTACCTGGGTAAATACCAATAAGAACTGCTCTCTAAAAAAAAGAAAAAAGCATTTAATACAGTCACTTTTAATTGATAAGAATACACTAACCCCCAAATTCTATATATGCTGCCTTAAGTGCGCTAATTTGGACTCATGGCCAAATTGCACACATAGCTTAATTGACTAACAAGCCAATCAGCGCTGATAATTGCTACTTAACCAATTAGCAGCAATAATTGGCTTTAATTAGAATTTACACTCACAACTTTCTAGGCGTATTCTACAACGCGGTGTACATAAATTCTAATTTGGGCAGTCGAAAAGGGGACATGGCCATGGGTGTGGAATGGGTGAGTTGTGGGCATTTCAAATAACTATGCTCACTATTATAGAATACACCCAAACTGCGCCTAACTTAGGCGCAGGTATTTAGGCCTGGTTTTAGGTGGCCTGCATTGTAGTCACAAGAACGACGCATGCGCATATTCTATAAACTATGCCTAACTTTCGGCGTAGTTTATAGAATCATGCTAACCGTGTGGGGTTTTTTTGGCACTGATTTTTAAGACACCATTTATAGAATTTGGCCCTAATTAAATACGAAGTGCTGAATATAATGAAAGGCTTTTAATACATTTGCTTTATAACAGGGATGTGCAACTTCAGCCCTCATCAGGTCAGGTTTTCAAGATTTCCACAATGAATATGTATGAAATCGATTTGCATTCAATGGAAGCAGTACATACAAATAGATCTCATGCATGCTGTTGGAGAAATTCTGAAAACCTGATTAGATTGTGGCCCTTGAGGACCGAGGCTGGATACCCCTGCTTTATAACAAAAGACTTGGTGCATCTGGCCCTTCAGCTTCAATTAGGGGGATTAAGGGATATGACAACTCATCCGCTTTTACTTTTGGGTGTGTGTAATATCACAGGGGCATGCATGCACACACCCCATGCATGTAATTATTTAATTATCTGTGCTTTTCCTTCAGCCCCTCCTCACAATCCCTGTAAAATGTTGTTGTTACTTCTCCCATCTTCTGGCTCTGTAAATTCTTTGTCTCATCCGCAGTCCACTTGAGAAAGTAGAGAAATGTAGAGTGCCACACTCACTTTGGCTAAAATGCTACTGTTCACAAGATGTGAAGTCATTCAAGGAGAGAAATAAAAACTCCTCATAACAGCAGCCAGCCAAGTGGAAATTACAGGGTCTACTATCTTATAAAAGCAGTAATTAGTGCTATTAGTCACAAATATAATAACAACTTGCATTAACAGAGCACTTTTTCTTCAAATGGGACACCAAGTTACTCCACTCTGGCCAAATCTTCTTTCCTTACCCTGTATCAATTCCATTCAGTCTGATTCTGGCCTGATGCTTCATCTCAGATGACGCTTCTCTATGCCGTAGTCATTTCTCGGCTTGACTACTGCAATACAATACACGCTGGACTGCCATGAATGGGCAGACTGGATAGGCCACGTGGAGGGGCATAATTGAAAGGGGCACCCAAGTTTTCCTGAGGACATCATCGCAGGACGTCCCGGCGAAAGGGCGGGGAAACCCGTATTATCGAAACAAGATGGGCATCCATCTTTTGTTTCGATAATACGGTCGGGGATGCCCAAATCGCAAAATTTAGGTCGACCTTAGAGATGGTTGTCCCCGATTTTTGGCGATAATGGAAACCGAGGACGCCCATCTCAGAAACAACCAAATCCAAGCCCTTTGGTCGTGGGAGGAACCAGCATTCGTAGTGCATTGGTCCCCCAGACATGTCAAGACACCAACTGGGCACCCTAGGGGGCACTGCAGTAGACTTCAGAAATTGCTCCCAGGTGCATAACTCCCTTACCGTGTGTGCTGAGCCCCCCAAAACCACCTAAAAACCCACTCCCCACAACCGTACAACCACTACCATAGCCCTTATGGGTGAAGGGGGGCACCTACATGTGGGTACAGTGGGTTTGTGGTGGGTTTTGAAGGGTTCACATTTACCACTACAAGTGTAACAAGTAGGGGAGGGATGGACCTGGGTCTGCCTGCCTGAATTGCACTGCACCCACTAAAACTGCTCCAGGAACCTGCATACTGGTCATGGAGCTGGGTATGATATTTGAGGCTGGCATAGATGCTGGAAAAAATATTTTAAAACATTTTTTTAGGGTGGGAGGGAGTTAGTGACCACTGGGGGAGTAAGGGGAGGTCATCCCTGATTCCGTCCGGTGGTCATCTGGTCATTTAGGGCACATTTTTGTGGATTGGTCATAAGAAAAAAAGGACCAGGTAAAGTCGTCCAAGTGTTCATCAGGGACGCCCTTCTTTTTCCATTATTAGTTGAGGACGCCCATGTGTTTGGCACGCCCCAGTCCCACCTTTGCTACGCCTCCGACACGCCCTCGTGAACTTTGGTCATCCCCGTGACGGAAAGCAGTTAAGGACGCCCAAAATTGGCTTAAGATTATGCCAATTTGGGCGACCCTGTGAGAAGGACGCCCATCTTGCAATTTGTGTCGAAAGATGGGCGCCCTTCTCTTTAGAAAATAAGCCTGATAGTCTTTATCTGCCTTTATTTTTCTCTGTTTCTATGTACGTGTATTCAGACTATCCAGAACACTGCTCTAAGAATTTTTTCCTATGCAACAAGATTTGATCCCATTACACCACTTCTCGTGAAACATTATTACTGGCTACCAGTACAATATCACATTCATTTTAAAATCCTCACTATGATTTACAAGGTCTTTTCTTGTATCCCCACTTCTTTCTCTTCGTCCATTATTCCTCACACCTTCTGCCAGAACATTTCACTTGCTCCATGATGGTCACCTCTATGTTCCACCGATCTCATGTGCCCGGCTTGACTCAATGCATCAGAGTGCTTTCTACTGTGCTGGCCCCCTCCTCTGGAACTCGCTCCCCCCTCCTTCACTCCACTCTGAACTTTCTTTTTTCCAAATTCAAAGCATCATTTAAAACCCACCTCTTTAAATTAGCCTTCAGCAAGCAAGCACAGTCTTAAGAGTATGCAATGGTGTGATGCTCTCTTGCTTACATTGATGCTATTCTTCAATATCTCGACTCTTTATTCTCCTCAGGTTCTATTTTTCTCTGTCCTGTTTTTTTTAAACAGAGTTCCTTTCCTTTGTATTGCTATTTTTAAATTGTAAACTGCTTCACTGTCCCATATGAGAGGAAGTATATCAAATATAATAAACCATAAACCATACTAATAATAGCACTTCAGAAATGTATCACTCTTATTTCCAATTATAGCCAAAAAAAAATCTATCCCAGTTTACAAAGAATTCTCTCCAAGGAGCAGTTCATATTTTTTCCAGTTTTCAATTCCACTCTTTAGGTAAATAACAGGATCATATAATAAAGAAAAGATGTGAGAAGATGTATATCTGTGTTTGCATTGCTCACAGACAAGAGATCAGGAGCATTACTTAAGGCGTGATTAACCTGGTGAAGTTATTGCTCAAGAGGGTGCAGTGACAGAAATGAAGGGAACACAGAACTTGCTAGATGACTGCATAAAAAGGAAGGAGTAATTTTATCTTCCGACACGCTTCTGAACTGAATCAATTAAGCAGGCATATTTGTTCTTCCCTGGGAGTGTTTCAGTCTGGGAGAATGAATTATTTGCTGACAAACAGAAAAAAAACCATGCCAAAATATTTTCAGCAACAATCATCCCACATAGGGAATGTGCAGCTGTAACATATGGCACCATACCATACCTTTCAGTTACTTCCTTTTAGGAACAGAGTGCTTGCTCTAAGAGATGATATGCTGGAAGAAATATTACCTAAAATATAAAAAAAATAAGAATTTTAATTGCTACTAATTTGACAAAATAATATTTTACTGGTTTTATCTTCTCTCATTGGTCCTTAAATTACTACATATTTTTCTAAGAGGAGTGTATGGGTCAGTGTTTCAGAACCAGCACTGACTGGATCAGCTAAGTGGGACAAAATGTCTTCAGTCTGACTCTCAGAAGCTAGCCTATGATTTATGGTTAAGGTTTATTACATTTAAGCAAACAAATATTTTTCCAATTCACTCCCAGAGCTCAGCCTGCTTGGCTAATCAAACAGTCTTGAGCTACATGTAAATGAGTGTATAATGAATGAAGTTGCAACCAACCCACTGTGAGCCACAGAATACACTAACTGCTTCATTTTCTTATGCATGAGCATGATTATCCTTATTTTCTACTTTCCAACAGGGCAAAAGAACTCTCCAAACATTTAATGGAATACGGATCAAATTTGGCACGGGGGTTGGGAGATGGGAGCTGGAAATCAGGGGAAAAGAGATATGGAGTTTGAAAATGGGTGAGATCAAACCAGTGGTTCCACAGAAATAAAGGGGCCTTTTTACTAAAACTTAGCGCCTCCTAATGGACATTAGCATGTGCTAAATGCCACATGACCCATACTGCATTTAGCATGCACTCATGTCTGTTAACGCACATTAAGCTTTAGTAAAAGAGTCCTACCCCCCCCCCCCCCAAAAAAAAAGGCCCCTATGCATTTCTATGCTACAGCAGCTTCAACACAGAAACACGGATATATTGAATCTGAGCAGTGAGGGAATTTCTTTCAAACTGTTTATCCCCTTTTTCTTTCATCTCCCAGTCACAGATACAAATAGACACACACACATATACAAACAGACATGGACACATACATACATACACACACAAACACATATAGAGAGGATGGCAGTTGTATTTATTTATTGAGCTTTATTAACTGCCTTTATGAAGAGACTCATTCAAGTTGGTGTAAAATCGGTGTAGGTTGACATAAACAACTCATACTGCATTAACAGCTTAACAATAGTAAAATGATGAAATGTAAGCATATAATACAATCAGTGAGATAAAGCTGGAGATAGGCAAATTAAATCCTAGTAACAGCAATGATGATGCAGTATCAAATATATACACACAAGCCGTTAAGCCCATTAAAACGGGCAAAATTTTTTGCTAATGTTCAAGATGAGTTACCATCAATTCTTATATGTTAATGTGTGAGTGAACATTTGATTAAAAAACATCCGTCAGTTTTTGCTGTAAAATATCTATTCCTCTAGAATCTTCCCATTGCATTGTTTCTTTCTGAGTTGGTTCAGATAATGTCTGCATCCATGGTCCCTCCGAGTTCCAGGCCCCCTCCCTCCCTGCCTCCCTCCCTCCCAGTTCCAGGCCCCTTCCCTGCCTCCCTCCCTCCCTCCCAGTTCCAGGCTCCCTCCCTTTCTCCTGATTTCTTCTTGGGGTGGCCCCCAAGACCTCTCACCTGCTGTCTATAAGACTTGAACCTGCAGCTCTGCGAGAGCTTTTTCCGGGCATTCCTGCACACTTGCATAATTTGGAGCCCCAGCTGGGCTACTGAGGGCCAAGCAGGAGGTAGGAGGTGCTTCCAAACCCACCCTATGTGGGGCTAGCACCTTACTCTGGTTGGGAGTCATGCCACCATTTATAAAAAGAACGTCTCTATCGCGTCGCTGTCCCGCTGTGTGTGTGAGAGAGAGAGAGAGAGAGAGAAAGAAAGTGTGTATGTGTGTGTGTGTGAAAGAGAGAGAGAGTGTTAGAGTGAGTAAGCAAAAAAACAGATGGGGTTCACACTTTTCCAAGGACACCTCACCCAGATCTATATAGCAATGGAAGTATTCTAGCATAGGATATTTTATTTATTGTTAATGTTTGAAACTACAAACAAGCAAGTGGTTTATGCTTGATTTCAGGAATTATTTATGTTTCTGCTTTTAGTATTTTCTTTAAAAATATTTTAAACTCCAATTTGGCTTACTCTTGTCACTTGATAAAAATCACAAACTGACAAGACTTAAAGAGTCACAGATGACATTTTATATTTCATACTTTAAACATAATAGTAAAAAATGGTAGGAAAAGACTTCAGCAGCTCAGTCTGAAATTTATCAGTCTTTGGACCTAGATCCTTTCACTGAGCAGTCTCGTCACAAGTCAGGAAAACCTCCCACCTTTGTAATTGCAATTGTTTCAATTTTATCTATTTTAGCAAAAAAACTTTTTAATTTTATCACAAAAAATGTTTTCAAAGTGATTTTGTAAAATGTCTTTATAAGTTATTTCTAAAATCAAACTGGAAAATGGCAACATAGCTTTGATAGGTTCATGCTCATCTGCTCTACAGAGCGCTACCATTTCATAACTGTTTCTTTAGGAGCTGTACAAATTGTTGCCGAATGGCACACTTGCAAGTGTTATCATCCTTACAGTTATCAAAAACTGAGGTTGAGCCGAATGACCTACCCAGTGAGGTAAGCAAGCTTATAACTTTGTGCAAGGAGGTAGTTACTAAGGGCTAAATTCTATAAATGGCGCCTTAATCAGTGCCAAAAAACCATGCGCTTAGCTCGATTGTATAAACTAGAATACGCCGTTAGGTGTAGTTTATAGAACATGTTTATAGAATATGCTTAATGGCCATTCTTGTGACTAAAATTTAGGCGCAGCCATTTAGGCCACCCAGAACCATGCCTTAATACCTGTTTCTAAGTTAGGCGCAGATTGGGTGTATTCTATAATAGTGTGCATATTTTTTGAAATGCCCATAACCCGCCCATTTCACACCCATGGCCTCACCCATTTTTAGCTGTGCGCATTGGAATTTACACACACCACATTATAGAATACTCCTTGAAAGTTCTAATTAAAGCTAATTACTGCCACTAATTGGTTAAGTACCAATTATCAGCACTGATTGGCTTGTTAATTAAGTTGTGTGAACAATTTGGCCGTGCGACCAAATTTGGATGTATAACTTAAGGTGCCATTTATAAAATTTGGGGGTCAGCAAACAGACCGTAGAAGTCTGCCCAGCACTGGCTTTGCTTCCCAATCGTTGGTGTCGCAACCAAATCACCGCTAAGCTTCTTTTGATCCATTCCAAAGGAATCCTGTTTAGAAGGAATGGATCCAAAGAAGGTTAGCGGTGATTAGGTGGCAACACCAATAATTGGGAAGCAAACCCAGTGCTGTGCAGACTTCTATAGTCTGTACCCAGATCGTGGTTGGACAGATTCAGCTTCAGAAGTGCTGGGAAGACTTCTACGGTCTCTGCCCTGATTGTGGTTGAACAGATTTGAATGAGCTGGAGTGGGGCTTTTTAGGGGCTTCGATGAAACTTTAAAAGTTTTTGAAGGACAGTGCTATGCCCTGAAAATGACAAGGACAAATCAAGATCAGGTATACATGTGAAGCATCGCATCATACCTTATGCTATGAGTTTATCTTGTTGGGCAGATTGGATGGACCATAAAAGTCTTTATCTGCTGTCCTCTATTATGTTACTATGAACAAAAATCAAGTGTTCACTGAAGAAAACGATCAAGCAGTGCAAGTCAACTCGGTGGAACAGCGTTCTACTGACATTGAAATCTGTGGCACAGAATATGGAAGAGCTGCGTACAATTGCCACTAAACTACGTGCAAACAAGCAGTTCCTGACAAATTGTGTGCAATTGTACTGTGACCATGTTCGTACATGTATTTTTAGTGTCATGGCTCCTCCCCTTTAGAATGCATTGCCCTCAACAATTGGATTGTAAGCATCACAAATTAGATTCCAAAGTAAGCGTAAGACCTTTCTCTTCAAAGACGTAGTTGCTGCCTCATCCTATTCTACTTTTCTTTCCTCTATTCTTAAAATGTAGTTCCTTTCTATACCTTTTTTATTTTACTTTGTAAACCACTCTGAAAGGCTCCTTGAAAACAGTATATCAAGACTAATAAAAACTTGAAAACTTGATTACTCCTTGCTGGCAGAAGTTATTATGGTATTGGAAACATTTGACAGGGCTACAAATGAACTGTCGATACTAAGCCTTCACTACATCTGGTGATCCCAACAAAATATCAGCTGAAATGGCATCTGACAATTGCAAGCTCAGACAGCCATGTGATAGCATCCTTAAAGAATTGTCTTGCAGATCATCTGGATCCATAGGCGCCCGGTATAAGAGGCTTGGAGAGGCTAAGCCTCACCCCTGCTGCAGCAGAATGGATCAGCTGTGGAGTCCAGCTGCTCTGAGGGGATTAAATTGTTGATTTACCTCTATCCTCACAGCAGGAGCTGCAGTGAAAGCCCTATAGCAGTTGTAGAAATTAGTTTACGATTTGTTTACCTTACTGCTGGGAAAGCAGGGGGGGTTTGGCTGGAGGTGTCCTGGGTTGCCAGGGAGATATTTAACGAGGATGACTTCCTGACCTGCACTGAGGACAGATAGCAGCAGAACGGATACTGGGCCAGCATGATCAGAAAAAGTCACCAGACAACAAAGGTAGAAAAGATAATTTTATTTTCATTATAGTGTTTGGAATATGTCCACTTTGAGAATCAGGTGCTCAACATTAAAAGTAAAGGTGGAGGAGTAGCTCTGTATGTGAGAAATGATATCACAGCGACTGAAATGACAGGGAACTGGGGAAAGGAAGAAGCGATATGGATCACCTTAAAAAGAAAGGATAAAACCTCGGTCCATGTGGGTGTTGTCTACAGACCTCCGACACATTTGGAGGACCTAGATAAAGATCTGATCGCTGATATTCAAAAGTTGGGGAAGAAAAGAGAGGTGCTGTTGTTGGGAGATTTCAATCTGCCGGATGTAGATTGGACGGTTCCGTCTGCGAAATCGGAAAGAAGCAGAGAGATCGTGGATGCTTTTCAAAGTGCTTTACTCAGACAAATGGTGTCAGAACCCACGAGGGAGGGAGCGACGCTAGATCTGGTACTCACAAATGGGGATAATGTGTCAAATGTCCGAGTGGGTGCCTACCTGGGCAACAGTGACCATCAAACGGTTTGGTTTGATATGACGGCTGAAGAGGAGGGTGGCCACTCAAAACTCAAAGTCCTGGATTTCAAACATGCTGACTTTAGTAAAATGGGGGAATACCTGAGGAAGGAGCTGATGGGATGGGAGGAAATACAAGAAGTGGAAGGACAGTGGTCCAGACTGAAAGAAGCTATAAATAGGGCCACGAACCTTTATGTAAGGAAAGTAAATAAAAGCAAGAGAAAAAGGAAACCAATATGGTTCTCCAAGCAAGTGGCTGAGAAAATAAAGGCTAAAGAGTTGGCGTTCCAGAAATACAAAAAAACTCATGAAAAGGGACACAAGGAGGAATACCAGATGAAACTGAAAGAAGCCAAGAGAGAGATACGACTGGCGAAAGCGCAAACGGAAGAACAAATGGCTAGAAATGTGAGGAGGGGAGGCAAAATTTTCTTCAGGTATATTAGTGAAAGGAAAATGACTAAAAAGGGAATTGTGAGACTAAAAGATACTGCGAACCGCTATGTGGATAATGATGAAGAAAAAGCAAATTTGCTAAATAGATACTTCTGTTCTGTTTTCACAGAAGAAAATCTTGGAGAAGGACCGCGATGGACTGCAAAAAGTACAAATGAGATTGAAGTGGATAGAGCACCGTTCACGGAAGAGAGTGTGTATGAACAACTTGAAAAGCTAAAGGTGGACAAAGCCATGGGGCCAGATGGGATCCACCCTAGGATATTGAGGGAGCTCAGAGAGGTTCTGGCGGGTCCTCTTAAAGATTTGTTTAATAAATCCTTGGAGACGGGAGAGGTTCCGAGGGATTGGAGATCGGCGGATGTGGTCCCACTTCACAAAAGTGGTGATAGGGAAGAAGCTGCAAACTACAGGCCGGTAAGCCTCACTTCAGTTATTGGAAAAGTAATGGAAGCGATGCTGAAGGAAAGGATAGTGAATTTCCTGGAAGCCAATAAGTTGCAAGATCCGAGACAGCATGGATTTATCAAAGGGAAATCGTGCCAAACGAACCTCATTGAGTTCTTTGATTGGGTGACAGGAGAACTGAATCAGGGATGAGCTATGGACGTAATCTACTTAGATTTCAGCAAAGCTTTTGACACGGTTCCCCACAGGAGGCTCTTAAATAAACTGGAGGGGCTGAAGATAGGACCCGAAGTGGTGAACTGGATTAGGAACTGGTTGACGGACAGACGCCAGAGGGTGGTGGTGAATGGAATTCGCTCGGAGGAGCGAAAGGTAAGTAGTGGAGTGCCTCAAGGATCGGTGCTGGGGCCGATTCTGTTAAATATATTTGTGAGTGACATTGCTGAAGGGTTAGAAGGTAAAGTTTGCCTATTTGCGGATGATACTAAGATCTGTAACAGAGTGGACACCCCGGAGGGAGTGGAAAACATGAAAAAGGACATACGGAAGCTAGAAGAATGGTCTAAGGTTTGGCAATTAAAATTCAATGCGAAGAAATGCAAAGTGATGCACTTAGGAAGTAGAAATCCACGGGAGACGTATGTGTTAGGTGGGGAGAGTCTGATAGGTACGGGCGGAGAGAGGGATCTTGGGGTGATAGTATCTGAGGATTTGAAGGCGACGAAACAGTGTGACAAGGCGGTGGCAGTAGCTAGAAGGTTGTTAGGCTGTATAAAGAGAGGTGTGACCAGCAGAAGAAAGGGGGTGTTGATGCCCCTGTGTAAGTCGTTGGTGAGACCCCACCTGGAGTATTGTGTTCAGTTTTGGAGGCCGTATCTTGTTAAGGATGTAAAAAGAATTGAAGCGGTGCAAAGAAAAGCTACGAGAATGGTATGGGATTTGCGTTACAAGACGTATGAGGAGAGACTTGCTGAACTAAACATGTATACTCTGGAGGAAAGGAGAAACAGGGGTGATATGATACAGACGTTCAAATATTTGAAAGGTATTAATCCGCAAACAAATCTTTTCCGGAGATGGGAAGGTGGTAGAACGAGAGGACATGAAATGAGATTGAAGGGGGGCAGACTCAAGAAAAATGTCAGGAAGTATTTTTTCACGGAGAGAGTAGTGGATGCTTGGAATGCCCTCCCGCGGGAGGTGGTGGAAATGAAAACGGTAACGGAATTCAAACATGCGTGGGATAAGCATAAAGGAATCCTGTGCCGAAGGAATGGATCCTCAGGAGCTTAGTCAAGATCGGGAGGCGGGGCTGGAGTTTGGGAGGCGGGGATAGGGCTGGGCAGACTTATACGGTCTGTGCCAGAGCCAGTGGTGGGAAGCGGGACTGGTGGTTGGGAGGCGGGGATAGTGCTGGACAGACTTGTACGGTCTGTGCCAGAGCCGGGGTTGGGAGGCAGGGCTGGGGAGGTGAGGATAGTGCTGGGCAGACTTATACAGTCTGTGCCTGTGCCAGAGCCGGTGGTTGAGAGGTGGGGCTGGTGGTTGGGAGGCAGGGATAGTGCGGGGCAGACTTATACGGTCTGTGCCCTGAAGAGCATAGGTACAAATCAAAGTAGGGTATACACAAAAAGCAGCAAATATGAGTTATCTTGTTGGGCAGACTGGATGGACCGTGCAGGTCTTTTTCTGCCGTCATCTACTATGTTACTATGTTACTATAAGTTTATATTTATTTACTTATTTATGGCATTTTATCCCACATTAAACATGAATTAGGGTGTTTAGTGGCTCTACATGAGAATTGTGATGATATGATCCCTTGTTTCATATTGTTGACAGTCTGCATGTTCCATATGGGTGGTATATTGGTGTATTAGGTTCTGCCCAGTGTAATATTTATGGTACAGTAAGGTTCTGAGTGTGTTTTTGGACAAAGTTGTGTATAGTGTTTTGCAGTTGAGTGATTGTGGTTAGAATATGCTTGGAGCAACCACTTTATTCTTTGACATATGATACATATCTAATATCTAAATTTAATAAAAGGTATTAATTGTGACTTTTATTTTTATTTATTTATTTTTTCTGCATGTTATCAGACAATTATGGATTTAAGCTCCACCCCTGGCCCCACCCCTAACCCCACCCCCTTTAGCCTCCCCAAACAGTTGGGCCACCGACTGCCTATGTCTGGATCAGTGTTTTATAGTTACAGAGACACACTTGGCAGCAATGTTGCTGGACCCAAAGCTGAAGAGTTGTTTAGTCTCATGACAGTCGAAGAGTAGAACAATACCATAAACCATTGATTCCCAAACCTGGTCCCGGAGGCACTCCAGCCAGTCAAGTTTTCAGGATACTCAGAATGAATATTCATGACAGAGACTTGCATGCACTACCTCAACTGCATGTAAATCTATCTCATGAATATTCATTGTGGCCTGCCAGACCGAGCACTGACAGCAGATCAAGCTTTAGTCAATGCAGACCACCAATAAAATATCCAAAATTAGAAGAATCAGAGGTAGATTTATTTTTTGAGACTTACTCAAAAGCCAGAAAAAATCTTCAGTGATCAACAAAGTAGATACATATCGAGCTCAGACGAGGAATTCTGCTGGTCTCTTACTACCTACTGGTAACAAAAGTTCCATGTGTGGCCAAAAACTTGTTCCTGTTTCCTTGCTTAGAACTCCTGCCACCAGCAAATCAGCAGAACATTCTTTTTCAGTTTTCAGTTGCAGGATGAACAATCGAGAAATGTAGACCGGAACTGTGCTCTGGCTCTATAAATCGTTTATTACTTTTACATTGTTTGAAATGATTTTTTTCACAGTCCACATTAATAAATAATATTTTTTTGTTGCCTATTTAACAAAGCTATGCCTATTGTCTTGTGTTAAATTTTAACAAGCTTTAGGACACATTTTGTGTTTTCTTTGAATTTACAAGATCTTTTAAATACAGGTTGGGTATGGGGATGAGAAAGAGAAAACTGGAGGATGGTGCGGAGACGGTACCAATATGATGGGGATGGTACGCCGACGGAAAAGAATCAACTGGAGATGGTGAGGGGGCAGTAGCAATATGATGGGGATGGAAGATGGAATAGAACTGACTACAGACAGATGGGGATGGGGACCATATTACATCCCCATGCACACCTCTATTCTACAGTGAATCCTAGTGAATGAACCATCTAGCTTTCTTAATGGTTGCTATGCACAGTGACACCTGGTAACTGAATCCTATAGGTTTCTACTGTTTGAAATATATATTGCTTTTAGTACTGGGGAAGCATGTTATCTTGGGACTCTGGCATCCTGTGGTTAAACTAAAATTCACTCTTTGAAATCTGGTGACACTCTAGTTTTCATTATTATTCTTTCAAAACCAAAAGAACATTTAGGAACTGCTCTATTGAAATCACCTTCCCCTCTCCCCTCCCGATCAGATACACACACAAAAAACTTACATTACGTATATACATACAGTAGGGTTGGAAAGATTTACATGAGCCATGCTCTACATGCTTTTCCCACTTGTTCAATATGCAAAGTCATTTGCCAGGCATCAGCAACATTTGAATTTGAACCAGGACAATACAAGCCATGAGGTCAGCATGCTCTTAGGGCAAAAAACTGAAAGTGACTGTTGCTCTTCTATTTCCCAAACAGCTTCGTTGATACATTTTATATAATATTTAAGGCATACTTATTGATGCTGTCTCCATAGGAATCAGTATACTTTCATTTCACTCACAATTTATATTCTCCCTGTTCACAGATAAAACCAAGTCCAAATGCGGAATACAGCAAAACACAAATACAATAAAGAGCAACAAAAAATGGGGACAACACCAGCACTTAAATACATGTTAACAAATTAGACGTGACATAAAAATGCATTTCCCTTCCGGTGGAGGAAATATTTTTTCACTCAAAGAATAGTTAAGCTCTGGAACTCATTGCCAGAGGATGTGGTAATGGCGGTTAGTATATCTGGGTTTAAAAAATGTTTGGACAAGTTCCTGGAGGATAAGTCCATAGTCTGTTATTGAGATGGATATGGGGGAAGCCACTGCTTGCCCTGGGATTGTTAGCATGGAATGTTGCTGCTAATTGGGTTTCTGCCAGGTCCTTGTGACCTGGCTTGGCCACTATTTGGAAAACAGGATACTGGGCTTGATGGACCATTGGTCTGACCCAGTATGGCTACTTTTATGTTCTTATGTAAGAAACATAATGTCTCAACTGATAATACTGGAAAAGAGCCACACCAGGCAACCCAAACTTAGTCTGCAAATCTCTAAAAGAGTTAATCTGCCAAGAATCCTGAACAACATGCAACAAATATAGCGCACCACCCTGGGTCCAATGCGCAAAGGTCGCCAGAGACATACCTGGGGGAAAATCTACATTTCCACAGATAGGTAGAAAGGGTGTAATTCGAGAGTTGCTACCCAAAAGCTTAAAGTGCAGAGATTTAATTGAAGACATTCTATAGCTGTGATAGGGAAAGTACTACTAATAGGTGATTTTAATATGCCAGATGTTGATTGAGGTATCCCTATTTCAGGGTCTTTTAGAAACATGGAGATCCTGGGTTCTCTACAGGGGGAACTATTCCAGCAGTTGGTAATGGAACCCATGCAGGATAAGGCCATACTGGACTTAGTGCTTACTAAGGGGGGGCTGTTTCTGATGTTATAATAGGTGATCATCTGACATACAGACATCACCACATGGTGTGGTTTAATATTAAGATAGATGTGGAGAAGGTTCATTCACAAGTGAAGGTTCTAGACTTCAAAAAAACCCTAATGTTCAGATGGGGGATTACCTCAAGGAATTGCTGTCTGGATGGAAACATCTAGAAAAAGTTGGAAAGCAGTAGGCAAAACTGAAAGGAGCTATTATAAGGGCAACAAACCTTTTTATAAGGAAAGTAAATAAAAGTAAGAGGAAAAGGAGGCCGCTTTGGTTCTCAAAAGTAGTAGCTGAAAAGGTAAGGAAAAAAAAGTTAGCCTTTACAAGAGATTGTAGAAAAAGGAAGACATGCGACAATATCTGGAAAAGCTAAGAGAAGCTGATAGAGTAGTCAGGAAAGCAAAGATGCAAATGGAAGAAAATATTGTCAATATAGTAAAATGGGGGGGACAAGACATTTTTTAGGTAGATTAGTGATAGGAGGAAGTGACATTGTGAGACTCAAAGGTGAAGGGGAGGAATATGTAGAAGCTGATAAAGATAAGGTAGAATTGCTTAACAAATATTTCTGTTCTGTGTTCACAGAGGAAGGGCTGAGAGCAGGACCGCAGAAGACAAACACCAATAGGAATGGAGGGCTGGTAATCACTGAACAATTTGCAAAAGACTGTGTTCTTAGAAGCTGGCTAAACTAAAGGTGGACAAAGCAAAGGGGCTGGATGAAATACATCCAAGGGTACTGAAAGAACTTAGGGAAGTTCTAGTGGCTGGACTGGAGAAGAGCAGATGTAGTCCCTCTCCAAAAAAGTGAAAGCAAGGAAGAGGTTGGGAACTACAGGCCGGTAAGTCTGACTTCTGTGGTAAGAAAACTAAATGGAAACACTTTTAAAACTGAGAATAGTAATATTTTTAGAATCCAATGGATTACAGGACCTGAGGCAATATGGTTTCACTAGAGGCAGGTGTTGTCAGATAAATCTCACTAATTTCTTTCACTGAGTGACCGGAGAGTTGGATTGAGGAAAAGCACTAGATGTGTTGCATTTAAATTTTAGCAAATCCTTTGACACGGTTCTGCATATATGACTAATAAATAAACTGAGTGCTCTTAGTATGGGCCCTAAAGTAACTGACTGGGTTAGGAACTAATTGAATGGAAGGCGACAGAGGCTGGTAGTAAATGGAGCTCATTCTGAGGAAAAGAATGTTACCAGTGGTATGCTGCAAGGTTCAGTTCTTGGGGCGTTTCTTTTTAACATTTTTCTAAGCGATATTGCTGAAGGGCTGTCTGGTAAGTTTTGCCTCTTTGCAGATGATACCAAAATCTGAAATAGGGTAGACACCCCTGATGGTGTGGATAACATGAGGAAGGACTTAGTGAAGCTACAGGAATGGTTTGGAATTTGGCAGCTAAGATTTAATGCTAAAAAATGCAGGATCAAGCATTTGGGCTGCAAAAACCTGAGGGAACAGTACAGTTTAGGGGGTGAAGAACTTTTGTGTATGAAAAAGAAGTGTGATTGTATGTGATAATATTAAGATTGGTCAAGCAAGTAGAAAAGGTGACAGTGAAAGATAGAAGGATGCTTAGGTGCATAGGGAGAGGAATGGCCAGTAAGAAAAAGGAAGTGATGATGCTCCTGTATAAGACTCTGGTGAGACCTCATTTACAATATTGTGTACAATTCTGGAGACCTGCAGCACCATCAAAAAGATATAAACAACCCATCCAGGAAGATTGCTGCTTATTGAACTACAGGGCCTCAGGAATCTCTAAAGAGATACACTCTTTGCTGACGCATATATTTACTGTGTGGTCAGAACATTTCTGGCTCAACTATGGAAACAATCTGTGGTACTACCTTCGGAGAAAGTTTTTCAGAAAGTAGATTATTATTGCTTGATGTCCCAAATGACTGGACAGAAGCATGGGCGTATTGTTCCACATTGTAAAATATGGGATATTTATACAACTTGGAGATCATCTCCCCATGGCCCATAGGACCACTTTTAGCAATCTCTTTGTAGTGTACTGACTACTCCCTCAGTCCTGCTGAGATTGATAATTATAGTAGGGGTTGGATTGGGAGGGGTGGGGGCTTTTCTTTTGTTCATATAAAACTATGTAATGCTTATGTTATAGCTATGTGATTCTAAGAATTTGTTTGCTTATGTTAGTATTACATTGTATTTTCATTGAATAAATGAAACATATTTAAAAAAAAGATATAAACAAAATAGAGTCGGTCCAGAGGGTGGCTTCTAAAATGGTCATTGGTCTTCATCATAAAGTGTATGGGGACAGACTTAAAGATCTCAATATGAATAAGAACACGCTTCGAAAATGCCAAACCTTTTTAAGAAAAATTGCACTGGCTCCCAATCAAAGAACAGATCACCTTCAAAATTTGCACCTTTAGTCCACAAAATCATATACGGCGTAGTCCCAGGATACATGACAGACCTCATAGATCTGCCAATAAGAAACAAAGTCAAATCGTCAAGATCCTACCTAAACCTACATTACCCAAATTGCAAAGGACTGAAATACAAAACAACTTACGCATCCGGATTCTCCTACATAAGCGCAAAACTATGGAATGGCCTCCCAAAAGCTGTGAGAACAATGCACGGCCACTTGAACTTCAGGAAATCACTAAAAACCAACCTCTTCAAAATGGCCTACCCCAATGACCCCACGTAAACCTCTTCACCCAGCAACACAGCATGACTATAATCGTACTGGACAACACGCAATCTTTATCCCTTGCGACCCTCTACTTATAATTCATATGATCACTATACAACCTTGTATTTGTTATCAACTGACTGGGCAAACGCATTGACGGTACTATGTAAGCCACATTAAGCCTGCAAATAGGTGGGAAAATGTGGGGTACAAATGCAATAAATAAAAATAAAAAGGCAGGAGACACTCTATGATAGACATTTTGGGTTTTTTTTTAATTTTGAAAAAATATCTCACAAGCAACCCTACAGTTGTTACAGAAAAACAGAGATATAAAATAGAAAAGAAACAGAGGAAACTTAATAAAGACAATTGCAAATCTCTTTCTTGGACCCCCTATCTGAGGGAGAGGGAGTGTCCTGTAAAACAAAGTGGAGAAATTAAGGTAACATTTCAAGGTATACTCAGTAACACGTTAAATCCTCAAGACACAATAATAAAATTCAACTAGTTATTAATACCACTAGAAATTTTCTTTAGATCCAGAAAAGCTCTAAGTTGGGCTGGAACAAAAAAGGCATACTAAGTAACAAACTACACACTTGCATATGGGTATGCTAACAAAAAGTAGCACCTAAATTCTGTGTCTCTGTATGCATTGCCAAATATTATTTTCTTCTTTCCTGAGTCACCTTAGTGAAATCAGGATATATCCACAGCTTTTGTCCACAAAATGTCATTTGAGAATTATGAAAACATATTTTCATCACAGCATTTCAATCTTGCTCAAATACAAATGACATTAATAAAGTAGCTCTTTCTTGGGCATCTGGTAACAAATCCTCCAACACTGCAGATAAATCTTTTAAAATGTTATCACCTTGAACTTGCACTTGATTTCATTCAGCAGGTCCCATTGAAGATTCTGGGATATTTGGTAAGTAGTAAATGTTATTGACTGGAGGTATGGCATTTAGAGAAAACTTCAAAACTTCAACAAGGTATTTCTTGAAATATTCAACAGGATCTAAACCAGCTGCCTTAGGGAAATTAAGCACACATATATTCAATCCTTTATTGAAATTTTCTAGTTGTTCAAATTTGTGTTGAATCAAAGTTCTCTCATTAATTATTGTAGAGGCAGGATCCTTACACTCTTTAATTTCAGATTGGGTTTGTTGAAAAACCCTATGGATAGAGACATTTAAATACCTATGTGGCATAAATGCACAGGAGGTGAGTCTCTTTTGATTGAAAGGAAGCTCTGGAACAAGGACTACCCAACTACCCAAAGGCTGTCCCCCGGACCTACTTTTAAATGCTCTGGTGGTCTAGCGGCCTTTTCTGGGCATAAGTACATAAGTATATAAGTAATGCCATACTGGGAAAAGACCAAGGGTCCATCGAGCCCAGCATCCTGTCCACGACAGCGGCCAATCCAGGCCAAGGGCACCTGGCAAGCTTCCCAAACGTACAAACATTCTATACATGTTATTCCTGGAATTTTGGATTTTTCCAAGTCCGTTTAGTAGCGGTTTATGGACTTGTCCTTTAGGAAACCGTCCAACCTCTTTTTAAACTCTGCTAAGCTAACCGCCTTCACCACTTTCTCCGGCAACGAATTCCAGAGTTTAATTACACGTTGGGTGAAGAAAAATTTTCTCCGATTTGTTTTAAATTTACTACACTGTAGTTTCATCGCATGCCCCCTAGTCCTAGTATTTTTGGAAAGCGTGAACAGAAGCTTCACATCCACCTGTTCCACTCCACTCATTATTTTATATACCTCTATCATGTCTCCCCTCAGCCGTCTCTTCTCCAAGCTGTATAGCCCTAGCCTCCTTAGTCTTTCTTCATAGGGAAGTTGTCCCATCCCCACTATCATTTTAGTCGCCCTTCGTTGCACCTTTTCCAATTCTACTATATCTTTCTTGAGATGCGGCGACCAGAATTGAACACAATACTCAAGGTGCGGTCGCACCATGGAGCGATACAACGGCATTATAACATCCTCACACCTGTTTTCCATACCTTTCCTAATAATAACCAACATTCTATTCGCTTTCTTAGCCGCAGCAGCATACTGAGCAGAAGGTTTCAGTGTGTTATCGACGATGACACCCAGATCCCTTTCTTGGTCCGTAACTCCTAACGTGGAACCTTGCATGACGTAGCTATAATTCGGGTTCTTTTTTCCCACATGCATCACTTTGCACTTGCTCACATTAAACATCATCTGCCATTTAGCCGCCCAGTCTCCCAGTCTCGTAAGGTCCTCTTGTAATTTTTCAGTTGTAAATCTTCAGTCAATCTTGCTTCTGCAAGTGGCAATATAGATCTTTATCTGCCTTCATCTACTATGGTATTATGGAGCTCATCTTTAAAGCACTTAGACTTGAAAAGTTCCATAGGTTACTATCCAGCTCATAATCGAAAGTGAAAGACGCCTATATTATGACCCAAATCGGGAGCTGGGCATCTTTCTCCCGTGGGCGCCCATAATCGAAAGCTGATTTTGGGCGTTTCCAACTGCAATCCGTCACGGAAATGGGTAAAGTTGACGGGGGCGTGTCATAGGCGTGGTGAAGGCGGGACTGGGGCGTGGTTATCAGCCGAGGAGAGATGGGCGTCTTTAGCTGATAATCGGAAAAAAAGGCGTTTTTAGCGCAATTTTGGGTCACTTTTTTTGGACCCTTTTTTTCACGAACAAGTCCCAAAAAAGTGCCCCCAACTGCCCAGATGACCACTGGAGGGAATCGGGGATGACCTCCCCGGACTCCCCCAGTAGTCACTAACCCCCTCCCACCAAAAAAAACCCCACTTTATAAATTTTGTTTTCCAGCCTCTATGCCAGCCTCAAATGCCGTACCCACCTCCATGACAGCAGAATGTGTTCTATCCTCTGACAGCCTTTCCCTGGTTCTGATGTGGCTCTCGGGTGAGTGTGACACCTTTTCTGTTATGCGTACTGCAGAGTCACATCAGCAATGCATTGTGGTGGGTGTAAGATATTGGGCTCCGTGATTCCACTAGCTTGTGGTAAATGCTCACGATGTTGGTAGTTGGTAGGCTGTACTCCCATGGTGCTTTTCCCCCTGCTTACTGGGTCAGAGTGTGCCCTGTTTTCTTTCTGGTAGTCCATGAGGCAGTGGCCATTTTTGTAAGCCAGTTTTAGATCCCTTTCATGTGTTAGCCACGTTACAGAACCTAGTTCTTACCTTGAATGTTGCTGAAAGAGGGCATTGTACAGCATTCTGCCAGCTCTGACCTACTGCTAATCTCAGTACCAGGGAGACTCGTTGCCAGTGGGGCACAACCTCTGATCTGCAGTTAACTGTGAGTAAACGTGCTTATTCCAATAAAGGACGTTTTCGGAGAGATTAGTCCTAGAGGCCTGCATGTATGCAGGTCCCTGGAGCACTTTTAGTGGGTACAGCAGTGCACTTCAGGTATGTGGACCCAGGCCCATCCCCCCCTACCTGTAACACTTGTGCTGGTAAATGGGAGGCCTCCAAAACCCACTGTACCCACATGTAGGTGCCCCCTTCACCCCTAAGAGCTATGGTAGTGTTGTGCATTTGTGGGTAGTGGGTTTTGGGGGAGGGGGGGTTGGGTGCTCAGCACCCGTGGTAAGGGAGCTATGCATGTGGGAGCTTTTTCTGAAGTCCACCGCACTGACCTCTAGGGTGCCCAGTTGGTGTCCTGGCATATCAGGGGGGGCCAGTGTACTACGAATCCTCGCCCCTCCCATGACCAAATGGCTCGGATTAGGACGTTTTTGAGCTGGGCGTTTTTAGTTTCCATTATCGCTAAAAAAAACAAACGCCCAGCTCAGAAACGAACAAATTCATGGCATTTGGTCCGTACAAACCGTATTATCGAAAAAAAAGATGGACGTCCATTTTTTTTCAAAAATCCGGGCTGTCCCACCTCTTCACATACCCATTTTCGGACATAGAGACCCATGGAGATAGGCGTTCGCATTCGATTATGCCCCTCCACGTAACTTTATAAGCCTAAGTGCTTTGAAAATATGCCTCTATGTTCTTACCCATAAGACATTGCATCTTGGCAGCCCATCTTACCTTGTGTCTTTAATCATTCCCTACACTCCTTCTCATGCGCTCCAATCCTTAGATTCTAATTGTTTAGTACTACCCTCTCCCAAGCAGGCATTTTTATGAATCTACTTGAAACTCTGCTTTCTTTGTTTTAGCCCCTAGTCTCTGGAACAGCCTACATGCTATCAGCCAACATCAGATCTGAATCCTCTTTATTCAAATTTAAGACCAAATTGAATATTTTCTTTTTCCAGATGGCTTTTGGAGCTGTTTCCAACTAAGTGCTGGCTGTGTGAGTATGCTTTGAGATACTGCACTACATATTTTACCTTTTGTTTTGTAAAAAGATGTTCTACTTTACCTGTACTGTACTGCCTCCCATCCCCCCCCCCCCCCCCCCCCCTTCTGTCTTTTCTGTACCTGGCTGCTAGTCACTGCTGGTAGCCATAGACAGAAATGCAGACATCCCTGGCTAATCACAAGTTGTGATAAGCTTTCATTACTATGGCAGCCCAGTATCTGGAATACACATCTTTTCTTCAGTTACAAGATGGTAAGGTCAAATGTACCAATAGGGTGTTGGCAGGACACCTATGCTACCTTCGATTGGTGTAGGAGGGGGGAGAGGTGACGACATCACTTTTTCTATAAGCATACCTGCACACAAAGAAATCTTCAGAATTAGCCATATTTTGCAAGAGACTTTTCTCTGTCCTGATTCAGGGCATCCTTGCTAATTGGCTATTCTCCAGGAAATATATTTTCCCTTCTTTATTTCTGCATTGCTTCTGGTAAGAACTATTTCTTTATAACAGAGAACTATCCTCTCCTTTCTTTATATTTTATCTCACTTCAGAACCACTGATATATTTCCTGCTTGAACCCCTGATATATTTTCTGCTATTTCTCTCTCTCTCTCTCTCCATACTTTCAGATAACATGTGCTGATCCCTACATGTTTTCAGATAACATGTGACCTATCTCTCTCTCTCTCTCTCTCTCTCTCTCTCTCTCTAAGAAAGCCATGGTCTCAGGAAACACGCTGTGATCTCTCTCTCTCTCTCTCTCTCATTTTCTTTGTCCTCTTTACAACTGTTCCTTATCAAATTAGTCTGATTGCTTATTATTATTACCTAAGCTATTGATATTAGATTCTGTACATGTGATATTTTTCCAACTGAGATTCTGTACATGTGATATTTTCCCAAGACTTTCAAACTGATATCTGAAGCTGTGCTGGTAAGAATAAAAACCACTTCTAACTCTCTGATTCCTTTAAACTTATTCTATGATATTTTTCTTTATTTTGGTACAAAGTGAATAGCATAAACGCAGCCAGTACAGTTTCCAATTCCTTTCTTTCCTTCCCCCTTCTTGTGTTCCTTTGGTATGTAATGATTGTTTTCTTTCCTATTTTATTGGAGGTCTGTTTCTATGATTTTATTGTTCACCGCTTTGACTTTCTTTTAGATAAGGCGGTATATCAAATCTTACAATAAACATAAACAAAAACATATTCTGCCTAATTGTCTAAGTGGATTATAATTCAACATACATAATAATTAAAACAAATCAAATCAGGAATTAGGAAGCCCAGGTAAGATTGGGAGTGTTAGGGAAGTGTTTGAGGGGGGAAAGTTGTGAAAGTCGGGGGGGGGGGGGGGGGGGGGGTAGTACAGAGCTCAGGGGAATCTGATGCAAATTATACAGAATTACTTGATTATGCGTGCCTTCATTAATTATGCAGGAAATTATGCACCTGCACAATCCTCTAATCACACAGGGTGTAAAATGTTAAAGACCTCAAAGTATAACGCAGAGGAATGTTTGCACAGTATTGAAGAGTAATAGAATAAAGTCCCCTCCTTGCTACAGAACACATCTGGTATATGCAGAAAATAATCATAATGGTCTCTCTAGATTTTGCTCCCGATTAAGGGAATATCTGATTCAGAAAAGGTTTCTTAGAAGAATAAAGTTGACTGTATGACAGGCAGTGCTGTCAAAGGAAATGCATCAGCTAATTACACTAAATTTACTGTATATTTTCATTTGGTGATAAGAATGCTTGCACTCCAAACGCTTGAGAAATCTACACATACACGCTATGCAACATCATACACTGGCCCTGAGGCCTCCTCCTTCCCCTTGTTTGTCTTACAGAGGACAGACCCTCCCTGGAGTCAGACTAAGGGCAAGTGTAACCAAAACCTCTCTTGTATTTGGCAGAATGCTAAGAAAATGAAAAACAACTGAAACCTTGTGCCAGCAGGCACCAGAGCAAATAAAAACATACAATGCTTTAGAAATGTCTTCAGTGAACCAAATAAGCCTCAGCTCAAAATATAGATGGGAAACAGTGGGTAGGGAGGGGAAGAGGAAAGATTGAGGGCACAGATGGGGAGTAAGGTAATGAGCAAGAGCAAGATCATGAATCCACTGACAAAATATCAGTCTAGAGCGTGCCCAATAAATCAGTTAGTCTGTAACAGTATTCTGGGAGTCAGTGGTGGCTTTCATTGCAGCTCTCTGAAGTACATACTCTTCCACCTTGTTTTCTAGAGGTTTTCTGTCAGGGCCACCTCTGGAACAGCTGTTTTTCTTTCTTCTGGCACCAAGTGACCCTCAGTGGCTTTGAGCCCTCAACTGTCCAAATTCCTGAAAGACTGAGAACACAAAGAGAGCTCAAGCACCACATAGTTCAAACTTACTGAAAAATGCAGTTTGCCAGAAGAAACCAGAACAGCTGTTCTGGGGGCAGCATTGGCAGAAAGCCTCCTGAGAAAGTGAGGGGGTTAATACATTGCAGTAAGAGTTGGATTCAGGGGGATGGAGATGGGAAAGAGGGGTAGTGGAAGTTCACACTGGCCGGGGAGATCAGTACACAGAGAGAGAGTGTGGGGAGAGTTGAGGTGGGCTGGAGAGGAGACAGATGGACTGAGAAAGTGTAGGGAGGTTAAGATGGGCTGAGGAAGAAAGAGTGAGGAGCACACTTTGTTAAAGGTACAGCAGCCACTGTGAATGTGCCACAGCAGCCATGCCACATCATTAGATGGGGGATCTACCTTGGGCAATCCACATCAAAGGAACTCCCTTCCTACCCCTCTCACTCAAGATGCCAGCCACTTTGCCTGACAGCAGTCCTGGCTGTCATATGTATTTTTGCCAAAGTGGCATCCACTTGAGAAACAATGAAGATCTGCAATGTGTAATTAAACTCTGGAATTCATTGCCAGAGAATCTGGTAAAGGCGGTTAGCTTAGCGGGGTTTTTAAAAGGTCTGGATAGCTTCCTAAAGGAAAAGTCCATAGACCATTAATAAATTGACTTGGGGAAAATCCACTGCTTTTTTCTGGGATAAGCAGCATAAAATGTATTGACCTTTTTCGGGATCTTGCCAGGTATTTGTGACTTGGATTGTCCACTGTTGAAAACGGGATGCTGGGCTTGATGGACCTTTGATCTATCCAATATGGAAATAACTTATGTACCACCAGCCTCTGTGTTTCTGTTGCCATGAACAGCTACCACTCTGGAAATCTAAGCTATTTTATATGGCAGCTCTATAGCTAGTCTAATGTAATTTTCTTTAATTAGATAATTTACATGCCACCCTTCCTAATCAAGTTACAACAAGATATTGTATATTTTAAACATTTATAGAAAGGGAAAGTTTCTTCTAGAAATGTTCTATAAACACACTGTTGCACATATATAAAGTCATATGTAAATTATATATAATTTCAATTCAGATAAAACAAAATTAGCCTGGGCAAAATATTCAACGAAGTGATTTCACTTCTGTTTCTCTATACTTAAGAAATAATGACCAAAGTTATTAGCTGGAAGAACTTGTCTTGTGCTCCAATCTCAGACAGGATTTGATTGATGCTTGATGTCCTAGCCAAGTGAAACAGTTGCCACCGCAGAATTACTGGTTTGGGCAGTTTTGCTAATTTTGTTATTCCTCTTTCTGCAGCCACCAACAGGCTGGTTTGTTACAATGAAAGTGGCCCTGCAGCACCCCAGGAATTTCCTGTTAATTAACATTTGCTGTTCAATACTGCAGCAAGCCAGAGTGCTGGATTGTCAGTCCAGGGCACAAGGCAACAACTTTCAGGTGCAGCCTTGTGCAAGTATTGTGGGCTTGCCACTACCAAATTTGAGAGGTATAAGTAAGCTCTTTATTAAGCAGATTTTCATGGTTTGAACTTTTTTTTTAACACGCTTAGAAAAATGCCATTTGACAGACTTTTCCTGATCTTTTACCATGATGGCAAAAATATTTGTAAACAATAAAGAGGGAAATGGAACTTGATATACTGCCTTTCTGTGGTATTTTGCAACTACATTCAAAGTGGTTTACATATATACAGATACTTATTTTATACCTGGGGCAATGGAGGGTTAAGTGACTTGCCCACAGTCACAAGGAGCTGCAGTGGGAATTGGACCCAGTTCCCCATGATCAAAGTCTGCTGCACTAACCACTAGGCTACGCCTCCACTTTACTATAATTTCTCCCCTCCCCTTTACTCTCTGGGATTTCCTCTCCAGTCCTTTATGAAAGGCCTCTCCCAGACATGGCAGAAAGTCAGAGTAGTGAATGGACATTTAAGATAGTTAGCTAGCTAGATAGATGTACCATATTTATGGGGGAGGTAGTCAAAGTAGTTTACTATATTTTGTGCCGGTACTTCCTCTGTGGTACAACCAAAACAATTTACATATATTATATGCAGGTACTTCTGTGATTGGAGTGGTACCCACAGCTATTCCCTATATCAGTGCTCTTCATAGTAAGGCAATTGAACCAGTGGCAGCTCTCGCTGACCCTGGGCATAGCTCCCTGGCTCCCTTTGCCCAATACACACTACCTCATCTAGAGGCTTTCTATCAGGGCTGTGTCTGGAACGGCCGGTCATTTTGATCTAGCACCACACAGTTCTAAGTGAGTTTGAGCTGTGCCCAAACTCCCAAACTATCCTTGAGAGATATGGTAGCTGAAAATGATAGTATTCTTATACTTCTTTGAACCATTTCTAATTCTGCTATATCTTTTTTGAGCTACAGAGACCAGAATTGAACGCAATACTCAAGGTCACACCATAGAGCGATACAGAGGTATTATAATATTCTTGGTCTTATTTTGCACCCCTTTCCTAATAATTCCTAGCGTCTTGTTTGCTTTTTTTGCCACCACCGCACACTGGGTAGAAGACTTTAGCATATTGTCTTCAATGACACCTAGATCTTTTTCTTGGGAGCTGACTACTAAGGTGGACTCTAGCATCGGGTAACTATGATTTGCATTATTCTTCCAAATGTGTTCACTTTGCATTTGCCTAAATTAAATTTAATCTGTCATTTGGATGCCCAGTTTCCTAAGGTCTTCCTGCAATTTTTCACAGTCCGCTTGTGTTTTGACAACTTTGAATAGTTTTGTGTCTTCTGCAAATTTAATCACCTCACTTGTTTTTATGATCATTTATAAATGTATTAAATTGCACTGGTCCCAGTACAAATCCCTACAATATTCTACTATTCACCCTCCTCCATTGAGAAAAATGGCCATTTAACCTTACCCTCTGTTTTCTGTCTAATAACCAATTCCTAATGCACAGAAGGACATTGCCTCCTGTTCCATGACTTTTTAATTTTCTCAGGAGTCTCTCATGAGGAACTTTGTCAAAAGCTTTCTGAAAATCTAGATATACTACATTAACTGTCTCATCTTTATCCACATGTGTATTCACGCTTTCAAGGAAATTAAACAAATTGTTGAGGCAAGACTTCCCTTGGCTGAACCCATGCTGACTCTGTCCCATTAAATCATTTTTGTCTATCTGTTCCGTAATTTTATTCTTTATAATAGTTTCCACTATTTTGCCTGGCACTGAAGTCAGGATTACCAGTCTGTAATTTCCCAGATCACCCTGGAACCCTTTTTAAAAATGGGTGTTACATTGAACAGACAAGTAGAAATGTTAGTGGAAATTAGGGAGGCTCACAAACTGGGTAATACAATAATAATGGGTGATACCAATTACCTCTATTGACTGGATATGTGTAACATCGGGGCAGGCTAGCGAGGTAAAGTTCCTAGATGAAATAAAGGACTGGTTATGGAACAGCTAGTTCAGGAACCAACAAGTGGGGAGCAATTCTAGATCTAGTGCTTAGTGGAGCGCATGATCTGGTGCAAGAGGTAACAGTTCTGGGGCACTTGACAACAGTGATCTTCAGGTTGGATCCAATGACTGGAGTAAATACACACAAGAAATCTAATAACGTTAGAATTAAGTTTCAAAAAGGAGACTAAAATGAAGAGCATGGTTTTAAAAAAAGTTTTAGAGAAGCATCAGCAAAGGTCAAAAATTTACATCAGGCCCAGACCAGATGTAGTCCACGTATTAAAAAAAGGAGGAGGGAAGGCCAAACAACAGCCAACATAGTAAAAAAATGATGTGAAGGAGGGTATTAGAGCTAAAAGGACAACCTTCAGAAAACAGAAGGATCTGACTAAGTATAATAGGAAACAGCATAAGGAATGGCAAGTCGCTGATAAGGAAGAAGGCAAGGGGTGACTTCAAAAAGAAGATTGCCTTAGAGGTAAAAACACATAATAAAAATTTTGTAGGTATATTAGAAGAAGTAGGTAAAAGAATCAGTTGGACCGCTAGATGACTGAGGGGCAGAGAGAGTAAGGGGCTCATTTTTGAAATAGAAAAACATCCAAAAAATGGCAAATGTTTTTTTTTTCCAAAAATGTCTATATTGCTATTTTTTAAATTCATTTAAGCTGTTTTTCTATACAGTTTGTCTAAATCTCAAAGGAGAATGTTGGAGGCATGTTTTGGGCGGGATTACGGTGGGTTTACGATTTGCACATTTTTCTGCAATATTGTAAAAACTTCCAAGGCAAAAAATAGGCCGTTTTTGGCTAGACCTGTTTGACTAAGTGCCAAACTGACTGGAAGACCACTGGAAGGATAAAGGTATGACCCTCCCCTTAATTTCCTAGTAGTCATTGACCCCCTCCTACCCCCCCCCCCCCCACACCGTGAGACTTGAAAGTGACAGTACACACCAAGCTCTATGACTTATTTATTGTGGTTTATTAACCGCCTTTATGAAGAAATTCACCCAAGGCAGTGATGGTTGTGGTAAAAATTTTAGTAAGACCTAAATAGACCTTACAGGTCCGTTTGCTTCAGTAAATGTAGAGTTGCAATGGAGGTTTGAGAGTGGGAGAAATTAAGTCAGGTGCCTCTAGGTGTTTAGAGAGAGAAGAGCTACAGTACCCTTTTCAGTTCAGTATGGTTAAATTGATCTGAATGCTCTTATTAAGGCCCTATTTACTAAAGTGTGGTATGATTTTACGGTTTCCATGCATTATGTCACATCCGTTGCTCCCTCCGGCTGCTCCTCCGCGGGAAGCAGGAGCCGGCGTCCACCTCGTCGAAGGCCGGCTTTCTTGAGGCCACGGAGGGGAGCCGGGGCTCGCCGTGGTGATGGCCGCCCAGTCCGGGCCCGAGGCCGGGGACCGGCGATCGCGGCTGCCGGACTCTCGATCACCGGCTACGGGGGCTGTGTTTGTGCCAATAAGGTAAATGGCACCGAGGCGCGATGGCCGGCATCCTCTTCATTCTTGGGTGCGGGAACCCAAAGCTCCGCCTCAGAGGAGTTAGACTAGAAGGCCAGCATGATAGATCCGCCTGGGAGATCGGTCAGAGCCAATCAGAAGGGTTCTGTCGATAACCAAGTTCTGATTGGCCGGCTATGTCTACGGGGGCTGGGCGGCTGACTGCAGAACAGTATTTAAGGAATGAGCCTGAGCTAGGATGTTGCTTCAGGTTCTTTTTCCCGAGGCCAGTCTCCGTGGTTCCTGTGTTCCGTGATTTCCTAGTGTTGCTGATTTTGGACTTTTGGACTGTTTCCTGGTTTACTCTGCTAGCTGCCTGCCTTGACCTCGTGCCTGACTTTGATTACTCTACAAGCCGCCTGCCTAGACCTTTTGCCTGACTCTGACTACTCTGTTAGCTGCCTGCCCCGATCTGCTGCCAGTTGTGGACTTCTCTATTCCACCTGCCCACTTCTCTCCTGGTTCTAGTGCAGGTCAGTCCGTCAACCCCGCGGTTCCTGAAGTCCCGTTGACCGCCTGCAGCTGGGGGCTCAACCCTTGGTGAATGGCGGTCGCCGCGGGTGAAGACTTGGGGTTGCACGGCTGTCCTTTGAGGTCCTTCGGGGCCTTACAGGACCTAAGGGCTCACCTTCCTTGTGGACAAGACACATTAATTGTCAAACCTCCACATTTACCCCTGGATTCTATATAAGGCACGGTGACTTGCACATGTTAAATTGGTCATGCGTCTAATTTACATGTGCACCTTAATTGAATAACGAGCCAGTGCTAATTGGCCCATAACTACCAATTATCAGCACTAATTGGCAATAATTGAAATTCACACATGCATCTTTTTAGGCATATTCAAAAAAGAGCGTGCAGAATTCCTAACGCATAGTAACATAGAAAATGACGGCAGATAAAGACCTGAATGGTCCATCCAGTCTGCCCAACAAAATAAAAACTAATTTTACATGGTATGTGATACTTTATATGTATACCTGAGTTTGATTTGTCCCTGCTTTTCTCAGGGCACAGACCATAAAAGTCTGCCCAGCACTGTTCCTATACTAAAAGTTCTGAAGCTAATGTCGAAGCCCCTTAAAATTTACACTTCATCCCATCCATATCTATTCAGTCACGATCAGGGCGCAGACCGTAGAAGTCCGCCCAGCACTGGTTTTACTCCCCAATTACTGGTGTTGCCACCCAATCTCCGCTAAGATTCCATAGATCCATTCCTTCTAAACAGATTCCTTTGTGTTTATCCCACTCATGTTTGAATTCCATTACCTTTTTCATCTCCACGACCTCAATTCATGTCCTCTAGTTCTACCACCTTCCCATCTCCAGAAAAGGTTAATTTGCGGATTAATACCTTTCAAATATTTGAACATCTGTATCATGTCACCCTGTTTCTCCTTTCCTCCAAGGTACACATGTTCAGGTCGGCAAGTCTCTCTTTGTATGGTGTGCAATGCAAATCTCCTACCATTTTTGTAGCTTTTCTTCGCACTGCTTCCAGTCTTTTTACATTTTAGCAAGATATGGCCTCCAAAACTGAACACATTACTCCAAGTGGGGCCTCACCAACGACTTGTAGAGGGGCATCAATACCTTCTTTCTTCTGTTGGTTATACCCCTCTCTATGCAGCCTAGCATCCTTCTGACCACGGCCGTCACCTTGTTACATTGTTTCTTCAGCTTTAGATCCTCGGACACCAACACCCCAAGATCTCTCTCCTGAGTTGAGCTTACTAATCTCTCCCCTCCTATCCTGTATCTTCTCTTTTGGGTTTCTGCACCCCAAATGCATCACTCTGCACTTCTTGGCATTAAATTTTAACTCCCCTTCAGACAGTAGTAGTGTAATTGCAGCCTGGAGCTGTAAGGTTGGATTTTCATATTACAATTGGAAGCTTTGGGATACTTGGGGTCATTAAATTTTAACTGTCAGACCCTCGACCATTCTTCTAACTTTTGAAGATCCCTTCTCATTGTTTCTACTCCCTCCAGAGTATCCACTCTATTGGCTATCTTCGTGTCACCCGCAAAAAGGCAAACCTTTCCTTCCAACCCTGCAGCAATATTTCTCACAAATATATTAAACAGAATAGGCCCCAGCACCGACCCCTGAGGAACCCCACTGCTCACCTTCCTTTCCTCCGAGCGGATTCCCTTTACCATCACCCTCTGCCACCTGTCGGCCAACCAGTTTCCTATCCAGTTCACCACTTTGGGTCCCAAGTTCAGCCCTTTCAACTTATTCATGAGTCTTTTGTGGGGGACCGTATCAAAGGCTTTGCTGAAATCCAAGTAGATTACATCTAGCGTATGTCCTTCATCCATTTCTTTGGTCACCCAAAGAAGTCAATGAGATTCATTTGGCAGGATTTTCCTTTAGTAAAGCCATGTTGCCTCGGGTCCTGCAACCCGTTGGCTTCTAGAAAGTTAACTATCCTTTCTTTCAGCAGTGACTCCATTATTTGTCCTACCACCGACGTGAGACTTACCAGTCTGTAGTTTCCCACTTCTTCATTGTCTCCACTTTTGTGAAGAGGCACCACATCCGCTTGTCTCCAATCTCGCGGAATCTCTCCCGTCTCTATAGATCAAGTAAATAAATCTTTAAGAGGTCCCGCCAGGACCTCCCTGAGCTCCCTCAGTATCATGGGATGTATCCCATTTGGCCCCACAGCTTTGTCCACCTTCAGATTCTCAAGTTGTTTATAAACTCTTTCTTCCATAAACAGCACAGTATCCACTCTGTTCCCAGATATTCCCTCAGCAACCAACCACGGTCCTTCACCAGGATTTTCCTCCGTGAATACTGAAGAGAAGTAATTGTTTAGCACATTCGCTTTATCCTCCTCATTCTCCACATAACCATTCTCATTATCTTTCAGTCTTGTAATTCCATTTCTATCTTTTCTCCTTTCTCCAATATATCTGAAAAAGGTCTTGTCACCTCTCTTTACAACTTTACCCATTTTTTCGTCCACTAGCGCTTTCACTAGCCATATTTCCCTCTTCACTTCTTTGAGTTTAATCTGATAATCTTTTCCGTGGTCCTTTGGTTGAGTTCTTTTGTATTTCTTGAACAAAGCCTCTTTTGCTCTTATTTTTTCAGCTACTTATTTGGAGAACCATCTAGGCTTCCTGTTTCTCTTGGTTTTGTTTACTTTTCTCACGTAAAGATCAGTTGCTATATTTATAGCAGCCTTTAGCTTTGACCACTGATTTTCCACTTCTTCTACGCCTTCTCACTCCAACAGCTCCTTCTTCAGGTATTCCCCCATTTTATCAAAATCAGTACGTCTGAAATCCAGTACTTTGAGTTTTGTTCGTCCACATTCCGCCTTTGCCCTGATATCAAACCATATGATGTGATGATCACTATTACATAGGTGGGCTCCCACCCAGATACTGGAAACACTTTCTCCATTTGTGAGCACTACATCCAGCATCGACCCTTCCCTCATGGGTTCCATCACCATTTGTCTGAGCAAGGCACTTTGGCAGGCGTCCACAATCTCCCTACTTCTTTCTGATTCTGCAGACGGGACATTCCAATCCACATCAGACAAGTTGAAATCTCCCAACAGTAGCACCTCCTGTTTCATACCAATCTTTTGTATATCTTCTATCAGATCCTTGTCTAGCTTCTCCGTTTGTGCCGGAGGTCTGTAGATAATCCCCGTGTGGATACAGGTTCCATCTTCTCTTTCCAGGTCGATCCATAAAACTTCTTCCTCTCCCCAGGTCCCCCGCATTTCAGCCGCTCTAATATTGTCTCTCACATACAGCGCTACTCCTCCACCCCTTTTGCCCTCTCTATCCTTCCTACAATAGCCAGGTATAGACACATCCCACTCATGGGAATCATTGAATCACGTCTCTGTATATATAAGTTTTCTTCAAACATCAAGGCTTGCAAGTCTTGAACCTTTTACCTAGACTGTGAGCATTTGTGCTCATTGCTTTCCATTTGCATAGTGAGTTTAGGTGGTTTTCTATATTTACATGATCTTTCCCTCTGCCATCATGTTTATTCTGGGAGTGACTTTCTGAATTCCCTTGTTTCCTTTTGTCACCCCTGCCTTCTAATTTAAATGTCTAGAAACATACTGTCTGAATTTCTCCCCAAGGATCCTTTTTCCCATCACAGAAAGATGTAGCCCATCGTTACAGTACAGCCTGTTATTTTTCCACATATTACCCCATGCTCCTATATATCTAAAACCTTCTTCTTTACACCAAGACTCAAGCCACTTATTGAAACCCACTGTTTTGCATAGTCTTTCCTCTCCCTTCCCCCATGCAGGAATTACTTCAGAAAAAGCCACAGTCCGAACTAAAGATTTCAGTCCCTCTCCAAGCTTCTGGAATGCTCTCTGTGCTATAAACTTGCTATTGTTGTCCCCAGGTGAATTACATCAGTATTTGAAGCCTTGCTCTCTTCTCAGATCACTTTCAGTATTTGGTCAGTACATCTGGTAGCTGAAGATCCTGGAAGGCATTTCACTAGGTTGGAACCCTTGAACTGTGTTCCTAAGTTAATGCCATGTAGCTGAAAAGGGGGGCGCAGCCATGGGAGGAGTGTGGGTGTGTCAGGGGCATTCCTCAAATTTACACGTGTGGTTATAGAATTCGGGGGAACACGCCTACATTTAGGCATAGGTATTTACATCAGATTTTCGGCTGCGTAAATGGCTGCACCTAAATGTAGAAAAGCACCCACACGCTTTGCACCTAGCCAGCTTACTAAAAATTTCCCCTTTACCCAGCACCACAAAACAAGGCACCATAGAAAAAAAAACCAAATCAACTCAGGTAAGGGATTAAAAGAAAAATTTCCCCAGGCTCTGACCCATGAAATAGTTTCAACTTTCAAAAACAAAAAGGAGGTAAAACCCTCACGAAACCGTGGGATGTACAAACAAAAAGTGAGGAGAGTAGATGAGGATACCAACGAATGTATATTTATTTAAAAATTAAAATTAAAAAAATGACACTGTGCATTTTTTTAATTTTAATTTTTAAATAAATATACATTCGTTGGTATCCTCATCTACTCTCCTCACTTTTTGTTTGTACATAGTTTCAACTTTCAGCAGCTGTCAGTACAGCTCCAAAAATTCGATGAAAGTAAAAACTCTGCTAGGAAGCTTCATAAATATTCATAAGCAGGCAAAATAGCAACCTTAACCATGCATGAGTTTTATATAGTACTACCGGCAGAGCTCTGTTTTGAAAGTACCTATGAACACAAAACTAAACCAGACCACAACAGCTTAATCCACCCCCCCCCCCGCCCCCCCCCCCCCCCAAGATGAGGTACTGGAGGAGGTGATGGTTAATTATACCAATAACAAAAGATGTTTACGGGTAGCAGTGAAAAGCAAAACTACAGCATCTGTTGTCAACTTCCTAATTACTACTGACAATCGTTTTAATGGATTGCATTTTTTTCTGTAAACAGATACAGAGGAAAATACCATGTTCCTTTTAAATAATTCCTACGGATTAATCTTGTCTGTCTTTTTACCTGTTGTCTGATTGTTTTGCTTGTCTGAAATTCCTCTGGCTGCTACTCTGCTTCACAGATGACCTTAATAAGATTTTCTGCTTTTATTCTAGCTGGTAAATCCTATGTAATTACATATTGCTTTTGAATGGTAAACAATTAGCCAAAGTAAGTTTGGAACAAATGTCTGTCTGGTTGCAAAAACACTGCTGATGTTAATAGAGCCACATTACATCTGCTGACGTTCGCCTGACATACAATTTTTATAATGTTTGAATATCAGTGGATCCCCTCAGGTAAATGGTAACCCTACACTAATTCAATTATGATAAAGAAATGTTCTGTACTGTATGTATGTGGCACTGGAGCCTTAAAGAGAATGGAAGAAAACCTTTTCAGTAGGAACCTTAAAAACAATCTAGTCTGTATTAAAATGTACTTTTGTGGGCAGTAGTGGCACCAACTATACACATGCCTTAAACAAATCCTGGGACAATCAGGGGGTAATTCTCTAAAGAGAGTGCTGACATTTAGGTACCAAGAATGTGCGTAAATGACTAGAATATTAGCATATTAGCACGTCAATAATGCAGGAGATCTTCGCGCCTCCTGAATAGAAGGTGATAAGTGCTTCCACAGTAATTTTCTTAAATGTTCGTGCACTAATATTGACACTAGTGAAGTGTATGCAAATGTTAATATTGGTGTATAATTGATAAAACGATGCCTCGCTTTTGTATCCAATTCAAATATATGACTTAGTTTGATTGGTCAACTTGCTAGCACAGCCATTTCTTTCTGGCCACCTTGTTGTGTGCAATGAAAGCCAGGGGTTCACCCTGGTGAGTGCATCATTGTGCTTGTTCCTTCTGATTGTCCATTTTTTGGGTCCAGTGTTGTGCTGTTTTCCTCTTGAGGTGCATTTCTTGGCATTGTTTTCCCTTGTATACTCCAGGAGCTGTTGATGTTGTTCCTTTTTTTTGATGGCAATCCACTTTAGTCAAGCATAAATGTAATGTTCAGCATTTCAGTTGTCTAAAAAAAATTTTTTTTCTATCGTTAGGCAGATACAATCTTCATCTGTCCTGACGCTTCACAACCACCTCATTCGATCACTATACAACCTTGTATTTGTTCTCAACCGACTTGGCAAACAACTTGACCGTACTGTGTAAGCCACATTGAGCCTGCAAATAGGTGGGAAAATGTGGGGTACAAATGTAACAAATAAATAAATAAATATTTGCAAATATATGCACATACACATATAAATGTGACTATTTTGGCTACGCGCTATGCTATAAAATGGTACCTAAATGTGATGTTGTGTAGTTTGAAGGTAAATGCGCATATAGGTAGATTCTGGGCAGACATTGGGCAGGGTGCGCACTTACAACTGTAAATTATAAAATACTATGGTGGTTATTTTAGAAGCTCTATTTCTTGTTTTGAATGTCAAAAAACTGGCATTTAGATGTCCATATTGCATGTATGTCCAAACCCCAATTATATAAAGCCAGGATATGGATGTCTAACACTGCAAGAAAACCCAGAAAACATGGTCTGGGTGTGATTGGGTGGAACTGGGGAAGGGTCAACATATTAGTGTCCAACTCCAATTGCAGAAGGAAGGGACATCTATGTCTAAAAAGATGGACATCCATATTTAGACCTGGTACTTGGCATGTCCAGGTTACAGAAAGGCACTCTGATTGAGCAGCTGTCCACTGGAGGGATTAAGGCATGACATCGCTTCAATCCCCCAGTGAATGCTGTCCCCTCTTCCTCTCCCTCAAAGGAATACCAGGCTGTATGACATTTTCAGGTACTATGGACATTCTTAACAGAGTAGCCTGCATCTGAGGAGTTGCCTAGTGATTAGTGCAGTGGACTGAGAACCAAGGGACATTGGTTCAAATTTCACTTTAGTTCTTAATTGTATTATTTTTTAAAATTGTGAGCCCTCCAAAAGACAGAAAAATATAACTACTGTACCTGAATATACAGTATAACACACCTGGATAAGGGGGGAATCTAAGATGGCTTCCATCTAACAGATAGGATTGCCTGTTCAGATCCACGTTGCCTAATAAATTGCTATTTTTCCTGAGTTACCTATTCTATAATGTCTCTGAAACACAGGGGTAAGCTTAACAGCTTTCCCTCCCAGCCCCCTAAGCTCCCTAGGAAAAACAACTGAGTATCAACTTACATCTCTTCAACAGCCAAAATGCCTGCAACAACACCTGAGCTGCTGGTGGAGGAGGCCTTGGCTTTGCAGTTGCATTGGGTTCCGTCAAGCCGGAGACAAAGAGTATGTCAGCACCACTGCTTCTATTGGAGGAGAGCTGTTATCCTGATTCTCACTCCTATTCCTAAATCATCTAATGCAGATCTGACTATAGTTGATAATTATTGATTGGTAGCGAGCATCCCCTGGTTGGCCAAATTGATAGAATTTATAGCTTACCAGCAATTTCATGATTTTATTTCTACTATTAATTTACTACATTCCTCTCAACATGGGTTTCATCCGCTACATAGTACAGAGTAATTATTGCTGACCCTGACTACCGAGATTAAGAATATCCTGAGTAGGAGTGGTCAGACTGTTCTCCTACACTTTGATATCTCCATGGCCTTTGACTTTACAGACCACTCTGATGCTTTATAGGCTTAGCGAAGTGGGTATTAGTGGTACTGTGATCAAATTGTTTGAGGAATTTTAAAAGAAAATATCTTATAAGGTTCAGAAGAATGGTGTTGTTTCTGCATCGTGGCTGCCCAGTTGTGGAGTCCCTCAAGGGTCACCTCTTTCCTCTGTTATTTAATATCTATATGAGTACTGTAGATGAGAAATTGACTTCTCTGGGTGTTTTAATTACATCTTACGCTGATGACATATTTCTTCTTTGTCTGGTGTTGGACACTTTTGCTGATTATATATATCTCTAATATATATAATATATATCTCTAATATATCCAGAAATGTTCTCTAACGTCTTTTGCTTTAAAATCATCATGTATTTCACCACCATGTAACCCAAAACCCTCTGTTAAACCAATTGTATGTTCTCTTCTACCTCCATTACCCTTGAAGAATTGTAAGCCACATTGAGCCTGCAAAGAGGTGGGATAATGTGAGATACAAATGCAATAAAATAAATAAATAAATAAATAAATTAATTAATTAATTAAGAATATTTAGTTGATTTATGGACTCAAAAAAACTTATTAAGGCTTAATAGACAGTTTGGGGATTTTGATTCTTTACCACAGAAATTTTTGCAGCTTGCCACTGGTGAGACTTTAAAAACTGAGAACAAATCTAAGGTTTTGGGCATAATACCAGATTCGAAATTTACCTTGGAATATCAAATTAATGCTCTTGTTAAGAAATATAATTTTTGTTTTAGAAAATAAGAGCTGTTTGACCATCCCTTAGTATCCAAAGTTTTAGAAGTATTTTACAGGTGGTTCTTTACCTTATTTGGACTACTGCAACTCTCTATATGGGTGGAGTTACCGTGAAGCTATTAAAACAATTAAAACTGCTTCAAAATACAGCCGTTAGGTTGATTTTTAGACTGAACAAATTTGAGAGAGCATCTCCTCTTCTCAAAACGTTGCACTGGCTTCCAGTTTCCTCTCACATAAGTTTTAAGATTGTTTGTATGGTTTTTAAATCGCTTGCAGGTCAAAATTCAGTACTGTCTTTTATTTTCTAGTGACAGAGCTTCTCAATTAGCTTGCTTTCTTTCTTTCTTTCCACTTGATACACCGCCATATGGCCTGTACTAGGCTTCAAAGCAGTTTACAATTTCAACAATTTCTGTATTTTATTACATTTCTTGGTCCTTGATCTTTCTCTACACATAAGTAAACAATGGTTACTTCATATCAACATTTATTAGCATTACCATTCTTGCACTTTTCTCTTTCAGTATCATGTTTGGTTTTCTTGCTTCAAGCTTATTGGAAGGAATGGGAATGTTTCAGGTGATCAGTTATGATCCCAGTATTTTTCCTGGAGCTGATGTTCGTATTTACATTGTTTCCAATGTTTAGGTATGCTACCTTATTATGTCTTTCTGTATACAGGTCCTCTGATACCAGCATGTTACATTCTTATATTCTGGTTTTTCAAGATGCAAAGGAGTGAAATTAAAGAGACATTTAGACTCCTCTTTTAAATATTTAGCTGTGAAGGTCTGGAACAGGATACCGGGCTATATAAAATCTGTTCATGCTTATTTTTTGTTCAGAAAAAATGTGATGACTTAATTGTTCTCTGATATGGATATTGATTGATTTATGATATATTTTATGATTTATAATATGTTTTAGCTGGATTGTTCTTGATTTTACCTATACTATATAATGCCATCCAGTTGGGATGTCCTCTTTCTGTAATCCGCACTGAATCCATATGGAGATACTGTGGTATTTAAGCCATATAAAACATGGTATAGTACAGTATAGTTCTTCAGCAAAACAATACACTATCATGACTGTCAAGTTGCAGAGCATGCCGCTGCTCAAAGAGGGGAGCAAGGTATTGCCCCATCTCTCTTTTAAATCAAGATATGAAATTGCTGGCTGCCTCGTTGGCCTGCAAACTTAATGTTTCTTTACTAATCATCATACACCTTGACCAAGTGGGATTTGTTCCAGGGCATTATGCTTCCATGAGTCTGATGAAAGTGCTGGGAGTTTTACAGGATCATCAGGGGAGTGGTAGCACAGCGGCCATAGTTGGGTTAGACACGGAAAAGGCCTTTGATTGCATATCCTGGAATATCTGTTCTGGTCATAGGCAGATATGGATTGGGACGCAGATTACAGGCCTACGTGAAAGCGCTTTACACAACACTGTGTACTCACCTCCTGATTAACGGGAACTTAATGGCACCTTTCAACTTACAACATGGGACCAGGCAGGGATGCCCTCTCTCCCCACTATTGTTTTTGTTGGCTATTGAGCCCCTGGCTATAAAGATCCGAACCACAAATGAGTTTAGGGGCCTGTTTTTTTTTTTTGTGGGGGGGGGAGTGTCACATCAGCCTTTTTGCCAACGATATTTTATTGTACCTAGCCCAGGCCTAGCTCCATTTAGATCCAGTGTTGGCTATTATTCAAGCTTCAAATCCATTTCGGGTCTTCGGGTTAACTACAATAAATCGGAACTTCTTCTATTGGCGCGAGGGAAGGGATGGATAGTGGCACCTTCGCATACTACATTGGCCATTCCTCCTACCACACAACCTATGAGGTATTTAGGTATATTGTAAACGGGCCCGCTGCTCCAGTATGGGGGAGGAAGCTGCCTCCCATGAATAGCCAGAACTTCACAAAACTGCCACCAGGAAATACTTCAAAAACATTCCTTTATTTTCCAAATTCATAAACAAAACTTCACTCCAGAGTAGAGACTTGCCTCTCAGGCAGGGCTGTTCTGCCTTGCTTAGTACATCAGCCAATTACACAAAGACTTTGCCCCCTTCCCTGAGGGGAATGCAAGAGCCCTTTGGAAATCCCTGCTTTTTTTGTCCCAGCCAGTAACAAACAAATAGTACTTGTCCCACAAGCAGGATTTCCCCTCAAGACAGTTAATCACCAAGCAGCCTTTACTGCCAGGAGGTGCAATACTTTTGGGACTTCCTCACCCAAGGTATTTCAGCCTGCACTGCTCCTCTCCTCCTGAACTGAACCCCTCTTCCCACCAGCAGCCCTCCTTCATAAACAAGCCTTCCAACTTCAGAGGTTCCCAAAATAATCAGGTTTCACAAAAGAAAAACAGGCTTCTCTACTTAAGCCAGTGGCGTAGCCAGAAGACAATTTTTGGGTGGGCCAACAGGTTAGATGGGTGGGCACTAGAGTTGCCAATTATTTTGAAAGAGAAAAAACAGCAACCTGATGCACCCATGCTCTGTCCCTACCCCACTCCCCATAACTTCAATGAGGGTTGCAGTGTAGGCTTCAGTGGCTGCAGGCCAATTGAGAGCTAAGGGAAGTACAACAGACTGCACTATTCAGCCCCATTGAGCCACACATTCTGCATCCAGAGAACCTCCTGGCTCTCCACCAACAATGGATACAGAGCACAGCAAGGACAATTCTCCATAAAACTCATCATACAAAGAAATTTTGTTTTCTAGTGTAATCTCAATTACAGACATATTATAAATTAACTTTAAAAATATCTATAAAACAAAAGTCACTCAGAAACTAGAGCAAATCTACCATGCCAACACTAACTTCCAAAAACAAAGATCCTAACTATGAAAAAGAAGTGCCTTAAATATTATAGTAGGGCCCTAAAATACGAATACATTTATCAGGAAAGCTGAACAAGCCAAAATACTACAGAATGCTACATGGAAACTTCATGCTAACAGAATACCTCAGTCACACACACAAGACACAAATGCCAAATACAGAATAAGTGACCACAAACTCTAGAAATATAAATTAAAGGAAACCCCCAAGAAACTAGACCTTGCATGTAGTACAACACCAGAGCAACAAGAAAGGCATTTGCTTCTGTGCAAAATATAAAGATGGCACATGCCAGGGATGGTGTTAGGGGATGGAACTAGGGCAATTGTGCTTGGTTCCTTGGCCAGAGAAAGCCTGCATGCTGGAAGCTGAAGGCGCAGCCTGGTAATGGACTTTGGGGTCCTTTCCTAGATTTCTGTCCTGGACCCCAGCCATGTTTAACATCAACTTTGGCAAGATGTACATTTCAAATCCAACATGTTATATTCACAACATTGAAAATAAAATATTTTTTATACCTTTTTGTTGTCTGGTCATTTTTTCCTCAAATCATATTGGTCCCAGTCTCTGGTTTCTCCTTCCCTCTGTCTTCTCTTAACTCATTTGCCAGTGTCTCCTATTTGACATTTCTTCTTTCTTCATGTCCATCATCCATCTCCCATCTCTGTTTTCCTATATTTCCTTGTCCAGTATCTCCCCTGTGTTCATATCCCCTCATCCATCATCATTCCTCTGTGCACCTATGCACCCCATGCCCAGCATATCCCTTCTGTGTTCCTATTCTCCCCCTTGTCTGGTATCTCTCCCCCCCCCCTTCTGTGTCCATATACCCCCCTCTCCAGTGTCCAGCATTTTATCTCTATTCCATATCCCCGTCCCCCCCCCCTTGTCAGGCATTACCCCTCTGTGCCCATGTGCCATCCCCATACAGCATCTCACATTTGTGTCCCTGTCCCCATGCTCCCACCTAATGCCCATCATCTCCCTTCTGTATCTGTATACTTCCCTATATCCCCTTTCTCCCTCCTCCACACCAATGTGTCCCTCTCCTCTCTGATCCCACCCCCCAACCAGCTTCTCTTCCTCTCTTTCCTTCCCCTTATGCATCTGGCTCTTTCTCCCTGCACCTCTCTCCCTTCCCTCTAACCCCTCCCATAGGTCCAGCACCTTTCTCCCTTCGCTCCAGCCCTCCTTGCAGGTCCACATCTGTCTGCTTTCCTTTCAGCCATCATCTGTATATCCAGCACCTGTCCTTCAGCACCCCCCCACATGTCCAGCATATCTCTCCCTTTCATCCAGCCCCCCCTACGTGCTCAGCACCTCTTTCCCTTTCATCCAGCCCCCCTACATGTCCAGCACCTCTCTCCTTCACTTCAACCCTCTGTGTATCCAACACATCTTTCCTTTCCCTCCACCCCCCCTGCATATCCAGCACCTCTCCCCTTCCCTCCAACACCCCCTGCAAATCCAAAACCTCTCCCCTTCCCTCCAACCTCTTCCCTCCAACCTCCCCTCTGCAAATCCCAAACCTCTCCCCTTCCTTCCAACCTCCCCTCTGCAAATCCCAACCCTCTCCCATTCCTTCCAACCTCCTCTCTGCAAATCCCAACCCTCTCCCCTTCCCTCCAACCTCCCCTCTGCAAATCCCAACCCTCTCCCCTTCCTTCCAACCAACCTCCCCTCTGCAAATCCCAAACCTCTCCCCTTCCTTCCAACCAACCTCCCCTCTGCAAATCCCAAACCTCTCCCCTTCCTTCCTTCCAACCAACCTCCCCTCTGCAAATCCCAACCCTCTCCCCTTCCTTCCAACCAACATCCCCTCTGCAAATCCCAAACCTCTCCCCTTCCCTCCAACCTCCCCTCTGCAAATACCAAACCTCTCTCCCTTCCCTCCAACCCTCTGCCCCTGGCAAGTCCAGCACACTTCACCCTTCTCTTCCCTCCCCTTCCTGGGCCAGCACCCTGACTTCCTCACCCTCTCCCACCCCTGCAGCGCTTCTTTTAATGCTGTCGGCTGCTGTGCACAGTCTCCCACCCCCGCGGCGCTTACACTTCCCTATGGCGCTGCCCGCCTGCCAGCAACTCTACAGATGCGTCACCGACGTCCGACGTCCTGCTCCGGGACCTTCCCTCTGACGCGCTGATGTAACTTCCTGTTTACAGAGGCTGGACGCGGAAGGCCCCGGAGCAGGACGTCGGACGTCGGTGACGCATCTGTAGAGTTGCTGGCAGGCAGTGCCATAGCAAAATGTAAGCGCCGCCGCGGGGGTGGGAGACAGTGCACGACAGCATTAAAAGAAGCGCTGCGGAAGGGATGGCAGAGGGTAAGGATCTTCTTTTGGGCGGGCCTGAGGCTAAACTGGGTGGGCCTGGGTGGCTACGCCCCTGACTTAAGCAGGGTTTAAACCAAAATAAATTCCAAAACCATGTAGGTTTCCAAACCTTCAGGGGCTGCCTTCCTCAGCTCTCAAGCTCCCATTCCATTCTGCCTCCTTCCCCTGCTCAGGCTGATTAATTCCCTCTTCCATCCAATCCTCCTCCTGCTTCTCAGCCCACCCCTCCCTATTACAGGTGGGCCCCATGATATACTGATTGCTGGTCCCGGGAGCTGGCTCCTTCATTCACCCTCCCTCTTGTGGTCAGAGACGGTATATGGCCAGCTTGCCTATCCCCTGGGATCTCACTGCTAGGACTGGAAATGCATTCTGGGATATGTAGTTCATGGTTTTGCTGCTTCACTCTATACATCGGGGATGTAGCCTTGTCATAATATATCTCAGTACAAACCCTGCCACTATGTATCGCTATTGAAAAAGTTTGTCAGGCCTGGAAGGACCTTCCGTTATTGTTGTTTGGCTGTGTCGCCCTTTGTCAAGATGGTCATGGTCCCTGTTACTGTACCCACTTCAAACTATGCCCATATGGTTGGCTCGCAGAAATGAGCTTAAATTTCGATCTATTATTTCTAGGTTTATTTGGAGAGCTTGAGCCTCGTGGATCAGCATGAATAAATTGCTTCTGGCTAAGTTGAGGGGTGGTCTCAATCTTCCAGATATGAAGTCATATAATGTAGCTGCTCTGATGCGTTGGATTCAGGAGGCCACTTTTTCGTTTTATCAACTAATTGCACACGCAGAAGGGCTTGGCTCTGAAGTACCACTGTAAATTTATTTTTCTGTCTCCTCTGAGAAAGGCCTGGAGATGGTGGAGAAGGCTTCAGGGTTGGTCGGGTGTCAAGTCACCTTTTTTGCAGCTGGAGGGCAATTCCAATTTCAAGCCAAGTTGGGGAAAATCAGTATTTAATGTACAGACATCTTGGGGTTGTTCGTCCTTGGAGCAACTCTTGGCACTGGGCCGGGGGTTCTTCTCCACATTCTCACAGGTTCAAAATAAATGGGGATTGCCGAATAAGTATTTTTTTCCTGTTTTCAAGTCTGGCATTGTTAGGAAACCCTATCAAAGGATATCTCAGATGAATGGTCCTTGGGCAGGTTGGTCACACAGTTTGCTCAAACACCTGCCTCCCTCAATAGGCTATCCTATTGGTATAAACTTATTAAATCTGAATCCCAGGTCTCAGGAATCACTGCCCTTAGGGAATGATAGCAGAGCTTCATCAGGAAATCACTGAGCCCCAGTTTCTGGCCTTTTTTAGGGTTCTTAGTGCTTATGTGAAATATTCTGATTTGTAGGAGACAGTATAAAATCTTGCATATATACTATCTGACACAGGAAATGGGAGCACGGTTGGGGCTCTGGGAAACTGATATCTGTATTAAATGTAAGCATCTCACAGGTTCCTATGTTCACTCCTTCCTAGAATGCCCCACTCTAGTTATATTGAGGATACGTTACATTGCTCTGTTGAGTGGAATTATGGGACCATGTTGTTGGGAACTCAGGAGTCTCTGATGGACCAAGGCTTGTCTCAGCCACAATGCCGATTTGTTTATAATGCCTTGTTGCTCATTAAAAGGGCGAACCTTGCACACTGGATTTCGACTGACCAACCGCTGTTGCAAAAATGGGTGGCAAAAATGAGAGACCTAGCTCAATTTGAAACTCTTACTTATCAAAGATCTCATCATATTGATATACAAACTTATGTTGCTTTGTGGTGTACGTTTCTGGCTAAACATAGTCAGGGAGGCTCCCTTTAATTCTGTAGATATTGGTAGAGACAGTGTGGAGTGGGGGGGGGGAGAGTTGTGTGTGTGGCAGCATGTGGAGTGATTGTGTGGCTGACTGGCTAGTGTGGACCATGAGGATGGCTGTGTGGCTGTGGGGGTATGTATTAAAAATGACACAGTGTGGGTTGTGGGACCTGGCATACTGAGTCTCATGTTTTCTGTTTTGCTTCTCTTGGTTCATGGGTTGGGGTTTCACTTGTGTTATGAAGGCTATTTGTTGTTCTCTGTACTTTGTTTCCCTCATTGTTGGGACTGATGATGTATATCTTGTCTTTGAAGGTTTTCATTCTCCACTGTTACTCTCTAAATAAATATTTTTTTTTAAAAAGAGGGGAGCAGGAGAGGAAGAGTCTCCCCAGTTCATGTTGCTGGTGTTGAAATTATGTAGCAGGAGCAGATGTAGGTGGTGGTGAGCAATCTCTAGTGGATTCTCAGCATGGAACTAATTCAATTGGTTCTGGACCGGGGACTAGTGATCGTGGCCCTCTGGGAGTTTCTGGAAATAGAAGACCTAGTATTCACCATCTGATTAGACCACCAGTTGTCACCCTGGACTCCATTTGGTCTGCCCTTGTCTGTTTGGAGAATTCAGAGGACCTTTTACAAAGGTGCGCTAAGGTTTTTATTTCGCTCTAAATGCTAAAGACGCCCATAGAAATATATGGGCATTTCTAATGTTTAGCTCATGCTTATTTTTAGCGCACACTGAAAATGCTAGCACGCCTTTGTAAAAGGACCCTCGGTGAGTAACTATAATGGAGAAATTGGGCTATTATCTGCCAAACTTGATTCAAATTTAAACCAGCAAGGGGAAAAATTGAAGGGTATAGCACAGAAGATTACTGCTTTAGAACAATGATTAGATCAGCAAGAGTTTCTGGCTAGATCAGCTATTCAAGATAGACTAATTTCCCACCACAGAATGGAAGTAATGGAAAACAAAGAAAGATCACTTAACTTAAAATCTGTCAAGAACTACCTAGAAATACACTGGAGAGGTATTAACAATTCCAAGGGAAGCCTTTCCCCCTGTTGCCAAATGTTATTTTTTGGCAATAAGATCAAAACATGGCATAAATGATAATTGTAATCTTCAAGATAATTGTCTTGACATTTCTGCCATATTGGAAAGCACATCATCAGAAATTAACAGATCTATTTTGTTAGTGGCCTTCATAGTTGAGCAGATAAGGAGAGGCTTTTTAATCTGTTTTGTAAGAATTGTGCTGTTTATTCCTGAGTCATAAAATTTGGGTTTATCCGCATTTATGTAAGATGACATAAAAGTGGCGTAGCCAGAAGGAAATTTTTGGGTGTGCCAACCGGTTGGATGGATGGGCACTAGAGAAACACCTGCCACCTGATATGCCCTGCCCATGCCCCTACTCCTACTGCACACCTACCCCACTCCCAATAACTTCAATGGGAGTAGCAGTGCTGGCCTCAGTGGCTGCAGGCCACATTGAGAGCTAGGGGAAATATAAGCGGGTGCACTCTTCATCCTCCACTGAGCTGCAGTGCTCCAATACACATATGCTTCTCCCAAATATGCCCTAAATATTACAGTGGGGGCCCCCCCAAAAATATCAATACATCAAGAAAACTGAACAAGCCAAAGTACTATTTATTTGGATTTTGCTCACACTTTTTTCAGTAGTAACTCAAGGTGAGTTACGTTCAGGTGCACTGGATATTTCTCTGTCCCAGGAGGGCTCACAATCTAAGTTTGTACCTGAGGCAATGGAGGGTTAAGTGATCACAAGGGGCAGCAGTGGGATTTGAACTGGCCACCTCTGGATTTCAACACTGTTGCTCTAACCACTAGGCCACCTCTCCACTCCACTATAGAATACTAAATAGAAAATTGATGCTAACAGAATACTTTGGTCACACACACAGAACACAAATGCCAAATACAGAAGTGACCACAAACCATAAACAAATTAAATCAAAATCCCAAGAGGCCAGACCTTGCATTTAGCACAACACAGAGAAATACAAAGAGATGCATTTTCTCCTATACTGTGCAAAATATGATAGCACATGCAAAATACAGTGTTAGGGGAGGTACAACTAGGGCAACTGGGTTTGCCCCCTAGCCAGAGAGAAGGCATTGAGGACCTATCCAAGACAGTTGGAGATGGTGGGCTGGGTGAGGCCTGCATTTACTGCTAGCACTGACTGAAAACTGCCAGTGACAAGAAAGGTGAGGGAGGCAGTGACCTTAAGATGGACTGGCACTGGATTATTCCTGCGAGTTGTGGCATGAAGGAGGGGTTGTAGCTACTGACAGAGGTGCTGTACAGCAGCCCTTTCAAAACAGTACCTAGTAAGGCTGTGCTCAATGAGGTCCATGAAGCAAGTCCTGGGCCTAAATAATCTGAGATAGGGGTATCTCCTCCTGGGCCTCCCCTCCAAACTCTCATCCACATCCAGCAAACCATCAGCCACAACAGCATTCAGTGCATCCATGATTGATGTGTAGGTGTCCCACCACCACCACAGGTGCAACCCACTAAGCCCAGTAACACCACTGTTCAGTCCTCCACCTAATGCATCTAGTGAGACCAAGCACCAGCACTCAGTCATCCAGCACCAGTAAACAGTCCCCACACAAAATGGCAGCAACACATAGCACAGTCTCCTAGCACCAGCACACAGTCCTCACACAAACAGCTGCAACACAAAGCACAGTAACAAACTGGGAGTGTACAAACAGAGGAACAATGAGAGACACAAAACTAGCAGGTAAGGGGGTTTGAATGGGAGGTGTGGGGGAAGGGGTGAGATAAAGAGCAAGGGTTATGTGTGTGGCTGGGGAGCTAGTAGGTGTGGGCAAGGACTTGAGGAGGTGAGACACAGAGCAGGCAAATCAGGAAGTGTGAGGGTCCAAAGGTTCAGACAATGGCAAAGAAATAAAGGTTACAGACCACTTAGCAACTTCCAACCTTTTTCACAAACCAACAATTTGACCTCTCCACTCTCTAACTCAGCAAAATCACAAATGGGCCCAAAGACAAGTTTGTTCTTAAGCTACAGGTCTAATTCACAACATTTTTTCTTCCCGGTTTTGCTATTCATTATGGCAGAGAAAAAACGTACTGTACATCACATAACAACGCCCTTCCCAAAATGCCCAATCTCAAACATTTTCTTTCAGCGAATATAGAACTTAAACGTTTTTTTGTTTGTTTGATTATATGGTTTTTAAACATTTTCGTGTTAGAAACACATCCATCTGTCCCTTGTGCCACTTTTTGCATGCTCTTTTCGTCTGAAAATGAGCCCCATAGGTTTTTTTAAAAGTGCTTGTTTCAACCAGGGCTTTACATGAGGAATTTATTTATTTATTTGTTACATTTCCCACATTTTCCCACCTATTTGTAGGCTCAATGTGGCTTACATAGTACCGGAGAGGCGTTACAGACTCCGGTGTAAACAAATACAAAGTGATGTTGTGGTAAGATAAAGTTCATGTGGCACAGCCACACCAGGGAATCGTACAACGGAAGAGTTGTGTTATGTCCATTACATTCTTTAGTTTTGTTGTGTTGCAGAGATCAGGCATTTATGTTGGATCGGTAGGGTATGCCTTTTTAAACAGGTTAGTTTTTAGTGTTTTCCAGAACTTTAGGTGGTCATTCGTAGTATTGGCCATATTGCTTAAAGGATTTACCAGCTAGTCCAAAAGCCCCACTAGTGAAAAGCTAGAAATGCCTATTAGGACTTTACAGTAGATGAGCAGATCAAAAGGAGTAGAAAGTTCCAGAAAACCAGAAAACTGACATAAAGTCATGTGTAGAATCATCTGTCTTTTGTTTAAGTAAGGATTTTTCAAAGAGCAGTGTGAGAGGAAGTGGTTGGGGTCATAATGGGAACACCCAGGTAGGAATCTGGCCATCCTGATGCAGCAGGGCACAGACATGACCATTACTCCCTCTGCAACTACCTCATAGCACAGACACTATGCAGTCTGCTACTGCCTTGAAACTCACAGAACTGAGCTCTGTACTTAAATCAAAACTAGTCAGCTGAAAAAGCTTTTGAGGCTCAGACTGCAGTTAGCCTCAAGCCTCTGAATGCTTACAGTAGTCTTAGACAGCAATAACGTCAATGACAACTAAGCTCTGAATCACGTTTTGAAAGGCAGTATACCAAGTGCAACTAAACTAAACTAAGCTCTTTGTTCATTGGTAATATATTATTTGGAACTACATTTGACTTGTATAACAAATAAGGACATATGTTTTGAAATCCTTTCTTCTGCTGTTCTCTATATCACCTCTCTCTTCCTGATTTCCTGTGAAAACTCTTTTCACACTGGAGAAGGGGATGAGAAACTAGAAGGGGATATTATTATTATTATTTATTGCATTTGTACCCCACATTTTCCCACCTATTTGCAGGCTCAATGTGGCTTACAGAGTGTTGTTATGACAAAGTCATGACAGGATATTGGATACAATCAATAGTATGCAGAAGATGGATGAGGAATTAGAGAAGATGGTGTTAGATAGGATAGATTAGGAGGTGATTTGTGTCTTTAAGGGTTATTGGCTAGTCACTTGCTCCTGGGAGAAACCTCTCTGCTTTTGTGACTCACAAGGTGTGAGTCAAGGCCCTTTACAAACACTACTGATCAGGATGAAGTCTCTGAATGCCTGTAATTCTCAGCACTTCCTGTAGTAACCACAATGATGATGGCATTGATCCTGAGAATTATGCCAATACCTTGCAACATGCCTGTTCCCTATACCAGTATGAAACCGCTGTGTCTTTTACATTGTGAGGTATGAAGCAGTGTTTGAATAGGCTCTGTGGTTTGTCACTGTTTTGTTTGAGAAGACATATCTGAGCGGTATGAAGATGTATCTGTGTAAGAATTAGTGAGAAAGTATGTGTTGTGTTTTGTTTTGGCCAAGAGATATGTAATCAAATGTATTCATCCCCAAGGGCCTGTGGGTTTGATTATACAGTATCATTGCCTTCATTTTTCAGGTTATCTGTTTGCAGTTAGCTGAGCACTTTGATTGGAGTGCATGTCAACAAGGTAACTCCAGTCTGATACAGCTATTAAAGTATCCTGTTAGTTTGGAGTGTCAGCATACCATGTTATTTGCTAACTCTCATTGGCATATGACACATGCTGATAATATAAACTACTGCATACCCCAATAACAGGTGAACAAACAACAGGACGGCACAGGGGATCAGAACAGGCACTCCTTTTACAGACAGGACAGCTGAGGAAAAAGTAGGGACTTTGCTACGTCATGCTTCCATTTTAACAAACAGGCACCAAAGCTTCGACAGTGAAACATTGTTTCACCAAAACTGTCACCCCCATTATCACTTCCACCTCCTTCCAAATTCAGGGTGAGGGACCAGTTCAGTATGCAAGATGCAAGCTGGTTGGATGCCTCAAGAAGTGGAGGAACTGAAAGAGGAGGTGGCAAGGTTGAAAAGCATCAGTGACAATGAAAGATATATTGATTAAATGCTTTTTGAGGCATTCCAGCAGAGAGGAAGATGACACTGTGTGAAGAGATGACAGCTGAACATGTTTCTTCAAGCTCTGGTGATCTATCACCCTGACTCTGCCTTTCCTAGAACTGAAGAACTGTAATCTACCCTGAAATGGAAGTGGTGAAAACAATCCCAGGAATATGAGGAATTGGAGGTTAAACTCCCCAAAGTTGCAGGATGAATGACCTCTAAGAAGCGAAAAGTAATGGTGTTGGACAGCTCCTGAGAGGTACAGAGATGTCCATTTGATAAATTGACATGTACTAAGAGTACATAAGATCCTATGAAGAGTTTGCTGAGAGTCATCAATTCTACTATTAGATTCTGCTACAAAATACTGCTAGGTATCTACCCAAATGTATCAAAATTGCCTGTCGTGTTTTTTCCTTGTATTCTCCCTATATCTGCATCAGCGGTTTTCAATTAAATAAAATAATTTAAAAGGAAGAAAGGAATGCCAATAAGAAGAGGACAGAATACACTATCACAAAACATTCAATCAGAATAAAAACAGGGATGGGGATTTTAAAATTTGGACAAAGTTACCTAACCTGATTGCTGTAGAGATGCAGGTTTGCTGGGTCCAGCTAGTGGAATACCAAAGGCCAAATCAAAGAAATGGGCCTTAAGAAGAGATTCACATTTAGGAAAAGATAATTCAGCATGCAAAAATGGAGGCAAGTTGTTCCAAAGGAAGGGTGCTAAATAAAAGTAGGCTGAGTGTCAAGTGCATTTATAATGTGTTTTTTAAGCGCAAGTGTTGTAAATGGCTTCAAAACTCGAAGCTCCCTGGCTCTGGGAGAGAAACTGAAGCATACAGGGTGTGCAGCAGGTGGTTTTCTCCTTAATCCTCCCTATTGAAGGTAAAGGCTGAGGCAGAGAAGCTCCAGAGCTGGCCCAAGGATATCTGACACCCTAAGTGAACCTTCAGCCATGTGCTACCCATAATCCATGCCAAACATCTTCCCTTCCCTACCCGCTACCCCCTACCCTGTGGTATCCAGCATCTCTCTCCTTCCCCACTTCCCCTTCCCCTGTGGTATCCAGCACCACTCTCCTACTCAACCTCCACTCGCACATCTGGAGATGTCCAATGGCTTCTTTCTCTTCCCTATCCCTTTCTAGGGTAGCAGTCAACATGTCTATGGAAGACTCATGGCCAGTGTGGGGCCTTGAGCATCAGTAGAAGTTTGTAGGGGATAGAACCTAGCAGGCCTTGAACAAGCATAAAGGCTCAAGGTCTCATGCCAGCTGCAAAGAGTCTCCTGTAGACACCATGACTGTTGTATTGGTGCTGACCCCAAAATATGCCACCCTAGGTGAATTCCTAGTCTGCCTAGAGGTCAGGCCAACCCTGAAAAGCTCACATCCTGGAGATGCATGGCTGCATAAATAGTGTTATTGAGAATGTTTTCACTTCCTTGGCCATGGGATTATTTTTCAAGGACTGCTGAGTAGAAATTGGCATGCATCTATTAAAGAAGTGGCAAAATGTTTTCTGCAATAGACTAACTAAACAACTAAGGAGGGGTTTAAACTAGGATTGCTAGGGATGGATGAACAGTTAAGTTCCCAGTTAAGTAAATGCTTCAGGTAAGTAAAATAAAAGGGAAAAGGAAGAGAAACACCAGGAAAGCTGTGCACACTAAATGCCTACAGTAAAATATCAGATGAGGCTGACTCAGATTTAGCAGCTGTCACAGAAACAAAGAGCCATTACTTGGGATATTGATATACTGGGTTGTAATCTATTCAGGAAAGACAGAATAGGAAGAAAAGGATGAGGAGTGGAGCTATATGTAAAACAGAAAACCAACAAAACTGGAGGGTTTGTGAAGTAAGGGGGAGCCACAGTGAATTAATCTGGAAAAAGGAAACGGAACATCTATTTACATTGGTATGATATAAAGACCACCCTCCCAGGCAGGAGGAAGAGATTTAATTGAAGAGATTCACAATTTTGCTATGAAAGGGAAAATGCTAATGCAAAGTGATTTAAATTTGCCAATTGAATATCCTGGCTGTGGTGTCATCTGAAAGTAAGGAAATCCTGCAGTCCTTATGAGGAGAACTATTCCAGAAACTGGTAACGAAACCTATGCAGAAGGGTAGCGAAACCCATACTGGAACTGGTTCTTGTGAATGAGAAGAGTGTTTCTGATGTAGTTGGTGATCATCTGGCATCCAATGATCAGATGATGTGGTTCAGTATTAGGATATGGATGGAAAAGGTTCATTCAAAAGTGAGTGTCCTAAACTTCAGGAAAACTAACTTTGGTAAGATGGGGGAAACTTCAAGGAGTTACTAACAGGATATTGGGGCGGGGGGAGAGAGTAGAAAAGCACTGGTCAAAAATGAAAGGTGATATTATTAGAAAAATAAATAAAAATAACAGAGAAAGGAGGTCACTATGGTTTTTGAAAGAAGAAGCTGAAAAGATAACCAAAAAAGAGGTTAGTTAGGCTTCATAAGCAAGAGATAACAGAAAGAGAAATACAAGTAGTAATATCTGAAGAAACGGAGGGGCCCTTTTACTGAAGGGTGTTAAGACCTAACACACGATTAAAGTGTGAAAAAAGGCTACCACAAAACGTGTTAAATTGTGTGTTATTTATATTAGTTTAGTTTTTGTTGGCAGGTGGTGTGGCATGGACAGATGGTCTTGAAAGAGTTAATCTAGCTAGCATGTTTTGATTAGCATGTGCTAACTGGATAATATGGATTTAATACGAGAGCACTTAACGCCTCCTAAACAGGAGGCGCTTATTACTCCAGCATTCATTTTTTTGCAGGTCCCACATGCTAATTGAAAAATTAGCATGGGACCTGTAAAAGATTTTTAAAACCCCAATAAACTGCCGCATTAAATCTGGGCTTAGTGCATATCAAAGTCCCACATTAAAAAGTATTAAAGCACACATTGATATGTATTTTAGTAAAAGTGACACTAAGAGAAGCTGGGAAAATATAAAACCAAAGGTGAAAATAGAAAATGTGGAGGGGCATTTTTGATATGATGTTTAAGTCCAACTTTGGACATTTTGCTCAAAACGTCCAAAATCCAAATAACAAATATAAACATTTTCGAAACAGAAAAATGTCTCTTTTTTTTTTTTTTTTTTAAATTCAAAAAATAGCCACATGCAAGATGTTTTTGTGCTCTGTGCATTTATTCTTTTGGTCCATTTTTGTAAAAAAGAAATCCAAGTGAAAAATACACAAAATCAAGCCATTGGGATATAGGAGGAGGCCACACAGATATCCCAGCAGAGTAGTGGGGCATTCTAGGGGGGCACTGCAGTGGACTTCACCTAATGGCTCCCAGATACACATTTCACCGTTGCTCACTTATATTGCAGAATGAGTCTTACAAAACCCACCAAAAACCTACTGTACACCACTACAATAGCCCTTATAGCTGCAGGTGTCACCTATATGTGCACACAATAGATTTTTGGTGGGTTTTGGAGGGCTGACACTTTCCACCACAAGTTAACAGTTAGAGTGGATTATGGGGCTTGAGTCCACTTCTCCATTGTGCACTGCACCGACCACTAGGTTACCCTAGGGACTTGCTTGTTGCTCTAATAGGAAGGCTATAATATATGTGGCTGTCATAGAGGTTAGTATATACTGTTTCTTTTACATCCTTGGGGGGTGGGAGGGGGGTCATTCCTTTAATTCCTCCAGTGGTCATCCGGGGCACTTTTTTGTAGCTTAGTTGTTATTAAAACAGATCTTGCTCAAAACATCTTAGTTTTTGTCCTGGATGTTTTTGTTTTGTTCCATTATGGCTGAAAAATGTCCAGATCTTAGGGAAGCCCAAATTCCTCCTTTGACATGCACCTTGCGATATTGATGCACTGTAGACAAACTGCACAGAAAAACAAAAAGTCCCCTGGAAAGTGGGTTTTGAAAATACTGATTTGGATCCACGTTTTGGTGAAAAAAAATGTCCAAATGCTGCTTTATGCCATTTTTAGACATTTTTCTCTTTAAAAAACGAGCCCAAAAGTAGTTAATACAGTAAAATGGGGAAGACAAGCTTTTTTTTATTTTCATTTATTTTAGTGATTGGAGAAAGTGCAAGTGTGACATTGTAAAACTCAAGGGTGAAAGGGAGAACATGCTGAGGCTTATGAGAATAAGCAGAATTACTTAATAAATATTTCTATTTTGCACTTACAGTTGAAGGACCAGAACTAGGACCTCAGAAAACAAACACAAATAGAAACAGAAGTGAGGCAGACCTTGTGTTCATTAGGTTCTAGCCAGACTAAAAGCACACAAAGCAATAGGACCATAAGAGATACATTTAAGGGTATTGAAGGAACTTGGAGGTCATTTCAGTGGAGTACCAAGGGGGGGCCGTGGGGGCAGTACACCCCGGGTGCACGCCGCTGGGGGGTGCCGCGGCACGCGCCTGTCGGCTCCAGGTTCGCTAACTTTGCTCGTTCGCTGCAGCTCCCTCTGCCCCGGAACAGGTTACTTCCTGTTCCAGGGCAGAGGGAGCTGCAGCGAACGAGTGAAGTTAGCGAACTCGGAGCCGACAGGCGCGCGCCGCGGCACCCCCCAGCGGCGTGCACCCGGGGGGGTGTCATTTCGCCGGGGAGAGGGAGTTGTCATTTCGCAGGGGGGGGGGGCGCATCGGCGATCCGCCCCAGGTGTCATCCAGGCTAGGAACGCCACTGGGTCATTTTACTATGGTGTGCTAACAGATTTAGCACACATTAACGGATTAGTACAGTGGTGGAAATAAGTATTTGATCCCTTGCTGATTTTGTAAGTTTGCCCACTGACAAAGACATGAGCAGCCCATAATTGAAGGGTAGGTTATTGGTAACAGTGAGAGATAGCACATCACAAATTAAATCCGGAAAATCACATTGTGGAAAGTATATGAATTTATTTGCATTCTGCAGAGGGAAATAAGTATTTGATCCCCCACCAACCAGTAAGAGATCTGGCCCCTACAGACCAGGTAGATGCTCCAAATCAACTCGTTACCTGCATGACAGACAGCTGTCGGCAATGGTCACCTGTATGAAAGACACCTGTCTACAGACTCAGTGAATCAGTCAGACTCTAACCTCTACAAAAATGGCCAAGAGCAAGGAGCTGTCTAAGGATGTCAGGGACAAGATCATACACCTGCACAAGGCTGGAATGGGCTACAAAACCATCAGTAAGACGCTGGGCGAGAAGGAGACAACTGTTGGTGCCATAGTAAGAAAATGGAAGAAGTACAAAATGACTGTCAATCAACAAAGATCTGGGGCTCCACGCAAAATCTCACCTCGTGGGGTATCCTTGATCATGAGGAAGGTTAGAAATCAGCCTACAACTACAAGGGGGGAACTTGTCAATGATCTCAAGGCAGCTGGGACCACTGTCACCACGAAAACCATTGGTAACACATTACGACATAACGGATTGCAATCCTGCAGTGCCCGCAAGGTCCCCCTGCTCCGGAAGGCACATGTGACGGCCCGTCTGAAGTTTGCCAGTGAACACCTGGATGATGCCGAGAGTGATTGGGAGAAGGTGCTGTGGTCAGATGAGACAAAAATTGAGCTCTTTGGCATGAACTCAACTCGCCGTGTTTGGAGGAAGAGAAATGCTGCCTATGACCCAAAGAACACCGTCCCCACTGTCAAGCATGGAGGTGGAAATGTTATGTTTTGGGGGTGTTTCTCTGCTAAGGGCACAGGACTACTTCACCGCATCAATGGGAGAATGGATGGGGCCATGTACCGTACAATTCTGAGTGACAACCTCTTTCCCTCCGCCAGGGCCTTAAAAATGGGTCGTGGCTGGGTCTTCCAGCACGACAATGACCCAAAACATACAGCCAAGGCAACAAAGGAGTGGCTCAGGAAGAAGCACATTAGGGTCATGGAGTGGCCTAGCCAGTCACCAGACCTTAATCCCAATGAAAACTTATGGAGGGAGCTGAAGCTGCGAGTTGCCAAGCGACAGCCCAGAACTCTTAATGATTTAGAGATGATCTGCAAAGAGGAGTGGACCAAAATTCCTCCTGACATGTGTGCAAACCTCATCATCAACTACAGAAGACGTCTGACCGCTGTGCTTGCCAACAAGGGTTTTGCCACCAAGTATTAGGTCTTGTTTGCCAGAGGGATTAAATACTTATTTCCCTCTGCAGAATGCAAATAAATTCATATACTTTCCACAATGTGATTTTCCGGATTTAATTTGTGATGTGCTATCTCTCACTGTTACCAATAACCTACCCTTCAATTATGGGCTGCTCATGTCTTTGTCAGTGGGCAAACTTACAAAATCAGCAAGGGATCAAATACTTATTTCCACCACTGTATGTGTTACGTGCCATGTAGCCCATAGGTATACATTAGGCTGTGCGTCATTTAGTGAATGCTAATTGTTAACATACGCTAAATCTGTTAACGCACCTTATTAAAAGAGCCCCTTAGTGAAGTTCTGGCGGCTCCATTGTCTGACCTTTTCCATGCTTCTTTAAAGTCAGGAGTAGTCCTGGAGGACTGAAGATGGAAGCATGTGGTTTCTCTCAGCAGTAGCGAAAGTAAGTAGGATGGCAGCTAAAGGATGGTTAGCCTAATATTGGTGGAATATATTCTGTTGCTTTCAATAAAGCCCATGGATGGCTGAGAATTGTACCCTCATAATCTCTGCTTTGGCTGGGTCCCTCCATTTGAGATCATTAAAGTTCAGTTGATTTCCTAACTTGAACTTGGATTCTTACTAGTTATCATTTATTTCTTTCACCTTGGTCCCAAGACAACCAGGGTGCAGTCTCCCTCTTTAATTAGGAGTCTTCATTTTAGACCGAGAATGTTACTATTCTTAATTGTCTCTTTTTGATGAAAAATTCTTTACTCCAATAGATATTGCCCTCTTTCTCTCATCCAGTTTCTCTATGAATCTCCCATCCATCAGAGTAAGATATGAATGGGTGTGCTACGGTAGTAGTGTGCTCAGGCTCGGGGGGGGGGGGGGGGGGAGAAGATATATGTTACTCCTGTCAATGAGTCGCATGACAGTGAACCTTAGAGGAGACAACTCCTCCAGCCCTCGGACTAAGAGTCCTCTGAAGCCACCCTGTATGATATGTAGGGTGGAAGGGGAGACAAAGAGTGCTGAGAAAAAAACAAAAGAATGCCCCCCCCCCCCCCAACAAGGCTGGCATGTATGGGGAAAATGATAAAAGAATAACCAAAAATGAAAACTACAAAATGGCTAAATAAATACCATCACTGAAGAACAGCAAAACCATCAACTGATGATAGTTCAGCAGAATGACAAATTAGATCCTAATGCTGATTAGATGACTCTATAATCAATTCACATCACGATAACACTGCATAATTTCTAGATGATGCAGCACATCACAGAATTAGATGGGATTAACAAATGGCAACATAAAAAGAATCAAGCATCTGACTGCCACGTGTAGAGAAACACATGAATTATCTAGTTTTAATGAGTGGCCTTTCATTTGACAGTGGTTTCCCTCTTCGTCGCATTACGTTTTATCTTTAATACACAAACTGGGAGTAAAAAAAGGAACTCTGTTTTGTTTAAAGGAGTATATTAGAAATTAAATCATAAATCATAATTAATCTTTTATACCATATCAACACTAACAGCGCTATAGAAATGCTAAGTAGTAGTAGTAGTAAGTGGCTCGGAACGGTTCACAACAAAAGAAAATTTACACACAATGATATTTCACATGAAATTCTTAATATTAAAAAAAAAACAAATTCAAATTATGTAATACAATAATTCAAGAGTAATATTTAGAAAAAAAAACCCCAAGATTTAAGTAATTTCCAAAATCTGAGATAATTGATCTCAGTTCAGATAATAGGAAGTAGGGTTTTCCAAATGGGGACAACAGTCAGTGTAAATAATCTTTTAGTTGTAGTAGCCAGTCGAGGTTTTAGACAAAGGGGAAACTTCAATTTACTCACATGCATAATCCTGGTAATAGAGTTGTGAGACTGAACAGAAATCAAAGTTAAAAAATATTCAGGACAGACTCCATTCAAGATTTTAAAAACAAAGCATAAAGCTTTGAAATTACACATCCAGGAAACAATTAATACACCAATGGCAGGGAGAAATGCAGAAGTTGGCCTACTGCCCAAGCATTTAGGTCCCTGTTTACAAAGAGGGGCATAATTTGAATGGGCTGTGTCGGCAATGCTACACAGCTTTGTAAATAGGGGGGTTAGTTTGTTCAGTTTTCATACCTGAACTAGAGAATGACACGGTTACCGTTACTGCGGATATACCATGGTACACTGCAGTAAATCTGCGGTAATGGCAACACTCTAAAAAAAAAATTACTGCAGATACAAAATATTTTACCGCCCTGCGGGAATGGTAAAAGACCTTGTTCCCACGGTGTCACTGAAAGAAGTACTGGAGTGCCTGTCAGCTGGCTGCAGGAAAGTGTAATTAACACCAAAACCTCCTCGTGTAACACCCGCAGGGGAGGGGCAAGAGAAAAGTGCTGGCTGGACCCATGGGAGGAGGTGAGGGGCTGGACCGATGGGAAGAGGGGGGCTGGATGGAAAAAAGAGAGGTGGGGGCTGGACCCATGGGAAGATGGGGGCTGAAGGGAAAGGAGAGAGGTGCTGGCTGGACTCTGGGAGGAGGAGAGCTACAGGGAAGGGAAAGAGATGCTGGACCAAGGAGACGAAGGAAGAGGAAGTCAAATACTGAACCCAAAGTGGGAAGCAGAAAGGGAAAGAGGGCAGGCAGGTGAACCAGATGCTGGAATGGGTGGAGGAATAGAAGGAGAGAAGCTGGGTTCAGTTGGAGAGGAGAGGAGAGAGACACACTGGTGTGTAAGAGGAAGAAGCTGGACACAGGGAGGTAACAGAAACAGAGAAGAAAAGATATGCGTGGGGGCAAGCATAGAGACAGGGACACAAAAGGGAGATGCAGCGTGGGGATGGTATATGGACACAGAGGGGGAAATGCAAGACACAGAAGGGAGATGTTGTTTGACACAGGATGAAAGGATAGGGAAGTATAGGGACACAGAAGGGAGATGCTGAATGTGGGGGACAATAGGGACATAGAAATGGAAGCTGGATGGTGAACATGGAGAGAGAAGAGAAGTCAAATGGACAGGAGAACCTGGAGTGAGTGAGTTAAGAGAAAAAGACAGAGAGAAGCAGAAACCATAGCCCGAGACCAACACGATTTTAAAAATACAATGACCAGACAACAAAAGGTAGTAAAATAATTTTATTTTCCATTTTGTGATTAGAGTATGTCAGATTTGAAATGTACATATCTTGCCAGAGCTAGTGTTAGATGTGGCTGGGGCCCAATGCAAAAATCTGAGCGGGGACCCCAAAGCCCATTACCAGGCTGCACTTTTTTCAGCTTTCATCAGACTTGGGGCTCTCTCTGTTCAGGGGCCAACCGCAGTTGCCCAAGTCGCACTCCCGTAACACCACCCTGGCATGTGCCATTTTTATATTTTGCTCAGTAAAAGAGTAAATGCATCAATTTCTAAATCTCTGGTGTAACTGTTTGAGGCTTGTGCAGATGGCAGTCGGAGTTTGTGGGGACGGGAACAGAGCTCACAGAGATGGGGACAAAGCTCACAGGGATGAGCCCATGTTATTCTACCGGTATAACCTGAACCCAACACTTTGTCTCTATAAAACAGGGGTAGGCAATGCTGTTCCTCGAGGGTCGCAACCCAGTCAGGTTTTTAGAATTTTCCCAATGAATATGCATGAAACCTATTTGCATACAATGTCACAGCGGTATATAAACACAATATAATGTAATGTAATATAAAAATTATTGTACATACCCTGTAGCCTTATTCAATCTCCAAGTAGTAAAATTATATCTGACAGATGTATCCCAATAACAATCCTAAAATAAATCAATATCTATTAAAAATCTGATCACTTAAAAACAATACAATAAAGTAAGACTAACAATTGTAACTGGATTATAGAAATAATGATTGTCATAAATTTGTAAAGCATCAAATTCCTAAAGTCTTTATATTACCAAAAATATGTTACTATAAATGTAGAAATGATATTGTGTGTAACCAGTTATATGTGTGCGTTACAGATTGAGACACCGGGGGCCTTTTACCAAGCTGTGGTAAGAACTAATGCATGCTTACCACAGGTTAAAATCCACTACCATGGGGCATTCAGGCCTCCTGCAACAGTTTTCCGATTTTCATGCACTTCCCACGTGCTAAAAAATACATTTTATTTTTTAGTGCTGGGGGCGTGTTTGGGGCAGAGAGTAGGCATGCCCAGTGCTAATAGGTTAGCACAGCTACAGTGCCACGTGCTAGCCAATTAGCACATGGTTAGCACAGGAGCCCTTTCTGCCTAGAAATGAAGTGCCGGTAAAGGCTCCTGCGTTAATGGCCACACTCTGATTGAGAAATTAGCACATGGCCATTAGTTGAGGAAATGGAAAATACGGCCATTTTATAGCCGCAACTCAGCAGGCAGGAAATCTACATGATAGTCATAGGTCAGGCCACTTTTTATCGCAGGTTAGTAAAAGGACCCCACTGCCTTTAACTGCAAATTAATTAATGCAACAAACTTCTAAATGTAGGCAATTCTGACTGACAAAACTAAAACAGTGTATACCAATGGTTTCCAAACCTAGCCCTGCAGGCACCCCTGCCACTCAGGTTTTCAGGATACCCACAATGAATATTCATGAGAGAGATCTGCATGCACTGCCTCCGCTGCATGCAGATCTATCTCATGAATATTCATTGTGGGTTTGAAATACTAGTTGCGCTTGTAAATTTAGGTGTAGCCCAAAAAAGAGGGCGCGGAAATGGGAGGGTCATGGGCGTTTCAGGGTGGAGCACAGGCATGGTTTTGAGTTACGCACATAATTGGGGCATCACATCTAATAAATTTAGGTGTGGTCACTTGCACCACGTTTTTGTTGGCGCAAATTTATGGGTGACCCCAGTGCCTAGGCGCTATTTAATTAAGCGCAACTTACAGTTCTATATGGCTTACATGAGTAATAACAGTACAAATGCAGAGAATGAAAACATGTTAGAGAAAAAAATGTGAAATTACGAACATAGTTGAGAGACAGTAACAACGGGAATAGTCATTATAGAATTCACCCCATATAAAGTTAATAAATCATATCAAATTTGTTGATAACAAAAACATGAACTAAAGATAGAATAGCTATACTGGGTCAGACCAATGGTCCATCTTGCCTAGTATCCTGTTTCAAACAGTGGCCAATCCAGGTCACAAGTACCTGGCAGAAACTCAATTAGTAGCAACATTCCATGCTACCAATTCCTGGGTAAGCAGTGGCTTCCCCGATGTCTATCTCAATAGTGGACTATGGACATTTCCTCCAGGAACTGGTGCAAACATTTTTTTAAACCCAAGAAATGCCTTACTGTGTGAATCATTCTAAGTAAGCTCATGAAAACTTCTTCTTTTTTAACAAGGACACAAGATCTGAGAGGTGAACATGAACTAACTATCAAAGATGACACCCAAAATTGTTATGGTATTGTGCAATTGTATTACTGTACCGGCAAATGCTGCATTAACGGGTGCGGAATTTTTTTACACAAAAAAAACAAATGGCCTCAGATTTGGCAGAATTAAGTTTCAGGTGATGGGATTTAAGCCAAAATGTAAGCTTTAGACTGAGTGTATGAGATCTGTTGTGGATCATAGGGATACAAGAGATGAATATCATCAGCATACATGTATATAGTAGTCCAAAACCTTAGACTACACTTGTTAACTGGGCCACTATAGAGCCCAGGGGTATTGCACATGATTAATGTAGAGAAGAGTAGTTTTTTATGCCAGAGAAGACACAAACCCCCAGATGCTAGGTGTATTCTATAAAGATGCGCACGTAAATTTTAGTGTGGCTATGGGCAGAGGATGGGAGTTCCAAGAATTTACATGCACTGTTAAACAATACACCTGAGTAGGCACGGGGATTTACACCAGGTTTCACTTGGTATACATCCTCGCGCCTAACTTTTAGGAACAGCTCCTGATACTGGGCATTATTCTGTAAATGGCGCCCAACTCAGAGCACTGTTTATTGAATAATGCTTAGCACCTTTTTTTTTGGCACCATATGTATGATCTGTTAAGTACAATTGGAACTATTTCAAAACAGAACTTTTAATTCCCATTTCAAAAAGTCTGCTGGATACAAGGCTTCCATTAAAACAGCTATACTAATCTTGCCCATTTATATACAGTACGGTTATTCATGTGCCAAAATATCAATGAAATAGAGGAGCATAATCGAACGGGTCGACCATCTCTAAGGGCGCCCATCTCTAAGGACGTCACGGCGAAGGGGCGGGGAAACCGCTATTATCGAAACAAGATGGGCGGCCATCTTTTGTTTCGATAATATGGTCAGGAATGCCCAAATCTCCACATTTAGGTCGACCTTAGAGATGGTCGTTCCCGGTTTTTCGGTGATAATGGAAACCGAGGACGCCCATCTCAAAAATGACCAAATTGAAGGCATTTGTTCGTGGGAGGAGCCAGCATTTGTAGTGCACTGGTCCCCCTCACATGCCAGGACACCAACCGGGCACCCTAGGGGGCACTGCAGTGGACTTCACAAATCGCTCCCAGGTGCATAGCTCCCTTACCTTTGGTGCTGAGCCCCCCAAAACCCACTCCCCACAACTGTACACCACTACCATAGCCCTAAGGGGTGAAGGGGGCACCTACACGTGGGTACAGTGGGTTTGTGGTGGGTTTTGAAGGGCTCACATTTACCAGAACAAGTGTAACAGGTGGGGGGGGGATGGGCCTGGGTCCGCCTACCTGAAGTGCACTGCACCCACTAAAACTACTCCAGGGACCTGCATACTGCTGTCATGGAGCTGGGTATGACATTTGAGGCTGGCAAACCATTACATTTTTTATTGGGTGGAAGGGGGTTAGTGACCACTGGGGAGTAAGGGGAGGTCATCCCCGATTCCCTCCATGGTCATCTGGTCAGTTTGGGCACCTTTTTGAGTCTTGTCGTGAAAAAAAAGGGACCAAGTAAAGTCGACCAAATGCTCATCAGGGACGCCCTTCTTTTTTCCATTATCAGCCGAGGACACCCATCTCTTAAGCACGCCCCAGTCCTGCCTTCGCTACGCCAGGACCCAGATGATTGCGTAAACACAGTAACCTGGGTCCCGGCACAGAGGAGCAGGAGACGACAGACTGAGGGAGGAGCAGACACAGGAAGGTAAGGGGGCGAGGGCAGGGGCCATGGCTCGAGTGTGAGGGACGGCCCAAGTTTGTGGAGGGGTTGTGGTGTGGCAGCGGCCCAGGTTGGGGGGTGGTACCGCACCGGGCCTGGCTCTGTCTCCCAAACTCTGCCCCCAGATGGCCCCTAATTTAGCCAGTTACACATGGTCAGTTAGAGCCAATATTCAGAGGCACTATCTGGTTAAGTGCTACTGAATATTGGCAGCCACATGGTTTAACCGGATAACAGCTTGATTAAACCCATTCCATTTCAATACTGATGCCTGCATGAACTATTTACACGTGACACATCGACACTGACAGTGCTAAACGGAGACTCCCAAAGAACATGGTAGCCAAATATGCTTATTCTATATATATATTTTTTTGCCCCGCGCTTTCCCCACTCATGGCAGGCTCAATGCGGCTTAGGTACTTATTTGTACCTGGGGCAATGGAGGGTTAAGTGACTTGCCCAGAGTCACAAGGAGCTGCCTGTGCCTGCAGTGGGAATCGAACCCAGTTCCTCAGGACCAAAGTCCACCACCCTAACCACTAGGCCACTCCTCCACTCACAAACTCAGGAGATGTTTTACTAAAGATTAATGCATGTTATCTGCAGCAGGGCCCACTGGAATAAAATGGGTCCTACGGCAGATAACATGTGCTAACCTTTAGATAAAGACCTCCTTGGTCTTGGTTCAAGAAGCAGCATCTCTCCAGTCCCCTCCCATGTTAACTTTCATGTATATCAGCCATCACATAGGTTTGTCTTCATCATGCCAAATATTACTTTTGGGTCTATTATTTTCCTTAGATATTATCAGGGGCAGTGAAGTTAGCCAACATTCTAGAAAATACTACCAAGCTGATTTATATCAGGAATTGGCTTATAGCTGCTGAAATGTAATTCAATGAAACTAGAAGAACATGTTTTCCTACTTACCTCTTAGCAGAAATGCTTATTGAACCATATGCATTTTCTTCTTGCAGACTGGGCGGGTTACTTTTGCCACACAATGATCCAGACATTGAAACAGCTGTGTTAGGATCCAGTTTTTAACTCCTACACTTGGGCTTCCCATATGCCAACATGAAAAGATTTAGCATGACTGTGCCCTTAAGCTGGCTCCCTTAGCATCTTTCCCACATTACTCATTAAACCACTTGTGACTGTGAAAAATATGATTGGCATTTCAAATTCCCAGACCTGAACCTTCCCTTGCATCAGTTTGCCATTTTATTATTATTAATCTATTTTCACTATAATCGATGAGATGCAGTCATACACAAAGGAGAAAAAAACTGGAATTCATCCGATAGTCCAGTAACAGTACCAAGGAGAAGACAACAAGGACAGAGCAGAGTCCTCATGAGTAAGAACAGTAGTTAATACAGTAAGGTGAAATGAAAAAAGGGGGCCAAAGAGTCCAAAGATGTAAAAAGAAGTCTCTGATTTATTTTACAAATCATATAAAAAGAACAATCTATACTTGTGTCAGTGTAGAGAAAGGAAAATGACTCAACGCAGCCATGTTTTGGCCAAAGTGCCTGCCTCAGGGGTCAAATATTCCTGTTGTTCCATTGTCTCAGAAAAATAAATGTGAAAGTAGCAGGCTTATTTTCGAAAGGGATCGCCTGCGATCTTCCGACACAAAAACGGGAGATGGCCATCGATCTCTCAAAAGCGGCCAAATCGGTATAATCGAAACCCCCGTTTTTGACACCATTGCTGCTTTCCTGTCGCCGAGCCGGCGAAAGTTCAAGGGGCCATGTCATCGGCATAGCGAAGACGGGACATGGGCAGCCATGGGCGTGGCTAACAGATGGCCGGATTCAGTGCATAATGGAAAAAACAAAAGTGGAGTATTTCGCCGATTTTACTTGGTCCTTTTATTTTCACGACCAAGCCTAAAAAAGGTGCCCCAACTCACCAGAAGACCACTGGAGGGAATGGGGGATGACCTACCCGTACTCCCCCAGTGGTCACCAACCCCCTCCCACACTAAAAAAAATAAAAACCTTTTTTGCCAGCCTGTATGCCAGCCTCAAATGTCATACCCAGCTCCCTGACTGCAGTATGCAGGTCTCTGGAACAGTTTTTGTTGGTTGCAGTGGACTTCAAGCAGGCGGACACAGGCCCATCCCCCCCCCCCATCTGTTACACTTGTGGTAGTAAGTGTTGAGCCCTCTAAACCCCCTCAAAACCCACTGTACCCACATGTAGGTGCCCCCCTTCACCCATAAGGGCTATGGTAATGGTGTAGAGTTGTAGGGAGTGGGCTTTGGGGGGATTTGGGGGGCTCAGCACCCAAGGTAAGGGAGCTATGCACCTGGGAGCTATTTGTATACATTTTTTTAATTTTTAGAAGTGCCCCCTAGGGTGCCCGGTTGGTATCCTGGCATGTCAGGGGGACCAGTGCACTACAAATGCTGGCTCCTCCCACGACCAAATGCCTTGGATTTAGCCGGGGTTGAGATGGCTGCTTTTAGTTTCCATTATCATGGCCGGCCATCTTTTTCGATAATACGGTTCCAGCCAGCTGTTTGCGGCACCGTCAAAATAGATCGCCAGCAATCTATTTCACCGGCGCCGTCCGATTATGCCCCTCTAGGTCAAATATATGCATTCCAAAATATGAAGCATGTAATAACCGTTGGAAGTTGTCCAGCTGTCTTAAAGCAGTTTAGTAAAAACTCGACGCATACATGTTGGTACTTTTTTGACAGTAACAGGCACTATTATGTGCATAAACAGGAGTACATTTTCAACCAGGACCGCTACTCCTCAGACCTCACCTTGAGTTAACACTGTAAAGGAAGACAACACATTGAATAGTGGTAAACTTGGTGCTGCAAATTCTTTGGACACATTTGCCCGGATTCTGTATATGGTGCCCAAAATCGGGTTCCGATAATTGCATGCTGATCCAAGATGTGTGCCAAATTAATTGGCTAATGAGCATAGTGCCAATAATTGGGCAGTAATTAACACCAATTTGGATTTGCGCAGACATCTTGCTATGCGCTATTCTATAACAATGTGCACCCAAATCCCATAGTATGCAACCCAAAAGGGGGTGTGGCCGTGGGTGGCGCATGGACGAGTTGGGATGTTCTTAAAATTTGTACACAGTGTTACAGAAAACAGGGTATGTGTGCACAAATTGGTTTCAGCAGGCATAAGCCTTGGCACCCAAAATCGACACTCAATGCTATTCTATAATTGGAGTTCATCTTTGAGTAGCATTATAGAATAGCATTGAGAACCATTTTTTTGTGTGCCAGTTTTTGAGCACCATTTACTGAATCTAGCCCCTTTTTCACAGTCCACAAAGCCTGCAGTACCTGGAATTACAAAAATAATGGTAAACCATAAGCCTTTTCAAATGGCTTATGCCACAGGTAGCTGGTGCAGTATCTGGTGTATCACAAGGAGATGGGTGATGGATTTCAGGGAACAACACTGCAAAATGTGGACAGCAACTGATACTTGAGATTCAGCAAGCAGCTTAGTCTGATAACTGCCCTCTGTAAGACATATAGTTAGGATCAGTTACATGGGACATGACACATCAGACTATGGCAATAGGGTTGGAAAAGTTCCATGTTTGGGGCTGTAAATGTATAACAAAGATAAGGCTCTTGGGAAAACAATAGTTTATTTCATAGAATGACTGTGAGCGAGATACAGGAGCTGGGACAGAAAGGGAATTACATTACATTTGGAGAATGAATGCTGTTTGCAACCTTATTTATCTACTGTGTTTCTTAAAAGGAAGCTGCATCTTCTATGTACTGGGATATACTTCAAAAGCAAACAATACACAAAAACTTTCACTCAAATGTATTCTCAATGCAAGTGTATGAAAGTAAATATATGAATTTTGAAATTATATATGAATTTTCAAACAATATATTAATACAAGAGGGGGAAAGCCTTATAACCCCATTAAAGATATAGTTAAATCTCAAAACTGAAAACAGTAAATCACATCATCAGCTGAAAAAAACCAAATGTCAAAATTTCATAATCAAAAATACAAAACGTATCTTTTTTTTTAAGTTCACAAAATTTGTATTATTTAAAATAACTGAATACAAAACATAGAATAGCTATCATAAAAAAGATGGAAAATGTAATATAATGTAACACTACAAAACCATACAGACCAGGGAGTACAGAAATTGTGTAGCTACATCAATATGAAGTTAGAATTAACGTTGAAAGGATAAGATGCACCCAGAGGAGTTCCTAGAATTGAAAACAGGAAATAAACATTATAATATCATAATACAAATAAATTCAAGAAACTATGAATGAGTTATGGATTCGTGAAAGAGGCAATGGGGAACCATATGGTCCAATCATCTCTAAAACATTAAAGCTACAGTTTTACACAAGATACATGAGATACATTTTGTACTTTTGATTTTGAAATTTTGATATTTGAACCATTGCAGAGGGTTTTTCCCAGCCGATGATGTGATTTATCCTTTCCAGTTTTGAGATTTAACTATATCTTTAATGGGGTTCTGAGGCTTTTTCTCTCTTGTATTAATATATTATTTGAAAATTCATATATTTACTTTGAGACTCCTGCATTGAGAATATATTTGAGTGAACTTTTTTGGGTATTGTTTGATTTTGGTTCAAACTACCTTTTGTGTACATATTTCAAAAGCACCCAGAACAAACAGCAGTACTTGTCTTGTAAAAATTAAAACTGGCTCTGTCGAACCATTCTTTTGAAACTTCTGCCGTGCGGTTCCATAATCCACAGAGGCAAACATATTTGCATCAGTGTCGGTAAGTACGGGAATGGAAACAGATTGGCTCATGCACTGTGTGTGATGTCACTCTGATATCATAACCAAACTGGACAACTTAAGATCAAATGTGTAAGCAGTGAAACAATTAGCAATAATGGTTTTAACTGACAAGGCATGAACGTGGCTGCTTATCACTTGGGAACTATGATGAAAAAAAAGAAGAAACAGCCCTTTGCAGATCAGTCACAAAAACAAACAACAGTGGGGGTGATGGAGATACGAAGAAACCAGATGTGCTCAACAAAATTTATTTAAATCAATACAAGCTGGACTTGACAAGGGCCATGTTTTGGCTATAGAGCCTGCTTCAGGAGTCTAATTTGTAAGCCTTATCAATGGCAAAAGCTGGACCATAGCATTACTAAATTTGTATATGTAGTCACAGTAACAAATACTTTTCAAGTGCATGGCATATTTAGGGGTGCATTTAAGGTGGAGAAAAGAAGCTAGGAGCTTAGCACTGATTTCCAGCACTAGGCTCATAAATCTAGGCAAATGAAAGGCAGGCCTAAATTTATAAGTATAATTTTTTGGCAGAAACATGGGCACAAATTTAGGAGCTTAACTTAGGATCAAAAAATTAGGAGCTCAGCTTTTACTTGAATATCAGGCCCTAACTTTATAACAGGTTGCTATACTCAGAGGCTAAATAGGCCCTTTTTTAATGCTATTTTGAGAAGACATATAGGGCTAGATTCTATATATACTGACAAAAAAAATCAGTGCTGAAAGAAGCGCTATTCTATAAACTGTGCTTAATTTAGGCACGGTTTATAGAATAGCACTTAAACCCAGGGGTTGTGTGTAAATTTAGGTGCCACCATTTGCACCAATGAAAATGTGGTGCAAATCCCTGAGCCTAAATTTACACACAGAGCCCCCATATTCTATAAGTATGCACATAACTCAAAACCACACCTCCAATCCACCCTGAAACACCCAATACCCTCCCATTTCTGTGCACCTTTTTTAGGCCACATGTAAAATTAGGTGTGGATCCTGTGCCTAAACTTACGCATATAAGCTCTAATTAAATCTAATTAGTGCCAATAATTGCTTATTAAAAAGCCAAGTATTGGCACTAATTGGCTCATTATGTAATTAAATCATGTGCGCAAATTCAGCGCACACCCAGATTTGCGTGCACAATTTTTATAGAATTTAGGGGATGGGGCAGGAGAAATGTGTGTATAGGTTCGTATTATATAAACTACATGTGTGCTTTCTGAATCTAACCACATTCCACCCAAACTACCCCCCCCCCCCCCCCGGGAACACCGACACATGGGCCACATGCAAGTACACGTGTAGTTTATATAATACGCACCTATACACACATTTCTCCTGCCCCATCCCCTAAATTCTATAAAAATTGTGCACGCAAATCTGGGTGTGCGCTGAATTTGCGCTCATGATTTAATTACATAATGAGCCAATTAGTGCCAATACTTGGCTTTTTAATAAGCAATTATTGGCACTAATTAGATTTAATTAGAACTTATATGCGTAAGTTTAGGCACAGGATCCACACCTAATTTTACATGTAGCCTAAGAAAAAGGGGCACAGAAATGGGAGGGTATTGGGTGTTTTGGGGTGGATTGGGGGTGTGGTTTTGAGTTATGTGCATTCTTATAGAATATGGGGGCTCTGTGTGTAAATTTAGGCTCAGGGATTTGCACCACATTAATTTATAAGAATCAATTTATAAGCAAAAAATCCTTTATAACATTACCCTGATGAAGTACAACTGCCATACAGAAGTCACAATCAAACCTGCTCTTTAATCCAGAAATGTAAACCACCTCATCCATCACCTACCGCACACTGCAAAACATGGAAGCTGGAAGTGGGACGTTTAAAGGTGTATTCCATGATTAAGACATGCCAGTCTACCACAAAACTTAATGTTATGAGCTGGCATTACAGAGTTACTCATAAAGGGCATGGCTTTTCTTAATTCATCCAGCTGTCCTTTCTTTAGGGTTCATTTTTCTGGCATGCACACTGGTTTTTTATGATGGCATTCCCCAATGCTGATAAGTGTGCAAGTTTCTGTTAGGCTTGTCCAAAAATAATAAAAGCAAGGCATAGCTGCTGTTATGAAACTGCTTTCTTTTGTTCAATCTTTTTTCCCAGGAACCAAAGTCTAGTATCCTGCAGTTTCTGTTGCAAAAAGGGTAACTGCATCAGGAAATGGGGACAAAGAAATTCCAGCTACAGCACAGATTATCTGCATCCCATAAAAAATAATCCAAGAAGCATGGATGGAACTTGCCATCAAACCATTAAAACAGATATCAAATTATAGTCTTGATAGTAATATTACTAAAGTGATTGTGTATTCCTGTAAATCTCCCTGTGAGACACTGCAGGACATTTGATATATTCTAGATATAACATGGCAAATAGAAAGTATTAGTTTTAGGTTCAATAGGTCAGTGTCCTTTGCCTCAAATCAATAGACAATTTTTGTTCAGCTTTGGATCACTGCATCTCTTAAGTATTCATGCAAAGTGAAAACCAGGAAGCAGATGTATGAATCAATTCTGGAGAAGTGAAAAGACAGCAAAACACACATATTAAATGCAGAGAGCTCCTGTGTTTCTAGAATCCAAGCTATGCTAGTGCCGAAATTGGCCTGTAAAATATTTTATTGCCTATTAGTACTGAGTCCCTGATCTTTTAAGGCAATAAGTAGGTTATAAGGTAATGTTATAACAGCCACCTAACATATGCATTGAATATGCACATATGTAAAAGAAAGACCCAGAAGGAGAAAACCCCCATGTAGTGAATCACAAAGAAAAAAAAACCAGGGGTGGACAGTGGTCTTCCACACATTAAAGAACATTTATTGTAAAGGCACCACATATGGAGACCTGTTTTTTTTTTAATTTTCTTTCTACTTGCTTTGAAAGAAATGCATTTATATGTCTAAATATATTTTATTTAACTTAAATGTTGAGTTGTGTTTCAGTAATAGAAATGTAAAATGTATCTTGGTGGATATTAATTCTTAGGGTGTAGCCATCAGGGCCTGTGCGTGTCCCACTCCCCCCTCCCAGAGGCCAAGGAAGCCCCCTTTACTGGATCACCCAGTCTCTCCTCCACTCATGACACCTCCCCCCTCTCCCCCAAAGAACTGGTTTGAGACCAGTCTTCATAAGTGCTCATATGATTCCTGATGCAGGCATCACTGCCAAAACGCAGTCGTGTCGAGTCTGATCCTTTGTACCACTACTGTAGTTGAGTGAAATTGTTTTGCATTATCTCCTGTTGGAACTAATAGGGCAAGTTTCTTGACTTCACCTTGATATACCATTAAACATGCTAATGGTTTTTCTCAGCAGTTTAAATACAATACAACAACAGTATAATAGAAATGGGCTAAATGCCCCAAAAAGGAGTCATTACGGGCCTGCTGTATCAAAGGCTTAATTGAAAAGCCACATTTTAAGTGCTTTTCTTGAACTTTGCTTTTGATGTTGGTGTATGAAGGTCAAAAGGCAAAGCATTCTATAGACAGAGTCCAGATGTAACCAGGATGGAGGAGGAAGTGTCAATAAAGCTGCCTGAGAGGATCTCAGGGACTAGGAAGGAGCATATGAGGTCTGATAAATACTCTGGATTATTTATGAAAAAGACTGATTTTATATTTGCTCCTAGCTGGTACCAGTAACCAAAGCTCTTGAATCAGTAAATACGTAGCACAATATTAGCATCTGCCTTTATGAATGAGTTTGACGGTTCCGGATTGTACACGTTGCAGTCTACAAAGAGATGTTAATGGCAACCTGCTACAGAGCACATTGCAATGGTCTGTGAGGGTGATGAGTAGAGAATGACATGGGAACAAAGTTTGTCCCCGTCCAGTCCCCGCTCCATCCTCATGGGCTCTGTCCTCATTTGCAGAAGCCTCAAACAATTATAATTTTATATTTAAATCTTTTTATTAAAGTATAAAAAGGAGTATGCTGTGCAACTATTGTGTATAAATTACAAATAGAAAACAATAATAACAGTGAGCAACTATAATAGACCCTCCCACCACCACCACCATGACCCTCTAAGCCTTCCAACCCCAACAACAGCTGCCTTCTACTACCCCAAGGAATCCTGATCCACCCTATTAAAATGTCCAGGGGTACAAAATACAACCCGTTCTGTATACCCTAGAGGGGAGAAATATGCCCTATGTAGCACTGTTATGATTTTTTATTCTGTGGATGAATAAGAAGTCATCAACAATCTCAGGATTCACTCTAGCTCTCCTGTCTTCCACAGTCCTTCCTGCAATAGAAGATGCCTTCTTAGAAGATGTGCTGGTAGCAGAATGTACAGGATCCCCCATACAAATTTTGCTAGTTGTGGCCAGCATGTTTGCTTGTTTTTCCAAAAAATCAAAATATTGTTGTCTGCATCACTCAAACATATATAACAGTCCAGTTCATTAAAAGGCTTCAAAGTAGAAAACGACAACGGGACAAAGTTTGCCCCCGTCCTCGTGGGGTCCGTCTTCGTCCCCACCCCGTCCCCGTGGGATCTGTCTCCATCCCCGTGGTTACTGCGGATCCGTCCCTGTGTCATTCTCTAGTGATGACCAAAGAAAAGTTTTAAGACTGAATAAAAAGGCTTTTGTTCAGTGATGTAAATGTTTGTGCTCTACTCCTTGAGCTACTGCAGTGTTTTCTATGCAAGATTAACCAATAATCAACTGAGAAGATTATTAGATTGTAAGCTCTTCCGAGCAGGGACCGTCCTTAATTGTTAATTTGTACAGCGCTGCGTAACCCTAGTAGCGCTCTAGAAATGTTAAGTAGTAGTAGTAGTAGAAGATTGTAGCTGATCCATAATGCAGCAGACAGGTTATTTTGTTATTTTTTGTTACATTTGTACCCTGCGCTTTCCCACTCATGGCAGGCTCAGGCTCAGATTCTGAGATCAAGTGCAGGATGTACTTAAGATAACTGGACTGGCTGCTCATTCAGGAGAAACAGACAACCAAACAGCAGCAGCGATCCAAGGAAGGACAAACATGGCAAGAGTTTACCCAGATGTCAACTTTAATGGAAACAAGACCCAACCTGGTCAATTTGAGAAAAACCTTCTTCAGGGTCACATAGGTTTCCACAATACATTCACAGATCCAAAGCATGTACTGCAATACCTGCATAGAAAAAGTTCTGGTCCCATTCCAAAAGTCAGTAATTACCAAGTCTCCAGCCCAAATTCAAAATGCATAGTGGTGGTACTGACTTTTGTAATTGGACCAGAGCTTTTTCTATGCAGGTATTGCAGTACATGCTTTGAATCTGTGAATGAATTGTGGAAACTTATGTGACCCCTGACAAAGGTTTTTCCAAAACTTGGTCAGATTGGGTCCTGTTCCCATTAAAGTTGACATTTGCATACGCTGTTTTTGTGTTTGTCCTTCCTTGGATCACTGATGCTATTTGGTTGTCTGTTCTGCTTCTGCAGTAGACTGTCTCCTGTTTGTTTCAGCCCATTCAAGAGAACATACATTTTAAAATATTAGTTTTAACTTGCAAATTACTACATATGGGGTGGCCAGAGTGTCTTGCAGAGACTTTGAAATGGTATACTCCAGCTAGAGCCCTGCATTCAAGCCAGACTTGTTTGCTGAAAATTCGGGTACTGTCTTGAGTTCCCTTGCAAAAATGGCATGGTAGGGCTTTTTCAGTTCCTGCACCTAACTTGAAAAACAAGCTACCTTAGGATTTTAAAGAATGAGCTAAACTGGTTGACTTTTAGGATGAAATTGAAAACTTTCCTATTTCTGATAGGTTAGTCTTTTCTCCAGTGTGGGGATTTGTGACCTTGAGAAGGTTTGCACAGGTTCTGTTATATGTCTTTTTCTGCTATTTTTATATTTACTGTTTTAAATTTTGGGGAAAGCATTTATTTGGTGGTGGTGGTGGGAGGGGGGGGGGGGTTGTAGTAGTTTAGAGGCAGCAAAATGTCTTATGACTTAGGAAAATACCACAACAATGCATGTGTCTGTATTGGTACTTTCATTCTTTACAACCCAACAGAAGTTGGAAAAAACTTATTCACAAATGTTCAAGAAAGTCTGTCTGTTTGTCTGAGGTAAAATAAATATCCAAAAAGTTAATGGAATGCAAACTTAGTATGAGGAGAAAGCCAGTGAAAAGACACAAGTTAGAAAATTGGCCAGATTAGAACTAGAGATTCCAAAGAAATAAGCACCCCCCCCCCCCTTTAAAAATATGGTCCAAGAAACAAGGCAAGCAGTTTAAAAGGTGGAATTTTCTACTCTCCAAATTCCCAAACTTCTTCTACCCCATCACAACTACCCCCTTGAAACTGCCCCAACCTCAAACTGCCCATAGACCAAAATCTACGCACTTGCAACTGCCCCACCACCCTACATTTTGCCCCACACCCGAGCTACCCCCAACTGGCATACTATTGATGAAATACAGTGCCGTGTCGAGTCCTACTTCAATACAGAATAAAGTGTATGCTGTTTCATCTCGTCTCCTTGGTTGTTTGGAAGAGTCTTGTTGATCACGCTTGTGGGAAAGAGGAACCCGAATATAGCTACGTAATGCAAGATTCCACATTAGGAGTCACTGACCAGGACAGGGATCTATGTGACATCACTGATGATATGTTGAAACCCTCTGCTCAGTGTGCTGCGGCGGCGGCTAAGAAAACAAATAGAATGTTAGATATTATTAGGAAAGGAATGGAAAACAAAAATGAGGACATTATAATGCCTTTGTATAGACTGCACTTCAAATACTGTGTGCAGTTCTGGTCAGCGCATCTCAAAAAAGATATAGTGGAATTAGAAAAGGTAAAGAGAAGGGCGATGAAAATGATAAGGGAGATGGGACGACTTCCCTATGAGAAAGGCTAAAGCAGCTAGGGCTCTTCAGCTTGTAGAAAAGACAGCTGAGAGATGATATGAGTGGAGTGGAACGGTTAGAAATGAATCACTTGTTTACTCTTTCCAAAAATACAAGGATTAGGGGGCAAGCAATGAAGCTACAAAGTAGTAAATTTAAAATGAATCTGAGAAAATATTTCTTCACTCAATGTGTAATTAAACTCTGGAATTTATTGCCAGAGAATGTAGTAAAGCGGTTAGCTTAGCAGAGTATAAAAAAGGTTTAGATAGCTTCCTAAAAGAAAGTCCATAAGCCATTATTAAATGAACTTGGTGAAAACCACTGCTTATTTCTAAGATAAAAATGCAAGAGAATGGCAAAACTTAATCACAAAAAAACTTTGTATAATTACACAACACTGGTTGGATTAAGATCTATTACAATAGATGACTCATTGGCTATGGAGGTTGTCTCATAGTGTCATAGACGTCCCAATATACCATTTATTGGTCTGGTTCAAAGGACTATATGTATTTCTAATCATTGATAGCCTCCAGCCATCCGGTAGTACAAAAAATGCTCATATGCGTATGTAAACTTAAATCAAAGTCTGTACTACTGTTCAAATATTTCAAAAAGTCAACATTATTGTAACAAAAAACAAATAATGCACTAAAGGTACTTAGCTTGCGGGCTCCAAGTGAACTTCAATTATTTTCTGAAGCTGGAGCTTCCCGAGTTATATCGTAACTGAATAAAGTTTGACTAGCAACTCCGATGCCGTTATACGCCCGACAGGACCCTGTTTCGCGGTCTCTGGCTTTGTCAAGGGCATAAATCAAGTATTTTCGGCAACATATTGATTTCAGCCGAAAATACTTGATTTATGCCCTTGACAAAGCCAGAGACCGCGAAACAGGGTCCTGTCGGGCGTATAACGGCATCGGAGTTGCTAGTCAAACTTTATTCAGTTACGATATAACTCGGAAGCTCCAGCTTCAGAAAATAATTGAAGTTCACTTGGAGCCCGCAAGCTAAGTACCTTTAGTGCATTATTTGTTTTTTGTTACAATAATGTTGACTTTTTGAAATATTTGAACAGTAGTACAGACTTTGATTTAAGTTTACATACGCATATGAGCATTTTTTGTACTACCGGATGGCTGGAGGCTATCAATGATTAGAATACATATAGTCCTTTGAACCAGACCAATAAATGGTATATGGGACGTCTATGACACTATGAGACAACCTCCATAGCCAATGAGTCATCTATTGTAATAGATCTTAATCCAACCAGTGTTGTGTATTTCTAAGATAAGCAGCATAAAATGTATTGTACTGTTTTGGGATCTTGCCAGGTACTTGTAAACTGGATTGGCCACTGTTGGAAACAGGAATGCCTGGCTTGATGGACCCTTGGTCTGTCCCAGTATAGTAATACTTATACTTATGTATTTATATACTCCTCCCTGTTCCAGATTTGCTTTGTCTGTAGTGGATCCCGTTTCTCCACCTTGGTGATTGATTCCTCTACTGCCTCTTCCACCATCATTTTAACCCCATTTCCACCCTCACATAATCCCTTCAGAGACCCATCCCCTTCCTCACATACTCCTCTCCAGTACTCCCATCCCTTTTCAGTGCCTCTCATCCTCTCCAGTCTTCCAGGTCATTCACATTATGTCGCAAACTTCCTGCAGACTTCATCCCCTTTTTATGTCCCTCTTATCCATTTTACAACCTCATTCATTCCCCCAACCCATCAACATACCCCTTCTCATACTTACCAATGCCAAATACGAGCATCCCTCAAAATTCCCACACCATCTGTCCTATCTATAATTCCCGGCTCTGCTCCCCAACATGCTCTCATTCAATCATGAAGACCTAGTTATGTTCTGATCTGTCCTGCTTTCACCCTCGTTCCATCCATCTTCTGAACTGTCCACCTTCTCCCCTAGTCCCATCCATCTTCTGTTTTCCAATGTCTCTTATCCATTTGACATTTCTTCTTTCTTCATGTCTACCATCATTCCTTCTGTGTTCTTATCTGTCATGTCCAGCACCTCCCCTCTGCGTCCTTATCCCTATTTTTCTCATGTTCAGTATCTGCCCTCTGTGTCATTATCCCTACCCTGTCCAGTTTCTCCTCTCTTCCTCTCTTCCCTTTCTCTTGTACTCCCCCCCCCCCCCTCCTCCCAGCCAGAACTTCCTCTCTCTCCCCTAACCAAGGTACCACATTGTCTCTCTCTCTCTCTCTGGCTCCAGCATATTTCTTACTCTCTTCCCAACCCATCCCATCTTTCTCTTTTCCCCCTGGTCAACCCCCTCCCATCCCAGCATCTCTCCCTTTCTCCCCATGGGCTCAGCTTTTCTTCCCCTCTCTTCTTCCAAGCTCTTTCTTTCATGTTCCCCTTCTCCCTCTCTGTGGTCTGGTGACATCTTTCTCCCTACCCTCCATGTGATGTGGCATCTCTTTTACCTTCCCTCCTCTTCTCCTTCCCTTTCCAGCATTACCCCTTGTGTCCCCATCTTCCCTCCCTTTCAAGCATAACCCCTCCAGGTCCCCCTCTTCTCCCTATTCCAGCACTGTCCCCCATGTCCCCATCTTTCTCCCTTTCCAGCCCTGTATATCTATCTCCTCTCCTTTCTAGTAGTATCCCTCGTCTCTATCTCCCCCTTTTCCAGCATTACCCCCTTGTGTCCCCATCTCCCTCCCTTTCCCGTATAACCCCCCCCCATCTCCCCCACTATTTTCAAGTAGTGTCCCTATCACCCCCACCATTTTCCAGTAGTGTCTCTATCTCCCCCTTTCCCAGTACCTCCTTCTTCCTTCAACCCCCCTCCATCTAGTACCTCCTTCTTCCTTCAACTGCCCCCCCCCCCCGATCCAGTGCCTGCTTCCTTCAACCCACCTCCCCGAATCCAGCACCACTTTCTGTTCTCCCTCTACCCCCACCCCAGACCGTCCAACCTCCTTCGTTCAGCGGCCCCTGCAGCATATAACATGTTGCCTGTCTGAGCCGGCATTGGATCCTTCCCTCTGCCTGTCCCGCGCACCACCCTTGCAGAAATAGGAAGTTGTGTCAGAGAGGCAGGCCACACAGAGGGAAGGATCCATGCCGGCTCAGACAGGCAGTGTGTTATTCGCTGTAGGGCCGCTAAACAAAGGAGGTTTGACAGTCTGTCGGGGGAGAGAGAACAGAAAGCAGTGTTGTACTCGGGGAGGGAGGGGTGCTGGTTCCATGAGCCCCTCCCCCCCCCCCCCCCCCCCCCGTGACCCTGGAACCTTTTAAAAAAATTTCCCTTGGACCAAACCCCTCCCTTCCCGTACACTGGACCAAACCCCTCCCTCCCTCCTGCACTCGACCCACACCCCCGCCCCTCCTTGTACCCTACAACAAGGTGGAGGCAGGAGGGCAGGAGCACTGGCTCCCCCTCCTCCCTCAAGAGAAATTAAGATAGAAACTGAACCCCAAAAGCTTGTGCTCTGTATCCAGAATGTGGGTTCCTATACTGCCCATAGACAGTTAATCAAGCTGTCTGCAGTTAATCAAGCTGTCTGCTTTGGAAATAAAGTCCTTTGATTGATTTTTTTTTTTTTTGCTGCCAACAGATGGGGGGGGGGGGGGGCATAATAGATGTCGGGCCTTCTACTATAAGCGATTATGTGAAGGATCTGCTAGCAGTTTGAGCCTTAGGCTTGTAAGAGATGCCAAACAGAAAACAGAGAATGAACCTTTTTGATGCTGAGTGGTTCTGTTTGCACTAGGACTTTCAGAGATTGAGACTGTTTGAAACAGTAAATTTTGGGAACTTTCTTTCATGTTTAAAGACTGAGCTAAAGGCTGGGTTTTTTGTTTGTTTGTGGTTTTTTTTTTTTGTGAAACTATTTTCAAGGAAAAAGGAAGAGGCATTAGGTTGTTTAAAAGGGACCTTCATCTGAAAGAGGAAATTGCTACTGAGGGACTCATCTGCATAAAGCTTCCCAGGCACTTGGTTGGATCCCCTTTTTTGGACCCTGTATAAAAAAAAGTGAACCGAGACCTGGATAATTCTAAAGTAATGCATAGAGCACACAACGTTTTGTGTTCATTTCCCATATTGTGGAGAGTTGAACTTTATTCTCATATTTTACTCCAACTTAACTGGGAACAAAAAATAAAGACCTCTGATAGGGGATGGAATCAGTCTATAGTGTGGACTTCTTTGCTTATGTCTACCCCAGTGGTCTCTACCTCATCCTCATCACAAGATATAGATAGATAGAAAGAAACACATATGGTAGACAACAAAGAATGCACTGTAAATAATCCTTATCCCTTTATTTAATTTTCTTTGTTAATTCTACAGGGAAAACTAATTTAAGAATCAGTTTTCTTATTGGTTGCTATGTGAATTGCTAAGTAACATCAATTGCTGTGGGCAGGGCCAGATTAACTCCGCACATATTTTGAATCTATATGTTTAAGGAGTCCAGTGCTGTTGAACAGTGTTGCCAGGTGGGCGGTTTTACCGCCCAATTGGGCGGTTTTCCGCGACCCGCCGCGGGGAAATTTTTGCCCGCGGCGGGTTGCGGTTTTTTGGCTGGTTTTTTGTGCTTCGGGCGGTTTTTTAGGTGGCTTTTGCGGCCGCGGTGGGCGGGGTTAGTGACGTGGGAGGCGGGGTTAGTGACGTGGGAGGCGGGGTTAGAGACGTGGGAGGCGGGGTTAGTGACGTGGGAGGCGGGGTTAGTGACGTAGGAGGCGGGGTTAGAGACGTGGGAGGCGGGGTTAGTGACGGGGAAGGCGGGGCCGATGACGGCGGGGGCGGGGTTGATGACGGCGGGGGCGGGGGTGATGACGCGGGGGCGGGGGTGTCAGGGGCGGGGTTTGAGTTTGGGCGGGTTTTGGGCTGGATTTTGGGCTCCTTTAGGCTGGAAAAATATTTTCCACCTGGCAACCCTGCTGTTGAAGTGCTGTATCTGGTGGGGGCAGAAGAGACTTAACCCTCCATTGCCCCTGGTACAAAATAAGTACCTGAATATATGTAAACCACTTTGAATGTAGTTGCAAAAACCTCAGAAAGGTGGTATATCAGGTCCCATTTCCCTTTCCCCCCCACATATGCAGAGGGGTTGGAAAGAATTCCACAAGCCATTCTCTGCAGGCTTTCCTCACTAACCTAATGGTCAGTGCTGTGGATTGAGAATCAGGAGAACCAGAATAAATTCTCAATGTGGTTCCCTGGAATCCTGGGCAAGTCACTTAGGGGCCCTTTTACTAAGCTGCATAAGCATCTACGCGCGCCCAACACATGCCAAAATTGAGCTACTGCGTGGCTGTTGCTTCCGAAAAATAATTTATTTTCGGAAGCACCAAGTAGCATTTGACGCGCGTAGGTCTCAGAACCAAAATGGACGCCCACCAATTTTGATTTTGCCACATGTCCATTTTCAGCAAAACTTTTAAAAAGGCATTTTTTTGAAGGCGTGCTAAAAAATGGATTTTCGTGTGCCCAAAACATGTGCCTACACTACTGCAGGCCATTTTTCAGCGCATCTTAGTAAAAGGACCCCTTAGTACTCTATTGCCCCAGGGACAGAAAAACTTAGATTGTGAGCTCACTGGGGACAGAGAAATTACCTGTACATAAAGTATAAACTGTTTGGTTATACCACAGAAAGATGACATGAGCCATTATTGATTTTGTATTTTGATTTTATTGATCTTATGGTTTTTATGTAAACTGCTTTGAATGAAATTTTCATATACTGTGGTGTATAAATTATTTTCTTAAATAAATAAAAACTAAATATTGTTGTGATCTATACAGCTGTCCAAAAGGCTGTCAATAGTGCAGGACCATTTAAAAGGAATTTTTTGCACCACTATCCATATAGTGCCACTGAAAATTTGCAGATAGGGGACTACATCCTTTTGAATATCCTTTATGTCCTGGTATTGGAACAGATTAACTTACACACATATATTAAGCTGTGGTAAAATATGGGATTTTACTTTACCACAGTAATCATTAAGCTGCAGTACTGCCGTTTAGTGATTCTCGTGGGAAACAAATAACTTGTGATTAACCTCCCAAGCCACATTATTCTGCACTCTGGGTGCATTAGCTCACTAATGAGTCTCTCTTATATGGGCTGATGCGGTAAACTAGAAGCCTGGTCAGGATTCCTGGGTTCCTCCTTCTCCCTCCCCCCAGCAAAAACTCCCCTCTGACCTCCTCCAAAGACACATTAGCTATTCACTGTACAAAGTCTGCCCATCCCTGTTATATGGCAGCCTGATCCCTAGCAGTAGTACCAAAAGACCACCACTAGGGATCGTGGATGCCATTTTGAAGCCAACACAGAGGCGGTCTTTTACTAAAACTTAGTTCAAGTTATCTACAGCAGGGCCCATATGAATAAAATGGGCCCTGTTACATATAACTTGAGGTAAGCTTTAACAAAAGATCCCCTGAGAGAGACAGGAGTGACTGGGAATCGTTCCTGCCCCATACACCTAAACCACAAGTGATTGGTTGAGGTAGGCCTAGGAGCGCAAATGAGGGGCTGGGGGATCTTTGTCAAGCGGTCCAGGGATCCATCCAGAGGGGGTATGGCTTGAATAGTGAACCTGCAGTGTCTTCGGGAGGAGGTAAAGGGTCTAGGCAGTTCTGGGTATGTTCAGCAGGGGGGAGGGGGGCCCAGGAATCCCAGACCAGACTTCTAGTTTACCACACTGACCCCTTTAAGAAAGGTTTTCCAGGATTATCAAGCTGTATGTTAGCAGTCCAATGCTCCCAGTAATAGCAGCTTAAAGCTGGCATTATTTTACCTGGAATAATGCAGCTTGCGAACATAAGAACATAAGAATAGCCATACTGGGTCAGACCAATGATCCATCTAGACCAATCCAGGTCACAAGTGTCTGGCAGAAACCCAAAAATAGTAACAACATTCCATGCTACCAATCCCAGAGCAAGAAGTGGCTTCCCCATGTCCATCTCAATAACAGACTATGGACCTTTCCTCCAGGAACTTGTCCAAACCTTTTTTAAACCCAGATACGCTAACTGCTGTTACCACATCCTCCGGCAACGAGTTCCAGAGCTTAACTATTCTTTGAATGAAAAAATATTTCCTCCTATTTGTTTTTAAAGTATTTCCATGCAATTTCATTGATTGTCCCCTAGTCTTTGTACTTTTTGAATGATTGAAAAATTGATTCACCTCCACCTGTTCCACACCACTCAGGATGTTGTAGACCTCAATCATATCCCCCCTCAACCATCTCTTTTCCAAGCTGAAGAGCCCTAACCTCTTTAGCCTTAGCTCATATGGGAGCAGTTCAATCCCCTCTATCATTTTGGTTGCTCTTCTTTGAACCTTTTCTAATTCCGATATATCTTTTTTGATATAAGGTGACCAGAATTGAACGCAATATTTAAGATGAAAGGTTGCACAATGGAGCAATACAGAGGCATTGTAATATTTTTGGTCTTACTTTGCATCCCTAACCTAATAATTCCTAGCATCCTGTTTACTCTTTTGTCTGCTGCTGCACACTGGGCAATTTCAGTGTACTGTCTACAATGACACCTAGGTCTTCTTGAGTGTAGACTAACTGGGCCTTAGCATCAGATAACTGTGATTCGGCTTAATCTTCCCAATGTGCATCATTTTGCATTTGTGTACATTAAATTTCATCTGCTATTTGGATGCCCTGTTTTCCAGTTTCCTAAGGTCTTCCTGCAATTTTTCACAATCTGCGTGCGTTTTGACAACTTTGAATAGTTTTGTGTCATCTGCAAATTTAATCACCTCACTCATCATTCCAATTTCCAGATCATTTATAAAATGTTAAATAGGACCAGTCCCAGTATAGATCCTTGCAGCACTCCACTATTCACCCTCCATTGAGAAAAATGGCCATTTAATCCTACCCTCTGTTTTCTGTCCATTAACCAATTCTTAATCCACAGAAGGACATTGCCTCCTACCCATGACTCCTTAATTTTCTCAGGAGTCTCTTATGAGGTACTTTGTCAAAAGCTTTCTTAAAATCTAGATACACTACATCAACCGGCTCACCTTTATCGACATGTTTTTTCACGCCATCAAAGAAATTAAGCAAATTGTTGAGGCAAGACCTCACTTGGCTGAATCCTTGCTAACTCTGTCCTATTAAACCATGTTTGTCTACGTGTTCTGTAATTTTATTCTTTATAATAGTTTCCACTATTTTGCCTGGCACTGAAGTCAGACTTACTGGTCTGTAATTTCCCAGATCATCCCTGGAACCCTTTTTAAAAATCGTCATCACATTGGCATGCTTCTAGTCTTCAGGTACTATTGGTGGTTGAGAGGCTAGGATAGGGGAGGGCAGACTTATACGGGGTCTGTGCCAGAGCCGGTGATGGGAGGCGGGACTGGTGGTTTGGAGGCGGGAAATACTGCTGGACAGACTTATACGGTCTGTGCCCTGAAAAAGACAGGTACAAATCAAGGTAAGGTATACACATATGAGTTTATCGTGGGCAGACTAGATGGACCGTGCAGGTCTTTTTCTGCCGTCATCTACTATGTTACTATAACGACAGGTTACAGATCACTAGCTGCAGATCAGCAATTTCATATTTGAGTTCTTTCAATACCCTGGGGTGTATATCATCCGGTCCAGGTGATTTATCACACTTTAACTTGTCAGTTTGGCTCAGTATATCTTCCAAGTTCTCCGAGATTTCTTTCAGTTCCTCCGCATTGTCACCCCTGAAAACCATTTCTGGTATAGGTAGATCTCTTTCATCTTCGTCATTCAGTCTCTCTGCTATGGCCTTGTCCTCCCTGAGTGCTCCTTTTGCTCCTTCCTGATCTAATGTCCCAAAGACTCCCTCAAAAGCTTCCTGCTTCTGATATACCTGAAAATGTGTTACTATGAGTTTTCATCTCCATGGCGTTTTTCTTCATATTCTCTGTTAGCTTTCTTTATCAATGCTTTGCATCTGGTTTGACAGTGCTTATGTTGCTTCTTATTTTCTTTATTCAGATCCTTTTTTCATTTTTAAAGGATGTTCCTTTGGCTCTAATACCCTCTTTCACCTCACCTTTTAACCATGCTGGCTATCATTTGCTCTTTTTTTCCACCTTTGTTACTACTTGGAATACATCTAGTCTGGGCTTCCACGATGGTATTTTTAAACAATGCCCACTTGATTTAAAGTCCTAACCTTTGCAGCTGATCCTTTCAGCTTCTTTTTAACCATTTTCCTCATTTTGTCATAGTCGCCCTTACGAAAATGAAAAGCTGCTACAGTTGATAAGCTCCATATAAGCTGTGTCATTTGATAATGAGGTGGTTGATATGCATTATTATGTAGCCCTCGGTACCTTAAACTAATATGCATTGCAGTAAAATAACGTATGATTTTGCCATTTACCCCCGGATTCTATATAGCGTGCCTAGCATTCCATGCTGAAATCTAAGCGTATTCTATAGCAATGCGCATAACTGCAAAAAAACCCCAAAACAAAAACCAAACCTTCCTGAAACAGAGCAAATAAACTCTTGCCAGTCCAACTTTTAATTTCATAAGTAAAGCAGTTACCTTTTGTAACAATTAAAGCTGTTGGGTCATGTCCTTTAAATACATTTCCACTGCGTTTTGCCATACTGAACAGCTGCTTCAGGGTATTAGAAATCCAGTGCTTTTAAATCTTTAAACTCTCAGTGCTCTCTTCTGTGTGACAGTGCTGTCTTAGAGTTTAAAAATTTAAAAATCACTGGGTTTCTAATACCCTGAGGCAGCGGTTCTGTACTGCAAAATGCGTTGGAAATGAATTTACAGGACATGACTTGACAGTTTTAATTGCTAAAGAAGTGCTTTAAGAAATTAAAATAGAAACCTCTTTTTTCTTTAAAGATTTAAAAACACTTTATCTCAGGGCAACGTTTGCCAAATAGCCAATGTTTGGAAGGAGTATCAATCCACCTTCAGAACCTTGGGAGTATCTTGTTATGGATGACCTTTCCCCTTATTTTACTACTGTAATTCTAGTTTGTTTCTTTCGTAATTTTCCTTTAACCTGGTTTTATCAGTTGTAAACTGTATAGAGATTTTATGTGGTATATCGAGGAAAATATGCATAAATGTACAAACAAACTTAGATGTTCTTTTACTAAGCTACGCTAAAAAATGGGCTTAGCATGTCAAGTCAAAGTCCAGTGTTTTTTGTAGAACTACTAGAGGGCCTTTGCTATCCTCACAGTTTCAAACCTTAAGAGGTATCTACATATGATATTCAGCTGTTATTTGCCTTCTGGAGTCTAAAACTGCTGAGGATAAATCATCTCTTTTGGATTTTAATCCATTTTTTCTGCATACACTGCTCAGTTGGCTGGCCGTTCTGGTTTTACAGTATGCGATCTTCCTTCAAATTTAATTAAAAAAAAGGGGTTTTAATAGGAAAAAAAACATACGTCTGATTTGTCTTTGGTTTTGTCTTACAATGTGCCACTGGGAAATTCCTTTTACGAATTATTCCTGAACTCTGTCACCAAGCAGAACTTATATTTCAAGTACACAAAGATCATTTGTTACAAAATTATTGCCGAGAGCTCTGACCTTGGAATGAAATCCCCGATAATCCTTTGATGTTTTAACTTTCCTGAAATGGCAGCGGCTTTAAGTTTTCACATTAACAATGGTAGATACTGTAAGTGTAATAATGTTCAAGGGCACTGTGAAAGGGAGTGAAGCCAGAGGTGGGGCCAGATAAGCTATTTGAGCAGACCCTTTGGTAGAGGTGATGTCACAGTTTACATACTGACATCTGATAGCTCAGGGCAGGCACAGAATATTATACCAGAAAGAACTGTTTTAAAGAAAAATAAACATACAGTCTTTCATTTCTTTTCAGGCAGGATTAAGCAATTGCTTTATAACATCATCACTTTTTTTGTGGGAACTGGTCCCTACTGAGCTGTAGTACCATGATCCTTTGTTCACATTTCCCCATTTTAATCGTCATGTCAGCTCCTGAGGAACCCATGTGCACAAGTGCTCTGATTCTAAGCACTGGCTGTTATCTGTGTATCAATAATCCACTCAAGATTTGAAATTAAATGAAACTCCAAACACAGCTTAACACCCACTGTGTGCACAAATGCTGAATACTCCCGCTGTCACCCAACCAGTCACACAAAACTACGCACTCAGCAATGGAGAAAAAAACCTCGGTAACACACCCAGCCAGCCCAAGACTTCGGACTATAAGGCTTGGGCTAAGCCCATTTTTTTAGCGCAGTTTAGTAAAAGAACATCTAAGTTTGTTTGTACATTTATGCATATTTCCTCGATATACCACATAAAATCTCTTTCTTTCCAATTTACCGCAAACGCAGTGGAAATGTATTAAAGGTCATGACCCAACAGCTTTAATTACTATAAAAGTTAACTGATTTACTTATGAAATTAAAAGTTGGACTGGCAAGAGTTTATTTGCTCTGTTTAAGGAAGGTTTGGTTTTTGTTTTGGGGGGTTTTTTTTGGCCTATAATTAGAATATTGAGTAAGTGAAGAGCTTAAAGAAGTAAAAGCTCTTTCCTGCTCACAGAGGCTTTTTTCCTTCCTCTATTAATATATGCTGTGATATTTAAGTGACGTGAAGGGGCTTTTCAATATAATGTCTAAGTCCAACTTTGCCTTCAATTCACTAGTATCCAGTCAGCATATCTTCAGACAGTTTTCAAACGATTTTAAATCAAAACATATATATTACTTTCCTCTTCAACAAAAGTGATTTAACAAAGCAGTTGTATATATAATTTTCTTAAAGTGACATCAGTGATGTTCACCACCCTTATAGGATTTACATGGGGGTGTATCCGAACATCCGCTTCTTCATAGGTACACTATTATAATTTTTATTTTTCATGTATACAACTTATTGGTTCTTTTTATTTTATTCACTTAGAGATCGTTACTTATCTTATTTAGTCAGACTCGGGGGTACTGTTGTCCGACATGTTTCACTTGATCCCACGAGCTGTCTCAAGGACAAAGATCTTTGTTGAGATAACTACTGGCAGAGCTGGGGCTAATATAAAGACTGGGGTTGGTCCTTGAGACAGCTCGGTTGGTCGCGGAGGTGGTGTCGGGCTACTACTTTCACCCTCTTGTAGATTTCAACCTCCTCTTCTACCTCAGTCTCACTGTTTTCTTCCTTTGAAGTCCACTCCATCCATCTATTTGCTCCTCTGTGTCTCCGACCAGCAGTCATTTATCGACCCCCTGATAAGTCCCTTTCTTCCTTTCTCACTGACTTTGATGCCTGGCTTTCCTTCTTTCTTGAACCTTCATCGCCTTCCCTCATTCTTGGGGATTTTAACATTCATGCTAATGATCCCTCTGACTCTTATGCTTCTCAGTTTCTTGCTTTAACATCCTCTTTCAATCTTCAATTGTGCTCCACTGCCCACACTCACCAGAATTGCCACTGTCTTGATCTTATTCTCTTCTCAAACTGCTCACTCTCCAGTTTCTGTGCCTCAACTCTTCCCCTCTATGACCATCCTATATAATAATTTTGCACCTCCGTCTTCCGTCTGGATGCCTGGGTTCATAACACAGTTCCCATTGGTCTGCCCTGGGGATGACATCACGGGGCGGACCAATGGGAAGTGAGAGGGACGGGAACCCAGCAGCAACCACCGGAGGTGAGTAAACAATCACCCCCCCCCCCGAGTTCCATGACCCCCTACCTCCCTCCCTCCTTCCACTCCCGTCTTTCCAAGTTCCACTGGCCCACTCCCGTCCGAGTTCCACGCCCCTCCTCTCCTCCGATTTCCGCTGCCCAGCGCCTCCCTCCCTCTCTCTCTGTGGCCTCCAAGTGCAACCAGGATGTGTGCGGGTGCCCCAGCCCTTCGTAAGTGGCAGCTGTTGTTTAAAACGTTTTACCTCCTGCTCCGCTGGCAACAATGAAGTCCAGCATGCACGGACGTCGCTTCAAACTGCCTTTGCTTTTGCTTCTGTTTCAAACAGGAAATGAGGGCGGGACCAGAGGAACAGCTGAAACAGAAGCAAAAGTAAAGACAGTCTGAAGCAGCGTCCGTGCATGCTGGACTTCATTATTGCCAGCGGAGCAAGAGGTAAACAACAGCTGCCACTTATGAAGGGCTGGGGCACCCACACACGTCCTGGTTGCAGTCGGAGGCCACAGAGAGAGAGAGGGAGGGAAGCGCTGGACGGCGGAAATCAGAGGAGGGGGGCGCAGAAATCGGAGGAGAGGGGGGCATGGATCTCGGATGGGAGTGGGGCCGTTAGACTGGAGAGGGCCCATGGAACTTGGATGGACGGGAGTGGGAGGGAGGTAGGGGGTCATGGAACTCGGGGGGGCCGAGAGACGAGAGGGGGGAGGGGGTCCTGAGACGGAGGAGAGGAGGGGGAGGGGCAGCGGATCCTGAAACTCGAAGGGGAGGGGTGCCTGGAACTTGGAAGAGAGGGAGGGAGCCGACATGGCTGGCCAATCGGAACCCGGCTACTGAAGAAATCCCTCTGGTTGGTTCCGTCCGGCCTCCCAGGTGGGGCTACAGCACTGGCATCCCAATCTGGTTCCTCTGAGGCGGAGCTTCAGGTTCCCGCGCCCGAATGTGGAGAAGACGCCGGCCATTGCGTCTCGGCGCCATCCTCCCCGCTGGCGCAAGCATGGACCCCATAGCCGGCGACCGAGAGCCCAGAAGCCGCGATCGCCGGCCCATGGGCTCGGCCCCGGACAGGGCGGCCATCGCCGCGGCGAGCCCCGGCTCTCAGCCGCAGCCTTAAGAAGGCTGGCCATCGCCGCAATGGACACCGGCTCGGCCCCGACTGCACCCAGAACAGGCACCCATCCGGGAAACCGTCGGGTAAGCCCTCTCTGGCTGCGGGTCCTTCCTCCCGGCCCTTGCTTCCCGCAGAGGAGCAGCCGGAGGGAGCGACAGATGTGACAGAAGGCTTCGGTTGGCAGGGGTTGGGGAACCCCACCAGCCAAACCAGGGGCCTGGATTAAATTTGTGGGGCCCAGGCCCCCGTGACCCCCTCCCCCGTAGCTACGCCCCTGCATCAGAGGAAGCAGTAGTGGCACCCAGAGACTCGCAGTACTGCACATCTTCACTGGTTGCTTATCAGTATGGACCCGGCCGAGGTTGCAATGGGAAGAAGGAGGAAAAGTGTGGTGCATGGCAGAAGTGGAGTAGGGGAGGGAGGGTGAGAGAGAAGAAGGCAATACAGGATGGCTGGTGAGGGAGAGAAAAACAGGACAAAATCGGATGGGTGAGGGAGAGACAAGATGGGGCAATACTATATGGGAGGGGGAGAGAGAGACAGCAGAGAGAGGAAATAAGGGCTATGCTGAATGGTGGTGGGGGCGGGAGAGAGAGAGGGGTGATGTTTGACTGTTGAGAGGGTTGGCAGGGCAGAGATAGAGAATGGATGGGATGGGGAGAGGGGAAATTCTCGACTACTGGAGGGGGATGAGGAGAGTGGAGATGCTTGACTATTGGGGGGATGGGAGGCATGGAGAGAGGAGAATAAGGATATGTTGGACTATCGAGGGGAGGGTGATACTGGATTGTTAGCAAGGAAATGCTGGGCTGTGGGGGTGGGAGGGAGAGAGAAATAGGTGATACTGTGCATGGTGGAACTGTGATAAAGAGGCCATATTGGGGGGGGGGGGGGGGGAGGAGGCTTGGCAAGGAGTGGATAGGCAAAAAAGAAATGTGGTGGAAAGAGATGAAAGGGAAAGATCGATACTAAAGCCAGAGATGTAAGGAAAGAATAGACAAAGACAGGAGGAGAGAGGAGCAATGGTAAATTGACAGCAGACCCTGGAAAGAATTAGAAGAGGACATGAAGCCAAAAAAGAGAGTGTATGACTGACATGACTGGAAAACAAAATGCCAAGACAACAAGGGTAGAAAGTATTTTAGTTTTAATTTATTAATTGGAATATGTCAGCTTTGGGAAATGTGGATCTCTGATGTATTTCACATAATACAAGAGAAAATGTGTTTTTGTTTGTTTCTCCAGGGTTACACTGCATGCAATGATTTCTTGGGGGGTTCGGTAAATTTTTGCCTCTATAGTTCTATTTTTAATTTATGGTGCCTTGTTTTATATTTGGTGAGTGGCTGTCTGTTTTGCTTGTGTGATATTGTGCTAGTATTACTTGCTCTAGAGAGCAGATCTGCCAAGTTACCCATTCCAGGAAGGAGACTTTTTGGCCAGTCCTGGATTTCTCCCAACCTCAGCCTGCTGCATTATGGGACCCGCAGCACTGATTATAATGGATAGAATCAGGGACTACAAATACTACACTGCCTTGGGATGTAAGTGTAATATGAGAACTGTCCAAAAATCTCCCTCCTGGAATGGGTAACTTGGCAGCTCTGCTAGAGAGTTTGGTTTCTTGGAGTTTCCAGTTCGGTTTATGACTACATATTTTGATTTGTAACTTGTAATCACTATCCCTCCAATATTCAAAACTATTTAACCAGTCAGGAATGGCTTGGACTAAGCAGGTTAGGCACGGATATTCAGCGCCAAACCAGCTATGTTGAGTGGTCAAAATAGGCCGCTTAAATAACAGGCCTATCTTTCACTGCTAAAAAGTTAACTGGTAAGTGCTGAATATTGGCAAAGCTGGTTAATTTTTTTCAGCGGCCAAAATAAACCCAGATGTTCAATGCCGGTCGCTGGAAACTGCCTGGCATCGAATATCTTTGTATATGATGAGGCTGTATACATGTTCTGTGTATATGTGACCAAGGTGCGGCATTCTGCTGCTGTGTAGTTCTGTGTAGAAAATCTCTTTTCCCAATAAGAGGTGTGTTGGTGTTCAGAGGCTGGTGCAATATTATATATTCTGTTGTAGGTAACAGCAGGCATGGGTACTGTGGGGGGCGGAGCTAAGGATAGTCACCCCATCCTCCTACGGTTGGCCCTGTCTGAGTACCGCCACCTTTTTTTCCTACAAAAATAGAACTGTATAACACAAATACAATACTAACATGTGAAGAGGCTGAGTACCACAGAAACAGAATAAGTAAACAAACTATTTAAACATGCATGAGCTGATCCAGTTAATTATCTCCTCAGCGTACTGCTGAGCCGTTTTACCTTGAGCCTATTTTAATTTTTATAACTCTCAAGTCAGACCCAGAGTAATTAGAGTATTAATATTGTTTTCAGCTTCTTAGAAATACTGTATAAGATGAAATAAAACTGCTGAAATCTGTTTCTCGTGCAAATTGATGGGTAGAAAGAGTACAGCACCACGGATCTAGTCAACAAGGTGCCCAATGAGTTAGGCTGCAAATATGAAGCGCTCACTTTACTTAGTCCCAGTGCTCTGATTAGCATTTCTTGTTCTTCCAGTCAGGTTTTATTTAAAATCTGGCTGTGTTCCTAATTTGCCTGGGGAGAGCTTCCTGAACATCCACTTCAAAAACATAATATGGAAAGAAACACAAACCAGAGTATTTCCACAACAAAGAACCCTACAGCAGTGAGCACCATCTACACAGAGATGAAGGGAGGACAAGAACAGAAGCCAGGAGTGGCCTAGTGGTTAGGGTGGTGGATTTTGGTCCTGGGGAACTGAGGAACTGCGTTCGATTCCCACTTCAGGCACAGGCAGCTCCTTGTGACTCTGGGCAAGTCACTTAACCCTCCATTGCCCCATGTAAGCCGCATTGAGCCTGCCATGAGTGGGAAAGCGCGGGGTACAAATGTAACACACACACAAAGACATTGGTGTCTATATGCGCTCTTCTCTGACAGCCAGACCCAGGGCTGCTCTCTCTTGTCAGCAGAAAGAAAAGTAATGCCTGTAATCTTATCCCAGAAAAACATATGCTTGGAAGCTACCTGTATGGGTGCATGACAAGAAGAGTCTCATTTGTGTTCTGAAAGGTCATGGAGCAAACTTATGAACGAACTTATGAACGAACTAAAACTCAGTCAGACACAATGGAAAGCAGAAGGAAAAGGCGAGTAAAAACAGCTTGCAGCTGGGGACAACCATCTGCTGATACGAAATAAAATAAAGGCCCTGACATGAAATTTGTTTATTGGGCTATAAAATGATTACCAGGATCCCAAGAGGATAAGCTTTAATAGAAGGCTGACCAGGGGTGTTCATCTAGAAATCCAGTTTACATTGTTGTAGAAATCTCATATAACAAAACCACACAATCACTTTGGATCAGATGTATTAAAGCCCTAGGCCCCTTTGTTACTCTTTCCAACTCAATGGAAACTGGTATGAATTATACTAAAGGGGTCAAATGTCTGTCCATCTGGAGGCAAAATAACTCTGAAAATGGAACGGTATGGGATGAAACCTAGCATATAGGGAAAACTGATGACAAGACAAACTGAGTTTGAAAATGACCCAAATTGGACAAAGGGTCCCAAATAAATAATCCCCTGCCTTTCAAATGGCCCAATGCATCCCTACGTGAGAAGGAGTTTCAGCTGTTACAGCATAGAAACTTACATGTAGTGAAACACAGGAATTAGGTAACTGCTCCTTTCAAACTGACTTTCCCTGTTCTTCCCCTTCAACTGCCCACCCCCCCACGCTGCAAACTACTCCACCATCAAAATGTATCTCATGGAACTGCCCCGCCCCAAACACTATCCCTGCAGTAACTTCACCATCCTACCAAATGCCCCATCTGCAAAAACTACACCCCACAACTCTCCTATTATCCTGCAAGCTGCCCCACCCTCAAAACTACCCCACAACTGCTCCATCACTCTGCAAATTGTTCCACCCACAAAATCTATGCCCTCTGCAATTGCACCAACGCCCCACAACAGCCCCCCCCCCTGCAAACTGCCCCCAGTGACCCACCACAAATACAACATATACAGAAAATACAGAGATACACATTAACATACATACACAAATCCATGTATTGACACCACACAAACACACACAGGGATTGCAAATCTGTAGCTGTGAAGTACGGCATTTGAAGTTATTCAGATATATATATGGTCAGAGGAGTGGTCTAGTGGTTAGGGTGGTGAATTCTGGTCCTTGGAAACTGAGTTCGATTCCCACTTCAGGCACAGCTCCTTGTGACTCTGGGCAAGTCACTTAACCCTCCATTGCCCCAGGTACAAATAAGTACCTGTATATGTAAGCCACATTGAGCCTGCCATGAGTGGGAAAGCGCGGGGTACAAATGTAACTAAAATAAAAAATATATTTCATATTGTGTTCTTTCAACTGTAAAACTTTCTGAGTGAATTGTACTGATTTCTTATTGGTTGCTAAGTGTACAGCCAATTAATATCTGTTGCCATGGGTAGGGTAAAGCAAGGCACTGGCAACCCAGGGGTGTAGCCAGATCTCGACGGGAGGGGGGCCAGAGCCCAAGGTGGAGGGGGGCAAATTTTGGTCTGCCTCCCCGCCGCCACTTGCACACCCCCCCCCCCCCCCGCGGCCACTACCGCCCTCCTGCTGCTATTTCCACCCCACCGCCGCTCCCTCCCACCGCCACTGTGAAGGTACCTTGGCTGGCAGGGGTCCCCAACCCCACCAGCTACAGCGTTTGTTTTGCACTGGTCTCATATTGCCTGGCACCCTGTTCTGTTTTCAGTCGCTGTGACAAACGCTTTAGCTGACAGGGGTTGGGGACCCCCACCAGCCTAACTAGGGGCCCCAGAGCCAATTTGGGGGGGCCCAGGCCCCCGTGTCCCCCCATAGCTATGCCGCAAACTAGGAATATACCAGATGTGTTCAGGACTCAGGAAGTTAGGTCAGACAAGTGGCTGGCCTTTTCAGGATTCTACTGATTATAGGCCTATTGCAAATATCCCATTTCTAACTAAACTTGTAGAATTTGTTGTGGGTTCTTAGTTATCTGATTATATTGAAAGATTTAACTTACTTCATGGTCTCAACATGGGTTCTGACAATTCCACAGCACTGAAACTACTGCTATGTCTGACCTCTACAGTTAGGCAGGTTCTGTATTGGGGTGGCAACATGGGGGGGGGGGGGGTTGTTACAGTTTGACATTTTTGCTGCCTTCGACAAGGTTAATCATGAAATATTATTAACTTTACTGTTTTTCTGGTTCAAATCTTTCCTATCCAAAAGACAATGTTGTTTTGAAAGACGGTAATTTTTCAAACCCTTGGACTCCACCATGTGGTATGCCGCAGGGTTCCCCAGTTTCTCCTTTATTGTACAACATTTATATGAGCACTCAGACAGATTTCTTTGGAACCTGGGGAACAATTAACAATTAATGTTGTATGCTGATGATATTTTTCTTCAGTTAGACAGAATACTGATGCTATATCTTTTACTGTTCATACATGTATTAAGAAAATAGTAGACTAGTCTAGCTCTGTGCGGCTCAAATGAAAAACCAAAGGTTTTATGGTTCAGTATGCATCCTTCTAATATTCCTCACTGTATTACTATAGAAGACAGAAGCACTCTGGAAGTGGAAAAAGAGTCCAGGGTCCTTGGAAACTCAGATAAACAGTATAGTAAGGAAGGCTTACTTCAAACTCAAACAACTTTGTTGTGCTCCTACTTTTTGCAGAACACTTTAGGGTTATTGTCCAACTGGCTATTCTAGCAGCAGCAAAGTATGTTGCTAAGCTTCAATTGGTCCAGAACTCTGCAGCAAGATTGATCTTTCACAAATCTAAGAATGACCATATTTCCATTTACTTAATGCCTGTCTGTGTGTCTTACTTCCAGAACACCTTTCTGTGCTTGTCTGTCTATATATCGCTTTCTGTATGTCTGTCTTCTAGAACACATGTCTGTTTGACTGACTTCTAGAATACCTGTCTGACTGCTTCTAGAACACCTCTGTTTATTTCTGTCTTCTAGAATATCTGTCTCTACCTTGGACTTCTAGAATACCTTTGTTTTTGTATATATTATCTAGAATATCTGTCTGCGTGCCGGACTTTTATAATGCCTGTCTGTATGACTGATTATAGATTGCATGAATAACTTATAGAATGTCTCTTTGTATCTGTGTTCTAGAATACCAGTCTGAGGAACTGACTTCTTAACTCTGTCAGTCTGTGTTCTAGAATGTTTGTCTGTGTGACTTCTAGAATGCCTGTCTGTGTGACTGACTTCTGAAACACCTCTCTATGCCTGTCTGTCCTCTAGAATGTCTGTCTCTGATGGCCTTCTAGAACACTTTTGTTTTTGTATATCTGTTTTCAAGAATGCCTGCCTGTCTGTATGACTGATTCTAGAATGCATGCCTGTGGGACTGGCTTCTAGAACACCTCACTTTGTGCATGTCTGTCTTCTAGAACACCTGTCTCAGTGACTGCCTGTATGTTTGAATGACTTCTAGAATGCCTCATTTTGTATCTGTGTTCTAGAATAAGTCAGAAGGAATGACTTCTAGAACACCTCTTTTTATGTCAGTCTGTGGTTTAGAATGTGTATCTCTGTTACTGAAGTCTAGAATACATTTCTTAGTTACTGACTTTTAGAACACCATTCTCTGTGTATGACTATTGTCTAGAACATCTGTCTATGTGACTGACTTCTATAATGCCTATCTGTTTGAATGAATTCTAGGATGTATGTTTGTGGTACTGGCTTATAGAACACCTCTCTGTAAGTCATTCTGAGTTCTAGAATGCCTGTTTGTGTGACTGACTTCTAGAACATCTTTCTGTGCTTGTCTGTCTTATAGAATGTCTGCCTCTATGACAAATATCTAGAACACCTTTCCTTGTGTATGTCTGTTTACTAGAATATCTATGTACTGTATGTGCCTTCTATATTGCCTGTCTGAGATTCTAGAATGCATGTCTATGGAACTGGCGTCTAGAACATGTTAGTCTGAGTTCTAGATGCCTGTGTGTGTGACTGACTTCTAGAATACCTCGCTTGGCACATGTCTGTCTTCTAGAACACCTGTCTGTGTAACTGACTACTGGAATGACTGTATGAATGACTTCTAAATTGCCTCAGTTTCTATCTGTCTGTGTTCTAGAATAACAGTCTGAAGGACTGACTTCTAGAATATCTCTGTTTATATCAGTCTGTGTTCTAGAACATGTCTGTGTGACTGACTTCTAGAAAGCCTTAGTTACTGACTTCTAGAGCACCACTCCGTGTATGACTATTTTCTAGAATACCTGTCTATGTGAATGACTTCTAGAATGCCTGTCTGTGTGCATGATTCCAGAATGGATGTTTATGGTACTGGCTTCTAGAACACCTCTCTGTATATCATTCTGAGTTCTAGAGTGCCTGTGTGTGTGACTGACTTCTAGATCACCTTTCTCTGCTCGTCTGTCTTATTGAATGTCTGCCTCTGACAGCCTTCTAGAACACCTCTTTGTGTATGTCTGTTTTCCACAATGTCTGTCTGTGAGACTGGCTTCTAGAATACCTCTTTGTTCCTTTCTGTCTTCTAGAATATCTGTCTTTATCACTGACTTCTAGAACACCTTTGTTTTTGTATATGTTTTCTAGAATATCTGTGTCTGATTTCTATAATGTCTGTATGTGTGACTGACTATAGAATGAATGTCTGTGGAACTAACTTCTAGAATGCCTCTATTTGTATCTCTGTTCTAGAATGTCTGTGGGACTTACTTCTAGAATGCCTGTCTGAGGTACTGACTTCTAGAACACCTCTCTGTGTCTATGTCTTATAGAATGTCTGCATCCAAGATAGCCTTCTAGAACACCTTTCTTTGTATATATGTATTTTCTAGAATGCCTGTTTGTATGACTGACTTCTAGAATACCTCACTTTGTGCACGTCTGTCTTCTAGAACTCTTATCTGTGGGAATTACTTCTAGAATTCCTGTATGTTTGAATTACTTCTAGAATTCCTCAATTTGTACCTGTCTGTGTTCTGGAATAACAGTCTGAAGGACTAACTTCTAGAACACCTCTGTTTATGCCAGTCTATGTTCTAGAGCGTGTGTCTGTGTGACTGACTTCTAGAACACCACTCTTTGTGTATGACTATTTTCTGGAATCTCTGTCTATGTTGGTCGATAGGAAGCCAATGATATTGCTGTAGTAGAGGAGAAACATGGTCATGATGAGCATGACATGGATGGCTACATTCTGAAGGGATTGAAGTTTCTTGATGCTGGACTGAGTGCAACCTAGATATGCTATGTTACAATAATCCAGTCTGGTGGTCAGCAGGGACAAAATCAACAAGCGAAAAATGTCAGAACTGAAGTATTTACGAATAACTTGAAGTTGGCAAAGAATATAGAAGCCAGTTTTGCAGACACTAGATATATGAGGAGTGGACGTGAGGTGTGTATCAAAAGGGATCTACAGAATGAAGGACCGAGCCAAAGAAGTTCAATGGAATAGACGGCGTGGAAAGTCCATCAGTAAACAAGCACACCAGGGTTTTTGTTTAGTACTAGTTTTTGTTCTGCAAGCCAGACTGAAAAAAGACAAATAATCCTGAACTGGGCCAACAGAGGGGTTGGAAGGATTGGTAGGAAAGAGCAGTAGAATATATTCTGCATAGATATGAAATGAGATCCCAGAAGAATGAATCAGAGTAGCAAGGGGACTAAAGAATAAGTTAAAAAGAAGAGGTGATAGAACAGAACTTTGTAGAACTCCACAACTCAAGGAGTGAGGGGAGGCTCTGGATGAGTTGACTACAGTGTAAGTATGATCAGAAAGAAAAAAGGAAAACTAGGATAGAACCAAGCCTAAGAGACCAAGAGGGGAGAGGTGTGACACAAAAAGAGAGTGATCCATGAGGTCAAAAAAGGCAGAAAGGTCAAGAGAAAGTGAAAAAATAACTTTGTGTCTATCAAGTTGAGTATAGATTTTATTAACTACAGCAGTGATGATGGGTTCTGTGCTAAAGTGTGACTTGAAACCTGACTACTTTACATTTTATCCCTGATGAAGGCGGAAACCAAAACTATGGCCAGTATTAAACATGCTGGGACCCCCAAAGCCCATTAGCTTGCTGTATCTCCTTCAGATTTAAGTAATCTTGGAGCCCCGTAACATGAAGGTCCAGGCAACTGCCCTATTTGCACCCCTTAAAATAGCCCTTGCCGAAACATAGCTATGTTGGATTTTATGTTGTAGCCTTTAAACTTATGAGAATTATTTAAAATGTTATAGTGATCTTTGTTTTCTGGTTTCGCTTTTCTTGTTTTTCTGTGAAAACTTGCCTCTCAGCATTTTTCCTGCTCTTGCAGGGGACAAAGCTGGCACACTGGGCACAATAGCTTTGAGAACCAATTTTCTTTTTTTAATGTGAACACAGCGTGTTCAGGAACAGGATATGAAACTAAACACACAGTTTTGCCTAGCATAACTTACAGTACAACCTAAAAAGCTTTTGAATTTTGACAAAGAGCAACTTAACTTGGGAGATCTCCTGATGCTAAAATAAAATGGCACTTTCAGCACTTCCTTGATAGCAGAATGTACAGTGGGTAAGTTGGTCATTCTTGTTTTCACCCCCTTACCAATGTGCATCTCTGCTCAGAAAGCAGTGAAGTAACTGCAGGAGCTCAGTTTACAAAACCAAATCCTTCGATTTGAAAACTTCCCCAGCTAGAGTGGCTAAATATTGCTGCAGAGTAAACCTTCAACTCTATATTTAATCACTTGTCAAGTAGAAGCTCCCCAGGGCATGTTCAGTTTTGGGGGGAGAAAACTATGCACATGTAATTGAATTTTATACACACGTAGGGGGTAATTCTATAAAGAGTTTTCTGAAAAGGGTTTTTAAAAAAATATTGCGTACCTATATATGCATGTAAAACGTACACACATGGAAAGTGTTCATCTGTATCAGGAGTGGGCAGCTTGTAGCCTATCACTGAATTTTATGCAGCCCACGAGATCCAGGGGAAGCATAGGCATCAGAACATCCAGGCTCCAGCATCTCTCTTCATTCCACTTCCTCCTCCAGTTCCTTACCTCCCTTCCCCAGGGCAATAAGTCTACAATTGTCGTAAAAAGGAAAAAGTTTGGAGGGGGCAGAAGCTGGCAGGCCTTGAACATGAACAGATGCTCAAGGTGACAAGAACAGTAGAAGTTATCGGGATCTGTAGCATGCCAGGATTGCAGAAAAATAGCAGATCATTTTGTGACCCCTGACACCCCCCCCCCCCTAAAGAAATGAACTCTGTATATAAAGGTTGCCCAACCCTACACAGAGACTACATTTCAAAAGCCATTTCCATGGCATAACAGTGTTTTATCCATGGAAATGGGCTATTTAAAAGTTTTCCACCCTATATACAGGAAAAGTAGGTGTGTAGTTCCACAACCTGTATTTTTATCTACATTCAGTAGCAGCACCTGGGGAGAGGAGGGTGATAAGGTGTGAATTACAGCAAGGCATGTGGTCTTGGCTGGGGGGGGTGGGGGGGGGGGAACACCAGCATAAAAACAAAGTTGAAATTAGCTGTGGGCAGTTTTCAAAGGGAAAGTATGTGTATACCACAACTTTGAAAAAAGAGCAAACACCACAGGTAAAAAAAATAGCCTTTTTTTTTTTTTTTTTGCAACAATGTGGCAGCCCTGTACTCTTCTCCCACAGCTCAGCCTTTATGCCGACCAGGGGGAGGGGGAGAGAGAGGGGATGTTGCTGGGTGGATGGGGACAGAGACAGAGAAAATGCTGGACAGGTGCTTGGTGGAAACAGGAGAAGGGGCAATGCTGGACTGGTGGGGGGTGGGGGGGGGAGAGACAGGGTATGATTTGGGTGAGTAGGTGGGAACAGAGAATGATGATGCTGGACAGGTGGGTGAGAGACAGGGAGGTGATGCTGGTCAGGTGGGTGGGAGGAAACAGAGAAATGGTAATGCTGGACAGGTGGGTGGAAGTCAGGGTGCAAACATGGACTGGGGAGAGAGAGGGGATGATGATGGGTGGGTGGGAACAGAGAATGGGTGATGCTGGACAGATGTGTTGGGGGGGGGGGAGAGAGAGGAAGAGAGAGGAAGAAAGTTATGCTGGACAGGTGGTGGATGGAAATAGAGAAGGGATGATGCTGTACAAGTGGGTGGGAGAGAGAGACAGACAGTGATGCTGAAGGGTTGATGCTGAATAGGTGGGTGGAAGGATAGAGATGGAAGGGAAGAGAGAAGGGGTGAAGCTGGGCAGATACTGGGTAGTAGAAGGGGTTTATTTTGTACATGGAGGCTGATGTAGGAGCCAAAACATCTAATGACTCTAGGTCCTCAGGGATAGACTGAGCCAGGTCTGATACTGAACTTAACCCAACTGAATGTAATGGAAGTAAAACCAGGACTGGTTTACCCTGTCCCCGATGATCAGGATTTATCTGATAATCCTACTGTTGACCCCAATCAGTCTCCTATTTTGTCCCTCTACCAGTACCATTATTCTCCCTTTCTTCTCATTGCTGATCTCAATGTGGTCCCAAGGCAGCCACTTGGGCAGGAATGGAAGATTTGACTCTCACAGAAGCAATGAGACAGGAACAGAGTATATGCAGGAGAGTTGGGGGTGGCTGGTTGGGAGCCAATATGTGCGGGCTGGCTTGAAGGGTGCTGTGTGGGGGGGGGGGGGGGGGCAGGGCACTAATACAAAAGTTGGCTCAAGGTACCTTAATCGTTTGAGCTGGCCCTGCCAGAGCTTCATAATTTGTATAAAAGGGAATAGGTTTGCCCTACAGTTGGTACACCCCCTACTTTCCAAATTACTTATTTACTGAAAGGGATCACAGACAGATAAAGAATATGTGAGATGTGCAAGAACATAAGTGTTGCCATACTGGGACAGACCAAAGGTTCATCAAGCCCAGTATCCTGTTTCCAACAGGGGCCAATCCAGGTCACAAGTACCTGGCAAGATCCCAGAACAATAAAACAGATTTTATGCTGCATATCCTAGAAATAAGCAGTGGATTTCCCCCAAGTCCATCTTAATAATGGCTCATAGACTTTTTTTTTTTAGGAAATTATCCAAACCTTTTTTAAACCCTGCTAAGCTAGCTGCTTTTACCATATTCTGTGGCAATGAATTCCAGAGTTTAATTAGGGAAAGGGAATGGAACTAGATATACCACCTTTCTGTGGTTACAATCAAAGCAGTTTACATATTATTACTTGTTGAGAACAGAAACATTTTCTCTGATTTGTTTTAAATTTACTACTTAGTAGCTTTCATTGCATGCCCCCTAGTCCTAATATTTTTGAAAGGGGAAGGGAATGGGACTTGATATACCACCTTTCTGTGTTTTTTTGCAACTACATTCAAAGCAGTTTACATAGTATATACAGTTACTTTTTTGTACCTGGGGCAATGGAGTCCAGAGTGTGGCCCAGAGTCAGAAGGAACTACAGTGGGAATCAAACCCAGTTCCCCATGATCAAAGTCTGCTGCAATAACCACTAGGCTGCTCCTCACATCTACCCGTTCCACTCCACTCAGTATTTTATAGACCTCTATCATATCTTCCCTCTGCTGTCTTTTCTCCAAGTTGAAGGGCCCTAGCCGCTTTAGCCTTTCCTCATAGGGAAGTCGTCCCATCCCCTTTATCATTTTTGACTCTCTTCTCCTTACCTTTTCTAATTCCGCTATATCTTTTTTTTAGATCCAGTGACCAGAATTGTGGTCTACAGATGTGTGCTGTCCAGTGTTTATCCAATGCTGTACACCTGAAGACTGGTAAACTACCTCAAAGCAGTATATATTTTGGATGAGTTTTCAGTAAGGTTTGGAGCACTCCATATCAGTCTCCGAATATATTTTTGTGGTGAAGAGGGAAATCTATGCCTGGACTGTGAAAGCACTGAGTGAAGAAAGAGAGAAGACTGGGATAAAATAAATGTTCTACAGGACCCTGGGATGAATCTACTTGTGTACTGCTCCAAACTGAGAGATTTCCCCCCCCCCCCCCCCCCCCCACACACACACACACACTTTACACTAGAATGTACTATGTTCAGTTGGGGACTCAATGTGTGTGAATTCTTTACTTTAGACCAAACTAAGCCAGAAATGCAAATAGCAAAAAAAAGAAATTTTTATACACAATTTATTTGTAGCATTTGTATCCCACAATTTCCCAACAATTTGCAGGCTCAATGTGGCTTACATTTGCTGTAATGGCGGTTGCCATTTCCAGGTAACAGAATTACAAATGGTAATTTGTTAATGGGGTGGGCCAAACTTTTATATGCATTTCAATGGATGAAAGCAGAAAATTAATCACAATTGCCATTAACTAAGAGTGTGCATATAAAGCTCTATACTTCTGATGTTATCCACTTTATTCTGAGGATGGTAAAAACCATTTAGTACCTCAAAAAAAAATCACTTCAGATCTCCTCCTGGAATGAGAGGCCTAGTGACTTATTTTTGGAGGCCGTATCTTGCTAAAGATGTAAAAATACTGGAAACAGTGCAAAGAAAAGCTACAAAAATGGTATGGGATTTCTGTTGCAAACCATACGAGGAGAGACTTGCCGACATGAGCATGTATACCTTGGAGGAAAGGAGAATTAGGGGTGACATTATATAGACGTTCAAATATTTGAAAGGTATTAATCTGCAAACAAACCTTTTCCGGAGACAGGAAGGTGGTAGAACTAGAGGACATGAATTGAGGTTGAAGGGGGGCAGACTCAGGAGTAATGTCAGGAAGCTTTTTTTCACATGCCCTCTCGTGGGAGGTGGTGGAAATGAAAATGGTAATGGAATTCAAACATGCGTGGGATAAACACAAAGGAATCCTGTTTAGAAGGAATACATCCATGGAATCTTAGCAGAGATTAGGTGGCGACACCAGTAATTGAGAAGCAAAATTGGTGTTGGGCAGACTTCTACGGTCTACGCCCTGATCATGACTGAATAGATATGGATGGGCTTGAGTGTAAATTTTAAGGGGCTTCGATGTTAGCTTCAGAACTTTTAGTACAAGAAGAGTGCTGGGCAGACTTCTACAGTCTGTGCCCTGAGAATGGTAAGGACAAATCAAATGAGTATACATATAAAGTATTGCATACCATGTAAAATGAGTTTATCTTGTTGGGCAGACTGGATGGGCCACACAGGTCTTTATTTGCAGTCATTTACTATGTTAGATCAGAAATACATTTAAACATACAGTGGGGGAAATAAGTATTTGATCCCTTGCTGATTTTGTAAGTTTGCCCACTGACAAAGACATGAGCAGCCCATAATTGAAGGGTAGGTTATTGGTAACAGTGAGAGATAGCACATCACAAATTAAATCCGGAAAATCACATTGTGGAAAGTATATGAATTTATTTGCATTCTGCAGAGGGAAATAAGTATTTGATCCCCCACCAACCAGTAAGAGATCTGGCCCCTACAGACCAGGTAGATGCTCCAAATCAACTCGTTACCTGCATGACAGACAGCTGTCGGCAATGGTCACCTGTATGAAAGACACCTGTCCACAGACTCAGTGAATCAGTCAGACTCTAACCTCTACAAAATGGCCAAGAGCAAGGAGCTGTCTAAGGATGTCAGGGACAAGATCATACACCTGCACAAGGCTGGAATGGGCTACAAAACCATCAGTAAGACGCTGGGCGAGAAGGAGACAACTGTTGGTGCCATAGTAAGAAAATGGAAGAAGTACAAAATGACTGTCAATCGACAAAGATCTGGGGCTCCACGCAAAATCTCACCTCGTGGGGTATCCTTGATCATGAGGAAGGTTAGAAATCAGCCTACAACTACAAGGGGGGAACTTGTCAATGATCTCAAGGCAGCTGGGACCACTGTCACCACGAAAACCATTGGTAACACATTACGACATAACGGATTGCAATCCTGCAGTGCCCGCAAGGTCCCCCTGCTCCGGAAGGCACATGTGACGGCCCGTCTGAAGTTTGCCAGTGAACACCTGGATGATGCCGAGAGTGATTGGGAGAAGGTGCTGTGGTCAGATGAGACAAAAATTGAGCTCTTTGGCATGAACTCAACTCGCCATGTTTGGAGGAAGAGAAATGCTGCCTATGACCCAAAGAACACCGTCCCCACTGTCAAGCATGGAGGTGGAAATGTTATGTTTTGGGGGTGTTTCTCTGCTAAGGGCACAGGACTACTTCACCGCATCAATGGGAGAATGGATGGGGCCATGTACCGTACAATTCTGAGTGACAACCTCCTTCCCTCCGCCAGGGCCTTAAAAATGGGTCGTGGCTGGGTCTTCCAGCACGACAATGACCCAAAACATACAGCCAAGGCAACAAAGGAGTGGCTCAGGAAGAAGCACATTAGGGTCATGGAGTGGCCTAGCCAGTCACCAGACCTTAATCCCATTGAAAACTTATGGAGGGAGCTGAAGATGCGAGTTGCCAAGCGACATCCCAGAACTCTTAATGATTTAGAGATGATCTGCAAAGAGGAGTGGACCAAAATTCCTCCTGACATGTGTGCAAACCTCATCATCAACTACAGAAGACGTCTGACCGCTGTGCTTGCCAACAAGGGTTTTGCCACCAAGTATTAGGTCTTGTTTTCCAGAGGGATTAAATACTTATTTCCCTCTGCAGAATGCAAATAAATTCATATACTTTCCACAATGTGATTTTCCGGATTTAATTTGTGATGTGCTATCTCTCACTGTTACCAATAACCTACCCTTCAATTATGGGCTGCTCATGTCTTTGTCAGTGGGCAAACTTACAAAATCAGCAAGGGATCAAATACTTATTTCCCCCACTGTATTGTTGAGGAAACTGAAGTATAGGGAGATAAAGGGCTTCCCAAGGCTCCTAGAAGAGTTATGTGGGAAACGACAGCCCTAGAGTTGTGTTCTGGGCCAGCCAGGTGAACTGATTTCTAGGTTAGGTTTTCACTCCTTGGGTTATCCAGGGGTGGGGATATGGTGAAGGCAGTGGTGTTCACAGCACCTGGGTGAGGGAATCCCAGTCATTACAATATTGACACCTAGTGGCTGAATTTAGGGACCATGATTTCAGGGTTCCAGGAGAAGTACCTGTATAATTGTATGTAACACCGCCTCGATTTGTGCTCAAAAGAGGCGGTATATCAAATTAATAAATGATAAAGATCTGGTGCATGGCACCCAGTCAAGGATTGTCCCCTGCAATAACCACACTGAGTTGATAAGAGATATAATATAGATGATAAAAATCCTTTAATATTTGAAAATAGAGGCTCATAAACTCATAGCCTACCAAAGGCAGGTTCTGACTGAATTGGAAGGTCAAGAAAAAAAAATCAAGTTCCAAGACAAATGTTGCCACCTCAGTCAATGAACCTGACAAGGCTGACCCAGGTCCTGTTTTTGCCTCACTGGGGGGCCCTTTTACCAAACTGCAGTAAAAAGTGGCCTTAGCGCATCTTTATGCAGGTCATTTCCACACATTAAGGCCATTTTTACCGCTGGAGTAAAATGGCCAATTTTTCTATTTGCCCCATTAATGGCCACATGCTAATCTTCCCATTTGCGCATGGGCTCCTACTGCCACCCATTATGTAGGCGATAAGAGCTCACGGACTAAGCACTCGCTAATCGGTTAGCGCGCGGCAATGTAGCAGATTACACCCACTCTCCACCCCCAGACCCAACCCCAGCGTTAAAAAATTACATTTTACTTTTTAACACATGGATATCATGCGCACATGCAAATTTACCGTGGGGTGTCTGAGCACGCCAAACGGTAATACATTTTTTGCTGCGGTAAGCACACATTAGTACTTACTGCATTTTAGGAAAAGGATCCCTATGCATGTAGTTGTAGTTCCAATTTCTGTAAGAAACAGGACTGCACCTACATGCCAAAGAAGGACAAAATCTGTCTGTGCTGTTGTTACTTGCCTAGTACATAGATAGGAGCCAACTTTTCAAAATGATTGGAGGTGCTACACTCAACACAAGTGAATGCTCCCTGGTAATGGAGTTTGCTCAGTATTGGGGATGCTCAAGCACCCATAGAGCTATCACCTATGGTGTGAGCTAGAAATCTTTTAAACAAATAAAAATAAATCACTCTTTGAGATGTACCGCCTTAAACTACTTTTAACTTCTCCTTCTTCCAAAAGATCATGAGAAAGGAAGCCACCTCTTCAGTTTTGTACACTGCAATCCTTGAAAACAATTGATCATGGAGATTGAGCTGTGAGAAAAAAAAACTTCTGTTTACCTAAGGAAGTTGTGAGCAGTGCAATGTGGGGGCTTCCAGTTGGCAAAAGACAACAGTAGGAAGTTTCTCTCTGAAATAGCCATATGACTTTTATAACCCTTCACTGAAATACCAAGGAACTATTTTTTTTTTTATTTTTATTTTAGAGCAAAAAAAAAAAAAAGTGGACTCTGCACTTTTCAAGTGTAAGGAGAAGAACGTTTAACGCAGAGTGCACTTTTCTTGCCGATATTCATTATAAACCGTGCAGTATCCTAGTGAAGTCTGGACTTTCAGGTACTGTTTGTGGGTAGCTGGGAATAAGAATCCCCATGTTTATGTTCACTATTTCCTTACAATGGATGTTTTGTTTGAATATCTACTGTTCCAATGTAATGTTCAAAATAATGCCAACTCTTGTGAATTGTCAAAAATGCTATGATCAAGCCAGAAACAAATTCAGCCGCAGACAAATCCCCATCCTTAGCCACACTCTGGACTCCCTCAGTCTCCCAACACCCCACCTAGCTCAGCTTCCATGCTAGATGTAACCTGCAGTAATAGACACATGATAAATTAAGTTTTTACTATGCAATTTGCATGCTTGCATGTACAGCAGACATTTTGACTTTTAATGTACCTGGATTTGCAATTGCAAAAAAAAAAAAAAAGAAAAGGGACCATGGCTGGGTTTTTGCAAAGCAGGCCCACACTAACTGCAGTGTACGAGTTGTACATAGCCACTTAACATTTCCTTCCACAGAACCAGGCACAAACTATTAGAGCCTACTAAATTTGGCTAGAAAGATACTAAGGATGTTCTATAACGCTTGAAGTCTTTTCCTGGTACAGTGTTTTCTTCTGTGTTAATTCTTTGTTCTCACTGGCAGCTCCCCTCACTACGCACGAAAGTGCCATTTATTCATTTGACATCATCTCTTTTCACATCAAACCTTTCTTGCATGTGTTATAGTTCACAATGAGAACTGGCAACAAACGCCTCTGTTTTCTTTGTGTGTCAACTTTCTTTGCTAAGCAATAATACTAATGAGAATGAGGCATTGTTCTTTGTTGACTGCTTAGTTTGATGGTTCTCTTGCCCTTAGCATGCAGTCAGAACAACTTCTGCCTCAAAAGTACAAGCATGAGGCCAGTGCAATGGCTCAGTGGCAGGGTTTGATTTGCAAGCTCAGTTTGTGTCCCTTCCATGAATCTGGGCTGGAAACATTTGCAGAGGCAGCATTCACAGTCCCATGAAGGGAAAAGCCCAAGCCACTGCACCAGTGACACCTAATGATCAGGTTCAGGATGTACATGTGCTTGGTTTGAAAGTGAGTCGTGGTCTGCCTTCCCTAGACTTTGAAAATATCAATTTTGATGAAATGAAGAAGAAGCTTAAGGAAGCACTGCCAGGGTGGGAGGATGGATGTAGGAGAATAAAAAACAAAACAAAACATCAAAACAGTTCACTAAACCAAAAAGAGATCAACAAAGCTCTATGCTAAAAAAAAGTACCATAATTTTCCTTACTTAATACACAACTGTTTTTCAAAATAAAGATTAAACTTGTATTTTTTCTGTGACTCCTTGATTTAGGCTCACTGGCTGATCATGCATTTGGTCTTAGGGCCCCTGTACTGCCAGCCCCCCTTATCCTGCTTGCAAAAAAAAAAAAAAAAAATCTCGGCCTGCAGTAAGGAGTTTGCATTGGAGCCAAGCCCAAACTACAAACTTGTAAATTACAAACATTTGCATTTCTGTGTGAAAAGACATGATAAACTGAGACTCATTAGGGGATTGGGCAGTATGAGGCACGTGTGGATGTGTGTGTGTGTCTTTCTGCATATGCACTCATGTGCAGCTTTCTGCATGCTTATGTGGGTCTATGCATTTGTCTTTCTGAGAGTGTGGGTATATGCATGTCCGTGTGCACTTACAGGTGTGTCTGCATTGTGTCCTTCTGATGCACAGATCTATACACGTGTCTTTCTGCATGCACATGCCTGTACACATGATTCTGTGCCTATGTGTACAGACGGACAGACTGATAGATGGAGCCTCCCTAATAGGTTCTATCACTTTTACCAAGTATCGCTAACAAAATCATCTACTTGTACATGAAAGTCCTTTCAAGCCACAGGTATTTTATGTTTAAATCTTTTTTAATACCACCAACAGATTCAAAATATACCCAAAACTGCAAAATACAGCTATACACAACATATTCTGACAATTATAACAAATGCACATATCAGAGCTCCATAGACTCAACAATTATCCAAACGTGCTTTCTTAATGAAAAGCCAAATCACTCCTCTTATCTACACCTTCATCCCCCTCCCCCTTTTTTACCCCTATCCTTCCCCTCTTGTGATCCCTCAACCTGCCAGACCAACATTATGTAATATAATTAGTCTACAGAAAATTTAAAATTCTGCTGCAGGTGTAAGCGTAATCCAAAAAGGTTCCCAGATCTTGTGAAAACATTCGCCTTGCACAGAGGCAATATCTAATTCCTTATCTCTCCATGGTGACTAGTTGTATCATTTGCGTTCTCTACAATGCTAGAGTGCTTTGTCACTAATCCACAGTAGCATAAAAAGGGGAAAGCTACTCTGAAGGCCAAGAAATCTAAAGGTCTCTGGTATCGGATGATTTATTTTGTATATGCCAAACACATTTGGTAGTACCTCTATTTTACATTTCCATTGACGGTGAAATGTAGAGGCGCAGGAGGAATTTATATTATAGCTTCCATAAGACCATGCTTTGACACTCCTCCCCCATGTTTCAAACTCCTCCGAACACAATCCACTGTAAGCTCAGTTCCTCTGATCATTACAATGCAAGTTTGTCAAAGTCCATCTCCTTCACTGCTTCACGGAGTGCTACATGATGTAATGTAATGTAATGCTTATACCCTGCACTTTCCCACTCAATCTAAAAGGCACTTTGAACTGCAAACCAAAAGTATATGCTCTGGTAAAAGTCTCCAGTACCTCCTCCGTCAAATGCTCCTGAGAAAGTCCCAAAACATAGTGTTTGAGCAGAATATAGGCAAAGGCATCCTGATCAGACAGAGAAAATTCACTCTGCAGCTCCGAAAAGGCTTTCATACAGCCATCTTCATTGAGTACAAGGTACAAATAGCAGATACTCTTGCCATCCCACTCCTGAAATGTCTTATTATCTCTTCCTGGCGAAAAGGCTGGATTATTACAAATGGCTAGAAATGGTTTTACATTTGGAAAAAGCTTATAATGCTTACAGACCCAGTGCCACATCACACGTAACAGTCACAGCAATAAATAATCTCTGAGCACCATGTCTATAAATTTTTAGCTGTAATGTTCTACTTCAGGTATGCTGCACTACTTCCCATCCCCCATCTTTCTTTTCTACTACTATTACTACTACTATTTAGCATTTCTATAGCGCTACAAGGCATACGCAGCGCTGCACAAACATAGAAGAAAGACAGTCCCTGCTCAAAGAGCTTACAATCTGTATATGGCTGTTAGTCTTTACTGTCAAGCCATCACATGCAGGAATTTCTGGCTGGTCACAGACTCTGATGGGGCCTCTTGTTGCTAGGGCAACTCAGCTACCTGGTATAACTTGTTATAAATGTAATTTACTGAGAAGAGGTGTGGCAAGGACACCAGACCCAATTACAAGTCTCCAGCACATATGCAGCACCTGTGATTGGTCCAGGGTAGAGGAGAAGTGAATGCTCACTACAAGCCTATAAAAGGACACTAGTAGAGACAAAGAAACTCCGAAAACTAGCCATGCTGGTAAGAGAGTTTTATACTCTTCCCATGGCCTATTTTTCCCCGAAGGGGGGGTACTCTCCCCCCCTCATAAAATGAATTCTTTACAGCTAAGAATCTTTCATTCATTCATTCTTTCTTTCTTCCTTTCTCTTCTTTCCTATTGTTAGACTCTGTTCTGTAAAAATACTAATGCCAAGAGCCAATAATATTTCTTCTTCTAATTTTGCCTGAATTTTTTATAAGAATAGCAACCGAACGCGCAGCTAGTACAACCACTAGCAGCTTGTCTGGGGGAGTATGAAAGATCACACTAAAGTGGCATCCAGGATGCAAACGTGTTTCTATTGAGGTAACAGAGAACTCCACTGTGTCCCTAAACCAGTCATTAATATGATACATACAGCTACCTGACATAAAGGACCCCCAATCCCCCCTTGTCTTTTGGTTTCAAAGCGTAACTTGCAGACAGTCTGGGCCATCTCTCCCTCCACAAGTATTGCTGCAGCCACCTATTAAGCTTTAATTCATCACAGGTCCTCAAATAAAGAGGGAGCATCTGAAATATGGGCTTATGATCATCTTCTCAAGCTGAATACGCATAAGACAAACATATTGTGGTTTAGCAGTTTTCGACTGAGATCCCTAATGTGGTTGCCTTATCCGATGGTGTGACCTTGAAAGTAGTTCAGGAGGCCTGGGTGTTAGTTGGATAAGAGTGTGTGGCTACAGTGAAAGAGGAAAAGGACCAGGAGAAATAAGTATTCTGTGAAGGCTCTGGGTGCGAATCGGATCGACCACCCTGTAACCAGGACATCCCCCTTACACATATTTATATAGTGAGCAGTGAATATCACAATAAACCAAATTGCATTTGCATGTTAGTCCCTCCCTCTCTCTCGCTCTGTATAGGCATATATATATATAGAAAGAAACTTAAGGGACATGTGGATTACCGCAGCAACCCATTGCTTTGTTGAAATTAATGAACACTACCTAAGGTTTCTAGATATTTGTTGGGAGCTTATCTGTGAAAATGCACCACCAAAGAACAATCCTTTAATTTAAATCAGTAAAGGGTCATGGATTTGATATACTGCCTTTCTATGATTTTAAGCGTTTTACATGTATTATATACAGGCACTAGTGGGCTCAAAATTTAAATTTTTGTACCTGAGGCAATAGAGTGTTAAGTGACTTGCCCAGAGTCACAAGGAGCCACAGTGGGAATAGAATCCAGTTCCCCAGGTTCTCAGCCCACTGTGCTAACCATTAGGCTACTCTTACACTCCAAATCAGCAGAGATTTGGAATCAATGTAATTGAAGCTGGTGCCACAGCATGCAAAAGGCAATGAAGAAAAACCAGGACCAGCTCAGCCTGCTTCTGATGACATGGAATTCTCATCATGTTAAATATCAATGAAATAATTTACTGCTGCATCACTGAAATGCTGTGATTCATAGTGAACACACAGAAGCATGGCTTTGAAGAACAGAGGAAATGTTAACTATGTTCATTAAAGCACAGCAGTCATGTTCCAGACTAAGATATAGTTTCCAGAAATGAATGACTGAACAATGAGTTTAATGCCCAGGCAAATTTCACACTAGTTTGGCTGGGAGCCATGTTACTTTCTCTTGCTGGATACATCCAACACACTGGCTAACATGTCCCCTTAATCTGGTTAAAAAGCATGTGCTCCTTGGAACTCCACATATATTCATAGCTGGACTGAGTGAAGTCAATATTCAGACAGTCAATTTACCCAGATAAATGGCTTTAAAAATTACCCTCACAAAGCACGCAACACTTCAAAAATGGGCGGCTAACAGGACTAAATACTGTTTAGTTTGTTTTTTTAAATAATTCTCTTCATTCTTGGGGACTAATGTGAACTAGTATCAACTGTTTCTACCAGGCGAGCATCAGTACTGAATATCACAAGCAACTTCATAAATATTTATTCAAAATGTTCATACACTTTATTTCAAAAAGCAACGTAGAAAGCAAAGCAAAAGTCATAGTGCATAACCATAATGTATATTACATTGTCTACAAAAAATTTCAATGTAAATCCTGCTCTGCATAAACTACATTAGTCCTTTTCCACATTCCCCTTACTTGGCACTTCATTTGGACCATGGTCTCCTTTGGTCCAACCTCATGCCCTTGCTGGAGACCCAGAACATTAGGTTTAGCCCTCTAGTGAGAGTGATTTTCAAACTGCCTACATTAACACAAAGTCTGTGGGTACTATTTATATATGGTGCTTACACCAATTTTCAAAGAGAAAGTATAAAACCTACTTTAAATTTGAAAATTGCCTAAGAAGAAAATACCCGTTGAAATTTGCATTTTTTTCTGTGGATACTTTTTCTGACTCCCCAGAAAGCACATAGTTTTTAAAATCCAACCAGCCTCTACTCCCCTGAAACACACTTTCACTATATGTTGTCAATTAATAAAGGTCTAATGCTTTTTACCTGCAGAAATTGCTATTAAAGTCACCCTTATGACTAATATTGGACAATAAGTATGTTTCCAATTAAATAAATTGACTATACACCGTTTTGGGTTTGAAGAAGCCAACCAGACGATCAATGTGGAATAATGCTTCAGATAAATAATAACTGGGGATAATCAGGTTAATACCACATTTTCTTTGTTTACTGTTGTTTAATTGATCTCCTTGTCTTGTTTCACTCTCCCTATTTTGTGGTCTAAGGAAGAGTATAGAATTACCTGATTGAAATAATTCTTGTGTGTTATTTTCTCTGTATTTCTGGCAAGTTATTTTAGTGCTTGTAAAATTAAGTTGTTATAAATAAAATAAAAAAATAAAGTTGCCCTTATTATGACTGTTTTCCAGTCAATTTAGAAAGAGCAGTATACTAATATTTTAAATAAAATAAAATTAAATAATAAAACCTTTATCATTGATGGGTGTTATGGATTAACACAGGTCTAAGAGATTTCAACTGGAAACAGAAGCATTGCAACATATGTCAAGTTCCAAAGAGCCTGAATATTTGCAAATTACATGAGTGCTTTTAACATGCATACTTTGAAAATCTGCCTGAAGGGCAACAATGTGTATTTTCCTTTCAAAAGCAACTACACAATATGCACACGAGATGACTGTGTATTTGACCCCCGTATATGCCTTTGAAAATTTACCCTCAAAATGTTATGGCTTTTTTATTTTTCTGTAAAATGGTGGTACATTACTTTGGATTTTTAGAGTATGGCTCAGTGTAAAACTGATAAAATAACTTGCATTTTCTTATTCATCAGTCCATTTTGGCTTTCCTAGTTTATGAGTCATGAAAGACATACACCAGCTGTGAGTCACAACTTTACCACTTCCTGTATCCTGACTCTGAAGGCAAGTGCTCAGTCAGTAGAAGTTTGCTTCAGGCAACATACAGTACAATTTGTGACAGCATAATTAATTCAGTAGGTTGAGCCACCGGAGTACCTAATAACTGAGACTTGATGTTTCATGAACACCAAGTATATTAAGTTTGCCTGACAAACTGTAACATGTCTGACTACTACATTTCTCTCTTCATTTGCCTTGTCAGACTGTGTATTCACACCTGATATTCAGTGAGGGTTCCAGAAGTTTATCCATTTTAGCAACCCCCCCCCCCCCAAAAAAAAAAATTTGTTATGCCAAAATGAACACATAGATTGAGTACTTATTAAGCAACCATACTAGAGAATGACACGGGGACAAAGTTTGTCCCCAACCTCGCCCCATCTTCGTGGGTTCTGTCTCTGTCCCTACAGGTTCTGTCTCCATCTCCACCCCATCCCTGCAGGCCCTGTCTCCGTCCCCGCCCTGTCCCCGCAGGTTCTGGCCCGTCACCATCCCGTCCCCGTGGGCTCTGTCCTCATCTGTAGAACCCTCGAACAATTATGATTTTGTATTTAAATCTTTTTATTAAAGTATAAAAAGGAACAATATGCTGTGCAACTGTTGTGTATAAATTACAAATAGAAAACAATAATAACAATGAGCAGTTATAATAAACCTCCTTCCCACCACCACCCTCTACCCTTCCAACCCCAACAATAGGTGATTTCTACTACACCAAGGAATCCTAATTCACACTGTTAAAATGTCCTGGGGTATAAAATACAACCCGTTCTGTATGCCCTAGAGGGGAAAAATATGTTTTTACGTTTGGGGAGCGTGCCAGGTGCCCTTGACCTGGATTGGCCACTGTCGGTGACAGGATGCTGGGCTAGATGGCCCTTTGGTCTTTCCCAGTATGGCACTACTTATGTACTTATGTTATGTACTTATGTACTTATGTCCTATGAAGCACTGTTATGTTTTTTTAATCTGTGGATGAATAAGAAGTCATCAACAAACTCAGGATTCAATCTAGCTCTCCTGTCTTCCACAGTCCCCCCTGCAATAGAAGTTGTCTTCTTAGAAGACGTGCTGGTAGCAGGATGTACAGCATAGCAGCTGTCTTTGTGGGTGCTTGAGCACCCCCAATATTGAGAAAATTCCTAGTATGTGTTCAGGGAGGGGTTATTTCCATTGGTCTTAGCACCCCCAATAATTTTGAAAAGTTGGCTCCTATGATGTACAGGATCCCCCATGCAATGTTTGCTAGTTGTGGCCAGCATGTTAGCTTGTTTTTCAAAAAAAAATCAAAATATCATTGTAGGTATCACTCAAACACAAATAACAGTCCAGTTCATTAACAGGCTTCAAAGTAGAAAATGATACGGGGACAAAGTTTGTCCCTGTCCCCATCTGTCCCCATCCCCGCGGGACCTGTCCCCGTTCCCACCCCGTCACCGCGGGATCTGTACCCACGTTGTCTCCATCCCCACGGTTACTGCAGTTCCCCATCCCCGTGTCATTCTCTAAACCATACTTCATGAGTGGGCCCATCATTAGTCCCCAATCCTTTAAGAATGCAAAAGAACAGTTATGCCTTCCCTGCTAACTGTTGTTCCCTGAGTCCTGCCAGATCAGTAGGAATATGCTGTCTTTCTAGCAGGGGGACTCAGAGCAATTTATGCACCTCCACTGTATACGCTGGTGCAGCAGGTAACCTATCAGTATTCTGTAGCAAGCTGTCTACATAACATTTGTTCCTGGAAGGGGGGGGGGGGATATTCTGCACATGATATTTCAACATTCTGCAAAATTCTGCATTTATTTGTAATTTTTTTAAATGTAGAAGTCCCTCATCGTAAAGGCCTGGTCCTCCCTACCATAGCTCTGCCCACCCCCAACTTTCTTCCTACTTAGGCGAGACCACCACTCCTTCCCCCTCAGTAGGGATATAGTTATAGTGGGCTATAATCTGTTCAAGAACTACAGGGTAGGAAGAAAGGGAGGGGGAGTGGCATTATTTATTAAGATAATATTAAAGCTCCAAAATTGCAGGACCTAGAGGGTAAGGAAGAGGTACTGTTGGTAAATCTGGATGGAGTAAATGGAAAGTGTATTTATATTCGTGTATTATAAAGGCCTCCTTCACAGACTGAATAAATGGACAGAGATTTAATTGAAGACATTCAAAATATAATTGTGAAAGTAAAAGTACTATTAATAGATCTGGTGGTTGGGAGGCAGGGCTGGTGGTTGGGAGGTGAGGATAGTGCTGGGCAGACTTATACGGTCTGTGCCAGAGCCGGTGGTTGGGAGGAGGGGCTGGTGGTTGGGAGGCGGGGATAGTGCTGGGCAGACTTATACGGTCTGTGCCCTGAAGAGCATAGGTACAAATCAAAGTAGGTTATACACAAAAAGCAGCAAATATGAGTTATCTTGTTGGGCAGACTGGATGGACCGTGCAGGTCTTTTTCTGCCGTCATCTACTATATGTTACTCTAGATGACTTTAATATGCCAGATGCAAAAACTCAGAATACCCCCTTGATGCTGATAAGTTTCAATGTCAAAAAGGCATTCAAGTGATCTGGGACTTTTTATTTGGAGTATTAGGTGCTTATGGAATTTGAGAATTTTTTAAGGATGCGGTGCGATCCTTGTACACTGACCCCCAGGCCTGTGTTTGGGCAAATTGATTATTTTCTTCCTCTTTTACTATCAGACGAGGTATAAGACAGGGTTGCTCCATTTCACCTTTGTTTTTTTTTTTTTTAAATTTATTTATTTATTGGTATATTTCATTATTTCACTACAAATTGTGAATATGCAATCGGCATTACAAACAGGAAATACATATAAGAATAAATCTCAAGGCCTATTCGTCCACAAATTAAGAAACATTTGGTTCCAAGAATCAAGAAATATAAGCAACAAAAGGTAATAAAAAAACAAAAAACAAAAAAAAACCCAAAAACTACCAGTTGCTACCTCGGGTTAACGGCCCTAGCCTGCTATTTATGGAGGGCATACAACATTCATATCTACTCTAGCATCAAGAAAGTCTTTTAACTGTTTAGGGTCAACAAATTGAAACTGTTTGCCCTCCAGCAGTAAATTACATATACAAGGAAATCGTAATACAAAATTTATTCCCAATGCCAACGCTCTAGGACGCTGTTCCAAAAAGGCCCTGCGTCTAGTTTGTGTAGGCTTTGAGAGATCTGGAAAAATACAGACCTTTGAGCCCATAAACAGGTTTTCTAAATGTCTTAAGGAAAGTCTTAATATAGCATTGCGATCAGGCTCCAGAACAAAAGTGACAAGCATAGTAGACCTCTGAGCAATAATTTCCAGTGAACTCTCGAGGAATGAGGTTAGATTCATTCCATCCCCCACCACTGGGGGGTTTCCATCACCTCCCTTTGGGTTCCAGATGTAATAGGCCCGTGTTATGGGGGGCAATGAATCCTTATCCATTCCAAGAATGTCCACCATATATTTCTTGACCATTTCGACAGGTGGAATTAAAGGAGACTTAGAGGGAAATTTAGGAACCTAAGGTTAAGTCTCCTAGCCTGATTCTCCAAGTATTCCGTTCGTTTATGAAGAAAAATATTGTCCTTAACCAAAGCAGTCTCTAAAGTTCCCATTTCTTGCAATTTGGTACTCATATTTTCCAATTTCGAGGACTGCTGCGCAGACACCTGTGCTTGGAGTAGCGCAGCTTCAGAAAGAGTTTTTATATTGTCAGTATTTTCTTTTAATGTGGTTTGCATAGAGATTTGAATGTTGTGTACCATGTCCCATAGTGACTCTAGTGTCACAGTTGCTGGTCTAACCACGCCACAAGCTCCAGGAGGGGGTTGAGTTTGAGCACCAACTTGAGACAGTTTAGTAACAATGTCCTGAGGAAATACCTGTAGTGCTGATTGAATTAGTGCTTCTCTTGGCTGGGGTTCATTCTCTAACGCTGCAGTCCTTCCCTCGAGCAGTTTGGGTTGAACTCCTTCGTTCTCCGTCCCTGCTTGGGCTGCCAGCAATTCCCTTCCGGGCTGAGGCGGAGCAATGCGCTCCACAGGGCTCAGGGAAGCCCCGTTAGCGCTCTCAATCGACGCCGACGCGTCGAGAGCTGCAGAAGGGGTCGAAGTTCCCCGAGGTCCCGGTAGCTGCCTCGGGAACTGCAGAGTCGTCTGCCGCCACGCCAAAGGTGCCTCAGGAGCCGAAGAATGCTCCTTGACTTTCCCCCTCCGTTTCCCCATCGTAGAGGTTACAGAGGCAGCGAGAACGGCAGGAAAAAAAAAACGGAGTCACCTCAGCAGCAAACACAGGTGCGTCCGGTCAAAGCGCCATCTTGGAACTCTTCACCTTTGTTTTTTTTTAACCTTAGATCGACTTATTTGTCATATCCAGAGTAATCCTGAAATATAAGGATTTACTTTCAGAAGGGAGACTTTTTAAATTGCAGCTTTCACTAATGACTTGCTAGCAACTTGAAACGGGAAGAGTCTCACTATTCAGTCATACTTTCTAATAGCACTGGTACCGATGAGTTGGGGTATGCAACATGGTGTGGACAGCGGAACAAAAAATGAGTTGGGAGGGTGTGTTTCCATTGAGATGGGCTGGAAGATCCTTCCATTATCTTGGGGTTCAGTTCGCTATGGATGGTTGTCATCTATATCACCTTTGTAAAAACGTTTATTGCGGGGGGGGGGGGGGACCTAAGACGTGATTAAAATATTTATAAGATAGCTGGCATCAGGGAGGCTTGGGAATACCTTACTAGGTATGTTTGTTAAGAAACTTGAGGGACTGGGTGCTCAGCTTAGAAAGCTTTACACTGACAACATGGGAGCGAGACCTATTTGCACCCTGGTATCTAAATTTTCTCTTACAGGCTCAATCTGATAGGTTGACCCTTTGATTCACACTAGTATAGTGTTGCAGCTGCTGACAGCCCTTTGGAAAGGACAAATGCAATATTGGAAGCAAAATCCAAATACTACTACTGATCTTTTGCCACTAAGGGAAAATGCAGACTTCACTCCTGTCCTAGAACAGGGTATATTTAGCCATTGGCAGGAACTGGGCATTACATTAATTAAGCATTTATTTAATGAAGATGGGCAACTTTATTCTTTTGCAGAGTTACAACAAAGGATGACATTGGATAAGGGAGATTATTTTCCTTATATACAATTATGTCATTATTGTGTAGGATTGGTTCAACAACCATTATATACTGGAATGGGAAAGAAAACTGAGGTATTTTTTTTTTAAAGAGATGCATTTGGGATGGTGACAGTTTCCTGGTTGCACAAAGATTTGGTAACTTAATGCCGTCCCAGGATTATGGACTTATCAAAGGAGCTTGGAGCAAAGATTTGGGATATCAACTGCAGGGGGTAGATTTTCATAAAATAATCACAGAAATCCCGTGGATAGTGTTTGGTGCTGAGTTACAAGAATGTCAATATCAAGTACTGCATATAGCATATTTTTCACAACTTCAAGAATACAGAGCAGATTGTATTGCTGGTTTGTTTGAAGTGTGTAATCAAGCAGACAATACTCTGCTCTGTGCCTTTTGGGGATGCAGTATTACACAGGTCTTTTGAAGAGCCATTAACATGTATTTAGGAAATCTTTTAGGTTGCCGTATATCATATTCTTGGAAAGGGGTTATACTTACCAAAATGGAGGCTTATGGGGGTTCAGGGTAGAGGCTCTAGATTATTATTAAGTAAAGCATATATATTGGGGGGGGGGGGGAATGTATTCATCCTGACTGGCTACAAGAGATACTCCCTTCTTCTTGGTAGTGGAGTAACAAATTTCATGCATTAATGATGTGGGAAGCACAGGGTGCGAACAAAGCGAACAAAACTCCTAAGCGACAGACAGCATTCCTGATGGTTTGGGACTGTTATTTGCAAGTTTTGTAACCAAGGGCACATAGTATAGTATTAAATGGGTTCTGGAATAGGACCTAATCCCCTAACTTATAACTGAAATATAATGTGAAGGGATCCTCTGCTGGGACGGGTGAGAGAGTTAATGTGATTTAATGGGGGAGGGGGTTATGATTGAGGTTGATACTAGTTACTAAGGCTGTCCTTGGTCATCAGAGTCCAGGCCAGAGGCCATCCCATACATTTTAATTTTCTAGGATGGGGGGGGGGGGGGGAATAGAAAGATGGAGGACAGGAAATATTCTACTAAAATTGGGATCACAGATATGATCTTTCTTCATTTGTTTTCCATTTAGGAATGAATGACTGTTAAGAAGTTCTATACTTTGTACAGTTGATATTTGATTTAGCCTTGCACTGTGCATTTATATGATCCTGAATAAAAATGTTTAAACTTAAGATAGGTGTAGAGAGGGTTCATTCAAAAGTGAAAGTTCTAGACGTCAAAAAAACTAACTTGTTCAGATGAGGGATTACATCAAGGAGTTGTCTGAATTGGAACATCTGGAAGAAGTTAGAAAGCAGTGGGCAAAACTGAAAGAAGCTATTATAAGGGCAACAAATCTTACAAGTAAGAGAAAAAGAAGGCCACTTTGGTTCTCAAATGTAGTAGCTGAAAAGGTAAGAAAAAGAGGTTAGCCTTCATAAACAATTATTTAATGAAGAGAGGTGACTTTATTCTTTTGCAGAGTTACAAAAAAAGATGATATTGTGTAGGGGGACACTGTTTTGCTTATATGCAATTATGTCATTATTCTGCAGTGTGTGGCAGCATCCAAAAAAGCTAACATGATCCTAGAAATTATTAGGAAAGGGATGCTATGTACATGGACTCTTTCACCCATGTAGTGTGCTATTTGAGCCAGTGGCTGAGAAGTACAAAAGAGCATTCATACTTCTGAAAAGAGCAAGCATATATGTTGCTTAGTTCCCTGACATAAACATGACATGCCCAACAGAACACCTTTATTTAAGTAGCCTAAAAATGTAAGCGCATATTGAAAACAGCACATGCTTTTCTTCTGGCAGAGGAAGGTAATTTTCAGTCAACCCCTGGTTTCTTAGAAGAAATGCCTTTGAAAAGTATTTATTGTGAAATTTATGACCCAGTTTACTACAAAGACACTCAGTTTTGGTATAGAGCTAGATCCTTGGGGAAACATTAGACTGTTCTGGTTTTCAAACTTGGAAAGTGCTGGGGTAGGGGTAGGAGTATATGATGATAAAGAGACAAATTTGTGATATTTGCCATAGTGAATGCATTGAGACACAGACCATGGCTGGTTTGAATGTTGCTCCTTTTACTTGTTCAATTTATCTACTCATTGTTTCTTCTGTGAAGCAAATATGGTTCCATGGATGGAAAATATACACATATAAACTTCAACAAAAACCTCTTTTCTTTCACAACATTTGTCCAATGACAGAGCAGAGAGCAGCCTAATGCTTAAAGCCAGTAGCCTATGAACCAGGGAAGCCCAATTAAAACCCACTGTGATGCCATGTGATCTTGGCAAGTCACTTAACCCTTCAGTGCCTCAGGGGCAAGCTTAGATTGTAAGCCCTCTGGGTAAGGAAAATACCTGCTCAGCCTACATGTAACTTGCCTTGAGCTACAACTGGAAAAGGTTTGAGCTGAATCTAAAATACGCTCCCACTCTATGTCATGGAGTTTGAAGGTTGCATTTTTTTCAGATATTCAGGTTTTGCCAAATAATAGCTTTTGTAAAAGGAGTGTTCAAAAGATATTCAGATATCTGTTGCTGTTCAAAATATATACAGTAGTACCTCGGTTTTTGTTGACTTCGGTTATCATCGGTTTTGGGTTTCGTCGATTTTTTCCGCGAAAAATTTATCTCGGATTTCGTCGGTGTGCCCACGTGGCCTCGCTGCTAATTTTGCCAAAACAAAGGGCGACCCACGCGTTCTGCTCAGTGTGGTGTTGTTTCTCGTTGTGTGAGCATCACCCTGCGCATCTAGCCAAACAATTCCATTGCTTTCCAGTGTTGATTCATATGGAAATAATTGCCTCGGTTTTCGTCAGTTTCGGATATATACACACACACACATATATATATATACACACCCTGTTTCCCCGAAAATAAGACATCCCCTGAAAATAAGACCTAGTAGAGGTTTTGCTGAATTGCTAAATATAAGGCCTCCCCCAAAAGTAAGACCTAGCAAAGTTTTTGTTTGGCCCCGATGGGACATGGACACAGAAACCTTAATTTTTTTTGCTGCAACCCAAAGACGAAATAATCCTACCTAATAAAAAGCACATCCAACGTTCTGAAGCTACCAGCGTTGCAGTGAAGCCTGAAGCCCTGAAGTGTTCGTCGGCTTCGTAATAGCTCCGCCCTCCACTCGCTAGCCCCGCCCTCGGAGCACAGCTGGTCACAACAAAGTTGCTCGCGCTGTTCCACCCTCCCGCCCCTCACGCCATGTCACTCACTAAGTTACTCGCACTGCTCAAAAAAAAACGTCACGGGGGGCAAGGGGTCAGTAACGTGGAGGAGGGGGGTTGAAATCGAAGGGACGGGGGAATCTGCAACTCCGTGGGAGGGGCGTGGGCGGAGCTTCAAAACAAGCAGGACTGGTTGGAGGTGGTGTTGAAAGACGTTAAAAGAAAAAAAAAAAAAAAGGAGGAGAGCCTAAATTGCAATGCCACACCCCTGAGCAAAAACAGACAATGTTCATTTTTTTTGTTCAACAATAAATGTGAATTCTTCTTCATGAAAAAATAAGACATCCCCTGAAAATAAGACCTAGCGCATCTTTTGGAGCAAAAATTAATATAAGGCACTGTCTTGTTTTCGGGGAAACAGGGTATATATGTATATATATATATATATATATAGGCAATGGTGTAAAGGTTTAGGGGCCCTGTTTACTAAGCCGTGTTATAGGCGCGTTAACATTTTTAACATGCGTTAACCATGTATGCGCGTTAACTGTGTGCGCACCTACAATATCCCTTTAGGCACCTACATGGTTAGCGCAGGTGCACTAATTGTAGACACGTTAAAAACGCTAACGCGCCTTAGTAAACAGGGCCCTAGATATGTATGTAACTGTATTATACATTCAATTGGAACAAATAATATGCACAGGCAGCAACTAATTTACAAATAATATTAAAACATACAATATTGTTTACTGTAAACTCCAAATGGCCAATTGATTTTCTCAGAATGCTCTGGTTGATTTTTGCTGCACTCTTGTTTCTGTAGCCAACCTATGTTTGCTATTCATCCCAATCTGCTAATTCTTTTCACAATAAATTTATTGACTTTAAATCTGATATATGATTTCCTATCAGACTATTTCTCACCCTATATACCAATATACACACTACTGGGAAACTGGAACAAGCTGGACTGTTACAGATTCCTACACAGACACTACATGTCAGCAGAATCCTTCACCTCAGTCACACATGCAGAACATGGACAGACCCTCAACTGATAGAAAATAGTGGGCCACAAAAAACATGCAGCCAAAAACTAAAGACCCCTCCCAAGAAAACTCCCTTCAAATAAACCACTGTAGAGTATAATATTTGTTGCTAATAGATTCCCTTAAAAACAAAAAAAGGAGGAAAAGACCTCAACAGACACAGGTGCTCAAGTGAACTTGTCACTAATGTACTCCCAGCACTCAATGGGCCATTATCAGGCTTATTTTCAAAAGAAAAGGGTGCCCATCTTTCGACATAAATCGGAAATGGGCGTCCTTCTCCCAGGGTCGCCCGAATTGGTATAATCGAAAGGCGATTTTGGGCGTCCTCAACTGCTTTCCGTCACGGAGATGACCAAAGTTCCCAGGGGCGTGTCGGAAGCATAGCAAAGGCGGGACTGGGGCGTGCATAACACATGGGCATCCTTGGCTGATAATGGAAAAAAGAAGGGCATCCCTGACGAGCACTTGGCCGACTTTACTTGGTCCATTATTTCTTGCAACCAAGCCTCAAAAAGGTGCCCGAACTGATCAGATGACCTCCCCTTACTCCCCCAGTGGTCACTAACCCCCTCCCACCCTAAAAAAAACTTTTAAAATATTTTTTGCCAGCCTCAAATGTCATACCCAGCTCCCTGACAGCAGTATGCAGGTCCCTGGAGCAGTTTTAGTGGGTACTGCAGTGCACTTCAGGCAGGCGGACTCAGGCCCATCCCCCCTACCTGTAACCCTATGGGTTAAATGTTAAAAGATTACCTGGCTCATTCTAGATCTGGTGTAGAGACAGTGAGCAGCAGTGCAGTGAAACTGAGTAGTCTGTGTGAATGCGCTGAGTGTTCCACATGCTGATGGAACTCTCAGGAGAGAGACAAACAGCTCAGGCTGGCAGTTGGGAAGGCGCTTTATTTGTGAGAAAGACTGGAAGAAAGTTGATGCTGGAGATCATCACCTGAAAGAAAAGGCGCCCACCGTTCAAGAGAGAGAGAAAACAGAGAGAGCAGCTAAGTGACTGAGACTATTTTAAAAAGTGCACAAAAGAGAAAATAGTAAAGGAAACCTGAACAATAAGTGAGAGATAACTAAGGAAAAAAAGAGTAGAGTTACATGTTGAGATCCTTGAGGGTCTATGGAAATCTGAAAGACAGGAGAAAAGAAATGTTAAAGAATCTAGTGTTTTGTAAAATTGAATGTGCTTACATGATTTATGTACCTAATATTTATAGATATCTGAAAATGCTCCCAATGTTTAAACCTGTAATTGAAATACATATGTTGAATGTGTAAGTTGGTAAAATTTAATTAACATTTAAATATAATTCAAATAATAACAAAATATTTTCTTTTTATTGTTAAACTCCCTGGTTGGTGTTGAGTCATTTTGGGGAAACACTGTGACATATTTGGTACCATCGTTGTAATACCTTGCTCTGCCACCAGGGGGTTTACATACCTGTTACACTTGTGGTGGTAAATGTGAGAAAACCCACCACAAACCCACTGTACCCACATGTAGGTGCCCCCCTTCACCCCTTAGGGCTATGGTAGTGTTGTACAGTTGTGGGGAGTAGGTTTTGGGGGGCTCAGCACCAAAGGTAAGGGAGCTATGCACCTGGGAGCAATTTGTGAAGTCCACTGCAGTGCCCCCTAGGGTGCCCGGTTGGTGTCCTGGCATGTGAGGAGAACCAGTGCATTATGAATGCTGGCTCCTCCCATGACCAAAGGGCTTAGATTTGGTCGTTTCTGAGATGGGCGTCCTCGGTTTCCATTATTGGGGACGACCATCTCTAAGGACAACCATCTCTAAGGTTGACCTAAATGTTGAGATTTGGGCGTCCCCGACCATATTATCGAAACTAAAGATGGACGCCCATCTTGTTTTGATAATATGGGTTTCCCCACCCCTTCGCAGGGACGTCCTGCAAGGACACCCTCAGGAAAACTTGGGCACCCCGTTCAATTATGCCCCTCCATGTCATCATGCAGTTGAACCTAGAACTTGTCTGATAAATATACCATATTGAAGACTTAACCTTGGTAAGAATAAACTAAACCTTCTTTCTGAAAACCATCTCTGTCTTCATTTCTATTTATTCTATACCTGTAATTTGTTCTACAAAATAATCCACACACAAGCAAGGCGCACTCACTGAACCTAATTGAGTTGATTTGTAATAGTATATTTGCTGACCAAAAAAATTAAAAACCGATGGTGGAACCTGAAACAGCTCAGTCTGCTGACCTCAAATTGCTATATTGAGCACCCAGGTCTGTTGAGGTCATTTCCTCCTTTTTTTGTTTTTAAGGGAATCTATTAGCAAAATATATTATACTCTACAGTGGTTTGTTTGAAGGCATTTTGAAAATCTGTAGAAGATTCTATACGCAGTGAAAATACTGGTAAAAGTATAAAAAATGCATTTTCTTCCATACTCCGCTAAATACAAAATTAGAAAAGATAAGTTATAAAACATGACTTAGTTACTGGAAGTTATCTGTTTACTGATGTTGGTTATAAGGTTTATGATCAACCAAGAAAGCTGCAGCTTTGGACAGCTAATTTCCAAAGTCATATTGCAATATACTCAACAAAATGCTAAAACTGCACCATTATTGTTTTCCCCACTAGATCAGGAATTTTTTAATGTACTCCTGGATTTCCATTGAAAAAATATATTAAAATAATAAAAGTTAATTCCTGCACAAGGTGCACAGTACAAAAAACAAGAACAGCAGAGGTTTGACAAACTCATTGATGCTGGAACTCTGCTCCTTAAAATTAGATTTCTACTTAAAGAAAAAGAATTCCAGTATTTTCAGTTAGTTAGTCAACCTCTACTACAATACATTTCACAAAACAGAATGGAACTACCCAACAGGCTATAAAATATTAACACACTAGTAAAAAAAAGGCCCGTTTCTGACACAAATGAAACAGGCGCTAGCAAGGTTTTCCTCATAGTGTGTATGTTTTGGAGAGTGTATGTGAGAGTGACTGTGTGTGAGAGAGAGAGTGAAAGTGAGAGTGTGTGTGTGTGTGTGTGTGAGAGAGAGAGAGTGAGTCTGGGTGTGAGTGTGTCTGTGACAGAGTGTGTGTGTGAGAATGAGAGTGTGTGCAATTGCATATGTGAGACACAGTGTGATAGAGAGAGAGAGAGTGTGTTTCTCACAGATACAGTGTATGCGAGAGAGTGTGTGTGAGACATTGATTCTCTGTGACACTGAGTGTATGAGACCAAGCGAGTGTGTAAGTGACTGTGTGACACATAGAGAGTGAATGTGATACACTGTGAGACATAGAGTGTGTGAGAGTGGGAGACAGAAAGACATTGTCTGTGAGAGAGAGAGAGTGTGAGAGAGAGAGAGAGTGTGTGTGTGTGTGACAGAGATACCTCCCTCCCTTTCTCTCTATGGTGTCAGGCCCCCCTCTCTCTCTGGTGTCTGAGATTGCCGCCACTACACCTAAGCAATTGGTGTGCTGGAGGAGGGGGAGAGAGAGAGTGTGTGTGTGGGGGGGGGGGTGTGGGGGGATGTGTTGGAGGGGTTCAGCTTGGAAGAAGAGGGGTGTGGTGTGTTCAGGAAGCGTTGCCAGATGAGAGTGAGAGAGTGAGTGTGTGTGTGTGTGTGTGGGGGGGGGGGGTTCAGGAAGCAATGCCAGATGACATTGTGAGTGAGTGTGTGGGGGGGGGGGGGCAGGGGGTTCAGGAAGCACTGCCAGATGAGAGAGAGAGTGAGTGTGTGTGTATGGTGTTTCAGGAAGCGCTGCCAGATGACTGAGAGAGAGTGAGTGTGTTTGGGGGGGGGGGTAGGGGGGGTAGAGGGGTAGGGGGGTTCAGGAAGCGCTGCCAGATGACAGATAGAGTGCGTGTGTGTGTATGGGGTTGGGGTGTGGGAGGTGTGTTGGGGGGTTCAGCTTGGAAGAAGAGGGGTGTGGGTGGTTCAGGAAGCACTGCCAGATGAGTGAGTGAATGTGTATGGGCGGGGGGCGGTTTTTCAAGCATTGCCAGATGAGAGTGAGTGTTTGTATTTGTGGTGTGGGTTCAGGAAGCACTGGCAGATGAGAGAGTGAGTGTTTGTGTGTGTGTGTGTGGGGGGGGGGAGGGGTTCAGGAAGCGGGGCCAAATGAGAGTGAGTAAGTATGTGTGTGTATGTGTGTGGGGGGGGGGGGGTTCAGAAACGGCTGCCAGATTAGTGAGTGACTGTGTGTGGGGGTGGCAGGGGTTTCAGGAAGCGCTGCCAGATGAGACAGAGTGAGTGTGGGGGGGGGGGGGGGGTGGAGGGGGGGTTCAGGAAGCGAAGGCAGATGAGATTTTGAGTGAGAGAGTGTGTATGTTGGAGGGGTGTGTTGGTTGTGTTGGGTGGTTCAGCTTGGAAGAAGAGGGGTGTGTGTGGGGTCTGGAAGCGTTGCCAGATGAGTGAGTGCGTGTGTTTATCAAGCGTTTGCAGATGAGAGTGAGTTTGTGTGTGTGTGGGGGGGGGGGGGGGGGGGGGGGAGGAGTCAGGAAGCGCTGCCAGATGAGAGAGTGTGTGTATGTGTGTGTGGTGGTGGTGGTGGGGTGGTTCTGGAAGTGTGGCCAAATGAGAGTGAGTGAGTAAGTGTGTGTGTGTGTGTGTGGGGGGGGGGGGTCAGGAACGGCTGCCAGATTAGTGAGTGACTGTGTGTGGTTGTGGCAGGGGTTTCAGGAAGCACTGCCAAATGAGAGTGAGTGAGTGTATATGTGTGTGTACGGGTTTTCTGGAAGCGCTGCCATATGAGACAGAGTGTGGGGGGGGGGAGGGGGGGGGGTTCAGGAACCGCTGTCAGATGAGTGAGTGTGTGTGGGGGGGCAGGGTTTCAGGAAGCGCTGCCAGATGAGAGAGTGAGTGTGTGTGTGGTGGGGAGGAGAGGGGTTTGCCAGATGAGTGAGTGTGTGTGGGGGGGGGCAGGGTTTCAGGAAGCGCTGCCAGATGAGAGAGTGAGTGTGTGTGTGTGTGTGTGTGTGTGGTGGGGGGGGGGGTTTAGGAAGTGTGGCCAAATGAGAGTGAGTAAGTGTGTGTGTTTGTTTGCGTTAGGAGTTACGGATCAAGAAAGGGATCTGGGTGTCGTCGTCGATGATACGCTGAAACCTTCTGCTCAGTGTGCTGCTGCGGCTAGGAAAGCGAATAGAATGTTGGGTGTTATTAGGAAGGGTATGGAGTCCAGGTGTGCGGATGTTATAATGCCGTTGTATCGCTCCATGGTGCGACCGCACCTGGAGTATTGTGTTCAGTACTGGTCTCCGTATCTCAAAAAAGATATAGTAGAATTGGAAAAGGTACAGCGAAGGGCGACGAAATGATAGTGGGGATGGGACGACTTTCCTACGAAGAGAGGCTGAGAAGGCTAGGGCTTTTCAGCTTGGAAGAGACGGCTGAGGGGAGATATGATAGAAGTGTATAAAATAATGAGTGGAATGGATCGGGTGGATGTGAAGCGACTGTTCACGCTATCCAAAATACTAGGACTAGAGGGCATGAGTTGAAGCTACAGTGTGGTAAATTTAAAACGAATCGGAGAAAATTTTTCTTCACCCAACGTGTAATTAGACTCTGGAATTCGTTGCCGGAGAACGTGTACGGGCGGTTAGCTTGACGGAGTTTAAAAAGGGGTTAGATAGATTCCTAAAGGACAAGTCCATAGACCGCTATTAAATGGACTTGGAAAAATTCCGCATTTTTAGGTATAACTTGTCTGGAATGTTTTTACGTTTGGGGAGCGTGCCAGGTGCCCTTGACCTGGATTGGCCACTGTCGGTGACAGGATGCTGGGCTAGATGGACCTTTGGTCTTTCCCAGTATGGCACTACTTATGTACTTATGTACTTTGGTTGTGGGGTTCAGGAACTGCTGCCAGATGAGTGAGTGAGTGTGTGTGGGGAGGCAGGGGTTTTTGGAAGCTGTGCTTTGAAGATGAGGGAAGGTAGCGCTGCCAGATTGCAGGGGTTTGTTAGTTTTTTGCCGTCACTGCCTCCTCCACGCGATGTTCCCCCCCCCCGCCGCCATCCCACCCACCGCGATGCCCCCCCCCCCCCCACTGCCATCCCACCCACCATTGCGTTACGTAGTTTTGCTGGCAGGGGACCCAAAATCCCGCCAGCAGAAGTCCTTTATTGTCTGCTGACTCCACTTGATCTTCGGCATTGCTAGCCTTTGCTGGGCGGGGTACTGTGCGTCGGATGTCCTGCACGTGCATGACGTCAGACGCACAGAAGCCCTGCCTGCATTGACTAGTAAATGCTGAAGTTCACGCCGGAGTCTGAAGACAGGACTTGTGCTGGCGGGGTTTCATGTCCCCTGCCAGCAAAGCAACACGACGGTGGGTGGCTTTGGGGGGGGGCGGCTCGGGGGGTGGGTGTTGCACCTCCATCATTTTGTAGGCTGGGCTTCTTTTCTTCTGATGAGCTTTGTTGGTTGTTTTGGTGGGGCGGTGCGCGAGGGGGGTGGCGCGGTGGGGGGTGGTTTTGGACCTCGGTCATTCTGTGTGCTGGGCTTCGGGTGGTTTGTGAGGTTGTTGCCCAGTGTTTCCTAGGCAGGGGGAGGAGTAGGGAAACACGCGGAGTGTGTTTCCCTACTCCTCTCCCTGCCTGAATGCGGTCCCTTCTTTCATTTTTCTTTTGGTTTTCCGCCCTCGACGTCATTACGTTTGACGCGAGGGTGGGGCAGCGAGTCATGGTCAGTGGCTTCACCACCATGAACTTACGAACTGTTCTGGGAGTCTGAGTGACTTCAGAACGTTGTCCTCAGAACGTTGAGGGTGAGTTTTATTATATTAGATACCATGATCAATATTTGTAAGCCTTTAGTCTATATGTAGGTTTGTTGGTATCAGCAAAATCTTATATTCTGAAAAATACATCATAAACCTTGATATTTCATATGATTACAATCATTGCAGAACCAAATTCATACCAGAGATTGTTATAGAATATTACATTTATTTACAGTAACTTAAAAGCCAGGATTCCTTGAAGTATGAAACCACAAGTAAAAATTAAGCTTTCAAGAGGAAAAAGAAACCCAAGTGCACATGTTCCCTATTCACACCATTCTTCCGCTTTCTAAAGCAACATTCTGTTAAGGAGAAAAAACTGCCAGTAGCCAATTAACATCTCCAAAATAACCCAACACTTTCTACCTGACTCCTATTCTCCAACGTAACTGCGGAAATAACGAAAAACAAAACTGCAATGTTTATTACTCCATAAGCCCAAACCCTGAAGCTGCTCACAAAACGATACATAACCAACTATGAACCAGGCGGCCTACCAGTTTTAAAAAAAATGGAAGTTTGAAGTAACCTAGTAAAGGAAGAAAACGCGTGCCTGATCACATTCCACCAATAACTGCAAAGCTAACGATGTGCTGCTGTTTCCAGGTACACAAGCAACTCTATCGCCTCCTAGCTAAAACTGGCTTAAAATGGTCCCCTTCCAGCCCAAAACTCGCTCCGCAAAATATAACTAAACTTCTGCAAATGAAAGCAACAAGTTCACAGGCGTGCCACCATGGATCCTATCCTTTCATCGACAGCCTCTAGCATTCTTCTCATGCCAGGCTGTGTCCGCTCTTGGACCCACCAAATAAATCTTTTCCTTACTTCCTTGGTGGTCCAGTGGTCAGCTGAGGCAGGAGCGATTCTCCTACGCTCCTGTCCATGCAGTCTTCTCTCTTCGTACTGAAAACAGCTGCCATGAGTTCCCACGACAGTGGCAATATCGCGAAACTACTACTGATGTAAGCAGCACTGTACACATTATCCATGGTTTACATAAGCAGTCGGGTCTAGTCAGTGCGGAAGAGGAAGTGACCCTGCTGTACAGCGTTCACTTCCTACTGCTCTTGCTGCACGAGCACCGCTGGGCTGGCTGAACAATTGTCTCGCACAATTCATTAAAAATTTACAACCAGCTCTTGAGAGCCAGCTCCAGCACACCCATTGTGATTCTCCTTCTGCGGCACCCCTGCGAAGAGAAGGCCTGGCTATCAGTGGAGTCGAAGGGGAAGCGAGATGCTCAGGCAGCAGAAGCCAGAAAAGATAGGACTCCATGCTACTGGGAGGGTGGGGTGAGACCTGTGTAGGCATGACTTGTGTGGCGGGGGGGGGGGGGGGGGGCACAGCCTGTGGGGGAAGGGGGGTGCTGTGAAAAATTACTTGGACATTAATGAAGCTGTAAACCAAATATGTTTGGGAACCACTGGAGTACAGGATTCGAGGCAACATGGTTTCACTAGAGGCAGGGAAGACGAAGTGGTAGTGTAGACAACAAGATAAATCCAAGGACATGAGGGAGTCAAAGAATGCCATACACAGGATTTATTCATAAAATAGTTACTAGTCGACTTGACACGGCACTTTGTTTCGGCAAAAGTACCTGCCTCAGGAGTCTAAAAAATATATACAATTCAAATGAAAAAAACTTGAAAATGTATAATAAAACATGAAACAGTGTATCTTCCAAAACTAAATACATCATAGGATATGGGGGGGGGGGATTTTCAATATGACATCTAAGTTGTGCTTTGGACATTTTGAGCTAAACGTCCCAAATCTGAATAGCAAATGTAACCATTTTTGAGAAAGCAAAACGTCTATTTTTTTCCCCCCAAAATACTGTTGGTAACTAGGTTTTGTGCTCTGTGCGTTTATCTTCTCAGGCCATTTTCAAAAAAATAACATACAAGTGAAAAACGTAGAAAAGCAAGCCATTGGGATGTAGGAGGAGCCAGCATTTTTAGTAGACTAGTCCCCCAGTCATCCCAGGAGAGAAATGGGGCACCTTAGTGGGCACTGCTGTGGACTTCAAAAAAATGCTCCCAGGTACACATCTCACCGTTGCTCCCTTATCTTGTCTGATGAGCCCTCCATACCATGGGGTATATGTGCATGTTACTGGCAAAGCAATGCAGTAATAGGACGGAGTGTGAGTTTAACTCGTGTAGTGTACATGGCCACACACTGCATTCAAATGAGGTAATTAAATATACCATGGAAATGCAGAAAATGAAACAGTGGCCCTCAACATGCAGTTGCTGCCAGAATTTCTTTTCCAGGTCTAGGCAGTATAGCCCAATCAGATTCCCCTGCCCCTTTAGCTTTCTGCACTGAGGCCTCCCCTGACCAGACCTGATGCCTCTCCCTTCCCCCCAACTTAAAAAAAATAACATCGCCGGATGTCTAGTGGCATCCCCAATCTAACTCCTTCCCACTACTTAAAATAAAAACCCTGATGTCTAGAGCACCCTTTCCTTCCACCCTCTCCCCCAACCCCCTGACCCAATTAGATTTGTCATCTTTTGACGTATTCAAAAGGAAGTTGAAAACTCATTTGTTTGCACTAGTATATACTTGATGGACAGGCAATATGAGGGCAGATGGTTAGAGAGGTTTACTGCTTTGTTGTTGTGATATTTATTCATTATTTTATGTTGCTTATACTACGCTTTTTGTTACCCACTTAGTTGTGAGAAATATTATAGATAAATAAAAATAAAATAAATAGACTTGACAAAAAAAGTCCCTGGTGTCTAACAGAAACCCTTGACCCAGCCACCCCCCCAAGAGACAGGAGTGATGCCCACTTGCTCCTGCCTCTGCACCATCATCTTCAAAATGGCAGCACCCAATCCTGCCCAGTGCATCCTGGGATGAACCGGGTGGGATCAGTCTGCCATATTTCCCTTATATAGTGGAATGACTTTGACCAGGATGCACTGCAATGGGACCAGACACTGCCATTTCAAATGATGGAGATAGAGGCAGGAGTGAGTGGGCATCACTCCTGTCCAAAGGGGGGGGGGGGCTGGGGGTCCCCACTACACACTAAGAGCTTTGTGTTAAGTCCAGTCGGGTCAAGGGTGGGTGATGGAAGGGAAGGGTGCCACTAGACATCAGGAATGTTTTTCAGGGGTCAAGGCAACAGTTCGGGGGGGGGGGGGGAGATATAAAATACCATGCATGCTTTTGCCCACAGTTTCTTGTGTGTTTTTGTAAATGCACCCCTTCCTATCCGTACCTGAGCCAATCAATCACTCACAGGAAAACTTATTGCTGTAATTTGCATGCTCATTGCTGATAGCATATAGCAGTATTTTTGGATTGCTAATTTTGCGACAGAGCCACACACACAGGACTGGCTCTACCACAAGGCTTTCTGCATTGGGTCCCCCACCTAAGGAAAACTTAATGCACTACAAAGAAATTAAAACCTCAGAGAGACCCCCCCCCCCCCCCCCCCGGTAGTGACATACAATCCAGAGCTGGAAATTCTGCTGAAGCTACCATATTTACAACCCAAATGACTTGTTTTTCACGTCCACCTGAATACCTTTTTGCTTCTTCCAAAACATCAGAAATAGTGACTTAAAATCCCCTTTTACAGCCAGGGCTATTTACAAAATACATGGAATCTGGCCACTATTCAACTGGGGGTAAATTAACTTTCCAGTGCTTAAGCCTTATTTGATTATTGAGTCATTTCACTGTACATGCTGAATTCTTAGCTACTCAATAAAGCATAGATAGACTCCACACAGAATTAAATAAAATGGTAAAATGTCTCCCTCTGCAGGTTAAAAGCAAATCAGAGCCATATAGCAAATAAGCATAGATCACATACAGAACAAGACCCTTTCATTTCAAACACCCAGACAGCCACATTTTAACACAGTAAAGAGCACACTTTAAAAACACTAAAAAAAAAATTAAAAAAAAAACTTTGAAAAACAATTTCTGCTAATTTAAGGCCAGGTTTATCAAATGGTGCACTCCTATTAGCAAGATCTTTCTGACTGAATATCACAGTGCAGGATCCTAGAAGGGGATTAGAGACATGACCAGATGCAAAACCATGTTCTGGCTTGAGAAAAAAAAAAAGAAAAAAAATATATATAAGGCAATTTTGTGGGTTAAAGCAGCAGGGATTAATTCCTTAGCACTGGATTTTGCTGCTGACATGTGTGATCAAGCATCATGGTAAGAGAAAATAAAAAAAGGCTAGTGATGATAACATGTAGTAAAATAATACACTTCGATATGAATATAGCTTGGCAATTTTTGCAGACCTGAAAGCATATTTTCAAAGGGAAACCCTGAGTTAGTGAAACATGGTAAACCAGGTAAACTGTGTGGCAGGAGGGCATCAACATTTGGGGAACACCATGCTTACCACAATGCTAGGCCATGGCTCTAGCACTGTGCAACACACCCCTTCTGCCAAAATGTCAGAGGAGCAGGACTGTGGAAGAAAGGCCTTGTATCAGCAGTGAAGTGACAGTGGTGGAGTCGTGGGGGGGGGGGGGGGGGGAGAGGAAGGTGGGAGAAACAGCAGCAATAGCAGAAGACCTAGTGGAGGGGAGGGTATGGAGAAAAGGTGAGGCGCACTAGCAACCCAGGAAAAACTGACTGGCAGAGATCAGCAAGTCCAGTGTAGCTGCATAAATATCCACCAGCCCACAGAAAATATGCAAAACTGCTTTCAAAATGAAAGCTCCTTGGGTATTTTTCTTGCACCCTGATCGTTCTCCTTTTTGGAAACAAGTAAAAATGCCCAAACAGTGTGGACACCTTTACCTTTTACCTCCCCCATACATTTTCCTTACTGTATGAATTGACTACCATCCCTGCAGACTACAGTACATGCTGATGATTTTTTTAGGTTTGGGTGACTGCTGGTATCTATTGTTCTGCTTCAAATACAACAGCTTTTTATTGTTTCCCTTCATGCTGCCACCCTGGAAAACAAAACCTCTGGGTGGGAGCCAAACTCCAGGGTCTTGTGTTATCTTTTTACCTAATCATTGAACTCTGCAGTTTGTATACAAGCTGTGATGAGACACCTTCCTTCGTGGAGCAGCACAACTTAGGAGAATCCACTAATGTGACTTCAATTTCTTTTAGCATTAAGGAGTACTGTGCTTCAAGTGTTCCCGTGTCCCAAAGAATTCCATTCTCAAGAGCCCCAGGGACCAGTAACGTCCCTTAACCCTTTTCATTAAGCCCTCCAATAATCAAAAATACTCTGAGCAGATGTCTAGTAGAAACACCACTAACAATAACATATGAAGAGATTGTATATGTATGAATCATAAAATAAAATAAAACTTAAATAATATATAAACCTCTAAATACATAAAAGTGATATTAAATGTGGTGCTCAGTTTCCAAGGCCCTCCATGGCTATGCCACGGGTGTATTCTGATATGTGACTGTCTTTGGGAAATGACTAAAGTCTCAGATCCGGTTGATATTGTATATCTGGATTTTCAAAAGGCGTTTGACAAGGTACCTCATGAAAGGCTACAGAGGAAATTGGAGGGTCATGGGATAGGAGGAAAAGTCCTATTGTGGATTAAAAACTGGTTGAAGAATAAGAAACAGAGAATGGGGTTAAATGGGCAGTATTCCCAATGGACAAGGCTAGTTAGTGGGGTTCCTCAGGGGTCTGTGCTAGGACCGCTGCTTTTTAATATATTTATAAATGATTTAGAGATGGGAGTAACTAGCGAGGTAATTAAATTTGCTGATGACACAAAGTTATTCAAAGTCGTTAACTCGCGACAGGATTGTGAAAAATTACAGAAGGACCTTACGAGAATGGGAGACTGGGCGGCTAGATGGCAGATGACGTTTAATGTGAGCAAGTGCGAGGTGATGCATGTAGGAAAAAAGAACCCGAATTATAGCTACGTCATGCAAGGTTCCACGTTAGGAGTTATGGACCAAGAAAGGGATCTGGGTGTCATTGTCGATAATACACAGAAATCTTCTGCTCAGTGTGCTGCTGCGGCTAGGAAAGCGAATAGAATGTTGGGTATTATTAGGAAAGGTATGGAAAACAGGTGTGAGGATGTTATAATGCCGGTATATCGCTCCATGGTGTGACCGCACCTTGAGTATTGTGTTCAATTCTAGTCGCTGCATCTCAAGAAAGATATAGTGGAATTGGAAAAGGTGCAGCGAAGGGCGACTAAAATGATAGCGGGGATGGGACGACTTCCCTATGAAGAAAGACTAAGGAGGCTAGGGTTTTTCAGCTTGGAGAAGAGACGGCTGAGGGGAGACATGATAGAGGTATATAAAATAATGAGTGGAGTGGAACAGGTGGATGTGAAGCGTCTTTTCACGCTTTCCAAAAATACTAAGACTAGGGGGCATGCAATGAAAATACAGTGTAGTAAATTTAAAACAAATCGGAGAAACTTTTTCTTCACCCAACGCGTAATTAATCTCTGGAATTCGTTGCCGGAGAACGTGGTGAAGGTGGTTAGCTTGGCAGAGTTTAAAAAGGGGTTAGACGGTTTCCTAAAGGACAAGTCCATAAACCGCTACTAAATGGACTTGGGAAAAAATCCACAATTCCAGGAATAACATGTATAGAATGTTTGTACGTTTGGGAAGCTTGCCAGGTGCCCTTGGCCCGGATTGGCCGCTGTCATGGATAGGATACTGGGCTCGATGGACCCTTGGTCTTTTCCCAGTGTGGCACTACTTATGTACTTATATGTACTTCTCTGTTTCTACATTAATCTGTGTTCGAAACTTTTCATACTAAGATGACACATGAATACAGAGGCCATACTTCTAAGAGTGAAAGTTATTGCATAGTATGTTCGGTAAAATTTTACAAAGTCACATGCTAAAAAAAGCATAGCATATGAGGTTTTTTTCACTGGCTTCTTTTTGTCTGTGGAGGGTATAACATCATACACATGGTCCTAATGTAGAAATGCAGTTAAATATAACCATTACCATGTATTAAAACTTGGGGCACCAGTCAAAACTTTTTAAACAAGAGAAATAATTATCTTAATATATGTGTTGTTTTTCTTTTCTGGCTATTAGTTTTTATTATAATCCTTTATTTGTGCTTCTCCATCCATAATCCCATCTATTCTTCCCTCTCCTGCTCAACACTCCGGTCAACCCACTTATTGCCAGGTTAAATTAATTTGTGAACCGTTTTCTTTGCATTTTATTCGTTATATAATCCGTAACAACCTACAAAAAAGGCTGTGCTGATCTCTGAGGTACAAATGCATGCCCAACAAGACACCCTTTCCACAATAAAATCCAGTTCGTCCTTTCTTAAAGCATGACTGCCTCGCAGCAAAAAAATCGTTGCTATGAAAGCTGGGAAGCTGGGAAAGCATTACATCACAGACCAGCTGCTTGGCTTGCTTGTTTATTTTTCTTTCAGATTTTGAAAAACAATTTAGCAGTCATTTAGGGACTTTGACAAGCCTTGGTAAATCGGAACAGCAGCAGGCGTGCATCATAACAAGCAGCCGGACATTGGGCCAGATCAGAGAGCACAGCTGAGAGCTGACTCTCGCGAGACCGTGATGCGTAGCGCACGGTAACATAAACCTATGCCTGCACTGCAGGAAGTTCACATTTCCCTGTCCTAATGGAATCAGTGCTGTGGAGAAAAAAAAAAGAGCAGTTTAAAACTTACTAGCTGGTGTGTTCGAGTGTCCGTACAGCCCCTCTGTCCCCGTCCTGCCCTTGCTATAAAGCAGCCGCCGTCGCTGCACTGTTGCGGTCACTTCCTGCTCAGCTGTTTTCTGCTCCCTGCAGTAGTGTAGTGAGATTTGATTACTGCTCAGCGTGTTGCTGGGGACTTCAGGTTAGGCATTGCCTGGTAGTGCCAGCTATTGGGTCACGACACTACCCCGATATTGAACAAACTCCTCATGTGTGGCCGAGGGGGAGGAGAGGTAATACAAATTGAGTTTGGCACCCTAAATCATTTCGAAAAGTTGGCTCTCAGGATAGCAGACACAGGCTGCGCTGTATGATTGTATTTATTTATTTATTTAGATTTTGCTAGTAGCTCAAGGTGAGTTATATTCAGGTACTCTGGATATTTCTCTGTCCCAGGAGGGCTCACAATTTAAGTTTGTACCTGAGGCAATGAAGGGTTAAGCCACTCCTCCACATTGCACATCCGATGTAGGACGACGCTATACCAGGGCTGCCATCTGAGAGAGTCACTCAGGGAGACTAAGCCGGTTCTGGTTTTACTTTCACGGACTTGTTACCTTCTAATTGTAGCAAATATATAATCCATGGAGGAGGGAGAGGGGAATCTAACCCAGAAGTGAAGAAGCCTCTCCTTGTCCTGCAAGCCTACATCCATCTGTGAAATAAAAATTATGCTGAAGACAGTCTTTGTTTCTCTTTACGCCTCCAGCAGTGATTTACATTTGAAACCGGTATTTGTTTTTACTATATACTGATTTTGGTGAGGGGGGGGGGGGGGGGGAGGGAGATCTTTACATTAGTTTTCGTCAGCCATCCTAACATAGTAAATAATAGCAGATAAAGACCTGTACGGTCCACCCAGTCTGCCCAACAAGATAAACTCATTTTACATGGTATGCGATACCTTATATGTATACCCGAGTTTGATTTGTCCTTGCCATTCTCAGGGCACAGAAGTCTGCCCAGCATTGTTCTTGTACTATAGGTACTGAAGCTAACATTGAAGCCCCTTAAAATTTACACTCCAGCCCATCCAAATCTATAGTCACGATCAGGGCACAGACCGTAAAAATCTGCCCAGCACTGGTTTTGCTTCCCAATTACTGGCATTGCCACTTCAGTTCTGCTAAGACTAGCAACAGTATATGTTACATGGGACCAACTGCAACAGAGACTTCTCCTAGTATCTCTGATCCATGAAGCCTGCATATTTATAAAATTATCAAGTGACTAATTTTGGATGCTTTATCATTATAAATATCTAAAAACAGTTGGTAAAAGGCATGACCCAGTATTTAACATATCCCTAGATGGTCCAACAGTTGGTTTTCCATGTACTCTATCCTTTGATTTGTGCTAGGTTTTAGGTGGCTGACAATTTGGACATGGCTGTCAATTCCAGAAAACAACCTGATTCAAAGCCCCTTCCTTACACACACAGACCCCACACAATGCACCTACCGCATGCAAGCAGAGTTGCCAATGGTGGTACACCGCAAAGCTGGAGATTTACTACTGCAATGCTGGAGATATTTTTCACAATCCCCGGCCATAACTAAAGCCAGCTGTGGCAGATGTACATTCCAAAAACGGACATATTCTAATCAATAAATAGAAAATGAAATTCCTTTTTCTACCTTTGTTGTCTGGTCATTATATATTTTTTAATTGTGTTGGTCCTAGTTTCTGGTTTCTGCTTTCCTCTATCTTCTCTTAACTCTCTTGCCAGGGTCTCTTTGTCTGTTTGACATGTCTTCTCTCTCCATGTCCACCATTCATCTTCCCTCTGTGTTGCTACCCACCCTCTCCAGCATTTCTCCTGTGTCTTTGCTCCTATCCTCCCACCATGTTGAGCACCCACCTCTGCATCTATATTATCACCCTTCTGTGTCCCCATTCCCTCTCATGTGCCTATAATCACCCCTCTGTGCCTACATCATAGTAACATAGTAGATGACGGCAGATAAAGATCTGTATGGTCCATCCAGTCTACCCAACAAGATAAACTCATATGGTATGTGGTACTTCATATGTATAGCTGATCTTCATTTGTCTTTGCCATTTTCAGGGCATAGACCATAGAAGTGTGGCTGGCACTGTCCTTGTTCTAAAATTTCAGAGTTATCGTCAAAGCCCTGAAAACCCATCCAAGTTTATTCAGCCATGATCAGGGCATAGACCGTAGAAGACTGCCCAGTACTGGCTTTGTTTCCCAATTACCAGTGCAGCTACCTAATCTTCACTAAGCTTCTGTGGATTCTTTTTTGTTTATCCAATGCATTTTTGAATTCTGTTACCGTTTGCATCTCCACCACCTCCCTTGGGAGGGTATTCCAGGTATCTACCATCCTCTCAGTGAAAAAATACTTCCTGACATTATTCCTGAGTTGGCCTCCTTTCAACCTCAATTCATGTCCTCTAGTTCTACTGCCTTCCCCTCTCTGGAAAACATTTGCGGATTAATACCTTTCAAATAGTTGAACATCTGTATCATATCACCCGTTTTGCATTTCCTTCAGGGTACATGCTCACCCCATTTCTCCTTTCCTCCAGGGTATACATGTTCAGGTCAGCAATACTCTCCTTGTACGCAAACCCTATACATTTCCATTGCTTTTCTTTGAACCACTTCAAGTCTTTTTATATCATTAGCAAGATACAGCCTTCAAAACTGAACACAAAATTCCAAGTGGAGCCTCACCAATGACTTATACAGGGGCATCAACACTTCCTTTCTTCTGCTGGTTATACCCCTTTCTATGCAGCCTAGCATCCTTCTGGTCGTAGCCACCCCCCCCCCCCCCCCCCCCCCCCGTCTAGCATCACCCTTCTGTGTTCCCATCCTCCCTCCCACCTGACTGGCATCTCCCCTCTGTGTCCCTATCCTCATGTCCAGCATCTCTTCCTCTCCCCTTTCTCCTCCCTAAGAATTCAGCAAATGTCCCCCTGTCTCTTGTATCCCTCCTAAATGCGAGTCCAGTAGTTCTCCCTCTTCACTCGCAGGTCCCACATCATTTAGCTCTCTCCACCTCCTCCTCCAGGTTTTGTATCTCTCACTCCCTCCCTCTCTTTCTCTTCTCCCCCCCCCCCCCCCCCCCCCGGTTTGCCATCTCACTCGCCCCCCCCCCCCCCGGGTCCTTAAAACTTACCCTTGATCCTTGCCAGCAGCAGCTGTAGTGCTGAAAAAAGGCTGCCTATGGGTGGTCTGTGGGGCCTTCCCTCTACTGGTCCTGCCTCCTCTGATTCTACTTCCTGTTTCTGGAGGGGTGGGACTGAGCGAGAGAAGGCCTGTGACTGCTGCTGCTGCCACTGCCAATGCTGGTGAAGATTGAGGTTCAAGTTTAAAGGACTCCGGGAGGAGCAGATGCAGAGATGCCAAGGGTGGCCCATCCCAAAACTGCTATGCCAGAGATTGAAGGCCAATGAGTGAGGTTTTTCTTGCTGGGCCCAACCATGTCTAAAACAAGTTCTGGCAGATGCACATGTGATGTGATTCTTGTATCCCACTAACTCTTACTTATTAGTAGTTCAAAGCGGGTAACAAAACAAATTTAAAATAATAACTTAAAAAATTAAGATATATTCTAATCGATAAATAGAAAATAAAATTATTTTTTCTACCTTTGTCGTCTGGTCATCTTATTTTTCTAATGGTATTGGTCGCAATCTCTGGTTTCTGGTTTCCTCTATCTTCTCTTAACTGTCTTGCCAGAGTCTCCTTATTTACTTGACACTTCTTTTCTTTCTATGTCCACCACCTGTCTTTCCTATTCAGCAACTCTCCTCTTTCCATATCATCAAGCTGATCAATCCATAGACTGGTGGGTTGTGTCCAACTACCAGCAGGTGGAGATAGAGAGCAAACTTTTGCCTCCCTATATGTGGTCATGTGCTGCCGGAAACTCCTCAGTATGTTCTCTATCTCAGCAGGTGGTGGTCACACACAGCAGCAGCTCTGGCTAGGCCTCCAAGCCTAATCCTTAGGTTTTGTTGAGGCCTGGGGTTGAGGGGTCTTTTGAGCAAGTGCAAACCTGGTGGTGCCAGGTCCCTCCTTTTCTCCCCCCTCCCGCTGGCTCCGTTTAAAAAAAAATATATATATATATTTTTAAACGTCTTTAAAGGCGTTTAATTCGACGTTTCTTTAAACGTTCATTGCAGCTACTCACTGGGACACCAGTTCGTTACAGCTCGGAGCGGCAAGCAGGTAATTTTACCTTTTTATAGCGGGCAGGGGGTTCCCCGATTCTTCTCCTCGTGGCAATGGCGTCGGAGGGCGAGGGCGCAAAGGGTCGCTCCCCGGATCGCTGGAGCACTTCTAGAGGGGATGCGGGGGTTTTACAACCGGATTCGCCCTTGATGGGTGATAGTTTAGTGACCGATGAATGTCCCGGTCGTTCCTCCGGCGTGGCGGTTTTTTCCCGCCATAAACGCCCATCCCCCGCTCCTCGCCTCCGCCATCTTGGCCGGCCACGCGGCTCGGACGGCTTCTTCGGGGCCGCCCTTGAGGTTGGAGACATTAATGCCATGAACGCCCTTAATTTGGGCGACGGCACAAAAGCGGCTAAAGTTAAGCGCCGTTCTTCCCGCGCGGCTCCTTCACGGAGTTTCGCGCCGGACGCCATTTTGGATGCGCAGCATGTCTCTCCCCCGCTATTGCGAGCGCCGGTTGAGAGTGCGTCTAGGGCTGTTGCCCAGGCTGCGGAAGTGCACAGTCTGGGGGGTTTCTCCCCCGAGTTTGTTTTGCTGCTGCATCAGGCTTTCCTCATGCAAAACGCTGCCCCTGCTCCCTCTTCTGATAAAGAGGTTGAGGTTCCCAGAGGTAAACGCCCTCGGGTTGATTTCCAGGCCTTGGAGGACTTTTGTCTCCTCCGATGTAGATGAGGGCAGCGTGTCTGAGGTCTCCCAACGATCCTTTGCGGATTCCTTGGAGGAGATAGATCCCCGCTCGGATGGAGCGGATGACCCCTCTGCAGCGCGGCTTTTTAGCCCAGAGGATTTGCCCAACCTGTTGTTACAGGCCATGGACACTTTGAAGATTTCCTCTCCGGAGGACGTCTCTCCCTCAGCCCCTGTTGGCTCTGCCATTATGCTGGGGACGAAGCGCCCGCCTAGAACCTTCCAAGTGCATGATGCCATGCACACCTTAATTGCGGCTCAATGGGATGTCCCGGAAACGAGCCTTAAAGTGGCTAGGGCTATGTCCCGCCTCTATCCTTTGGCTGTGAGTGAACGTGAGGCCTATCTGTGGCCTACCGTGGATTCTTTAATCACTGCGGTGACTAAGAAAACGGCGTTGCCGGTGGAAGGTGGCACGGCCCTAAAGGACGCCCAAGACAGAAGATTGGAGGCGGCCTTAAGGTCGTCCTTGGAGGCAGCTGCTTTAAGTTTGCAGGCCTCAGTTGCGGCTCCTATGTGGCCAGGGCGTGCCGGACTATGGTGCAGCGGGCTTCCCCCTCGGATCATTCCTTGAGGGCTGATTGGCCGGCCCTGGAATCGGGCTTAGCCTATTTGGCAGACTTGCTGTATGATGTCTGGAGAGCCTCAGCTAAATGCATGGCTCAGACAGTCTCTGCGCGGCGGTGGCTTTGGCTGAAACATTGGTCTGCTGACTACGCCTCTAAATCCCGCCTGGCTAGATTGCCTTTTAAAGGCAAGCTGCTCTTTGGGGTCGAGCTGGACAAAATCGTGACCGATCTCGGCACGTCTAAGGGCAAGAAATTACCAGAGGTCAGGGCTCGGGTTAGTACTCGTCCCGATACCTCCATACCGCCCGGGCAAGTCGGGTTCCTCTGCCCCCTCTTCCTTCAAGAGGAATTTCTCCCCCAAGCAGCATTCCTTTCGCAGAGACCGCCGTCCCGGAGGTGCTCCCTCCTGTCCTCCCCCAGGGTCTCGTACCCAATGACGGGGCCTTGGTCCACGCCCCAGTGCAGATTGGAGGACGGCTGTCCTCGTTTCTGGGCGAGTGGACCACTATAACTTCAGACGCGTGGGTGCTGGAAGTCATCAGAGACGGCTACAAGCTAGAGTTCTGCCAACCCTTAAGAGACGGGTTTGTACTCTCTCCCTGCAAGTCTCCGGTCAAGCTGTGGTAGTGCAGCAGACCTTGGACAACCTGATCCGCCTGGGTGCGGTCGTTCCGGTGCCAAAAAATCAGATTGGCAAGGGACGTTACTCCATTTCCTTTGTGGTTCCAAAGAAAGGAGGTTCTGTCCGGCCTATCCTCGACCTCAAAGGGGTCAATCGGGCCTGGAAAGTGAGGCACTTTCGCATGGAGACTCTCCGCTCTGTTATAGCGGCAGTGAAGGCAGGAGAGTTCTTGGCTTCCTTGGACATCAAGGAAGCGTACCTGCATATTCCCATCTGGCCTCCTCTCCAACGCTTTCTGCGTTTTACAGTCCTGAGACGACACTTCCAGTTCAGAGCCCTCCCTTTCGGGTTGGCTACTGCTCCGCGGACCTTTTCCAAAGTAATGGGGGTCATAGCGGCCTTCCTGCTAAAGGAAGGAGTACAAGTCCATCCTTATCTGGACGACTGGTTGATCCGAGCCCCCTCTTATGCAGAGTGCGGCAAAGCTATGGACCGGGTAGTTGCTCTTTTGAGCTCCCTGGGATGGATCATCAACTGGAAGAAGAGCCAGCTGCGCCCGACTCAGTCCCTGGTGTATCTGGGAGTTCGATTCGACACCCAAGTGAGCAGAGTGTTCCTGCCAGACAATCGGATTGTCAAGCTTCAGGCTCAGGTGGACTAGTTCCTAGTAGCCTCTCCTATTCAGGCTTGGGACTACGTGCAGCTGTTGGGCTCTATGACGGCCACGATGGAAGTAGTGCCCTGGGCCAGGGCTCATATGAGACCACTACAGCTATCTCTGCTGCTGCGCTGGACTCCGATGTCGGAGGATTATGCTGTGCGCCTTCCCGTGGACCCAGCAGTGCGCAAGGCGCTGAGCTGGTGGACGCAGACAGACAAGTTGTCTGCAGGATTGCCTCTGGTGACCCCGGAGTGGATTGTCGTCACGACAGACGCCTCTTTGATGGGCTGGGGAGCCCACTGCTTGGGAAGGACAGCGCAGGGGCTCTAGTCTCCTGCAGAGGCAAGTGGTCTATCAACCTCCTGGAACTCAGAGCCATTCGGTTGGTGTTATTGGAGTTCATCCCGGTACTGGTGTTGAAGCCTGTACGGGTCCTGTCGGACAATGCCATGGCTGTGGCCTATATCAACCGCCAGGGAGGTACCAGAGCGCCCCTCTAGCCAAGGAGGCTATGAGTCTTTGCCAGTGGGCGGAAGCGAACCTGGAGCAGCTTTCAGCGGCCCACATTGCCGGAGTCATGAATGTCAAGGCGGACTTTCTCAGTCGCCATACCTTGGAGCCCGGAGAGTGGCAACTATCTGCTCAGGCGTTCTTGGACATCACGAAGCGCTGGGGCCAGCCGAGCCTAGATCTGATGGCGTCATCGGCCAATGGCCAAGTGCCGCGCTTTTTCAGCAGAGGACGGGACCCTCGATCCCTGGGAGTAGATGCTCTTCTCCAACAGTGGCCGACACAAGAGCTCCTCTATGTGTTCCCGCCCTGGCCCATGTTGGGCAGGGTGCTAGACCGGGTGGCAAAGCATCCCGGCAGGGTAATCCTGGTGGGTCCGGATTGGCCCAGACGTCCCTGGTATGCGGACTTGTTCAGGCTCTCAGTCGACGATCCTCTGCGGCTGTCAGTGGAGCAGGGCCTGTTACATCAGGGTCCCGTGGTGATGGAGGATCCCTCTCCCTTTGGTCTTACGGCCTGGCTATTGAGCGGCAGCGTCTGAGGAAGAAGGGCTTCTCAGACAAGGTCATCGCCACTATGCTGAGAGCGAGGAAGCGCTCTACTTCTACTGCTTACGCCAGGGTTTGGCGTATCTTTGCAGCATGGTGTGAAGCAGGCTCACTTTCTCCCTTCACTGCTCCAATTTCTTCAGTGTTGGCGTTCCTGCAAGAAGGTCTGGAGAAAGGCCTGTCGCTCAGTTCCCTTAAAGTCCAGGTAGCGGCTCTGGCTTGCTTCAGGGGCCGCCTGAAGGGTGCTTCCCTGGCTTCGCAGCCAGATGTGGTGCGCTTTCTCAAGGGAGTTAATCACCTGCGCCCTCCTCTGCACTCAGTGGTGCCTGCGTGGAATCTCAACCTGGTGCTAAGAGCATTGCAGAAGCCGCCTTTGGAACCCTTGTCGAGGGCATCTCTGAAAGACCTGACGTTGAAAGCAGTCTTTTTGGTGGCTATCACTTCAGACAGAAGAGTTTCCGAGCTCCAGGCGCTCTCATGTCGAGAGCCTTTTCTGCAGTTCACTGAGGCAGGAGTGACTATTCGCACAGTGCCTTCCTTCCTGCCCAAGATTGGTTCTCGCTTCCATGTGAATCAGCAGCTCGGTCTCCCTTCCTTTCGTAGGGAGGACTACCCAGAGGAGTACTCCGCTCTTGAATATCTGGATGTGAGACGAGTCATCATCAGATACTTGGAAGTGACCAATGATTTCCGGAAATCGGATCATCTGTTTGTCCTGTTTGCAGGTCCTCGTAAGGGTCTGCAGGCTGCTAAGCCTACAGTGGCAAGATGGGTCCAGGAAGCCATTGCAGCGGCTTATGTGGCCGCGGGGAAGGTGCCGCCTATCCAGCTGAAGGCTCACTCCACGAGAGCTCAGGCGGCCTCGATGGCAGAGGCCGGATCCGTCTCCTTGGAAGAGATATGCAAGGCGGCAACGTGGGCTTCGGCTCATACATTCTCCAAGCATTACCGTTTGACTGTGGCTGCTCGGGCGGAGGCCCGGTTTGGAGCTTCAGTGTTGAGGTCAGGGATTTCTATGTCCCGCCCTGGGTGAGTACTGCTTCGGTACATCCCACCAGTCTATGGATTGATCAGCTTGATGATATGGAAGGTAAAATTATGTATAATCATACCTGATAATTTTCTTTCCATTAATCATAGCTGATCAATCCATAGCCCCTCCCAGATATCTGTACTGTTTATATTCTGGTTGAATTTTAGGTTCAAGTTTAGCCTTCAGTTACTTCAGGAGGACTTCGTGTTCAAGTTCTTCTTTCACTTGGATTCTTCAAGAGTTGAGACGACTTTGTGTTACAGTGAGCTGCTGCATTCCTCTCCCCTCCGTTTTACGGGGCTGGATTGAGACATAAATTCTGCCGGCACTCCCTCCCGCTTCGTGCGGCTGTAGGGCAGCTTTGTACCCCTCCCGCTTCGGCGGTGCTAGGGTCAGTCAGCTCCTCCCGCGGTTGCGGTTGCAGGATAAGCCAGATCCCCCCGCATCGGCGGGTGTGGTGTCCCTCCCCCGCTCCGCGGGGATGAGCTGGACGGATTCCCCTCCCCCACTTGTGTGGGGATGAGCTGGGTTAATTCCCCTCCCCCGTTTCGGCGGTGGTGAGCTGGGCAGAGTGTCCCTTCGTGGGTGTAATTCTCTAAGTGCTGAGTCCTGCGGATGGAGCTTTGATATCGACATACTGAGGAGTTTCCGGCAGCACATGACCACATATAGGGAGGCAAAAGTTTGCTCTCTATCTCCACCTGCTGGTAGATGGACACAACCCACCAGTCTATGGATTGATCAGCTATGATTAATGGAAAGAAAATTATCAGGTATGATTATACATAATTTTACCATGTCTCTCTATCCTCCTCCCATGCTCCTCATTTACCTTCTCAGTGTCCCTGCCCTCACCCCCCCCCCCCCCCCCGTGTCTAGCATTGTCCCTCTGTGTTCCTGACCCTAGGCTCCCTCCATGCCCAGCATCTTTTCTCTGTGTCCCTGTACCATCCCTTGTCCAACATATCCCCCCATTTCCTCCCCTCCTATGGCACTTCCACCCCAGAGCCAACATCTCTCCCTCTCTCTACCCTGCCCACCCTTGCAGTCCAGCATCTTTCTCTCTTCCTCCCTCCTTTGGTCCAGCGTCTCTCACTCGGTCTCTCATTTTCCTCCCCGCTTCCCCCACCATGGGACCAGGGTCTCTGCCCATCTACAGTCTGGTCTCTCTCTTCCCCCCCCCCCCCCCCCAAGTCCGGCATCTCTCCACTTTTCTTCCCCCTCACTGTCTCATCTGGTGTTGTTGGTATCTCCTCCCTCCCCCTGTGATTCCTTTTCCTTCCTCCCCCCCCCCCCAACAATGGATCTAGCATCTCTTCCACTCTCCCCTCCCCCATCCTGCAGGTCTGGCAGCTCTTCCTCTTTCCCCTTCCCCCCAATGCTGATCCAGCATCTGTTTTCCTGCCCAGTTCTTGAAAACCAGCGAGCAGTGAGTCACAGGCAGCGCTAAAGACATGCTGCTTCTCTTTGCTTGGTCCCACACACAGGAAGTTGCATCAAAAAAGTTTGGGGAAAAAATAAAGTTGGGACCAAGTACAGAGGACCAGGGCAAGCTGTGCAGCAGCATGTCTTTAGCACTATCTGTTTTGAAGACTAAGTGGGAAAGGGATTGTTTTTGACCACCAGCAGGTATCCTACAATCATAGACTGTTTGCAATAGAAATGAAAAAAAGAGCTTAAATTATGTGAAATTTTTATGTATGTAATTGCTGTTTAGCGATGTAAGTCATTTCTACAACTTGAAGGATTATTTAATTTTATTAATATATTTATAATCAGTAATATCATTTTATGTAAGAATATGATACAAATAATGGTTGTTTAACCACCAGGTGGTGGTAAATATACAATCATGGATACATTGAAATCAGGTGATGGGAGGTGTAAATTAGAAGTTTTATTAGCATTTATCTGTCACCCTCATATGTATTTAAAGTGAATAGATGAATTTAAAATTGAAAGAAGGGGTTTAATCTAATGAAAGAAATGGTGATTCCAGTATGGTATAGGGCAGTGATGGCAAACCTTTCAGAGACCGAGTGCCCAAACAGCAACCCAAAATCTAATTATCGCGAAGTGCCGGTACTCATTATGGGCGGGGTCACCACATATGACTCCACCCCTATGATAGCCACACCCCCTTGCACCAGCCATGGCGCATATAAACAGACATCATTGAAAATATTATACTAGTATAGGAGAAAAAATAACATGATTTTCTTTCATTATAAATCATTTCTGTAAGTTGTTACAGCTCCAGTAAACCCAGTGCAAAATAAGACAGCAGATGTAGATTCTCAAATTGGACATATTCCAAACACTAAAATGAAAATAAAATGATTTTTTCTACCTTTGTTGTCTGCTGATTTTGTTTTGGTCCTAGTCGCTGATTCTGCTGCTCTCTATCTGTTCTCTTAACTCTGTTTCCAGGGCTTCCTTTCCATTTATTTCTTTACTTTCCTCCTTTCTTCTTCATTTCTTGCCTCCATTTATTTCTTTACTTTCCTCCTTTTTTCATTTCTTGCCCTCCATCCATGTCCAGCAACCCTCTTCTCCGCTTCAGCCACAAATGTCCAGCCACCCTCCTCTCCCCCCAGCCACCCTCCTCTCCAGCCACCCATGTCCAGCCACCCTCCTCTCCCCCCTGCCCTCCCACCCAGCACCCAGCATTAGGCCGCCAGCCCTCCCACCCAGCATCAGGCCTCCCACCCAGCACCAGGCCTCCCTCCCTCCCACCCACTCAGCACCCAGCAGCACCCAGCATCAGGCCTCCCTCCCAACCACCCACCCACCCAGCATCAAGCCTCCCTCCCTCCCACCCAGCGGCACCCAACACCAGGCCTCCCTCCCAGCACTAAGCATTAGGCTTCCCACCCACCCAGCAGCATCCAGCATCAGGCCTCCCTCCCTCCCACCCAGCAGCACCCAGCGTCAGGCCTACCTCCCTCCCACCCAGCACCAGGCCGACCTCCCTCCCTCCCACCAAGCACCACGCCGCTTGCCCTCGCTCCCTCCCTCTTCCAAACAAGCATCAGCCCGCCCGTCCTTCCTCCCTCCCTCTCAGCACCACGAGGGGACCAGAGCTTGAGAGCGAGACAGAAGGGAAGTGCACCGAGTGAAGACTACGCGTTTTGTTGCCGCTGCCGATGCTGCCTTAACCCGGTACATTTTTTCAATTTCAGAGGAGGAGGGGGATGGTGCTGGGAGGGAGGGTGGACGGGCGGGCTGATGCTTGTTTGGAAGAGGGAGGGAGCGAGGGCAAGCGGTGTGGTGCTTGGTGGGAGGGAGGGAGGCCGGCCTGGTACTCAGAGGGAGGGAGGGAGAGTGGGCAGAGCAGACCAGCAACTGGCGCGCGTGCCAAGGGAGAGGGCTCTGTGTGCCGTCTCTGGCACGCGTGCCATAGGTTCGCCATCACTAGTATAGGGTGTGATGATGATATAAGAGGTTGAGAATTTAAAGCACATGTGCTGGCGTCTGGCAAACACAGCGCCATTTTTGAAAAGATTTGTCAGCCTCGCATCCATGTCTGGAGCAGCTGAAGTAAATTCTGACCTTTTCTTTTGACCCAAATTAAATCTAGAGTTTTTGAAGAAAATAACTTGGGCTGTTTGATGTTATTTGCAGAGTTGAGTATCCGCCTGAAAAGCCTGACAACTCTGAGGAAGCCATTTGTATGGTGAAATGGGTCCCGTCAGTACAGGTGATTTAAAATGATTGAGTAGCAGAATAATAAGGCTGGATATATAAAAGGTGCTTTAAATCTTCAACTCTAAACTTGTATCTTGCATTTAAAAAAGTAGATTGTGAGATACTGAAGCAAACTGCATAGTGAATTATAAGGAAGAAGCGTTGTATATTTATGATCTCTACAATATATGAGAAGCTTTTTTAATAAATATTTTTTGGGATTTTTTGATAAGAATTTTTAAATTGCCTTACTTCATTTTTGAATGACAGAGTTTTGTATGGTGCTATATCAGCATAAACCACATATGCACTTATCAAAATTTTGGAAGCATGACATCTACTATAATAAAACTCACCCTCAACGTTCTGAGGACACTGACGTCAGTGAAGCCAAGCCCTGACTTCCTTCAAAAAGGTTCAAAGGTTCGTGGTGGTGAAGCCACCTAAATCGCTCCGGGCCCCGCCCTCAAGGGCGGAGCAATGGCAGAACAACGAAGGGGTTGGCAGGGAGGCGGGTGGGGGGTGGGAAATCGCTCCGGGCCCCGCCCTCGCGTTAAACGTCATGACGTTGGGGGCGGAGCAATGGCAGAACAACGAAGGGGTTGGCCAGGGAGGGAGGGGGGGTGTTGGCGATGAAAACCTTGCTAGCGCCTGTTTCATTTGCTCTGAAACGGGCCTCTTTTACTAGTTTTTAAATAAAGTTGCTTTATCCCAATATTACTCCCTCCCTTCCCTTAGCAGCAACACCAACGAAACATGAATATAGGGACATAGATAAAATCCGGATACCCCAGATCTGTTAGATCACCTGTATCACCTTAAATCAGGCTTCAATAAAGGATCAGGCTTTTACCCAGTCAGCCACATCCCTGGATCCTCTCCTTCCTCAGTGACGCCCGCCCTACTATGCCCCAGCTTATCCTGCCCAGTAATCATGGCATTTTTTTCTTTAAAAAACAAAGACTTCCACAGAAGAATCCAACAAGGAAAACACAAAGGTGGAAGAACACTACTTGTCAGGATGATTTAAAACAAAGACAGGGGCCCTTTTACGAAGCCACATAAGCGTCTATGCACGCCCAATGCATGCCAAAATGGAGCTACCGCATGGCCCTTGCAGTCATTTCATTTTTGGAATGTACCTGCTACACACGCCCAAAAATATTCTTAATGTTCTGGCGCGCATCAGCTACGTGTGTCAAGTGGTATTTGGTGCATGTAGGTCATTACCACTCGGTTACTGCATGAGACTTTACTGCTAGGTCAATGGCTGGTGGTAAGGTCTCAGACCCAAAATGGACGCATGGCAATTTTAATTTTGCCGCATGTCCATTTTTGTCAAAAAATTAAAAAAGGCCTTTTTTACAGGTGCGCTGAAAAATGGATCGGCGTGCGCCCAAAACCCATACCTACACTACTGCAAGCCATTTTTCAGTGCACCTTAGTAAAAGGACCCCCACAGTTTATTCTGCTTACAAGTCCCAGCTGAGTAACCTCAACACAGGCCGTATTTCGGCATGACTGCCTTCTTCAGGAGAACGCTTAAAAAACCAAAAACACAAAAGTACAATCAAGATTACAAACAAAACAAATTACATCACTGAATAAATTATATTTGTATTAAAAAAATCAATATTTGAAAATAAAAATTATATTAAAAAAACGTTAAAAATGGACAAATTTACATAAATAGAGCTTGTTAATACCTAAGGGCCCTGTTTACTAAGCTGTGCTAGAGGAGCATTAGTGCTTTTAACTCACGCTAACCATTAGCACGTGCTAACTGTGTAGGCACCCACAATATTCCTATGGGCGCCTACACAGTTAACGTGCCCTAATTTTGTGCACGCGCTAAAAATGCTAGTGCACCTTAGTAAACAGAGCCCTAAGTATTGTTAATATGTGTTCTAGCTTGAGACCTATCCACTGGAATGGTGGTGGGCCAAGCCGTACAGCTTGGAACAGCTGGAAAGCACTAATTAGGCCCAATAACCTACTGATGGCCTTATAGCAGAGAGCCTGCAAAAGCAGGGCTGCTTGGTGAGTCTTAATGAAACCTGGTACAACTTTCAAATTGAGTGTAACACTTAAGATGAGGAAATTAGAGATAAAAATGATAAAAGTTTGGTTCTTAAGATGGAGAATGTCTTAGAGAAAATGGCTCCTGGTATCATAAGATATAAAACCACATGATCTGTGTCATAAGATCAGAAAAGAGGAAGTGAAAGTGTAAAAGTTGAAATTATTAAGCAATCTTTGAGAGGAGGGGCAGGTGGGCACCTGACCGGAGGTCATGACTCACAGATTAAGTAATATTAGAGAAAAAAATCCCTCTCCATAGACTTGTATTGGGACCAAAGACTATAAAAGAGATGAGAATTAGACAGATCTTTGGAACTTTCCCCAACGCTTCTTCGACGGCAGAGCTCTGTGCAGTTGAACCTAAAAATCTGTCTGATGAATGTACCGAATTGAAGACTTGATTTTGGTGAGAATAAACACTTTATTTCTGTGAACTATTTCTGTCTTTATTTCTATTTATTCTTTACCTGTCATTTGTGCTACAAAATAATCCACACACAAGTAAGGCGCACTCACTGAACCAACTTGGGTTGATTTTTAATAGTATATATGTGGGAACATAAATGGCCCAAGATACACTTAGATCCTAATAGACAGAAAGCTGTGGTCATGGGAATTAGATTTGAACTGAGCCTTCTGATGCCTCCCCAACGCAGATACCCATGGGAAGGGGTGTCACTGGAATTCAGGGAGGCGGTTAAAAGGATCTTGGAAGAACAAACCCTCTGTACACCTTCGTGTGGAAAGAGCCAGCGGGGGTCTACAGAGGGTTAGATTAAACAGTGGTGACTCCCGTCCGTGCCCCCCCCCCCCCGACCCACGCTTTACTGTCTTCTCCTTCTTCTTCTGTCTATTTCTTGGACGCAGAGGGGATATTCTGTGCGTCCAAGGTCTACATGCCACGCCGCTACTTGCGCCCTTTCCCCTCCTTTCCTTTTCTCTCTGTCCCATTCTTTTCCGTCTTCTTCGTCTGTCTTTTCCACCGTTCCTGCCCTCTTTTCTGTTCTTCTACATTCTGTTCTGTCCCTTCTCACCTCTTCTTCTTTCCTCTACTCTGTCCATTTTTGATTTGCGTGATGTGCGCAAGAGTGTGCTTGTTGTGTGATTGGTGCATAACAACGGATCCAGGCGACTGCGATCTGGTGTTTGCTGGCTATTTATATCACGTTCAATTCTTTGGATCGGTCTTTATGCGAGCATCCTTGCTCTACGATCCTCAGAGGTTGCGCGTTTTCTTTTTCCCACCCTCTTCTCTGTCCTCTTCTCTCCTCTCTTTTTTCCCTACGTTCTCGGTATCCTTTCTGCCTCACTACTGATGATCTGTCTTCTTCAGATGAGTTTCTGTTCCCTTCCCCATGCTATTCTCGGTTCTCCTTTACTCTCCCTTCTTCTGTCTCCACCTATGAGCTCCCCTACTTGTTCCTCTGTCATCCTCCGTTTTTTCTCCTCCTGTAAGGTATCTTTGATGCCTCCTCTCTGTCCTTCTTAACTTTTTTGTCTTTCCCTCAATACACCTGTATTCGTGGGATGCAGTGCTGTATTTCTGTCATGTCTTCCCTGTACCTATCTGTCTGCAGATCTTGGGTTAAGTCAGATATTCACTGTGACCCAGAATCTACTTTCTGTTCCTTCATGTCCCTTATTAAAGCTTTTTGCTCCTACTCTCTATGATTTCACTTTTTCCTGTGCTTAACTCCCCGCCACTTGCTCTTCCGTTATACTTTTCTATTACAGTCAGTGAACTTTATGCTTTCTCTGCTTCTTTCTCCTTACTTGGTTTTGCCACCTGATTCTTTGGCTGCATCTGTACAGACCATTTGTTATCTTCATTTTAACCCGGTGGTCTTACCCTGGTTCGAACCACTAAATTCCCTGAAATACTATGTCTATTCTTTAAAATCATTTTTGTTTGTGACTTTTCACACTACTCCTCAAATCTGACAGCCCCCACTTCTCTGCTTCTGCTTTTTCTTTTTCCTCTGCGACACAGACTTTAGATCTTGTACGGAGAGTGTTATCCACGAGATCTGGGTCCATTTCCTGTATGCCGTACTTTAACCCCTGAGAATTACTTAATTTCTCCTTTTCATGCTCTCTAATTCTTGGTCACTTACACCAATTTTTAGTCTTTATGATTTCCTTTTCCCCAGCTTTCTAGCTGCAAGGTGACATTTCCTGCTTCACATTTAAAACTGCGCAGTTACTTTTGCTTCCCCTTTTGGCTACTGCTGAGCTCTGTGGACACCCTCAAAGATGTCTAGGGTGTGTCCCTTTTTCCCTGTACCCCCTTGTCTGTATCCTCATTCCCACCTACTTCTGTTTGATTTTCTATAACTCGCTTTCACTGTCAGCTGGAAGCACTGATTACGGTGTTCAGCTCTCTCCCTACTTACTGTCGTTCTACATCTAATGCCTGTTTCCTATCTACGGCTGTTTTAAAGTTTTCCGCTCTTCATGACTTAGATTTCTCGCCCTATCTCTATTCAGCACTTGTACAAAACCCATCTATCTAAGCCTTGTTTGCTATTTGTCTGAAACCTTAATTTTACTCTCATTTTTCTGTATCTTTGCCTTCTCAATTTATAAGTGCGTAGATACCTTGTTTCTTATCTCTGTGACTGCCAGGATCGCTGGGCGTTGCCCCACTTCCCCTTTTTTGTTTTCTCTTTACTCTGGTTCTTTGGGCGTTGTCCTTGTTCCCCTTTTCTGCCATAGTCGGACTTCAACAAATCTTTTTGTCTATCTCAGAATCTGTCTTTTAGATACTCTTTTTGGTCATCTTCTCTACTAACCTTTACTAACATCTGTTTCTGACACTGTATCCTGTACTCCCCCCATTGCACGTCCGATAAGGTTCCTCTACTCTGTCCGTGGTTAAAATTCATTGTTTCTGCCAGCAAACGTTTTTTTTTCTATTAGCCCTTTTACTCTCTAGTTAAAATTATTCCCTACAGACCCTTCCCTTGCCCACCATGTCCGTAAAAGCTTGGTTTTATTGTGCATGTATTGGGTACGCTTTGGGCTCTCACTTTTGACCGACTGTCATTATTTTCCGGTTTGCTAACACTTTTTCTTTTCCTATGTATCCTCCCACTATGGGCGTCGCCAGGGGCGTAACCACTGGTGACACTCCATACTTTGGATACACCTCCCTGCCCTCCTCTCTGATGCCCTCCTCTTGCATATTTTTATTTATTTTCCTCCCTCCAAAATTATCCCTCCTCGCTACTACTCTTGTATATTCAGTTTAAGGGGTAATCATTGGGACATATCAAATATTCAGTAGTAGCATTTAAATGTGTGGCCCTCTGTAGATTATTGTTATTATACTTAGATTTGATACTTTGCAATGTAATATTGGGAACTGTAATTGTGTGAGTCCGTTTTTGGATTAGGACAAACATATGCAGCATCTGTTTAGCCGTGAAGGGGTAATTGAAGTGATAATCCGTAATGTAGTTTCATGATAATATGACTTAGAAGAAATTTGAGTATCCTTAGCCTTGTTAGTATGGTATTTTTGACTCCGAGACTTAGCTTATGGCAATGTTTCTGTTCGGCATGATTAATATGCACTTATTTCCTGTAGAACTGCTTGCCCGTAACTTTTCAGGATGCAAGTTAGATAGTAAACTACAGATTAGCTTGGCCGTGAGAAGGTAGGGCTTTCATTTTAGTTACGGCTGTCATACTGTGCTCGTGTTCTGTGAAAAAGGGTGTACGGCATTGTTTTTAGTTCAAGCATATATTCAGCTTTATGCAAGTTTGACTTAGTTTCTTTGTATATGTCTCTGCATGTATTACGCTATTCATATTTAATAAGATAAAGGCATTCTCCTACAAAAACCATTGTGCTTGAATGATTTTTACTTTCACTTTCATGATTGCAGCGCTGGCTCGTTCCTTTCTTAAAACATAGGCTTTGTTTCTGTATTATGATCTTAACCCTTCCAGAACACTAATCTACAACCTGTCTGCAGGTTCATTAATACTGTACATATATTCTTTATTTTCTCCGATGCCGGGGAAATGACTAACCTGCTTATTTATTGGTTTGTAATGCTTGTCTATCAATTTGTAAGTCCCACCTCCTTCCCTCTTTAGTGCATGTCATATTTTTAATGCAGACTTTTTTTTTATGCTATAATTGCAGCGCTTGTCTCGTTCGCTCTGTGGCAGAAGCTGCACAACTTTTTACTTGTTTATTTCTAATTAAACTATCTTTTTCACTCCTGACATAACTGCATGAATGAATTTGTACTGTTCGCTCTTGCATTATAGGTTTCCTTATTGTCAGCTGTTCTGTTTTAATGCTTTTAAATTTCCGTCTTGTGCTTTGTTGAGTGAGAAATATATTGTCTAGGAATGATGAATGTGGAATTTTTCTTATTCTCGTTTTGGCCAATATGTTACAACTAATGGCTGCTTTATGGTAGTACCTTCCCCCGTGGGCTTACATGTGTTTAATGTTGCTTTAAAATATTTCTTTTTTTTACCCTCCTTTATTTCATCTCCTTTGAAGTATGCTTCAGGGGTTTTTTTCCCTGGGATATGCTATACTTGGATTATTTTTATTTCTTCCCGGTGTCACGCTATAACCATTGGCTTTGATATCGATGCCTGGGGCTTACACCCATTTGAGGGTCATTGACCCTTCAATGGATGACGGTATCTTACTTTTAGATTTTGAGCAGAATTCCATTCCATTTTCGGAGTGGCCTGCGAATTCGGCATTATTGCCCACACAGCGGTTATCTAGTTCGGATGCGCGTGGAGGCAATAAAGAGACGTCTAACGCCTTACATTGCAAGTTCGGACTAGCTGACTAGGGCCTTCTAGTATTTTTGGATGGTTAGTGGTAGACGAGAGGACTCCTAACCTTTCAATGTTTTAGGATGGTTAGTGGTAGACGAGAGGACTCCTAACCTGGTTAGTTGTAGACGAGAGGACTCCTAACTATAAAATTTTGGGTGGTGTGTTAGACCACTGCAGGTCCATTGGGGTGCTTAGTTGCAGACGAGAGGACTCCTAATCTGCGGAAACCCATTGGACCGCTGCTCCTCGACTCAGGAGACCTTATTCGCTGGTTTTTTGGGTTCTTTTTGGGAGTGTTTGCAATGTCCCTTTTTGGGGGCTCTATCATGGGTTGATACTCATGGCTGATAACCGGGACAGTTGTTGGCAGACAGATAATCCGGGATGGCTCCTGTCTTTAGAAGCACACTCTGGGGAGTAGTTTTCATTAATTTGGGATAGAGTAGTTTCAATATATAATAGCTGACACCACTCACTCTTGTACAATTTTCTTAAACTCTCATTTCATCTTTGTGACTTTCATTTGTCTGTTAATCTAACATGCGGCAAAAGCATTGGGCTTTCCGCCAATTAGTAATTTATGTTTTAGGTTCCGCCGCTGGAACGCTCTTGAAGACACGTGAGTATCAAGTTGTTTTGTCTACGCATGATGCATGCTTTCTCGTTTTGATTATTTTCCATTGCACGTTTTTTTCCCCACAGATATAACACAGGTGCCCCTGTTATACCCCTCTGAGCTTGGATCCCTTCGGATATTGCTTTATATTTTCCTATGAGGATTGTTTTTCCCTTATTTCTGATTCCACTATGTCCTCTTCCTCATCCCCTACTCCCCTGGAAAGAGTTCTTAACTTTTTCCCCGCTGATAGAAAAGAACTTACCCGTTTATGTCAAACCTGGCATACCGTTTGGTCCGCCAAAGACCCAGGGCTGGAATGGCCAACAAAGGGATCATTTGATCAGGGCAAGCTTCAAGCCTTGGTCTGCTACAATGAGTCCCGAAAAACAGGAAAATCTAGGGATAAACATTTAGCTGCCATTAACAAGTTCATACTTATTGCACGAAACCAGCATGATAGAGCCCTAGCTAAGTCTGATTGCGATCAAGCCCCTTACCAAGAGGCAGTAACACCTACTGCCCCACCACCTTATGATGCAGCTGCTGCTGCAAGTTCAACCAAACTGCTACCATGTGCAGTGGGATATACCCCAATACCCCCAGGGGGTCTACAGAGGGTTAGATTAAACAGTATCCTTATGTCAAAAGAGTGAGAAAAAAGGATAAGGCACAGTGAATGGTGAATTTATATGCATTTTTAACAATAAACCACCACATATTAAAATGAATACCTGCTGAGACTTCTCAAAGATGAAATATCTTTGCTGAAAAAGTGGTATAAAATGATGCTATAGACTTCTGTAACAAAAAGAGTAGTATGGCATTTGTGTGTGGTATAAAACTGAAACTTTTTAGAACCCCAATTAGCTGTAACTGATGTCCACCTCCATAAAAAACAAAACCGTGTAGTCTCTCGCTAAAAAAACAAAGGCCCTGTTTACTAAGGCGCACTAGCATTTCTAGTATGCACTAAATGCTAGAGATGCCCATAGGAATATATGGGTGTCTTTAGCATTTAGAGCGTGCTGTTTAGCACACACTAAAAATGCTAGCACACTCTTAGCGCAGCTTAGTAAACAGGGCCGCAAGACTAAAATATTAAAACATTCTGTTGAATATCCAAACAAATGGCCATGAGACTACTGCTACCATGGAAATGCCCTACGGTATAAAGGCTAATAAAAACTATTTTTTTAGGGCTGTATATCGATTAAAACGTTTAATCGCATGATTGATCATGATTAAAAGTTTTAATCCCATGCTTATGTACTTAATTGTATAAGTTGTCCCCCTTACATTTTCACCTGTATAGTGCAAAATATAGACTACAGATGTAAATTCTTATAAGTACGTAAGTTTTGCCATACTGGGACAGACCAAAGGTCCATCAAGCCCAGCATCCTGTTTCCAACAGTGGCCATTCCAGGTCACAAATCCCCTGCAAGATCCCAAAACAGTACAAAACATTTTACGCTTCTTATCCCAGAAGTAAGCAGTGGATTTTCCCCAAGTCCATTTTAATAATGGTCTATGGACTTTTCCTTTAGGAAGCTGTCCAAACCTTTTTTTTAAACCACTAAGCTAACCACCTTTACCACATTCTCTGGCAACAAATTCCAGAGTTTAATTGCACATTGAGTGAAGAAAGATTTTCTCAGATTCGTTTTAAATGTATTATTTTGGAGCTTCATTGAATGCCCCCTAGTCCTAGTATTTTTTGGAAAGAGTAAACAGACGCTTTATGTCTACCCTTTCCACTCCACTCATGATTTTATAGACCTCTATCATATCTCCCCTCAGCAGTCTTTTCTCCAAGCTGAAGAGCCCTAGCCACTTTAGCCTTTCCTCATAAGGAAGTCATTCTACCCCCTTTATCATTTTTATTGCCCTTCTCTGCGCCTTTTCTAATTCCACTATATCTTCTTTGATACAGTATGTCAAAACTGACATACAGTTACTAAACTGAAAATAAAATCATTTCTTTTACCTTTGTTGTCTGGTGATTTTATTTTTCTAATAATCTTATTCCCTGTCTCTAGTTCTGTTCCTCTGTCTATGCTCTGAACTCTATTTATAGGGCCTCCTCTCTCCTATTTCTTTTCTCTCTTCCTCTTTTCTTCACTTCTTCCCCTATAACATCTTTCACATTCAACTTTCTGACATTTTTCTTCCTCCTTATATCTATCTTCTTTCAATACCTTCCCTGCCCCTTCATCCACGGGCACCATCTCCTCTCTCCTTTGGTCTCTCTTCCCCTCCCCTCTGTGTGCACCATCTCCTCCGGTCTCCCCCCCCCCCCCCCCCCCAGTGGGCACCATTTCCTCTCTACTCTCTTTCCCTTCCTCTCTATGGGCACCATCTCCTCCATCTCTCTTCTCTTCCTTTCCTCTCTATAGGCAGCATCTCATCTCATTCCTTCCCTTGCTCTCCTCTCCATTGGCACAATCTTCATTTCCCCTCCTCCTCGGGCGCTCCTACAGCTTTTTCTGTCCAGCCGCCCTGTGTTCTTTCCTCCCCCTTGCATCGACAGCCTTTTCTCTCCTGCCACTCCACTCTCTGTCATCTCATCCTCCCTCACCCCCCACCACCATACATGGCAGCCTTTTTTTCTCCTGCCACCCCTTGTTCTCTGGCATTTCATTCCCCACTCCATGCAGCCCTCTGAACTTGCCTTGTACACACAGTGGCATTAAGCACATGCTGCTCCACTCCTCTGTAACTGGAGCCCTCCTTCTGTAGCATCCGATTCCTGCAGGAGGAAACAGGAAGTTTCATCAGAGGAGTCAGATGCTAGAGAGGGAGGGCTCCGGTAACAGAGGAGTGGAGCAGCTTGTGCTTAATGCCACTCTGTATACAAGGCAAGTTCGGAGGGTGGCTGCGGGGGAATGAGATGCCAGAGAGCAGGGTGGCAAAAGAGAAAAGGCTGCTGGTGTATGGTGGCAGCAAAGGGGGGGGGGGGGGGATGAGATGCCAGAAAGCGGGGTGGCAGGAGAGAAAAGGATGCTGGCAGTGGGTAGGAGACAACAAGCTGCAGGAGGAAGGGGGCAGCAGTAGGAGAGAGCAGCATGATGTGATTAATGCATTAAAATTATTAATGCGCGTTAATAATTTTGTGTTAAATGAACAGCCCTGCTTTTTATTTTCAAATATTGATATTTTTAAATACAAATATTATTTATTCAGTGATGTAATTTGTTTTGTTTATAATCCTGATCGTACTTTTGTATGGTTATGGTTTTTTAAGTGTTTTCCTGAAGAAGGCAGTCATGCTGAAACACGGCCTATGTTGAGGTCAATCAGCTGGGACATGTAAGAATAAACTCTCATTTTTTTTCTTCACATTAAAGATGGATCAGAAAGTCTCCTCCAGATCTGACTTTATTGCTAAGGCTCAACCTACCTTGGAATGTTCAGAGGCAGCCCAAAGTAGGATCAAGAGACCTCCAGATCCAATGTTAATGTGATGAAAACAAAATGCATATGTTCCTGAGCAGGAAAAAGCCAGTGAAAAGCAGGCCATGGCAGCAGAGGGTAGGGGGACACAGCTGAGCAGACAACTAGGATAAAAGCTAGATCTTCCAGATTTGTGGTGTTATAGACTGAATCAGGTGGATTCAGGAGATCTGGCTTTTACCCAGTCCCTAAATAAGGCACCCAACAGCAGAGGGGGTGTTCTTCAGAGCCCTCAGCAGGCACACACATTCAATAAGAAACCAAAAAAAGGTACCATGAAGATACAGAAATTATCCCATAGCCCTGCATCTTCCCTGCCCTTCCATGCCCCCTTCTCAATCTCTGCATATAAAGCCCAGTATCTACCCTGCCCTTCCATACCCCCTCCTTACCCCTCATGGAAAGGAAGAGTAGCCTAATGGTTAGTGCAATGGGCTGAGAGCCTGGGGAACCGGGTTTAATTCACACTGCAGCTCCTTGCAACTCTGGGCAAGTCACTTAACCCTCCATTGCCCCAGGTACAAAATAAGTACCCATATATAATATGTAAACCACTTTGATTGTAACCACAGAAAAGCAGTATATCAAATGATATCCCTACATCCCCCTTTCCTTTCATATAAAGCTTAGCATACCTTCTACCCTTCAGTATTCCAAAGCCCAGAATCCTCTCTGGAGGAGTGGCCTAGTGGTTAGGGTGGTGGACTTTGGTCCTGGGAAACTGAGTTTGATTCCCACTTCAGGCACAGGCAGTTCCTTGTGACTCTGGGCAAGTCACTTAACCCTCCATTGCCCCAGGTACAAATAAGTACCTGTAAGCCTCATTGAGCCTGCCATGAGTGGGAAAGCACGGGGTACAAATGTAACAAAAAAAAAACCCTCATATGAAAGCCTGGCATCTCCCCTCTCTGCCTTCCAAACCCCTCATATACCTCATATAAAGTCTGGCATCTCCCCTGCCCTTCATACCCTCCCCCCCCCCCCCCCCCCCCCCCCCGCTCTTCTGTCCTCCCATACAGGACTGGTCTTAGCAATTGCGGGGCCCTTTGCAGACCTACCCACTCCCTTAGTTCCAGCTTGCAGCATCACTGCCTTCTTCAATTTTCCAGGCTGCCGGCAGTATCAGTGAGGTAGGCACACTGCCTTCGGCAGCACTAGAATCTCTCCCTCTGTTGTAGCTTCCCACCTATGCGGGACAGGAAATTGCAGCAGAGAGAAAGCTTACAGGTTGCTGAAGGCACTGTGCTTACCTCACTGATGCTGCCAGAGGACCAGACTGAAGAAGGCAGCGGTGCACGGAGCCGAAAGATAGTAGGAGAGCTGACCAAGGCGGTTAGACTGAGAACAGAAGATGGCAATGACAGCTGAAGCAGAGAGCGGGAGGGAGATGCTAAGGCCGCCGTGGGGCCCCTGGGAGCGTGAGGCCCTGTGCAACCGCCCCCTGTTGCCCCTGCCTAAGACTGGCCTTGCTCCCACAGCCCAGCATAAATTCTGCTTTTCTACCCCCTTCCCCACCCCACCTCACCCCCACCACCCAACATAATAAGATCTTAATTTTGTTTTTACCTGTGGTGGGGAGAATGCCCGAGTTGAATGCTGGCACTAGCCACAAGGGAAGCTTCCTTAGCACTCACCGAAAACTGGCTGCCGATTTCCTGCCTGGTCTGCTCTTCAGCTTCACAGGCTGCTGATTTGCTGACAGTTGGCTCTTCAGCTTCGTGTGGGCTGCCGATTTCCTGCTTGTGCAGCTCTTCACCTATGGCAGGTTCTTTTGGCGGGCTCTTCACTCTCTCTCAGTGCAGCTCCAGCCTCTGATGCTCCCAATGATGCTCGTGCCTACCTCTGTGGCCTGGATGTGCTGGCTCCTGCCTACTGGCACCACGTGACTTAGTGACTCAACGTGGTGCCAGTAGGCAGGAGCCAGCATGTCCGGGTCGCAGGTATGTTTACTTAAGTATTGAAATGCATTACTTTTACTTTGTTACTATACAACACTGTTACCCCATGAGACAGCTATCTCGCCTGTGTGAGTAACATGTTTAATTTCAAACAGCAGTAAGAGTGCTGTACCGCTACATTGTGGTGAAACAGGGGTTTTCAAGCCTGTGAACTATATTCATGTTTTCATGTCATGTATTTCTCTTGTTTGGCCAGCAGGTGGTGCATGTTTTCAGTTTTAAAGCTGTTGCAGAGAAGACTATTTTCTTTTTCAATTTAGCCTTGTGGAAAGGGAACCTGTAGTGCCATTGGCCAGATACTTTCAAAGTTGGTGCTCTGAACTCTGAGTGGCCCTGGAGTTCAACTCCAGCCAGGAGGTACTGGATTTTTCCCAGTCTTAGGAAGTGCAGAGGGTAAACATCTCTGCCTTGAGGCCCTGTTCAAGAACTGTGAGCAATATTTTCCAGAAACTCCCCAGGTAGTGACAAAGTGTTTAGATAGTTTTAATACTGATCCTTATTCAGTTACCTGTTATTGCTTGTTGTTTTTCCACCTGTTTTATATCATCCAGTGTTCTGTTTCTGTGATAATAAGCTCATTAACTTATTAGCTCTATTGTCTTAGACTGACTAAGAATCCTGGTGGTTTGTGTTTTGGGTCTGTGGGACCTCTAAGAGTGTGGCCCCAGTGTCCTAGAAATCACCAGGGAATAACTTGAGAGTGGGAGACTAGCCCAGAGGCAAGCGGGACCCAGTCAGTGGGAGGAGAGTGCAGTGTAGAGCACATGCCCAAGTGCAGGTGGGCCTGAGCAATGCTGGAGACAGACCCTCCAGGTGGCCGCAGGGTTAACATAGCTGCCAAGGGGTCCCAATTTTTGAGAAGGAGATTTTAGTACATGCCCCCCAGCCCCGCCCCACTCTGCATTGGCTCCACCCACTATACATGGCTCCGCCACCTGGCACACCTCAATCCCACAGTCATTTCAAAAAATATTTTATTTAATAGCCTAATACCCTTTTCAATTAGCTTTCAGAGGCCAGAACCTCCTGCCTCAGGTCAGGACAGTAGAATGCTGTTATGGTATCCTCTCCTGACCTGAGGAAGGAAGTGCTGGTCTATGAAGGCTAATCAAAAATGTTTTAAAATCAGTGAAGATTTCACCTTATTGATGAAGGTGATGAAACAGTGTGACAAGGCGGTGGCCGTAGCTAGAAGGTTACTAGGCTGTATAGAGAGAGGTGTGACCAGCAGAAGAAAAGAGGTGTTGATGCCCCTGTACAAGTCGTTGGTGAGGCCCCACCTGGAGTATTGTGTTCAGTTTTGGAGGCCGTATCTTGCTAAGGATGTAAAAAGAATTGAAGCGGTGCAAAGAAAAGCTACGAGGATGGTATGGGATTTGCGTTACAAGACGTATGAGGAGAGACTTGCGGACCTGAACATGTATACCCTGGAGGAAAGGAGGAACAGGGGTGATATGATACAGACGTTCAAATATTTGAAAGGTATTAATCCGCAAACGAACCTTTTCCGGAGATGGGAAGGCGGTAGAACGAGAGGGCATGAAATGAGATTGAAGGGGGGCAGACAAGAAGAATGTCAGGAAGTATTTTTTCACGGAGAGGGTGGTGGATGCTTGGAATGCCCTCCCGCGGGAGGTGGTGGAGATGAAAACGGTAACGGAATTCAAACATGCGTGGGATAAACATAAAGGAATCCTGTGCAGAAGAAAGGGATCCTCAGGAGCTTAGCCTAGAATGGGTGGCAGAGCTGGTGGTTGGGAGACGGGGCTAGTGTGGGCAGACATATACGGCCTGTGCTGGGGCTGGTGGTTGGGAGGCGGGACTAGTGCTGGGCAGACTTATACGGTCTGTGCCGGGGCTGGTGGTTGGGCGGCGGGGATAGTGCTGGGCAGACTTATACGGTCTGTGCCAGAGCCGGTGGTGGGTGGCAGGGATAATGCTGGGCAGACTTATACGGTCTGTGCCAGAGCTGGTGGTTGGGAGGCGGGGTTGGTGGTTGGGAGGCGGGGATAGTGCTGGGCAGACTTATACGGTCTGTGCACTGAAGAGGACAGTACAAATAAAAAAAAGTAGCACATATGAATTTATCTTCTTGGGCAGACTGGATGGACCGTGCAGGTCTTTTTCTGCCGTCATCTACTATGTTACTATGTATTTTGTGTTTTATTTGCATTCATTAACCTTAGCTAACACAACTACCACATTACTTTATCCTAAAGGAGGAGGAGTGGCCTAGTGGTTAGGGTGGTGGACTTTGGTCCTGAGGAACTGAGTTCAATTCCTGGCACAGGCAGCCCCTTGTGACTCTGGGCAAGTCACTTAACCTTCCATTGCCTGCCACATTGAGCCTGCCATGAGTGGGAAAGCACAGGGTACAAATGTAACAAAAAAAATTATTTTCTGTACCTTTGCTGTCTGGTCATTTATTTTTTCTAATTGTGTTGGTCCCAGCAGTGGCGTAGCCAGACCTGAGATTTTGGGTGGGCCCAGAGCTAATATGGGTGGGCACGCACTGTCTATATAAGTATGAGTAGCGTCTCTTGGGATCCTACAAAATAATGCCTAAGAATTCACTTAATGATGGATTTCTAAGTAGTCTGCCCCAGGGGCGTATCTGCGTGGGGCCTCAGGGGCCTGGGCCCCCGCAGATTTCGCCCTGGACCCCCCTACCGCTGCCAACCCTCCCCCTCCGTTGCTCGCCTACCTTCGCTGGCGGGGGACCCCAACCCCCGCCAGCCGAGGTCCGCGTCCTCCTGCCGCTGCCGGCTGCCTTTGGTCCTTTAATTCTTCCATTGAAGCTGGCGCCGACGAAAGTTTCTTTTGAGTCTGACGTCGCTGCACGTTGTACGTGCAGGACGTCAGACTCAGAAATTGTTTCTGAGTCTGACGTCCTGCACGTACAACGTGCAACGTGCAGCGACGTCAGATTCAAAAGAAACTTTTTCGTCGGCGCCAGCTTCAATGGAAGAATGAAAGGACCAAAGGCAGCCGGCAGCGGCAGGAGGACGCGGACCTCGGCTGGCGGGGGTTGGGGTCCCCCGCCAGCGAAGGTAGGCGAGCAACGGAGGGGGAGGGTTAGCAATGGCAGCGGCTGGGGGGAGGGGGATCGGCAATGGCGGCGGCGGGGGGGGGGGGGGGGGGCTATAATGTGCCCCCCCTCTCTGGCCCTGGCCCCCCCTACCGCCGCAGTTCAGATACGCCCCTGGTCTGCCCAACAGCTGCCCTGCATCAGTATAACCACATACATACTTAATGGAAAAATTGATATTTTTAAATATAATTACATTATCCCACAATCTCTCCACTGCAAAATGCTATACACAAACTTGTGCAAAAACACACTCATATCTTTAAAACCATAACAGCACTAATTCCAAGGACAGGATGAGCTACAACATTATGCTTGAAAAGGCAGAACTGTAATTACACTAGGCTCTAAAACACCAATACACTACCTCGTGAAAAAAAGCAAACAAAAAGGGCTGCGAATACTACATGCTAGCAGAATACTGCACCTTGATCACACTTGAAAAACACATGACACAACAGACATGACACAAGGAACTAAAGATCAAAAAATATGAAGGCAAAATACTGAACTGGAAAGTTAACTCAAGAAGTCAGACTCAGCATGCAGCAATACCAGAAAAATTTAAACTTACATGCAAAATATCACAGATGCACATTTCCAAAAGATGACATATTCAAATTAATAAATTCTGAATAAAATACTTTTTTCTACCTTTGTTGTCTGATCTATTCGCTTTGGTCCCAGTGTCTTCTGTTTTACGCAGTGTCTTCTTTCCATTTGATATTTTTTCACTCACCATGTCCACCATACTCCTGTGTCCCTATGCGTCCTGTCTACCATCTGTAGCCCTGCCCCTATCCTTCCTCGAGTTTCAGTATCTGCCCTCAACGTGTTCCAACCCAGCCCTTAAACTCAGCAGTTTTCCCTCCATCCATATCCAGCATTTCTCCTCACTCCCCTCCATCCATGTGCATCTACTTCCACTGTCTTCCCTTCCCTCCATCCATGTCCAGCATTTCTCCTCTCTCCCTTCCCCTCCATCCATGTGCATCTCCTTCCTTTGTCTTTCCTTACCTCCATCCTTGTCCAACATTTCTCCTCTCTTCCCTGCCCTCCACTCCATCCATGTCCAGCATTTCTCCTCTCTTCCATCCCCTCTATCCATGTGCACCTCCTTCCTGACTTCTCTCCCCTCCCTCCCTCCATCCATTCGTCCAGCAACTCTCCATTCTCCCCTGCCCTCTCCTCCAGCCATCCAGCTCCAGCAAATTTCCACTCTCCCCTTTCCGCTCCATCCATTCATGTCCAGCAATTTTCTTCTTTCCCCTGCCCTCCGCTCCATGTCCAGCAACTCTCCATTCTCCCCTGCCCTCTCCTCCAGCCATCCAGCTCCAGCAAATTTCCACTCTCCCCTTTCCGCTCCATCCATTCATGTCCAGCAATTTTCTTCTTTCCCCTGCCCTCCGCTCCATGTCCAGCAACTCTCCATTCTCCCCTACCCTCTCCTCCAGCCATCCAGCTCCAGCAAATTTCCACTCTCCCCTTTCCGCTCCATCCATTCATGTCCAGCAATTTTCTTCTTTCCCCTGCCCTCTGCTCCATGTCCAGCAACTCTCCATTCTCCCCTGCCCTCTCTCCAGCCATCCAGCTCCAGCAAATTTCCACTCTCCCCGTTCCGCTCCATCCATTCATGTCCAGCAATTTTCTTCTTTCCCCTGCCCTCTGCTCCATGTCCAGCAACTCTCCATTCTCCCCTGCCCTCTCCTCTCCTCTAGCTATCCAGCTCCAGCAAATTTCCTCTCCCCTTTCCCCTCCTTCCATCCCTGTTGTCCAGCAATTCACCTCTCTCCCCTGCCCATCCTGTTTCTGCCCCCTTCTATTCAGCGTGTCCCCCCTCCCCCTTCACAGCATCTCCAAGCCAACTTCCGTTCCAGTCTACTCCCGAAGTTGCAGCGACGAACGGGCATGCAGCGCTGCGGTAGTAAAAGCAACAAGGAGACTGGTTCGACTCTCCGTCCTTCACTTCCCTCCCTCTGCGTCCCACCTTCCTCTGACGTCATTTCCTTTCGGCGGGACGCAGAGGGAGGGAAGTGAAGGACGGAGAGTCGAACCAGTCTACTTGTTGCTTTTACTACCGCAGCGCTGCCTGCCCGTTCGTCGTTGCGACTTCGGGTAAAAGTCGCCGTTCCAGTCGTCGTCGCTTGGGCGGGCCTGAGCCAAGATTGGGTGGGCCCCGCGCTTCATTTTCTTCTTTTGCTGAGGCTGCTCACAGAGATGCAGCGGAGGATCATCTCAGCGGGAGACTTTCCTGCTTTGGCAGGAGTGCAGGAGATGACCCGCCAAAGCGGGAGTCTCCCGCTGAATGTGGGAGACTTGTCAGGTCTGGGTTAACCCCTGGTGGGTGCTAGGCATTTTGTGACTTACACCTTTTCTGTTTTACATTAAACTGTAAGTACCACATGGATTGCACCACTATATAATAGCTGTTTCAATATGGGAGGGATTGGGGAGTAGCTAACTTCTCCCTCTCCTCTGCCTTTAGGGCAGGCAGGATAAAAAAAACCTACTGGAGAGAATAGAGGCAGAGGTGCTTAGAAGGGTCTCTGCAGGACTCTAGAGGAGCTGCCAAGCAGTCCCAGGGAGGATCCACGGAAGAGAAGATGAAGAAGGCTATGCTAATATTTAGGGTTTAGTGTTAAACCTCCAGGTGACATTGCTGAAAGTGAGCTGTGCTTGGTGGCTATTGGTTAAAATAAAATGATTGGACTTCAACAAAGACTGAAGGAGGGCTCAGACAAGACTGTAAGGCTAAATCCTGCTTTTGCCAGTTGTAGATCCATTTGAAAGGGAAGAGGGCTGGTCTGCTGGTAGTGTAGCAAACTGTTAAGTGAGGAGAGCTCCTGAGTGAATAAAGACAGTGAGGTCAGAGTCAGACTCATCAATCATCTCAGAGGAGGAAGCAGCTAAGGCTTGGATCCAGCACATGGTCAGCACAGCAGCAGTAGTGTAGGAGGAGAGGAAGGAGAGAAGAGGACTGCAGGAGGAGAGGAGGAGGACTCCTCTTAGAGGCAGCAGGACCTGCTGAGCAGCTGTGGCAGGGAGAAGAGAGAGAAGCAGCACCAGGCACAAGCTCAGCAGGAGGCGAGGACTCCTCTCAGAGGTAGCAGGAGCAGACCAGCTGTGGCGCAGAGGAGAGAGGGAGGCAGCAGGATGGAGCAACTGTGGTACTGAAGAAGAGAGAACTGGAAGGCAGCAGGAGTTCAGCAGCTGTGGTACTGTGACCAGAGCCAGCCCAGAAGAGAAGGGGCAGTGAGTTCTACTGACTGTGAGTGAGTGACTGAGTCATCCACAGAAGAGAACTCCACAGAGGTGAGTCACCTCAGCTGACTACTTTTATTTTTGTATGTATAGGCAGTTATTTCTCTCATGGTAGGAACTGGCTGTTTGTTAGTGGTTTTACTGCAGGTAAAGTATACCCACTTGTTTCTTTTGTTGAGGGCAGTGTGCTGTTTGGGTGACCAATTCTCTCTATTTTAGTGTGAAAACTTCTGTTTATTTTATGTATTTATTGCCCTTTCTCTAAGCTTCGGTATATTATTCTTGATCTGGATTCTTACACACAAGTACATAAGTGTTGCCATACTGGGACAGACTGAAGGGGTTATTTCCATTGGGCTTAGCACCCCCAGTAATTTTGAAAAGTTGGCTCCTATGAAGCCCAGTATCCTCTTTCCAACAGTGGCCAATCCAGGTCACAAGTACCTGGCAAGGTCCCAAAACAGTACATTTTATGCTGCATATCCCAGAAATAAGCTGTGGATTTTCCCAAGTCCATTTTCATAATGGTCTATGGACTTTTCATTTAGAAAGCTGTCCAAACCTATTTAAAAACCCGCTATACTAATTGCTTTTACCACATTCTCTGGCAACGAATTCCAGAGTTTGAGTGAAGAAATATTTTCTCCGATTCATTTAAAATTTATTACTTTGTATTGTAATTGCATTGCGTGCTCCCTGTCCACTCCACTCAGTATTTTATATACTTCTATCATATCTTCCCTCAGCCATCTTTTCTTCAAGCTGAAGAGCCCAAGCCGTTTCAGCCTTTCTTTACACGGAAGCTGTCCCATCCCCTTTATCATTTTTGTCAACCTTCTCTGTACGTTTTCTAATTCCACTATATCTTTTTTGAGATGCGGTGACCAGAATTGAACACAATATTTGAGGTGCAGTCACACCATGGAGCGATACAAGGGCATTATAACATCATTTTTGTTTTCCATTCCTTTCCTAATAATACCTAACATTCTTTGATGGCATCCAACATTCTGTATATCTTAATTCTCTACTAAATGCATGGGGGTCTTTCAGATGGTTTTGGGTCAGGGCAGTGTTGCAGAAATACTTGATTTGTAATTTGTAATGTCTTCGCATTTCTTTTGATTGGGGAGGAGGGGGAGTTCCACCTTTTTTGTATAGCCTCTTTCTTGATTAGATAGCAGGCGGGGGAGGGGGGGTACTATTGCATAGATGAGTTGTGGGACCTACTAAAAATTGTGCATTTTGACTGTATTCTGCTTAAGTTCTAATTTATTCTTATTGGTTTATTTCAATTAAAATGTTGTTGAAAAATGAAAAGAAAACAATTGGCAAACAGTGGCAAAATAGCCAGGAGAATAGTTCCATGGTCAAATCTTTGAGCATAACAAAGTAGCTTGATTGCTGTGTTTTGAATTAGCTTTTTTGAGATGCGGTGACCAGAATTGCACAGTGTTCAAGTATTCATGGAGCAATACAAAGGCTTTTTTTTGTGTCAAAAGTGTTGGGCTACTTTCTGGCATGAATTGGGCTAGAAACGTTTTCGCCATATGGCAACACTGGCCCTCAGATCGTGGAAAGAGAAACAGCTGGTCCTGCTGCATCAATCCCAACCCAACCCCTCCACCATGGTCTTTCATGATGACTTTTTGTTCAGTACAGTAGTAAATACATTTTTATTTTTATTTTTTCTGTGTTGTATTGTTTTATAGAGACTGTCACTCGGTAGGTATGGCAATGGAAAAGAAAGCCGACATTAAAAAACTTATTGGTTCAAACAGCGACCATGTTCCATATACAAGAAATAAGGGTAAGAGTGAAGTATGGAATCTCTTTAAATCGGTATTGGTTGGTGCCAAAGAAGTGCCTTTTGTGCTTTGTTTGAGATGCAAGACAGTTCTCTCTTGGAGATCACATGATGGCATCAATGGCTTATGGGCTCACAAGGACTACTGTGCAAACCGTATGGCAGCAACAAAGATTACAGCTATACCAGGCTTTTTTCTATCAATTAATACCAACAAAGTACCTGCAAACATCAAATCTGAAGTGGCAGACATTGTGGTCACTTTTTCTATTGCTGAAGGAGACGGATTCAGAAATTTAGCATCAAAGCTCATCTCCATTGGTGCTAAATATGGGAACATTGACCTGGACTAAGTCATGCCCTGTGGGTCAACTGTGTCTCGTCATCTTGATGGTGTTGTTGAGAAAGAGAAGATCGCACTCATCGACAAGCTAACTTTGGTGCCACATTTTGGTGTGACAACTGGACATACAAACAAAGCAACCAGAGCTACATAACTGTGACTGTACAGTATATTGATAACTGGCAAACTGAATTGTGTATCTTAGCTACTCAATTACTGGACAAAAATCATACCTCGGAAAATATAAAACTGACAGTGAAGTCGATTCTGGACGAGTTTTGTGTTCAACGTCAAGACAATGTGTTCACTAAGGACAATGCCAATAATATGAAGGCTTCCTTTTGAGAAAACACGTGGATTGGATGTTTATGTCATAATCTAAATCTTGTTTTGTCACATGGCCTGTTTGCCACCTGAGGTTGCCCAACTTATTGACACTTCGAAAGAACTAGTGACATTGGCAAAAAAGAACAAAAATTAACAATCAGCTAATAACAACACTTAATGTGTAGTAACACGATGGAACGCTGTGCTGTTAACACTGAAATCAGTGGCAACAAAATTTTCAGATCTCCATACTCTGAGAGCTGAGCCAGGTTTTAATAGGAAAATTTTTCGTCTGCTGGTGGATATCAATGAAGACTTATTGGCTGATGTAATTCAAGTTTTGGAACCAGATGAAGTGGCCACAAAATGCCTCTCTACTGACAAAACCCTTCATTACATTTGGTGTTACCTATCAAAATAAAGTTTCAAAAACATTTAACTGAAAAGGCTTCTGACAGTACCATCACCTCACAACTAAAAAAACCCATCTACTTAACATGCTGAATAAATACTTCACAATTCATCATTTGCATTGTACCGCTGCTTTGCTGGATCCAGGTTTTAAAAACAACTTTGGAACATTAGCATCAATTGAATATCAACAGGCACTGTCCAGCTTGAAAGAGATGGTGGATAGACTGCCAGCAGCAGACATTCCAGATGACTCGTCTGTCTTGCAGCAACCCAATAAAAAGATGAAACTAAAGGAAAATTTCTTCATCTTCTTCTTCAAATATATCTGAGGTATGTATATATTTTCTTTTGTTAGCTACTTCAATATGTTCTATTTGTAATGACAATACTACTGTACTTGCAAAATATGCCTTCACAATCACATTCAAAACAATATCATCTGCTTATTCTCAGGTGGATGCATACATGACTACCACTGACGGAATTACTGATGACATCTTCTCTTACTGGAAGTCAAAAACAACTAAGTGGAAAAATCTTTCTAGAGTTGCCAGATGAGTCCTTGGAGTGCCTGCTGCCAGCACATCATCCGAACGGTCATTTTCATCAGCGGGGGGTGTTCTTGAGGATAAACGATCACAGCTAGGAACACACACTGTTGATGGACTTCTGTTTCTGAATGGACTAAAGAAATAACTGCCCAATATTCCTGACTGGTTTGTGTCCTCTTACTTGGTGGATGTTTGCATTTTGTATTTTCATTAAAACTCAATAAAGACTAATTAACATTCAGAAATACATCCTTTTTTATGGGGACAGGCGGGGACGGAGGAGATCACTCATGGGGACAGAGGAGATTACTCACGGGGACGGGTTAGATTCTGGCAGGGATGAGCGGGGATGGGTTTGATTCCAGTGGGGACGGGCGGGAATGGGTTGCATTTCTGTCCCCATGCAACTCTCTAATCGAAATTGCTCTTAAGGAGAGCGTCCAAGCGCTGATCCTGGACATCCCGAAGGGTCATGCTATCATCTACTGGTACCGTATTATGCTTGGTGACAGCTGAGACCACCACGTCAACCACTAGAACCTTCAGGAGGAACCTGTCCACATCCGGAACCGGGTAAAGGCGTACCATGGACCTGGGAAGTCGAAAGGGGGAGTCTGGCACATCCCACTTGGCCTGGATAATGTCCTGTCCTGATGCATAAGAAAAGTTCTCCCAGAAGATCTAATTCCTTTGACCAACCAAGTCCACCTTACGGGCCTCAGGGACCAAGGGTTGCTCCTCAAAATGGAGGGTGGAGGCCACCAAAGAAACGAGCTCCTGAAGATCCTAATTATGGAAGATCTGGACTACGGATGGATCTTCTCCCAGAGGTAAGGGGTCTGCACTGGGCTCAGAAGAGATGTGGGTCTCCCACTGTCCCTTTGCTAGACCCTTCCTCCTCCTCCTCAAGGGAGGGCATCTCTAGCTCCGTGTCCGATGCCAGGTCTTGCTCTGGGTACCAAGAGATCCTAGCCCTTTTTGCAGGAGCTAACTGCCTAGAGAGAGGATCTCCAGAGGTACCAGCCCCAAAGTCTGCCAACAGAAAAGCCTGGTACGTCTGGCAGACAAACTCAAAGGGAAAACCACCCTCCTGGGAATCTCCAGAATGTACCAGGGACACTGCTGCCTGCTCTGATGCTGGAGGAGGAACTGGAGTGTCCTGATGCTCGGTGTCACCTGCCACCGATAAAATGATGGTTTTTGCCGCCAAAACTGAAGAGCCGGGCAACTCCGAAGCGGGACAGGAGGTTGCTGACGAAACCACAGCTGCCGGAGGGGCCAGAGGAGGAGCGCACCAACACCCTGACCCTAGTAGATGCTGCATCTCTTAAGTTTTTCCATCATAGCGTGGGAGTTCGGTGTTCCTCCTGCCCATATTTTGTTTTTTAAAGACAACCTTTCTACCACTGTAAAGGATGAGAGAGACTGCAAAGATACTGAGCTAGACCACGACGGAGCTGCCTCTCCTGAAAGCTTCACACCTTTCCTCTGAAAGGGTGAGCTCTTCCCTGCACAGCAAAAGGAAGAAGGGGAGGAAAAGGGGTGGAGGGACCCGGGAACCCCTGAGAGTAGCACCCCAGAGGCTGGAAAGGAAACAATTTCTATAGACAGCAGCCTCTACTAAACAGATTCCCTAGTGAACAGAAGGTTTTCTTTCTTTTTTTACCTAAGGAAAAACAGAGAGAGACTAAAGGGCTCACCTCCTTCCACCTGCTGGAGATTGAGCATACTGAATCTAGGGTCACATGGCCAGGGCTCTTATTGGCTCACTAGAGTCAGAAGTTCTCAGTCTCCACCTGCTGGAAGGACTGCATAACCCATCAGTCCAATCCTTGGCCAGTCTGGAGGGGCGCTAAGGGAAAAAGAATTTTATTACAGCCTGGAAAGAGAACCTGGAAGAAGGTTTGGGTGGGAGAAGCAAAGCTATAGATGGGGAGAAACCTCTGTATGCTGAGCTTTGTAACCCAAGGGACAGTACTGGTGGGCTGAAATGGAAAAGGGTTTGAAAGCCTAGGTGTGGCACATTTTATATGCAAGAAAAGGTGGTTTAAACCTCTGCACAGTGCTGTGCAAACCACGGGGCACTGTTAGGCTGAACTGGGAAGAGAGGGATTGCCCACATGTAACCAGTACTGTGTGGAATCAGAGAAGGGCTTTGGTAGGAATAAGCCCTCACTGAGATATGTTTGATGCCCTATTCTTTGTAAGAAAAGTGGAATTTTACTTTTATTGGTGCTTTTGTTTATTCTGAAAACCTGATATGCCAATTCCAAGAATAGAGTAGAGGCTAGTATTTTCTGTTTATTATAACCACAATAAAAGCTTGGTTTTGAGAAATGCTAGGAATTATGGTTATTGTAGGAAAAAACTTCCATGGGACTAGATTGAGCTAGTTCCAGGGGAAATAAGAATAGCAGGAAGGCTACAGCTCCCTCTCAGTACCTGCCATACCTGTGTGTGAGACTCTGTCAGAGACCGATCACTCACCTTAATCAGTTTTGTTAGGACTGAGATGTGCACCCTAGGGTGCCCCCTAGTGGTGACAAGACATAATACTGACCCTGCACTGATATCTGTGCACTTTTGCTGCATCAGCCCCTCAACCAGCTGATAGGCAGAAAAGAGACAAAACTACCCTCATTTTATGTACAAAACTGGCCTTAAATAAGCATAGCTACATCCTACTTGGGTACCCAGCTAGAACTGTAGAAGATTATTCCTTCATAGTGCTTACACAGCAGTTCCAACTCTGAAAGGCACACAAAGGAAAATGTGCACCATTTCTACTGTAGAGGGCCATTAGTCACACTCAGGTTACAACTGATTTAGCCTGTCCTGAAGGCTCTGCAAGTATTCTGTATTAGTGTCTCTGATCTGTCATGTTAACTCTGACAGAGATAAGTATCCTGTGTCTTTGCCACCACAAGATACTTCTATGTTATGATGCAGGGACTGAGGGTGGAGCTCTTCTAGTCCTGTCACTGAGCTGGTTCAGTTCAAGCATGCTGTGTAAGAAGCCTGCAGGCAGAACACAGGCTTAAGCAGGCACATCATTCAGTGTGCAAGAAAGGACGGCGAGGTGAGTCATGCTCATTTAAAAATGTAAATGATTATGCTGCATTATTTTCGTACTGGGTATTGTTCCATCTTTCTGAAAGGCTTTTTTGTCACGGTGTCTCTCAGATTGAGAAAGACTGAACATGGTCTCTTCCGCACCAGTGGTGATGTAATGTGGAATGAGTTCTAGTCTGCTGCAGTGGCGTAGCCACGGGTGGGCCGGGGCCCACCCACTTAGGGCTCAGGCCCATCCAACAGTAGCACATGGTAATGAAAATGCTGCTCTCCACAATACTGGCACCTTTGCATGCTCAGTTTTCAGCGCATGCCTGCTGCAGACTACAAAGGTGGAGACTGGAGAGAAGCATCTTCCCACCAGCTGAGATATTTTTTTGATGTGGGGGTGGGGGAGAGAACATTTGGTGCCCACCCACTTCTTGCCTAGGCCCACCCAAAATCTGCTGTCTGGCTACACCCCTGGTCTGCTGTAGATTGCCGTATTCTGCGCACTTCTGGTTTGCAGTACGATGCACGTGTCTAGCATCTAATTCATAGCTGTTTCCCATAGACAAAACTTCAGTGATTTGGTTCCATAGGTGTGGGGGGGGGGGGGGGGGGGGGGGAGAGTGAGGTTTACCACCTATTAAAGAGGGAAAACATTTTTTTATTTAAATGGATTTAGCTCAAAGCTTTTTTAAGTGGTAGTTCAAGACAAGTTACATTCAGATACGGTAGGTAATTCCCTGCTCTGCTAGGCTTAGAATGCAAGGGGTTGATATATCAGCCAGAAACAGCTCCTGACAGGTTAAAACGCCTGTTCAGGATAACCACTAATTTTCAGTGGCACCGCTTGGTTAGTGCTGTGGAAAATAACAACTTAGCGCCGAACTGAAAACTGGCTATTTGGGAAGCATTCTGGGGCGAGTCTGCACTTGGCCAGTTAAGTGCCAATATTCCACACTTAACTGGCCAGGTTAATCCATAAACAGAACTGCATAGAAGTCGGTTCTATCTTTGTACAGTAACCCACAGCCAGTTAAGTGCTGAATATTGCACTTAACTGACTATTGGGCTCATTTTCGAAAGAGAAGGATGCCCATCTTTTGACATAAATTGGAAGATGGGCGTCCTCACAGGGTCGTCCAAATAGGTATAATCGAAAGCCGATTTGGACGTCCCCAACTGCTTTCCGTCGCAGGGACAGCCAAAGTTGGGTGTGCTGAACGCTTGGACGACTTTACTTGGTCGTGTTTTTCTTATGACCAAGGCACAAAAATGTGCCCGAAATGACCAGATGACCACCAGAGAGAATCGGGGATGACCTCATCTTACTCCCCCAGGGTCACTAACCCCCTCCCACCCTCAAAAAACATCTTTAAAAATATTTTGTGCCAGCCTCAGATGTCATACTCGGGTCCATCACAGCAGTATGCAGGTCCCTGGAGCAGTTTTAGTGGGTGCAGTGCACTTCAGGCAGGCGGATCCAGGCCTACCCCCCCATCTGTTACACTTGTGCTGGTAAATGTGAGCCCTTCAAAACCCACCTGAGACTCACTGTACCCACATGTAGGTGCCCCCCTTCACCCCTTAGGGCTATGATAGTGGTGTACAGTTGTGGGTAGTGGGTTTGGGGGGGGCTCAGCACACAAGTTAAGGGAGCTATGTACCTAGGAGCAATTTATGAAGTCTACTGCAGTGCCCCCTAGGGTGCCCGGTTGGTGTCCTGGCATGTGAGGGGGACCAGTGCACTACAAATGCTGGCTCCTCCCATGACCAAATGGCTTGCATTTGGTCGTTTCTGAGATGGACGTCCTTGGTTTCGATTATCGGCGAAAACCAGAAACGATCAAGTCTAAGGACGACCAAATTTCAGGATTTGGGCGTCCCTGACCGTATTATCGAAACGAAAGATGGGCGTCCATCTTGTTTCAAAAATATGGATTTCCCCGCCCCTGGATGGGGACATTTTGCGAAGACGTCCTCATCAAAACTTGGACGTCCGTTTCGAAAAAGCCCCTCCACATGTTAGGCCGCTCTGAAAACCCAGAAATTCAATGCTGTTGCCTGGACATGGCCCAGCATTGAATTTCTCGGTTTTACACCACCGTCGGCCAGCAAACTGCTGATCACTGCTGGATGAATATCGGGCCCTAACTTTTGTATTTAAGGCAATGGAGGGTAAAGTGACTTGTCCAAGATCACAAAGAGTAGTGGTGAGATTTGAACCTTGACCTCCCTGGTTCTTAGGCTACTGCTCTAAGCACTGAGCTACTGCTTCACTTATGTTAGCACTTTGTCCACCTGTTTGTCTCTGGCATTTGGTATCAGAGGCAGGGACTAGCCAGATAAGCGGAGAAAGCCCAAAGAAATGTGCTGCTCTTGAATCCTACAGAGCCAGAGGTGAGAGGAATGCCATCAGCAATCGAGTCCGCTCCTGCACCTTCACAAGCTGTTGTACTGTGACGAGCAACTCTTGATGATCATGTCATTATGGCTACTTAACTAGGGTACTCTGTCCACTAGACCTTTTTTTTTTAATAGATTTATACAAAATTCAACTGCTTTGTACAGAAATCAGAACTGTATATAACAACAAAATAGTAGTAAGGGAAATAAAGATATCAAACATGAGATAAAACTATCACCATTCATATTACTCCACTCTAGTCCATGAAAAGAGATCCAAATAAGAAACAATTGAGAAAAATACAGGAAATTTATCTGTGGTTAGGATATTATAAGCCATTGCTTGCTAGGGTAGAGGAACAATATCATTTCAATGATCCCCAATCAGAGTCCGGCAGCTACATGAGAGATTCTTCTTGTTGCCAAAAAGAGGTAAGATGTGCTGGATCCCAAAATACAGGGCCCTTTTACTAAGGCATGGTAGGCCTAACAGCCTACCACACACTAAAAGGGCAGTACCATGAGGCACACTGAGGCATCCTGTGGTATTCCTGTTCAGCGCATGCTAATCCCGTGGTAGAAAATATTTTTGTATCTTCCAGCATGGGAGGCGTGCCCATGGGTGGACAGTAGGCATGCGTGTTCTAATTGGGTAGTGCGGTCACATTACCACTCGCTACCTGATTAGCATAGGATTAGCGCAGGAGCCTTTACCGCTTCCTAAATAGGTGGCAGTAAGGGCTCCTGTGGTAATGGCCACATGCTAATGGAGAAATTAGCTCGTGGCCATTACAGAAAACTATGCCAAGGTGGGCCAAGAGGCCATAAGCTAATGTTGCCATTAAAAAAAAAAATCACCATATGAGCACTTATGCCACCCATTTTGTAGGCAGTAAGGGTTTGCATGGTAATTCTGCACTAACTAGTTAGTGTGCAGCAATGTAATTGCGCTGATTATGCAGGAATGCCCCCTCGCAGAAAAAATAGAAACATTTTTTAGTGTATGGATTAGCGTGCACTAAAATGGCTCTTACTGCAGAACCCCTGAGCGCGTTCCACTGTACCCCAGTTTAAGCTGTGTAAGGCGCACATTAGCACCTAACGCAGCTTAGTAAAAAAGCCCCTTAATGATTACTTTTTGGACACTTTGCACTTCCTTCACAGTCTTACCTTATAATTCCACGGAATCTCATTCTGAGTTTTCACACTTTGCCATTCTTCTCTACAGTAGCGTACCAAGGGCGGGACAGTGGGGGCAGTCCACCCCAGGGGCAGGCAGCAAGGTGGTGCAGGGAGCAGTCGCATGGCTTTCAGTTCCGCGGGTTCCCTGCCCCCTCTGACGTTGAAAATCCAGAGCTACTAGGGATGTGCATTTGTGTTTCATTGTATCATTAAATTTGGAGGGAGAAGGTGTTCCCAGAATTAACAGCTGCCAGGCATGAACCAGCCTTACCCTAATGACCTTTGGGTTGGAGAGCACCTCTCTTAGGAATATCTATTCTGCTTCCTGGAAATATGGCTATAAGCAGCTCATTTCTATCATGATAACATAGTTGATGATAGCACATCTATATGGTCCATCCAGTCTGCCCAACAAGATAAACTCATAGTGTAAGGTATGATGTGATACATACATACAGTGGTGGAAATAAGTATTTGATCCCCCACCAACCAGTAAGAGATCTGGCCCCTACAGACCAGGTAGATGCTCCAAATCAACTCGTTACCTGCATGACAGACAGCTGTTGGCAATGGTCACCTGTATGAAAGACACCTGTCCACAGACTCAGTGAATCAGTCAGACTCTAACCTCTACAAAATGGCCAAGAGCAAGGAGCTGTCTAAGGATGTCAGGGACAAGATCATACACCTGCACAAGGCTGGAATGGGCTACAAAACCATCAGTAAGACGCTGGGCGAGAAGGAGACAACTGTTGGTGCCATAGTAAGAAAATAGAAGAAGTACAAAATGACTGTCAATCGACAAAGATCTGGGGCTCCACGCAAAATCTCACCTCGTGGGGTATCCTTGATCATGAGGAAGGTTAGAAATCAGCCTACAACTACAAGGGGGGAACTTGTCAATGATCTCAAGGCAGCTGGGACCACTGTCACCACGAAAACCATTGGTAACACATTACGACATAACGGATTGCAATCCTGCAGTGCCCGCAAGGTCCCCCTGCTCCGGAAGGCACATGTGACGGCCCGTCTGAAGTTTGCCAGTGAACACCTGGATGATGCCGAGAGTGATTGGGAGAAGGTGCTGTGGTCAGATGAGACAAAAATTGAGCTCTTTGGCATGAACTCAACTCGCCGTGTTTGGAGGAAGAGAAATGCTGCCTATGACCCAAAGAACACCGTCCCCACTGTCAAGCATGGAGGTGGAAATGTTATGTTTTGGGGGTATATCTCTGCTAAGGGCACAGGACTACTTCACCGCATCAATGGGAGAATGGATGGGGCCATGTACCGTACAATTCTGAGTGACAACCTCCTTCCCTCCGCCAGGGCCTTAAAAATGGGTCGTGGCTGGGTCTTCCAGCACGACAATGACCCAAAACATACAGCCAAGGCAACAAAGGAGTGGCTCAGGAAGAAGCACATTAGGGTCATGGAGTGGCCTAGCCAGTCACCAGACCTTAATCCCATTGAAAACTTATGGAGGGAGCTGAAGCTGCGAGTTGCCAAGCGACAGCCCAGAACTCTTAATGATTTAGAGATGATCTGCAAAGAGGAGTGGACCAAAATTCCTCCTGACATGTGTGCAAACCTCATCATCAACTACAGAAGACGTCTGACCGCTGTGCTTGCCAACAAGGGTTTTGCCACCAAGTATTAGGTCTTGTTTGCCAGAGGGATTAAATACTTATTTCCCTCTGCAGAATGCAAATAAATTCATATACTTTCCACAATGTGATTTTCCGGATTTAATTTGTGATGTGCTATCTCTCACTGTTACCAATAACCTACCCTTCAATTATGGGCTGCTCATGTCTTTGTCAGTGGGCAAACTTACAAAATCAGCAAGGGATCAAATACTTATTTCCACCACTGTATGTATATTTGATCTTCATTTGTTCTTGCCATTTTTAAGGCATATCCTCTAGAAGGGGATTCTGCTGGATGCCTCTCTAAACCAGGTAACTATAGTTCAACCAGGGGGCTATGTTCCTCCACTGGTGGTTCTCTAGTCAAGGACTTTCCTGATCTGTGGAGTCCTGGACCAGATAATCCCTAGGGGTCAGGCCAGAGAGGGTTGGGGAGAGGAAGGGTTGGAGAAGTTGGGGGGCCGAGAGTGTATGAATCCCCTCTCTTCACACTGCCATCTTTCAAAATGGCGCATCTGACTCCTAGCAATATGTCAGAATGCACCGTGCTAGAGGAGTTCCAAGTGGGCATGCCTCCTGCCTCCTAACATTAGAATGGAGGAGCAGCCTAATGGTTAGTGCAGTGGGCTTAAAACTAGAGAACTGGGTTCAATTCCCACTGCAGCTCCTTGTGACCCTGGTCAAGTCATGTAACCATCCATTGCCCTATACAGATTGTGAGCTCACTAGGGACAAAAAAGGTACCTGTATATAATATGTAAACTGCTTTGGTTGTACTACAGAAAATCAGTGTATGAACAGAATTCAATAAGAATAGAGGTGGGTCAGGGAATCTTGTGTGCACTTGGGCTACCAAGAATCTTGGGTGATCTGAGCTGAAGTGCTGAATTTTATCTCGCATGACCATTTTGTTTCTGTGCTGCATCTTTACTCCAGCCCTGAGTTGCAAGCAGAGTGAAAAAATACTGCACTAAATTTTAGCTTTTTCTTGTTTGTTTTGTTTTTAACATCAGGAGCAATTTGAAATTCAGCATTTTCGTTGCCCACTGTGCTGTCCTTGAGTTCAGTGATTTTTACCTCCGATTTCCCCACATTAACATTTCTTACGGAGATTAGATAGGAAAGTCACTAAAGTTTGTTGTATCAGAACCTGCTAAAGGCAGCATTTACAGTATCATAGATGTTAACAGAGTTACTGCTGTTACTATTTATCATTACTACACAGTAGTACTACAGGGCAGAGTGAGTGCTTTACAGACAGTGGAAGAGACAGTGGAGCTTGAAGTCTCATCACTGAGAACAGAAAAAAGGCTGAGGACAGTTAGGAAGAAACATGCTGAAGTGTAATTGGTGTGAGATCAGAATCTTTTTCTTTCTCTCTCGTTTTCCTTTCTTTTAATCCAATGGCTGATTGACAGTGGGATCTGTGGTAGAATCTGTAATAGGGGCTTTTGTTAGAGGGTAGACATAACTGTAACAGGTCTTTTGCTACTAGACAATTGACAATTCAAGAAAGCATTAATAATGTAGAGGAGATAATATACGAATGTATGTGACCCCTTCTTCCTGGGGCATCTATCGTTGTGCTGGGGCAGTGGTTCCCAAACCTGGTCCTGGAAACACCCCAGCCAGTCATGTTTTCAGGATATCCACAATGAATATATGAGACAGTGCACGTAAATCTCTCTAATGAATATTCATTGTGGATATTCAACTAGGATCCACAATTAAAGGAACGCAAGCTTATGAGGGACAAGGAAGGGAAAAGCCTCAACAGCTCAGGTTCAAAAACAATTCTCAGAGCTATAGAAGATCAAATGATCTCATATTCAATCATCATCAGCAAAAAAAGCCTTGCCACAGCATTTGTGGAAATACCAACCGGGCTCCAGTTTTTCTGCTTCAGCCAGCTCATACAAAGACATAAAAGATAAGTGTTTTTGACTTTGTGTTTGAAAACATATTTTCTCTTTACTTTGAAGCGGGATTGGAAGTTTTTTTGCCGACGATGATTGAATATGAGATCATCTGATCTTCTATAGCTCTGAGAATCATTTTTGATTCTGAGCTGCTGAGGATTTTTTCTTCCTTTTTCCTCATAAGCAGTGGCGTTCCTAGGGGGGCTGACACCCGGGGCGGATCGCCGATGCGCCCCGCCCCCTGGGTGCAGTGCCCCCCCCCCGGAAAAGTGCGACGCCCCCCCCCCGCTGAAAGAACCCTCCCCCTGGTGCACGCCGCTGGGGGGGGGGGTGCTGCGCGCCTGCCGGCTCTTCGTTTTCATGCTCCCTCTGCCCCGGAACAGGAAGTAACCTGTTCTGGGGCAAAGGGAGCATGAAAACGAAGAGCCAACAGGCGCGCGGCACCCCCCCCCCAGCAGCGTGCACCCGGGCGTACCGCCCCCACCGCCCCCCCTTGGCATGCCACTGCTCTTAAGCTTGTGTTCCTTTAATTGTGGATTCCTAGTTGAATATTAGCATTTGTGCTGTGTTAATCTACACCCATTTGAGTTGTATAGTTTATTCATCATGGATATCCTGAAAACCTGACTGGCTGGAGTGCCTCCAGGACCAGGTTTGGGAAATACTGTGCTGGTGCTTACTACAAAAACAAGACCCCATGTTTCCACATCCTTCTTTCTGAATTTGTAGTGGGCCTTTGACCATGGGGAAGAGAATCTCTTCCAGACCCTAGGTGCAGGGCCGCAAAGAGGGGGAAGCGGGGGGGGGGGGGGCAAAATTCTCCAGGCCCAGGCCTCCAAAGGGGGCCTGGCGCCAGGGACTCTCTCTCTTCTGCTCCTGATGGGACCCAGGTGATCGCATCCCGACAGGAGCAGGAGAGAGAAAACTCCATCGCTGGGTGCCCTTTGCATTGCCTGCCTAGCAGCTGCTGGGCCCTCAGACCGCGCATGCCTAGTTTTGAGACTGAGCATGTGCTACCTCAGGAAAGCAGCCGCAGGGGCAGGCAATGCTGAGCAGAGGAAGGAGCCACCCTGCCTGCAGCTGGCGGGGCCAGCCAGGCTACTTTGGGCGGATGGGGGTGATGATGATTCTAGGGGGGGGGGGCAGCGGTGATCCTGAGAGGGCGATAGCCCTGCCTGGCTCACTCTCTCGGTGGCCCTGCCCCGGGCCCGGCTCACTCTCTTGGTGGCCCTGCCTAGGTGTGTCTTCCAGACTCCCCAGTACACCACCCAAGTCCTTTGGGGTATTCAGCAAACCTGTACTCGTATGAGGTAGGTTCTCATCCTGACTGTATGTGTGCTTCCAGTCCAGGCCTGGATTAGTCATAGTTACCTATAGTGCCTACTCAGGACACTATGTGCCCAGGCTAGAAAGGAGCCTTCTCCCATTTTCTTTAGGGCTGTCCCCTGGTGCCACTACAAAGAGGCACTACCAAGGTACACTGGCCCAATACCTTTACCTCTGCTTTCCATCCTTTAGCCCCCCCCCCCCCCTCCCCTCCCATCTCTGAATGCCAAGGGAGGATCCCTGCTCTCATCCTCTGGTTCTGCCCATGGATACTAAAATCTTCAATCCAGCCCTGTTCCAGCCATTTCAACCCTTCCATTTACAAACTCCACATATCAGTATCTGGGTATGTGATTCCTTCTCACATCAGTTCTACGGGCTTTTAAGGTTTCTCGACTGCTGGGCAAAGCTAGTGCCAATAATTGCATGTCTAGATTTACTCTCACAGGGGATGTTGCCATACTGGGATCCTCTTCAGCACACAGTTCTTTACTTTTTAAGTCCCACCAAACACTGATTGTTCTCCTCTATGTAAAGAAGACCAGTCCAGATGACATTTCTCTTTTTCTTCAAAGTAAAACTGTGGATTGGGTCTCTGTCCCACACTCTGATGCTTGTGTACCAAGCCAGAATCGCCAACACTCCATGGCTCACTTCTCTCTTTTTTTTTTGCAGAAATCAGATGAGTGGGGACAGTCTCTGCCTCAGCAAGCATCTTCTGCCTTCTATACACTGCTCTAGGAGGGTGTCTAGCTTTTAGAGTCTTAGACTGAACCACCCCAAAAGGCCTGTACCTCCTCACTACTCTAAGATGGTATGGCCCAGAGAGCTTAGGGAAAGTGAATGGAACTTAATATACTGCCTTTCTATAGTTTTTGCAACTACCTTCAAGGTGGTTTACATAGTATATACATGTACTTATTTGAACCTGGGACAATGGAGGGTTAAGTGATTTGCCCAAAGTCACAAGGAATCAGACCCAGTTCCCCAGGATCAAAGTTTGCTGCGCTAACCACTAGGCTACTCCTCCACTCCTGGGCTACGAAGGGTCTCACAGGTCCCCATTACATGCAGTATGTCAGTTCCAGAGGAGAAGAGTAGCCTAATGGTTAGTGCAGTGACCTAAGAACCAGAGGAACTGGGTTTGGTTCCCATTACTAACTCCTTGTGACTCTGGGTAAGTCACTAAAAGGTTCATTGCCCCAGATACAAAATAAGTACCTGGATATAACATGTAGACCATTTTGATTGTACCCACAACAAAAGGCAGTATATCAAATCCCCTTTCCTGAGGGAATGGATTGCATGTTTTAGGAAATTTTCATTCTCTATATATCTTCCTTTTCATTTCTAAACTCAGTCATTGTGTTTGGGAGTTCTTTTTGTCACTGCCGCTGTGCCTGTCTCCATGACAGAAAGTTAAGAAAGAAGATTCAGGCTGAAATGGAAAGCTTTGCTGGAATGTTCACTTTCAGTAATGGCTTCCAATCATGCACTGTGTCAGCAAGCACCTCTCCGTGCTGTCCGCTCTCGACCTGCACCTCTCCGTGCTGTCTGTCTTCACCCACACAATTGGGGCTAATCCACCTCCTAAGAGGAACTGCTTCTGCTCACTTGCAAAAAGTAATTATTCACAGTACCAAATTTATCCTGCAGAGTACTTTATTACACTGCGGTACCAGTGGGAAAAACAGTATATTCACTGTACCACAGCTGTTGGTCTCCGTGCACTTTGCTTCACTTTTCCAACACACCAAACAAACAACAGTTCAGTCTTAGAATTAGCTAAAGACTTGGGAAAACCTGTGGTTCAGTCTATTCCTCCGCTTCTCTCTGCTACTGCCCAGCATTTTCACCACCCTCATTTGCCAGACACCAACACTCTGACAACCTCCCACAAATGTTCAGACTGACCTCCTTCCGGTAATTAATTCCCACAGTTCCATGAAGCCAGACCGCATCTAGGCAATGTCACTTAGCGGCCCCAAATCTCTGGCTTCTCTCTCTCTGCAGTCTCTTCCTTTTCCACCGCCCTTTGTCCTGAGCAAAAGAACTCCATTTGCTCCTCACCAACCTCTTTCCTTTCGCTTTCCCCTCCTAGTTCAATCTCCTCCCACTCCATGGTGTCCTCCCCCACCCTCTCTCCCAGGTGCTGCTCCTCCCCCTGATTATCCTCCATCTCCCAATCACCCCCTGACTCTACTACCTGCTGGGAGTTGTGGTCCTGTTTCTCTTGCTCCCTCCTTCCTTGCAAGTGTTGCTGGGCTCTGTAGTTCTCTTCCCTTTTCATCAGTCTCCTCCTCCCTTTTCCCCTCTGAGGGTTTTTCTCCTTTCCCCGCTTACTGTCACTATCAGCTCTTCTCTGCCTTCCTTCTACCTCCTCCTTACAACTGCTACCACAGATTCATAAGTGTAAGATGCATGCTGTATTTAGGCTCATGCATAAAAGCACCTATTGGCTTTGATAATTTGACTGTGTGTCCATCTATAGCCACATATGTGTTTCTTTTGTTTCAATGGACTTTTACCTGTTTTTGTAAGATGAGCTATTAGGGAAGCAAGAGACCAACACAAGACCATTTCTAATTCAAATAACGTTTTACTTGTTTATATTTTGTACATGCGTAGAGAGGTATGAATATACTCTTTAAGCCTCAATGACTCTCAAGACCCTTTACACCTTGCAAATGTCACAGTGCTAACTCCTCCTACTTAAACAGGGAGCTGCCCACAGCAATTACTGCACTGTTTAAGCTTCCTGGAGCTGTACAAATTATTGAGCTACCAGGTTTGAATTGCATATGTCTTGTATGTCCCTTTTGATTTGGGAAATAAACAAGGAGTATAGTTTACTTATTAAAATGCTTTGTTGGTGACTGATTATTTAAAGGTTAATTTTTACATGCTAAGGCATGTAAACAGAAAAATAGTAGTTGGATTACACATTTTATCAGAGGATGTAAGACGCCTGAGGAGAAAAAAAAATAGTTTGTGTAGCAGGATACAACAGTGTGCATTCCAACACAGTAACAGGAACAGAAGGAATATTCTGAGTCCTTGCTCCAAAAGGTTAGCAAACTATTGGCTTTTATATGGGCATCCTGGCTGCCACTAGCCAGTTAAAACTGGCAATTGTAAAAACATCTTTATGTGACTATCAGGCTCATTTTGAAAAGAGATAGACATCCAAAAAGTGACATAAGTCAGCATTTGGATGTTTTTCTCACAGAAACGTCCAAATCAGTATTATCGAAACCTCTTTTTGGACGTCTTTCTCTGAAGTCCGTCGAAATCTCAAGGGGGGGGGGGGGGGGGGCGTGTTCAAGGTGTTCCTAAGACATGGACATCTTTCAGCAATAATGGAACAAAACAAAGATGCCCAAGACTAAAACTTAGATGTTTTGAGCTAGACCTGTTTTTATTAAAAAAAATAGCTGCAGTGGGAATTGAACTCACTTCCCCAGGATCAAGATCTGCTGCACTAACCATGAGCCTACTCTTCTACTCCATGCAAGGGGTGCCTCAAATGACCAGATGACCAGGGACTCAGGAAGCACCTTCCCTTACTCCCCCAGTAGTCACAATCCCCCTCCCACTCCCAAAAATGTGATTAAAAATATTACTTGCCAGCCTCTATGCCAACCTCAGATGTTATATTCATGTCCATTAGAATAGCATGCAGGTCCCTGGAGTAGTCTAGTAGTGGTGCAGTGCATTGCAGACAGGTGGACCCAGGCTTCTATCTTCCCCTACTTGTGGAGGAAACTGTGAGCCCTCCAAAACCCACTGGAAACCCACTGTACCCACATATTGGTGCTCCCTTCACCTGTAAGGGCTACGGTAGTGGTGTACAGTTGGGGGTAGTGGGTGCATCCTTGAACTTATTTTCAGATCTATTGTTTCAAACTATTGAATTGTTTATATAATGTATTTTCTACCCTGTTTTATGTCTATGATGTTTATATTTTCAGTTTATATTTTTAGAAATACATTTTGTAAAATATAATTTTGAATTTCTCTGTGTTCTACCTAATACCTGACAAAACTGATATTCAGCTCTTGACCAATGAACTTCATCTGGAGCTCAACAAACACTGATAGCTTAGGAAGGAGTTGTATTACTAGCTCACCCATGCCCCATCCATCTTCATTTCCAAGGAGGAGTGAAAGAAAGAAAGAAGTGGCTATAAATGTAAAACACTGTAGTCTTCCAGTTCACTTTGCTATTCTTGAGCTTGATGGACAGCCATTTAGAGTCTTGAGCTAAATAGTTTTCCTTCTGTTACATGGCTTATCTTCTGGGAGTACCTTCTCTTTCTGCCTCCGGGGGTGAGGGAGGAGGGAGAAGAGGGATTAGAACATATTGAAGACCCAGGTCAGTGGCCACAAGGGGGATCCCTGCATTTCCACTGCTTTTTTAAATGTATTTTCTATTGTACTGCCTAATGGAGTGGAAGTACAAGGAAATGCCGCAGCCTTAGCACCACTCCAGGCCCTGATGGTTAGAGAGCTGATAAATTATTTTGTCTCCCAACTCTCAGGAATGGATAGAATTGAGGGGGTGGAAAGGGGGCTCCCTAGTCTCCCTTGGACTTGAGGTTACCTTTAGTCTGAAGGGCAAGTGCCCCATTGCATTTGCAGTGAGTTGTAGATGCATGTCTGTGGCTCTAACAGGGCAAATTAAAGCAATGTTGAGTGCATCCACCCCCTGGGAGGAAAGAGTGGTGGAGAGTGAGCAGAACGGAGCATCTTCAATAGTGCAGAGGGAGCAATGAGTGGGGATGCTCAGTAGGTTACCCTGCAGCCTGGAAACCCAACTGGAGAAGCAATCCTGGCTTCAACTGATGAATCTTGGAGAGCCTCTTCAAGGAGATCAGCTGTTTTGATTTTCAATCCCTCTGTAAGGGTTTAGTGGCCTTGGACCACCTTTCTGTGTCAGATTCCAGACCTTGCAAAACAGATGGAGTTTCCTATTGTAAGCAAAGGTTAAAGTTTAATTTTTTTTTAATTTTGGGGAGGGAAGTGTGGACTCCCCCACCACCCACCTGTAGGAGGCAGCAGAGGTGATGGTGGTCTGCAGTCAGCAGGATGAAAGGCATCCCAGGCCTGCAGGAGTTACAGGGAACCTGGAGAGGGGCTGCAGGAGCCTGAAAGTGGTGTGAAAATTTGCACCTGCACATTTGTGTTCATGGACTCCATCAGGGACACCTGATGTAAATAAAAGTATGTTTAAAAGAGAAGAAGTGCTCTGGCCAGCAAAACTATAGGTGTTGGGGTCAGAAGAGGTGACAGATGTGGGCTGTGACCTTTTTGGTACTGTGTCTGTGCTAAAAAAAAAACCTGATAAATATCTGTCACCCATATAAAGTTTTAAAGGTTGGGATTTCTGTATGATTCTCATAAGAACCTCCTAACAATATTATGTCATTATGTCAGAGACTAAAAGTGAAAAACGAAATTTAACTATATTGCCTATAAAAATTGTAGCTTCCATGTTTTACTTATGTAGCAAAGCAGTTTCAGTATTATGAGAGCGGGAATCAGATTGGCTGGGCAAAGTAACATGGGGATCTGTTTTTTTTTTTTTTTAATGGGGAAGATTTGGGGTCATCACCAAAAAGAAGGTTGGTCAGAAAAGAGGCAAGTTGGATGTTTGTGTGTGTGAGACTGTAAGAATTGAGAGAAACTGTAAAATTAAGGGAGGAGTGATACTAGTTTTGTGTAAGAAATATTTTTTTAAGCTGAAGTTAATCTAGAAGCTGTAATTTGAGCCAGGACTTGCAAATGTTCTGAGAGAGAGGAAAATTTGAACAGATTTAACATTGGAAGCATCAAAGAAAAGTAGTTGTCTGCGAGTTCCACTGAGTGAACTTGTGTAAATCTTGAAACTTTTCCTGAAGTTTGATTCTTATATTTTAAAGTGATTTAAGTGTTGCTGCACTGTAAGAGATTGAAGGGCTTTTTATAAAAATATTGCTGAATATTTTTGTAAGAAGAAGCACTATGTGAATCCTAGTAATTAATTCTGAAAGGAATTGAGCCAGACTGTAAGCAAATCTCCAGATACTGTTTTTTTTGTCTCTCAGACTGGGCCTAAGCTCTTGGATTTTGATTCATCCCCCTCCTTTTACAAAGCTGCGCGGCTTTGTAAAAGAAGGGGTTAGTCTTTAAATATACTGCAGAAGAAAAAGAGACTTTTTTTAATTTGAATTTTTGAGTTAAATACAGCTTTCTGAGTGCTCTAACCTCTGAGGAAAAAGGGGAGATTTATGGAAAGAAGTGTTGGTTTGAGATATATTCACACTTGCCTTATGTGAAGTTAAAGGGGTTCCTAAGTAACCCCCCTGTTTACTAAGCCACGGAGGGTAAATGTTTTTGAAGTCTATAGTAACTGTAAGAAAGAAGGAACTTACACACACACCCCCCGGATTCTATATAGTGCGACTTAAGTTGTGCACAAATCTGGTTGTGTTTTGGATTTACGTGTGCAACTTAATTAGCTTAACAAGCCAATCAGTGCCGATAATTGAACTTAAACAATTATTGACACTAATTGGCACTAATTAGAATTTATGCACACAACCGTCTAAGCGTATTGTATAAAGTGTTACGTGTATATTCTGAGGAGTGGATCTGAAATGGGGACGTGGGCATGGGAGGGCACGGGCAGGTTGTGGACGTTCCTTGAAATTACGCACAAAGTTATAGAACAGGCCCGTTCTGTACGTAATTTAGGCGTCAGCATTTACACCAGGTTTTCATTGGCATAAATGGCCGCGACTAAGTATAATCGCAGAAAACAGGCGCTGGCATATTTTATAAACTACGCCTAGATTTAGGCGTACACAGTTTATAGAATACGACTGGGCGTATTTTTTTTCAGCAACGATTTTTTAGGCGTCATATATAGAATCTAGCCCATACTGTGAAAATTCAGCTGAATTTATTTATAAGGGAATTGATGCGTCTACCTTGCATTTTGGAACTTGATTGTGTTTTGAACAGTTTCAAGGATTTCATATAGTTAATTTAAAGGTAAATCTTCATAACATCACATTTAAACATTTTTTTTAGTTATACAGTATCCATAAATATCTGTTGACTTTTGTTACCATACCATCTTATCCAGATAGCTATATTTAACAGTGTAACACCTTTTCTCTGTCTGTACTAAATTCACTTGCAGCAATAAACAAATTTCAAATATTCCTCTTCCTTTCTTTGAGAAAGAAGGACAAGGTTCTTCTTTTTTTATGAGGTAGATCTTCCAATTCTAGGGCACCTTACCTGAAGTAGATCTTGGCCATGTGACTCATTAATTTTAGAGCTGGTAAATTGTAGGATAAGGTCAGCTCATGGATGTGGGGATCCCTTACACTGTTTCCTCTGTTTCTGGTACTGAGCAGGATATGCTTGTGGTTAAACGGGTCACAAGTGTAGAGAAGAAAGTTGCGGTATCTCAAGCAAGGGAGGAGACATTTATTCCTTATTCTGGTGTTCTGCATAGGAAAATAGGAACTTGGAGGACTTGGAAAACACTGCGTAAAGAAAGAATTTTCCATGTACCATCAGTTCTCCCAGTGGATATGTTTTAAAAGTTTGTGGCTACAGTGTGAAGATCCCCCTGAGCCCTTCCTTTAAGCATGAGCTTTTTCTCTGCTTCTGGCTAGGGGGAGAGAACCAAGTCTTAGGACAGCTGGACCAGATGACTCAAAATAGCTTGGAACTGACCTTGGTTTTTGAGGAATCTGCCTATGAGCAAATTCTTTCATTTACATTAATAATAACCTGTACCCTGGATCCTGATAGAGACTGATATCTTTCAGGTTAAAGATGTTGCATTTATGGGTTATCAAGTCTGGGTCTTCCCTGATGTTGATAAATCCGCCTAGAAGAAGAGGAAAAAGTTTTTTTGTTGTTGAAACTGAGGATTTTGCAGATCCAGGGATTATTTTTTCTTACATTTTCCTTGTAAATGTTCAGTTAGGTATCAGGGATCTAGTCATATTTTCTTTACCCTTAATGCAAGATTCCCTGGGATTCAAGCTTCGTCCCCCTATTGCTGCTGCACCTGGGGCTGTTTTTAGTTGCTTGGGAGTCTAGTTACTCAGGGGCCCTTTTACTAAGTTATGTAAGCGTCTACGCACGCCCAATGCACGCCAAAATAGAGTTACCGCCTGACTACCATGTGGCTGTTGCGGTAATTTCATTTTTGGTTCATGTCTGAAAAATACTTTTTATTTTCGGGCACATGTAACGGATGCGCGCAGAGTGGCATTTGGCGTGCATTGGTCATTACTGCCTGGTTACAGCGTGAGTCTTTCCTGCCAGGTCAATGGCTGATGGTAAGGTTACATAAGTACATAAGTACATAAGTAGTGCCATACTGGGAAAGACCAAAGGTCCATCTAGCCCAGCATCCTGTCACCGACAGTGGCCAATCCAGGTCAAGGGCACCTGGCACGCTCCCCAAACGTAAAAACATTCCAGACAAGTTATACCTAAAAATGAGGAATTTTTCCAGTCCATTTAATAGCGGTCTATGGACTTGTCCTTTAGGAATCTATCTAACCCCTTTTTAAACTCCGTCAAGCTAACCGCCCGTACCACGTTCTCCGGCAATGAATTCCAGAGTCTAATTACACGTTGGGTGAAGAAAAATTTTCTCCGATTCGTTTTAAATTTACCACACTGTAGCTTCAACTCATGCCCTCTAGTCCTAGTATTTTTGGATAGCGTGAACAGTCGCTTCACATCCACCCGATCCATTCCACTCATTATTTTATACACTTCTATCATATCTCCCCTCAGCCGTCTCTTCTCCAAGCTGAAAAGCCCTAGCCTTCTCAGCCTCTCTTCATAGGAAAGTCGTCCCATCCCCACTATCATTTTCGTCGCCCTTCGCTGTACCTTTTCCAATTCTACTATATCTTTTTTGAGATACGGAGACCAGTACTGAACACAATACTCCAGGTGCGGTCGCACCATGGAGCGATACAACGGCATTATAACATCCGCACACCTGGACTCCATACCCTTCCTAATAACACCCAACATTCTATTCGCTTTCCTAGCCGCAGCAGTACACTGAGCAGAAGGTTTCAGCGTATCATCGACGACGACACCCAGATCCCTTTCTTGATCCGTAACTCCTAACGCGGAACCTTGCAAGACGTAGCTATAATTCGGGTTCCTCTTACCCACATGCATCACTTTGCACTTGTCAACATTGAACTTCATCTGCCACTTGCACGCCCATTCTCCCAGTCTCGCAAGGTCCTCCTGTAATCGTTCACATTCCTCCTGCGACTTGACGACCCTGAATAATTTTGTGTCATCGGCGAATTTAATTACCTCACTAGTTATTCCCATCTCTAGGTCATTTATAAATACATTAAAAAGCAACGGACCCAGCACAGACCCCTGCGGGACCCCACTAACTACCCTCCTCCACTGAGAATACTGGCCACGCAATCCTACTTGGGTTTCAGACCCAAAATGGACACGCTGCAATTTTTGGCAAAAATTTTAAAAAGCCCTCTTTTGCAGGCGCTAAAAAATGGATCGGCGCATGCCCAAAACCCGCGCCTATACTACTGCAAGCCATTTTTCAGCGGGCCTTTGTAAAAGGACCCCTCAAGATTTTATTGAACTATCGCCCTTTCACTTAATGCCCTTTGATTTGTGAACTGGATCCTCCTTACATCTTGTGGACTAGGACTGGTGATCAGGAGAAACATTTTGTACTTTTTCTTATTTTGGGCTTTGTAATGTTCTCTGACTTCCTTTTTTGCTGATTATTTATTTTTTGCTTGTGATTTGTAATTGTAAACTTTTGAAATATAACATAAAATTAAAAAACATAGAGAGTCAGTGGAGGAGTAGCCAAGTGGTTAGTGCAGTGGACTTTGATCCTGAGGAACTGAGCTCAATTCCCACTGCAGCTCCTTGTGACCCTGGGCAAGTCACTTAACCCTCCATTGCCCCTGATACAAAATAAGTACCTGAATATATGTAAACTGCTTTGAATGTAGTTGCAAAAACCTCAGAAAGGCAGTATATCAAGTCACATTTCCCTTTACATAGTGTCATTTTGCAGTTTAAAATTGGATTTAAACAATTTCCAGGAGATGTGCTATAGTGTATACTGCTTTTCCTTTAGGGGACATCTGTTCTGATGTCTGTGTGTGCTCCTTACATCTCTTCTGGGTGTTGCTTCTTGTGGTGTTCAGCTGACATGTTCACTCCCTCAGTATCTCCTACTTTCAGATGCAGTTTTATTTTATCTTCGCAGGAGGCTATGTACAGCATGTGTAAGACGTACTTTCACCTCTTTCTGTTACTTGAAGCAGATTCAGTATGTTTTTACTGGTCACGTACAAAGCAGGTTCATCTAAAGCAGCAGCATTTGAGGCAGGGGCAGCACAGTGGGACAGCAGCATCTCCTCTCCCCTTCTTTATCTCTCCACCCCTGCTCGCGGACCCAGCATCCCTATACTCGTGCTTTCCCAGCACTCAAAGTTGGTTTGACATCCAGCAGAGGATACGTCTATTGACCCTGAAGAAGGCATTTCCGCCGTAACACGGACCGTGTAGGGTCCCAATAAACTATTTGGAGCTCTTACTCTTGTGTTTTGGCTGGTCACTTGGACTTGGTTTTTTTCCACCCTTTGTTTGGTTTGCTTGCGTTACTGTGGAAGGAGTGGACCCCCTTTTTCTTCGTTGTTCCCATCAAAGCAATTTACATACAATAAAATCTCAAACATACATTGGGATACAACATATATAGGAGAAATAAAATATAAATAGGAAAGAGCACAGACAGTTATACAAGAGAAGCAATCCCACTGCATCTTACAGGATCATAAGGTCAGCTAATAAAATCTGATTGAAACAGGTTCGTTTTAAGTAAAACCTTAAATGAGGAGCGGGAGGGCTGTCTATGTAAAAGTATGGGCAGGTTGTTCCAAAGTGTAGGTTCCACTACATTAAGCATCATGTTCTAGAATGTGGAAGATGGAATTATGTGAAGTGAAGAGACAGTCAGTAATGAAATTGCAAACAGATTCAGCACTGGCGCGGGACCTCGTACTCAAGCACTGCCATGTCCTGACGGGAACTCCTATGTCAGATAGGGGGTGGGGAGGGGGGCAGCAGCACTGAAGTGTGGGCCTGAGTTTAAAGATCCCTTGCCAGCACTGAGTCTGTTTGCAACTTCAACCAAGGGGCAGGAAAGAGCGGGGGAGATGCGGGACATGGAATGGGGATAGAAAAGGAGAAAGGAGATGCTGAGTAGGGGGACAGGGAGTGGAAAGAGGAATGATGGTCACCTGAGGGGGGGAAGATAGGGAAGGGAAAAATGAGAGTTGGACTATGGGATTAGAGAAGGGAAGATGCTAGACTATGGGAAGGTGGGGAAGGGATGAAGTTGGACTACAGGGTTGTAGGGCCTTGAGCTGGGGGGGGGGGGGGAGGAGTTCACGGCTGAAGATTCCCTTAGTGATTCTGAGACCCTTGGCCTGGCTGTGCTCGCATCCTATTTCATGGAGGCCTAATCATGCAGGGCTGGATAGAAGCTTGTTTGGCCCATACATTTCATCCCATCAGGGTCAGTGCTAAACATGCTACATCCAGGGCAGAAATTTAGGAGGGGCTGCAAAGCTCATCATCAGTATCTTTAACAGCTTCAGATAGGCTTGGGGGCCTCCTGTAGTATGGAGACCCAGGGCAATTGCCCTGTTTTGCACCCCCCTAACACCAGCCCTGAATCCCATTTACCCCCAGATTCTAAATATGGCGACTAAATTTGCGCAGGTAAATCAGCACGTATTGCCGATTTGTATGTGCAACTTAATTGATTAAAGAGCCACTCAGTTCCAATAATTGGCTGCTAACAACTAATTACTAGCATTAATTGGCCTTAATTGGGATTTATGTACAGATTGTATTCTATAACAATCCATGCATAAATCCTAGGATGCATATTTTTGGGGGTGCATGTTTATGGATATATTGTGGGTGTTCCTATGAATTACACACATTCTTATAGAATACTCCTGATCCACGCTTAATTTAGGTACTGGCATTAATGCAGGTGACTTAAGTTTAGGCATGGATTAGACATTTAGGTGATATTCTATAAAGTGTGGATGCCCTTTATAGAATACTGCTCGATGCATAATTTTTTTAATTTACTGAATTTAGTCCTTAGCGTGTTTGTAGATGCTGGAAAGAAAGCTGCAGTGCACATGACACAGGCACCCTGCACCACCCACTCCCTCCCTCTCCCATTTCCTAACTCCCACCATCAACCTTCCCCTTTCTTTACATCACGTTTCTTATATACCATATATACCTTTAACAGTCCATGCAGGTTACAATTAAGAAACTAGGCATACAATCTTAGAACATGTTGAATCGCAGTTAACAAGTAGGTGTTATAAATTTACGGAATAAAAAAGTTAAACAGCTTTCTAAAAAGAAAAAAAAAACAATAATTTATCAATCTCAGTTGGTAAAGAGTTCCAAAACTTCGCTGCCTGATACGGGAAAGATAACATAAATATCATTTTGTACCTCACTCCTTTCAGATTAGAGAAATGCAGAATCAATGGATTACAAAGAGACCGGTTTCCATCTCTGTGACAAACGTACCAAATACAAATACTGGGGTGCCCATCCAGAGAAGTTTAAATTAAAGAAACAGCCTTTATTAACACAATATTGCAACAGTGGAGTAAACGGGTCACATCTAACAAATAAAACCGTTTGAATTGTAACCAAAATTGTACCCAAGCAGTAGCCACTGCCAAGGAGACACCACCTTCTTTCTTCATTGTTATTAATATTATTTATCTTCTGCCTTTCATTCACCAGTGACATAGTGCCAGAAAACAGCACTGAGCTATTCCTATCAATTCCTTTCAAACACATCCCCAGCTACCTGATTTGTGTTCTGAGCGTTGGGAGGCCATTTTTGTACTAAATTAATCTCCTCCGCTATCATAGGTGACCCTATCTAATGGCACCTGAGTGCCCCCCGCTTACCTGTTAACCATTTTGTCTGGTAAGCTCAAGACTACCTCTATTTCAGGAAGCAGGTGACAGCCTGGCTCTTCTTCCAATCCTTTAATATATAGGGTGACTGACTATACACTCATTCTGCACCTAGACTAGCTTGCTACTCACACTGTAACTTATATTAGTTCCTTATATCTTGATGAACTGTACAAAGAACTTGCCTTGAGTTTAGCCACCCATCTATTTATCCCAACTGACTTTGTACCACCCATCTTGTCCCCACCTATATATTTGCACTTGGCCCCTCAGCTATTTGGTAAACTGTACTGTAGAAAAGCATTAGTATCATAGCAATGTTATTTGAATGTTCTAATGCATGCTTATTAGATATTTAGTCTGTGCTCTTAGATTTTCATCTTTAAGTCATTCCTTTAAAAAAATTATTTTAAAACACTGGCACATTGTTCAGATACATCCATGTTTCAAAGAAATTGTTCCAATATTTGCGCTTTCTAGAAACTCTAATTTAAGAAATCACTTAGTTCCATCCCTTCTTCCGATGATCCAAGACAATTCCATTCACAAATTTGGCGGACACAGACCATGCAACTCTTGCACTGCGTGTGCACACTCCCTTCAGTTAGATTTATTCATACATCCCACCACAGGTAAAA